>NC_134239.1:95663724-97016938 GCF_965152275.1 Natator depressus | reverse complement strand
ATATGTAATCTCATATATATTCATATATCTCAAAGGCTTAGATAAATCAAACCTCAGTCCTTTACTGGAGGATCTAAGAGAATAGTAAGGCTTTCCTATCAGTATACGTTAATAAGACTGACCACCGAAGTCAAAGAACATGAATCCACTCATGAATACAAGAACAGGCTGCCTCAATCTAATACACTACAAAAAGACCATGAAGGAAAGAAAAAAACTTGATGGGTGACCTCTGCTCAATCAACATCCATTTATAAATGTTAGAATTAAGTGAAATATTAATAACAGAAGTTTTAATCACTAAAATGTGCTTGCTATTAGGTTCAGTAAAGAAGTACAGAATTAGAAGTAATTTTATAAGCATTCCAAATTCTTTGATTAACCATCATGCAGGTGTTCTTTGTTTGTTTGCTTGTTTTCTCTTACCGGGGTGATTGGGAATATTTTTCAGGTTACTTTTTTGAAAAATTTGAATGGTTTTGGTTGATTCTGAATAGTCAGATACAGTGGTTCTTGATTTGGGTTTCCTGATAGGCTGAGCCAATGGATAGATGGACTAACAGAATCCATTCTGACTCATGAAGAAGAGTGGTTTTATTTTGCATGCACTCTGTAAGCCAAACAAAATAACTAACACAAACGAAACAGGTTGTTGCTGCAGGGAGTGCCTGTGCTGCTCCCTGCTGCAGTTTGTGCATGTGAAGTTTGCTCCTCTTGAAAGGTCTAAAGTAACACTGTCTGGTGATACATGCAGTGTATTAGTGGGAGATATAGCATGGCAATAGGAAAGCCAACCTAAAAATAATTTCTATTACACTTTCAGACTCACACTGCATTCTCACACTCCTGCTGCCCAGTTCTGATTTACCATCATATGCCTCTTCTGCTGGCTCCTGTTTTGGCAATCTGCTGTTTCTCCATGGACAGAAAGGGAAAAGCAGTTAACCATGTAGCACAAGAGGTGCCACAAACTGTTTCTGACCCATAATCATAATTTATTATTTGCTGGGTGCTGTGTACCTAGAACATAGGGAAGATATTGTGTCTGCCCGGGGGTGAAATCCTTGTCCCACCAAAGTCAATGGAAAACTTCCATTGACTCCAGTGTGGGCAGAATTTTACCCCAGGAGTTTAAACTCTAAGTGAGGGCTTATGAGATACTTGTCAGAGATCGCAAAAACAGAGACTGTGTAGCCAAAGGAGAATGGTGCTTCAATGTATGAAGCATTAACAGTACTACAGGATCCTCTTAAAATTCAGGCTTCAAAGGAAAAGAAATGCAAGAGTAATGTTACCTTTCTCTGATCTGAAGTGACAAAGCAATGACTGTGAATAATAGTTCCTGGATATTCCAGGTTGGAAATGTGTTTCACAAAGCTTCTGCTAAAAGTATGTCCTGTCCAGAAGATAACAATCTTAAATTCCTAAAGCATAGGGGGAAGGAAATAAACACAAAACACAACAATGTTGCTTTAAAAGTAGGCCAATACCTACCATGAAATAATTCCACTTTGCCCAGTTGGATAAAGCTAAACCAAACCCAAACCTGCTCCATCTGTTTTATCCAGAAACTGGTTAGGCAAAACTCATTTAGTTTTCGTATTCAAATGTTGTTCTCTGTTCTTAGCCTGGATGATTGAACTATTTCAAATCAAACACATTCCACTGAGGCTGACTTCCTGTCTCCATTTTTTTGGGGGCGGGTTATAAATGTCTGGATACCTTTTTAAAAATACATATTTTCTCTTTTGCATCTATGTTTCCAGGTTCCAGCTGGTACAGGCAGCAAAGTGCTGATTGCATTGTTATCAGGCACCAGATTAGAACTCAGGAGATCTTGATTCAATGTCTGGCAATACCTGAGGCTACAGCTACATTACAGAGTATACAGTAACAGAGATGCAGTGATGCAGCTCCTCTGCTGTACGCTCTCTAATGTAACCTCTCTAAGGGTTTGTCTACACTACCGCGTGGGGGTCGATCTAAGATACGCTGCTTCAGCTACGTGAATAGAGTAGCTGAAGTCAGTGTACTTAGAGCTACTTACCATGGTCTCTTCACTGTGGTAAGTCGAAAGCTGACACTCTCCCATCGACTCTGCTTTCGCTCCTCACTCTAGTAGAGTACCAGAGTGGATGGGAGAGTGCTCAGCGGTTGATTTATCACACGACCCCCCTGCTGGATCGATTGCTGCCTGCCGATCCGGTGAGTAGTGTAGACAAGCCCTAAGTTGATGGGAGAGAGCTCTCCTGTTGGCTTAACTACTCCAGCCCAGTGGCGGTAGCTATGTCAGTGGGAGAAGCTCTTCTGCCGACATAGCACTGTTGACACCGGCTCTTATGTTGGTGTAACTTACGTCACTCAAGGGAGTGGCTTTTTCACACACCTGAGCGACATAAATTATACCACAGTAAGTGCTAATGTAGAAACAGCCTTAGTCTTTGCATTCAATCATGTGCAAGTGACAGGATCTCTCTGTACCTCAGTTCCACGTCTGTGAAATAAGGGTATTAACACTTCCTTTCTCCCATCCTTGTCTAGCTTCCCTTTTTAAACTGAAAGTTATTCAGGGAGGGATATTCCCTTACTATATGTATGTACAACACCTAGTACAATGACCCTCAGTTTCAGCTGGGGGCTGATAAGTGCTATTGTAATACAAATAAAGTGATAATTAATCACTGGTTCTCAAGCCATTTATGGCACAACTGAAGGCAAAGAGCAACTGAGATCTTGAGAGAAATTCTGTTTTGAAAGGAAAATGTTCATTCTGAAACCTGTGTGGAATGAATTGGTGATCTCAATCAAGTTCTAAGTGAATGAAAGTCCTTGTTGTAATTTTCACCAGTGAAGCCAAGGTCTGTTATCTCTCTAGGTCAAGACTGAGGCACATTAGCAGGAAGCCAGGTAAAAGAAGTTAGTGGTTTGTGCTATACCTGCTCTTTGGAGAGGGGATTTTAGTTACCAGGACTGTCGAAGCAGAACTTTTTAGGAAAACTAAATTCACTTTTTTTTTTTAAATGAATGTAAGAGAAATTACATCTGGCTTAGCAACTTGAGAACCAAGTGTCAGCTTTATGTGATCTAAACCAGCCAAGCGATATATGCCCCCATAAATTATGGTTTGCCCTGACAGACCCATAAGTATAGTGCTCTTAATAAAGAGGCAATGCTATAAACACACAGGAAAAAGAAAATCTGACTATAAATTTCTGAAAAGAAAATGTTGCTTTAGTATTCCCACCACTGGAGCTTTTTCCCTAAGGCTGAATGTGACTGGCCCATCATGAGGAGACAGGGGAGTAGGGCTCCACCCATCACATTTGGACTCCCTGCACTGGGGCTCAGGACTCTGGAGGGAGAGAATAGGGGCCAGAGTCCTGGTGCTTCTCCATGCTCCCACCCCCTCCACCAAACACGAGGGCAATGGAAGGAGAGAAAGGAAAGAGAAGGCAAATCCTTGTCTCTGCCCCACGAATGTGCCGAGCAGTGGAGCTAAGCCATCACAAGGCAGCTGCTGAGGGAGATAAACTGTACCCTTTTCAGGGCTGCGGTAAATTACCAGACCGTGCGAACCTCTTGGGGTAGACTTCTATGCATTGCTGAGCCCAAAGACTCAACCTAGCCTTAAATAAGCTGGGTTTACATATAGAGAGAGAGAACAATTGCTAAGACCAAAGCCCTTTTCCCTATTAGGAATTCTATGTTTTGTAATCTATTAACAGAGTTACATTTCAGGCACACTCCATGTGAGTCACACATTTATCCACTGTCTAGGACTCAGCAGCTTCGGAAAGGTCAGTGGTGGATTTAATAGCAAGATTTTTTTAAATTAAATTTAATATGATTGTTTTTTAGTTTGGAAAAATATCATTTAACTTTCCCTTTTTCATTTTTTTCTTGTCTTTCCTTCCTGCTTTAATCCAAAAATAAGACTAAAAATCCTCTGGAGTTTTCTTTGAAAGCTGAAAACTTGAAAAATGTAAAGTGCTGGACAAACAGAGAAATCGAAGAATGTTGTGTAATGACAACACAAAATGCAGTTGCTAGGATTTCATTAGCTGAGGTTTGGAATAACAGAGTTGAAGTCAACTGCAGTATCATATCTACTACTGGATTATTTCTGGAAAGTTCCAGCATGATTCAAGACCTAAGACATATAGCTTGTAAATTAAGTAGACTGCAGATTTCAGGAAACACAGCTACTGTATTCAGGACAAGAGAATCTCCCCCATGAGGGAAACAGATGATACTGAAAAAGAAGCAGTAAACTCTGCTCCCTAAGGCTAGCTGATGTTCTTAAATCACACAATAAAGCCAGAACCCGTTTACCATAGATAGTTATCCTAAGTATCTAGTTGGGTAAATTCTGAATGAACCATTTTCCATCAGAAAACACAGTTCCATCAAAATTGAAACACTGAGTGAAACTGTGCTTATTTCTCTGAAATTTTGTTTTGGAGAAAACAGGAAAAATAATGTCTTCTTTCAACATTTTCAGTATGAAATGTTTTGATTTTTCATTGTGAAATGACTTTGTCTTGATTTTCCAATTTTGTATTATATTGTCAACTAAGTCAAAATCAAAACAAAACAATTTTGTTGAAACAAAACATTTTAATTGACCTGAAATTAATTTTGGGAGAAAGGGAGAATTTTCTTTCATGGAGAATTTTGACATTTTCAGGTTTTGTTGCAAATTGGAAGAAAAAACAATTTTGTAGTCTGGAACTCCTTCGTGAACTGGAATTTCTGTCCTCTGCACAGTTCTACTTTGGAAATTTGTGCATGAATAAAAAGAATACCAGTGGTGAAATCCAAGCCACGTACAAGTCAATGAAAGTTTTACCATTAAGTTCAATAGGACAACAATTTCACCCCTCTGATTTACTATGGAATAAGAAGAAATGGGTGGACCACTTCAGATACAGTATAGCCCAGTCTGAATCTTCCCTCCATTTAAATCACACTTCAATCTTTTGTGAAGTTCAAAAATATTTTGATAATGGATTATGGTTTACAAGCTCTCATTTGCTTGTGTTTTCTGCTTTCAGCTGATGGTAGATAAAAAAAAAAGGAAATAAAATAAATTTCCTTGTAGTATATTGTGATATTAGGCTGATGTCATGAAATACTGTAAAAATTTCATGAGATTCACACTGTTCTCATAAGATTTCCAGCATCAAAGAGTCATGTGTAAATTTGAGTCAGCTTCTAGACTTCCAAACATTTATAGGAACCATATCTTCAGAATCTGAGGTTCACTCATCACTGTAAAGGAGCAATTATTTAGACATTGTGTTTGAATATACAAGATCATATGTCCAGCCTGTTTCAGCATGGGCTTCTGAAATATTGCTGGTAGTTTTCAGGCTTGCATGCACAAATTTGCAGATAACATTTTAGAGGCTGGTTTAGATCAATTTTGGCCAACAGGGTGATTGAGAAGAAAAGGACATAGTGGACAAAGGATGCACAACTACTCAGTGCTGCCAGAATATGAAGAGATGGAGGAATCTATTCTCTCAGCACACAGAAAGGTAAGAATGTTATGGCCCTGAGCCTTTTTAAGGCTAAAGAAGGAAGAAAGTAAAATGGTAAAAACCATACAGCTGTAAATTTGGGAAATTAAAAACAAAACTGAAAAACAGAATTTCCTCTCCCTTTACTCCCAAGTCTTTTTTTATTGTTATCAGAAGAAGTGCACCTAAAAGAAGGCCATATTGTCAATAAAATATGTGTTCCCGCAGAGTTTTTGAGACTTTAAGAATAATAGTTTTGTTCTTTAAGCATCAAACCACTGGTCTTTGTTCTTCTCAGAGTGATCAAGTATTTATTTTAATATGTCTTGCTTTTCTTATTCTTTTTCTCTTCCTCATCACAAGAAAGGTGCCACAAGACATATACTTTAATTATAGGCACTATTAAAATTTTTTGTTAGTTTTAAACTTTTTTTATATAACTTCGTACAGAAAAAGTCCCACCTTCCTCTTTCTCTAAAGTAATCACTTAGGAGGAGCTCCCCAAAGATTGTTGGATTCAGATTTAAATGAACAGATTATATTGTATAAAACAGAGGAAACCAAAAAACAAAATTTTCTCTAAGAAAGAGTGTGGTTTCGCAGTGTACACTAAAATCAGTCTAATTTTGAATTAATCTAATCTCCTCCAGGAGCTCATTCCATAGCTAAATGCATTTTACCATAAATGCTTTATTTCCGGCTTTCATGCACTTGGCCTTAGAACTTTGTAAACTGTGTTGCACGAGGAACGCACAGCTATCATGGCAGGTCACTGGTATAGTTCGCCCTGACCAGTTGGTATTTTTGAAAATATAGATCAAAGCCTTCAGTTGATAGTAGAAGCAGATTGGGATTCCATGTAAGGATCAGAGCACAGAAGTATTGTGCTTCTATCAGCAGTATTGTGCTTCTCAATGAGCTGGACTGCCATATTCTGCCTGAGCTGGAGTCTGTTGTAGACCAAGGCATAGGTAGTCATATCTAGTGGTCAGAGCAGTAATGGCCATGCCTAATGCTCAGAACAGCAGTGGTCAGGAGCCAGGAACAGGAGGCCAGAGCCAGGGTCAGGAGTCAAGCCAATGGTCAGAGCCGGAGCCAAGGGTGGGGAATAGCAGCAGGGGTCTGGAAAAAGGCAGGAATCAGGAGCAAGGCAGGACTCAGAAGTCAGGCAAGAAGGCAGGATCCAATGTAGCAACCAGACAAGTATTCACCTAGTTTCTCAGACAACTTCCTGTTTACCCTCCTGGCTTAAATAGTGAGTCTGAGCCAGTCAGAGAGGTTGGAGATTTCCTCCATCTGGGAGTTTCCTGGGCACTGTCTATAGTGAGCTAGGGTCCACCAGCCCACACACCCTTCTGGTATCAGCCTGTGGGGTGGCTGCAGTCTGAAGGCTTATTGGAGACACACAGACTTGGGTTCAAAACTTATGATTCCTCCAGAGTCTCTGTTATGCTGCCATCTGCAGGCCCAGATACAATGAATTCCCGTAATCTAGTATGGTTGTGATGAATGCATGGATCAATGTAACTAGATCCTTATTAGGGACAAAGTTATAAACTACTTACACTAACTGCTCATTTCTCTTTGGGTTTGCATTTTATTAACTACATTTCTATCATTATGTTTTTTTTTAAAAAAAACTCTGTCCATTTCTATTATACAAAACCTCTGCTTACCTCTTCCAACTTCTCACCCCTTTCGAACATTTCTGTGCAAAGGACCAGATTCCACTGGACAAGGTAGAAGGGATGGTTTATGTGTTCTTGTCCTATTCTAGAATTTTCTTCCTCGGTAAGTTCCTTGATCTTTACTGAAAAGTAGAAAGAGAGCTCTTCACAGTCATCTGTGCTTAGGTCCAACATTTGGATTATTTTGCCAGGGTGATTAGCCAGCTGAGTGGTGGAACAGACTGTGACTTTTGTGGAAGTGGAGGCAATGGAGAAGGTTCTCTGTTTCTTTATCTGTATTGGTATATTTCTTTAAGAAGGCTCTGTGGAGTTAGAACTTGGATTCAGAGTGGGTTTTGTACCACCAACATTCCAGTCTTTCCTCTATGTGTTTCTTCTGATATAGTTCATCTGAAACCGTCCATTTAGAACAGACAGTGCTATCTGTACCGTATCAAGGCCTGAAGCCTGACTGAAATGAATCTGAGATACTGAAAGAAGCGTTTGTGACTGCACACAAGTATCAGTAATTTTCTCTTCCCCATTCATAATTCTCCTCCGGAAAATGTTTAAATCAGAAATCAGGAAAAAAAAAAACAACATGTGGCTTAGGTTACCAATCACATTTAATGAATAATGAATATCAGTTCAGAAACAACCTATAGGCTGAAAATTGTTCATCTAGCAAATGTTTGTGATTAATGTTGCATTCAGAGAAATAATGATTGGTTCATAAACAAATTGTCAAGATAATTTGCAATGAATATTATTCCCAGCGCATACTCTGCCTATTTGTAGTTATTTTATATTAGCTGTATGGCCGCTCCAGGAGGAGAATCCAGGAGTTCAGGGTCTTTCACCCCTGAGATCTAACCATTGATTAGACACAGTTTCTGTGCACACTGTGTAATACCACATTAAGGTCACCAAGGACAGCACAAATTGTTTTGATTGAATAGCACAGTGAAAAGGCATTTAAGGCAAAAAGCACCCTCTATTTTTTTTTGGAGGGGTAATTATTGTCTGTGACTATGTAGTTCATGTTTTTGAGGTTTGAACTGGGAATTCTCTAGCTTGGCTGAATACTTAATAGCACTCTCTTTGGGAGTTCAGCATCTGTCAGATGAATCAGGCGGAGCAGTCAGCTTACTTACAATAAAGAGGTAGAAAAAGATAATAAAATGCAGTCATAATATATTTATTGAAGAACATATGTGGGGGGGGGGTGTTACTGTTTGCAAGTTAGGAATGTTATGTTCATGTTGAAATTGGCCCCTTCACCTCCATATATATATACACACCGAATAATGTTTGTGACTACAGCTGGTGAAATCTGGAATTCTGTCTCATAGGAAATTTTAACACTTTAACGTTATTTTTAAAGGAATAGAAACATTGGAATTTCAAAATTTTTGTGGAATTGGAATTCTGAAAAAAATTGATTTGGAAATGTTGAAACATTTTGAGCCAACACTTTCAAATGAAATAAAATATTTTTATATTCCAGAAAACAAAATGTTTCATTTCAGTTTATCGAACTGACCTGAAACACTTCATGCTGAATACGTTCAACATTAAGCTGCATTCCATTCACATGGCAAATTACCTTATGGGAGTTATAAGTTCAGCATCCAGATGCCCCCACCCTCCCATCGGCCAGGATCCCTGGCTGAATGACATCTCCCATATTAAATGAATACAGAGTCATGTGACTCCTATGATGCACCACATAACTCACTCAGAGTGAAATACGCACATTGTGTTATTGGAAATGTAATCCGCCAGGGAGCCCGGTTCATAGGAGAGAATGCGGGCTGGAGGTGCAACTCCCACAAGACTATAAAAATGATAGGAAAATGCAGTTTAATGTTTCTTTGAACTGATTCAAAAAAAAAAAAAAAGAAATTCTGGATCAGTTAAAAAAACTGAAATATTCTGATTCTGGTTGAATGGAATTTTTCATTCTGATCTTCCTGATGAAAAATAAAAAAAATCAATCAAAATCAAAATTTTCTCACAGAAATTTTTGATTTTGTAGAAACTGTGTTTTCTGTCCTAATATCACACCAATGGAAAATTCCGGAGCAGTTCTATTTGTAACATTTCTGTACCAGCTCAGGAGAATTTGCCCCTCCTAAAAAGGGAGATACAAAAGAGTGCTATGCATTCCCTTGATTCTGGGGCTGCTCTACACTAGGCTAGTCCCCTGGTACTGTTTACAGATGCCTAAAGGCTGCTTTAACCTGTGCCAGCCTTCTCACATCGCCATTTCAGAAGCTGGGAATCAGTGAGGGCACAAGGGAGCTCAGCCACACCCTTTTTCCAGGCTGCAGCTGCTCATTGGGTATCTCCTCTACCGAAGTATCATCTACACAGAGAGATTCCTCATGGACAGATCCACTGGCTCAAGGTTACTTTGTCCTGGTGGAGAACTGCAAGGTGGCTGGAGCATAACCCAAGACCGAGGACCTTTCAGTCTTCATGAGTACCTTGAATGCATGTGTACTGTCCATATATATAGTCTCTCTCTCTCTCTCTCTGTCTTGCTTACATACACATAATTTTAAAGGAAACATACTTGAAAGTTCTTTACACCCTGGTATCTACTTTTTTCTCACATATCACCTTGTGTTGTCCTACTGTTATTCAGGTTATAATTATGCAGTAAGTAATCTTGAAACTCACTGGTGTGGACTACTATTGAGAGCAATAGCTTAGAAAGATTTTAGAAAAAAACCTAGTCATTTTGAAGTTCATGAATAGCAATGGAAAATACCCTAACTAGAATAGAATTACATGAGTTATCAATAGTCATGCTTTCGAAACATATGCTGAACACCATCTGGGCTCTGAAAGATATTTCCCCCACAGTATTACGTTGCCAATTAGGGTACATTGTGGGGTTTTTACGCCTTCCCATGAAGCGTCTAGCACTGGCTACTGTTGGAGACAGGATACCATACTAGAAGGACCATTGTTCTGTTCCTCTGTGGCAATTTCTACATTGCTAAATGGTAAAGAGGCAAATTCTCCGTTAAAGTTGGGAGAAAGTACATCTTCTCAGAGGAAATGGTCCCCTTTACCAAGCTGTGATGTTGTAATACTGACCATTGGATGACTATAGAATTATCTGTATCAGGTTCAGTATCAAGACAGTGCTGAGATTATGAAAAACCAAAGCAGTGTGCAAGGAAAAGCCTGTCTAGACCCAGCAGTGAGAAAGACTAGCAGATCTATTGTTTGTGATGGCTGCTGCGGCTTTCCACAAGGCTAGGGATATTGAAGGTACACAGAAATGCTAGCCAAGAAAGAGAATGAAGCAATACACAGATCACAAAAGGTAGCAGAAAACACCAGCAGGTGACAGTAGTTGAGTGGATATAAAACACCCAGGTTGGCTAGGGGATAAAAGAACAATACCAGTTGAGTTAGATAGAAATCAGCTGACAAAACTAAGTAAGTGATTCAGTGTCTTAAAAACAGAAGCCGCAAAGGTGAGATTTGGTTTCCAAGCTTTGATTTAGTGCCTATAATACATTTTTTATGGATGTAAAACCTTGGAGATGCATAATGAGAGTGAAATAGTTACATTCTAAAAAATAATCAAAGCTGAATAAAGCAAGACCTTACTTGAAACTGCCCCTAAAACGCAAACGTAACTGTTTTTGATATTGTGGCATCCCCTATGAGACAACAATAAACTCGTAGTTGATTTTCACATGCACAATTTACTGAATTACTTGGGCTTATATCATAGCTTCCAGTGGTTCAGTGATACACATGGAGAGCTTTTTTTTTTTTGTTTCAGAGGGTGACAGGGTGCTGAGTGAGAAGCACTTAATCAGCCCCTGCCACTCCAGCACCAATCAAGGGGAATGGATTGGGGCTGGTTGGATAGCCCTGTGCCTGCCTGGTAACAGGCAACACCTGCCAGCCTCATTAGACAGGGCTATAAAGGCTGGGAGGAAGCCAGGGGAAGAGAAAGGCCAGGCACAGAGGGAGGTGGGAGACGGGAGACGGGAGACGGGAGACTTCTAGTCTGTTGCTGGCCAGGCCTGCACTTGGCAAAGCTGGCCGTGAAATCTGTACATAGGTGGAAAGGGGTGGTGGGAAAACAACTGTAAATAAAGAATGCTGGTGTTGCATCAAGCTGAGGCCTTCCTGACTGATTGGAGAGGCCAACAGGGGCCAAAACCAGGGGGTCCATTGTGCAAGCCCCCTGGGACTTGAAGCCAGTGCAAAAGTTTGGTGGCCTGGTTATGGAGGGAACCCTGAAGTGGCTAGCAAGGCAACAGAAGGAGATGCAGAAGGTGCTGCAAGCCTTCCAGAAATCCCAACAGCTAGAGAGGCAGGCCATACTTGCCTGGCAGGCAGAGCAACAGAAAACTCTCCAGGACTTTATAAAGGAGCAGGCCAATGTGCAGCAGCAGCTCCTACAAAGACAGGTGAGTCCCCCGGGAGGTGAGGGCACCTGCATGATGGTGGTAGGCCTATGTAAGATGGGCCTGGCTGATGACCCGGGTGCCTTTCTTTGTACCTTTGAGCAAGTAGCCATGGGCTCCAGATGGTATAGGGCACCCGGGGCCCTATGACTGGCTCCCTTTCTGGCTGGCGAGGCTCAAGCCGCCTATATGGCACTGAGCTACGAGCAGGCCAGAAACTATGAGGTGGTGAAGGTGGCCATCCTAGACCAGGTCAGGCTTTTGGTGGCAAAATACCAACTGCCGTTTCAGTCGGCCTGGTGGACAGGGGGTTTGCGGCCCTGAGCCTTTGCCCAGAAGCTGACAGACTGGGCCACACGTTGGTTGAATCCGGATATCTAAACAGTGGGGGAAACTGTGGATCGGGAGATCCTCGAGCAGTTTTTACAGGGACTCCCAGAGACCATGCAAGCCTAGGTCAGGCAACACTAGCTGGGCACTGTGGAGGCTGCCATTAAATTATTGGAGGTGTATGTGGAGGCGGACTTCCCCTGAAAGGAGGGTTGGACCTGCTGGGATGTAGAGTGGGGGGGAAAAAAACCCTGAGAACTTCCCCTTCCCTGGGAAGGACCTAGAGGGGAAGAAGGAAGAGACCAGGGAGCCCCCAGTTGCCCTGGACAGCTCATGTGCTGGCAGTGTGGGTGGACAGGACATAAAACGGGGGACTGCCCAGAGATTGAATGCAGCCTAGCCGAGTTTTGCTGCTAGATTAACCTTGGAGGGCAAGGGAACGGGCGAGGACTAGCCACCGTTCCACTGTGAGTGGAAAGGAATCCCCAGAGGGGCCTGGTGGACATGGCCTTGGACTGCTCACTTATTCAGAGGGGGCTGGTAAAGCGACACTGGCTTATCCCCAGGGTGAGAATAAAGCTGGAGTGCATCCATGGGGATTGGAAGTACTGCCCCATGGCCCAGGTGCCCCTGGAAGCATGGGGCAGATTTGCCTGGAAATCGGTTGGGGTAGTGCAGGGGTTACTGTACCGTCGTACTGGGTACAGACTGGGGCCCCCTCCCAAAAGGGAAAGGAGGCAGTCGGAGGAGACTCACCGGCAGGAAAAGGGAAGGGACCCCAACGAAGGGAGGAGAACCCCCTATACCAGTGGACACCAGTGACACGGAGGACCAAGGTCCACAGGGAAAAGAAAAAACCACCTGTGGACAGAGCCCGAATAGGGAAGGAAAAGGAGCAGAGGTAAGGACTGAACCCCCAAGTAAGGAGGCCCACACCCCAGTGGACAGGATAGAACCCAATGCCCTGTGTGTTTTGGAGGAAGGCTGGACTAACCCTGATCTACTACAAGGAGAAAAAATGGGAGCAGCTGAAGGAACAAACCTGAGGCTGGTGTGAAGACCTAGGGGTGGCAGCGGACTTCTGGGACTGTCCCCCTGTACCCAGTGATGTTCTGTGGGTGGGGGATGAATGAACCCTGCAAGAACGATCCTGGAGATGACCCAGTAGGAGGTAAAGGACTATCTGCCCGGTAGAGGGAGAAGAGGCCAGGTTAGGCCAAGTCATGACTTAAGTTGGGAGGTGTGTGACAGGGTGCTGAGTGAGAAGCACTTAATCAGCCCCTGCCACTCCAGACCCAATCAAGGGGAATGGATTGGGGCTGGTTAGATAGCCCTGGTAACAGGCAGCACCTGCCAACCTCATTAGCCAGGGCTATATGGGCTGGGAGGAAAGGCCAGGCACAGAGGGAGCCTTTTGGTCTGTTGCTGGCCAGGCCTGCACTTGGCAAAGTTGGCTGCGAAACCTGTACATAGGTGGAAAGTGGTGGCGGGAAAACTGTAAATATAGAACACTGGTGTTGCATCAAGCTGGTGTTCCTGACTGATGGAGTGGGCAACAGGGGCCGAAACCAGAGGGGCCCCAGCATGCGCTGCACTACACAGAGAATCAGCTCAGCCTGGCAGCTATCTTCAGTCAATAGGTCACATTCTGATTTTAGTCACATTGGTGTAAATTGGTTGCTTCACTTTCCTTTTGATTTACACTGATGTAAATCAAATCAGAATTTGGCCCACTGTCTCACATCTTTTGGGTTTCCTTCTGCTAGGCTGAGAAAAAAACAGAATCCCCTGTGAAGAAGAAATGCCCTATATATTGTTATAGTCAAAGTGACAAACTTTTTTATTTAGGTTTTTTCCATTTTTGCTCATGCCTGAATACACATGGGATCAGAAAAAAAAATGCCAAAGGATGTTTGTTTATCAAGCCAAATATTTATCAAGGCTTCTAAAACACAATATTAGCTTTTGGGTAATCTGGAGTTCAGAAAGTTGTAAGTGCCCATCAAAAGCTGGAGCTTGGCCACCCAAGGATGTCCTTTATTAAGTACCTGTTAAAAAACAAAAGGATGCATAATTCATTTTATTTTAAAATCATTCAGTTAGTGTAAAACAAGCCAATGATGTACGATGGGGATTCTTTTGTTGATTGATTTTTACTTGTTTCTGACCATAGCAAATCAAACTCTGACTCGCTGTGTTATGAGAGCAGAGTTTAAACTGCTGAGCAAGTGAGAACACTTCCTGAGGCCTCTTGCTTTTCATACTGCTTTCCTTCCTATGCTATGTATATAAGGTAAAAAGAGCAACTAACATGATCAGGAGGCTGGAGGGACTGACTTATGAGGAAGGATTGAAAGAGTTAATGGTGCATAGTTTGGCCAAGACCAGAAAAATTCGGGCCATTTGAACAATCTCCACATTTGTCATCTTTGAAACTCTGCATTAACTTTTAGCCTCCTTCTGTATCACATCAAGACTCCTCATCCTACGATTTGAGTGAATAGCAGGAAAACTTCTTGACAATGAAAATGTGAAATTTTGCAGCTTGGATCCATTTGTTCTTTTTCGCTTTGTCCTTTAGAGGCCAAAGCCTATTAAAGTCAATGGCAGTCTTTCCAATGGAGCAGGCCCTAAACTCCTGGTCAATGTCTGTGGTTAATTTGTCACTTTGAAGGGTGAGAAATTGTGCAATAAAGAGAAATGATTTACCACTTTGTAAGGAAGAAGAAAACAGCATCTACTAAAAAAGGTGTTTCACACCTTTTAAAATACGAAGAGCCACCAAGACCATGTCTATCTAAAATTAACAACCATGTATTTATATCTCTAACCTGTATCATTCTTCCATTTTACTTCATTTCTTGTGTATGCTGTATACTCACTGACCTAGCAGGTCTATCAGGGAGAGTGAAAATTCTTTGTCTTATTGGTGCTTTCTGTGAAGCACCTCACACTCTCATGGGTGCTATAAAATAAAGGCCATAGGAGCAACCACAGCTCCCCTAGATCAGTCAGCAGCTCTATACCTCTGCCCTGGTCAGTGTGTAGTGAAGAATTACAGAGCGTCTCACTTTGCTTCTCTCTCTGATTATGTTCTTTCATGCCCATTTCTCCTTGGTTTCAGAAAGCCTTACAACTCTATTCAAGTGAACATAAGAAGGCTACTTTATCTAATTCAAATTCTACAACCCACATCTGTGGCATTCAGTCTACTGTCCAAAAGGGGCAACCCTCACCCAGCTCTCCTCTTTTGTCTGCTGTAGAGACACCATACAGTTGCATTAATAGGGCACTAGGCTGAGCATCAGAAGACCTGTGTTCTGTTCCCAGTTCTGCCTCTAAATTGCTGGAGCAAGGTGGGTGGGTAATATCCTGGGACTGACATGGCTACAACAGTTCTAAAGTGCTATGTGGGCTTGGACATGTCATTTTCTCTTTCTGGACCTTGGTTTCCCCATCTATTAAATATAAATCATGATACTTATCCATATCACTTATGTAACATTTTCCATCTGTATCTAAGATAAGTATTTTTATTGCTACAGAGAAAAATATATAATTAAAATACCTCCATTGGGGAAGTAGGAGAAACACTATTTTGATAGAAACCACAGAGGAATAATATGGGGTGGCTTGTTCTCATCCTCCTAAAGCATAATAAATAAGGGGGGAGATTATCAAAGACCTATAGAGCATTTAGTTACCTGGTTCCTGCTGATTTACACTATATAAAATTTCACTCTATGGATTTCCAATGGCAGTTAGGCACCCAACTGTATTCTGTGCATTTGAAAATCTCCCCCTGAAACTAATTGTAGCTGGATGCAATGGGTCTATATGGTGCCACAATACTTAGTGTTCTTTGGAGATCTCCACAATAAGTGTTGGCAGTACAAATAAGGAGCTGGGAAATAGTATGCACATGCTTTTTTATTGTGAGCCAATGTACAAGTTCTGGAAAAACTTATGCAAAACCTTGTTGGACACACTACAGACAAATACTCCCTGAATCCCTCTCTGTGTAGGGTGGGACTTTAGAAGAAACTGCTTCCAAGCTGCTGAATTTAGTCCTGATGAATTGGATTAATTTATTGTTCAACAGATGGATTTTAGGACTTTTTGTTGCACTGAAGATATAATGTAGATTCAGTGACGTGAGGGAAAGTTATGTCTCTTTGGCTGCACATTAGACTCTTGTTTTCATTGGAACTGGACTGGAATTATTTTCACGATGTCACGTGTAACTGACTTTCTCTGAATTGTGTCCCTTTGTATAAAATGTACAACCATAATTTAAAAAGGGAATATTGCAAGAAGCCAATATTACATACTGTGGGCAAGTGGTAGGAGACTTAGAATATCCTGAATTTAAAAGAAGTTGGGAATCCCCTTGAAAATATACTACAGAAAACAATCCTACGTGGCCAGTGAGACCTAGAGTCATTCTGTTTTTAAATATATATGATGTAATAATTTGGATTGTGACTTGAATTTTGTTGTCTTGTGAGGAAGAAATTTTAGAGAAAAAGAAGATTAACCTACTCTGGGCTATTATACATATACAATAACGTAACAGTAATGTATATACGCTTGCTTTAGTGATATCCGTTTTTGGCATTTACAATGAAACTCATAGGTGTAAATTCCTTTCCCAAGGCACTGCTCAAGTTGCTGTGTTGTGCTTGACAGTGTGTATGTGGGGGAGGTTAGCAGCTTGGAGTAGACAGTTTGGTTCCCCATCACACACATCTGATCTCCTGCAGATTCAGTCTCCTACATTATATTATATACACACACACACACACAGAGACAAATTCAAAATGATGAAGAAAGTTTACTTTAAAAATTGCTTAATGCACCAGTAATCTAGCCAGAGCTACATTTAATCCGGCATATATAGCTGATGCTATTGGGAGGCAGTGAATAGATGATTTAGGGCCATTTTGTCCTTTTTATAAAAGCTCTTTGTGCTCTTCAGAGTAAAGCTCATGTCAGGTGAAAAAAAAATGTTTTGAAATAGATGTTCGGCTTCTTAGGATATCAGGGCATCTGCCTCATGTTCTTCCATCTGTGATAAAAGACTCCAATGAAGTTCTCTGAACTCTCCCACTGACCTCCTTTTATAACATCCAGCATTTTATGTCCACTTTATAACCATTTTGGCTTTGTAGGGTTAAATGCCAGTCACTGGCCACAGCCTGAGTAAAAGGGCTGGATGTAGGGGACTTCATCTGCAGGTGGAAAAGGATGTGTGGTGGGAAATCAAATCATCCACTCCAAGCTATAAGCGCCAGTTCTGGGCCTTGGCTGAGCCCGTTCCCACACTCAAGCCCAACACAGCTACTTGAGCAGTGCCTTAAAGGAAGAATTTATATGCGAGTTTCACTGTAAATACCAAAATTGATAGCACTAAAGTAATCATGTCATTAATTGAGGCTCTCCTATGTCATATACAAATGATCTCTAGTGTATTAAATCTTTAGATAACTTGTAGGTGGTAAGTATATCAATGAAAGGTAGAGATGATGGGAAACGATTGAAGCTTTTGTTAGCAGTTAAAAACAGTACGTCTGGTATATTAAAAACTAATGTATAGAGCAGAGGTATAGATCCTTCCTAAATACGTCCCAAACACAGTAGCAGTGCAAAATGTAACAAGCATAGCCGTTAACAAGAATCTATTTTCTGTTCAAGTAACCACAATGCAACAACATTCAATACTTTCCCTCTAATCAATAACTGATGTAAGATTAGTGTTCACAAAGATAAATGCTGCATTTATTTCAGTCTTATGATTCTAACACTGTTGCTATCTAAGGCATAGTTTAAAGAAATGCAAATCACAGCCGCTAAACTAAAAAAAAAGTTTATGCAGCTTTGACCTATCTTGATGGACTGAAGGGAGGGTGATGAAAACTGCAATCTTAATAAATCTCCTGCAGTTAGAGGTTTAAAACTCATACTGTTTCAAATTAGTGAAGACAGCAATATTTATTTGCTGCTGAATTCTAGCCAGCGTGACATTTCAGCAGGAAACACTTTAAGACTTAAACTTATGACCACAGAACTTGCAAACTAATACTTAAAGCATGCATAAATGGAAGGGTTTTATCTTAAATGAAAGCAAAGCAAAAATCTTTCCCCTCCATCTTCCCAAAATCAGAAAATGAGATGTTCATACAAAATATTTTACTGTTCACAAAGATGACAAAGCTAGGAAAATATTGAGATGCAAATACATAAATAAATAAAGGCAATTCCTTGCCCCATTCTCTCAAGACTTTTAAAAGCAATCACAGAATGCTGTAGTCGGATTTTCCACAAGCATTTCTGTAAGAGGTAATTTTTTTTTTAAATCAGAAAGGTTCTGTGGCCAAATGGCAACTCTTTCAAATGGGAGCTAGTGAAGTTATTTGTGAGGAGGAAATTGAGAGTGAAGCTCATCAGCAGAAGAAATGGGCAACAAAAACGATAACCCAAAGCACAAGAATGTCACGGCAACTGCTGCTATATTTTGTTTATTTAAAACTGCCAGGCTGTGCTGCATTTCAGCAGTACTGTGGCTGCTGGATTACATTTGTCTGTCATGTTCCCACATATAAAAGCATGTCCTGCCATTTAGTTCTATGCCAAAGGCAATCTAGGTTTTCAAAAGCAGGTGCTATGGTTGACCCAAATAATCATCAGCCAATCTCAGTACTCCCATCTGCCTTTGACATTACTTTAAAAAGTCTGGTTCAGGTTCATTGGGCATCCTGCTTAAGGGACCATGAAATTCTTTCCATATCAAGTAGGTTTTATAGCTAAATGTGATGCCCTCCCTGCCACTGTTTCACAGCTGTATAGACTTTGCCATTGACAAAGTGTCAAAGTGACAGAGCAATCTTCTCAGGACTCTCTCAAGCATGTTGCTGTCATGGAGTCAGATTGTTTAATTGTTAAGCTAGTGGATGCTGGAATGAAAGCAGAAGCTCAGTCACCATTGATGAATTGTCACAGGCAAGGAACAGGTTGTTATGTTGAAGAGTAGGAGAAAATGCTGTTAATTTGTCATCTGAAGCTAACACCTAAGGTGCCATTTCCTTTATGTCAGCTGTATTGGACTGCATCAGCCATTCCACAAATGTGATCTTGTTAGATTTCACAAGCTAAGTTAAGTATTTGGATAGGAGAATCCCCTGGAAAACCCAAGTACTGGTGATTCCATAGCAGACCCTCTAAAGCAGTACTGACCAAACAATTTAAAATGCAAGAAGGCTGTTGGAAATTCTGAGTAAAATTCTGCTGACTTGTGTAACTAGATATAGTTTCACTAGACCTAAACCAGCATAAACCAAGAGTAAACGAATGAAGAATATGGTTCACTGTCATTTGGATTGCACACATTGTAACACATGTGTCATGGCCATATTCCAATATGGATATTTATATTGGGTGCAATCCAGGAAGAGACTTGGGCACCTAACTCCCATTTTTAGGTACTGAAGTTCCAATTTTAGGTGCCTAAGTCCCATCTGTGGCACCATTGTGATTTATGAAATTCCTGCTTGGCTGCCACCTAACCCTGTAGATGCCTAATTTTTTGCCATCAAAGTTCCATAGGCACATATGTCTCAGATGGTGGGGCAGTACTATCCCACTCCAGGTATCTTATCACCAGCCCTTGTAGCACACAGGGCAGAATGAGTCACCGATAGATGCAGGGCTCCACACTCCATGCATAAAAAACTCATGTGAGCCACAGGGGAGTGTACGGCAAGCATGAGCCAGGTGCTGAGCATGGGCCAGAAAAAAAGTGAGGAGATCTATTTGGGGACACAATAGTTGGGCAGAACTAGGTGTAGGTGGTAGGGTAGCTTGTGGGGCATCTCAAGAGGCTCAGATTTGAGGTAAGGGGCAGATTGGGTAGTTTGATAGGGCAAGGAAGGGGAACCACCTATAACTAGGGCAAGGAGGCAGGGAGGGTATTCTGGGGAGGGAGAAGACAGGCTAGGGAGTTGGAAGGGATGTTTATGCGTGGAAGAGGGTGGACTCAGGAAGGAGAAGCAGCTACTGGGAAGGGAGGGGGGAGGCCACCGAGCATGGTCAAGCATGATAAAAAAGTAGCATATTCATGCTGCAACACTGCTGTGGCAGCAGCAATAGGAGGAACAGGAGGAACTGGGGTAGTCGTTGAAGAAACCTGAGCCCTAGCCAAAATTTGAGGCTGAACCCGAGCCCAGCACCATCTGTAGCCAACCCGAAGAACATAGATATTAAGGTCAGAAGGGACCATTATGATCATCTAGTCTGACCTTCTGCACAATGCAGGCCACAGAATCTCATCCATCCATTCCTCATCCAACTTGTCACCCATGTCTGTGCTATTGAAGTCCTCAAATCATGGTTTAAAGAGGTCATGGTGCAGAGAATCCTCCAGCAAGTGACCCGTGCCCCATTTCGCCTAGAGGAAGGCGAAAAACCCCCAGAGCCTCTTCCAATCTGTCCTGGAGGAAAATTCCTTCCCAACCCCAAATATGATGATCAGCTGAACCCTGAGCATGTGGGCAAGATTCACCAGCCAGACACCCAGGGAAGAATTCTCTGTAGTAACTCAGATCCCATCCCATCACAGGCCTTTGGGCCTATTTACCATGAATAGTTAAAGATCAATTAATTGCCAAAATCATGTTATCCCATCATACCATCTCCTCCATAAACTTACCGAGTTTAATCTTGAAGCCAGATAGGTCTTTTGCCCCCACTGCTTCCCTTGGAAGGCTATTCCAGAACTTCACTCCTCTGATGGAACCTGATGGAGGAGTGATGGAGTGAACCTTTGTCTAATTTCAAGTCTAAACTTCCTGATGGCCAGTTTATATCCATTTGTTCTTGTGTCCACATTGGTATTGAGCTTAAATAATTCCTCTCCCTCTATGGTATTTATCCCTCTGATATATTTATGGAGAACAATCATATCTCCCCTCAACCTTCTTTTGGTTAGGCTAAACAAGCCAAGCTCGAGTCTCCTTTCATAAAACAGGTTTTCCATTCCTCGGATCATCCTAGTAGTCCTTCTCTGTACTTGTTCCAGTTTGAATTCATCCTTCTTAAACATGGGAGACCAGAACTGTACACGATATTCCAAATGAGGTCTCACCAGTGCCTTGTATAACGGTACTAACACCTCCTTATCTCTACTGGAAATACCTCGCCTGATGCATCCCAAGACCACATTAGCTTTTTTCACGGCCATATCACATTGGCAGCTCAGTCATCCTGTGGTCAACCAATACTCCAAGGTCTTCCTCCTCCTCCATTACTTCTAATTGATGCATCCCCATCTTATAACTAAAATTCTTGTTATTAATCCCTAAATGCATGACCTTGCACTTTTCACTACTGAATTTCATCCTATTAGTCCAGTTTACAAGGTCATCCAGATCCTCCTATACGATATCCCAGTCCTTCTCTAAATTGGCAATACCTCCCAGCTTTGTATCATCCACAAACTTTATTAGCACATTCCCACTTTCTGTGCCGAGGTCAGAAATTGGTCCCAAAACCGATCCCTGAGGAATTCCACTGATAACCTCAATCCAGTCTGACAGTTCACCTTTCAGTATGACCCGCTGTAGTCTCCCTTTTAACCAATTCCTTATCTACCTTTCAATTTTCATATTCATCCCCATCTTTTCAATTTAACTAACAATTCCCCATGTGGCACCGTATCAAACACCTTACTGAAATCTAGGTAAATTAGATCCACTGCATTTCCTTTGTCTAAAACAATTTGTTATTTTCTCAAAGAAGGAAATCAGGTTGGTTTGGCAAGATCTACCTTTTGTAAAACCATGTTGTATTTTGTCCCATTTACTATTGACTTCAATATCCTTAACTACTTTCTCCTTCAAAATTCTTTCCAAGACCTTGCATACTACAGATGTCAAACTAACAGGCCTATAGTTACCCGGATCACTTTTTTTTCCTTTCTTAAAAATAGAAACTATGTTAGCAATTCTCCAGTCATATGGTACAACCCCTGAGTTTACAGATTCATTAAAAATTCTTGCTAATGGGCTTGCAATTTCATGTGCCAATTCCTTTAATATTCTTGGATGAAGATTATCTGGGCCCCCCGATTTAGTCCCATTAAGCTGTTAGAGTTTGGCTTCTACCTCAGATATGGTAATATCTACCTCCATATCCTCATTCCCAATTGTCATGCTACCATTATCCCTAAGATCCTCATTAGCCTTATTAAAGACTGAGGCAAAGTATTTGTTTAGATATTGGGCCATGCCTAGATTATCCTTAACCTCCACTCCATCCTCAGTGTTTAGCGGTCCCCTTCTTCCTTTGTTTTCTTCTTATTTATATGGCTATAGAACCTTTTACTATTGGTTTTAATTCCCTTTGCAAGGTCCAACTCTACTTGACTTTTGGCCTTTCTCACTTTATCCCTACATGTTCTGACCTCAGTAAGGTAGCTTTCCTTGCTGATCCCTCCCATCTTCCACTCCCTGTATGCTTTCTGCTTTTTCTTAATCACCTCTCTGAGATGCTTGCTCATCCAGTTTGGTCTACAACTCCTGCCTACGAATTTTTTCCCCTTTCTTGGGATGCAGGCTTCTGATAGCTTCTGCAGCTTTGACTTGAAGTAATCCCAGGCCTCCTCTGCCTTTAGATCCATAAGTTCTTCAGTCCAATCCACTTCCCTAACTAATTTCCTTAATTTTTTAAAGTTAGCCTTTTTGAAATTAAAAACCCTAGTTACAGTTCTATTTTTTTTATCCTTCCATTTAGTTTGAACTGAATTAGCTCATGATCACTCGAACTAAGGTTCTCCCCTACAGCCATTTCTTAGAATCATAGAATATCAGGGTTGGAAGGGACCTCAGGAGGTCATCTAGTCCAACCCCCTGCTCAAAGCAGGACCAATCCCCAACTAAATCATCCCAGCCAGGGCTTTGTCAAGCCTGACCTTAAAAACTTCTAAGGAAGGAGATTCCACCACCTCCCTAGGTAACGCATTCCAGTGTTTCACCACCCTCCTAGTGAAAAAGTTTTTTCTAATATCCAATCTAAACCTCCCCCCACTGCAACTTGAGACCATTACTCCTTGTTCTGTCATCAGCTACCACTGAGAACAGTCTAAATCCATTCTCTTTGGAACCCCCTTTCAGGTAGTTGAAAGCAGCTATCAAATCCCCCCTCATTCTTCTCTTCTGAAGACTAAACAATCCCAGTTCCCTCAGCCTCTCCTCATAAGTCATGTGTTCCAGGCCCCTAATCATTTTTGTTGCCCTCTGCTGGATTCTTTCCAATTTTTCCACATCCTTCTTGTAGTGTGGGGCCCAAAACTGGACACACTGCTCCAGATGAGGCCTCACCAATGTCAAATAGAGGGGAACGATCACATCCCTCGATCTGCTGGCAGTGCCCCTACTTATACATCCCAAAATGTCATTGGCCTTCTTGGCAACAAGGGCACAATGTTGTCTCAGAGAGGGGCAGGGCTTAGCACAAACCTCTCTGGTTGGCATCTCCTATTAGCTGGCTTTAGTGGTTCCCTGTTCAGCATGCTGGTTTTGGTGGATCACATATCTAGGTGCTTAACTCTCCCCATTCATCGAGCATCTAACTCGGCTTTGTGGATCACAGTGTTGTCCTACAATTTTGTAGGTGCCTAAAGGTTAGGTGCTGGGATGCTCAGCATTACAACACCTAAGTCTTTGTGGATCCCACCCATTCTGCCTACCTGAAATCCTCCTTTTTCTCTTGCATGCTGTTTTCTTCTTTACACCCTGTTCTAAACTGTTGTTAATATTCTTATGTTCCAGACTTTGGTTTTGTATCTCATTAAAAATCATGCTGTTTATGCAATGCACACCTCAGAATAACAAAAAGAAAAGGGAAGAACTGTCCACATAGAAATTGGGTAATCTCTGGCACAGGAAAAATGATTGCACAGCAACTCTGCAGTGCTGTTTAAAAGCTTCCAGAAAGATAAATCAAAACACCTGTGTCCTCAATGAAACACTCAGTGTGAATAACCTTCAGATCATCCATGAGCTAGCAGGATTTCTTTTTTTAGCTAGCATGGCAAGGGCTAAAAGCAAGGATCTTAAATGGAGCATTTTAATTCCTACAACTCTTTGGTGTTTCTATAATATATTTTTGGAAAAGCCTGAAATGTTGACAATAGTACATTGTTGCCTAAATTAAATAGACAAGTATAGCCAATAGGGATTAGTTTCTCTGACTGTATTTAAATTGGGTGTGAGTATAATGCAGAGGGAGCTTAAAAAATAACCTGGAATAAAAGAAACATAGTAACTGTAATCACCATTAAAATTTGAGAATATCCCTTATAGTGCTATCACTGCTACCTCAGCATTCAACAAACTACTCCAAATTCTTAGTGTATATGATATAGCAAGATCACTGAAAAAGTTCGTTTCCCACTGGTTTTATGCTGCTGTTCTATTGACCTCAACAGAGTCCTGATTTTCATGTCTGTAACTGAAATCAGAATGTGGCCTATTGCTTTTTTTAAGCATAAAAACTACATAATTTCACTGTAATTACAGAAGTCAGCGAAAGAAAAGACCAATTACATTATGTGTTCAATCTCTCTGCTAGTGCAGGATTTTTCCTCGCAGTGGCCATCAGGTGATCAGGCATCACAGGGACAATCATGGTCCAAAAACTTGGAGAGATAAGAGGAATGACCCTTGTTACAGATTGATCTTCACAGTGGGAGTGATCACCTCAGAAAAATTTGGGGTTTACTGCAGACTCATCATTACATAAACTTGACGAACTTGAGATGGGGTTCTGGAATGCAGGTTTCTTCTAATCTGGCTGTAGAGAAGTAGCCAGCATTTTCAGCCTCCTCCCTGAAAGGCTGGAGTTAGATCTTAAAACATCAAACTCTTTTTAGCAAGAAGATCTTACCCTAATGTCTGCTGAACCATATTCAGTCTGAAGGTAAAATCTTGGATCCATTGTAATTAATGGCATGAACAATGTGGGAATGCCCAAAATATTTTATGAATATTATATGATCTATTTGCCTGATTTTGACTGTGGTGTTTGCAATACGGATTACCAGGATTTAATTTCAGTGAGAGCTGACTTGCACAAATACAAGAACAGAGACAATAAACTTCAGATTTCACAATTTACGGATAGCTAAAGGACAATGCAGAAAACCAACTGCTTTAGGGGTTTATTCCCCCACCACCACCCAGCCAGCCAACCAAGCCACTTTGATCAGATACAAGGATCCGAGGAGAAGATGAAGGACTCAGTGATTTTTATAAAGGAATATAATCCTTAAAAGGGGGAGACAGTAAGAGAGGCAGAGACTGCTCAGAAGCAGGCTGAAGCCCAGTTCCCAGAGGTCGGTGTGCCTTACATAAGTACCGACTCTGTGGGTGCTCCGGGCTTGGAGCACCCTTGGAAAAAAAATAGTGGATGCTCAGCACCCACCAGCCACCCACTGATCAGCTGTTCAGTGATTGGTGGGAGGTGCTGTGGGGAAGGGGCAGAGTGGGGGGAGGGAGAGGTGGGGAAAGACAGAGCTTCAGGGGAGGGGCATGGCTGGGATGAGAAGAGGCGGAGCGAGAGTGGGGCCTTGGGGAGAGTGCGGGTGGAGCACCCACCCAGAAAGAAGGAAGTCGGGGCCTGTGGTGCCTTGGATAAACTAGGCCTATCTAAAATTTAGATAGGCAGATATGGGTGTGAAAAACCCTTTGCTCTTGTTATGCTCTGGTCTGACTCTTTAGACAATCAATACTTTAGTTGACAAAGCTGGTTTGGATCACTATATCCAATGCTGGTCACAGCTCCTGTAGAGAAGGCTTGCATAGAACTGAGCCCAGTAGAACCTGCTGAGCAATCACAGTTAATACACAGGGTGCTGTAGCCCAGTACCCCAGTTAAGGAGTGGGAGAGTTGCAGGATTCTACCCCAGGGAAGGTGAAAGTAAGAGGCCTATCACCTCTTCCACCCATAGAGACTTGAAGAGGGTTCAATGTGTAGCAAGCCCTGAACTGTGACAAATGGTACAACTCCCATTGACTCAAGGGGCCAGGATTTCACTCTGTTTGTCCTGAGTACAAAAATCACACATGACTCATTTAGTCTGACATGTTTCTACCTGGACATGTCAGCTGGTCTACTTTCTAAGAAAAATATGCTGAAAGCCCTCCCTATTTTACATGTTGTGAGCCACTGATCAAATAATGGAAAAATGTATGCAAAAATACAGTTGCAAAATCTGTTTTGTGATTCAGTTTGACTGTATTCATGGTAATTTGTTTCTTTTCTAATGGATATTTGCATGGGAAGTTCTGTTCATACAGATGTTTGTGGCAGTATTATTATGTGTACCCTGCATTCATGTGTTGAACAAAGATGTGTGCAAACATATGCTTCTATTACATCAATAGATCTTATTGGTTAATTGCTAACTGCCATTCATTATTCTCTTTTCAAAAGGTTCAATCAATATCAGGGATCAGGAACAAAATCATGTGACTTAGGTGACCAATCACACATAATGAATGAAGAAAGAAAAATAATCTTAGGATTCATTTTGTGAATGATCTGTAGATTTCAGTCCAATGGGCAATGACAAAAAAAATCAACAGGTCTGAGAAAATACTCATCTGCTTGAAGATCCTTCATGATTGGGGGAGGGAGAGAGTTCAAACTGGTAAATAAATTGATTTTGAATAATTCTTCCATTTTTAGTGTTACTTATAAATTCCTGTATTTTTATTATTTGCATTATTATATCTTACAAGTAAACTGCTAATGATGAGCAAAGATGTATATTTTTTTTAACAAAGTCCTAAATTTAGAAATCCTGATAGAGTAACTAAAGCACACATTTGTATGGGACAGTTCCTCACACTGGTGGGTCATTAGCTTCGTTGTGAAACATGTCACAACAAACAAGAGAATGTATCCCTAATGGTAAGTCTAAGCCCTGGTCTATACTAGGAGTTGAGGTTGAATTTAGCAGTGTTAAAATTGATTTTAACCCTGCACCCATCCACATGACAAAGGCTTTTTTTTTTTTTTTTTTTTTTTTTTTTTACTTAAAGGGCTCTTAAAATTGATTTCCTTACTCCACTCCCGACAAGGGGATTAGCGCCGAAATCGGCCTTGCTGGGTCGAATTTGGGGTACTGTGGATGCAATTAGACAGTATTGGCCTCCGGGAGCTATCCCAGAGTGCTCCGTTGTGACTGCTCTGGACAGCACTCTCAACTCGGATGCACTGGGCAGGTAGACAGGAAAAGGCCCGTGAACTTTTGAATTTCAATTTCCTGTTTGGCCAGCTTGGCAAGCTGCAGGTGAGTGCAGAGCTCATCAGCAGAGGTGGCCATGATGGAGTCCCAGAATTGCAAAACAGCTCCAGCATGGACCGAACGGGAGGTACGGGATCTGATTGCTGTATGGGGAGAGGAATCCATGCTATCAGAACTCCATTCCAGTTTTCGAAATGCCAAGACATTTGTCAAAATCTCCCAGGGCATGAAGGACAGAGGCCATAACAGGGACCCGAAGCAGTGCCGCGTGAAACTTAAGGAGCTGAGGCAAGCCTCCGAGAAAACCAGAGAGGCGAACGGCCGCTCCGGTCACAGCCAAAACATGCCGCTTCTATGATGAGCTGCATGACATTTTAGGGGGTTCAGCCACCACTACCCCAGCTGTGTTGTTTGACTCCTTCAATGGAGATAGAGGCAATACAGAAGCAGGTTTTGGGGACGATGATGATGAGGTTGTAGATAGCTCACAGCAAGCAAGCGGAGAAACCAGTTTTCCCGACAGCCAGGAACTGTTTCTCACCCTGGGCCTGGAGCCAGTACCCCCCAAACCCACCCAAGACTGCCTTCCGGACCCACCAGGTGGAGAAGGGACCTCTGGTGAGTGTACCTTTTAAAATAGTATACATGGTTTAAAAGCAAGCATGTTTAATGATTAATTTGCCCTGGCACTCGCGGCTCTCCTGGATGTAATCCCAAAGCATTTGCAAAAGGTTTCTGGGGAGGACAGCCTTATTCCATCCACCATGGCAGTACACTTTACCACTCCAGGCCAGTAGCACATACTCAGGAATCATTGTAGAACAAAGCATTGCAGCGTATGTTTGCTGGCATTCAAACAACATCCGTTCTTTATCTCTGTTATCCTCAGGAGAGTGATATCATTCATGGTCACCTGGTTGAAATAGGGTGCTTTTCTTCAGGGGACATTAAGAAAAGGCTGGGCTGGGCTGTTTGCCTGTGGCTGAACAGAAATGTTCCTGCTGTTAGCCACAGGGAGGGGCTAGCCACGCAGTGGTGGGAGGAAAAATGCGACCTTGGAACGAAAGCACATGTGCTATGTATGTAATGTTAACAGCAAGGTTTACCGTGAAAGAGTGTACCCATTGTTCTATAAAATGTGTTAAATACCACTGTCCCTTTTTTCCCCTCCACCAGCTGCATGTGTTTCAAGGATCACAGGATCTTCTCCTTCCCAAAGGCTAGTGAAGATTAGAAGGCAAAAAAAAAACAAAAAAAAAAAAACACCCCACTCGCAATGAAGTGTTCTGAACTCATGCTGTCCTCCCACACTGACAGATCACAGACGAATGCGTGGAGGCAGACAATGTCAGAGTGCAGGAAAGCACAAAATGACCGGGAGGAGAGGTGGCGGCCTGAAAAGAGTAAGTGGCGGCTGAAGAAAGTGGCGGGCTGAAGAGAGGGCTGAAGCTGAAAGGTGGCGGTAGTGTGACGAGAGCAGGCAGGCTTCAATGCTGAGGGTGCTGGAGGATCAAACTGATATGCTCCAGCGTATGGTTGAGCTGCAGAAAAGGCAGCTGGAGCACAGACTGTCGCTGCAGCCCCTGTGTAAGCAACCGCTCTCCTGCCCATGTTCCATAGCCTCCACACCCAGACCCTCAAGAATGCGGGAGGAGGGTGGCTCCAGGCACCCAAGCACTCCACCCCAGAGGACAGCCCAAGCAACAGAAGGCTGGCATTCAATAAGTTTTGAAGTTCAGTGTGCCTTGTCCTTCCCTCCTCCATCACCCCACCCAGTGCTTCCCTCATCCCCCATCCTCCCAGGCTACCTTGGTAGTTATCCCCCTATGTGTGTGACGAATTAAAGAATGCATGAATTTGAAACAATGACTTTTTTGTCTCTGCAAGCGGTGATCAGCTTACAGGGAAGTAGAGTGAACCAAGGGGGTGGGGTTTCATCAAGGAGAAACAAACAGAACTGTCACACCATAGCCTGGCCAGTCATGAAACTGGTTTTCAAAGCTTCTCTGATGCGCACCACCCCCTCCTGTGCTCTTCTAACCAGCCTGGTGTCTGGCTGCACGTAACCAGTGGCCAGGTGATTTGTCTCAACTTCCCACTCCGCCATAAACATCTCCCCCTTACTCTCATAGATATTGTGGAGCACACAGCAAGCAGTAATAACAGTGGGAATACTGGTTTTGCTGAGGTGTAACTGAGTCAGTAAACTGCACCAGCTCGCTTTTAAACGTCCAAATGCACATTCTACCACCATTCTGCACTTGCTCAGCCTGTAGTTGAACAGCTCCTGACTACTGTCCAGGATGCCTGTGTATGGCTTCATGAGCCATGGCACTAAGGGGTAGGCTGGGTCCCCAAGGATAACGGTTATTTTCTGGTCTGGGAAGAAAGTCCCTTCCTGCAGCTTTTGAAACAGACCAGAGTTCCTGAAGATGCAAGCATCATGTACCTTTCCCGGCCATCCCACATTGATGTTGGTGAAACGTCCCTTGTGATCCACCAGTGCTTGTAGCACTATTGAAAAGTACCTCTTGTGGTTTATGTACTCGCCGGCTTGGTGCTCCGGTGCCAAGATAGGGATATGGGTTCCGTCTGTGGCCCCACCACAGTTAGGGAATCCCATTGCAGCAAAGCCATCCACTATGACCTGCACATTACCCAGGGTCACTACCCTTGATATCAGCAGATCTTTGATTGCGTGGGCTACTTGCATCACAGCAGCCCCCACAGTAGATTTGCCCACTCCAAATTGATTCCCGACTGACCGGGAGCTGTCTGGCATTGCAAGCTTCCACAGGGCGATTACCATTCGCTTCTCAACTGTGAGGGCTGCTCTCATCTTGGTATTCATGTCCTTCAGGGCAGGGGAAAGCAAGTCACAAAGTTCCATGAAAGTGCCCTTATGCATGCAAAAGTTTTGCAGCCACTGGGAATCGTCCCAGACATGCAACACTATGTAGTCCCACCAGTCTTTGCTTGTTTCCTGGGCCCAGAATGGCATTCCACTGCATGAACCTGCCCCATTAGCACCATGATGCCCGTACTTTGAGAGAAGTCTGTGTCCATGTCCTCATCACTCTTGTCATGGCAGTGACATTGCCTACTCGCCCGGTTTTGCTTTGCCAGGTTGTGGTGCTGCATATACTGCTGGATAATGTGCATGGTGTTTAATGTGCTCCTAATTGCCGAAGTGATCTGAGTGGGCTCTACACTTGCCGTGGTATGGCGTCTGCACAGAAAAAAGACGCAGAACGATTGTCTGCCGTTGCTCTGATGGAGGGAGGGGCGATTGACGACATGGCTTACAGGGAATTAAAAATCAACAAAGGGGGTGGCTTTACATCAAGGAGAAACAAAAACAACTGTCACACAGAATCACCCCCTCAAGGATCGAACTCAAAACCCTGGGTTTAGCAGGCCAATGCTCAACCACTAAGCTATCCCCTCCCCCAGTATTTCAGGCAGGACTGAATAGCCATTAAACTTTTCAAAATACCCCTGACAGATGTCACCGAAACAATTGTCGGCCGTTGATTTCACGGAGGGAGGGAGGGGGGAGCAAATGAATACAAAACAAATCTGGTCTATTTCTTGTTTTGATCCACTCCATCTATCTTTTACATCTTTGGCTGGCAGCAGACAGTGCAGTAGGACTGCTAGCCATCCTCATCTCCTGCCTGCTCGCCAGAATACGGTCAATAGTACTGCCGGCAGGACTAAAGAGAATGACCTCGTCGAGTCACTTCTAATTTAGTCCCTGCACCCATGTCTGCCCAGGCGCTCCTGACCGACCTTACCGAGGTGGCCAGGAGCACCTTGGACACGATGACGATGGTTTTCAGGGTTATTGCACCATCTGCTGCCACAAGGCAATGGGTTGCTGCTGCTGTGTAGCAATGCAGTACCGCGTCTGCCAGCACCCAGGAGACATACGGTGACAGTGAGCTAAGCGGGCTCCATGCTTGCCATGGTATGACGTTTGCATAGGTAACTCAGGAAAAAAGGCACAAAACGATTGTCTGCCATTGCTTTCATGGAGGGAGGGCGGGCCTGACAACATGTACTCAGAACCACCCATGACAATGTTTTTTGCCCCATCAGGCATTGGTATCTCAACCCAGAATTCCAATGGGTGGCAGAGACTGCGGGAACTGTGGGATAGCTACCCACAGTGCAACACTCCAGAAGTCAATGCTAACCTTGGTACTGTGGAAGCACTCCGCCAAGTTAATGCACTTAGAGCATTTTGTGTGGGGACACATACAATCAACTATATAAAAACGATTTCTAAAAAACCGACTTCTATAAATTCGACCTAATTTTGTACTGTAGACATACCCTAAGTATGTACAGAGCAGATAGACAGATGCATATATACAGTACCTACTACATCCAAAGAGCATCTGTACAGAAGTAGGTTCTGTTGATATTTTGGCTCCATCCATGGAGAGATGGAACAGTATAAATCCTTGTCAGCTCAGCAGATATGGCTGATGGAATTCAGAGTTTACCAAAGCAAGTAACAGATTACTAAGACAAAGGTTCCATTGTTGTTCTTAATGAACATGAAAGCAAAAAATATTTACATGAGTTGTAAGCTATTTTTTTGGCAGGTGTCCTTGGGAAAGTTGTATCTCTTTCCTCAAGGTGTTTTGAGACTGGCTTTAAACTTTACTTTTCAGGTTTATTTAGAGCAACAGTCTCCAAATCTTTGGCATGCCTGGCTTTTTCATATGATAATCAGGACTGCCATATGTTTAAGAGATTTGCTTCTCACTTAGCTGCTTTAACTTGGAGAAATAATCAGCACGATTCAAAGCCAAATTCAATGGCTTGATGAAAAGAACACTCATGAAGCAACTGTCCATCAGCTTTTCATACTGTGACAAAATGGTTTTCATTTTATTCCAATTAGTTTGAGCAGTTGCTATTGTGCATTCATGGGATTCTGTGGTATTGGGTTTATACTTCATTTTGAAAGAGTGAGAATGAATTCATGTCAATGAAACTGCTACTCCCTTTCTGTAAACACTGTAGAATGCTCCAGGATAAACAAGGAAAATTCTCTTAAACCCAGGCTAATTAAGTCCAAGGTCCTTATAAACCTACTTGAAGATCATAGACACACAAACTTATAACTATCATTTCAACTGCCGAAACATGCCTTATTGTTGAGGTTAGATATAAATGAGTCCTGAATCATAACAAAGAGCAGGTTTGGTTTTCCAAATAAAGGCAGTTTTGCAAAAATCAAAACAACCCTCCCCATTGACCTTCTTGACGATAGGTTCATAGTAGAACAGAATGGACAAGAGAGAAAGACAGAATTTTGCAAACAGGAGCACACAATACAGCAAATGCACAATGTCCTGTTAAAAGTCCAGAAGGCACATTTTAATTAAGAAAGTTCTAGACTATGAGCGTAATCCAAACCCATTCAAGTCAATGGAAATGTTTCTACTGACTTCAGTGCATTTTGGATCAAGATCTAAATAAACATTGCCTTGGTTCAAAGATTTCTTTATAAATTATATTAAATTATAATAAAATAGCAATATGCTCAAAAAGAGAAAATAATTTTGTTGCTTCCATTCCAACAAAAACAAACACACACACCCCTTGTGGAATATTTAGAAATACTTTCATTTGCTCTGTAATTGCATGCAGTCATTTTCATGCTGAATCACAGTGTAATGGAATCCAAAGAAAATGCAAACCTGTGCTAATTTGATAAATTTCTCCTCTCTGCTCTCCCACTTCTATCATTTGTTACTCCTGTTTGAGCATTTAAGTATTTTACTGTCATTATGTATTTACCTGTCATCTAACCAATAATTAGAGTGCTTTGTCAAACTAGTAGTGGTTAAATTTTCATAATATTTTTATTTTACCATAATATATACATTGTATGTTCACAAAAAGTAATGACATATTTCAATGTAACAAAGAATTATATTTCAAAAACATTTTGGGTACCAAAATAAATAAATCCCATTGATGGAATATTTGCTCTGTCACAGAAATACCAGGTAAAGTCAATACTAAATATAGAAAGATATTAAGTTACTAGTTCTAAATAATTATAAGTTACTATCATTTTTCAAGAAAAAATATTTAACTAAAAAAAAATCACAGAACAAAGTTACAAAATTTAATCAGATAGAGAATGTAATGATTTCTCCAAAATATCTTCCCCCTATCTTTAATACTCAGATCACTTTAATCTTCCATAGAGTTTAGTAATTTAGGAGGCTTTCCTGCAGCAGATTTATTTATTTTTCCTGGTATATAAGTAACTGTAGCAATAGAGAAGAATCCCTTTAAGTAGTCTGTGATCCCTCTAGTAGTGCTCACTGTGATCTGGCTGTCAGAAACCAGCCAGAGCTTTGGTGTGTATGTAGGTAGGACTTGCATGTTTGTGTATATTTAGCAAATAGAGTTCTAGAGTACACAAGGAGAGATTATTCTTCACTTAAGTAACACACAAGCAATAATTCAATAAGTGACAGTAGCTGAGCCATTAAATAAGGATTACCACAATATAATTAGATTCAACATCCACAGGGCAGGTAGGCTTCTATAACAAATCACAGTGACATTAAATTTTAGAAAAGGGGATTCAAGAAAATGAGAAGATTATTCAAAAAGATCCTAAAGTTAAAAATAAAGGGAGTAAGATCCATTGAGGTAGCATGGATGCTACTTGAGAAAACAATAACAGAATCTCAGAAGGATGAGTTGGGGGGGGGGGGGAGTACACTACATCTGCCTACTATGGGGTTCAGAAGCCTTCTTCTGAGGCAGATGATACTGGCCAATGTCAGAGACAGGATACGCAACTAGATGGACAATGGATTTGATCCAATATGGCAGCTTCCATGTTCCTATTTGGGACCCAACTGTAACAATGTATTTTCTTCATATTATTTATGATGAGTAAAGCAAAAGACACAACAGTAACCTTATTACATTGAGGCTTGATCTAATTTCCCTGCTGAAGTCAACATAAAGGCTCTGTGATGGGGTTGGGACTCACCACCATGGCACCTCCTGTTGGTACTCCAGAAATTAGCTCAGTGCATGTGGAGCACCCTCCACTGGTGGTGTCCTGTTCATCTCTCACCCTCTGTTGGCATCTGGACCAGCATTGCTCCCTTCTCATGGTATCCTCTTCAGGACACTGCCCTCCAGCAGTGCCCCCTAATCCACACTCACCCCCTTCCACAATGGGGGTGGGGGTGTTAACAGCAGTCTTTCTGCTTCACCCAGCCACGGTGACCAACCACACCCCCAAAGTCTAACCCCTTCTGTCAGGTGCAGTCCACTATGGCCACTTCTAATGGCCAGGTGTAATACAAGGGGAAAGGGGGGGGACCCAGGCCCACCCTCTACTCTGGGTCCCAGCCCAGGTACCCTCTGGCAGCAGCCTCCCTGCCCTCCTTCGCTCCCCTTGTCCACCTGTCCTCCCTGGGCTGCTTCCCCTTCAGCCCCTTTGCACCTTGTGGGCCCTTCTATCAGGGCCTGCAGCCTGACAGGTACCAGGCTGGAGTTCCCTTCTGCTCCCCTGAGCGCATCACACATTCAGGAGACAGACCTTCCCCTTTAGAGGTCTGGGAGAGACTCACTGCCTCTTGCCTGGGCAGCCTTTATATAGGGCCTAGCCTGGCCCTAATTGGCTGCCTCTTGCTCACCTCTGATTGGCTCCCCGCAGGCCCTCTCTGATTGGATGCCTGGTTGTGCAGCTGCTCTGGCCTGCTGTAGCCCAATCTGCCCTGGGAGTGGGGCACCGCCCCAGCACAGGCTCCCATTGATTTCAATGGGCATAGGATCAGGCCCTTGACCAATCTCTTTGCCATACCTTTCCTATAGTGATGGAGAGGATACATCAGGCAGAACGGAGGAGCGTTCCAAAGATTAAACCTCTCTTTAGTCCTAGGGTTGCCAATTTTGGTTGGATGTATTCCTGGAGGTTTCATCACATGACATAATCTTTAATTACAGATTAATCTTTAATTCCTGGAGACTCCAGAAAAATCCTGGAGGGCTGGCAAACCTACTTAGACCATTGGAATAAAATAATTTGGTAAGACTCATTCCATGCTGACAAACAGAGTATAAATGCTTAGATAAAGAAACAATGAGGGCTTGCTTCATTTCTGGAATGGTGGTGATAGCTCCAAATTGAATGATTATGTGTTGTAATCACCTTTTATCCTTTTAATTTCCTAAATAGATAGATTAGATAGATACATTTTACCTACTTAAATTCCCACTGCAGTTTCAAGTGGAAAAGTTATTCTTTACTTTGCCATTAAAACTCAGTTCAATACTGTATAATGGCTGTCACATTTCCAAACCTCTTGGTGACATGTTTCAGTACTGGGGAAAGTCATCCCTATGTATAAAGTATGTAAAACACTTCAGGATTTTTCCAGCTGAAATTTGCTACCATAGTGTCCATTTAATTCCATCCTTGGTTGATCTGATCCTCTGCTTCAGTGGTTCTCAAACTCTGGGTCGGGACCCCGAAGTGGGTTATGACCCCATTTTAATGGGGTCACCAGGTTTGGTGTTAGACTTGCTGGGGACTGGGGCTGAAGCCTCAGAAGCACTGCCCGGGGCTGAAGCCAAAGCCCAAGCCCCACTGCCCGGAACCTAGGGATTCAGTAATGGTGACAGGGCTCAGGTTACAGGTCTCCCTGCATGGGGCTGAAGCCCTTGGGCTTGGGCTTTGGCTCCCCTGCCTGGGGCTGTGGGCTTGGGCTTTGATCCCCTGCCAAGGGTGGCAGGATTTGGGCAGGTTCAGACTTCAGTCCCCCCTCCTGAGGTCGTGGAGTAATTTTTCTTGTCAGAAGAGGGTCGCAGTGCAATGAATTTGAGAACCCCTCCTCTACATAATATGAACAAAACCTCAGAAACAAAATTATTTGTATTAAATATAATATGAATGTCAACCCTTTCATTCTGATCTCATTTGCCAGGCATTATTGGATAATGTGATCACTGACTATAACAAGTTGCCATTTAATTATTAAGCAAGACCAAAATATTAAATGAGATACAAGAAAGAGTCCAGGGAGATCCATTTTGATATAAATAACTATGACTAAAAGCTAAATTAATCAGACATTCATATTCAATTTTTAATGCTATAAACATAGGTTATGATATGATTATTTGTTTAGAAATTTTTCAGAATTTTATATATATATATAGATTGTTTCAGTTTCTAATGCATAAATATTGTCATTTAAAGAGGTGACTTGGATGTTACTGTATCCAATATGTGGAAAGAACTGCACAGAAAACAACAGATTTATTGTAGGAGATTACAGACCATGCCATGGATGAGGAGAAAATGAGTAGAACTTGAATGGTGAAGCCACAGCTAAATTAGAATGCTCTTTCCTCACCAGCTGGATGAAGTTCACAAACAAATTTTATAGCATAATATGCTGTGGTTAAATTCATTATGGCATGAGGCCTTTAGTTAAATGTATTAAAGGGAAGGGCTCCGTATTATGCAACTCAGAGCTGGCATTTGCATTTATAGTCTGTCAACGGGCTGGTATTAACTTTTGTTCATACTGGATTTGATTGTACCATATAAAATTCTTTAAAATTCTTCCTGGTCCGCTGTGGTGAATAGCACTAAGTAACAGACTTCTAAAGGTATTTAGATGCCTGAAGATGCAGATAGGCACTTTTTCAAATCCCACTTAGGCACCTTGGTGCCTAACTCCCAATGGAAGCTTTTGAGAATCCCAGTAGGCATTTATAGGCATCTTCAGCCACCTAAATATATTTAAAAATCTGGCCCTGAGTTCCAGTAAATGAAGCACCTCTATCCTGTGTAACAGGAGGAAATTTAAAAGGCCAAAGGCACTGCTCATTTTCCATAAAAATAGTAATTTCCACTAGTGAATCTGAGTTTGGTCAGTCCACACATTAATTTGTATTTATTTAATGGACAAAATCACCACATTACTTATTCTATTTCAGCCTTTTTTCCTGAGGTCCAAGGACTGGCAAAGTAAAGACTGTTGCAAATCAGAGATGATATGTTCTAATTTAGTGTATGTTAGGGAGACAGGCAGAGAGAGATCTGGAATAGCAGAGGTCATTGTGGAATCAGGACTAAGGACTAAGGTAAACTGGCCAGCAGGTTTGGGGAACTGCCCTAGAAGGGTGAATATTGCTGGGTCAGGACAGAGGTTCAGTATGAAAGGTGTGTGAGGATCCATAACACTAATAGCAAGGTCAGGAATGACATTGGCTGAGTCAGGGGAAAACTGTCACAGTAACTGTTCAGTATAGACAGAATACTTAAAGATATTCAGGTGTCTACCTGGCTCCAGGCAGTGCTATTCACTTTTGTGAGTACCAGATACAATTTTTTTTTTTTAAGAACAAAGGAAAGTTTATAATGATCTGGTCAAGTAAAAGGCAATTCCTTTATCTAATTCTAAGTCCTGGTGCTTCACTGCTCTGCAATTTGATTTAGCTGTCTCTGGCTGTGAATCAACTTGTCAAACATGAGGAGAGGACAAGCTGGAGAGTAAGGATGGGCTGAGGAAAACAACAAACTCTGGGTTTACAACTGTTTGCAATGACAGCCTCTAGACCAAAGAGATGGATACTGAGTGAGATGGCTTTCCTGATTTTAGTGGTGTAAAGATTCACACTGACTTGGTGGTGTGTGTGGGGGGGGGAGGATCATTTATGTTCTGATTTTTCTTCTTAATTGCATTGGGGTGTGGGCATGAAGTTCTAGATGAGTTGTTTTTATTTGATTTCATATCCAGTTCATTTATTCCAGAAAATAGTTTTCAGGACTCTATTTTTTGTACACTGATACAAGTACATCTGCATGCTACATTAGTCAAAACATTCCAGCTCAAAGCAAGACCATTTTCCAATAACCTAGCTTTTATTTAATTTCTTTTATGAACAAACTAGCAGAGTAGAGGGTGATTGTGTGGCAGATAACGGTCACGGAGATACACCAATAGGATCCCATGCATGCTCAGTTTGGATATATGTACATCTTGAGAGACCAATTTTACACATGCAATACTTCTTTTCTTTGTTGTTTGCACAACTGAATATAGGGGAAATCTTTCCCCCTCCACAATGGGATGTTCTACAGCTGGATTGAGGAGGAATTCAGTCAGAATTGGATCTAGAGGCTCTAAGAATGTGTATCACACAGCCGTAGCTCCTTGGGGCAAAGCTAACCCTGCCGATGTGCTGCAGAGTGGATACTGGCCATCCCCAGCACAGAGGGATGATGGGTTGGGGGAGAGAAGTACTCTTTTCCACTCCTCTTTCCTAGCCCCTAAGGAGCCAGCCAGAATCTGAGACATGGTGGATGAATGGACAGATGCACATTGGTCTAATTCTCCACTGCCTTGAACCTTGTATCTTCATGACCCAGCAAAGCACGTGTTTAACTTTAAGCATCTGAGAAGTCGCATGAAAGTCAGTTGGATTATTCAGCTGTTTAAAATTAAGCAGGTGCTTCAGTGCTTCACTGGGATAAGGCCTTAGTTTGAGGCAGATGATTTCTCTGTGTATTGTAAAGCACCTAGCAAACTATTAAGCAATGTAAAAATATAATCATAATATTATCTAAAGAGTATATTCACTACACCAGCTTACCCCTATCCTCCTATGAACGTATTCCGCTGATTGAGAACACTAGTTTTGAACGGGTTAAATACATGGAGGTGAGACTCCAGTTCTGTGTATCTTTTGTCAGATATTAAGCCAATAAAGAAAGTTAAAAAAAAATAGAAAGGAAAGAGAAAGGTCTGGGTCTGGGTAAGTATGATAAAATGGTGTGAACTGAGGACACACTCTGATTGGTTGTTGAACAATTACCAAGAGGTAGATAAACTGCTGTCTCACATTCTCAACTTTGTAAACCTGAACACTTTCATACCTACCAGTCCCCAAGGTGCCCGCCAGATGCCTTGATTGAAAATTTATTACATGGGAGAAAATTTAAACAGCAAGTCACTAAAAACAGGATATTTGTCTTGAACATTTGCAGCACTAAGGCTTGAACTGCTCGATTCATTTATTTAAAAAAAATTAAAGAGGTAAAAAATTATTTTAAGCCCCTGGATTAAAATGAAGTATTTATCCCCATATAATATTTTCGCACAGAAAGACAAATGTACTTCAATGCTAACTAAACAAAGGGAAAGAGCAGTTTTAAGTAGACAACGTTATAAAACTTGCATACTGCAGAGTAATTAGAGGACATAATACCTCATTATACAAGATCAATATGCACTTGAGATCAGGTCAGGATCTGTCTCTGAAATAATATAGCTCATACTGGGGATTTCCACCACATTTTCAGTATTGATCTGATGAGAAGATCCTTCATAGCCCGTTGTTTTATAGGCATTTTGAGATTGCTTGTGCCTCCAGTGTGAAATTGAAGCCAAGGCAGTTTGTATGTCTACATAGGCAGTTACCAGTTCTTGTCTGCAAATTCCCCAATAGGTGAGTAAAGTCTTTATTTTTAAAAAGAGGAGCATGGCTATGTTTTATTATTTTTGTAAGATACAAACTCTTTTGGCTAGAGTTTTCTTTAATGGAAACAAGAAGTGTGGGATACTTATACCTATATTACATTGGTTTGGTTTCTGTATCATTTGCTCTACTTCATGTAAAAGGGAGCAATGTATATCTCATTCTGATCAGATAAGTGGTGGTGAGGAATTTGAGGAACACTTATGAGGCAGCTTGGTTCCAGCTTAATGCTGTTGGTATCTGCAACAACTTTAATAATCAGAGTTGAAATAAATGAACATGGCAATGTACTCCAGCAAAGTTTCTAAGGGACATGATAACCTACAGACGATGCCAATCTGATCCTGCTGGAGTCCAAAGAAAAACAAAACAAAATTCCTTCAAGACACATGGGGATCTTCATCCATGCTTAATCAAAAGGATCTACACCCATCAGAAGGGGGTTATTTTGCCAAAGTATACTTCTCCTACCCTCACCCTAATCTTTGACTTATTTAATTAGGGAGCAAAATCCTACCTCTCTCCATGCAACTGAAGAAACTATAACTCCGTAAGTATGAACTCATTCATCTTTTTGTCTACGCAGGTTGTTCCACATAGGGGAAAATGAAACCTTTGAATTCTAAATCCTCCTTTTAAGACGAAATCATATCATGTACTCTGCAAAGCATCACACACTCATATGATGCTTACATAAACAATACTAAATATATTTATTTAAATATTATCAGAGGGTTTCTTGTGGTATTTCTGGTCCTCCATTTTTTTGATCAGAGTATAAATAGTACAAGAAGAGCCTTTTGGGAGTTATTTTGGCTCTCTGATTTCCATCCAGAGCCCACAATAAAGAAAAGCTGTGTCAAAAAGTTTAGCCAGATTTTTTGAGTCTCATCAAAGTTCATACTTGAGTTTCAGGTGAAAACCTGGATCTGGTGTTAGCTCATCCTTATTGCTGTATCTATTTTGACTGGAAGTTACAGCTATAGATGGGGGGCTAGATCCTTAGCTGAGATTAATCAATGTTATTCAATTGAATTTAGTAGCACTATGCTGATCAACACTAGCTGAGGATCTGGCCCAAATTTGAGTTTACTAATTTTATGACCTAGTGAAATTATTTTAAAAAAACGTTTAGTTAGACTTGGACAAGATTCTTACTTAGGCAAATAGACTGACATTTAGCTGCAGCACTACTAGTCATCAGAATGCAGTATGGGCTGCAAAATAAAGAGATTTTGTAATTTAGCTCCAGTGACTTTCCAGGACCTTAAATCCACAAGATTAAAATGCTCAACTGCTGCATTTACTTCATTGAATCATTTAAGTGGCTTAAGGAGGTTAACGAAAAAGAAAACTTGCCGGAGAATCTAGTTAGAAAAGTGGGAACAGGAGATAACACTTTTAATAAACTTCAGTGTTATACAAAATTCAGCAAAAATCAAGATGGGACTAAGAAGCTTTTTTCTCAGTATATATTTCAGAATACAAGAAAAACATGTAGGTTTTTATTAATTATTATTATTAATTGCTTTATCCAAGGGTTTTGTACTGTGGGGTAACCAAAAATATTTCAGAAAATGTAATACAATTATGACTATATTACTAATATTCCAAATACTGAGCTTCCTTATGTGGATTCAGAGTCAAAAAAATCGGAAACAATGTTTCTATGCAAGCTATGCTTGCTTGGCCAACTCATGCAACAGGACTCCATACATCTCTGAATGCATGATTTCCATAGCAGATCTCCACAAAGCAACGGAGGATTGAGGGGATAAGAATGTTGAGAGTGCTTTCAGTGGATTCACCTAGGGACAGAACCACAAAGGACTTAGAAGCCTATAGTCCGGATTTAGCCTCCCTTACTATTACTGCAAGAAAAACCTAAGCTGCTGACTTCAAGAGAAGGGTTTCTGGTTGTGGATATGTGCCTCCTGCAGCATGAGCTTACGCATCCAACTAAGGGCTGGGGGAAAGCCAACAGGTGAGGAGGAGCACATGGTTCAGACAGAGACATCCCTTAGTGGAGGATCTATTAATGGAGATTCTCTATGTCCTTAGTAAGGAGGAGAGGATGGAAGATGATAAAATACGGGTAGGGTCTGATGAGAAACAGTCAAATGACAAAGAGTCCCATTCAATTACATCGTGTAATGGCAGACAGCTAAAAAGTGACAATTTTTTAAAGTGCTTATGTACAAATGATAGAAGTATAAATAGTAAGATGGGTGAACTAGAGTGCTTCGCATTAAATGAGGATATTGATATAAGAGGCATCACAGACACTTGGTGGAATGAGGAGAATCAATGGGCCACAGTAATATCAGGGTACAAAATATATCAGAAGGACAGAACAGGTCACGCTGGTGGGGGAGTGGCACTATATGTGAAAGAAAGCACAGAATCAAGTGAAGTAAAAATCTTAAATGAACCAAACTGCACCATAAAATCTCTATGAATAGTAATTCCATGCTCTAGTAATAAGAATATAGCAGTAGGGATATATTACCGATTACCTGACCAGGATGGTGATAATGACTGTGAAATGCTCAGGGAGATTAGAGAGGCTATAAAAATAAAAATCTCAAAAATAATAGGGGATTTCAACTATCCCCATATTGACTGAGTACATATCACCTCAGGATGGGATGCAGACGTTTCTTGACACCTTAAATGACTGCTTCTTGGAGCAGCTAATCCTGGAAACCACAAGAGGAGAGGCAATTCTTGATTTAATCCTAAATGGAGCACAGGATCTGGTCCAAGAGGTGATTACAGTTGGACCTCATGGTAATACTGACCATAATATAATTAAATTTAACATCCCTGTGGAGGGGAAAACAGCACAGCAGCCCAACACTGTAGCATTTAATTTCAGAAAGGGGGACTACACAAAGATGAGGAAGTCAGTTAAACAGAAATTAAAAGGTACAGTGCCAAAAGTGAAATCCCTGCAAGCTATATGAAAACTTTTTTAAGACACCATAATAGAGGCTCAACTTAAATGTATACCCCAAATTAAAAAACATAGTAAGAGAACCAAAAAAGTGCCACCATGGCTAAACAATAAAATAAAAGAAGCAGTGAGAGACAAAAAGGCATCCTTTAAAAGTGGAAGTTAAATCCTAGTGAGGAAAATAGAAAGGAGCATAAACTCTAGCAAATGAAGTGTAAAAATACAATTAGGAAGGCCAACAAAGAATTTGAAGAATAAGTAGCCAAATACTCAAAAAGTAATAGCAATTTTTTTTAAGTACATCAGAAGAAGGAAGGCTACTAAACAACCAGTGGGGCCACTGGATGATCAAGATGCTAAGGGAGCACTCAAGGACAATAAGGCCATTGCGGAGAAACTAAATGAATTCATTGCATCTGTCTTCACAACTGAGGATGTGAGGGAGATTCCCAAACCTGAGCCATTCTTTTTAGGTGACAAATCTGAGGCATTGTCCCAGGTTGAGGTGTTATTAGAGGTGGTTTTGGAACAAATTGATAAACTAAACAGTAATAAGTCACCAGGACCAGATGGTATTCACCCAAAAGTTCTGAAGGAACTCAAATGTGAAATTGCAGAATTGCTAGCTGTGGTTTGCAATCTATCATTTAAATCAGCTTCTGTACCAAATGACTGAAGGATAGCTAATGTGACGTCAAATTTTTAAAAGGGCTCCAGAGGTGATCCCGGCAATTACAGCCTGACTTCAGTACCAGGCAAAAACTGGTTGAAACTATAGTAAAGAACAAAATTGTCAGACACATAAATAAACATTATTTGTTGGGGGAACAGTCAACATGGTTTTTGTAAAGGGAAATCATGCCTCACCAATCTACTAGAATTCTTTGAGGGGGTCAACAAGCTTGTAGACAAGGGGGATACAGTGGATACAGTGTACTTAGATTTTCAGAGAGCCTTTGACAACGTCCCTCACCAAAGGATCTTAAACTGCCATGGGATAAACTAGTTAAAAGATAGGAAACAAATGGTAGGAATAAATAGTCAGTTTTCAGAATAGAGAGAGGTAAATAATGGTGTCCCCCGGGGACCTCTACTGAAACCAGTCCTATTCAACTTATTATAAATAATCTGGAAAAAGGGGTAAACAGTGAGGTGGCAAATTTTGCAGATGATATAAAACTACTCAGGATAGTTAAGTCCCAAGGAGACTGCAAAGAGCTACAAAGAAGAGTTCACAGAACTGGGTGACTAGGCAACAAAATGGCAGGTGAAATTCAATATTGATAAATGCAAAGTAATTCACATTGGAAAACATAATCCCAACTATACATATAAAACATTGGGGTCTAAATTAGCTGTTACCACTTAAGAAGGAGATCTTGGAGTCATTGTGGATAGTTCTCTGAAAACATCCACTCAATGTGCAGTGGCAAAAAAAGTGAACAGAATGTTGGGAATCATTAAGAAAGGCATAGATAATAAGACAGAAAATATCATGTTGCCTCTATATAAATCCATGGTACGCCCACATCTTGAATACTGCATGCAGATGTGGTCGCCCTGTCTCAAAAATACATATTGGAAGTGGAAAAGGTTCAGAAAATAACAAAAAAATTTAGGGTTATTATTAGGCTTCCATATGAGGAGAGATTAATAAGACTGGGACTTTTCAGCTTGGAAAAGAGACGACTAAGGGGGATATGATAATGGTCTATAAAATCATGACTGGTGTGGAGAAAGTAAATAAGGAAGTGTTATTTACTCCTTCACATAACACAAGAACTCGGGGTCACCAAATGAAATTAATAGGCAGCAGGTTTAAATCAAACAAAAGGAAGTATTTCTTCAAACAACACATAGTCAACCCGTGGAGCTCCTTGTCAGAGGATGTTGTGAAGTGTTCAAAAAAGAACTAGATAAGTTCATGGAGGATAGGTCCATCAATGGCTATTAACCAGGATGGGCAGGGACGTTGTCCCTAGCCTCTGTTTGCCAGAAATTGGGAATGAGTGACAGGGGATGGATCACTCGATGATTGCCTGTTTTATTCATTCCCTATAGAGCACCTGGCATTGGCCACTGTCAGAAGACAGGATAATGGGCTAGATGGACCTTTGGTCTGACCCAGTATGGCAATTCTTATATTCTTATAAAAAGGGGTGGGGCTTAAAACACACCCCTCTTGTCACCATTTTCCATTAGCTTTCTTAGGTGGCTCTCCAGTTAGCGTGCTGGCCTTTGTAGATCCCATTGTCAGGTGCCCATTCATTGCATAAGGAGCCTAATCCAGGGTTTGCAGAAACAGTGATTTTCAAGGCTCCTGAATGTTAGGTGTTGCAATGCTCAGTGTTATATCAGCTAACACTCTTTGTGGATCCAGGCCATAGTGCTCAAAACAAAGCAGAGGACACACAGAGAATGTCCTCTACTTCCCCATACTTTGGAGTAACTGACTATGGGCCAGCTATCGGGATTCCCTTAACCATCCCAGCCATGCTGCAATGCAGCTTTCTTTGACAGTACTTTAGGCCAGATTCTGGCCTTTGTTATGGCCCCTTTATCCTGCTGTAGTAGTGCAAACGGGCCATTAAATAGGCCAAACCAGCCAGCTGAGGAACCCCCTTCCCGCAGCATAGAGATTGTGTAATAGTAGATTTATAGCTATACAGCATCCTAGCCTTTATGTCAGATACCTGAATGTTTAGGCTTCTTTGCATGACACTGACAATATATTTATATTTCTCTTTACCTTTGGTAATTTGTTGACATTTAAGAGTTGGTTTGGTTTTGTTTTTTTACATTGAAAAAAATCATGGAACAAAATTCTGCATCAGTAGAGTCCTTCGTTTTGGGTTTTTATTGTATTTAATTTTTCCCAATAATTTATCGGTGTTTATTACCAAAACAACAAAAACAGGTGAAAATTGGTTGAAAAAAATATTATCATGAGAATAAACAGTTTACTGTTGTAGACTTAGAACTATTAGCCTATAAATATTTACATTTAATAATTGGGCCATGCCATTTGCAGCACATACACTCAACTTCATCCTTTGCTCCTGTTTTTGTTTTTTTAAACTTCTGAATACTTCCTTGTGTTCTGAAATGTATTCTGATGCAAATTTTCAGTTTCTTCCCATTTTAGTGTGTCAAATCTTTACACCGTTATCTGGTAACAGCTTGAAATGTGTACATGGTGGGCATGAGATTCGTCAGTACGTTCAGATGTGCCCACACTTCAGAGCTTGCTTGCGTGCCTGTTTGTTTATTGTGTGTATCTTCTAGACTAATACATAGCCTTACTTCAACAGGCAGCTTTGCATATACACACAGACTAATGTATTATTGTAATACATGTATCTCATGCAATGTATTGTATTTTCTTAATAAAAAAAGTTCTTTTTTTACATATCTGAATATTATAAACATAGGATGACAATCGGGAAAAAAATAGTTTTTGTAAAACCTGGGATTTTTTTTGGTACAAACCAGTTTAAACTGAAAACAAAGGGGCTTATGCATCAGTTAAAAGTCACCATATTGTATTATTACAACAGAGTAATTTTTGTACCACAAAAAGTAGGGCAATTTCAAGCCTGAGCTTCTAGGAGTAATACAAGAGAGGCAAATATCACCGTCTCAAGCAACTTTAGGGAAATGGGATTTGCCATATATGATCACTCTGTCTGTCCATTTGGGTCCATATTGGCCAGTATTTGATTATACAATGCTAGATGTGAGACATGGATACAATTTTTTTCTGGAAAAAACAGTATAAAATGTTTCTCTAATTCATGTCATATGGCTTTGCAGCCCCCACATTTAGATGTTTCATAAAATTCTGTTATATTAAGCCAGGCAAAAAAACTCAAGAAACCCCTTTTTATGTAAAAAGTGCATGGGAAAATTCACAAGGGTGGATTTTGGAAAATCTACCTGGTCTAGCTGATTAAAGGTAGTCAGGAGACTGTGAGCTCTAATCCCTCCTTTGAAACTGACTGACTTTTTCCCAGCCCACAATTCACTGCAATACACTATATCCCTAATTTCCCTTCTAACTTTCATTTCTCTTCTACTTGCACCTCCTTGGATCACCACTAAAACTCTCCTCCACATACAAGTGGAGGGACAACCACTCCCCTGTGTAACTTTCATCATTATCCAGGGTGCACACTAACCACTGGACCATTCTTCCTCTGTTAATCCTTCCCTGATTTCAGTGCTCCTATAACTTGTCTCAGCAGAAACCTAGGAGGCAGCAGAGGTGTAAGAATTTGAAAAGTGAATGAAGAGTTAACTGACTCTCCTGTGCAGGTAGTTTCAGTCTTCATTCTTGGTGAAGGCTCAAGTAAACTTTTTATCCTAAATGATATATCTAGCTCATATTACTGCCAGTTTGGCACACAAAGTCACATCCCATATCCTTGAATACTGAATGTCGTTACTACACAGCTAAGAAATATCTTAGGTCCCAGATTCTCTTAATTCCTAAAAAGAAAAGGAGTACTTGTGGCACCGTGGAGACTAACAAATTTATTTGAGCATAAGCTTTCGTGAGCTACAGCTCACTTCATCAGATAGAGACTAACAAATTTATTTGAGCATAAACTTTCGTGAGCTACAACTCACTTCATCGGATGCCAGTTAGTCTCTAAGGTGCCACAAGTACTCCTTTTCTTTTTGCAGATACAGACTAACACGGCTGCTACTCTGAAACCTGTCTTAATTCCTAGCAACTGTGTAAAGACAAATGCAATGGATAATCTTGGAGGAAATCAAAAATAAAACAAAACACACTTTCACCTGTGAAACCTCAGTCAGTGCTGCTAAAAGAAATAGGTTTATATTGGCTTCCGTTCATTTCACCTACATCCCAAAATCGTCATGCATGATTTGATCCAAATGGGTTACTTTAGTTTTGGGAGGTGAAACACAGAGCTCAACTTTCGGAAGAGAGTGATTCGCCTGGGAGTTATCGAGAAGTAAGCTCTCCCTCTGGGTCAGGGTCACAGAAATTAGTCAGTTAGCCCTAATTGAGATTTGCCTAAGGAAGAACAAAAAAATTTGGTTTCCATATTTTCAACATTACCCATGCTGTAGTTTTCTTGAATCCAACTACTCCTTCCCTTCAAGCGCTTCCTGAAAAAATAATAATTTGCTACAGCCAAAATAGCAATATTTCTTTCTCAGACAGCAGTGGGTAGCAGCCACTTTAGTGCCTGAATGTCTCTTATTTCTTGCTAGCCTACCATGGCTTCACCCTTATTTCCGTCAAAGTTGGCAGAACAAGTCAGCTGTAACTATGTAATTATGCGAGCCTTTTATTTTTCAACTCCCAGTAATTTGCTCAAGAAATAAGAGAAAGCCTTGGTTTTTTGCTGCAGCACACTGCCCAAGCTTTTGCAGTCCAAGCACAAGCATTTCATTTGTGATTTTCTCTCTCCCTCTGTAATTTTTTTTTTTGCAGTCCTTTTTTAAAATTTCAGGGGTTTGGGGTTTTTTTTAGTTGTTTTTGTCTTTGTGCAAAGTGACTGACTGGCAGATGTAGAGACCAAGTCCTCTGATTGTCTACAGTAGAGGCACAGTAATAGCTTCGTACACTGTCTCATCAATGTACCTTAGCCATGATGTGTAAAAGTTAAAAGGATAGTTCGGTCTCAGTAACCTATTCCATTCTAGGCCCCTCTGCTGACTGCCACAAAGGTTCCAGTAAGTGTCATTAGCGGTATTAGCTTTTTAGAGGTGGACATTTTCCCACTAAGAATGGTTCTGAGAGTACTAAACTTATTTCACATAGGCCACTGAACAGCAGTCAAATGGTAGCAACTTCTGGTGACTATCAGTGTAGGCTTAGTTTGAACCAATGTGCTCTCGATAAAAGCTTCCATGATCCCTTTATCAGCACCCTGGGCCAACCTGTCATCAACAGCACTTTCAGCCTGAGATCCTTTCCAACCCCTTTATTGTGTCTTTTCATGAAATAATTATCACTAGCGCCCAGATGCCTCAAATCATGGTCAGGGTCCTGTTGTGCTAGATGCTGCACAAACATATAATGAGAGACAATCTCTACCCCAAACTGTTTACAGTTGAAAGCCCTATCAGGGCTGGATCTCTGAAGGCATGGAACACTTTGAGTTCAACCATATGTCTGGCTGAATCAGATTGTAGCACTGGAGCCTGAACATAAGACCTGATGCAACATGTGGGGTTGACAAGCACTTGGAGGGAGAAGGGGGAGTAAAGAGGAAGATAGCACTGATAAATCGTGTAACAGCATGATAAATGTTGTTTATCCAGTCAGTGCATAAATTCATGAATCTAGTTTCACTATGCTTAAATATGCAAAATAAAATTGATTTATTCAAGGGATAACAAATATGACAAAACAGATTTGGATCAGATTGGGCGGGGGGTAAAGGAAGTCCTAAAACCAAGAAAGAAAAGGTACATTGTAGGCTTGTAGGTATTTAACACATTATAAATAGTGGAATTTAAGGGATTAAGCAGCCCATAAGGTCTTGCCTGGGCCCTTTGCTTCATGATTAATTTCACCCATGGACCCTTTCCTTCCAACTTGGCTTTCATCCCTCTTCCACAGATAGCAACATCTTGCAAATCTGTTTGTTAGGCACTCGCAGGCTTCATTTTATTTCAAATATTCTCAAAGAGCAGCTGTCCATTTGAGAGAAAAGAACAAACAACAATATGTTTGCAGGAAAAAAAGTCATTCAGACCCTTGGGGGTCAACACAGCTTGCAACATGCCTATTTACCAACCAGTGATCTCAAGTTCAGTTGAACCTCTCAACAGCATAACCTGTGGCTACTATTTAATTGGCTCTTTATTTGCACCTGTTTACTTAGTTAAGCCATAACGCCATGAACTATCCTGAACTTTTACAAGACATCCACATTCAGAGATTGAAAACCGGTGAATTTAGGTCACGCACACCCAGATATGAAATGTGCCCGTTTTCCATTTTTGTTTTGTTTTTTGTTAAATGATCAGCCCATCTCTGCTGCACATTTCCAGGCCCAAAGGAAATCACAATTGCTGGGAGCAACACTGAGGCGGAACAGAGGACTGAAAGTGTTCCAGATTGTTTTCCCTTGGGGTAAAATTGCTGTTGGGTTTGCTGCAGCTCTCACCCCCCCCCCCCCCCCCAGTAGCTGCAGAATGAAGTTTAGTTGCATCCATCTTAGATTGTTCGGACACAAATTTCTTGCTTTCCTTTATTTATTTATTTTAATACACTGATGCAGCAACATTTTTCTGGCTTATACATTTAATCTTTAAATGATTCATAAACCCGTTCAATGTATTTACCTTTAAATAGTGCAGCTGCACTGCTAGGTTTGGAGGAAACAACTTCCAGTTTAACAACAAATGACACACAGCCAGCCTGCTTGTATTGTGAGTATCAAAGCAAACTCAATTACACATTTGAAGTGCATGCCAGCCCATTCAGAAATGATTCAACTGGTTGGGCAAATTGACATTAGAATGAATTTAGACTTCATCAACAAGCCATTCAATTTACTGTTCAGTCCTTGGTGTGAGAGGATGCGTTGGAGAAAATGATATTATTTTTTATTTTTCATATAACTTTCTAAGTGTACTTGGCATTTTATGGTTCAGGATGGAGACAAACTTCCTAGCACAAGGATCTTACAATCTTACAAGGGTCTGGGAAGTGGGGAACTGATCATGCGCATCGTATTTGAAAAAAGGAGACACTTTTGTAAGCTCAATAGAGGTCTGTCTGCCGTCTCTACCAGATAGAAAATCCAATACTATGTTAAACATCACAATACCTAATTACATAATTGGAACAATTACAGACTGAGAAAACCAACTGGCCTTGGCTATGCCCAAGGAAAGCACAATACAGTTCAGAAGGGATGCAAAGGTGGCATTTGCACTCTCTTGATCGTGGGGGCTGATATGACAGATGGGAATTTGGGGTCTATAAGAAAAACCAAATGATACCCTCATTCTTGCCCTCTCACCTCCCAGGAGATGGATCAGGAGCTGCTGAGCCAGCTTTATACTATCAAGGAGCCCTCTAAAATGGGATGATGCTCTGGAGCCCCTCTATGTTGGCTTTGGGACTACTTTGCAATGACAGTATAGCCCAAAGCAGCTGCATTGCATCATGACTAGAGCCCTACCACATTCACAATCCATTTTGGTCAATTTCACGGTCATAGTATTTTAAAAATCATAAATTTCAGGATTTCAGCTATTTAAATCTGATTTTTTATGGGGTTGTAATTATAGGGGTCATGATCCAAAAAGGAGTTGTGGGGGTCAGGGGGGTTACAAGGTATTTATATGTGTGGGGGTGAGGGGGGGAGTTGTGGTATTGCTACCCTTACTTCTGTGCTGCTGCCTTCAGACCTGGGCAGCTGCTAGCCAGGAGCTTAGCTCCGAAGGCAGAGCCACTGCCAGGAGCAGCTCAGAAGTAAGGGTGGCATGGTATGGCCAGCCAGATCACAACTTTTCCCTCCATTGTATTTTTCAATGCTTTGTCAAAATCATTGCTAATGATTTCACTTCCAAACACTTTTAGGGAGAGATTTTTCCACAGTTTAATGAAAAAATATCGGAATTATTCTCATTCATCCGTAACATTCCTTTATTTAATATTTTATCGCAGTTGTACCACCTTAAATAATTATTCTCCTTCGACATGGCATTCAGAACACACTCTTCAGATACAGAACAAAGATATGTGGGTAGCAAAAACTGTGCACATTTCACAAGTTTTTCAATGGAATTTCATATAGATATATTCAGCATCTTGTTACATATGATTTTTCAGCCCAACATGTAACTTTATTTATAGTTTTAGGAAAAGAAGCTATTTTAGTATCTAAAACACATTTTAAGACTCATTTAGAAAATGGGTCAATTTTCCCTCAGAAATAGACAGTTTTCCTCAACATGTGGATGATTTGCACTGGAAAATATGTCCATATTTGAGTCCATTTATGAAGTGTGTAATACATGGGAGGAAAAACATTTAAATTTCAAATAAGGTTACATTTCCCTGAACCACCTACAGTTTTCACTGCCATGCTCTGCATTACATACATTTTTCTTTCATATGGCAACTTGAAAAGCAGCATCAAAGGTCGATGTCCATGTTTGTCATCCACACTCTGGCTTTTGGTGACATGAAATGAATCAAGGTTGTCCCTCCAGAGAAGGATTTTAGAGGGCAGCAGTCCCATAATTCGGGTGTCTTCTCCACATTCACAGGCTGTCCTTCATTTTCCATTTGTGTAGTAGGTAATTTCAATGCCCATGTGAAATTCTGATATAGTTTACTGTGATTCATATCTTACATGGCACGGTTGAGCAATTTGTAGGATCCATATCGGGTCTTGATTCATGACCCTACTATTTCCCCACAGCCCCTACCACTTGTCTTTGGTGAGAATCCTGAGGTTTTAAGAGCTTTGGCTGCTAACCAGAAGGAGTTCCTGGACTTACGGCAGCATCTTGGTGGTGAGGAGTGGGGCAGCTTTGGAGAGCTTCATAGATGGGCCAGTCTGGGTTCATTTATTGTGTGGTTGTGTTGTTGCTGCGTCTCTTCAGAGGGATGGTGGTAAGACACGTGCAAGGACTGAAACCCAGACTGTTAGTGTGGACTTCAGCACTTTCATGACAATGTTCATAGATGTGTTCAATTGCATGTTGGAAAGTTTCGTATGCACACTACCGGCCTATAATGGCACACAATATTCAGCTGTTGAAAAGATGAGAGCCAGGATGCCTGTTTGCAAGCTCTAAGGATCTGCTCCCCAACTGGTCACACACATAAGAACATAAGAATGACCATCTTGGGTCAGACCAAAGGTCTACCTAGCCCAGTATCCTGCCTTCTGACAGTGACCAATGCCAGGTGCCCCAGAGGGAATGAACAGGACAGGTAATCATCAAGAGATCCATCCCTTGTCGCCCATTCCCAGCTTCTGGCAAACAGAGGCTAGGGACATCATCCTTGCCCATCCTGGCTAATAGCCATTCGTGGACCTATCCTCCATGAATTTATCAAGTTCTTTTTTGAACCCTGTTATATTTTTGGCCTTCTCAACATCCTCTGGCAAAGAGTTCCCCAGGTTGACTGTGTGTTATGTGAAAAAATGCTTCCTTTTGTTTGTTTTAAACCTGCTGCCTATTAATTTCATTTGGTGGCCTCTAGTTCTTGTGTTATGAGAAGGAGTAAATAATACTTCATTTACTTTCTCCATACCAGACAGTGTGTAGATTTAGTATTCCTAGACTTTATCATGGCAGCAGTTTTCATGAGATGTTGGTGGTGTGTGAGGCTATGACCCAGAACCACTTCAAGATTATTTGGGAAATCCTCATGCCTGAGTTCAGTGTCACACAGTTTAGTGACAGTCAGGCACTTCTTTGCATATTGGCTGTGTGACATTGCACCCCATAAGGCTTTATGGAAATATACTTATGAATGTATATTGACATACCTGGAATGTTTTATGCTACATATGCCATGTAACATATCTCTGTAAAGGTTATGATCTACTGAATCTATTCCTCCTATTTGTATGCATGTATCATTTCTGTGTTCAAAGTTATGAATATTGGCTGTGTACTTGCTTGATTTCTAAGTAGCCTTAGTAAAGCATTTGGTCAGCTTCTTGAGAAAGGAACGTTCAAGTTAAGTGCCCAATCAAGAAACACTTAATGAACAATAAAAAGAAAAGGAGTACTTGTGGCACCTTAGAGACTAACAAATTTATTTGAGCATAAGCTTTTGTGAGCTACAGCTCACTTCATCGGATGAAGTACTCCTTCTCTTTTTGCGAATACAGACTAACACGGCTGCTACTCTGAAACCTGTCATTAATGAACAATGGATCTTGGAATGCTCCAATCCACATAAGAAGTCTACTTGAGGACGTTCAAAGTAGCATGTGAACCATGGCTGCTACCTGTAAGTTCTGAGTCATGCATGGACATGTGACTTGCCCATGTGACTCCAAAACTCCATTTTGTGGGTGGGATCCTACACAGGTGGAGGGAGGAGTGTCCACCCACAAGAGAAAGTCTATTTAAACCACTGGGAGACCCCTCCATTTGGTCGTCAGCTGGCTCAAGAGATAGCCTCTCCACCCCAAAGGATACCTGAAAGAAACTGGAACAAAGGACAGTAACCACAGGGGGTGTGAGTGATTGCTGGACCCAGACTAGAAGGAGACTAGTCTGTAAAAGGAAGCTTCCTGGAACACCTCTGAGGGTGAGGTTTTATCTGTATTCAGTTTTCTTACTGTATTAGGCATAGACTTGCGTGTTTTATTTTATTTTTATTTGGTAATTTACTTTGTTCTGTCTGTTACTACTTGGAACCACTTAAATCCTACTTTCTGTATTTAATAAAATCACTTTTTACTTATTATTTAACCCAGAGTATGCATTAATACCTGGCGGGGGGAAGGGGAACAGCTGTGCATATCTCTCTATCAGTGTTATAGAGGGTGAACAATTTGTGAGTTTACCCTGTATAAGCTTTATACGGGGTAAAGCAGATTTATTTGGGGTTTGGACCCCACTGGGAGTTGGGCATCTGAGCGTTAAAGACAGGAACACTTCTTAAGCTTCTTTCAGTTAAGCTTGAAGTTTGTGGGACGTGGGTCAGACCTGAGTCTGTGTTTGTGGCCGGCAAGCGTGTCTGGCATATCCAGGCAGGGTTCTGGAGTCCCAAGATGGCAGGGAAAGCAGGGGCAGAAGTAGTTGTGGCACATCAGTTGGCAGCCCCAAGGGGGTTTCTGTGATCCAACCTGTCACAGGCTCCTCAGGTAGTTTGTGGAGCCAGCCATGTTTAGAAGGTTTGGTTGGAGTTGCCACCATCAATTGCACTCTTCCAATCATCTGTGAGGATGCATTTCATTTGGATGACAAGCACAAAATCATCTATGTATCCAAATTTCTGTAGCTTGGTCAATGGCATGTCACTGATATAAATATTAAAGAATGATGATGCCAAGATGGACCCCTGTGGCGGCCCATTATTCAGTAGACAAAGTCTGCTGATCTGTTAGATGTACACAGAACTTGTAGTTGGTGAGCATAAATGCCAGTAAGTGCAGTGTTCCACAACACACTGTTTTTGATACTTTCAAAAGCAGACTGTTCCACCAAATCACGTTGTACAGGTCCACAGGAGCCATTGCTATTCTGAGCCCATGTTGATAGCCAGCTTTGATGTAAGTCATCAATGCAATTACCTGATCGCAGGTACTTTGTCCCAGTCTAAACTCAGATTGCTTTTTAAGGAATGTAATCTTTAAAGATGAGGGTAAGTCTCTGGAGTACCATCCTTTTCAAGAGCTTATATGTTATGCATAGTAAAGATGTTAGCTGGCAGTTTTCTGGATTGTCAGCTGCTTTCACAGGTTTCAGGATAGTGGTGAATTTTTCCTGTTGCCGTACCTGGGGCATTTGGCCAAGGGCATGCATGTTGGTGGTGTGAGTTTTTGAAGTGTCTGAGTCCTCAGAACAGATGTATCAGGTGGTGTAAACTTGCTGCAAAATGGTATCCTAGAATGCAACTTTTTGATACTTTTCCATCATCCAATAAGTGAATCTCTTGTAGCATGAGGATATTGATCTTCTGTTCACATAACAGCTTGATCAAGTAAGCACATTTTGTAGGAAAAGCCGTCTACACTGAGTTTGATTCATGTAGATATGATCCTATGTTTCAGCGTTTGCCCTGAAGAAGGCCATTTAGCTTGAGATTGTTGCTTGAGTTGCTTTTGGGACCACAAGGCCATCAGTCAGCATTCATTCGCCACATTGATGGCACTGATCATGCCGAAGCACTTAACAGGGAGGATCACATGAAGGTTACAATTTTTCTTCCTATTATGTACATTAATATCCTGTTAATTCTAAGACCCTGACATCAGGTGTGCCTGGTGCCTCCTCTGGCGATGTGTGGCACTGCACATGCTCCCTGCCTCAGTTTTCTTCCTTCAGCATCTCTAGCAACTCCACACACATGCACTGGAGATGTGGCTTAGCTCTCTGGCCAAATCACAAACAAAATTTATCTTTTTTCAGGTTAGCAAAAGTCCAACAAATAAGTCTCAAAAACAAAAAGGTTCTTCTTCCCTTCAGGGGCTTCTCTTCAAACCGCCCTCTGGTCCCTATTCCCAGCCCTTTTCTGGGCTATCTTTGAGTCTTTTTGGCTCTGGGATAGAGCATACAGTCCCCAGGATGATTCATCTAGAGTACTCAGTTTCCTGAAGTCCCTGGCTCAGAGCCTTCCAAATGAATGAATGAATGAACAAACCTGTAGTTACACTCCAGACTGATCGCTCTCAACCCTCATATGAGGCCCAGGCATCCCATAAATAATCACTTGACCCCTTAATCCCACTCCCTCAGGCTGGGAAGCAGCTAACTATGGTGCAGGTAGGGTTGGCCCTATCTCTTTTAAAGAGGCCAGTCACCCTGTGATGACCCGAATCACGTAAGCACATGCTTTCCTTGCTTAAAGCCATCCCTATTCAGCCAACTATTTAAGAACATATTTAAGTCACAATGGGACTTAAAAACATCCTTAAAGTTAAGCATATGCTTAAGTGCTTTGCTGATTTGTGCTTGAGACTAGAATGTAAATGCATGCAGAAGGATTCTTAAACAGCCTCCTTCCTTTATGGTCTGCTTTAGGAATCTCTCCTGGGATTTCAATAGATTTTTTTAAAAATGAACACATAGCTCAAATCTTTCAAACTCTGAATGTGAGTTGAAAAGATAATGATTACAATAGGACAGAGGCTGCAGTGGCTTCCTGGGAAACTGACAGATCCAGAGGCAGTTCCAGAGATATCAATACAAAGGTTGACAAAGCCTGCCAAGGAGCCAGATGCTGCTGTCGGAAAGAAAAAAAAATGTCCTCCGTTTCATATCTATTTCCTGTGATTAACATCAGCAACACACCCTGACTGCTTCTCTCAGATTAATTAAGAAACTCTTGTCTTAGAAAATATGTTTCTTCAAAGGGAGAGAAAGCATCTGATTCAGATTTCTTACTGTGTCTTCCCCTTTAATTCTCATAAATGTATTTTATTTAATTTTGTTTGTGGATATTTGCTTAGGTTTATTTGGACAACAAAGATGTCAGTTCAGTGGCATGCTGGTGGTGTATGCGAGGCATGCACTGTGTGCCCCAGGAGCAGCTGTGCCCACGGGATGATTCCATCTGGCCCCTGAATACACATGGAGGATGCCATTTTGTAGAATAACATACGTGCAAGGTCAGACCACCTGGAGGAAGCCATTTTGCATGCAAGTGTACAGATGCATACCTGACTAAAAATGTCATGGCACGCCACTGTGTCAGGGATTTGTTGATATTTCTGCAAGACAATCCTCTAATTATCTGCACCATATGTTGTATCCATTTTGTAACAACTTATTCAGTAACAGGAAATTTCCACAACGTAAGAGTCCTTTTCCATATTCGAGTCGGTTGAGTAATATTTGTGAATTGTTTATTTGATTCCTTTTTCCCCAGCAGTTGATGAATTAATTTATTTACAAACAAAATATGTTAATTATTTGATCAGCTTTACAGATGGCTGAATAAAATTAAGCAAAGAAATTAGTTGAGATTTTTTTCTGAATAAATTATTTGTGATTATTTTCTTTTTTAATTCAGTCATCTCTATTAGATGCACAGACTTCACATCAACAGCAGCAGTTTCCTAGCAGGCTATTATTTCCTAGAGGTATGAGGCCAGATCCTTGGCTGGTGTAAATTATCATAGTTCTTTTGACCTCAATAGTGCTACAGCAATTTTGACTAGTTGTGGATATGGCCCATACTGTACTTAGGGGAAAACAGAGTTTATTTCCAGTTTTACAGCTAAAAGCATTTGACCCTAAAAGTTTACTGACAGGAGAGGAAGGATGGTCTAATGTTTAATTTTTTTCTTTCGAAAGCCTTTTTTCCCCCCTTGTCCAAAAGTGAAAAATGTTTGGGATTTTAGCAAATAAATAAATAAATAGGTTTTGGCCCAAAACAATGTTGGTTTTCAGTTAAAAATAAAATAAAATAATATCAGTTTTTGCATTTTCAGTTAAAATTATTTTTTTTCTGTGTGTGGGGGGGAGGGGGACGTGGAAGGGAGAGCTGTTTTCCAGCCAGCTCTAGGCTTATGCTCACAGCTTTTCCTTGCTGAGGTTGCAAACTGATACCTTTGTCACCACAATTTCCTGTCTCTTTTCAACACAAATGTCCAAATTTGTTGGTGAATTTGAGGGAGGGGGCATGTTGCTCTATCTTTCACACTCCTTTAGGTTGGTTTTCCTGCTACCACCTTTTACTGCTTTCCATCACTGGGGAATTTACAGCCAGTTACACCCATTTTCTGACTACCACATATTTATGTTTCCACCGGTGGCCTGAATGTGCTTTGGAGACACAGCCCATAGGAAGGGACAGTAAAGAGCTGCATTTTGCCACTGTGACTTTAGGAGTATTCTGCTATTATCCCACCCTCCCCTATGGGGTGTAAGAGAGAGCAATATCTAAACTGCTGCAAGTTCAGGGACTCCAATTCTGTCCTGCTGTCATTAAGACCGTGCTGGGATCGAAGCGGGAAGACTTTTCCAGTGCATGTCAATATCAGGGCCAGGTACAATTTTGCTCTGAATTTGGCCAGAGACACCCATGCAGGATGTACTTGTTTATGTCATGTCTGAATTTGGCTCACAAACTTTTTGATATGGATGTAAGTCAAGGGGTGGGGGGAGTAAATATGTTATTTTATGAGCATCACCTGCACAAAGGGCCTTTGGCAGAAACAGGGCCAGACTGGGATATAATACCTTATAGGCCCCAGGTTCTAGTGTCATGTGTTTACAGGTTAATCTTATTTGAAAAGTATCTAGAAAAGAAAAGCTTGAAAATGTCAGCTGAGCATGATCAAAGCAGTGGAGTCTGTCTGAAACTGTAGCTATTCAAGGTGAAAACTGTCCCATTCATCTCTATGGGGTGTTAACTCCAAGAGCCACTGCTCTGGAAGTGCCTTGCCATTACTGTCCCAACAGAGGACACTGGATGGAATTAGAGGAGAAAAGGATAGTGGGTCCAGCTCACCCACTCACCCCAGCAGACACACCTAGGCTGCTGGGGTGATGTACTGGGGCTCTGTGTCCTGCCACTCCTGCTTCCCTGGGGGTAAGAGGATGGCTCATTTACTGTCACTCCTCAGGGAAAATGGAACCATTGTCCTTGATCCAAGGCTAAGGCCTGGGGTGCCCGGTTTTGGGGTGTACCTAGGGACCTAGATTGCCTCTAAGCCACCTTTGGCTAGAACTGTTCTCTGGGCAGTACCATTATCACACACCTCACCACTGTATTATCTCTAATTGTTTGCAGGCAGGTTATAACCGGTGACATGTGAAGTGGTAGTTAGGAAGACTTCCAAGCCCAGAAGCCAATCAGTTTGGTAGTTTCAGGGGGGGAAATCCTAAAACATGGTTCCAAAGCTTTCTACATCAGCTGCTACTATGCCTGGTGAACTCAAAAATCAGCTCCAGTAGCTCAGCCAGTAGACAGTACACAGTACACAGGCAGGCCAGGCACACATTGCAGTAGAACAGAGGTGTAAAAACACACAAGCCCTGACCATCACAAGTACATAAGCATGGCTATTTTGCTTCTTTGTGCATGGCACATTAGCCTGCCTATATCTCATTTGTGTATAATCAAAGACAGTGAAAACATAAAGGCAAAAAATCAGACAGCAGGTGATATCAGATGTGGGTGAATCAAATACAACTATCTGTGGGCTTTCATTTGACTAAAAACTGCAGGTTGATGTTAACACTATGGAAAACCCCTTTTAGTCACTTTCTGTGAACATCTATATGAGGGATTTTTTGTTTGCAAAATGTGTGTGGAAAGAGAAAGTGTTGCAAATATCATGCAAACATACCCTTGCACCAGTGTTTCTGCTGGAAGTGTCATGAAGTTTGGTGTGAATATGTGATTTATTCAAATCCTCCTTCTGTTCGCAAAGAGCAAATTGTTCAAACATTGATGCCTAAAGTTAGGTACATAAATCTATATTTAGGGACCTGGAACTATATGTTCAAAAGGGCTCAGTAGCCAACAGCTCACAATTAGGCACCCAAATGACGTGCCCAGACTGCCAGAAAACCTCAGCACATTGGGAGTTGCTGGGCACTGAGCACTTCTGAAATTCTGGCCACTTATTTTAGGTGCCTACATGGGAACTGAGCACTTTTGAAAATTCTGTCCAGGATTTCATCCCTTGTCTCTAAAGAAGCAGATTGATTTTCAGAAGGGCTCAGCATCTGCAGCTCCCAATGACTTCATCAGATTGAAATTACACAACAAGTCAGTGGCACTGCTATGGGTGCCTGCATGACCCACAGTATGCCAACATTTTTATGGCTGACTTCGAACAACGCTTCTTGTCCCCTAAGACGCCTACTCTACTTGCGCTACATTGATGATATCTTCATCATCTGGACCCATGGAAAAGAAGCCCTTGAGGAATTCCACCATGATTTCAAATTTCCATCTCACCATCAACCTCAGCCTGCACCAGTCCACACAAGAGATCCACTTCCTGGACACTACAGTGCTAATAAGCAATGGTCACATAAATACCACTCTATACCAGAAACCTACTGACTGCTATGCTTACCTACATGCCTCTAGCTTTCATCCAGACCACACCACATGATCCATTGTCTACAGCCAAGCTCTAAGATACAACCGCATTTGCTCCAATCCCTCAGACAGAGACAAACACCTACAGGATCTCTATCAAGCATTCTCAAAACTACAATACCCACCTGCTGAAGTGAAGAAACAGATTGACAGAGCCAGAAGAGTACCCAGAAGTCATCTACGACAGGACAGGCCCAACAAAGAAAGTAACAGAATGCCACTAGCGTCACCTTCAGCCCCCAACTAAAACCTCTGCAACGCATTATCAAGGATCTACAACCTATCCTGAAGGACGATCCCCCACTCTCACAGATCTTGGGAGACAGGCCAGTCCTTGCTTACAGACAGCCCCCCAACCTGAAGCAAATATTCACCAGCAACCATACACCACACAACAAAAACACTAACCCAAGAACCTATCCTTGCAACAAAGCCTGTTGCCAACTCTGTCCACATATCTATTCAAGGACCTAATCACATCAGCCATATCATCAGGGGCTCGTTCACCTGCACATCTATCAATGTGATATATGCCATCATGTGCCAGCAATGCCCCTCTGCCATGTACATTGGCTAAACTGGACGGTCTCTACGCAAAAGAATAAATGGTCACAAATCAAGAATTATAACATTCAAAAAACAGTTGGAGAACTCTTCAATCTCTTTCGTCACTCGATTACAGTCCTAAAAGTCACAATATTACAATAAAAAAACTTCAAAAACAGACTCCAATGAGAGACTGCTGAATTGGAATTAATTTGCAAACTGGACACGAATAACTTAGGCTTGAATAAAGACTGGGAGTGGATGTGTCATTACACAAAGGAAAACTATTTCCCCATGTTTATTCCCCCCCCCCCACCCCATTGTTCCTCACACGTTCTTGTCAACTGTTTGAAATGGGCTATCCTGGTTATCACTACAAAGGGTTTTTTTTTTCTGCTGATAATAGCCCACCTTAATTGATTACTCTCGTTAGAGTTAGTATGGCAACCCCCATTTTTTCATGTTCTCTGTATATATATCTTCCTATTGTATTTTCCACTGCATGCATCTGATGAAGTGGGTTTAGCCCACAAAAGCTTATGCCCAAATAAATTTGTTAGTCTCTAAGTTGCCACAAGTACTCCTCGTTGTTTTAACAACCAGTCAGTGACCAGTTTAATTAGAGTGTCTATTGCATTTCTACTGTTACCCCATTTTACCTAAAATTCACTCTTAGAAAGTAGTCATCCAGGTTCTCTTGACCATAACATACCCAATCTAACATTCAATATAGAATAACATGTGATGACACTACTTTATCAACTCTGACTAACCCAAACATTACTTCAGGATCCATTCATTCTCTAGGGGACAACTCAAACTTCAGAGGAATAGAAATTCCCTCTTTCTATGGCTGATAGTCATGTTAACCCAGGATACGATTATGATATTTTAATTTCCACTCTCAAATCCAGATGTTTCATGGATGTATATTTATTATCTTGCACAGTGTTGTTTGTGGTCATCATCATCAAGAGATTATCCTTCTCTTGCTGAAGAGCTGTCAAACATGGTTTGTTTTGTTTGGGTTTGGGGGGGGGATTTTTGTTGTTGTTTGTTTGTTCTTTATCCTGTTATTCTATGCAATTTCCTTTTACCAGGGACATCCAGCCATTCTGTAGGAAGACAGTCTTCTCTTTATTTTTAATTTTGTTGGCTTTTGGCAAATGTTCTTCGTTCTATCTTTCCCATTTCCTATTTTTTCTGGCGACATGTCTGGTAGCTTCTCTAGGGTGATTTTGAAGCTGGTGGTAGTAGAGTGTTTACTTAGTTTTGAGTTTGCCCACACCTCTTTTGAGCTCCATCATGTGGTGTTTTGGTCTCATATGTATAGTGCAGCAATTTGTTTCTGGATTCCTTAGTATATATATTGTATACAGAGATGTGTGTGTGAGAAAATCAAATTCTGCTTCCATACTAATGTACATTCAGCATAATTCCACTAAAGCTAATGGGATTATTGTGTATTTACACCAGTGTAACTGGTAGCGTATCTTGCTCCGTATGTGTAATGCAATGAAGAGATATTTTGCCTGGACACTTTACTAACTTTCTAATAGAAAAGTATATGTTCCCTAACCAACCATCCACTTATATTGTGATGGATATTTTTGCCATCTAAATAAATAACTGATCATTTTTATCCCTCTCATGTCACTCAATCAATTAGGCTAGTGATTGTCTTTTCTTGTGTTTCCATGGTGTTCAGGAGGAGCCTTTCAACAAAGGAGGCAGAAAATACAGAATGTAACTTTCCTCACTTCCAGGGCTTCAGATGCTGCACTGCATAGGTATGCTCATAGTGTGCCTCTCACTTGGGTTTCAGCTCATTATATGTGTGCAGAATCAGAGGTATAACTGGAGGACCAGTCAGCTATACAGTTGACTTCACTGGGAATTTGCTTAAGGTAGGACTGAATAAAATCTAAGGAGATCTTAGCTGGCCCTGAGTTAGCATTGGGGGGCTAAGTGTTATGTTATTTCACTAATTACCTGGGTACATTCTTTTCTTTTCACCACCCTATAAAGAAGCAAAAGCGACATCTCTGAAGCCAGTCTGACAAAGTCACTTTTATCCCTCTGTATAACAGAGGTTTATTGAATTCCATTCAACAGAGCTTCAGTGCTTGGTCAGAACCAAGCAAAGGAAAAATCACATCACAAGTAGCGCAGTAGGAAAAAGCTAGGAAATAACCGAAATCACACCCCATACCCTCCCCCACAAACCCCTAACAGATGAAAGTCCTCCTAATTCTGAGCCAAAGCTTCTTTATATTAAATGCCAAGAAAGCATGTTTAGATAACATCAAGGGGCTGCCTTAAATCATAAAAGTCAGGAAATTCAAAATTAAGGCTGGCACTCTGGTCTTAAATCACACAGCAAAAAAGGGAGAGTGGGGAAAAGTAGGAACCCAGATGCAACAGCAGGAGACGAGAACAGGCTGTCAGCCTGAACTTTGAATCCTCCTGCTTGTGCCACTGGAAACCTGAATGCTGTGGGATTTTTGCTCTTTCTTAATGTTCTTAATTGTCATACTTTCCTCTGCCTTCTGGCACATTGGGTAAATAAATGTATATTTTGGCAATTTAAGAATTTTCTTATTATGTGCCCACCAAAGACTAATGATTTCTTATGCAGCAATCACATTCAGTCAAGTGGGATACAACATGAGTGCTTTGTTCCAGGTGAGCCTTGAGTGGGCCTGACTGTTATAAAAAGCCCATCAGCTGCGAACCAGCTGAGCAGCGAACAGCAGAGAGGCTAACAGAGGGAGTTTGCCTGGGGAGAGCCCACTGAGGCTTACATCTTGCCGGCTTCTCTGAGTAGTTACTACAACTCCTGAGGAAGCTCATAGAAGGAAGGTAATATGGATGGGGAGTGTTCAGCTGCACTGGATGTGCCATGTTTGTCTTTCTTCCACAGGACAGAAGTGACTTTGTCTGTACAAAGTGCAAGCTGGTCTCCATATTGGAAGAGAAGGTTCAAGGTCTGGAGCAACAGGTATCAACCCTATGTTGCATAAGAGAAACTGAAGATTTCCTGGACAGATGTCAGGATATGCTTCTACGGACACAACGTTCTGAAGATTCAGAGCAGGCTGCACTGTGGGGACAGGAGGACGGTGAAGAAATTTGGCAGCATGTGACCTCCAGAAGAAGAAAGGGGAGCGTCCATGTACCAGCAACACAGATACAGGAAAGCAAGCATTTTCATGTTCTCTCCACAGGTACTAATGTGGAGAGTGGACTAGATGATACATCTGAGGGAAGGGAACAGAAGGAGACTCCGCCGATTGGAAGGCATGAGATGCACTGTCCTAGGGATGGGGGTTCCACGGCCACCGCTCCCAAGAGAAGGAGGAGGGTGGTGGTGGTCAGGGACTCTCTCCTCAGGGGGACCGAGTCATCTATCTGCCTCCCCAACCGGGAAAACCGAGAAGTCTGCTGCTTGCCAGGAGCTAGGATTCACAATGTGACAGAGAGACTGCCGAGACTCATCAAGCCCTCAGATCGCTACCCCTTCCTGCTTCTCCACGTGGGCACCAATGATACTGCCAAGAATGACCTTGAGCGGATCACTGAGGACTACGTGGCTCTGGGAAGAAAGATAAAGGGGTTTGAGGTGCAAGTGGTGTTCTCGTCCATCCTCCCCGTGGAAGGAAAAGGCCTCGGTAGAAACCGTCAAATCGTGGAAGTTAACGAATGGCTACGCAGGTGGTGTCGGAGAGAAGGCTTTGGATTCTTTGACCATGGGATGGTGTTCCAAGAAGGAGGAGTGCTAGGCAGAGACGGGCTCCACCTAACAAAGAGAGGGAAGAGCATCTTCGCAAGCAGGCTGGCTAACCTAGTGAGGAGGGCTTTAAACTAGGTTCACCGGGGAAAGGAGACCAAAGCCTTGAGGTAAGTGGGGAAGTGGGATACCGGGAGGAAGCAGGAGCGTGCAAGATGGGAGGGCTCCTGCCTCATACTGAGAAAGAGGGACGATCAGCGAGTTATCTCAAGTGCCTATACACAAATGCAAGAAGCTTGGGAAAAAAGCAGGGAGAACTGGAAGTCCTGGCACAGTCAAGGAATTATGATGTGATTGGAATAACAGAGACTGGGTGGGATAACTCACATGACTGGAGTACTGTCATGGATGGATATAAACTGTTCAGGAAGGACAGGCAGGGCAGAAAAGGTGAGGGATATGCATTGTATGTAAGGGAGCAGTATGACTGCTCAGAGCTCAAGTATGAAACTGCAGAAAAACCTGAGAGTCTCTGGATTAAGTTTAGAAGTGTGAGCAACAAGGGTGATGTCGTGGTGGGAGTCTGCTTTAGACCACCGGACCAGGGGGATGAGGTGGACGAGGCTTTCTTCCAGCAACTCACGGAAGTTACTAGATTGCAGGCCCTGGTTCTCATGGGAGACTTCAATCACCCTGATATCTGCTGGGAGAGCAATACAGCGGTGCACAGACAATCCAGGAAGTTTTTGGAAAGTGTAGGGGACAATTTCCTGGTGCAAGTGCTGGAGGAACCAACTAGGGGGGAGCTTTTCTTGACCTGCTGCTCACAAACCAGGAAGAATTAGTAGGGGAAGCTAAAGTGGATGGGAACCTGGGAGGCAATGACCATGAGATGGTCGAGTTCAGGATCCTGACACAGGGAAGAAAGGAGAGCAGCAGAATCTGGACCCTGGACTTCAGAAAAGCAGACTTTGACTCCCTCAGGGAACTGATGGGCAGGATCCGCTGGGAGAATAACATGAGGGGGAAAGGAGTCCAGGATAGCTGGCTGTATTTTAAAGAATCCTTATTGAGGTTACAGGGACAAACCATCCCGATGTGTAGAAAGAATAATAAATATGTCAGGCGACCAGCTTGGCTTAACAGTGAAATCCTTGCTGATCTTAAAGACAAAAAAGAAGCTTACAAGAAGTAGAAGATTGGACAAATGACCAGGAAAGGGTATAAAAATATTGCTCGGGCATGCAGGAGTGAAATCCGGAAGACCAAATCACAGCTGGAGTTGCAGCTAGCAAGAGATGTTAAGAGGAACAAGAAGGGTTTCTTTAGGTATGTTAGCAACAAGAAGAAAGTCAAGGAAAGTGTGGGCCCCTTACTGAATGAGGGAGGCAACCTAGTGACAGAGGATGTGGAAAAAGCTAATGTACTCAATGCTTTTTCTGCCTCTGTCTTCACGAACAGGATCAGCTCTCAGTCTACTGCACTGGGCAGCACAGCATGGGGAGGAGGTGACCAGCCTTCTGTGAAGAAAGAATTGGCTTGGGACTATTTAGAAAAGCTGGACGAGCACAAGTCCATGGAGCCGGATGCACTGCATCCGAGTGTGCTAAAGGAGTTGGCGGATGTGATTGCAGAGCCATTGACCATTATCTTTGAAAACTCATGGTGATCGGGGGAAGTCCCGGATGATTGGAAAAAGGCTAATGTAGTGCCCATCTTTAAAAAAGGGAAGAAGGAGGATCCTGGAAACTACAGACCAGTCACCCTCACCTCAGTCCCTGGAAAAATCATGGAGCAGGTCCTCAAGGAATCAATTCTGAAGCACTTAGAGGAGAGGAAAGTGATCAGGAACAGTCAGCATGGTTTCACCAAGGGCAAGTCATGCCTGACTAATGTAATTGCCTTCTATGTTGAGATAACTGGCTCTGTGGATGACGGGAAAGCAGTGGACATGTTTTTCCTTGACTTTAGCAAAGCTTTTGACACGGTCTCCCACAGTATTCTTGCCAGCAAGTTAAAGAAGTATGGGCTGGATGAATGGACTATAAGGTGGATAGAAAGTTGGCTAGATTGTCGGGCTCAGCGGGTAGTGATCAATGGCTCCATGTCTAGTTGGGAGCCGGTATCAAGTGGAGTGCCCTAGGGGTCGGTCCTCGGGCCAGTTTTGTTCAATATCTTCATAAATGATCTGCAAAAAGAAAAGGAGTACTTGTGGCACCTTAGAGACTAACCAATTTATTTGAGCATAAGCTTTCATGAGCTACAGCTCACTTCATCGGATGCATACTGTGGAAACTGCAGAAGACATTATATACACAGAGACCATGAAACAATACCTCCTCCCACCCAACTTTCCTGCTGGTAATAGCTTATCTAAAGTGATCACTCTCCTTACAATGTGTATGATAATCAAGCTGGGCCATTTCCAGCACAAATCCAGGTTTTCTCACCCTCCGCCCTCCCACACACAAACTCACTCTCCTGCAGCTATCAAATCCCCCCTCATTCTTCTCTTCTGCAGACTAAACAATCCCAGCTCCCTCAGCCTCTCCTCATAAGTCATGTGCTCTAGACCCCTAATCATTTTTGTTGCCCTTCGCTGGACTCTCTCCAATTTATCCACATCCTTCTTGTAGTGTGGGGCCCAAAACTGGACACAGTACTCCAGATGAGGCCTCACCAGTGTCGAATAGAGGGGAACGATCACATCCCTCGATCTGCTGGCTATGCCCCTACTTATACATCCCAAAATGCCATTGGCCTTCTTGGCAACAAGGGCACACTGTTGACTCATATCCAGCTTCTCGTCCACTGTCACCCCTAGGTCCTTTTCCGCAGAACTGCTGCCTAGCCATTCGGTCCCTAGTCTGTAGCGGTGCATTGGATTCTTCCATCCTAAGTGCAGGACCCTGCACTTATCCTTATTGAACCTCATCAGATTTCTTTTGGCCCAATCCTCCAATTTGTCTAGGTCCTTCTGTATCCTATCCCTCCCCTCCAGCGTATCTACCACTCCTCCCAGTTTAGTATCATCTGCAAATTTGCTGAGAGTGCAATCCACACCATCCTCCAGATCATTTATGAAGATATTGAACAAAACCGGCCCCAGGACCGACCCCTGGGGCACTCCACTTGACACCGGCTGCCAACTAGACATGGAGCCATTTATCACTACCCGTTGAGCCCGACAATCTAGCCAGCTTTCTACCCACCTTATAGTGCATTCATCCAGCCCATACTTCTTTAACTTGCTGACAAGAATACTGTGGGAGACCGTGTCAAAAGCTTTGCTAAAGTCAAGAAACAATACATCCACTGCTTTCCCTTCATCCACAGAACCAGTAATCTCATCATAAAATGCGATTAGATTAGTCAGGCATGACCTTCCCTTGGTGAATCCATGCTGACTGTTACTGATCACTTTCCTCTCATGTAAGTGCTTCAGCATTGATTCTTTGAGGACCTGCTCCATGATTTTTCCAGGGACTGAGGTGAGGCTGACCGGCCTGTAGTTCCCAGGATCCTCCTTCTTCCCTTTTTTAAAGATTGGCACTACATTAGCCTTTTTCCAGTCATCCGGGACTTCCCCCGTTCGCCACGAGTTTTCAAAGATAATGGCCAAGGGCTCTGCAATCACAGCCGCCAATTCCTTCAGCACTCTCGGATGCAACTCGTCCGGCCCCATGGACTTGTGCACGTCCAGCTTTTCTAAATAGTCCCTAACCACCTCTATCTCCACAGAGGGCTGGCCATCTCTTCCCCATTCTGTGATGCCCAGCGCAGCAGTCTGGGAGCTGACCTTGTTAGTGAAAACAGAGGCAAAAAAAGCATTGAGTACATTAGCTTTTTCCACATCCTCTGTCACTAGGTTGCCTCCCTCATTCAGTAAGGGGCCCACACTTTCCTTGGCTTTCTTCTTGTTGCCAACATACCTGAAGAAACCCTTCTTGTTACTCTTGACATCTCTTGCTAGGTGCAGCTCCAGGTGCGATTTGGCCCTCCTTATATCTTTCCTACATGCCCGAGCAATATTTTTATACTCTTCCCTGGTCATATGTCCAACCTTCCACTTCTTGTAAGCTTCTTTTTTATGTTTAAGATCCGCTAGGATTTCACCATTAAGCCAAGCTGGTCGCTTGCCATGTTTACTATTCTTTCGACTCATCGGGATGGTTTGTCCCTGTAACCTCAACAGGGATTCCTTGAAATACAGCCAGCTCTTCTGGACTCCCTTCCCCTTCATGATAGTCCCCCAGGGGATCCTACCCATCCGTTCCCTGAGGGAGTCGAAGTCTGCTTTCCTGAAGTCCAGGGTCCGTATCCTGCTGCTTACCTTTCTTCCCTGCGTCAGGATCCTGAACTCAACCAACTCATGGTCACTGCCTCCCAGATTCCCATCCACTTTTGCTTCCCCCACTAATTCTACCCGGTTTGTGAGCAGCAGGTCAAGAAAAGCGCCCCCCCTAGTTGGCTCCCCTAGCACTTGCGCCAGAAAATTGTCCCCTACGCTTTCCAAAAACTTCCTGGATTGTCTATGCACCGCTGTATTGCTCTCCCAGCAGATATCAGGAAAATTAAAGTCACCCATGAGAATCAGGGCATGCGATCTAGTAGCTTCCGTGAGTTGCCGGAAGAAAGCCTCATCCACCTCATCCCCCTGGTCCGGTGGTCTATAGCAGACTCCCACCACTACATCACTCTTGTTGCACACACTTCTAAACTTAATCCAGAGACACTCAGGTTTTTCCACAGTTTCGTACCGGAGCTCTGAGCAGTCATACTGCTCCCTTACATACAGTGCTACTCCCCCACCTTTTCTGCCCTGCCTGTCCTTCCTGAACAGTTTATAACCATCCATGACTGTACTCCAGTCATGTGAGTTATCCCACCAAGTCTCTGTTATTCCAATCACGTCATAGTTCCTTGACATCACCAGGACCTCCAGTTCTCCCTGCTTGTTTCCAAGGCTTTGTGCATTTGTATATAAGCACTTGAGATAACCTGTTGATCGCCCCTCATTCCCAGTATGAGGCAGGAGCCCTCCCCTCACAGACATTCCTGCCTGTGCTTCCTCCCGGTAAAAGAGGATGGATCTAGACTGTTTTCAGTGGTAGCAGATGACAGAACAAGGAGTAATGGTCTCAAGTTGCAGTGGGGGAGGTTTAGGTTGGATATTAGGAAAAACTTTTTCACTAGGAGGGTGGTGAAACACTGGAATGCGTTACCTAGGGAGGTGGTGGAATCTCCTTCCTTAGAAGTTTTTAAGGTCAGGCTTGACAAAGCCCTGGCTGGGATGATTAGTTGGGGATTGGTCCTGCTTTGAGCAGAGGGTTGGACTAGATGACCTCCTGAGGTCCCTTCCAACCCTGATATTCTATGATTCTATGAGGCCAGACTTTTTCTGAAACCCTTTCTGGCAGAGAGGAAAAGTGCCCCAGTAACCATCCTACTGACAAGTGAAATTCACCCCTGTACAAAAAGAGGCTGCTCATGGCTTATTTATTATTTAAATAGGTAAAGACACTGTGGCTATCTAAATTTCTCCATGTACTTCTAATAGGACACCATTTTTTTCACATCTTGTCTTAAATTCCAAAGTGATGTTGCTGTGTGCTGTTGCAAAAGCTGCCACTTTCCAGCCCAGCGGTGCTTTCATATTAGTGGTGGGTGAAGTGATTCATATATACAAATATATTTTTATAGCAGGGTTTGGGATTATCCAGGGTGAAAGCACCATATAAATGCCATATTATTTATTCACTGTGGGAGAAATTCTCCATTTTTCAGAGAGTCAAAACAAAGGCTATTCACCATTTAAAAGGTCTAAAAAGTGTGTGTGTGCATATATATATGAATTACTCCAGCCATCATATCTGAGGTGGAAAGTAGCACCTGTTCAGTATTACAAAGCAACACTACATCCTTTCTTACCAGTCCCCACAATTCCTGCTCAATAAAAACTCTCTCTATTACACACACACACACACACACACACTTATAAACTGTATTGAAGTAATATAATAGGTTATAAGTAATTTATTATCAGTAAGTAGGAAAAGCTAAGGATTTGGAAAGGCTGTCATCTTTAGCTTTCCTTGGTTTAGCTTTGCCATTTAACTTTGTATCATTTTTATTCCTGTGAGGGAAGGTACTGAATTGGGGATCTTTCTCCAGCCCTCTAACTCTCAGTTTTAATCCCTACATAACAGATGGTCAAAATGCAAGGGGAGAGAATTGTGAAAACTGCATCAAATCCCCCTCCCAACATTTTCCCATTGTTTTATTTTTTAATTATCGAGCAAGCAAGCAAGAAAAAAAGCAATTTGTGTTGTACTGATTTGCTTGTTTGTTTGTTTGTTTCCTCTCTTCTCTGTCAAAATTCAAAATATTCATGAAAAGTATACTAAAAAAAATCAAAATTCAAACATTTCTGCAGGTCTTCTCTCCAATCTTTCTGTTTGCTTCTTTATCCCAGAACTGTGGGCTAAGGACTAATGCACCGTAAGCTCTATTCATCATTGGATCATGGGGACAGCAGCTGAGTAATGCTAGGCATTCCTGTTCCCCTCAGGTGCTAAGTGCCCAATCTTTACTGCAGTGTTCCCTGTGTCTGCGGGATCAGGAACAGACACTAAATACACACCCACACACCAGAAATAATTGTTCAAATTTTAAAACAAATGTTCTTTGTATTTTGTATATGTCCCTTTTTTGTTCACTTTCCTTCAATATCCTTTCCAGTAAGTGTACTTGCATACTGTTGATGGAAAGAGAAAATCTGAGGTAAATATTGGATAATGATCAGGGAACTCCATAATCATGAGTCTTCATGCTGGAAACCTGATCTAAGACATAACTCATCCAGTCAGGGCATAGAAACATAGCATGTGGCACACTGCTGAAATCCTGGCCCCACCGAAGTCCATGGCCAAACTCCCACTGACAAACAATAGAGCCATGATGCACCCTTTCTGTCAAATCAAAATATACCGAGTTATCAAATTTTGATTATTTGCCATGAACCACTTTAAAAATGAGTTACAGGTCCCTAATTATTGGTAGGAATTATTTAGAGGGACATTTCAAATAATGAATAAATATGGGGAAATCATAATCTGTTTGTGGACAATTTCTGAACACAAAATGATGGACTATTATTGAAATGCTGACAAACCTTTAACTTTAGCACTGAAAACAGGGATGCTGTAATCAGAGGGAATTAGGCTAACTACTTTTGATCCTTCCTTATTATCTTTGGCTTCAGCAAGTTAAGACAACAATAAAGTGAAGCTACCAACATACATGAAATTGATCTGTACAGCTTTAATGTAATTAGTTCTTAATTCTCTCTTTAGGTCCTCTGGATCTGCTTAAATTTTGAAACCGATTCAAAGAAATGCCTTAATTATTACAACATGCAGCTTAACGGGTGTTCTATAGTATCTCAGCAGCAAACACCTACCAATCCCATCTATCCCCGCCCCCAATATCTGTATTCAATTTCCAGCTTTCCAAAATCCAAGCATGCAGTCTCAACAGACCCTCAAAGCACGTAAATCACTGTTCCACTTTAGCACGCACACATCCTGGCTGTCTCATTCTGCTGATTTATAAGAAACATATACATCTCTCTCTCGGTATATGAAATTGACAACATCTTTGCATTAAACAGTATATCTCACTGTTTTCTCTTATTAGGGACTGAATCCTGCAGATCTTAAAAAATCCTTTCTTAGGCAGAATTCTTATTGACAAAACAAGGACTAAGGAACATATTGTGCCAACCAATTTTTTAATCAACCTGATTTCAGTGGGGAATTCTGATTAAATCTTGACAACATGACTGCAAGGTTAGGGCCTATACCTTATTAACTATCCTGTTTAGAGCTACACATGCTTTTACCTGGTCTGTCAGCTGTTTGTTAAACATGCAAAACACAGACTGAGCCATTTTAATGTATTTGACTATGATATTTTCTAATAAAGATCATTGAATGGTCTTAAACATTCTTGTTATTTGCAGCCATTTTTCCACTACCATCATAAAAAGAAAGAGGAAAGGGTAGTTGGGTAATATGGGGTAACAGAAGGCTAACAGAAATTGCCATAGCACTGCAATTGACACCAGAGGTAGGATAGAGGGTTAAATTAATACAAAATAGAAGGGGAAATACTGACTCAGTGATTTAGTCAAAGCAATAAATGGGACAGGATTATACTGCAATGCAATACATACACTTGCATACACCCTTCATATGAATGTCAGAGCATAATAGCAAAAACGTATTGACTGCTGAAATGTTCTATTTAAAGAGTCTAGATTTGAAGGACATGAAGGCATTGTGGTGCTAAACATCTTCAGTCAAAAACAAATCAACCAACCAACAAGAGAGACAGTGTGGATTAGTGGATAAGGCCCTGGACTTGGACTGAGAAGTCTGACTTCTATTCCTGGTTCTGTTTTTGGCCTGCTGCATGATCTTGGGAAGTCACTTTATCTCTCAGTGTCTCTGTTTCACCTACCCACCTTTAGCCGTCTTGTCTATTTAGAATATTAACTCTCTCAGGGTGACAAACTTCTCTTGCTGTGTGTTTGTAGAGTTTCTAGCACATTTGGGGCCCTGCTCTCAGTTGGTGCCTCTAGGCACTACTACAATACAAATCATAAATCAAAAATAAATTATACAAGGGAGGAAGTTTGATTGTGAAAGCCCCTATAAATAATTGTAAAGGTTCTTAATGAGATGTTCTAGATCAAACAAGGTATTTTGAGTGGATTATAAAGTTATCAACAGATCCCAGAGTTCCCATAACTTATGGGAAATTTGAAAAAAAACAACCCAAACCTATAGCCCAAATTTATACTCCCCACTATTTCCCCCAATGCACAAAACCAATGGGATAACTTCCACTGACATAAATGGAAGAAGGATCCACAATACTACAATTAGAAACAAAATTTAGATTCAAGGCCTTCCTTTCTTCAAGTGACATCTCCAATACGGAGGTTGCCAACCACCACATCCCATCTTTTACAGTCTCAACAGAGTTGTAAAGCTTCCACTCTCCTTTGGATACCAGTCCATCTAGCTATCTTTCCCATGTGGCTGGCTCTCCTTCTTCTGCTTTCTGGTTTATCTGTATTCTTCTCTGATAGTATGAGCCTGGAATCAAATCTCTCTGTGATAAGTAAGCAATATATCCATAGAAAGATGTTATTCCCTTACTTAGGGTCTCAAGTAATTATGCTTTTTTAAAAAAAAAATCATCCTTTTCATCACTTCATCATACACAGTTTTGGTTATCCAGCTAATTATTCAAGATATAACAATTAAATATTGACAAGTCACTTTAAAGAAAGATAATATTCTGCATAAAAGAATTGGAGACATTAAGTAACACAGTATAATGAGAAAAATACATGAAAACTAGCAACTCTCAGTGTGTTAAAGTTCCCAATCTAGCTTCTCAAGACAATTAATTATTTTTCATAGTTTTGTCATGTCCCTTCTTTTCCATCTCTTTTCTAAGGTAATATTTTCCTTTCTGTAAACAACAATGTATTACAATTTAGCTTTTAACAACCTTAATTATAATGCAGCAGGATGCATTACAAACTTGGAATTCACTGTTCCAGATATGTGTAATAACCACAGACTTTTTCTGAAATTATAGTGGGGAGATACCAGGTGCTCAGGATAGGGATGTTGCTTCTTTTCTGTTTGGAAAATGCATCTGGGAATAAATGAATACATAATGTGGCCTCAAGGCCTAGAAATACTGGTTTGGCACTGAGACGGGGTATCACCTGTCAATTCAACCTAAGATAGAGAATACAGGCAAATCAATAATTATTATGACCAGTGCAAAGGGGGCTGCAGAAGAGCTTAGCTGGACTGCAGGCTTCTCACCCAATGGGTTTTGTTGTGTAGATGCAGGCAACTTCGGATCAATAAGAGGTACCTGTTCAAAAACCCAAGAAAACCAGAGATCAATGGCAACAAAAGAGTGCAAAACAAGATGTAAGCCAAAGCTGGATTTTGGCAAAATCAGAAGAGCAACGCTGGAGGAAATGAATGCTCCAACACTGGAAGGAGAGAGAAAAACAACCACAAGGAGAAAGAAATGGCCAAGCAGAGACCTGCTGGACAACTGAGAGCTTTATTCCAAAAAGAGAATTTATGCAATTGAGATTGAAAGCCTTAAAAAAGGAGATTAGTGGTACTGAACCACATACAAAGATACTGATAGACACAATGATACAGGACAAACTGCACTCACAAATGAAAGAAGTATCAAGGACAAATATGAGTGAAGCAGCATCTGAAGGGAAACACGAATGATTTGTTAAGATCATGCAAAGTGTAAGAAACATTGAATACTGACTACTGCTACCAAATATGAAATCTGTAGACCAGCAAAGACTGGATGATATAGAGCAAATATTGAATGAAGTGCTCAAGTAAGCTCTAACACCAGTGAGCATTAGATAGCTGAACAACATAATTTATGCTACAGCAACAGTAGCAGCTTATTGGCTTAATGCACGTTTAGTCAAACCAACCCAAAGCTTTATATCTGCACATGTCATCAACTTCTGTACGCTGATGTTGGCTGCAGAGAGAACGCTGATGGTAGTGCATCGGTCTTCCCAGCTGATCTGAAAATCCTCCTGAGGCAGCATAGGAATATATAAAAAATAAATAGATGAGGTACCGAGAGCGCATGGATTCTGGCTGAAACACCTAACTGCTTTCCATAATTGTTTACTTGAACAACTTAATAAATGTTTGAAGAAAAGATGTCTAAGATGGATGGTGAGGGGGGGAAAAATGTCTCCATACAAAAAAGGAAAGAAGTGACCCTGTGAATTGCAGACTGATCATATGTTTACCAACTGTGTCGGAACTTCGAACGGCAATTCTGGCAAAGATCTGGATAGTTCTAGCTTGCAATGGAATGTTGCCTCCTGAGCAGAAAGGATGCACAGTAAACACTAAAAGGACGAAAAACTACCTAGGGATGAACAGGAGTATCATAGAAGATGTAAAACAAACAAACAAAAAAATTAGAGGTGGTGTCGATAAACTACCAAAAGCATATGGCAGCATTCCACATTAATGGATCACCGAGACACTGAAAATGCACACAGTTTATCCAAAAATAATTTCCTTTCTACAGCAACCTATCGTTAACTGGAACACTTGATTCTACCTGGAAAGGACTCTCATGGATGAGGTCAAAATTAAAAGAGGAATCTTTCATGGGGATTCTATACCACCAATGCTTTTCATGGTAGCGATGCTCCCACTGACAAAGATACTCCATGAGATAATTGTGGCTACCATATCAGCAAAGAGCAACAACCAGTTAACAATTTGTTATATATGGATGATCTGAAATTATATGGATGGTAACAAAATGAGATAGAGATTAATGACATGTGCAGATATAAAGCTTTGGGTTGGTTTGACTAAATGTGCGTTAGCATCTATAAAGAGGGGCAATTGAATACAATCAGATAGCATACACATTCACAAAGGTGATAGCCAAGCTATCTCTCAGCCTAGCCCCTACTAATACCTTGAAATCAGGGAACTATTGGTGTTACAACATAAGGAAGTCAAAGAAGTGAGGAAAGAATATTATAGATAAGTAAGAATTACTTTAAGGACAACACTCAACTTGAAGAATTTGATCCGAGCCAGTAATATGTGGGTGATACCAGTAATATAGTATGCTGCTGGGGTGACTGAGTGGAATCAAGATGAGAAGAAAAAAATTGACATTCAAACAAGAAAGCTCATTGCAATGCATAGAATAATGAATATCAATCAAGATGTGGACAGGATTTACATCCAACAATGTGATGGGGGGAAAGGTCTGCTATCTGTGGAGGAAGCAATTCACAATTAAGAATATAACATCAAAATATATGAGGATTTATCCAGAGTCATAGATCATCTGGACATGACATAAGCAATGGCCAAGTGTGCATCCATCCCAAGAAAGCATACAAGAAAAGAGAACGCAAATCACCTAAGAAACACTTGAAAAATGTACAACAGAATTCAGTGCATGGACAGAGATGAAGAGAGATCGAATTCATTAGTAATCAGTGATTAACAAATTCACGGGTAGTAGAAGGATATGTCAAAATAGAGAGAGATAGAATCATTATGAGTGTACAAGAGTAATCCTTAAGGTTTAACTATGTTAGAAACAAAACTGGCCGACAGAGCTGCTTCCTGAACTGCAGAATGTGTTCCAAAAAGGAAGAGGCAATGGATCATGCGTTGAGTGCTTGCAGGAGCCTGGCTGGTAGAAAATATATGAACAGATACAATGAGATCGCCAAGTCTCTATACTGGAGCTTGGATGGCAAGTATGGATTTAAACAACCAGGGATATTATGACCACCAAATTGAACATGCTCTAGAGAATGAAGAGGCTAAGATGTTATGGAATTTGACAACTGTCACAGACCAAATAGTGCAGGCAAACAGGCTGGACATAGTTGTTGTAGAAAAGATGACAAGACCATGTTAACTGATATTGCCATGCCATCAGACAGAAATGATAAATAAGAAACAAGAAGAGAAGATGGTGAAGTATGAAGCACTCTGCCACGAAGTGGAGTAAGTATGGAAAACTGGACCAAAGATGATCCCAGTGATCTTTGGATCTCTTGGAGCAATCCCTAAGGGCCTGAATGAGCAGCTCAAGAATATAGTAGATGTAGAAGACATCATTACCTGTGCTGACCCAGAAAATAGCACTCCTATGCACTGTGCGAATATTAAGGAAAGTCAAAGAAAAATGAGTGTGTTTGAGCAACTAAAATGCAGGAATTGGGTTTAACAAAACTCCTGATGGTCCAAACCTATGGACTCGGTTCATGGGCAGAATTTATTAGTGACTAATTGGGATCCATTTTAGACAGTAGCTCTTCCCTTTTTAAGATTAAAGATCTTGTATGTTATGAAGGCAATTTTTTTCTTTGTTTTTTTAAATCCACATAATGTAATATTGGGGGATAATAATTAGAGTTTAGGGTATAAATTCATAGTCTCATACACAGGGCTGGCTCTAGGCACCAGCTAAGCAAGCTGGTGCCTGGGGCGGTGCTGCTGAAAGGGCGGCACTCCGACTGTTGTTGGGGTCGCACTCCAGCCCCTCTCCGTTGTTTCCCGCGGCAGCAATTCGACTGCAACTCTTCTGACTTGGGTCTCGCAGTCGGCGGCAATTCGGCAGCAGCTCCCTTCGATGTTCCTGTTCTCTCCGGCGGCGGTGTATTCGGCAGTTTTTTTTTTTTTTTTTTTTGCTGCTTGGGGCGGCAAGAAACATAGAGCTAGCCCTGCTCAAAGATTCCAAGGCCAGAAGGGAACACTGTGATCATCTAGTCTGATCTCTGAAGCAGAGGACATAGAACTTTCCCCAAATAATTCCTAGAGCACATATTTTAGAAAACATCCAGTCTTGATTTAAAAATGGTCAATGATGAAGAATCTACCATGACCCCTGGTAAATTGATCCAATGGTTAATTACTCTCATTATTTAAAAAAATATGCCTTATTTCCCGTATGAATTTGTATAGATTCAACTTCCAACGACGGGATCATGTTATACCTTTCTCTATTAGAATGAAGAGCTAATTATTAAATATTTGCTCCCCATGTAGGTAGTTATAGACCTTAATAAAGTCACCCTTTCACCTTTTCTTTGTTAAGATAAATAGACTTCGCTCCTTGTGTCTCTCTCTATAAGGCATGTTTTCTAATCATACCTATGGCTCTTCTCTGAACCCTCTCCTATTTATCAACATCCTTCTTGAATTGTTGACCCCAGAACTGGACACAGAATTCTAGCAGTGGTTGCACCAGTGCCAAATATAGAAGTAAAATAACTTCTCTACTCTTACTCAAAATTCCCTGATTTATACACCCGCAGGATCAACATTTGCTCTTTTGGCCACAGCATCGCATCTGAAGTTCGTGTTCAGCAGATTATCTACCACAGCCACCAAATCTTTCTCAGAGTTACTGCTTCCCAGTATAGAGTCCCCATCCTGTAAATATGGCCTATAATCTTTATTCCTAGATGTATACATTATTTTATTAATATTTATTTATTATTATTCATGCTAGAGTACTGCATTAGGGACATGATCCAAATCACTTTAAAGTCAACAGGTGACTTCTCATTGACTTCAAGGGGTTTTGGATTAGGCCTTAAAGATCTTATACCAGTGAGTAGTTCAATTGACTTCAATGGGGCTATTCAAGTTACACCTTGAAGTATTGGGCAAAATGTCTGCCACATTTTGCAGTGCAATTCAGACCAGTGAGAGGATATGTCACTGCCTGCCCATAAGCATGGGTGCCTTAAATACTTTACTGCTGTAGCTCCCTGTGTAGATACTCACAGCCAGCTCACAACCATGCACTGCTTGTTACACCACAGCCACACTCTGGTCTTCACCAGCCTTGGTTACTACTTGCAGGGTACCCTACACTATCCTGAAATTCCCCCAAACCATCCAGTCCTCAACCTGAACACTAAGAGAAGTAATAAGGTTGGTTGCTAATTTAAAGAGGCATAAGTATAGTTTATCACTTCAATAGGAGTTAACAATCCTTTCAATTCAAACAGCACTAAGTTGTGTTATAGTAAAAATAAAATAAAACAAGTTTATTAACAAAAAAAGACATAAATTAACTGATACCAAATAGAAGGCATTGAAAATAGAATGGGTTACAAACAAATAAAAAGTAAAATACACTTTCTGGTGGCTAAGACTTAATGAGCTATAGACTTGGTTCAAGATAGATTTCTTACCAGTCTTCCTTCTTTCCAGTCATGCCTGACTTTCTCTCAGTCAGGGCCTTTCACAGAAGTATATGGTATTGGTTTTCCTTGTCTTCTTAGGTGAAAGAGCTTTGCCAAAGCAAGCTTCTCACTTATGTTCAATTCCTAAAGATTTCAGCCCCTTGGCTGAAGGACCCATCTTTCTCAGCTTTCAAGAGCTTTGGTCCCTTGTGTCTCTCTAGTGATGGATCCCAAGATGGCTTCTTGTCTTCCCGTATATCTGTCCAAACTCACTGTTTTGTCCCCAGAATCAGAATGACCTCATGCTGTTCATCCCTTCCTTTTGAATTCCTATCCCTGATTCAGATGTAAATGGGGCTACCATTGTTTTTGGTCACACCTGGCTTAGTTTCAGTGAAGACAGGTAGAGAGCAGCCTTTTCCTCCTCTTTGGAAGAAAACTTGTTTCTCCCTTTTTTCATCACAGACTTTAAAACATAATATTAGTGAGTATTTATAATTCCTTCTATAGTTTTAATATATACATTTTACAATTATATTAATCACCAGTGTATCTTTAGCCTTCATAAAAGACCTTACATGACACACTTTTATAATACAGTAAAATTGTATACAACGAGTTGATTCAATTACTTATCATTTGAGGTTCAGACCCACTCAAGAGGCTACCTCCCCCATGATGGCTTTGTTTGCTCTTTAAATAAATGTGCCTTCATTGTCTCTGCTTGACAATCAAATAAATATACGTCACTTTGTCGAAGCAGATTGTGCTTATGCATTGCATGCCAAACACATTTTAAGATCATAATTCTAGCACATAGCCATAATTCTTTGTACATACCCCACAAACACATCACTCAAGGACAATAATGATCAGTGTTTTAGTATTCCAATGATATATTACATACCGCCTTTGCGTATATATCATGAAAACAGTGTGTTTGGTGTAGTGAGTATCTCAGGCCCAACAAGAGTTGCTGACACAGAGAAGTGAGCCACCAATGGGCCTCTGTGTCACACTGACAAACACTGAGTTTTTAATAACAACCACTGCAATGAGTCAAGTAGGATGAGAACAAGCTCTAAGGGTTGCAGGTGTCTTGGTGTTTTCAGTGATAAACTTAAGAGTTCTTGTACCAAACATAGTATGAAAATAAAGTGAAAACATTTATAAATAGCAAATAGACAAATGTTATAATTTACATAGTGCTAAAAGCAGCAAGGAGAAAAACACAATGTAAATGTAGACCCTAACAGACCAGGTTATAAAGCAATACATATGGAACGTTGGAGATAAGAGTAAGGAGGGCTTTAAACTAGGTTCACCGGGGGAAGGAGACCAAAGCCCTGAGGTAAGTGGGAAAACGGGATACCGGGAGGAAGCACAGGCAGGAACGTCTGCGAGGGGAGGGCTCCTGCCTCATACTGAGAATGAGGGGCGATCAGCAGGTTATCTCAAGTGCTTATATACGAATGCACAAAGCCTTGGAAACAAGCAGGGAGAACTGGAGGTCCTGGTGATGTCAGGGAATTATGACGTGATTGGAATAACAGAGACTTGGTGGGACAACTCACATGACTGGAGTACTGTCATGGATGGTTATAAACTGTTCAGGAAGGACAGGCAGGGCAGAAAAGGTGGGGGAGTAGCACTGTATGTAAGGGAGCAGTATGACTGCTCAGAGCTCCGGTATGAAACTGCAGAAAAACCTGAGTGTCTCTGGATTAAGTTTAGAAGTGTGAGTAACAAGAGTGATGTAGTTGTGGGAGTCTGCTATAGACCACCGGACCAGGGGGATGAGGTGGATGAGGCTTTCTTCCAGAAACTCGCAGAAGCTACTAGATCGCACGCCCTGCTTCTCATGGGTGACTTTAATTTTCCTGATATTTGCTGGGAGAGCAATAACAGCGGTGCATAGACAATCCAGGAAGTTTTTGGAAAGCATAGGGGACAATTTCCTGGTGCAAGTGCTAGACGAGCCAACTAGGGGGGGAGCTTTTCTTGACCTGCTGCTCACAAACCGGGTAGAATTAGTGGGGGAAGCAAAAGTGGATGGGAATCTGGGAGGCAGTGACCATGAGATGGTCGAGTTCAGGATCCTGACACAGGGAAGAAAGGTAAGCAGCAGGATACGGACCCTGGACTTCAGGAAAGCAGACTTCGACTCCCTCAGGGAGCGGATGGGTAGGATCCCCTGGGGGACTAACATGAAGGGGAAAGGAGTCCAGGAGAGCTGGCTGTATTTCAAGGAATCCCTGTTGAGGTTACAGGGACAAACCATCCCGATGAGTCGAAAGAATAGTAAATATGGCAGGCGACCAGCTTGGCTTAATGGTGAAATCCTAGCGGATCTTAAACATAAAAAAGAAGCTTACAAGAAGTGGAAGGTTGGACATATGACCAGGGAAGAGTATAAAAATATTGCTCGGGCATGTAGGAATGAAATCAGGAGGGCCAAATCACATCTGGAGCTGCAGCTAGCAAGAAATGTCAAGAGTAACAAGAAGGGTTTCTTCAGGTATGTTGGCAACAAGAAGAAAGCCAAGGAAAGTGTGGGCCCCTTACTGAATGAGAGAGGCAACCTAGTGACAGAGGATGTGGAAAAAGCTAATGTGCTCAATGCTTTTTTTGCCTCTGTCTTCACTAACAAGGACAGCTCCCAGACTGCTGTGCTGGGCATCGCAACATGGGGAGTAGATGGCCAGCCCTCTGTGGAGAAAGAGGTGGTTAGGGACTATTTAGAAAAGCTGGACGTGCACAAGTCCATGGGGCCGGACGAGTTGCATCCGAGAGTGCTAAAGGAATTGGCGGATGTGATTGCAGAGCCATTGGCCATTATCTTTGAAAACTCGTGGCGAATGGGGGAAGTCCCAGATGACTGGAAAAAGGCTAATGTAGTGCCAATCTTTAAAAAAAGGGAAGAAGGAGGATCCTGGGAACTACAGGCCAGTCAGCCTCACCTCAGTCCCCGGAAAAATCATGGAGCAGGTCCTCAAGGAATCAATCCTGAAGCACTTACACGAGAGGAAAGTGATCAGGAACAGTCAGCATGGATTCACCAAGGGAAGGTCATGCCTGACTAATCTAATCGCCTTTTATGATGAGATTACTGGTTCTGTGGATGAAGGGAAAGCAGTGGATGTATTGTTTCTTGACTTTAGCAAAGCTTTTGACATGGTATCCCACAGTATTCTTGTCAGCAAGTTAAAGAAGTATGGGCTGGATGAACGTACTATAAGGTGGGTAGAAAGTTGGCTAGATTGTCGGGCTCAATGGGTAGTGATCAATGGCTCCATGTCTAGTTGGCAGCCGGTGTCAAGTGGAGTGCCCCAGGGGTTGGTCCTGGGGCTGGTTTTGTTCAATATCTTCATAAATGATCTGGAGGATGGTGTGGATTGCACTCTCAGCAAATTTGCGGATGATACTAAACTGGGAGGAGTGGTAGATACGCTGGAGGGCAGAGATAGGATACAGAGGGACCTAGACAAATTGGAGGATTGGGCCAAAAGAAACCTGATGAGGTTCAATAAGGATAAGTGCAGGGTCCTGCACTTAGGACGGAAGAACCCAATGCACAGCTACAGACTAGGGACCGAATGGCTAGGCAGCAGTTCTGCGGAAAAGGACCTAGGGGTTACATTGGACGAGAAGCTGGATATGAGTCAGCAGTGTGCCCTTGTTGCCAAGAAGGCCAATGGCATTTTGGGATGTATAAGTAGGGGCATAGCCAGCAGATCGAGGGACGTGATCGTTCCCCTCTATTCGACATTGGTGAGGCCTCATCTGGAGTACTGTGTCCAGTTTTGGGCCCCACACTACAAGAAGGATGTGGATAAATTGGAGAGAGTCCAGCGAAGGGCAACAAAAATGATTAGGGGTCTGGAACACATGACTTATGAGGAGAGGCTGAGGGAACTGGGATTGTTTAGTCTGCGGAAGAGAAGAATGAGGGGGGATTTGATAGCTGCTTTCAACTACCTGAGAGGTGGTTCCAGAGAGGATGGTTCTAGACTATTCTCAGTGGTAGAAGAGGACAGGACAAGGAGTAATGGTCTCAAGTTGCAGTGGGGGAGGTTTAGGTTGGATATTAGGAAAAACTTTTTCACTAGGAGGGTGGTGAAACACTGGAATGCGTTACCTAGGGAGGTGGTAGAATCTCCTTCCTTGGAAGTTTTTAAGGTCAGGCTTGACAAAGCCTTGGCTGGGATGATTTGATTGGGGATTGGTCCTGCTTTGAGCAGGGGGTTGGACTAGATGACCTCCTGAGGTCCCTTCCAACCCTGATATTCTATGATTCTATGATTCTATAAGATATATCAAATGTTTTAATAGTGATTTGCCATTCATTTTAAATAATTTCCAATTAAAGTTCTACAGAGAGGAAAATCCTCAACAATAATTAATTCATCTAGAAGAAAGATAATCTCGAATAATTAAAGGGACAGAATTAATCCTTTTTTAAGATGGAACATCCACCCCGCTGATGTGAAATTATTGTTTGGAAATCTTTCTAAAAGAAAGAAATTCTTCAAGGGGAATATTTTTCAGTAAGTTGGAAATCATGAAGTGGAGGATATTCCAAATTTAATTTTATATGAACCAGTTTGAAACACATTATATCAGATTATCTTTGATGTAGCCTTTTGTAATACTCAGTGAAATCATACTGTATTTACAGCTATGTCTATAGTAAAATAGCTATTCTGCTGCAGTGGCAGAGCAAAGATTGTATCAGCACTTAGTAACCCCAATTCTCAAGCATTTCTATAATGTGAGCAGAGGGACTTTCAGAGTAGTTAATACAGTCTGTGGTTTAGGCTGACATTGCAGGAAGGTTGGGCATGTTTTGCAGGAAGACCTTTCCCCTATAGTTTTCAATTTCCTCCCTCAGTATTCTATGATTTTGCCTTGCTGTGCTGATGAAGATCATGCAAAGATCAGTTTGGAATGAAACTAAACCAATGTGAAAAAATTGTGAATCTTGCAATCGATCCTTTGCAGACCCTTTTTCCTCCCCCCCCCTTTTCTGCAGTCTAATAACACCAGTATGTATATGAGGTACCAATTCCTTTTAAGGAACAGGCCAATATAGTAGCTAACTGAAGAAGAGCTTCTAAGCTTAGAGTGGGTTTCCTTTACATTTGGGAATGAGATAACCTCTTACAAATATCTAGCCTTCCAGATGAATATGGAGATTTTGTCTGGGTTGAATTGCAAGTTAACTTCTTTTCAGACAGTTTGATATATGCAAAATACATTGAAATGTGTTAGGGGGATGATTAAGTAGATTTCACTGCTGTTCTGCATGTGTTCTTCTTCAGGTCAGAATCAGAGCCAACCAGAAAGTAGGAAGTATGCAGAGTTTGTGCACTTCGGAGAGCATACTGGTAAAGGGGAGCCTCTCTAGCTGACCGAAGTCAGATGCTGATGGTGATGGTGAGGCTTCACTTGTCATCAGTCCCACTGATGTAAATTTCTCTTACGCAATGATTTCATCATCAAAATCAAAATTATTTGCTTTTGATACTGCTGTGTAGGAAGCCAGATGGTACTGGAATATCAAGCATTGTGTTCGTGCTGCTAACGCTAAAATAACAGGGATAGAGTTTAGAAGAGTCCACTTTAGATGGTGTCAGTGGAACTGTGACATTTCATCACTTTATATTTCAACATTGTCAACATTCTCTCCAATATATCTGCTAGGCTACTGGCACCATATTATTACCAGAGTCATGGCACCTCTACAGGCCTAAATGGTGGCAATTTTGCTGTATTACTAGCATAAATATTTGTTGTAGTAGAGGACTGAATTGTACTGCTTTATGACTCCTCTTAGTTAGCATGTTTTCTTACATTGGTTCACCTGCTGCCATTTGCCTTGGAATCTGAATTCCAGGTATGATGGTTCTAAAATGAAATTGCTGACAAAAGGGTACACACCTCATGCTGATGAAAAGTGGATAAAGGACACTGGGTGCTGAAACTCTCATAATAGGGCTGATCCACACTCCATTTATGTCAATGGAAAAGCGTTACTAGACTCTGAATCAGGCCACATACGTATTTCATATAATTTTTATTAGGGTTAGGTGAACTATTTGTAATGAGTCATTGATTTAACTGATTTAACCATGTCTTCTGTTTGTATTTCACTCCATGAGAAGTACCTTTGATTTAAATAGTAAAATATATCCCAGTGGTAGAATATGACTCAGTCTGATTGTGTGTCAGTCATAAGGCAAATTCAAGGTCCTGATTTTCACCCTCCTCTTCTAACCACTATACCACATTACAAAAACCTTGTGATGAAATTGTGCAATATGCCACATCTACCGTTAATTAAAGACTAGTTTAATCCACCACATGGTCGTCTGCCCTCATGGCGCCCATTGTGGATAAGTTTACTGGGGAAGGATTTATGGTACAGGACGCATCGCAAGCTTCATGGTCCGAAGAGAAAGTAACAAATAATTATCTTGTCTCAAATCCCACTCAACAGCAACCCAGGTTTGATTTACCGCAAAGGCAATGGAGCCTTCTGAACCGGTTTTGTACTGGACATGGAATTTGTACTGCAGCGGTATTTTGGTGGTGTTTTAGAGAGAGTCCACCATGTCAATGTGGGCAGCCACAAACCATGACCCACATTGTTGAGGATTTCAAAATGACTTAACATCCTGGAGGTCTTCATGCCTTGAACATGATAAAAAATGCTGTGGCATGGCTTGACCAGATTGCATACACCAAATTAAAAAATAACAAAATCCTTACTGATTGTTCATATAGGCCACAGGTCAGCATGGTACTTAAGCAGATGTGTAACTTTAAACTTCAAGTAGTCCCATTGTCATATGCTTAATTTTGGTGAATGGCGCCATTTTCCCTTCATCTCCTAAAAATTAAAATACCAAAATATTCTTAAACTGTTTTGAATCTCTGCCTCAGATAATATAACTGAACTCCAAAATATGCTGGCTCCTTCATCTTTTCACCAACTTTTGCATCCTTTCTTGGTAGACATTAATCTTCCCTTCTTCAATATAAAATGTTAAAGGGAGGAAGGGGCACCAGTTAAGCCGCTGTTATCTTGGGAAAGAAATGCAGTTTCTCCACTAATTGAATTAAGGATTATGGAGGGCAGCCATTTCAGCATATTCCAGATTTGCTTCGGTAATTAATACAACATGCTTCCGATGTTAACCAGTTAAAACCACAATCTTAAATAATGTTTGACCTTAAAGAGGATCATTATTTACGATATATTCACAAATCTATTTTCAGTGGCATTTATTCAATCATATCAGCAAGTGCTTTTTAATATGAACAAGAAAACTTCCCAAGAAAAGGATGAACATTACACTAGATGGTAGTATAAACCCTCATAAATGCACCTTTCTTACAGAACACACTGAACTACTGTGTCTGAGGACATTAAGGGCACCAGCGGACAAATAATGTACCATGAAAGATGTGAATCTGTGCCTTTGGACCTCTTTTTGTACTAACTTACTGACTTTATTTGCAGTTGGTTACCAGATATACAGTCTGGAGGTTTCATTTTCTTTCACATAGAATTGCATCATAGAGAATTGCTGTATTTTTTCACCTTCTGGGTTTCCTCTCTCTCCCTTTTTTTCCCCCTGCTGTTGCTTTATGGTATCAGCTGTCCATTATAAGACATAACTAGATTCCATATCAGGCATATTAGTTAACTGCCATCTCCTGATATACATCCCTGGTTTCCCATAAGGAGATAACAATTATAAACTGAAAAGTGACTAGAATAATTCCTTTTGAGGATTACATATTTTAGACTTGCTCAGTGACTTCTATTCAGATGTATTCACCTTATAAGTATATAGATGACATTGATTTTTCTAATATCTGTCCCTGCAAACTCCATGTGAAACCTAAAAATAAAGTTATGATATTCTGCCTCTTACATCACCAGCATTAATAACAGTGCTGCATTTACAATTTAGATGCCTTTCATGTTGACGATGCCTGAGGCAGGATAGAAACCAGCTAACTCTCCCACAGCTGCGTTGGCTCAGCAGTGCTGACAGACAACATATTAATTATTATTCATACAACTTCATAAATATGCCCTGGAGACAAATATGACCTTGTCTCTGTCCCATTGACCCCATGGAACCATTTGCATGAGTTATGATTCATGGATTGGTAGAATTTAGATTAAAAGGGAAGCATAAACTTGTTTTTGTGAGCAAAATAAGCAACAATGGCTACCTGTCTCCCATTATCTTCACTGGGCGTTAAATAGGGGCCATAATGTGAAATGATTTTTTCTACCCACCTCATTTTATAAATCCTAATTACATTCCTAATTGTTTAGCAATGAGAAACATTTATAATAAAATGTAGATAATTTTAAATTAAGTTTCCACAGATTAGTGCTGAATTTTGATACTTTACTTAAAACTCTCTTAAAGCATATTCAGTTAAATGACACCAACTCACCAAGTTAACAAATTCTCTGCTTTCCAAATGCTTGTAAAAATAAAGTGCCTGATCCACTACATAATTACTCCAGGTTTACACTGCAAAAACTCCATCGATTTCAATGTTACACAGGAGTCAAATTGAAGTAATGCAGTGGTGATTCAGGCCCAAAGCATTTAAAATCATATTGAATTTGTTCAGATCTCCACTTTATTGGCATGTCAGTAGAAATAACTTAAAAAAAAAAGAGCACATATTAATGGAAAGCTTTAGAAGCAGTACCCTGAGAAGTACAATGCTGTATTTTTTAATGAAAGACCCCTTACAGAGAGACATTAATAGTGCAACTAATGACAATACAGTAGCCATTTATTCTTAATATCAAACAAATTTTCTCTTGGGGAAATGGACAAAAAATTGCAATTCTCCTGGGGGGTCGGGGGGGTGGGGAGAGGAAAAGAAACACTGCAACAAAATCTACTTACAACAGAAGAGAGTGCTAATTCATCAGCTTGTGTAAATCAGAATAGCATAACTGACATCAATGGAGTGATGCCAATTTACAGTAATTGAGGATGTGGTGTAATAAAACAAAGGTAGTTAAGATGGAGAGAGGAATGGAAGGATTACACCAGAAGCGGATGCTGAAATATGCTTATTGTTATGTACACATCTGGGTCCTTTTTAAATATGTGATTTTGAACTCTATACCATATGTGATGTAGATTCTTTTTTTAATTTCTGTAACTTAAAAGATTGCAGTCTGGATCCTGCCCTGTGCCAGTACCATCTGTGTTATTTTAAGAAAATATGGCATAGAAGGAGAACGATAACAATAAAATATATATTTATTTCCCATAAACAGACCAAGGGAAATAAAAGATCCTTAACAATAAAGTGATCTATATTTTACCTTCATTGAGGAAAACAAAGAAAATGACATATTAGCACATTCTGGCAGCCCTTCCATGGGCATGTCATTTTCATTTCCAACCACTACAAATGTAATCTGGACTTTGGACACAGAGCCAGCCCTAGCTTTGCTAACATGGCACAGTGCATTATAATGCCCATTATTTGTCTCAGTGCGAAACATGAAGCTATGCGTCAAAATTAAGGTGTTGACAAGAACCTGAAATGAAGGGCTCCAGGCTGGGAGAAGATCCCCATTATCACTGAAGTGGAAAGAACTTGGTCAAAGCAAGCAGAGTTATTTTATTCTAATAAAGATAATGTCAGATTACACTCCTGTAATTCCATAATCAAATATTATATCCTTGCAGGCTACCCTAAATAGCTACTAAATGGCTGTTTTCTCTCTCTCTCTCTCGCTTTCACTCACACACACACACACAGAGTGTAATGCCTCAAATAAGGTAAAGGCAGTGGGTATTGTGCTTATGATGCCTCTTACAAATTCTCACCTGGCTTGATTCCAATCTCTCCTGTTGTTACAGTTGAATATTTTTTATTATTTTCTCTCCTAATAATTAAACCTTGCATTATTATTATTAGTGCAGAATGGCCTCTGTATTCAGTTTCTGAGACGGTATCTGTGGTTGGTCTAATACCATCTACATTTGTGGTGTCTTTAGATATAATTCTGTTTTTTGGGGCACTGGAACTTTAAAATTCTGCTTATGTGTGTGCTAGGGGTCTGGGCTGTGAGGGGATTCAAGATGGAGGATCTTCCAGAGCAAAGATATAGTCTGTTCTCTTTCTCTCCCTCTCAAAGAGACTTTATATTTGTTCTTTCTTTGTTCTGTCGTTTCCCCTTGTTCTGAAGTAAAATGATCTAGACTGAAAGTGTATGCTTTCCTTTTTGTGTACTGAACACAATGTGGTGCACATTGCAATGCACATGTATTGTTCAAAGTGCTTTGGGATTCGTCTGATGAAGTATTATAAGGGATTTTTAGCCTAACCTAACAAGCAACTAATATTGGGCTACAAAAATTATTAATCTGTAAATTAATGAATGCATTTAATTAAGTTGTATCTCTGGAGTCAAGAAGTTGGTTGGGTGAGTGGGGCAATGCTCATGAGAAGGAGCATGATCTTGGTGGATAAGGCATTGACCTGGGTCTCAGAAAACCTGGGTTCTATTCTTGGCTCTTCCACTGATCTTCTCTGTGACCCTGCACAAGCCATTTCAACTCTGTGCCTTTGTTTCTCCTGATACCCACCGTCTGTTTAGACTGTAAGCTTTCCAGAACACATACTGCCTCTCACGGTTTTGAAATGCCTGGTATGAGGGGCGGCGACTGAACTGCTACTGTAATACAAATAATAATAGAATCATAGAAGACTGGAAGAGACCTCAGGAGGTCATCTAGTCCAACCCCCTGCTCAAAGCAGGACCAACCCCAACTAAATCATCCTGTTAGGATATATTTCAGGTTTCAGAGTAGCAGCCGTGTTAGTCTGTATTCGCAAAAAGAAAAGGAGGACTTGTGGCACCTTAGAGACTAACCAATTTATTTGAGCATAAGCTTTCGTGAGCTACAGCTCACTTCATTGGATGCATAATGAAGTGAGCTGTAGCTCACAAAAGCTTATGCTCAAATAAATTGGTTAGTCTCTAAGGTGCCACAAGTCCTCCTTTTCTTTTTGTTAGGATATAGATATTCAGGCCTGCCTGTAAAGGCCTATACTTTAAGAATGTACGTATATGTTTATCATTTAGCTAGTAATAGAGGTATACAAGAAAGAATCTGTGTAAGGGCCTTCTCTCACTGTGACAGTCTGAGGCCCTATTCTTAGGTCAATGCCTTTGGCTAAGCAGCAGAGACAGCCATTAGCTGGGAAGGTCACATCCTCACATTCCAAACTAGTCAATATGGGGCTGTTAGGAAGGGGATCCGATCTATCACCTCCAGAGAAAGGGAAGAGCCTAGAAGATGTAAAAGGAAATTGAGGTTGATAGTTTTCTGTCTGGTAAGAACTCACTTAAACTCAAAATAGGCACAACTGGGAAAGCCTTATGTCTTTATAGATGTAGTTGTGAAATACTCACTTCTGTATCGTTTTGTCATTATAGTTCCCACTTTCCTATTGTTTATTTGCATGGTCTCGGTCTGGTTCTGTGATTGTTTCTGTCTGCTGTATAATTAATTTTGCTGGGTGTAAACTAATTAAGGTGGTGGGATATAATTGGTTAGCTAATCATGTTACAATATGTTGGGATTGGTTAGGTAAATTTCAGTAGAATGATTGGTTAAGGTACAGCTAAGAATATTACTATATAAATTAGGGGCAAACAGGAAGTAAGTTGGGATTCGAAAATAAGGAAAAGGGAACTTGGAATTAAGCTTGCTGGAAGTTCACCCCAATAAACAACTAATTGTTTGCACCTTCGGACTTCGGGTATTGTTGTTCTCTGTTCATGCGAGAAGGACCAGGGAAGTGGGAGAGTGAAGGAATAAGCCCTCTAACACATCCCAGCCAGGGCATTGTCAATAATAATAATAATTCCTTTCTCTATGTATCATTACTAGACACAATATTTCCATTTTCTGTGACAGATTCCAAGTACCATATTTACCTGTTGGCCCAATGAGCCAAGGCCCAGTGTAACAGCACACGAAAGGAAACATCTATCAGTCAAAAGAGAGAGAGAGAGGGAAAAGACTTACAAAGAATTTCAAAATGCTTCCATTTTTATTTTGATGACTCAGTTGGGTGTGCAGTTATGGCTCACTGAATGTTCTCTGATCACTTGGACTGTTGCCAGTGCATTCTTGGGTTATACTGCACAATTTGCCCGTTTGCCAAATTTGTCGCTGTTACGTCTTAGGTAGCCAATGCCAGGCTCAGCAATATAACCTGACATTGAACATGCCTGCTGTGATCTGATGTGTGCAGTAAAAGTACATTGCACCTTTTAAAGTAATCCCTTATTCATTATTTATTCATTCTTTATTTACTTTTTCACTCACATTAAACAACATACAGCTCCATGAAAACATCTGCTCAACATGCAGCAGTGGAGGGAAAATAGGTAAACACAATGTGGGATTGTATTTAAGAAAAGGATAGAGAGTAAAATGAAAATATTATAAATCCATGGTCCTCCAGAATCCTGGACACTGTGCTCACTGTCATTTTATTTCCCTGCATGCAGAATATTTGGGCTGAATATTTTTTGTCATACTTTCGTTATTTACCATAAGGGAAGTATTAGGGGTAGGGACATGTGGATCTTTGGGAATGATCATGAGAAGCAGCATGATCTTACTACATATGGCATTGCAGTGGTATTCTATTCTCAGCTCTGCCATTGTTTTGGTGGGGCCAGTAAATGATAACATTTTTTATTTCAGAATAGAACAACAGATAGGGTTCAGGTATGTTTGCAAAGAAAGGACACAATCAGAATAAATACTAGCTAATGATAAGAAAGCAGCTGTGAGCAAATCTCAGACTCAGCTCTTCCGAAATACCCTCAACATCTACTTCTATATGGCCAAAGATATCACAGGTTGCTGAAATATCCAACATGATTGGATAGCATAATCATTTATTACCTACACAGGTGGGCCTTTAGGCACATGGGTTTTAAGTCGTCATTGATTTTTCCTAAAGATTATAGATAATGCTCAGTCCCTCCTCTGCTGAAGCCCAGGGTTTAACCTCTGAAGTTCATGAAAACCATGCTCAGAAATCCATAGTTTTGGGAATAGCACAGACTAGTTTGTGGCTTTTCTAGACAGTGCCATCCAGGCAGCCACTGATACCATTAGTGCTGCTTTAAACTCGCGCTTGGTACTCTGTGCTGTACCTTTTCTATTACTGATATCTGGAATGGGGTAACCAGATGTGAACACGACATGCAACGTGCTGGTGATTTATACAAGGTCTTGATAATATTTTCTTTATTTTTCCTTATCCCCTTTTTAAACACAACCTACAGTATGATTTGCTTTTTTAAATCACTACTGTGTTTTGAGCATGTTTACACTGAGCTGTCCAAAATGATGCCAGAAGTTTTTTTTTTTCCTAAGAGGCTACCATTAATTGTTTTTGTATTTCAAATAGATCCTTCCAATGTGTATTAGAACTTGTCAGGAAATGTTCTAATTTTTTCCTTCTGTGAAAAATATTAACCACAAAAAAACCTTCATCAGCCAAGGACCTAAAAATGTTATCTACTCAGGAAAAAACTAAACGTTTTGGCACAATGGGCCAATATTTTGTAGTTTTCAATGGTAAAAACAGTTTTTGATTACCAAAAACTGAAATATTTTCAGTGTTTGGGTTTCAACAAAGACCAAAAAAAAATGTTGAAAATGACTATTTCCATTGTGGCAAAATAGCAGAGCTAGTCTAAAGTCAGAATTTCCCTTCAGTGAAACACTCCCAATAAATTAGTTTCAAAAATTTGTAAACAAAATTCCACCTGGGAGCCCAAGTTGTGAGACTTCCAGCTCAGCTATGGCTCCCACAGCTTCCAGGCTCTGCAGCAGGGAGTCTAGAAGCCCTGAGAGCCCCCTGGGCTTCCAGGCCCCTAGGTCCTGGAAAACTGGAGAGCTGTGGTGCCAGTTGCGGCTCTTGGTTTCCAGGCTCCTTGACCTGTGAGTCTAGATTCTGAAAGCCCCAACCCACGCCAGGGCTTCCAGGGTTGCAAGACTCTCAGTTCTGTGGCAGGAAGCCTGGAAGCCCTGATGTCCTCATCTCTGGGATAGTTCTCATGGCCTGGGGTCATGCCCCAGAGCCACAGATACTAGAAGCCTTGGGGTTCTGACTCTAAGGCCTTCCACCAGGCAAGTTTTGAATGCTGCCTCTGTGTCATTAGAAGGTTCTTTGAAACAGGCACATTCCCACAAAACTTTTTTATTTCAATGAATGAGCCTTTTCCAACAGAAAAAGAAATCCATCTGAAATTTTTTGACCAGTTCTACAAAGTAGCCATTTTCCATCACAGTATTTTGACAGAAATTTGTCAAGGAGCTGTAACGAGCATTGCTTGTCTACAATAAATTCCATTTACCATTGTGTTGCCCATTTGACCAACTCTGTTAGGTCCATCTCAAGTTCTGTTCTCCTAAATAACCTCTGTGAGAATATAACTTTAATACATAAATAAAATGGAAATACATTTATGCTGATTATATATAAGCCCTTATTTAATACATTGCTCTTGTGACCTTTCTGTTTATATCTGCATTTCCTTACTCTTTCAGAGATGCTCAATTATTTAACAGAGGATACATTCAGAACTTTGATTCTCTCCAAAATTAGTGGGTTGTATAGACTCAGGATACTAGTCTGCAATTTTTTGTAGCACAAACAAAGTGGTTCAGAATGCAGATAATATAGATACATTCTTTGAGAAACAGATTCTATTCTGCATGACGTAATGGTGCTAAACTGTAGAAATTGGAGGGAGGAGCGGAAGGAAGAAATCCTTCTCAACCCTATCAGATTCTTCATTATCAATAAGCGATGGTCACATAAACACCACCCTATACCGGAAACCTACTGTCCGCTATTCCTACCTACATGCCTCCAGCTTTCATCCAGACCACACCACAAGATCCATTGTCTACAGCCAAGCTCTACAATACAACCGCATTTGCTCCAACCCCTCAGACAGAGACAAACACCTACAAGATCTCTATCAAGCGTTCTTACAACTACAATACCCACCTGCGGAAGTGAAGAAACAGACTGACAGAGCCAGAAGAGTTCCCAGAAGTTACGTACTACAGGACAGGCCCAACAAAGAAAATAACAGAACGCAACTAGCCATCACCTTCAGCCCCCAACTAAAACCTCTCCAACGCATCATCAAGGATCTACAACCTATCCTGAAGGACGACCCATCACTTTCACAGATCTTGGGAGACAGGCCAGTCCTTGCTTACAGACAGCCCCCCAACCTGAAGCAAATACTCTCCAGCAACCACACACCACACAACAGAACCACTAACCCAGGAACCTATCCTTGCAACAAAGCCCGTTGCCAATTGTGTCCACATATCTATTCAGGGGACACTATTATAGGGCCTAATCACATCAGCCACACTATCAGAGGCTCGTTCACCTGCACATCTACCAATGTGATATATGCCATCATGTGCCAGCAATGCCCCTCTGCCATGTACATTGGCCAAACTGGACAGTCTCTACATAAAAGAATAAATGGACACAAATCAGACGTCAAGAATTATAACATTCAAAAACCTGTCGGAGAACACTTCAATTTCTTTGGTCACTCGATTACAGACCTAAAAGTGGCAATTCTTCAACAAAAAAACCTTCAAAAACAGACTCCAACAAGAGACTGCTGAATTGGAATTAATTTGCAAACTGGATACAATTAACTTAGGCTTGAATAAAGACTGGGAGTGGATGGGTCATTACGCAAAGGAAAACTATTTCCCCATGTTTATTCCACCCCTCCCCCCCACTGTTCCTCAGACATTCTTGTTAACTGCTGAAAATGGCCCACCTTGATTATCACTACAAAAGGTTTTTTCCCCCCAGCTCTCCTGCTGGTAATAGCTCACCTTACCTGATCACTCTCGTTACAGTGTGCATGATAAACACCCATTGTTTCATGTTCCCTGTGTATATAAATCTCCCCACTGTATTTTCCACTGAATGCATCTGATAAAGTGAGCTGTAGCTCACGAAAGCTTATGCTGAAATAAATAATGTTAGTCTCTAAGGTGCCACAAGTCCTCCTTTTCTTTTTGCAGATGCAGACTAACACGGCTGCTACTCTGAAACGTTTCATTATAGTTGTGACTCTGGTAAACCAAGTGCCAGCTCTGGCATAGGTGTTAGCTAAGAACTGACAAACTCATAGCTGGAAACCAAATCAGCTCACCTGTATGTTAGTTTTGTTCAAAATAGGCATTAGTCTTATCAGAATGTATTTAGTGTTTAGACTATGAAATGCTTGTAAGTTGCTGCATGCATTAATCTCACTTATAATGTTTGTATTCCATGCTATAAGGAAATATACTTTTTGCTTTATAACTTTGAAAACGTTTGATCTGAACTTGTGAACCCAGACACAGAAATCGTCCTCCCCTGCCCCTCCCACCCATCTAAAAGGACTATCAAAAATTAAGTGGGCCATCATGAAACAAAAGCTTTGTTAATTGCCCCATCCACTCAGGCAGAAGTACATGCAGAAGGCCTCACCCCATTAATCTGAATGCTGGAAGAGGGAAATAAAAATGGGTGACATGAAGATTTTTCACCTCCTTGCTGTTTGAACTCTCAGGGATCCAAAGACTCCAAACTGAAGCAAGAGATCCCCCAGGGTAATCCCTGGGTTTGCCCTGAAAGTCATTTTGAATTAACAGATCACTACAACTCTGTCACTCTTAGGATTTAGATTACATCTCATTTTGTTATATGCTTGCTTGCTTTAACCTGTAAAAAAAAACTTTTTTATTTATTTTTTCTAGTTCAGGGGTCGGCCAACCTTTGGCACCCAGCCTGTCAGGGAAAAGCCGCTGGTGGGCCGGTTTGTTTATCTGGAGCATCCGCAGGCACCTTTCCTGGCCATTGGGAGCTGCAGGAAGCAGTGGTTAGCACATCCCTTGGCCCATGGTGCTTCCCGAACCGGGAACCAGTGGGGAAACTGTGGCCAGTGGGAGCTGCGGGGCTCCGAGCCTGCGGACGCTCCAGATAAACAAACCGGTCCAGCCCGCCAGTGGCCTTACCTTGATGGGCCCGGTGTCAAAGGTTGCCGACCCCTGTTCTAGTTAATAAACCTTCAGTTGGCTTATTACAAAATTGGCTACAGTTTTGATCAATTGATCAAGGTCTCTTGGGACGGTAAGTACCCTGGATGTTTTGTGATTTTTGGTGTAAGTGATCATTCATCACTAAGTCCAGCTTGCATGGGTTGTAAGATAGACTGGACAGCCTAAGGGCTTGTCTACACCAGTGCAGCTGTGCTACTGCAGTGCTTAGTGAAGATGTTACCTATGCCAATGGGGGAGTTTCTCCTGTCAGAGTAGAGTAGCTCCACCTCCCCAAGAGGTGGTAACTATGTTGAGGTAGACATAACATTGTCTACGCCAAAATTTTGGTTGGTATCATTGCATTGCTCAGGGGTATGGATTTTCCAGTCCCCTGAGAGACACAGTTATACCTACATCAGTTTGTAGTGTAGACCGGGGTAAAAGGATTGTCTGTGACTCCATGGTAAGTCTGATATAATGATCCAGGAGTCACATTTGCTACTGTATTGGTGGAATCCAATTATAGAACATACCAGAAGTTTGGGGTGTCTGCCTGGTTTTTAACAGTCTGCCCTGAGGTAGACACTCATGATAGTGAGACACTCCAGACAGCGCGACAATAGCCTCCAACAAAATCTGTCATGATCTCCTTCCAACCCTAAATAAACATATTCAATCTTATGTCACAGGAAAAAAGACCCTAAAAACAGATCTTACTTGCAGCCCATCCAGAGGGTTTCTAAATGCAGGCAAAACAAGAAGGGAGGAGACTTCCAGAACCCAGCATACTTCTCTCAGAATGCCACCTTTTCAGATAAACTAGGAAGTACAGCTATGCAAATAATCCATTTTTCAATTCAATGGCCTAACCAAAAAATGGAGCAGGGGAAAATCATTTTCAGTCGTGGAGAAATACAGAAGTCAAAAAATAATCATTTCATGTGAAATTAAATGTTTAATTTTTAGGTTATTTTTTTAAATAAAAAAACAAGGTAAAATTCAAAATGAAAGTTCATTTTGAATTGAAAAATCCAAACGTTTCGTTTCTAAAACATCAAAATGAAAGTTTTCAACAATTTTGGATTTTTCCCCCCTTTTTTAATTTCCAGCTGAAAAAACTTGGCAAATTCAACAGGAATGTGCCAAATGGTTTGGTCAACTTGAATATGCATTTTTTCACAAAAAAGAAGTTTTGTCTGAAAAGTTTTGCCCAGCTCTGCCAGGGAGCTATGAGTTCAAGTGTCTTGGATGACTGTATTTCCACGCAAGAAAATGATGCTGGCTTCCTGCTCTGTGCAATTGTCAAGAAATAGACTTGGCAACTTCTACTACCTAGGCATCTGGAAAATCTAGGATAAAAAAAGAGACCCTAAGATGATGTTTAGAAACAAACAGCAGAAGCTTGCTGTCTTGTTTGACCCCAGTTGTGTCTGCATCCCAAGTAGTAGCAGATGCAAACTTTGTTTCTCATCATCCCATCTTAGGAACAGTGGGACAGATTTACCAAGGTAGTTAGGCACCTAAAGATGCAGTTAGGTACCTAAGCAATTTAGACACCTAACTACCCTGATCTTCCATGGGATTTAAGTGCCTAGCCTGCTTATATAGGCACTTTGGTAAATCCTACTTGGCACCTATCCTTTACCTTTAGGTGCCTAAATAGCTTTGTAAATCTGGCCCAAGTTTAGATTTCAGTAAGGACTTGGCCACAGTTGTCTTTGCCAACTCAAGTTTAGATTACTGTAAAGTGCTGTACTTAGGGCTATACCCTGGGACCATTCTGAAGTTGCAGCTAGTCCAGTACATGTAGGGTCACTTGTTATTTAACATGGCATGTCAAAAACACATTTTGTTCTGATTTCCAGATGAAACTGATTGTGTTGGTTTTGACAATTTAAACCTAAAGGACCTGGAATCCAGCCACCTGAGAAATTGGCTCAGTTAGGGGTGTGGTTGCATCTTTTACCACATTCTCTGGTTGCTTCCCTCACCAGTAAGAACATTTCAGACTGGTCCAGACTGATTCTCAGCCAACTGTATATTGAGCTGTACAGGACTCTGCATTTTTTTTCTTCTGACTGATAAAAGATTTTTCCTCCAAGCAGGTGGGATTAATGATGTTTGTCACCATTGCTGAGCATATCTGTCAACATATTTATGAGCTATCTGAGCTATTTCAGGAATGATTTCCCTGCTTCTCAGGCACTGACAGGAATAGATAATCAATGTTAGGAAGTGACTATACAAATGCTCTTCTCAAAAAACGTTTCCTCCCTCACCATCTACCCTTCACTTGCAGACAGATTGTCACTTTAAACTACAAAACAGGAATAAACACTGTACCAGAAATAATGCTTAATTGACTAATTGCAGCATAGCGCAGCTGAATGCTTTCTAGGCACCAGGTCTATTTAATGGTTTCAATTACTGTGGCATCTTATTGTTACACAGAAGTAAAACACATCAGCATAGGTAAAATCCATTAAGGTGGTGCTGTTATGCAGGTTTCCAGAGCGGTTCTGCAAGGAGAATATTGGATGTAGCACTGCCTACTGGAAGCCTGGAATGTACTCTGCCACATGCAATCTGTTGGGGCAATAGAACATTTTCAAGAACACAAAAACTCACATTAAAAGGAGAAAAAGGAGGCCAGGTAAAAATAAAAGGTAAATCGAAGAAATGTATCAAATAAAAAAAAATCTAAACAGTTTAAGAACCCAAATCATTTACAAGACAATACAAAGAAACGTGATCTTGCCATTACCATCTTCAAACATCATCATTCAGTTCAATGTTCTGATTCAAAATGTCCCTCCTTGTTTTAAAAATATGCCACAGAATTGCCACTTTCATAAGCCATGAGTTTCCCTCTTCCTCTCCTGGCCTTCCTAACCTTTGGCTCCTCTGTCCTTTAACACTTGCTTTGGTGCAAGAGCCTTCCCCTTCATAGCTGCAACTATCTGGAACAGCCATCCTCTATTGCTCAGTTTCACCAACTCTCTATCTCTTTTCAGCTCTCATCTGGAATTGTATCTTTACCCCTACATCCTTTTCTTTAGTTTATCTCTGTGCCGTTAATCACAATTCACAGGCCAGATTGTATTGAAGTGGGTGGAGATAGGAAGAGAGTTGGTCAGGAATTTCCCATCAAAATGTTTTTCTGACTAAATATTTGGTTTTCTCCAAAATTGAATTTTTCTAACATCCGACACTCTCTCCCTCCTCCCCCCACACATGCATTTTATGTTGGGATGACACACTTTGGAAGATCAGCCAGAGGGAGAAACCATGCTGCATCATGGGAGATGTAGTCCAGCTCAGTAGCCCAACCCATAGAGGAGAATGGGGTAATGAATCATCTGAACTACAACTCCTATGAGGCACCAAAGTGGTTCAGGAATGTTGAAACGTTCCAACGTTTCTGATTCAGAACTCTTCATTCTGTGAAAAGTTTTGACTTTTTTGATGTTTCGTCCTGATTTGTAACAAAAACAAATGCTGAAATACGGTAATTTCTCATGGAATGAAATTGTGTGTTTTGATCTGCTAGAGAGAGAAGAAAGTGGGGTAGAGGGCACAAGAACTCTTCCTCCCATGACAACTCTCTCCCTAGGGAAACACAATCCCACTGGGAGCACACACTCTGTTCAAAACTAAGTAATGATGGTACATTAGCTTCATAAAATGGGTGAAGAGAAGCAGTATTCAACAGAGATTGCAGCCCCCAACAGTAGCTCAGCTGTACTGATCAATGCACAGAGGGTGTAATCATAGCCTCTGTAGTTCTGCCAGGCCCCATTCCTTTGAGGAAGCAAGCACTAGTGCAATTCTTGTGTTAGGAGACTTTGATTAGCTTCTCTCCTTGTTGTGCTCTCTTCACCCTTACACACCCACTCAGAGATAGTCATCATGACCTAACCATAGATTAGAAAATGTATCTGTAAAACATTGGCATGAGTGTCAGTTACAGTTAAACACATGGTAAATAGTCATCTCAGCTAAAATATCCCACTTGTATTTGTCATTTGAAAAATGACTCTTCTAAAATAGACTTTAAATTGTAGGTCTCCATAGTTACTTCATGTTCCTATATTAAAATCCAATCTGAATGAATTCATTATACATATATCTATATATGAAATATTTGTGAAATGTTAATTTCACATGTTAATTTCTTTGACATTTTGAAGTCTGCACAGTTTCAGTCCTGAGTCAGAGCATTTCAGTTAAGAATAAAATACTGGTGAAGGCCTAATTCACCATTGTGTTATTCCAGTTTTATACTATTGCAATTCCATTGAAATATGTGAATTCTCAGCATCATACCAGTGGATTTTTTAAAGTAATAGAGAATCTAAAGGAAGTTCTTCAGAACTAGTCAGGAAATCAGTTTTTCTTTCTCACCAAAAAATTCAATTAACACAATTTCTCTCTCATTTTCATCAACTTTTTTCTTAGAATTTTTTAACTTTTTCACAGAAAAGCCAAACATTTACAATGAAAATAGATTTCTTCCTATGAAAAATTCCATTCCAAATAAAAGCTATTTTTAATCTAAAAAAGCATTTTGATAGAGCATTTTTGACTGGCTTTAATGTTCTCAGGTAGATTACAATAATTTAAAAATTGGGAAATATGTGGTCTTAAACTGCCGCTAGGTCTCTTTAATGTTAAATATAATATTTATTGTTGTTGATATTCATATTACAGCAGCACATACGAGTCCCCATGGAGAGCAGGTGTCATTGTGCTAGGTGCTGTACATATTCATAAGAGACAGACCCTGTTGCAAAATTTGCACAATATACATAGACAAGACAGAGACTGGAGGTAAAGGGAAGATTATTATCCTTTTTTTTAACAGATGGGGAACTGAGAGGCAGTAAGTTTTAGAGACTTGCCCAAGGTCACACAAGATATCTGTGACAGAAACAAGAACTCAACCCAGATCTCCTGAGATCCATTTTGGTGCATTAACCACAAAAATATCCTTTCGCTTTCTTCATGGGAATTATACTTTTGTACAAGATCTGTTTTATTATTTTTTGTAATAATCTCTGGGATCTGATTCAGCACTGCATGGATCCAGGTGCTCTCAGATGTGACTCTTTGTGATATTTTAAGACCACGAAGTTGTGAACTTTTAAGTTGTTACCATCTAAGAGAGAAAGTTTGGACTGTCTATCTCTTTTTCCCTCCTTTTAAATCCACTGCTGTGACAAATTGTGATTTGGGGTGGGAGAGGCAGGAAAGAGGAATAAAACTGGGAAACTTCTGATACATTATTATGATAAAATAAGTTACTTGGTTTCCCCTCTCCCCATTCATTGTTAACCGGCTGGGAGGGAGGGGTTAATTTCTTTTTCTTGAAACAAGACAAGATATGCAGTGACTGAGGAGAAATCACTTAAAACATTAATAAATTATCAGGAACTAAAATCAGTGTGTGTGTGTGTGTGTGTGTGTGTGTGTGTGTGTGCGCGCGCGCGCGTATGGAGGTAATTAATGCAAATCCCTAGAGAGGTAAGCATATCTGGAGAAGTGCCACACTCTGGGGAAATTTCGTATCCTGGTTTTGACCAGGTCCAAGAGAGCCAGTGAATAAAGAACTTAGAATTGTATAATGTGGCCTGCCTGATACAGAAGAGAGGTCACTCTCACCAGATCCAAGAACTGACATGAGGCTGTGACGAAAGTCACACTCTGGGGAAATTTCGTATCCTGGTTTTGACCAGGTCCAAGAGAGCCAGTGAATAAAGAACTTAGAATTGTATAATGTGGCCTGCCTGATACAGAAGAGAGGTCACTCTCACCAGATCCAAGAACTGACATGAGGCTGTGACGAAAGTCACAAACTCTGCAGAAAGGATTTGAAGGGGGTTTTTGAAACCTACCAGGGTCTCCCTATGGAGGATGGGTGACACTGGTAAAACAGGCATGTATATAAGCTATTTATTGTTTTCAAAATATGGTTATCTGTAATGCTTTGGTTCTAAATACGTGCTTTGCTTTATGAAGGCTGGCTGGTTATTGGTTAACTCTATCATATGACCCTGGGAGATAACAGGATAGAAGGTGTTGAACTAAATTGAGCTAAGGTGATCACAGTGAGTTGCAGGAGAAAATTGCATCCTAAATCTCTGGTCTGGATGGACAGGGATGTGAGTATTTAAGGTAAAGGAGAAGACATGTATTTTATTACTTTCATCACTCCTATGGTCTCTAAGCCCTGGTCTACACTAGGATTTGAGGTCGAATTTAGCAGTGTTAAATCGATTTAACCCTGCACCCGTCCACACGACGAAGCCCTTTCTTTCGACTTAAAGGGCTTTTAAAATCTATTTCTTTACTCCACCACAACAAGGGGATTAGTGCTGAAATTGGCCTTGCTGGGTTGAATTTGGGGCACTGTGGATGCAATTAGATGGTATTGGCCTCTGGGAGCTATCCCAGAGTGCTCCATTGTGACCGCTCTGGACAGCACTCTCAACTCAGATGCACTGACCAGGTAGACAGGAAAAGGCCTGCAAACTTTTGAACCTCATTTCCTGTTTGGCCAGCATGGCAAGCTGCAGGTGAGTGCAGAGCTCATCAGCAGAGGTGACCATGCAGAGCTCATCAGCAGAGGTGACCATGATGGAGTCCCAGGATCGCAAAAGAGCTCCAGTATGGACTGAACGGGAGGTACGGGATCTGATCGCTGTATGGGGAGAGGAATCTGTGCTATCAGAACTCCATTCCAGTTTTCAAAATGCCAAAACATTTGTCAAAATCTCCCAGGGCATGAAGGACAGAGGCCATAACAGGGACCCAAAGCAGTGAGGCGTGAAACTTAAGGAGCTGGGGCAAGCCTTCCAGAAAACCAGAGAGGCGAATGGCTGCTCTGGGTCAGAGCCCAAAACATGCCGCTTCTATGATGAGCTGCATGACATTTTAGGGGTTTCAGCTACCACTACCCCAACCATGTTGTTTGACTCCTTCAATGGAGATGGAGGCAACATGGAAGCAGGTTTTGGGGGCGAGGAAGATGATGAGGAGAAGGTTGTAGATAGCTTACAGCAAGCAAGCGGGGAAACCGGTTTTCCCGACAGCCAGGAACTGTTTCTCACCCTGGACCTGGAGCCAGTACCCCCTGAACCCACCCAAGGCTGCCTCCCGGACCCGTCAGGCGGAGAAGGGACCTCTGGTGAGTGTACCTTTTTAAATAGTATACATGGTTTAAAAGCAAGTGTGTTTAATGATTAATTTGCCCTGGCATTCGTGGCAAGTAGAGCTACTGGAAAAGTCTGTTAATGTGTCTGGGGATGGAGCAGAAATCTTCCAGGGACATCTCCATAAAGCTCTCCTGGATGTACTCCCAAAGCCTTTGCAAAAGGTTTCTGGGGAGGGCAGACTTATTCCATCCACCATGGCAGGACACTTTACCACGCCAGGCCAGTAGCACGTAGTCGGGAATCATTGTAGAACAAAGCATTGCAGCGTATGTTTGCTGGCGTTCAAACAACATCCGTTCTTTATCGCTCTGTGTTAGCCTCAGGAGAGTGATATCATTCATGGTCACCTGGTTGAAATAGGGTGCTTTTCTTAAGGGGACAATCAGAGGTGCCCATTCCTGCTGGGCTGCTTGCCTGTGGCTGAACAGAAATGTTCCCCACTGTTAGCCACGGGCAGTGGGGAGCAGGGAGGGGTTAGCCACGTGGTGGGGGAAGGCAAAATGCGACCTTGGAACGAAAGCACATGTGCTGTGTATGTAATGTTAACAGCAAGGTTTACCATAAAAGGGTGTACCTATTGTTCTGTAAAATGTGTCTTTTTAAATACCACTGTCCCTTTTTTTCCCCTCCCCCAGCTGCATGTGTTTCAAGAATCACAGGATCTTCTCCTTCCCAGAGGCTAGCAAAGATTAGAAGGCAAAAACAATGCACTTGCGATGGAATGTTCTCTGAGCTCATGCTGTCCTCCCACACTGACAGAGCACAGACGAATACATGGAGGCAGATCATGTCAGAGTGCAGGAAAGCACAAAATGACCGGGAGGAGAGGTGGCGGGCTGAAGAGAGTAAGTGGCGGGCTGAAGAGAGGGCTGAAGCTGATATGTGGCGGCAGAGTGATGAGAGGAGGCAGGATTCAATGCTGAGGCTGCTGGAGGATCAAACTGATATGCTCCAGCATATGGTTGAGCTGCAGGAAAGGCAGCTGGAGCACAGACCGCCGCTACAGCCCCTGTGTAACCAACCGCCCTCCTCCACAAGTTCCATAGCCTCCTTACCCAAATGCCCAAGAATGCGATGGGGGCCTCCGGCCACCCAGCCACTCCACCCCAGAGGATTGCCCAAGCAACAGAAGGCTGGCATTTAATAAGTTTTAAAGCTTTAAACTTTTAAAGTGCTGTGTGGCCTTGTCCTTCCCTCCTCCACCACCCCTCCCGGTGCTTCTCTCCTCCTCCACCCCTCCTGGGCTACCTTGGCAGTTATCCCCCTATTTGTGTGATGAATAAATAAAGAATGCATGAATGTGAAGCAACAATGACTTTATTGCCTCTGCAAGTGGTGATTGAAGGGAGGAAGGGAGGGTGGTTAGCTTACAGGGAAGTAGAGTGAACCAAGGGGGCGGGGTTTCATCATGGAGAAACAAGCAGAACTTTCACACCGTAGCCGGGCCAGTCATGAAACTGGTTTTCAAAGCTTCTCTGATGCACACCGCGCCCTCCTGTGCTCTTCTAACCACCCTGGTGTCTGGCTGCGCGTAACCAGCAGCCAGGCGATTTGCCTCAACCTCCCACCCCGCCATAAACGTCTCCCCCTTACTCTCACAGATATTGTGGAGCGCACAGCAAGCAGTAATAACAGTGGGAATATTGGTTTCGCTTAGGTGTAACCGAGTCAGTAAACTGCGCCAGTGCGCTTTTAAACGTCCAAATGCACATTCTACCACCATTCTGCACTTGCTCAGCCTGTAGTTGAACAGCTCCTGAGTACTGTCCAGGTTGCCTGTGTATGGCTTCATGAGCCATGACATTAAGGGGTAGGCTGGGTCCCCAAGGATAACGATAGGCATTTCAACATCCCCAATGGTTATTTTCTGGTCTGGGAAGAAAGTCCCTTCCTGCAGCTTTTGAAACAGACCAGAGTTCCTGAAGATGCGAGCGTCATGTACTTTTCCCGGCCATCCCACGTTGATGTTGGTGAAACGTCCCTTGTGATCCACCAGAGCTTTCAGCACTATTGAAAAGTACCCCTTGTGGTTTATGTACTCACCGGCTTGGTGCTCCGGTGCCAAGATAGGTATATGGGCTCCATTAGTGGCCCCACCACAGTTAAGGAATCCCATGGCAGCAAAGCCATCCACTATGACCTGCACATTTCCCAGGGTCACTACCCTTGATATCAGCAGATCTTTGATTGCGTTGGCTACTTGCATCACAGCAGCCCCCACAGTAGATTTGCCCACTCCAAATTGATTCCCGACTGACCGGGAGCTGTCTGGCATTGCAAGCTTCCACAGGGCGATTACCATTCGCTTCTCAACTGTGAGGGCTGCTCTCATCTTGGTATTCTTGAGCCTCAGGGCAGGGGAAAGCAAGTCACAAAGTTCCATGAAAGTGCCCTTACGCATGCAAAAGTTTTGCAGCCACTGGGAATCGTCCCAGACCTGCAACACTATGCGGTCCCACCAGTCTGTGCTTGTTTCCCAAGCCCAGAATTGGAGTTCCGTGGCATGAACCTGCCCCATTAGCACCATGATGCCCACATTGCCAGGGCCCGTGCTTTGAGAGAAATCTGTGTCCATGGTCCTCATCACTCTCGTCACGGCGGTGACGTCGCCTACTCATCCGGTTTTGCTTTGCCAGGTTGTGATGCTGCATATACTGCTGGATAATGCGCGTGGTGTTTAATGTGCTTCTAATTGCCAAAGTGATCTGAGTGGGCTCCACGCTTGCCATAGTATGGCGTCTGCACAGAAAAAAGGCGCGAACGATTGTCTGCCATTGCTCTGATGGAGGGAGGGGCGACTGACGATATGGCTTACACGGTTGGCTTACAGGGAATTAAAATCAACAAAGGGGGTGGCTTTACCTCAAGGAGAAACAAAAACAACTGTCACACAGAATCGCCCCCTCAAGGATTGAACTCAAAACCCTGGGTTTAGCAGGCCAATGCTCAATCCAATGCTCAACCCACTGAGCTATCCCTCCCCCCAGTATTTCAGGCAGGACTGAATATTCATTAAACTTTTCAAAATACCCCTGACAGATGTCACCGAAACGATTGTCGGCCGTTGATTTCACGGAGGGAGGGGGGGGGAGCAAATGAATATAAAACAAATCTGGTATATTTCTTGTTTTGATCCACTCCATCTATCTTTTACATCTTTGGCTGGCAGCAGACGGTGCAGTAGGACTGCTAGCCATCCTCATCTCCTGCCTGCTCGCCAGAATACGGTCAATAGGACTGCCGGCAGGACTAAAGAGAATGACCTGGTTGAGTCACTCCTATTTTAGTTCCTCTGCCCATGTCTGCCCAGGCGCTCCTGACCGACCTTACCGAGGCGGCCAGGAGCACCTTAGACATGATGACGATGGTTATCAGGCCTATTGCACCGTCTGCTGCCATAAGGCAAGGGGTTGCTGCTTCTGTGTAGCAATGCAGTACCGCGTCTGCCAGCACCCAGGAAACATACGGTGACAGTGAGCTGAGGGGCTTCATGCTTGCCGTGGTATGGCGTCTGCACAGGTAACTCAGGACCCAGAACCACCCACGACAATGTTTTTGCCCCATTAGGCATTGGGATCTCAACCCAGAATTCCAATGGGCGGTGGAGACTGCGGGAACTGTGGGATAGCTACCCTCAGTGCAACGCTTCGGAAGTCAACGCTAGCCTCGGTACTGTGGAAGCACTCCGCTGAGTTAATGCACTTAATGCACTTAGAGCATTTTGTATGGGGACACACACAATCGACTGTATAAAAACGATTTAAAAAAAACGACTTCTATAAATTCGACCTAATTTCATAGGGTAGACATACCCTAACAGAGGCAGTGCACCAGATCCTTAGATGTGTAAATCAGTATGGCTCCATTGACTTCAAGACCCACAAAACAAGGCCTTTCTGGCCCAAGAATTTATTGGGAGGTTGAGGGGATTATTCCCCAAAGTATTACATTTTCCATGATCAGGCAAACAGATTGCTTGGTTCACTCTTGCATTGCTTTCTGGGTATAGGATTTCTGAGAACAGTTTTACAAAGTAATGGTTCAGAGGAGGCATGCTAGATCACTCAGGAATACTAACAGGGTGTAGGAATCTCCTTTGCAGGACACCCTTTCATACTGACTCAATGTCACCATAGAAATACATTTTAAAAAAAATTCTATTTTCCCTTAATTTCTTAACTACAAATGGCTCTCTGAGTTTCTAGTTCTTGAAAGTCTTGTTTGATCTCTCCAGCACCTCAAACTTGGTCATGTTTAAAGTGCTTGCAGAGGGCCTTGTTTTTATAAAGAGACCAAGGATCTAACACTGCCTTTCACAAGGCATGGCTGGAACCTGCTTGGGGTTAAGATAATAGTTGGTTTGCAAGCCCGAGCTAAAACAAATATTGCATTTGTATTAAAGTTATTCAATACAGTCCTTTTCTTGAAGCACATCAAAAAACTCTGAGTTGGAAAAAGTGCAGTCTGAAATGAAATTAACCCACTTTCATTCTGATCCCATGGGCCAATTCCCTAATGAAGTTCCGGGGATTAGATCTAATACAAGCAGTAAATATTTATATTTCAAATAGAAGATATTAATCTGTTATGATAATGCCCTAATGGAACCAAATTCGTGTTAACAGACATGTGCCTGCTTTGAATGTTACCTTCTTAGACTTAATAATTAAAGTTTGGACTGTTGATGTTAGGCATTAAAGACTTGATTCTCCTCCTACTCCACTTTTATACCAATGTAACTCTATTCACTTCAGTGGAGTTACTACTCGTTTACACTAGTGTAGGTAAGGGAAGCATGAGACCCAACACTATGATGATTAGCACCACTATAAGAACCTGGTAGATGGATGGATGCATCACTTTGAAAAAGGATCTGTTTAAGTATGACTGAAAAAATACTGCAATATGGCATTTGTATCCTGCAGCCTATTTCTAAAAATGCTAATCCAGTCAGTGTTTTCTACTTCACATAAGTGATCTGACTGATGGTTATGTGTGTCAGATTATCCCATACAGTAAGGTACTCTATTTTTCTGTCAGAGCACAAAGACAAGCTTCTCTGAGATTACCAAACAGTTAGCCAATTAATCCCAGTTTGGGTGGTTGATTTTATCATGTGGAGACCTGAATTAAGATCACCAAGTCTTAAAGTGGTGCAAAAATATGTAACAAAGAGTAATGGAAAGGAGAAAAGGCAACTTTAGAATGTAGTGTTGTGAAAAATTCCCGGCTGTGAAAAAAACATTAGATTGTAAAATAGTTTCTCAAGAGAAGTGGTGGAACACTCACTGCTAAACATTTAAGGTAAGTTTGAGGAAACGCTTCAGAATAAACCTGAGGATGAGCTAATGACCTACTACTACAGGCCAAATTTTCAAAGGTCCTCCTTAACTGAGCATGCTAAATTTGTGAGAATATCCATTTGAAAGTATATATGCAAAACCTATATGTTTGTGTTAAGATCAGGTAGGAACATGTGAATGGGTACAATTACCTGATTTGCACATGTGGACACATTCACCTGAAACCATTACATGCACAATTATGGAGGCAATATATAATTATTTTTTAATTTCACCAATGCCACTGAACAGCCAACTGCCAATGCCTTGAGCCATCACATCTCCTAAAATGCATTATTTCCCCTGTCCTCAGATCTGCAATCTAGCCCACTGAGAGTAATAAGAACAATAAACATGACGATGTCCAAAAATACTTTAGTAAAATCCAAATATATAATATCTGCATTACATTGCATTCTCTTCAATGACTGCTTTTGTAACTTTAAAGGGGAAAAAAGAAGTCAGGTATGTCTGATAAGATCTATAAACAATTGAGTTGGATGTAAATTTTCAGTGGGATATGATTATAATCAGTATTAGGTCTTGTCTTATTTATTGTAGCCTTTGATGATCTTGAAAGAGAAGTTAAAACCATATGAATGAAATTCACAGATGATGCTAACTTGGGAAAAGTTGAAAATGTGGTGAAAATAAAGTAATATTTCTGTGGGACTGGGAAAGATAAACCTTAGAAAAACATTATAAAATGAGATTGAGCCTGGAAAAATATTCAAGTAAATATATCTAGCATAAAATGATCTGAAATACATATGATACTCAATGCCATGAGTAGCACGGAAGCAGTAATATTGAAAGAAACCATAATGGAAAACAAATTGGACATGAGTTTACAAAGAGATATAGCTGCTTCAAAAAGGCCAGTGCAATTGCAATACTTGATTCTGCCAAGGTAAGAGCAGCATGAGTAGTAAGTGAAATGAGTGCGTCAGAAAAATAAATCTTAGCACTTGTACATTTTGGAGAAAAGAAGTCTGGCCAAGATAAGTATGACTTTTGGTACTGAAATATACTGTCAAGATTTCTGCAATCCATTCCCATACAGATTGTAGTGAAATATGTCCTTCTGTTGAGCAATAATAAATAGATTAATTGGCCTTCTAATCCATTTGTCAATTCATTTATTTTGATCTGCACATCCTCTAAGTTCGGACATACCAGCAGAAGATACAAGCCAGTGGTCTTCTTGGGCATTGAAGAGTGAATCTTAGCAAGTTAAGAATGGTCCTTATGTTTATGTGTTCTGAGATCCTTTTTCTTGGTGATCAGAAAAATTCTTTTTGTTCCAAATCAGATTACATAATTGCAACATTTATGCATAGAAACTGCTTGCTTTGGGGTTTGGAGGCTATTAAAAATGTTGAAATATTCCACTCACTGAAAATGTCTGTTAATTCCATTTTTTCCTCCCAAAACACATTGAAAATGCAAGGAGTTTGAAAGTAATATTCTTGTGGCCAAGTAGAAGCTTGTATTGGCAGGTTTTGCTTTTTTTTTTCTTTAGTACATGGAAAACTGTTTTTTTTCTTAATGAACTCTTTGGAATTGCTATCCTCATCTTTATTTCTGGTAGAGAAAGAAAACATCTGGGCAACACTTCTGCCCAGGCTGATTTGTATTTATTTAAATTAATAGTAGTGTATGTCATTTTCAACCATCACCAACTCTTTCCACTCAGGTGAATTCTCCAAAGTCTTTAAAGTTTATGGCTTGAACTATTAAAGCTATAGCAAGCACACTGAAACAATTAAAGCGAGAAAAAGGTGGTCATAAAAAAAGAGTCTATTTACTCCTCAGTACACGTGCAAACCTCTCATTGAAACAGAAAGAGTTGACAGACAGAAAAGAGAATCATCAAAACCCACTCTCACTTGAAATTGCAGGGAATATGTTTTGTGTGGTACTCCTACTTTGATCCCAGTGGATGGTCTATTTTATCTGTCTGGATTTCTGTCTTTAGCATTTCTATTGCATTCATCATCGCAGTGTGTGGGTGCCTATACACAATTAAGTATTGCATTAAAATTGTCCAGAAAGGACTATCCTCTTCTCTTAACTTGCTTCAGAGGTTACTTACAGATTCTCTGTCTTTCTCTTCCACACTCAGGTCAGGTCAGAGCTTATTTGGATTTCTCCCAGTAATTTGTTCTATATAAAGACCCTCCACTGCCTTCTGTTCTGAAGAGTTTTGCTCTGGCCTCCATGGCAATCAGATTATATCTATGTGTAGGAGAAGGGATCATTGTTAATGACATTATTATCATTAAGGGGAGAATAAACTAGAAATTGACATGAGCTGCAAAGTTTAGCTCTAGATTGTGACCCAAGCTTCCAAGTTTGGTTGAGCTTAGATGTGGGATTTTGGTTCAGCCCAGCCAGAGACATATATAGAAACAGAAGTAGCAGCCATTTTATGAAGCTGAGAAGTAAAGCTGAATAGGGACCATAACTTTTCTGTTCTGGGATGTACTTTCAGAAGTATTTCTATATATTTTTGTTTTAACACCATGATCAGCCAACCAAGAAAGACCCTTGTGTTTGATCAAACACCATTCATCATTAGATTTTGCCTTTACCTTGTACATTCACCTCTTTTTTGGTCCAGATCAAGATCTTGAGTCCTGCTTGGCTCCACTCCTAAAAGGGGGACATCAGAAGCTTTCTGCCACCTCTCCATCCACCCTGACAAATTCTGAGGCATCTCAGAGCAGTTTGTCCCCCAGCATAAGTTAGAGAAGTGTTAGGGCTTCTCTAACTTGTGTTGGCTGGAATGTTCCCATGGTAGCCATTCTTCTGGCCCCAGTCCAATCCCTGGCCATTATGCCATGGAGCACAGGAGTGGATGGTGTAAAACCAGCTGGGAATTCCCCCAGAAATCCAGTTAGGGCAGTTCTCATTTGTCTTTGTGCCCCTGGAGGTTGAGGATCCAGGCTTATATTTCTACGTGTTACCCTGAAAATCAGTCATTCCTTGCATACGTACCAGAAATATAGTCAAACACATCAAAAGCAAAACTGGGAAACAGGGTTTACAAAAGTAGGGATGGACAAATAGGTCCTGAAAAAATAAGGATTCCCTCCCACCACATCTTGCATCAATAAATAAGTAAATACATTAATTAATTAAATAACCCCAATCTGAAATGAGCCTGTTTACCAGTTCAAAAGAGCTGGAATATTAATAAAGTCTCTCGATATTCAATGAAGAACTGGAATTTTTGCAGATTCAGGAGGTCAAACAGAGCTCTGGAATAGACAAGCATAACACATCTGAAGGCAGTGGAATTGTGTACACAAGATCTGAATTTAGCTCTAGAGGATTGGATTGCTCATATGGGTTACAGATAAACTCCCACTGACTTTACCCTTTGATTTTACCCTTTGAGTTTTGGATGTTTATCCACCCGGAACCTCTGCTCATTTAAAAGTTCACCCATCACTCCATTAGAAGAGATATAGTGCTTCCATAATAAACAAGATCCAAATGTTGAAATGCTTGCAGAGTAACTCTAATATAATTTCTAGGCTATCTGTTGTATTCCACAACTAAATTTCACTGTCAAAGGCCATTGTGGAAAACAATAATCACGGTGCAGAGGCAACATGTTTCTTAAAAGCAAAAATTCAAATACTAAATTTCATGAGTTTTATGACAAACAAGCCTTTATTTAACAGACTGGCCACTATTCTCAGCTCTGAATTTTGCTGGTAACTTGACAGCTTAACATCTGTTGCTGAAAAATTCCATAAATCTATGTGTTTTGAAAAAGCAAGATGAAAATACACTACTTTCCTCTTAAAGTCCAACAAAAACAAGCCCAGTCAAAACGTAAAAGACTTTTTAGAGGAGGTGAAATTTAGGACAGAAGAAGAGGGATTAGACTCTTTGAACTGTCTGTCTCTCATCTTTCCAGTGCATTTCTCTTCTCCTCCCACTAAAACCCAAGACAAAAAAAACAAAACAATTTGAGTGGGAACACACTGAATACTGTGTAAAAGGAATCCTAGAGTTCCATTCAACAACCTTCATATTGTATCAGATCCCTTAAAGTCTGCAAGCTTTACCACCATTATCCTGATAGCGATCTTCTTTATTGCAAGACTAAAATATAGCCCTATCTATACCCCCATCACCTCCACCCAGGAAGGAAATGATAAGGGATGTTAAAATGAACTATTCACCCATAGAAACCATGCTTGTTACCTAAACTGTGCACATCAAGAGGAGAACTCAGGATCTTGTCTGATCAGGCTTGTGCTACACAAGTGAAAAGTTGATCTTTCTTAGCTTTCTCTATGTATTAAGGTACATAGCAACTATGAAGGCCAATCACTAGAGAGTGGCATAGTTACAAACACTCAGACAGGTCTGACTCCTTTTGATAGAGGGCAATGGTACACACCTACACACTAGACAATATATATATAGGTATATCTATACCTCTGTCTTTATAGTGGATGTCCACTTGGTAGGGCATTGACCTGGAACTCAGAAGACCTGCATTCAATTCCCTGCTTTTGCCAGAGTCTTCCTGTGTTACCTTGGGCTAGTCACTAAGTTTCTCTGTGCCTCAGTTCCCCAACTGTAAAATGGGGATAATCACACTTCCCTACCTCACTGAGGTTTTGTGAGTTTAAATATATTAACGATTGGGAGGCACCAAGATACTATGGTAATGGAGATGACAGAAGAACCATACACATGTATGTTATACTGTGTGTATAGATAGATAGATATATAGATAGATATGCACACAGTATAACAAAGCCTCCTGAAGCTTAGCATGATTCCTACTCAATGTTTCAGAAGAAGGTGACCTTCAGAACCTTCCCAAGGTCACAGCCCCTGGGAGGAGGAGGTAATTCAAAGATTTCTTAAACACAGGAGCCAATAGAAATGTTAAACTGTGAGATAACAATAACTTAGGAGGAAAGCACTGCATCATGAGATCATATTCCTGAATGCAATTTGCTGTGGTTTTAATTGCTTAATTGGCTTTAATTGAGCTTGTCCTTGCACTGAGAATTTAATAATAAAAATAAATAAAGCAAGCTTTCTGGTCAGACAGGTTTTCTGGTTTATCACATCCCTCTTTGCATTCCCACAGGCAATTCCCTTCTTGATTTCAGGACATTGGCATGGCCCTAAATCCATTATCTTTTTCCTCTCTAAGGGTATGTACTGTATTATGGGCAGATTTTTTTATCCTACATTAATTCTGTGCACACTTTACAATCCTTCTTTAAGGGGGAATAGGATGGTCATTGCCTTGAAGCTCGTAATGATTAACTATAAAAGATTAGGTGAGCACCTGCAGCCTTGGATGCCTCTCTGAACCTCTTGAGTCTGCAAAATGGGTCAAAACACCAATTTTTCTTGTGATCTTTGGGAGTTTCAATTTGGGAGTATCCCTGCAGGAGTAAGATTAACGGCATATTGGGCTGCATTAGTAGGTGCATTGCCAGCAGATCGAGGGAAGTAATTATTCCCCTCTATTCAGCACTGGTGAGGCCACATCTGCAGAATTGCGTCCAGTTTTGGGTCCCCCAGTGGCCGGGAATGGCTAACCGTGGCCACTGGGAGCTGAAGGGGGCCATGCCTGCAGACAGTCAACGTCCACAAAATGTCTCATGGCCCTCAATCAGCTTAGCCCGATGGGCCAAAAGTTGCCCTCCACTGTTCTAGAGTACATAAGAACTGCCATACTGGGTCAGACCAATGGTCCATCTAGCCTGGTCCTGTCTTCCAACAGTGGCCAGTATCAGATGTTTCAGAGGAAGTGAATAGAACGGTGAAATGTGTAGAGTGATCAATCCCTTGTTGTCCAGTCCCAACTTCTGACACTAGGGACACAAGAGCTTGGGGACGCATCCCTGACCCTGTTGGCTAATAGGTATTGATGGACCTATCCTTCATGAACTTATCTAGGTTTTTTTTTTATCCCTGTTATAGTTTTAGCCTTCACAACATCCCCTGGCAATGAGTTCCACAGGTTGACTGTGTATTGTGGGAAGAAGTGTTCTTCCTTTTGTTTCTTTTATCCAGCTGCCTATTAATTTCATTGGGTGACCCTTGGTTCTTGTGTTATGTGAAGGAGTAAATTACACTTTATTCACTTTGTCCACACCAGTCACGATTTTATAGACCTCTATCTTATCCCTTGTTACATGTCTCTTTTCCAAGCTGCAAAGTCCCAGACTTTTTAATCTCTCCTTATATTGAAGCTGTTCTATACCCTTAATCCTTTTTGTTGCCCTTCTCTGCACCTTTTCCAATTCTAATATATCTTTTTTGAGATGGGGTGACCAGACCTGCACACAGTTTTTAAGGTGTGGGTATACCATTAATGTATATAGTGGCATTATGATATTTCCTATCTCATTGTCTATCCCTTTCCTAATGGTTCCTAGCATTGTTAGCTTTTTTGACTGCCACTGCACACTGAACAGAGGTTTTCAGAGAACTAACCACAATGACTCCAATATCTCTTTCTTGAGCCATAACAGCTAATTTACATCCCATGTTTTTGTATGTATAGTTGGGATTATGTTTTCCAATGTGCATTACTTTGCATTTATCAACATTGAATTTCATCTGCTATTTTGTTGCCACGCTCCCAGTTTTGTGAGATCCCTTTGTAAGTTTCGCAGTCTGCTTTGGACTTAATTATCTTGAGTAATTTTGTACCATCTGCTAACTTTGCCACCTCACTGTTTACCCCTTTTTACAGCTCATTTATGAAATATATTGAATAGCACTGGTCCCAGTACAGATCCCTAGGGGACACCACTGTTTACCTCTCCCCATTCTGAAAACTGACCATGTATTCCTACCCTTTGTTTCCTGTCTTTTAACCAGTTACTGATGCATGAGAGGACCTTCTGTCTTATCCCATGACTGCTTAAGAGCCTTTGCTTAAGAGCCTTTGGTGAGGGACCTCTTCAAAGGCTTTCACTGGATTGCCCTTGTCCACATGTTCATTGACCCCCTCAAAGAATTCTAAGAGATTGGTGAGTCACAATTTCACTTTACAAAAGCCATGTTGACTATTCCTCAATAAACCATGTTCATCTATGTGATTGATAATTCTGGTCTTTAAAACAGTTTCAACCAATTTGTGTGGTACTACAATGAGGGTTATCAGCCTGTAATTATCAGGATCGCCTCTAGAGCCTTTTTAAAAAAATTGGTATCACATTAACTATTTTCCAGTCATCTGGTCAGAAGCTGATTTAAGTGGTAGGTTACAAACTACAGTTAGTAGTACTGAAATTTCACTTTTGAGTTCCTTCATAATTCTTGGGTGAACAGCATCTGGGTCCCGGTGACTTACTACTGTTTAGTTTATCAATTTGTGACAAAGGAAAAGACCTACTACATAACTGTGTGGTTCAGGCTTACATCAGTGAGGCCGACTGCCTAGAGAACTACCTATACAAACCTAAGTCATTAGATAGGTATCTCCAACCAACTCATTTAAAATACTGTGTGTGTGTGTGTGTGTGTGTCTGTCTGTCTGTCTATTATATATAAGTGTTTTGCTTCCTCCCATTCCCCAGTATTTATTTCTTTTCAGGGAGAGGGAAAATGTTGCATGGTATCTCATTAATATCTCAATTTTTCACATTGAACATCACTGTATATTCATTATTAATATGACAACGTTCCCCCCCCTCATTTTTGAACAGACCTTAGTGATGATAAAAATAAATGAAAGTACTCTGCACTTTTGCAGCATCTTTCATCAAAGGATCTCAAGGTAATTTAAGCCTCCCAATATACCTGTGAATAAAGTACAGTAAGTATTATTATGAAAGTTACAATTTCCCCCATGAATATTTATTTGTTTTTTTAAAGGAATTTGCTGCAACTTACCCATACCTCTTCTGTATTTGAGTTCCATGTACATTTGTGTAATCATTTTTTACCAGGGTAGATTCTTATGGAAAGCAGAATTGAACCTCACATGCTCAGATCTTTGTAGAAAGAGAATTTACAATTTGCTTGCTTTGATCATTTGCATACCTAATTGCAAGCACTGTGCTCATCCAGCTGTGGAACCAAACCAAACCCACAGCAATTATATGTCCAATCACAGCTAAGGATTAGATCCTGAACAGGGATTTGTGGAGCCCTAAGAAATCTCACTCAGATTTTGATTTTGAATAGCAATCCCAGTGAGTTAAAATAATAATAAAATAATAATAATAATAAGAAGAACTAAAGATGTGATTGAAATGGTTTTAATAATAAATACATTTGAGATCTATCTGTGCACTGTCAATGAGGATAATAGGTGAAAGCTGTCAATTAAATAATTTGTCAGGAATTATTTGCTTATCTCTAATGGTTATGTTCATTTTAGAGATGGGTACATAGAAACAGGAGGCAAGATTCTCATATTGGTTCAGTCTTACCCTATAAGCACTCCCACTGAAATTAATAGACTCACTTATGGAGTAAGGCATGGATCCATAAAAGGGACTTAGGTATTGTGGTCCTGAGTGTCACAATGCCTAACTTTCTGGCACCTAGAAAATCACAGGAACCACACTGAAATCCACAAAAGTTAAGTTATGTGCCGAAGTGCTTATAAAATGAACGTCAGGGAACGAGGCACCTTAGAATGTGATTCACAAATGCCAACACAGTAGGCAGGGAGCCACCTAAGCTAGCCAATGGGACATGTCAATGAGAAGGTGTGTCCTAAGCCCCTCTCATGGCGGTAGCCTAAACTCGGCTGCAGGAAGGTGCCTATCTCTGCTTGGGATTTGTAAACTGGGGGGAAATAGGTGTTCAACTGCCTAAGTCACATGGAGGACTCAATCAGGTAGATGTGCTCAGAGGCCACCAAAGACCACACAAAACACTTGTGGGGAAAGGAGGCAGCTCTCCTTTATAAGCTTTAGCTTAGTGGCTAGAGTACTCATCCAGGATATGGGAGACTGCTGGTTCAAGTCTCCCCTGTGCCCCATGAGAAGAAAGGATTTGTACAGGTTTCTGTCACCTTTCAGGTGAGTGCTCTAACCACTACAGTATAGAATATTCTAACAGGGGATTTCCTCAATTTCCCCTGTTGAAGTTGTTCCAATTCAATTAAATAATTGAAAAATTAAATATTAATTAGGCCAGAGAAAGAGTTACATGACTCTATAGCCCGAGAGGTGGAAGACACCAGTTCAAATCTCTTCTCCCCATCAGGCGGAAGGGGAAGTTGTGCGGGGGGGTCCTCCCACATCCTGGGTGAGTACACTAGGCCAAAGGTTATAAAGGTGGTCCTCCTCCTTCCCCATCCCAACAGTTCTGTGTGGAGTAAGGTGGCCTCTGAGCATGCCTGCAGGATCAGGCCCTGCAGGTGACTTAGGTGGCCAAACAGCTATCTCCCCCTGGTTCATAAATCACTCTTGGGCTTAGGCAGAGATAAGTGCCCTGGAGCTTTGAGGGATGCTGCAGTGTGTATGCCTCAGAGGCAGATGCATAGGCAACTACAGAACTTTTACTGCAAAAACTGAGGTACCAAGTGAATTTAGGTACTTCCCAGGTTAGGCGGCAGCCAAGCAGGAATTTTGTGGATCACACTGAAGTCCCGAAGCAGGATTTAGGCACCTAAGTGTCCTGGTGGATCCCATCCTAAAAAACTATACAGTGTGAGCAAGGAGGTCAGAATCTGGGCCACAGAGAACTGACTTAATGAGCCCAAGGTTATAATAATTCAGTAATCATGTTAGAAATAGAACCCAAGTGTCCTGATCCCCTGTTTTCTACTCTCACCCCTACATCACAGTCTGCCGTGATAAAAACACGGCCCTTCCGAATGCTACAAAATCGGTGCTCTGTTGTCACACAGTTAAAACTTCTGATGAAGAGCTTCAACCTAGCATTTCCACCCAGGCTTGAGAAACAAGGATTTTGAAATAAACATTTGTACAGTAGAAAATGCTCTGAGGCAGCTGGGTCACTGGCACCTTGTGCCGAATGCAATCATGCAGAGCTGTGGAGATCGTACTTAAAAGCTTGTACATCTAGAGCATTGTAACCTTTTGGTACAATGGTGAGGCTGTCAGCAAATTGTAACCCAACACTTCCACTCAAGTGTCTCTGTCTTGTCCTTTTTTCTTTGCTGACTCCCATCAGCTGAAATGTTAAGTGCCTGCCTGAAATATCACTGAAGTTATGTAAAGCTTTTTAGGAAACATCACTTCAGACAGACGTTTAACCTCAGGGCCCTAAAGGGATAGCTCTGCCAGTTGCCAGGCTTGTTGATTAATTTTACATTGACAATCGTGCTAATGTAGTTTGACATAAAGGAGAGCTTTTACAGCCAGCAAGCTACATTAGATAAATAAGGTGGATGAGTGTAATCTGCTGCAAAATTCATTTGCGCACACAGTGCATCACAACACACATCTTTACAAGCAGTGCCGCTCAATTTTCTTTTGGCTACCAACACAGAACATCATCAGTGCTAGGTCAAATCACTTTGTTCATCTGTGAAGTGTCTTCCTCAACCCTCCCCAATTGCACATGTTACCACAAATGTAGAAAGGAACCACAAGAGGCTAACATAACTGAATACTTGGATTACAGTATAAACAGCAGAGCCAAGTCTATACCTCTGAGACTTCTCTTAGGTAAGTGCTTCGGTTCTGGGCATCGCCTTGCCGAAAACACGTCGACAAACTGGAAAGAGTTCAGAGAAGAGCAACAAAAATTATTAGGGGGCTGGAAGGAATGATTTATTAGGATAGTATAAACAAACTGCATATGTATAACTTGGCTTAGTAATTGCTAAGCAGTGATGGGTACATGATAACCATCTACAGGTATCCGCTGAGTAAGAACACCAAGGAGAAAACGGGGCATGATACAAGGAAATGGGACTAGGAGAAATGGGATTAATATAACCAAAAAAGAATATTTAGGCTAAATATCAAGAAGAATTTCTGATAGTGAATGCAAGGTATGGGGAATGGTCTCCCCAAGATATATTATGGAAGTCCGGTCATTTGGAATATTTAGAACTAGACTGGGAAAAGCACTAGACTATGTACTATAAGGCTCAATCCTGCACTGGCTAATGGATAGACTCGATGATGCAGTAGTCTCTCTAGTCTCTAGTTTTTGTGACGCTATGAATCTCATGACTGGGATATATTTAGAACTGATGATGATGGAAAATTTTTGGGACAAGAGAAGGTCATTTTTTCTTTTATGCTCCAGCTCTGATACTGGTAGTGAGTCTGATTTCATTCTGAGTGGCGCTTGCACACAGTTTTGATCTGGGTGCTAAGACATGAAATAAACAGGGAACCAGTAGGGAAATGAGAATTTTTTTGCTTTTTCATGACCCTGCAGAAATAAATAAATAAATTCTAACTCTGAATATTGTGATGAATATAAATGACTGGATGTCAGATCTATGAATATGAATACAAATATCAATCTTTAATGCAGCCCAATTGCAATATATCTTTGCTCATGAATCACACTGTGAGCTTGATTGCGTACTGCCATGCAGAAACAGAACAGGGTATAAAGCACTGTGCCTTCATACCTACCACACTGCTAGCTGTATAACATCATTAAATAAATAAATAAATAAACTAATACTACTATTAATAAAAAAATGGCAGGCAAGTATAACCCCTCAGGATAGAGCTCACATTCTGAATCTGGACAATGCTTTACCCCCTTCCTTTGGGCCAGATGTTGCCGCTTTCTCATGGAGAATAAAACCATACTCCTGTTGAGTAACCTCATTGATCTCAAAAGGAAGAGGGACAGGACTTCAACAAGTGCATTTGTCTCCATTTATCCAGGGTCACTGTTGCACTTGCTAGCAAGGACAGACGTGATTTTAGTGCATGCAAACAGCCATTTGCCCAGAGTGTGGCAAATAACTACAGTACTCTACTTGTATCAACAAATGGATTGCATGCATACTCCTGCAGAAACAACCAGCTGCATATGAAAAGATACACAAATCAGAAGAGTGAAGTTTGTTCCTTGAATATATTTCTTATTCAAAACTATTCAAAATTGTATGATTGAATAGTTCTTGGTCTGTAAATTACTTCTGAACAATTCATTGTAAGTACTAAGAATTCAAGTTACGTTAGTGCATGTCACTCTGTGATACTGGTTCTGCTCCCTGAATGGCTGATTTATGTACCTGAGCAGCAGCAATGTGTGTTTCTAATTGCATATTTATGTGTAAAATTTCAAATAAAGAAATGTAAACCAACACTGTGGTCGGCCAGTTATACAATTTTTACTTTGCTTTCCATGAATATTCAACCATTTGTGCTTAGAATTCTTTGTTCGGGCATACTCCTGCTGGTAAAACTTGTTTGACCGAATAGATATATATGAACACAAAAAAGGGCATGCACACAGTTAATGTAAATTTGTTTAAAAATTTGAATCAACAGTCACAATTTTTTTTTCAGGGTTCTCCCACTGGTGTGATGAATATACTTTGTCACTTTACATTTGAGTTCCCTCTTCTGGCTGAAAGGAAGAATGTAAGAGAGTTCTCAGCACACAGTTCAGAGTCCTCTGTTGTTTATGTGCTAAGCAGCAGTGGAGTGAGCTCTGAGACATGCTTGGGAATTCTACTATCCCCTTCTCTGTAAAGGCTTAGTTTGTTGTAAACTTATGGATTTCTGCCAACTTCTGTCGAGGTGCTAGGAATAAACTGATGAGCAGGAAGCAATAAAAATGAAGTGTTTGTTAAAGAAACTTGGTTCTTCTTTTGTGTTTCTGCTCTTAGGAGCAAACATTCTACCAAAGCTCAGAAACCAAACACTAGAACTAAGAGGCTCACTTCCCAGGCTCTCCTTCCTACTCCTCTTTGGTTTTCTTCTCGCTGGCAATGGTTTCTCAAGCTTCTGCCAGGAGATCTTTAAAACCATCATCACTCTTCACAAAATCCAGTGCTGGCAAGTTCAGACAGCAGGCAAACATGTCAACAAACACTGAAAGAGCACTGCTGTAAGGCAGCAAAACCACACAAGGGCCATGTTTGCTCCCTGTCCAACTTGCCGATACGGGGTTTTGCTTAGAGTGATGACAATTTTAAACACCTTATCGCTAGTGTTATGCAAAATGAAGATCAAATAGCAATCAACCAAAGCCATTTTACCCCAACACAAGCCAAATCCCAAATATTGAGGTTAGGAAAAGTTTTGACTATTTTTTCTTTATTTGAAGAAAAAGACACAGAGAAGAAAGAACTGATACTGAGCCCAGCCAAATCAATATTCCCACTGAATTCAGTGGGCTTTGGATAAGGTCAAAAGAGGAAATCTTACATCTCATACTGTGTGTGTGGAAACACGTAGGCACAAAAAGAAGGCTAACAGTAACATAGAAATGTACTGTGTTGTTTGTATTAGCACACAGAGAGCTTGTATAAACTATATTTTTTTAATTTCATGATTACATTACTAATGTAATAGAAACCAGAGCCTGCAGTCCAAGGTCCCACCTCCTAAAATGGACAAGATCTTTGGTCTGAAGCTACACTCAACCTTCTTACATCACAGCAGCAGCTGCTCCACAAAGGTATCTTATACATATGACTCTCAGATGGTCATTCAACATGTTTTTGCCTGTTCACAGTGGACCAAATATGTTCCCAGATAATAGGAAGCTAAAAATATAACCAATATAAGTATCTGAGCATTAGTTTTCTTCTTTCATTTTTCCTTGCCAGCATCCTTATGCACCACCATCCTTGGCTATCAGATCATAGAATTCCATTGGAGCCCATAGGAGAAATAGATAAGTCCCACTCAAATTATATATATATATATATATACATACACATAAATAAAAGCAGATATATATAGTGTACATTTTCAGATGTATTTTTTATTAATCTGTCTCTCAAAGGGGCATCGATAAAGTCACTGAAATAAGATACCTTTAAGCCAGAATCTGATAGCAATTATGCTGGAGAAAATCAAGAATAGCTTTTTTTTTTTACTTTACTGGAGTTTCTCCAGATTTATATTTGTGTAACTAACAACAAAATTTGGCTCGTTATCTTTTCAAATCACCTTTAAGAATGTGTTTAAAACCTTTTAATCTCCTAGCTCTGTGGGTCAGAACTTTTAATATTTTATAACAATAAAGTCCCTGAAATAAGATACCTTTAAGACAGAATCTGATAGCAATTACGCTGGAGAAAAACAAGAATAGCTTTTTTTTTTTACTTTGTTGGAGTTTCTCCAGATTTATATTTGTGTAACTAACAACAAAATTTGGCTCTTTATCTTTTCAAATCACCTTTAAGAATGTGTTTTCAACCTTTCAATCTCCTAGCTCTGTGGGTCAGAACTTTTAATATTTTATAACTTAGCTTTTGTGGTTTTATTACTACTAGATCTTTCTGCCTGGAAAAAGTGGGACTTTTTAAGTGGGAATCCTAAAATATCCTGAAATATTGAAAATCACCCTTTTTATGTATTACACAATGTATTACAAAAGCAGAGAAAACAAACAAGCTTAGAATGTGGAGCTGACACAGGCCATTGTTTTCAAACCTAGTTGCTTAAGGTGTTAATTCATATTTAGGCACCTAAACACAAGAGGCCTGATTTTTAAAGGTGCTGAACATCTGCAGTTCTCATGATGACATCTTTCTGGAACACACTTAAGTACATGCTTAACTTTCAGCATCAATGGGAATTAAGCATGTGTTTAAGTGTATTACTCAGTCAAGACCTAATTTTAGGTACCCGACCTTTAAAAATCCTGGTTACAGTCCATGCATATGTGTGATACCATCTGCCCTTTTTAAAAATGTTCTTTTCCAAAATACATGTGTTGCTTGCTAGTGATAACAAATGTGCTAATGACCCCAGTTACAGCTCTGTGAAACATTTGGCTCCACAAACATTTCAGTAATTTTTGTTGTGGTTGCTGTTGATGATGTTTTATATGGAATATTGTTTCCTGATTCTGATGAAGTCTGCAAACTTGCTACTGCAAAAAAATGACCATTATTTGCCAATGTAACAGTCATATTACCATTTTTTTTGTTTTAAGTGAGATCCATTTTAACAAAATGATGATTTTTTATGGATATTATTCCAGAGCTGCAGTGGCAGTCACTTTATTGTTTGCCTTTTTGCAAAACTGACTGTAGCCAAAATTTACTGGTTTCCAAGTAAGTGAGAGAGAGAAAAAAATTTCTTTGTATATTTAGTCATGGAGCAACACTGCCACCAACAATAAGAACTCTACATGGCCTCATTTTATTAGGTCCGTCCATTTTAAACCATTAATGATTAACTCAGCACTAAATGACCACTTACTACTCAGTGGATAAGGAAGCATTTCTCCATAAAGGATGTTGTTCTTGGAGACTATTTTTATAAATTCATAGTTTCCTTAATTCCTCTATAATGATCTTTCCTGCCTTAGTTATTGTTGTTTTAAGTGGCTAAAGTAAACTCTCTTGTTCATGTACTTTCAAATGAAAACACAAGCGTTCATGGGCTTGAACACATTCCTGAAGCTTTCCCTCCTCCTTTTCTTCCTTCAGACTACAATCTCGGACTAGGGTGATAGTTTGCACTTCCTTTTGAAAGTGAACTGTTGTCCTAAAGAGCTGCTTTTGGCAGCTACCAAAACATGTCACGTTGGCTGTAACCTTTTCAAATGGAAATGCTCAGAGGAACTTTCTTTGTGAAAACAGTGCAGTCTGTCCTGAAAATGGTGACATTGTTGAAGGAAAAATAACAGGAATTAATACATTTTTCTAACTCCAGTTTGCTACTTAGAGATAGCTTGTTTAAACCACTACATGAGAGAGAGAGAGACAGAGAGAGAGAGAGAGAGAGTAGTGGTTTGTGGATTGAAAAAAAAAAGATTTTTGGAAAACTTTTTGGTTTTCAAATTTTCTATTTTTCAGCAAAGGTTGAAATTTTCTGTGGAGTGCAGACAACTTATGAAAAAAAATCCTATTTTCCATCAAAAAACAGTTTTGACAGATTTATTTTTATTTATTTATTTATTTTACAAAACCTATTTTAGACTTGTTTGTGTGATGACTGGGGTGTAGTGGTGACCACTGTATAACATTACAGATATGCACACTGAATTTCAAGTAATTAAAACAGATAAGAGTTTTTTTCCCAAAGATCTTACAGTCGAAGGCCCTGATGCTTCAAACATTTCTGAGAGTACTTAACTTTAAGCGTATGAGAAGCCAAATGGGATGATTTACATGTTTGAAGTTAAGCAGATGTATAGAGATAATAGCCTAGTTTCGACGACGATTCATACATATGCAGATTTTAAGGCCAAGAAGAAACCATTATGAAAATTTTGTCTGACTTGCCTATCACAAGCCATAGAATTTCACCTAAATGCACAATAAATAAAGGTGGGGTTATAGATGAGGATAACATCAGAAAGCAATATTATTTTTGGTATGCACATGATAATCCTTCTTAATCCATGTTGAGAATAGTTTAAATTTTACCATGTGAGGCAGAAAAGTGGGAGGAGAGGGCAGGAGTAGATGGCACAGCAACATAGGTATTGGTTGTACAAATTGGGCCAGAGTCAGTGTTGTTTTTTTGGCATAAATGGACCACTGGGCAGGCCTAAAGCCCTTTCAATGAAGTGCCTGTATAGGGAAGCCTCTGTACCAGACTCTGCCAGTTCTGAGCTACTGAGCTGGCTCCCAATCTCCTCTGACCAGGAGAGGTTCAAGCGACTTCTGCTTAGTCCAGAGGGATGAACACACATAAGCATAAGCAAGAATGATAAGCATGAGAGCAAGGATTCAATGGTCATGGTCACGAAAGCACCCTTTTGCCACGAGGGATGGTCCTACCAGGCCAGCAGAGAAGTACATTTGTTATCATTTGTTGTTGTATATCATCATTTTGCTAGATGCTGTGAATCTGTCCAGAACAGTAGCACATTAACAGAATGGTACGAGGGAAGCTTCTGCCCATTTTCTGCCCAGATGGACGTCTGTGTTCGTGTCATCTTATAGTTACACTGATGCTGAAATGGTTTTGGCTACCTTGCAGCTAAATTATATTGAGCATTGGTTTAGCTGCTCCTATTGGTGACAATAGCTGTCAGCAATGGATTATGTCAACAGTATAGACAATGTCTGACAACTTGGACATGGAGATGAAAGATGAACTAGGAGACTCGTTGGAGAATGCAGACTTAGGTTTTTGGTTCTCTTTTTTCATGCATAAACACTGGGCTGGGGAGGGGACTAGCTGCGTGCAAATGTTTTGCAGGCTTTATGGAGGAAGTGGGTTGTTAGGTGTGCATTAACACAGAAGTACAGTAGATCTTACTTGGAATAGGGTCTTTCTCAGGTTCAGAAAAAATACGATTCATCACTATTTACAACATCCATTGTTAAAACAAAAAGGGAGGACTAGGTGGCTCAGCGGGTTCACAAACAGTTAAAATGGCCAGCTCTCATCCAGTTCTCGAAAGTAACAATGTTACTATTTCAAGGCTGCTTGATGACCTCTGTGAAATGCTTTTAGCCAGTCATAGCCCATTTCCAAGTGCATAGGTGTCAACACCATGATAACTACTAAGAACATAAGAACAACCATACTGGGTCAAACCAATGGTCCATCTAGCTCAGTACCCTGTCTTCCAACAGTGGCCAATGACAGTTGCTTCAGAGGGAACTAACAGGCAATAATCAAATAATCCATCTCCTGTTGTCGACTCCCAGATTCTGGCAAATAGAGGCAAGGGACACTCAGAGCATGGGGTTGCATCCCTGACCACCTTGGCTAATTGCCATTGCTGGACTTATACTCCATGAATTTATCTAGTTATTTTTTTGAACCGTGTTATAGTTTTGGCCTTCTCAGCATCCCCTGACAACATGTTCCACAGGCTGACAACTGACAGTCACTGCAGAAGAGGCCAAAGACCAAATCAAATCCAGACTATTGTCTTATCTCTAGAAGTTGTCCCTCCAGGTCAGGGTTAAGGTGCATCTTTCAGGGAGAAGCCACTCATTCCACACTTGTTATTTGATGAAATAGAGGACTTCAGTGTTACATGCTGTCAATCCAATATATGTCAAGACACCTAAATTCCTGCACATGAACACAAATGTGAAAAGGTGTCTTTCAGATTGCCAACTGTTGTACATGCCAGGAAAAAAAAAAAAACAACCCTGCAAAGGCAGAACGCATATTTCTGGGAGAATTTGTTCTCACCAGGGCTGGGAATAAGCTTGTGGAGCTTAGAGTTTTATTAGTCAGGTAAAAAGGTTATACAGCACTCAGTAACACTGCTTTTATGCATTTCTTCAAATGTTATAGATTAAAAATCACTAAAATAACAGTCCCCCGATGCTCCCCATTTCCAGTGTTGCTTAAGAATGTTTGACGACTAGATCTGCTACTTCTAAAAAATTATTAAATATTGCCAGTTTAATATTAAAATGGGAGAACTGAGATGAACTGCTTCAAGCCTGTAAAATGCATGATGCCTCGTCCTTGCAATAACAATGCAGATGGAAAGCAAAGTTCAAAATTTCTCACTTTGGAAATGATTTCATGTAGACTGAGCTAGATTAAACCACAATGATATGGGGTGTGTGTGTGTGTGTGTGTGTGTGTGTGTGTGTGTGTGTGTGTGTGTGTGTGTGTGTGTGTGTGTGTGTGTGTGTGTGTGTGTGTGTGTGTGTGTGTGTGTGTGTGTGTGTGTGTGTGTGTGTGTACCCACCCATCACCTCCAGATAATAGTTTATCTCACTGATAGCCTTCTTTTTTCTAACTGTTAATGTTACTTTTTGGAATTCTAATTGCCTCCATTAGCTTTTATGTCACATGGCAGTAGCTGTCTAGCATTCAGTCATCACTCTCAGAAAGGGAACGGTGGATATATATTATTCCTCTTCCAACATGTGCCTGGATGTCTCAAAGGTTGGGAAGATCTTCTCCTTGGTATTGCCTTTAGGATATTGTTAGGAGACTAAATAGGTGTTATGATCAGGTCCTCTGTGTTAAATGTTGTACATACACATTGCCACACTGTCTGGAGTGACTCACAACTGTGAGTGCCTACTTCAGGACAGATTGTCAGAAAAGAGGGCAGGCATCCCAAACTTGTGGTGTAGTCTATAATTAGATTTCACTAAACCAGTAACAAATGTGAACTCCTAGATCACGATACCAATCTTACCATGGAGTCACAGACAGTCCTCTTAGACTCTCCAGTCTACTTTCCAACCAGGCAAGTTGGACTATGTGAAAAATGGTTACTTCCAACAAAAATTATACCACATTCAGTTTGTTCCCAGTCCCAAGAGACCAATCACCTACCTCAGATAAATTGGTACCACAGATCTTACGTCAAAGAAAATGCTGGTAACCAATTCTATAGTAAACTAACTAAAGGTTTATTAGCTAAGAAAAGGAAATGAGAGTTAATGAAAGGTTAAAGAAGGTAAAATATATATACAGGTGAGTCACAATTTGTAATTCCAAATGGGAGCATAAATGTAATAAACTGCCAGTTTCCCACAAGTCTCTCAGGGCTATCCAGAATAGCTCTGTTGATCTTTGTCTTCTTGTTCAGTTATTCCACCCTGTTAGAATCCAAACAGTCCAGAGATGCAGGATCTTTCCCTCAATCCATACTTGTAGCTTCTTCTCAGAGAAAACAAGTTGACAGGATCACTACCCATGTGGGCTTTCCCTTTGATGATGGAGAGGGTGGAATGCATTTAAAGTATTTGACTGCCGATCATCACACACACAACTTGCTTTGAAATTAGCACTTTTCTGTTAAAGTTCTTCATTTGCGTTCCATGAGACTTTTTTCCCCTCATTTGATGGGTTATTTAGTTACAGGGGTATATAAAGTGTAAATGTTTGCTATTACAACATAACAGGAAACAGACAGGTGAAAACAATAAAACTAACATCCCATTCATTTTCTTGAAGTGTAAACACCAAATACACTCTTATACTTTTAACAATCCCTTTATCTATACTAAAATACAAATGAATTGCCCTGGGGATTTGGCATGAGCTGGTACCTGGTCGGCCAGTATCAGACACACCATAAAAGCCCTTTCCCCAAGAAGCTTACAGTCTAAATAGAGAAGACAGACAAAATGTGTTTGACCAGAAGTATTCATAGATTTCCTAGAGTTTAAGGTCAGAGGGGACTACTATGTCATCTAATCTGACCTCCCATATATCACAGAATATTACATTTCACTGTGATAACTCTACATTGAGTTCAATTTACTTTAGTTAGAGAAAAGCATTTGGAGACTAATTTGTGTGCCACAGAGAGCAGGCAAGATGAGGTGCCACCAAGCTCCAAGGCCCTTGCAATAACAGGGAAATAATTAGGTGAGATATGCTTGTAGGATCCACGCCCCATGCTGCAGAGGAAAGTGAAAAAACAACAAGGTCCCTACCAACCTGACTTGAGGTAAAATTCCTTCCTGACTCCAAATCTGGTGACCAGTTTGACTCTGAGCATGAGAGCAAGACATACAAGCCCGGCATCTGAGAAAGAATTCTCTGTATCACCTCAGAGCACCATTCCACTCTATCCAGTGTCCTGTCCCTAGCTGTGGCCAATTTCTCTCTGATGCTTCAAAGGAAGAAAGAAAAAAACTCTCAGAATATATCTGGACAATTGTGCATTGGGGCAACAAAAATTTTTGCTGGCTCATGCAGGCAACTGGCTGAAACACTGAGGCATGAGATTTGATTCTAGCCATTAACACAGAGCTACAAAGTGTTATGAACACATTGAGGGCAAGGCAGGTTTCCTTAAGTTCCTTAAGTCCTTCATTAGCATTTCACAAGATTTCTTTAATGGCTTATTTAGTTACAGGGGTATACACAATGCAAATGTTTGCGATTACATTATAATAGGAACAGATAAGTGAAAGCAATACAAGTAATATTCCACTAGTTTTCATGAAGTTTAAACACCTGAATACACTCTTACATTTACATGCATTTTGATCTATACTAATACACAAGTGAATTGGCCTGTGACCCTGATCTGACTTGGTCAGCCAGCGTCAGAATACTATTATCCCCATTTTACCAGTAGATAATTTAACCAGAGAGGAATTCCATGGCTTGTCTAAGGTCACACAAGGGGAGGACTATGGCAGAGCCAAGAACTGAACCCAGATCTCCTGAGTCCTAGTTTAGTGCCTTTATCACACTGTCGTCTTACCTCTCATCATTGGAGATGTTGGCTTTTCGGAAAGCAATTGCAATTCCTGTATTCATTACAAAATGTTCCATAGTGGGGACTGTTTATGTTCAGAACCTTAATCGAATACACACTTCTGACTCGTAGTCTGGGAAGAAAACTGAACGACATGATCATCAGAAGCTGGAGGAAAATATTTCCTTCCAGAAAGACTGAAAATGAGTCTTAATTAAGATGGGACTGGGGAAAAAACATTTTCCAATTATGTTTGCTGTAATTGTTTCCCCAGCATGATCTTTTCTGAAATCAGTTGCAACCGGCAGTAAGAGAACTGTGGTGTTTGGCTGCTATTACTATGGTCTTGTTCTTAAATTAGACGTGGCATTTGAAAAGAGCATCTTTGCTTCAACTTTCAAAATCAAACAGTAATGTAAAGTTTGTCAGTCTTTAGACTTCCCACAGGGCTTCCTTAATTTGTTTGTCCTCTGTCCCCCCCCAGCCCTGGATGCCCAATGCTGTAATAATGAGATACAAAAGCCAAATGAGCATTCAGTTTTGGAGCCTGGGGGGATGCCTACAGTAAAAAGCAATAGGAGTTTGTAGTTTGCCTTCATATGCAAATCTTGACACTTCCTAAATGAAAGAGTTGTATATTACATCATTACCACTAAGTGCAAATGATGTGACTGACAGGAAGGAGGCTTCTGATGTAGATAAGACTATGGCTTTAAATGCTAAAAGGTCATAGGCTCACAGATTATACATGTAGGGTGTACACAAGAGCAAAAGCATGGTTTGCACTTGACTAGGGAGCATGGAATTCTTGATCAAATTATTCAGAGGGGTGTGCACAAGCTCTTAGTTTTGTGCCTTGGACCATTTGAGGATTTGGCTTTGCATGCAGCTTCAGTTTGGACTTTGGAGCCTTCTCCAAAGCTTCCTAAGGTCTTCTAGACCTTTGAATAAATCTTCTACCTCTTTCTAATGCACCTCTAAGGCTCTGGCCTAGTCTCTTTTCATCTGTACCTTCTGCAGTAACCTGGCTGACATCTTAGCCCTCTCCCAGTCCCTTTGGTCTCGCAGCATTTCCTTCAACACTCTCCCCACCCAGTCTTTACCAAACTTAACTTCCATTTTCTTAAAAAGAAAAGGAGTACTTATGGCACCTTAGAGACTAACCAACTTATTTGAGCATAAGCTTTCGTGAGCTACAGCTCACTTCATCGGATGCATAAAAGTGGAAAATGCAGTGAGGATGTTTTTATACACACAGACCATAAAAAAATGGGTGTTTATCACTTCAAAAGGTTTTCTCTCCCCCCACCCCGCTCTCCTGCTGGTAATAGCTTATCTAAAGTGATCACTCTCCTTGATAAACACCCATTTTTTATGGTCTGTGTGTATAAAAACATCCTCACTGCATTTTCCACTTTTATGCATCCGATGAAGTGAGCTGTAGCTCACGAAAGCTTATGCTCAGATAAATTGGTTAGTCTCTAAGGTGCCACAAGTACTCCTTTTCTTTTTGCGAATACAGACTAACATGGCTGCTACTCTGAAACCTTCCATTTTCTTCTGCTTGTCTGACTTTGTTATCCAATTTTTGCCTTTGCCATACTTGCAGATGAACCCCAGAGAGGATGTTGTTATTAGGGCGACCAGGTGTCTGGTTTTGCACTGGAACACCTGGTCAAAAGGGGATCCTGGCGGCTTCGGGCAGCATCGCTGACCAGGCCACTGACTGTCCAGTTGGCAGCAGTGCCGCTCCTCGCAGCGGGGCTGGCAGGCTCCCTGCTAGCCACCACACAGCAGAGCTCCTGGGTCTGGACGGGGGATGGGGTGGGACGGAAAGGGATGAAGTGAGGGGGATGGGCGTACAGCCCCATTCCCAGCACTCGGACACAGGGATACACATACCTCGAATTCCTGGGTGCCAGCAATGGGGCGACAGACAGACCACGGTTCACTGCAGGGCACGCGCCGCAGCTCGAGCCCAGCCACAAGAGGAGCACGAGGAGAAGAGGGCCGGGCAGCAGCGGGAGAGGCGCACGCCACGCGACCTCTCCACAGCCGCCCGCTGAGCGCTCGCAAGTCACGAATCATGCTAGTTCCTCCCCTGCCCTGACCCCCAGCCAATGGGAGCTGCACCTGGGGGCGCGACAGCACGCAGACCTCACTGGCTGTCCCCAAGTCTAGGAACTGGACATGCCGGCTGCTTCCCGACCCAGGAGCCGCGCAGCGTGGCAGCTAGTAGGGAGCCGGCCAGCCCCACTGCATGGCGCAGTGGCGCCACCAACTGGACAGTCAATGGCCCGGTCAACGGTGCTGACCGGAGCCACCAAGATCCCTTTTTGACCAGGTATTCCGGTCCAAAACCGGACTCACTTTTCTGCACTGACAACTACACCACTTTTCCTAATTGGTTTTAAGCAAACAAACCAACCCTAATCTCATTTTGGATTTCCACTCGAAAAGTGACCTTCTTGTAATCTCTAGGATCACTTCAGCTTCATTGAAAGTAGAAAAGTAGGTAACTAAAAGACACTAGGAGACTGAAGGTCAGGAAAGCAGAGTCTTGTTAGGGAAGCTCATCTTTATTCCATATCATTCACCCTGCAAGGCAGGAAGTTCCCTTAGGTACACATGGAATTTGAGGGCTCAGAACTATAGGAACATATTTATTCTGGTGATATTTCTGGCTCAACCTGAAGCACCACCTCCTAAAAATCTCCTGAGAAAACCCCTTCTTTTTCAGGGCTTGCAGACCCAATAGTTTCAGATGAAGTATACAAATATCTCTGCCCTCTTAGTGACATAAAGCCCTATGTCTTACAATTAATCGAGGTGATTGCATACAAATGGCTGAGTGCTGTTCTCCAGCCCACTAATGTTTATCTACTGGTTCAGGCATCGCTAAACAGTTTGCAGCATGAGACAGAGAACAGGCCATCAAAATGAGACTCAGAGAACCTGAGTTTTATTCAGTTCTGCCATTAACTCACTGTGCAGCTTTGCACACATTGGTTAAACTCTCTGAGCCTCAATTTGCCCATCTGTAAAACTGTATAGTAAGATGGAATTGTCAATAGCATGTAAGTGACATAGAAGCATGAAGTGACATAGAAGCACATATCCCATTAGGACCGTCCTATGCTCCTAAGTGGCTTAAATGCTTCTGAAAATTTCTCTCATAATGCTTAACCACCTTTTAAAACTGCTTTGAGACCTGTGTACGAAAAGTGCCATCTAAAAACATCCCAGGGCCCTAGAATACCCGCAATATGCTTTCCATTACTCTAGTTCCTGAATATCATTTTTCTCTGCATTTTAGTGGTGTTGGTTTTTTTGAATCACGATTCTTTGTTGTTCTTGTTCCTCCAGAATCTTTCACTTAATTTAACAGTCTTCGTCCAGGAAATATGGAATCAACACTTTCTGACGATCCCTTATACTTTAATTTCCATGATTTTCTCCCCTCTCAGCCCAGGCTGCAGTTAATCTATACTAAAGGTTAATTTTGAAAAGCCAGCTCTGTAATATTTATACAACGAAGTCAAACACTGAATGAAACACACTTGTAAAAACAACAGTGGCCTTTCACTTGTGTAATATAGGATGTGGTCAATCATTTGGCAATTCAGTTTTGGCACATCATGAACTATTTATTTGTTAAGTCCAGCTTTTGAGGCTGCTAAAGTTCTGGGAGGTTCTTTTCTTTTCTTTTCCCTCAGTCCTGGAAACTACTAAATATACAGAGTCTGATGTTTATTTCACGTTGAAACATGTACTATTGTATTGATAAATATTTAATGGTGTTGGAGTTCAGTGGATACAGCCTCATATGTTTCTATTAAAAGGTATTTTATTACTCAGTGAGTGCAGTGTGGTCATTCAAGGAACAAAAACACCCCAAACACACCCACCTTTTCACTCAAAGACAAAGAGTTCAATTTCAGTTTCACAAGGAGAAAAAAAAAGACCAACCAACTAACTATATATTTTTTCTGAGGCACTACACAAACAATTACATTTCGGATAAACATCTTGGGTACAGTAGAGACAGGCAATAAATGTGTTTGGATGGGAAGAGATATGGGCTAGAAGAGACTGAGTACTGAGAAGAAATGAGCAAGAATATTCACTCCAATTTTGAGTTCCCCCAAGCTCATGAACCTTTTGTAAATCACTTTTCAGGGACACTCATGATCAGATTTGACAGACACCAATGTCCATGGACAGTGATTTCAAAGTCACATGCACAAGTATCTGAGGAAATAATTTTAGATGTGAGTGAAATATTTAAGTGAATCCATAAGATTATTAGTATGCCCCTAAAAAGTTCAAGCTGCATTTGAAATGAAGAGTGAACCAGATCACATGGGACAGAAACAAACAAACAAAAAAACCAAAAACACTCCTTTCTGGCAGTGGTAAAGAGTACAGGCTTTATATTCTTGTCTTTAAATTACATTAGGGCTGTTGATTAATCACAGTTAACTCACGATTAACTAAAAAAAATAATCGAGATTAAAAAATTAATTGTTATTAGTCACTGTTTTAATCGTACTGTTAAACAATAGAATACTAATCGAAATGTATTAATTCTACATTTTCAAATATATTGATTTGTATTGCAGCACAGAATACAAAGTGTACAGTGCTCACTTTATATTACTTTTGATTACAAATATTTGCACTGTAAAAATGACCAAAAAATAAATAGTATTTTTCAATTCACCTCATACAAGTACTGTAATGCAATCTCTTTATCGTGAAAGTGCAATTTACAAATGTAGATTTTTTTTCTTACATAACTGCACTCCATAACAAAACAATGTAAAACTTTAGAGCCTACAAGTCCCCTCAGTCCTACTTCTACTTCTTGTTCAGCCAATTGCTAAGGGAAACAAGTTTGTTTACATTTACGGGAGATAATGCTGCCCGCTTCTTATTTACAATGTCACCTGAAAAAGAGAACAGGCATTCATATGGCACTTTTGCAGCTAGCATTGCAAGGTATTTATGTGCCAGATATGCTAAACATTCATATGCCTCTTCATGCTTTGACCACCATTCCAGAGGACATGCTTCCATGCTAATGATTCTTGTTTTTTAAAAAAAATGTGTTAATTAAATCTGTGACTGAACTCCTTGGAGGAGAATTGTATGTCTCCTAATCCATGGTTTTACCCACATTCTGCCATGTATTTTGTGTCATGGTAGCCTCAGATGGCAACCCAGCATATATTGTTTGATTTAAGAACACTTTCACTGCAGATTTGACAAAACACATAGAAGATTCCAATATCAGATTTCTAAAGATAGCTACAGTACTCGACCCAATGTTTAAGAATCTGAAGTGCCTTTCAAAATCTGAGAGAGATAAGGTGTGAGGCATGCTTTCAGAAGTCTTAAAAGAGCAACACTCTGATGCAGAAACTACAGAACTCAAACCACCAAAAAAGAAAATCAACCTTCTGTTGGTGGCATCTGACTCAGATGATGAAAATGAACGTGCATCAGTCCTCACTTCTTTGGATTGTTATCGAGCAGAATCCGTCATCAGCATGGACGCACGTCCTCTGGAATGGTGGTTGAAGCATGAAGGGACTTAGAATCTTTAGCACACATGGCACGTAAATATCTTGTGACGCCACCTACAACAGTGCCATGCAAAGACCTGTTCTCACTTTCAGGTTACATTGTAAAGAAGAAGTGGGCAGCATTATCACCTGCAAATGTAAACAAACTTGTTTCTCTTAGCGATTGGCTGAACAAGAAGTAGAAGAAGGACTGAGTGGACTTGTAGGCTCTAAAGTTTTACATTGTTTTATTTTTGAATGCAGTTATTTTTTGTACATAATTCTACATTTGTAAGTTCAACTTTCTTGTTAAAGAGATTGCACTACAGTATTTGTATTAGGAGAATTGAAAAATACTATTTCTTTTGTTTTTTACAGTGCAAATATTTGTAATAAAAATAAATATAAAGTGAGCACTGTACACTTTGTATTCTCTGTTGTAATTGAAATCAATATATTTGGAAGTGTAGAAAACATCCAAAAATATTTAAATACATGGTATTCTACTATTGTTTAACAGCACGATTAATCATTTGATTAATCACTATTAATTTTTTTAATCGCTTGACAGCCTAGGTTACATTCCTTTTTTTTAGACTTCTCCAACACTGTTGAAGTCAATGGGAGCCATTTCATTTACTTCAGTAGGTGAGGGATAGGGCCTGATATGATCTTTGAGGCAAGGACTCATGTCTGTTTGTAAGGTGCCTGTCAGGGTTAGGGCATGAATAACAATAGCGTGACTCCAAACTACCTGCTGCTCGGTTATTTGGAACATTCTAGTGTTCACAGAAAGGGGTGTTACAAAAGGAAGAAAAAAATGGGCTTTCATGATGAAAAAACACATCAGGTTGTGAGGAATGAGCCAGAAAGGACACATTCAGGAAAGTTTCAGAAAATATTCAAACTTTATGGAGCTCTTCCAAACAGAACTTTCAAACCTCTTGAGGTTCAGGTGTCACCAAATATATTATTCTCTCTCTCATTTAAAACACAACCATTTCTCTCATTTTGGACATTACTCATTCTTCTACTGTCTCTCCTCCTTTACTCTGCCTATTTTAAGGACATTTTTTGGTAATAAGTAAATAAATATATTAATAAATAAACCTTTAAAATGGTTGCATTTCCGGAAGTTTCAGTCATCTAATCAGGTACTGGGAAAAGTACCATGTGAATTTATTCAACTGACCAGAAAACAATCATATATAGTAAAAATCAAGAACTCATGTCAAGCAGAATAATTCAGAATTAGAACCAAAGGGATTTCCAAAACAGCAACTGTGGTGGGGAATGGTATGTGTCGACCTTACTGTATGAAATCTAAGGAAAATCTAGCAAATATGGGGTGAGTTCATCAATCCATCATCTCTGAATTCTCATGTCTGTGTGGGGTTTAGTTAGACATGATAATTTGGATGGCAAAGTGTGTGGCTTATTTTGATGTGTATTAAATTGAACAAAGAATATGGATGAAGCTTTGGGGCTTTTGCGTTAGGCTGCAGCGGGGTAATGCAGATACAGTCCAAAAGATGATCTCTAAATAATTAAATTATTTCCATATGTCTGTATACATATGCTTTTCTAATCTTCAATCAACCATCACATCCCCAGATCTGGGTTTTCTTGCTCTGTTTGTCCAGTGTTAACATAAAACTCGGAACTGATGCAATTGCTTTTCCTGCAATGGAGTGATATTAAAAAGGTGAAAATGTGATAAATAGAGGCTCCCTTCACTAAACCTGTAATTTAGAGGCTTTTCCATTTCATTTTTAGGGAATTGTGCTATTTTCTTGAATAATCTCTCTGAGTTGGTGCCATAAGAAAAAGAGACAGATCTGATTCATCCAGCTCTGTTTGAAGAGTCCATTTTTATTCTGACTGTCTTCTTTTTACTCCCCATCCCATCCCCAAAATAAAATTGGGACAGCATTATAGATGTGCAAAACTTTTGTGAAGAAACTCAGATGCAAAGTATTATGTCTGAACCCAAAACTCAAGGTGATGTTCAGTGGGTGAAACCAGAAAAAAAGTGTTGCATTAACCTCTTGCAAACAGAAATCACTGTGGTATGAAGAACATGGGATAGGACAAAAATTGTGCAGCACACTTCACTATCATTATATGTGAAAACTGTATTTTCATGAATGTTTGCTAATTGCAGCTTGAGTGGCATACCATCATTTTGTTTGGAGGATGCAGCTAATTTGCAGAGGAAATGATAACATTCCGTTTTCTAGTCAGACAATTACTTTTCATTAACTTGCTCCAAATGAGTATTTGTCAAGTTCTAGTGGGGCTTTCCTATCTTTAATTTCTAAGTGTTGAGTCCTTCAACCAAGCCAGGGATTGATAGCAAGCCCTATAGTTCTCACTGACTGCAGAAGGAGCTGAGGGCATTCTGTATGTCAAAGAAAGCCTTCAGAGCCTTCATTGAGTTCTATGACTTTATAGTTTGCACAAGTGGATTTATTCAGTTTTTATGACTTCAGTTTGAGTTGGAAATAGATACTTCTATACTTAATGTAACCAAGAACCAATAAAAACCAGGAGATACTGGAAATCTTTTGAAAGCAGGCTTTACCCACAAGGTTGCCAGATTTCTAAATGAAAGAGGTTTGGATATGAACTAATAAGCATCTGAACTGAACCTCTGGACATTCTGAGAGTCACCAGTTGTAATGAAAAGTATGTTGGGTGGGGAGGTTGCAAGCACACCTTGTTGCTCTCTAGTGACAGGTCCACAGAGATATAAAGGATCCCCTACTTCTTTCCTGTGAGGGAAGGCTCTTCTAGATCGAATGGTAGAAAAGTGTTTTTGAAGCTCAAGGACCAGGGATTTAGCTCTGCATGCATAATTTATACAGTGGTTCTGTCTGGTGTCTGCAACACATGAATATATTACCCTCAATAATTTTAAGTCACAGTGGTTATATATTTTCTCTCCTTTGGCCAGTTAGTAAGAATGTAATGGGCAAGCAGTGAGGTGGGAAGATGAAGAAGCACTCTGAGGCACTGGAAGGAAATGTCAGCAAGTATTTGTGGAATTAGAAGGTGGCTAATTCTCTAGCACCTTGTTTCCACAGAAGACTGTAAGGGATTTACAGTAAAGCAGTGGAAGCATAAAGGGGATCAAGAAAGGGATACAAATCACAGCAGATAGGAGGCTTGAAAGGGGAGGCAGGAGGGAGAGAGGCCAGTACTGGAGTGGAGTAGGAACTACAGAGATGGTGTGGTTGCCTTGCAGGATGTGTTGAGACAAGCAGGCAGCAGAGCACAAAAAAGGCAGCATGAGCCATATCTACCTCGTATTCCATTGACATTTATCCTAATAGACAGTAGGGAATATAGTACGTGCAAACAATCCTGTTTTTCCTTCCGAAGAGCAGGCCACATGACATCTCCACCCTTTGCCCTCTAATTACACTGAAACCCTGGTCTGTGAATTTATATTTTTGTTCTGAACTGGATTTCACTTAGCCTACATCTTGCCTCCCACTCTATCACAGTTGTTGTAAGTACGATATACAGCTGCTAGATTTCCCTGTCTCCCTCCTCGGCTGGTGAATAAATCACCTTTAATTCTGGACATGGAATTCATCCCCCCAATGTCACATTTGTTTTTCAGAACTATAGTTTTAACTTACACATCTTTTCTATACATTTGGCCATCACTCCTGATCTGCTTCTCTGTCATTAGCATAAATTAAAAGGATTATATTGGTGATAAAGAAACTTCATAGAATTAAATTAAAATAAATAAAATACAATTGATGACCTTTTAGGTCATCCTCTTTCTACAGCAGGATTGTGCTCTACAGTACCCAAATGTTTGAGGAGCTGGGTGAAGTTTAGCTAAACAATCTTGGTTTGAACAAAGTGGATTAGAAATCTCATGAGATTTCTGGTAACACCTGTTTGCCATCATCTCATAAATAAAACCAGAAGAGCATTTCTCAGGGAATTTGGGCCACTTCACTTTCTAGCCAAAACCAGGAAATACCGAGGATGTGTGAAAATGGAAAATAATGAAAAAAAAGTTAGCCCTTCCCAATTCTCTATGGAGGGTCTGAGTTTGATTAAATTTTTGGTTCAAAATTGTATTTTATTTTATTTTACCCAAGTCATTTCACAGACACCCTTAGCTGAGCATGTTAGTCAATCCTATGCCAAAATGATGGAGGTTTTTCTTTTTCGTAAATTTCCTTAAGTATAATTTTTAAAGGGATAGAAAGCATGGGAGAAAAAAACTGCCTTGATAACATAGTTATTACCCAGAGGGTACCCAGAAGGACCCAAACATGAACAAGTTTGTCTTCAGGCTCAGTATGAAACTGTTGTAAATCTCTCTTCTTTGACTGAGGTTAGAAGACAGAGAAGGGTTTTTTTCTATCCCCTTGTAGAGAAGTGTTTTGGGCATTGATCTGTGGGTCTGGTGAAAGCCAGACGCATCTGTATGCGTTTACTGTTTGATGTGATTGAATCATAAGTTGTGCCACCCAAACACTCACATTTGCATACAACATACGCAACAGTGATTATTATCTTGTTTTTCTTTTTGTAGCAGCAATGTATGAGGCTGTTCAACATGGTTTTGAGTCAAAGGAGTTCAATAACATTGAACATCTCATAACATAACCAATCATAGTAACACATCTCTTAGAAATGAACCAAATCTAAATAGCCTAGTTATTCCTAAAGAATATATAGTATTGTATTTTCACATATTCCCCCCCATTTTGTGCACATCGCAAGCCTCTTAAATGAGTCAAAACTGTCTTCACTAGGGTTGGACGTGTCTGTTGATTTCAGGTTTAAGTTCTAACCATCTATCTATAACCACAACCTTAAATCTGTGGCCACACAAACTTGTGCTCTGAAATCTTGTCTGGTTTCTCTAAACTAACGTGGGGTTACTACTTGCACGGAACACACAGGTGCTGCAGGAAGTGGTTCTGGTGTTGTGTTATTACTTGTGACTTAGTGCTTGAACCAATGCCACAGAGTATTTGTCAGGAGAACAGCTGGCTCCCAGCCTGGTCACTAGGCAACCCAACAAACTCAGCTGGGCCCAATGAACCTTCTCCACAGGGCCATGCTTCCTGATTGGGTGGGAGAATCTTGCGGCAGCTCAATGTGTGTGACGCCTGCAGCTGTCTTTGACCTGGTCTTGCCCTTGTTCTAACCCTCCAGCCCTTGTTCTAATCCTGCTCCCAGTCCTTGTTCCAGCTCCAGCCCATCTTCCAGTCCTCTGTCCAGCCTTAACTCCTGTCTGCTGCAATCTAGTCTTTGCCTTGCTGCCCTAATTCCAATCCTGTCTCTGGTTCTGACCTTTGTCTTGGTTCTCAACCCTGACTTTGGCTTTTGCTTTCTGTCTTGATCCTTCCTCCAGTTCTGAACTTTGGCTTGGTTCCTTGATTCTTACTTTGCCTTTACCCTCAGCCTGGTACTTGGCTTCTGGATCTATGCTCACCACTACTCCAAACTACCACTGCAACCACCAGACAAGGTCCTGCTCTATCCACTACATAGGCCACCCATGCCCCAGTCTCTTACAGTTGGACAGCTTACAATACGAGGAAAAGACATAGGGAGGGTGCAGGCTTAATGACATAGAGGTCCCTTCTGGAATGACCACAGTGGGTGTGGAGTTAGTCGGGGCCTTACAGGATCTGAAGGCCCAGGATGCCACACTTTGAGAGCAGAATGCAGTCCTGGAGGTCCAAGAAATGCAGGCCAAGGCTGCCACACTATGAGATAGGAATGCCGCCCTCCAGGCCCAGGTGTAAGCCGAGGGAGTGGCTCTGGCCCCCCTCCCCCTACTATCTGTGAGTCCAAAGTCTCCCTACTTGACAAGTTTACTAGGGACTGTGCCAAATTCTGGGGGTTCTTGAATCAAAGTTGCCTGCTGATCATACTTCGGCTGCGATCATACCCCATGGACCAGTCCTGAGTAGGACTCATGATTAACCTGCTTACTGGAGAAGCCCTGGCCTGGCCTTTCCCATTATTGGAGGGTTCTAATCCTCTTCTCAAACACTTTGAGGAGTTTGTCCAGGAACTGGCAGGCATTTTTGACAGCTCTAACAGAGAGTGCACTGCAGAGGCTGCACTCCAGTCCCACTGATACCCACTGGAATGAGGCAGTGCAATGAGTGCACTGCTGGCAGGGACTCAATGATCCTATTAAAGATGAATTAGCTTGAAAGAAACCCCTGCCTAGCCTAGGGGCCCTGATTGATCTGTGCATTAGAATTGATGACTGGCTATTGAAACAAGGCTAGGAAAAGAGGTGCAGCACTGATGCTTCCATCAAATCAGATCTTTCCATCCTACGTGACTATGGTTAATCTACCAAATGCAGATTGACCAAGTTCAACCCCACCTCTCTGCTGACAAAAAGAACTGGCACCAGGCTTTAGGAATCTCTCTGTTCTGTGGGGAATATGGGCATTTTGCAACAAGAACAGGACACCCCCCTGGGTCAGAAAGCACCAGGACTGAGCACTAGTAGTGGGTCTGGGTCAGTACTTCGCTCCACATGACACTGAGCCACTCTGCTGCTGCTCTGCAGGAATCCTGACAACCCCTTACCAGCACATTGCTCCACTTCATTTCCCCTTCCACCTCTGATACTCTGCAAAGCCTGGCCTCCCCTTAGAGGCACAGATTGACTCAGCCACATCCAGTAATTTTATCAACCAAGATGGCACCCCTGGAGGTCATCACCAGTGGTAGTCACTGGGAAATCGAACAGTTTGCATTGATCTGTACCCCACATTCAGTAGTTGTCTTTGATGCCCATTTTCTCATCACCCGGCACCCACAACCCCACACTGAGCTGACTATCAAGGATAGTGTTCTTCCAATATCTGTGGTGCCAACAAGAATGCCTCCTGAGCCTCCATCCCCAGGTGACTGCATTTTGTGGTGTGCTCCAATCCCTGAGACTTCCAGAGAAACAGACAGAGGGTCCAGCCATACCTAGATTCATATCAAATACCTGGAGTTTGCCAAGGTTAGACAAGCATACAAAGGACACCTTACCACCTGACTGCAGTTATGATTGCCCTATCAGATTCTGCCTAGGAACAAAGGTTCCCTTCAGGCAAATTGAACTTTCTCTGAGCCAGAGCTACTGACCCTCTGGGAGTACCTAGCAGAAAACTGGTCAAACAGATTTATTCTTCCTTCCACCTCCCCAGCTGGTGCTCTTATATCTTCATAGCCAAGGAGGGCAGTGTCGATTACACACGATACACAATCAATGTCCCCTTCCCTTATCAATTAGCTCCTGGAGAGACTTCAATCAGCCCAAGTCTTCAAAAAATTAGACCGACATGGAGTATGTAACTTGTGGAAGATGGTGTTCTGATCCAGGTACAGCCATTTTGAATATTTGGACATGCCCATTGGCCTTGTAATGTTCTCACTACCTTCAAACATTTTAGGAATTATGTATTTAGGGATATCCTTGATCAATTCATGATCATCTATCTAGATTATAGTCTCATCTTCTCTGAAAATTAAGAGCTCTATGATCACCACGTAAATATTGTTCTAGATTGGCTTTCCCATAATCAACTTTATGCCAAGCCTGAAAAGTGTGAATTTTGACAAGGACATGGTAGAGTTCTTGGGTTATATTGTCTCCCTGACAGAGCACACCACAGATCTCGCAAGGTAGTGGCAATCTCAGATTGGAAGACATCCTCAAATGTGCATGTGGGACAGCAATTCCTGGGTTTTACAAACTTTTATGAGGCAGTTAGGGATGTCTCCACTGGTAAATAATTTTCCACTGGGCAGACCACATCCCCTAGGGACCGAGTCTCTACCCCTGGTTGGGAATATGTGAGCGAGCTGCTCCACCAGAATGAGGTCAGCCACTTCAACCTCATTCTGGCTTCAACTACTACAAGTACAGGTCACTTAATTTCTGGGCAACCATGCAGGGACGGGCTACCCAGGCGTATTTCTCCCCCAAGAACATTGGTAGGAAAGTCTCCTCCATGATGTCAAGGTAGTGCATTATGGCCGCTTTCATTTGGGCATAGTCTTGGACTGATGCAGCATCCAGCCCCCGATATGTGGCCTGGGCTGGTCCTGCGAGGTATGGTTAGGTGGCCATTGGGCTGCCATTGCCACCTGTTCAAATTTTACCAAGAAGGCCTCTGGGTTGCCCCAGGGCCCATCTTTGTGAGTTTCACAGGTACAGTCAGGGTACAGAGTCTACTCTGTAGACTCAGGGTACAGCCCCTGGGAGATCCCTGGGCTGCATTAAGACTACGACTTGTTGCAACAAGTGCTGCTGCTGTGCCTCTAAGTCCCGGTACAGCTATTGCTCCTGGGCTGCCATTTGCTGCAGGTGTTGCTACTGCTGGGCTGCCTGCTGCCTCTGCTGCTTTTCTGTCATCCACTTCAGCAGATGCTCTAGGTCCATCTCACCTAACCTACCAGCCCACGTCTTATAGCCTGAGGTTGTTCACGTACCTGGGTACATCAGTCCTCCCCTCTCTCCAGGGGTGGGAAAGTTGCCCTCATTCTCCATAAAGTTGTGATGGTTTATTCTGATGGGGAGCATTGTCTAGTGTTCAGTGCTTAGACCTTTCAACATGCAGGAGGTGGTTTGATAGGGAGCCTGGACCCTCCCACTTCATGGGGCTCTGGCCCCTGGGAGGGAAATCAGAGGTCTGACATCCAGGAGTGCCTTAATACTGCTCACTCTGGGCCACTTAATACCACTCCACTATTGTCCAGAATTTGCAGTCTGTGGCAAGAACCTCCATCAGCAAAGCCCATTCTTTGCTAACTCTGGTTTTCACCCCTGGTTTCACACTGGACTATCAGAAGGCCCTTCTCTTCTGGAAGCCACGGACTTGGTCATCCATCTCCAACAAATTCATCAGGAGTTCTCAGACATTTGGCCACTGCCAAGGATTCCTATGAGAGCCAGGGCAATCAACATTGGCAAGTCATCCTGGACTTAAACATAGGTGATAAGATGTAGCTTTCCACCCAGAACTTGAAGAAACCTGATCTCTGCCCAGCTCATTCACAAATACCTTGGCCCCTTTCAGATCACCCAGAAAATAAACCATGTGACCTTTAATCTCCAGCTCCTGGATTCCCTCAACATCCACTCTGTCTTTCATGTCTCCCTTCTCAAACCATTTATCAACAACCTCTTCCCCTGTCTCATGGATCCATTACCACCACCCATAATGGCACAGGTACAGAGAGGTCCATCAAATCCTTGATTCCTGGCAGGTCGGGGTAAGCTCCAGTACCTAGTGGATTGGAAGGGGTAAAGGCCAGAGAAGCAATCTTGAGAGCTCATATAAAACATTCACACCCTCCATCTTATTACAGGAATTTTACCAGCTATACCATGACAAACCTGGACAAAGGAGCCCTAGCAGAGGCGGGTACTATCAGGCACACAGCTGGCTCCCAGCCTCATCACTAGGCAGCACAGCAAGCTCAACTGGGCCCAATGACCCTTCTCCAAAGGGTCATCCTTCTTGATTATACAAGACAGTCTGCAGCCTGCTACTTGAGCCTTGCAAGGGCAGCAGCACAGCAGCTGCTCAATGCATACCACACCTGCAGCTGTGCTTGCCTTCCTCCTGCCTCCAGTCCTTACTCCAGCCCCGCACAGACCTGCCTTCAGCCCTTCCTCCATTCCTCATTCCGTACTCGTTCCAGCCTTTATTCCTGTCTGCTCCAGTCTAGTCTTTGCATCCCTGCCTGTACTGAGTCTGGTTCTGACCTTTGGCTTGGTTTCTTGACCCTGACCTCAGCTTACCCTGTGGGTCGGTGTTCCGATCCTGACTGCGGTATCACTCTCAGCCTGGTACCTGACTCCTGGATCTTCACTTGCCACTACTCCAAACTGCCACCACAACCATCAGAGAAGGTCCTGCACAACAGAGTAGATAGGCCTCCCACAGCCCAGCAGCTTACAGTATTGCCTTGAGGAGGAAAGGGTAAAATGGGGGCCATCTGGGGCCACTGATCTTCCCAGCACACTCACTCCTTTGACCCACAACTCTCCATGGCACCACCTACTGTGGAGACATTAGGATGCAAGTGGTGCCTCCCACCCTCCTTGTCCCCACCTTCCACCATGTGGCCTTGATTTGACTGCATTTCAGTGGCAGATGCAGTGATCCCATATATTTGTAATATGTTCTGTGATGCTTCGGGATGGAAGGTACTATATTAACCTGGACATCAATGTCATCACAGTTTGGAAACCCATACCTCTCCTTGCAATATGGGGTTGTGCACCACAAAGCAAGGCTTTTCTGATCTAGTATTGTGCCATTCCATGACCAGATCTTGTCACCCACCAAATTTTTACAGCAAAAGGCCTTTGGTGAAAGGATTATGGAATAGGCCTGTTGCCTAAAGGTGTTACACTGGAGAATCTGAATCACTTTGAAACAGGCAGTCCTGCTGCCAAAGTCTTGTTCTTACGAGTAAGAGGTTAGTGTGTGGCCAGCGGGAGACCAGAGAGAGGTATTTTTGTAATAGTGGTCTCTGCAGGCTCACAGATCTAGTCATTTAAGGCTGATTTATTCAGTTTTACTGATCTTGTGTCCTACAGTAGTAATTTGTCTTTTCGCCTTTCATATTATTCTTGACCCCCGTCTGAAGCATTTAAAATTAATACAGATAGCACCCTTTAACATTTCAACTAACCCTCCTTTATTCATATAAGTTTTCTGATAATGTTAATTCTCCCAGCTGATTTTCCATACCCTTTCCTTTTCAGCTTTTGATTTATAATTTTATTCAGACATGACATCAAAAATGATGGCTGAAGTGACTGGGTTACTTGGAAGAAGAATATTTTGCTCATATATCACCTTTCATCGGAGGATCTCAAAGCAGTTCACAAATGTGAATTCCCTAAGCCTCATATTATCCCTGTGATGAGAGGGGAGATTATTAGCCCCATTCTACAGATGAATACAGAGAGTATGAGAAATTGAGGTCACACAGCAAGACAGAGGTGGAGCCAGAAATAAAAGTAATGAGTTCTGACTTTTATCCACTTGAATCTCACCAGGAGACCACACATTTTACACTTAAGCTACCACAGCACTTGAACAAAACATTTCAGCAGAAGCCTATTTTTATTGCTTTGAGTCTCTAAAGGGAAGTGAGACTGATTAGGTAACAGACAGCTCAACAAAGCATTAGGAAATCCCACCATGTAGTCAGCAACCAGTAGGAGATGTGGTGAGCAAATGTTCAGTCTATTGTTTGTCTTTGGTTTCTTCTGATCTGCATTTTCTCGAAGTTGGGAGGAAAAGCAATGTGTTAACAACCAAATTCTCAGATGCACGCTTTATACCTGCAAATTGAACATTCATATGGAAACCCACATTTGCATACACACATAGACAACTAGGTTTGTAGTTACCTGTTTGCAAACACAAATATGGGTTGTGCATGCACAGTATGAACAAGCACAAATTTTAGGGATGCAAATTTGGCAGCTAGGTTGAAAATGATTACTTAAGCAGCCATGTGACTTGTCTTATATCCTAAGCACATTGTTTAAACTTGACTGTCCTTGAAAACCTCCTATGGAGATCCTGAAGCCGATATTCCATCTTTTTCCATGAGCTCATTTTTGCTAGTAGTCAAGGCTGATTCCCCACTCTGGCACTTTGAGTGCAGAAGGTGGGGGCCCACAAGGATTCTAAAAACTAACACTGGCCACTCCAGGCTTGTATTAAACTTCCAAGGTTACAGGTTTTCTCTTACCATGGACGGGTAGATGCTGCCACCATCCAAGTGCAAAACCCCTTTGAGAACCTAGGATGGCGCACTTGGGAATTCCTTCCTGTGGGGTACCCTCAAGCCCTTTCACACACACACACACACACCCAGGGAAGAGCTGAGAAAGAAAAAAAAAGGAGCCACCAGCTAATTAAACAACGTGCACAAACCTCTTAGGACACAAAAATCCAATCCTGTTCTTTAAAAAGGTAAATTTTATTAAAAACAAAAAGAAAGAAAATAGAGCTGGAAACTCAAGCTATTGCCAGATTTTAAAAGAGCAAATAAAAGGATTAAGCACCAAAAATAGCTTTTTTAACATCCAACATAAAGGTTACAAGCAAAACAAAAGCACCTGGAGTTAGCACAGAGGAATCCACATGCCATAAAGAAATAAAAGAGATAAACCTAATCACGTCTTCCTAGACATTTCCTGATCTACTTACATATCTGGGATTTTAAATGAGTAGTTTCTAGGTATGATACAGATGATTTTTCATACCTGGCCCAAAGCTTCTTACAGCATAGTCGCAGCCCTGTCTGCCTCTCCCTGAGAACAACAGACAGACAAAAGGGGAGTCTCGTTTCAATTTTAAAAAGTTCTAGCCTTCCCATTGGCTCTTTTGGCCAGGTGCATAGCAGTGACTTTTAACCCTTTACAGGTAAAGCAAGTAGAGAACAACTACTAAGAGGGATTTTATAGCTAACTGGCTGGCTGGGTCCCCAAAAGGGAGCTCCCCCACACCCTGTTTCATTTATCACACTAGTAAACAGGTATGAGAAGGAAAGTCAGACTGCAGTGCTGCTGTGGAACAAAAGTAGGGTGACCAGATGTCCCGATTTTATAGGGACAGTCCCGATTTTTGGGTCTTTTTCTTATATAGGCGCCTATTACCCCCCAACCCAGTCTCGATTTTTCACATTTGCTGTCTGGTCACCCTAGACAAAAGTCTAACTGGTGAGAAGACAGACTAGGAGATACCGTGAAGGAGGCAATCCCAGCACAAAGACAGATATGATGCAGGATAAACATGTTCAAACCTCTACTTTCTCTGGCCATGGGAAGACATAATCTAATCCACTTAAAGTGTAAATTAACTTGTGTAAACCATTTAGTGCTTTATATGTACATATGGCATCTAGCACAATGGAACCCCAAGCCCTGACAGGGGCCTCTGGGTGTTACCACAATACAAATTGGTAATAGTAGTAATATTAGCTCAAAAAGGCAACATATAGGCTCCAAAATGTAACTATGCAAGGTCTGCAAGTTTCGGGTCAAAAGATTCCCAATAATCCATAGTTTAATGTAGAGGATTTTGAGATAGCAAGGAATCCCGTATCTAATGCTACAGAAAGCATCCATTTTTTTCAGAAGGTGTGTGTGTGAGGGTTGCATTTTTAACAGTACTTTCTGAGATCTTATTTGTGCTACTACAAGTCAAAGAAATAGTTTCTATGGATGCAAATACAAATCTGTTCAAGTAATCAGCCTTCATCAGCATTGTGAGGAGAGCTTTTGGGCTTGAATCTGTCTTTCCAATTTTGCTCTGCAACCCAAACATTCAAAAATCATGGGTATGGATCAGTCAAAAAGTCATGAGATTACTTTAAAAAAACATGAGAGTTTTAAAAAATAATTCTTCATTTTCAAGTTTTCCTTTGCAACAATTAGGGCTCTTAACGTTGAAGAGTGAAATTATGACATAAAATAACTCCTGGAGCTAAGTCTTTAAGAAGATCATCAAATATCATGAGACTTGCAATAAAATTGTGAACGTTGCCAGCACTGATAAGGCGTAAGCAACTTGCCCGAGGTCATACAGGAAATCTGTGGCAGAATCAGTTACTGAATGCAAGATTCCTAAGTCCTGGTCCAGTAACCTTCGGTACTACACACCATCCATTCTATTTGCGCTCTTTTAGTTATACTTCAGTTAAGACCTAGAGATACACACCAAATACCCAAATAAATATAGGTTAACATAATTATGTCAAACAATTTTATAAAAAATATAATAACCTAAAAGTATTTAGATTTTAAGTTCTCTGGGGCAAGGAACATCTTTTTGGTTTGTGTTTATACAGCACCTAGAACAAGAAGGTCCTGGTCCATGACTGTGGCTTCTAGATGCTACCATTATGCAAAATAATAAGTAATGATAATAATAATACACAAAGTATTGCAGCTGGTTTCATTTTCACTAAAGCAAAGTAAAACTTCTTCACATCACCATCTAGTGGCAATGAATATGACAGTAAGAGGTGCACATTTAAACAAAGCACAGTACCACCTTTGCATTGTGTTCCAACTGATCTCTGTGAAATGTATCATTGCTGCTCACAGAGAGCAGAGCAGCCCAGAAAATCAAGTAAAGAGTTGGAACTGTGCTCTGGCCCATTCTACCTTACTTCCTTTATTGAATTATATTTTGACTATATTTCTTGAGTATGTAAATCACGTCTAAAGCAGCTTGTGAAAGAACTACAGAAATCCAAGGGAGTGGCATCTAGTGGCGAGAGCAAACACTAGGCTTCAAGACTCTTGTATTCTATTCCTACCTTGACTCACTGTGTGACATTGGGAAAGTCACTTAACCCCTCTGTCCCTGTGTTTTAAAATGGGGATCATAAAACTTATCTACCTCACAGAGCACCTGTCAGGCTTACTTAATTAATGTTAAGCACTTTTAAAAGTTGCAAATAAAAGCAGCCATAAAAGTATAAAGTATTACTATTATTAGCTTTATTTGTTTGCTAGTGTGATGCTTTTCCCCATTTTACTGATGGACTGTAATTGCATACTTCCCTCAGATAATACTAAACCAGAATAAATCCTTCCAACACTGCTGCTACTAGGAATACAGAATGTATATGTTTTCCAGTCAGGAAATTTTGCCTACCATGCTACGGTCAGCACATTCATTTCTCAGCACTTTCAGTTCCTGAGGGCTGTTTAAACCGTTAGCTCATTTTGCACATCTGTCACAGACCTGTCTTTGCATGATTGTTTGAAGGCTTAGACTGCAATACTTTTGGTTTTTTTCCTTGTGCGAAAGAACAACTTAGAAGTATACAGATTTATCCTTTCTTCTACAAAAAATCATTATTTCTAGTTTTATGGTAGCAAAATCAGCTAATACAATAGCCTCAGCATGTTTATTTAACATGGAGCTTTTATTTGCAGAAGATCTGAATACCTTGCAGGGAGAAGCAGGGTTATTCTGCTGACTCATGCTGGAAGGCAGACCAGGTGGGACTCATAGGGGCCAAATCACCAGCAATACATAGGAGAATCAGGCCCACTGCCCATAAGCTTCAATCAGGGATATAAGAGGGTTTTGTTGCTGTCTAGGAGAGAAAAGGGAATCAATGGCAGGGATACAGAGGATCTTAAAGAAAATGCGGGATACAGAGGATCTAGGGGAAAACGGGCTCAGGAGAAAGTTTGTGTTGAGGTTTATGTTAACAATAAAAACAACTCAAGGAATGTATTTTTGGATACCAACACAGTGCATTTGTGTATATATGCTATGTTGACAGAGCAGAGTATGCTGCCAGCCATTCACATTATTCAGAAAACAGCACTAGTGAAAAATACTCTGAAAATGTTTTCCTGACTGATCACTGTATGTTGTCGAATGATTTTCCAAAGTTGAATTCTGATTGGCTTATTCATTTCACAGTGAGTTATGGACTAAATCAGTAGTCCCAAGGCTATGGCCTTTTTGTGCTCACGTCTTTACTATATATAAAAATCTGCATCACACATCATAGAAAAGTAGGATAAACCTATAAGACTCATCAAACTTATTATACCATAAATAAGTCTCTCTATTGGGGGGCAAGTGGGGCAGAGATGAAGCTCTGGATACAACCAGGAAACCCTGTGAAGGTATATTATCTTGAGCTAACCTCCCCTGCCCCCCCCCCCCAAAATACAAAAAAACAACCAATAACCTTTGATAGCTACATCTCCTTCAGCTCCCAGATTGAGATTTTTATAATTGCAAAGTCCAGTAAATGCACAGGTGAACTAAACCCTGCTATTACTTTACCCCAATTAAGGCCAACAAGATCCTTTATAAAGCTGGGCCCAGCTACTCCCTTCCTCTTTTGACACAGGGGTGGGTACTCTGGTACACATAGACGTCTATGTTTATAGCTGTATTATAGCTATAGGGAGTGAATAGCTCAGAATACAAAGAGCCTGATTTTGTTCTCATTTATATTCTGAATCAGATCAATGGAGCTAAGATGGTGTAAGTAAGATTGGGCTCAGTCTCTGAGTTACTAGTTCCAATACTGCTCTAGATGGTAATGACTAGAAATCTTTAGCAGTTGATATCTGTTTGACAGGCAGGTTGAAATAAGCTACTGGCCTCTATACAGTTCTTAGCAGAAAGGTGTTTGTGTTTACAAACAATACCTACAAGCAAAATGGATTCTAAGTCCATAGAGATTGGATTCAAAACCAGCTCCTGCCTCTGTGAAGCTTCATTGGCCCTCACACCCAGCATAGTTTCTCCTAAACATTGGTGCCATAGTGATGGCTCAGTATTGGCTGCTTTGAACTGTATTAACCTGTGACTGGAGTTCTGTATGGAAATCCAGAATCCTGCAGCAGATGGGACCAATAGGAACAGCTAGTATTCATGCAAACAAGATAATGCCAGGATCAAAATCCTAATTCAAACAATTTTTTTAAAATGCTATGCACTATTATAAGACATTAAATATTAGTATGTTATGGGAAATTACTGCTTTTTAGTTGAAAGAACAATAAATTATATATATTTTACTGGCAAACTCTCTGTACATTGAATCACAAATTAGCAACTCCAAATGCTTAGAGAGTTGCACAGCTTATTTTATTTTTTGGAAAGTAGGGTGAATAATCCTCCTGAATAGAATCATACTCTGTTGCATTGTCAATTTGGCCATTTAGGTTTTCCAGTCACACCTTCCCATGCCTCACAACTATGTCATAGCCTGGAGGAATTATGGTCTTTTAATCAGCATTGAGCACTTCCATGCTCAGCCTTCAATCAGTTGTACCAAAGCACCTTTTCAGCATCAATAGAGGAATTTGCTTAATCTGTTGCTTTGTGAGTGATGGTACTTTACAAATCCAGGTAAAGTTCACAATTATCAATATATCAAATCTTCAGTGCACACTGACCTTCTAATATTTGTTTTCATCTGTTTATAACAAACAGTTCACTACTACTTTGAACCTAAAAAGAAAGATTCTGAAAGAAAGAGCCACACTTGGTAGAACCTGGAGCTGAAATTTAATTTGTAGAAAACATAGGTACTTTTTAATCAGACTGCAGACCTGCCATATTGGGCTGTGTTCATTCCATGTACTGCAACTTAAGAAGCTGCTTAGCTCTCTGGTCAGTAGCTCAATGGGAAGTCTACAAGAAAACCCCAGGATGCTGTTTCAAAAAGCGATGTTAGTATTTCACTGAGTGAGGGTCTGAAACACGCCTCTCACGTCACACAGGAGCATTAACACTAGCATAAGTTGTAAAACATAAGGGACAAAATTGGTTTAAACATTCCTTGAGAAATTAAAGACAAAGAAGAAGGTGACTGAGCTTGCAGAATGTAGACTTCTAATCACTGAATTTTGGAGGAAACCGTATTTAAGGTATGGAAATTATCTTTGAAAACTCGTGGCGAACGGGGAAAGTCCCAGATGACTGGAAAAAGGCTAATGTAGTGCCAATCTTTAAAAAAGGGAAGAAGGAGGATCCTGGGAACTACAGGCCAGTCAGCCTCACCTCAGTCCCCGGAAAAATCATGGAGCAGGTCCTCAAGGAATCAATCCTGAAGCACTTACACGAGAGGAAAGTGATCAGGAACAGTCAGCATGGATTCACCAAGGGAAGGTCATGCCTGACTAATCTAATCGCTTTCTATGATGAGATTACTGATTCTGTGGATGAAGGGAAAGCAGTGGATGTATTGTTTCTTGACTTTAGCAAAGCTTTTGACACGGTCTCCCACAGTATTCTTGTCAGCAAGTTAAAGAAGTATGGGCTGGATGAATGTACTATAAGGTGGGTAGAAAGTTGGCTAGATTGTCGGGCTCAACAGGTAGTGATCAATGGCTCCATGTCTAGTTGGCAGCCGGTGTCAAGTGGAGTGCCCCAGGGGTTGGTCCTGGGGCTGGTTTTGTTCAATATCTTCATAAATGATCTGGAGGATGGTGTGGATTGCACTCTCAGCAAATTTGCGGATGATACTAAACTGGGAGGAGTGGTAGATACACTGGAGGGCAGAGATAGGATATAGAGGGACCTAGACAAATTGGAGGATTGGGCCAAAAGAAACCTGATGAGGTTCAATAAGGATAAGTGCAGGGTCCTGCACTTAGGACGGAAAAACTCAATGCACAGCTACAGACTAGGGACCGAATGGCTAGGCAGCAGTTCTGCGGAAAAGGACCTAGGGGTTACAGTGGACGAGAAGCTGGATATGAGTCAGCAGTGTGCCCTTGTTGCCAAGAAGGCCAATGGCATTTTGGGATGTATAAGTAGGGGCATAGCGAGCAGATCGAGGGATGTGATCGTTCCCCTCTATTCGACATTGGTGAGGCCTCATCTGGAGTACTGTGTCCAGTTTTGGGCCCCACACTACAAGAAGGATGTGGATAAACTGGAGAGAGTCCAGCGAAGGGCAACAAAAATGATTAGGGGTCTGGAACACATGACTTATGAGGAGAGGCTGAGGGAACTGGGATTGTTTAGTCTTCGGAAGAGAAGAATGAGGGGGGATTTGATAGCTGCTTTCAGCTACCTGAAAGGGGGTTCCAAAGAGGATGGCTCTAGACTGTTCTCAGTGGTAGCTGATGACAGAACAAGGGGTAATGGTCTCAAGTTGCAGTGGGGGAGATTTAGGTTGGATATTAGGAAAAACTTCTTCACTAGAAGAGTGGTGAAACATTGGAATGCGTTACCTAGGGAGGTGGTGGAATCTCCTTCCCTAGAAGTTTTTAAGGTCAGGCTTGACAAAGCCCTGGCTGGGATGATTTAGTCGGGGATCAGTCGTGCTTTGAGCAGGGGGTTGGACTAGATGACCTCCTGAGGTCCCTTCCAACCCTGATATTCTATGATTCTATGATTCTATGAAATAGGGAAGGGATTTGGTAGAGTGTAGCATAAACTTCAGACTAAATGGTTGAGGCTTTATTTTATATTATACAAGAAAATATTCTAAGTTTCACAGATGTTAAAAGAGAAACCATGCTGACAAGTAGGCTTTTGTGGGTGGGGCAAAAATGTTTTGTTTTTTTCCTTTATTGTTTCTGTCACCCTAGAGAAAGCCAAAGGCCTCTGTGAGCACAGAACAAAAGCCACACAGCAAAGTCAATGATTTGAAAATGAGATTTTTTTCCTCCCCCAGTTCCTGCAATTTGCTTTGTGTTACATCTGAAACGAATCAGTGGGAGAAAAAACAGAGAGCACCTTGATGTTGCTCTTAGTTACATACACAATTTCCCATTAACACTAACGAGCGTGAGGTGTGCAAATCCCATGTTCATCAAGGACAAAACAGAGTCCTTTGTGTGAAAAGTTCAGGAGAGATTATACATATGTAAAATGTGCAAGTACATTGCAAACACATACGTACTGTAAACACCTCTGAAGAACTATTAAATGGTGCCCCAGAGATTATTATTTTCAAATAAAAAAATACAAATCAATGCAGTCATTCTAACCCACACAAGAGCCAGATCTGCCTTGGCAGTAGTAGACTTAGCAGGATGGCATTGTAGTTAAGGCAGTGCCCTGGGAGTGGAGACATTTGGGTTCAGTTCTTAGCGCTGTTAGAGAATTTCTGTGTGACCATTGTCAACTCATTTAATTTTTCTGGGCTTCACTTTCTCATCTATCAAATGGACATAGCATTACTTCCCTTCATTCACGTGCCATGAGTATTGACTATTTAGTTTGTCAGTTGTTTGGCGTTTGGATGTGTTTTAGTGTCCACATCCATGCAAACCACAATTAGTTACTTGGACAACTACAGAACAGCCAATACTAGTTGTATTTGATCCAGGCTATTTTCAGATTGTCAAATCTTTGAGTGAGCCTTAGATCAAAACTTTTCCTGTCTACAGGAGAGAGCCATTTCTGGAGTCTGTGTTTTGTGATTTTGCTTTGCACAGCTCTAAACGTGTCTTTCACAAGCATTCAGTTTAGGATTTGCAATGCCAAATCAGACTAATGGCCCATCAAGCCTGATGTTCTGCCTCCAGCAGTGACCTATGCTTTGTTTCCCACAAGACACCTGGCTAATTGGGGTATGCTTCACAGGAGAGGAAACATTCCTTCCTGACTGATCTCTGTTGCAACCAACTAGTGATGGCAAATTACAGAAAGCTCGGTTAAGTATACAGATGCTTGGTTCTTATCCAAAGCTTTTCTGAATGACTTAGTCTGGGAACTAGACTAGAGACTGAGGCAAATTCATCCCTGGTGTAACTCCACTGAGATCTATGAAAGGCTGCTTTCTGCAGAGCAAGCTCCCTTTTTAAGAAATGAAGCAATGTATGAGAGAGCAGATACATATGGTACTCTCTCTTGGAAACTTTACTTTTGTTCCTTCTTGTTCTATTATTTTTTTTAATCTAATCTAAATGAAAAGTAAATTCAAACTGCAAGGATAGATTTGTTCTTTGTGTGTGGAAAATGTAATAACCTCCATACTTGTTGATGGATAAGAAAGGCTTCCAACCATTCCTGGACATTGCAGCACTGAATACTAAAATACTTGGCCAGATCCTCATCTTGTATAAATCAACATAAATTAATCAAAGACAATGGATTTATGTCAATTTATACAAGATGAGGATCTGGCCCATTTATCTCAATCACAAGCCTAGTGTCCCCTGTTTGATCAGTGAAGATCTCTTATACACAGATCAAACCTTTACTGCATATTCTGCAGGTCAGGTGCAGAAGACGTTCTATGCAACTAAGATTTCCAGTAAGGATTGGAAAAGAGAATATTGACAAGAGCTTGTAACCTATTGAATATCTCCTGCACTTATCACTAACTGAAACAAGGAAAGACAATGGGTGTAAAAATATCCACAGGACAAGTGACACAGCATATGGACAAAAGGGAAAAGAATCTGACTGCCTTTCTCTCTTTCTTTCTCAGCCACTGGCAGTGAACTTTGAAAAAAACATCAGTGCTTTTTTTTTTTTAATGATGATTTTAAACCTCTTCTGATGGAGATTGTGCCTTTTAAAAGACATCTTTAGAGAACTGCAAGAGGAAAAGACTGCACACCAGTCTCAAGTTGAAGTATGGAATGCCACAAGGCTGGGGGAGCAAGTGAGTCCATCTTAATTACATAAAGGCACCTACATCATATAATGAAAAAAGTATGGGTTAATAACGAGGCACTGGTTAATCTTACTTTTTAACAAATAAATAAATAAAAGTTGAGTCTCTTGGATTGAGGTGGGTTTAAGAAATACATCAAATACCATGAACCTCAGGATAAAATGATGATAGCTGGCAACATTGTAAATATGTTCCTTCTAGTCAGCCTGGGATGAGAGACTTAATTCAGATCAGAACTAAAACAGTTCCCCATCTAACAGTTACCTAGTAGGTTATGTGGTTTGTTTTCTTTCCCTCTTAGGTTATGCCAGTTTTCTGTGGGAGAGAGCTATTCTACTGATGGATCAAACATCTTATTTTCTGACTCTTTCTTGCTGCTCTAATATCTTTTCCCTTTCCCTTTAAACTCTTCTGACTTTGATTAACTTGCTCTTGGTCTTTAAGATCACTGGGTTCTAATTTTATTTTTCCAACCCAGCATGCCCATCAGGCAGCTTTCCCCTAAGTGCTGACCGCTCTCTTGAAAATAAATATAGCATCAAGCAATTCATTGAGAGAACAGAATGCCACTAACCAAGTGAATTGCTCAGCTTAATGATATTGTTTCTATCGAGAGTTTAATGCATTAACCTCAGACCTTTTCCGTATTTAATAGTTACAGAATATTGGGATTCTCAATACCCTCCTGGCTCTTTGCAACATCTGTTCCACACAACCTGTTTTCCTTAATGCTTTTGGTTTTGTTCTCCAATTATAAAATTTTGGTGTTCTGTCCTATTATTTGGTCTAATAACTATCACTGATCTCCAGCATCCTGTGCTGTTGTTAGGCAAATCTTCTGCCAACTCTCCTTGTCAGGATTTCATTCACATATGTTCTTTTAACTGAGATTAATATTGTGTCTGCCTTCCCAGCCAGTTTGTAGGTATATTGCCTCAATCAATACTAATCATTTAAATTAATTCTGATTTTTTAAAAAACTCTCCATAGTGTGGGATTTGGTACAGCCCAGGATATCCCTCCATGTACCTTTGGCTTGCCCACAGCTTTCTCTTTCATCACTGGAGCATAAAGGATAAGTGAATTAAATAATCAGTAGCAATAAATGGTGAAGCAAGAATGTTGTAGAGCAATAGTAATAAAACTCTACTACGTTTCTGCAAAACATTTTCTGACAAACATTAAGTGGTTTATCAGCTTGTGGAATGATTACAGTTCCAGGAGCCTCTATTTGTGTCCAAAGCTTTGTTGGATTAGTTTATATAGACATACTGTATTTGGTTCATATGTTTCATTTCTGGTTTCTGTTGGTATAAATCAAGACACAGCAACCCTTGTGGTGGAAAGTCTGCCAGGTTTATGATGGTGCAAGGCCTCCACAATATCCCTTCCAGCAAGGGCCTGAAGACAGACAGCACGGCTCCAGCCAGTGGGCGCAGTAGTGGATGTATTGATTTACTACCTCCTTGCTGAAGCCTCCACCTTTGGGGCTGCTATGGAACCCCTGGCCTGATGACAGCTAAAGCTGCTCTTCCACAATGGAACTAATATAGGAGACCAACCATGGAGATATCTTCCTTCCCTCAGGAATGAATCCCCATGAGATACAGTTGCTTCCAAAATGTGTACCTCCCTCTGCTAGTGGGGTGCATCTGTCTTGCAATGAGGTGCTAAAATTAATCTTAGATTTGTTGTGACTGTGTATTTCAGGAGGAAAAACAGTGCAAAAGGTAAACACTACATTGATGAAGACACTTCCTCCATGATGTAATATTGAATACTTGGCTGGGGATTTATCATATTCTTCTGAAGCTTCCAGCATTGGCCACTTTGAGGCAGGATTGGTTTGGAACATTGTTCAGTTTCACTATAACCATTCATATGTTTTCTTAAAGCTAACATCTAGAAAAATATAGCACAAGTGAAGTATTGACATGAGGTAATTACTGTCAAAGGAATCATAGGAATTAGAGAGGAGACCAATCTATTAAGTCATCTCGTACATCCCATTTCTGCAAGATTATTTCCTCTAGTGTTTTGTCCAGGTTAATTTTGAACATCACAAGCATCTGTGGAGATTGTTAAGAACATGAGAATGACCATACTGGGTCAGACCAAAGGTCCATCCAGCCCAGTATCCTGTCTACCAGGTGCCCCAGAGGGAGTGAACTTTACAGGTAATGATCAAGTGATCTCTCTCCCATCATCCATCTCCACCCTCTGACAAACAGAGGCTAGGAACATCATTCATTACTCATCCTGGCTAATAGCCATTAATGGACTTAACCTCCATGAATTTATCCAGTTCTCGTTTAAACCCCATTATAGTCCTAGCCTTCACCACCTCCTCAGGCAAGGAGTTCACAGGTTGACTGTGCGGTGAGTGAAGAAGAACTTCCTTTTATTTGTTTTAAACCTGCTACCCATTAATTTCATTTGGTGGCCCCCAGTTCTTATATTATGGGAACAAGTAAATAACTTTTGCTTATTCACTTTCTCCACACCACTCATGATTTTATAAAACTCTATCATATCCCCCCTTTGTCTCATCTTTTCCAAGCTAAAAAGTCCAAGCCTCTTTAATCTCTCCTCATATGGGACCCATTCCAAACCCCTAATAATTTTAGTTGCCCTTTTCTGAACCTTTTCTAATGCCAGTATATCTTTTTTGAGATGAGGGGACCACATCTGTACACAGTTGTCATAAATATAAAGGGAAGGGTAATAATCTTCCTGTATATACTACTATAAAATCCCTCCTGGCCAGAGGCACAATATCCTTTTACCTGTAAAGGGTTAAGACGCTCAGGTAACCTGGCTGGCACCTGACCAAAAGGACCAATAAGGGGACAAGATACATTCAAATCTCGGGGCGGGGGGAGGTTTTGGTCTGTCTGTTCTCTGTGCTTGCTGGACACAGATCAAGAAAGCAAGCAATCCAACTCCATTAGAATTAGTAAGTATTAGCAAGGGAATGCGTTAGCTTATTTTTGTTTTGGCTTGTGATTTTCTCTGTGCTGAGAGGAAGGTGTATTCCTGGTTTTCTTTTTGTAACTTTAAAGTTTGGCCCAGAGGGAAATCCTCTGTGTTTTTGAATCTGATTGCCCTGTAAGATTATCTTCCCTTCTAATTTTACAGAGGTGCTGCTTTTACCTTTTTTCTTTCTAATAAAGTTCTGTTTCTTTTAGAATCTGATTGGGGTTTTTTTTTTAGTATCCTAAAAAAACCGAAGGTTGGTCTGTGCTCATCTTGTTTATTCTCAAACCGCCCCAAGAAAGGGAGTGCGGGGGCTTGGGGAGATATTAGGGTGGAGTAGGAACTCCAAATGGTCCTTTCCCTGAGTTTGTCTAAATCACTTGGTGGTGGCAGCTTTACCTAATCCCAAGGTACAGTTTGTGCCTTGGGGAGTGTTTAACCTAAGCTGGTAGAAATAAGCTTAGGGGGTCTTTCATGCAGGTCCCCACGTCTGTACCCTAGAGTTCAGAGTGGGAAGGGAACCCTGACAGCAGTTTTCAAGATGTGGGCAAACCATGGATTTATATAAGGGCAATAAGATATTCTCCGTCTTATTCTCTATCCCTTTTTTGATGATTCCTAACATCCCATTTGCTTTTTTGACTGCCGCTGCACACTGCGAGGATATCTTCAGAGAACTATCCACAATGACTCCAAGATCTTTCTCCTGATTAGTTGTCGCTAAATTAGCCCCCATCCTATTGTATGTATAGTTGGAGTTACTTTTTTCAATGTACATTACTTGAAATTTAATGTGAATAAATGTAATTTGCCGTTTTGTTGCCCAATCACTTAGTTTTGTGAGATCTTTTTGAAGTTCTTCACAGTCTGCTTTGTCCTTAACTATCTTGAGCAGTTTCGTACCATCTGGAAATTTTGCCACCTCACAGTTTACCTCTTTCTCCAGATCATTTATGAATTAGTTGAATAGGATTGGTCTTAGGACTGACCCTTGGGGAACACCACTAGTTACCCCTCTCCATTCTGAAAATTTACCATTTATTCCCACCCTTTGTTCCCTATCTTTTAACCAATTCTCAATCTATGAAAGGATCTTCCCTCTTCTCCCATGACAACTTAATTTACGTAAGAGCAGTTTAATATTTTATTGACTCATCACAAGATAATAGTTCAAATTCATTCATGATGTAAGCCCATTGTCATCCATGGAGTTACGGCAGGGATGAAATTGGCCCACTAAAGATGTTCACAAGTTGTTGTTATTTGTATGATTGTGTGACTTGCTGTGTGATTGAGTGGCATGTCATAGAAAGTCACACAATGATAACACAATTAATTTTTGTCACCACTTCAAATATATTGTTTTTAGATAAACCTGTTGGCAGTCCAAGCAAACAGCAGTGACCAACATGACTGATCTATCTGAATTTTCCTATTTCATAGTTTGCTAGTTTCAAAAGAATAACAACAACAACAAAAAAAGGTTGTAAAGTCTAATGTATAATAAATAACAGAATACAAACTTTGATTTCCTGAAGAAATTCTGTACATGGGATGGGACTCTGGGAGCTAGCAGTGAGAAGGTGTCACTGGCCCTTGGTGTGGTCTTTTGAGGGATCTCTGCTGCCCCTGACTGGACCTCCTTAGTCTGCCTTTCGTGAGGTGGTGCCTACACCCTCATTGCTAACTAAGTCTAGAAGCATGCTTCAGTCTCTTGGCTGTGTTCAGGAAGGCAATGTTCTGCAGGAGTGTTGACCCTTTGCTGTCCTAGGCCTTTCTGCCTCTCTTTCCTTCACAGGACTCTCCCATTTTAGCAGGTCTTGTTTCCTCTATTGGATAAAGCAGTGGGTACCTGTCTCCATGATTGGCAACTCTGGCAGCTGCAAGGCGGTGTGGTCAAGCCGCTTGTCTGCAAACAGGAGAGGTTCTCCTCCCACTTCTATCTGCACTCCATATGGGATTGTAGACACCATTACAGAAGGCAAGGCGGACTCGACCTTTCAGATATTTTTCATGTAGACACAACCATACTTTTTACCATTCGGGGTGGCCTTTCAAATGCAGCCCTAAATGCAGTCACATCTGCACTATATGGATATTAAAAATTCCATGATACTTTGCATTGGGGTTAAATATATGCCCAAAATGTCCTTTGTCATAGAGTTGTTAAATATGCTGCTGCCCTCCATCCCATGAATGTGTGCTTTCCATGGTGTTATATGTTTATTGTTTGTGTATCAGCCTAGTTTTGTGGGATTTGATGCTATCTGTTTGTATGCATTTATTATGACTGCAGCTTTCTCTTTCATTACTGCAACATAAAACATAAGGCACAGAAGGTGCTACATAAACTGGACATCTGTAAAGTGATCTAGTTGAGGGCTACCATTTAAGACCAACAAGCTGTTTAAGCTAATGCAGAGCACAGAGAAGCCCTGATACTTAACGATAGAGGTGTCACCTATGTTGAACATATTACAATTGTGTCCAGTTTTGGTGCATTTGCTACCTCCACTTCTAGTCCTGACTGGAAGTGCAGACCCCTTCAAATATTCATCATGGAGAAAAAAAGTTAACTGATCATTTCTAAACTTCAGAGAGGTTCAATTATTGCTCAGTTCAGGTTCTGGATGGATGTGGTTGGGCAAGGATGATTCTTATTTCATTGCTGCTTTTTTTCTTTTCCTGTGAAAACCCCATTTGGAAGTGAAGACCTAATTCATTTTCCTTCATGTAGCTGTTTTAGATAACCATATTAAAATAATCTATTTCAGAGAAACCGCACATGCGTGACTAGGACAGTGAGCCAAGATTTTCATCTCATAGTCTGGGAAAGTACTACAGCAAAACTGACAAACTAATATTTCCTGAGCTGTATGTGTTAGCCCGCAGGGCGTAGGTTGTACAATGAACAAACTCTAACTTCAGGGAGCAAAGCTATATTGTACACACATGTAGTGCACTAGACGTGCTGCCGCAGAGCAACATTTCTAATACATGCTGCAGGGCAACATCCTACAATGAGAATGGAATTGCTTTGCGTCTGGAATTTCAGGGAAATCAAATAAGTTACTATTCTGTGGCCACAAACATCTCATCAGTTCTGTTGTTTTCTACTCAATCTCTTGCACATATTTTATTAAAAATGATTTAAGTTCACCCTGTAGTAGCCGGAAGCCATTTAGCCAGATTGGAAACCGGTGACAGTTCAACACAGTGTTACTAGAATGTAAAGGAGACTAGAACGTGCTGCTTTTACTGTACATTCTCAATGTCTGTGTTTTCCCTCTCCCTTCTACTGCCTTTTATTTCTTTTATACATATAATAGACAGGGTTACTCAGAAGCTAAACCACTCACTGTGGAGGTGGGCTGGGGGTAAAGTTAATCAGAATCAGGCAAGGCTAGTACTTGGGTGATTTTCATGTAACATGCAGATAATATTCAGGTGATTGTGGGTTTGACTGTGGCGTGGGCTGGGCCACTGATTCCCGCAGCTCCCATTGGCTGGGAACGGCGAACCGTGGCCACTGAGAGCTGCACGCCGTACCTGCGGATGCTCAGGTAAACAAAGCATCTCACGGCCCACAAGGGGCTTACCCTGAACAAACCACAAACCTAGTTTGGGAACCCCTGAATTAGATAATATGCTGTAGCCACTGTTCTCTTTTTACAATGTAAATTCATTGGGTCTGACACTCCTCTCACTTAGGCCTGTTTTACACTGGTGTAACTCCACTGACTTCAGTAACGTTCCTTCTAATTTTTCCTGGTGTAATTGAATAGAGAATCAGGCCCATTTCCTTCCAGAAAATTAGTTAATTTTTACATCATTGTAACTGAGATCAGAACTTGACCTAATATATAAATTTTGCCTGTGAGCTATATCTGCAACATTGTCAGGTGCAAGATGGTTAATTCAGCATTCAATCTGGAAGGGCTCTACTGAGCAGAAATGACCTTAAAGATGGTGACAAGTATGGGTAGAAGAATAGCTTAATCTCTTTAAAGAGGTTTTCCCTTTCCTTCCTCAATTTTTTGTTCTCTGTTCTTTTGACTCTTAATGCATCTTCCTCCGTGTTTGGATTTGGGAATATTTGAGGGAAATGAATCAGGTCCCTCTCCTTTGTCTCTGATCATAGACTTAACAGGTAGATTTTGTGGCCACTTATCTTTTCCAAAGTCTCAGCTTTATGATACAGAGCCTTACTGGCTTGCATCTAGCTTGACACAGGTTTAATCATGAGTTATGTTTTAGTTTTGAGGTCAGTTTCTATTAAACTAACTCTGGCCTCCACTCTGAGTCTGATTTCCAAGCCATTGACACTTGAGGTTAGCTTGTCAAATTTAACACACACCATAGCTGTTCTATCAAGTGGGTGGAGGGGTGGGTGGGTAGGTTTAGGTGTAAGTATGAAGACAGCTCCAAAAAAGGACCTACATATTTAGACCCATCCTCTCCAGTTGTAAAAGTCTGTACAATACTCCTGTTCTGCTAAGGGATTGCTGAAACATAGGACTTCAGACATCCCAATTTATTTGTATTGTTCCCCATGACTTTAATGGTCCTGTGGCAGTTTGGTAGCAAATAATAGACTACTGAATGCTTAAATATACAGAAATTAAAAATCCTTCTTTGGAGTTCATTTGAAACGTGTACACTCAAATTAGGCATCAAGCCCTGCTTCCATTAATCTCTACAAACCAAAACATGCACGCAGGAGAGCAGAATTGGGTTACACTATTTGCTACAACATGTTTGCATTTGATTTGTTGGGCACATGATCACACTGAACTGTTTAGCTTAATGCATTCATATTGATCGGCACTGCAGATTGCTCATTTGATTCCTAAAGGGAACTAATTGCATAGCTTACACAAGTTTCAACATTCACATATAGAACCAAAAGAAGGTTGAGGGGAGATATGATTGCTCTCTATAAATATATCAGAGGGATAAATACCGGAGAGGGAGAGGAATTATTTAAGCTCAGTACCAATGTGGACACAAGAACAAATGGATATAAACTGGCTATCGGGAAGTTTAGACTTGAAATTAAATGAAGGTTTCTAACCATCAGAGGAGTGAAGTTCTGAAATAGCCTTCCAAAGGAAGCAGTGGGGGCAAAAGACCTATCTGGCTCCAAGATTAAACTCGATAAGTTTATGGAGGAGATGGTATGATGGGATAACATGATTTTGGCAATTAATTGATCTTTAAATATTCATGGTAAAAGGCCCAATGGCCTGTGATGGGATGTTAGATGGGGTGGGATCTGAGTTACTACAGAGAATTCTTTCCTGGGTATCTGGCTGGTGAATCTTGCCCATATGCTCAGGGTTCAGATGATTGCCATATTTGGGGTCAGGAAGGAATTTTCCTCCAGGGCAGATTGGAAGAGGCCCTGGGGGTTTTTCGCCTTCCTCTGTAGCATGGGCCACGAGTCACTTTCTGGAGGATTCTCTGCACCTTGAAGTCTTTAAACCATGATTTGAGGACTTCAATAGCTCAGACATAGGTGAGAGGTTTATCACAGGAGTGGGTGAGTGAGATTCTGTGGCCTGCATTGTGCAGGAGGTCAGACTAGATGATCATAATGGTCCCTTCTGACCTTAATATCTATGAATCTATGTCCTATACAAATTATAATTAAGACCTCATGAGAGTTTTGAATATTATGAGTCAGATCATTGGCTCCAACCAAACTGGGCTCAGTGTAGGACACAATGGATTGGGGGCTGGATAGGCAAAAGGAACTTTAAACTTTCTAAGCCTAGTTCCAAAGCTGGGGACCAAATTCTGTAGGCAAGATCAAGAGTTTTTAAGAATGTAGGAGCTGAATCCAGATTTTGAAAAGTCAAAAAGTTTGGGATCTCGTGTTTTGATTCAGAGTATTATATATAAATACGAGCCAAATGCAAACTTCTGGTCTAGATTCTGAATCCACAAAATTCCTTGATGTTCAGTTCTGAGAGTTTATTTGAAGTCCTTCTCTTAAGATCATGCATCAGAACCTAAGATTTTTATTTGTTATTTAGTCAGTTTATCTCTCTTTGAAGTCAATGAGGGAGAGCCTGAGAAGAGTAAGAAAGAAACTGAGTAAGGCCTAATAATAATATTAGAAAGTTATTTGATCAACTGCAAACCTGGTAAAAAGTTTAAGTTTTGATTGGTTCATATTTTATTCAAATCACTTTGCTAATCCCTATGAAAATATGAATCACTGGTACTCAAATATCTGAAGTTTTGTCTGCCCGGCTAATGTATTCTATCTGGAGACTATTAAATCATTCTGAAATAATATTCTGCTGGGTAACTTTGTAAGCAATATTCATTTACAAGGACCTGATGGTCAAGACCATCTGAAAAGTGTCCAACAACCACAGAAAAAAGATCTAATTGAGGAAAACATTGGAGTAATGTGTTAAGGTCTGCCAGGCTTCCCATTATAACACCAGGTGAAAACTTTCCCCTGGGCATTACTTGGCATACAAGTCCCCATGTCAGAGGGAAAGTAAAACATTCAAATTGGTCCAGGCTTCTCTGAGTCAGAAGAACAGACACAAAATCATACATGTTAAATTTTTGTCACCTTTTTTGTATTCCGGGAACTTGAATAAAAGAGCATCATTGTTTTATTATTTCTTTATTTATTTAGCTTGTAATTCACCCTTACCAACTCAAGTTGGGATCTCTTCGACCCTCTCGAGGATAAAAATGTTGAGCCAGACCAGTAATGATGAGAAAAATGGGCTAATAATCGGATCCAAGTTTTATTCAGTTTTAGGGATTCAAATATATCAAATATTACCTATTTTGGATTATATTTCACCCTCAGTGTTATGCCACTGCCTTGCACGTCTATGCCTCCCAATGCCACTGAGGTGGAAAAATGTGCCAGAGAAGTGTGGTCTAACTGTCTTGGGCACAGCACTCTCCTCCTGGTATTTTGGGGTTTGTTAGATGGGCCCTTGACCTCTCCTTGCTTTTCAGTAGGAATTACTATCTTGCTAATCTGCGTGGCTCATCAGCTGCATGGCAGGCAGGCCCTCCCTTCGCTCCAAGTTACTTTTTGAGAGGTTACGGATCGACATGCAGTGTGTATCTCATTCTGCAGCAATGGGATGAGAAACAACCTTTCAGGTCTTAGCGGTGCTGCTTCCAGAATACCGCACTATCCCTAAGTGTTGCCCTTCAAGTAACACTGTCCCTCCCCAGAAGAACCAATAAGGAAGGTAAGCTTTGCCACATTCCCTGAAGGTCAACAACTTTGGGCTACTTTGGACCAGTCAAGGGAGTGAGTTGCAAAACTGAGGAGATCTCCTGAAGAATGCCCGTCCAGCACTCCCTTCCCTTGAGCAGCTCTGCTTATGTCAACGGCAGTAATATGGGATAGGGAAAGAGTCAGGTTGGCTGTTTGTACGTCAAAAACAACACCTTAAACTTCACTCAGAGACCTACATGCAGTCACTGCAGATCATGAGCATAGTGTAATGTGCTCAGGATGTTACACTCTGTTCAAACCTCACTTTCTAAATGAATTTAAGATATTGGCTAAAGTAGCCTTCATTGCAGCAATCTAGTCTTATTAGAACAAAGCATTAATCACTGCAATTGTGTCTGTAAGTGAGAATAAAGGTCAAAACTAGAGCTGCTCAAAATTTTTTCCAGGGAAACATTTTTACATCAATAAATATCCTTTATTCAAAATTGGAATTTTTCACCAAAGATTTTAACCTTTTTTGTTTTTCCCGTATCCCCTTTCTATCTGCCTTCTCTCTTGCCCCGTTTCCAGTGGCAAAATGAGAAAAAAGAAGAAACAGAGGGAAGGAAATGAGTTGGGGAGAGGAGGAAGAGGGAAAAAAGAGGGTAAAAATAAGGAAAATGTTAACACCCAGTACCCCCAAAAAATCAAAACCAAAATGTTTTAATAAAATGTTATGTGAAAACTTTGAAATTAATGAAATATCCTTTTTTTTTTAAAAAAAAATGCAGATTAAAACTGACTTCAAAATTTTCAGAAATTTTCATGATTTTTTCCCCCATTTTTCAATCTGTTCTGCCCAAGTGCATATGAAGACAAAATAAGCCATCCTGACTGTTGCTGAGACCTAATAATTTATAAATAAATAATTTTCTACCTGCTCTACAGGACCTTTTCCTGTCCTGGCATTGTCTTAAAGCATTCTTTTTTCTTTCTACTTTTTTCCCAGTAGCCCCCAGTAAACTAAACCAACTTATTCATAAAGTAAACATCCCAATAACCATGTCAACACTGAGCATTCCTAAATTATTACAGAGCAACTCCAAATCCATCTCAGTCCCATTCTAACCGTCTTCCCCCAGAGACTAGTCTCAAATGGGAAGTGGACATAACCCCAATTTCATGGGATTCTTACCTGCTATTTTAATTCATAAGGCCTAACTCTATTCTCCGGGACACCTGTGCAACTCCATCAGCTTTCTTGGGGTTGTACAGGTGTCCCTGAGAACAGAATCAGGCCCATGATCTTTCATGAATGTGATCCATTAACACTTACAGGGCCAAATTCTGCTTTGATGTACACCCTGTGCACTCCATTGCTGGCAATGGGGTCCCACGGTGTGTAAGTCAGGGAGCAATTTAGAGTTTAGGTTGTTCTTATGAACATTCCACATGTGCCTAACTGTGATCTGATCAGCCTCATGCATGCTCTTGTTGGGTTTTTAACAGAACCATGGAAACTTAGACCCACATCTACTAAGGCATTTAAGGTGGTATCATCTACTGTCATCATTATCTACATAATACTTAGTCCTGCCATGAGGCAGGGGACTGGGCTAGGTGACCTCTCAAGGTCCTTTCCAGTCCTATGATTTAGGACATGGCTCTGGGTTTAGTGGGAGTTCTGTGTGTGCATTGCAGTTGCAAGATTGAGCCTTAACTAACCAAACTGCTGGGAAGTGGATAGTAGATCTTAAGCTGTCACTGGAAGCTTTGATCAGAACCATTTTGCCAACTTGTTTAATAAGTGGCAAAATATTATTATTTGCTTTGTACTAATATTAATCACACTAATTCATTCTTATTCATTGCCCTGCTTTCAACTGAATCACCGTAGCATATGCAATCTAGCAAAATTAGAACTCATGACACCAACCACCTCATATTTTATATTTTAAATTTACAGATGATCTGTCTCTCTATACATCTGTAAATTATAAAAAAAAATATAATTTGTATACTTTTTTAAAAAAAGTGAAAATTGTGTGAAATGTACCGTGGTTTTCAATTGCTTTCAATTATCATTAAACCTTTTTGAGAGCAATTTGCATAATGTTTCATAAACATGTAGGCAGATTAACCTTTTTTTAGTTAATTTATTCATGAGTAGTAAAAATTCAAAGCACCTCTTATGAGAAAATAATGTCTCACTGTTAAATTACATGGAAACAAAGCAATCGGGGCACACTTGCCTAAGTTCGCTCTGTGTCAGAGCACAAAATACTGGAGAGAATAAAGTGTCGCCTGTTAGCAGAGTGTTGATTAAATTGTCTGTCTGTTTGTGAGCAATTAGCAGTATTACAAGAAGATTAGGTGAAGTATTAATTAGAGCAGGTACCTTCAAACCTAGTCAGAGGGTAGAAATTCAGAAGGCCATGAGTGGACAGAAGGCTTAAGTCTTCACTGCTGTGTGCCCTGTGTAGTCATTTACATCTGTGCAACATGAGTGCAGAGTGCAAAAACTCTACCACTGGTGCGAGCAGAAAATTTGATTTGGCAGCATCTTACATCCACCTTGCCCTGATGTAATAACCACATAAGGCACAAAAGCAGCGGAAAATCAGGTCTAGAGGGCTTATTCTCTTTCATTTTAAGGCTGAATCAAAGGATTGTGTTGTAGCTGTATGGGTCCCAGGATATTAGAAAGACAAGGTGGGTGAGGTAATATCAACTTCTGTTGATGAGAGTGACACGCTTTTGAGCTAACTCTGAGCTGAAAAGCACTCTTAATGAATTATGCAATTTTTTGTGTCATAACCAATATGTGATGGTGTAACTTGAAGTCTGAAATCTGTTTTATGATGATCCTTTGCATATATGTCATCTGGCAAGCAAGGATCTCAAAGCACTTTACAAATGTTAATGAATTAAACCTCATCCCTTTGTGATAAGAAAAAACATTTTGAGACACAGACAAGTATAGTGACTTGTGCAAGATTGCACAACATTTTGTACTAGAGGCAAGAACAGAAACCGGAGTCAGATCCTCAGCTGAGGTAAATTGTCATGACTCCATTGACTTCAATGGACAATTTGAGAAATTGACAAAAAAATGACAATTTACACCAGCTGTGGATCCCTAGATCTCCTGATTCAAAAGACGATCCAGTCTGTCCACACACTGACTTGTCTGTTGCCACCACTGCCCACAGTACACATACAATGTATACTCAGATATATAATCATTATATAGCAGGTGCCGTGATGTTGAGAGATCTAGCATTGATCACTGCAACCAGAGTTTGGATATAGATTCCAAGTTCAAAATTGTCACCTGGAGGATGTTCAGATTAAGATTTTGACTCATTCTCAAATCTTTATAAAGGCTTTATGGTTGAGAGAGATGAACTGATAAAGGTTTCAAAGGGAAGGGAGTTCTACACCATAAGATCCACAATGGCAAAGACCCAACTGCCTGCTGATCTGAGGCATGCTGATGAATTGAGTGGTATGAGAGTATAGAAACCAGTCATGGCATGGATGAGAAGGAGGAAAATGCAACTGTATGGTAACCATTATTATTATTATTCATGTTAGTCTTCCTCTTCTCTCATGTGCTTCTAATACAATGTGATTGACTTAACTGGTGTACGTCCTAAGATGTTTCAAACCACTGTGGTTTGCTGAAAATAGCTCAGTAAAATGAATAGGGTGTTTACTTAATTTTAAACCAGGTTAAATATTTAAATATGATTTCATAGCTTTTAAGTATGTCTGGATGAATGATCTGATCATCAATTTTAAAAAGCAGGAGAGTAAAGCTAAATGTCTGCACTATCAGATTGCACAGATTGGAAGGCACTAAATTGGACATAAATGCCATGAGTTTGGTTTGAAGGGATTAATGTGACCTTTATTCTGGTTTTGCTTCCAGTGCATTTTCAACTATTGAATTTTGATTTTAGTTTCAGGTTCAAAATAAGCAAAAAATGAAGAGCAAAACTCAGCCAAAAGAGCTGAGTTTTTCTAGTTTTATTGTCAAAATATATGATTTCTATCTGAATAAAATAAATCTTTTCAAGATTGCTCAAAACTAGCTTCAGGTTACAGATGGGTCTGAATTTAGGCCCCACTCAATTCTGGGGGGTATCTCAGTCCACAGGTGTAAACATTCTCCCGCTGAAGCCAGTGGCAAAACTCCCCTTAATTACAGTGAGATCAAGAATTGGACATTTTCACACGCTTTGGCCATCATGCCTCAGTTTGGGGCTGTGTTTTCTTATGGAACTCCGACACTGCTCTAGTAGGTGAGATTAGCACAGCTGACGAAGTCATTTTAATCAATATCTCTTGAAAAAATATTTTTTTCTGTTGTGTGTTGGTGATGTTGCACCTCACATCCTGCTTTCCAGCGAAATATGCTGAATTGGCTATTCCCATCTTTAAATGCCTGTTAAAGCCATCATTCACTTGCAATGGGCCTATTCTGGTTATTTGTTCACTGTAAAAGTGGCCTAGTTTGGAATGAAAATTTCATAGTGCATGGCAATTTTTTCAGTTTTCTTCCTAGTGCATCCCTCCCCCCCCCCTTTTTTTTTTTTTTCTGTTTTAGGCCCTAGTCCTTTTATAAGCAGAGTATGGGCTGCAGGCCGGCTCCAGGCATATATCACATTGGTATGCCATCATGTGCCAGCAATGCCCCTCTGCCATGTCCAGTTTGACCAATGTACATGGCAGAGGGGCATTGCTGGCACACCCATTGTTTCATGTTCTCTGTGTATATAAATCTCCCCACTGTATGTTCCACTGAATGCATCCGATGAAGTGAGCTGTAGCTCATGAAAGCTTATGTTCAAATAAATTTGTTAGTCTCTAAGGTGCCACAAGTACTCCTCTTCTTTTTACTAGGAAATCAGTAGAAGTTTCTATCATCAGACAGCAATACACAACAGACTGCTCAGTATCTGTGACTTACTAAATGTTCAGTGATGGCTCAGAGCCAGGGAGTCTGACCGAGGTCTGCTTCTTTCCGTGTCTGAGTTCTAACTGATCAGCATTGCATAGCATCACAACTGGTTCCAGTGGCTCTTGCCAGAGCTTCTTGGAGATATAGTCCCCCACATCTTCATCCCCTAGCCAGACATAACAATATTAATGATGAACAATCCACATTTACATAATAACAAATTTCAAATACTTATAACCAACCTTTTAAATAAGCTAACTAGTCTCTGATGTGCCTTGCAGTCTCACATGGACCTGCAGGTCTACTCTGAGACAACAGCACCACTGCTGTGAAGCGGTGATAAGTCCATTAGTTCTGGTTGTGCCATGTACTGGGGCGCAGCTATCTCAACCTATTGTGGCTGGCAGGGCGGGTCTCGTGCACTACCCCTGCCCTGAGCGCAGGCTCCACAGGTCCCATTGGCTGAGAACTGCAGCCAATGGGAGCTGCAGGAGCAGTACCTGTGGGTGGGGTCAGGGCGTGGAGACCTTCTGCCCTCCTGCCCCCGCCTTGGAGCCACTGCCAGAGGGACGTGCTGGTCGCTTTCGGGAGCCACCCAAGGTAAGCACCTCCCGGCCAGATCCCACACCCCTCACACCCGAAGTCCCTCCGAGAGCCCACATCCAAACTCCCTCATAGAGCCTGCAACCCCTCCTGCACCCCAATCGCCTGCCCCAGCCTGGTGATAGTGAGTGAGGGTGGGGGGATAGAGGTGAGCGAGGACAGGGTCTCGGAGAAAGGGTGGGGCCCGGGCATGGCCTTGGGAAGGGGCGGGACAGGAGCGGGGGCAAGGGTGTTCAAGTTTCTGAGATTAGACCGTTGGCAACCCTAGGAGTCACCTATTCCTCCGCAGTATATATCCATCTGGACTGGCAACTTCCTGTGACCTCACTGCTGTTTGTGACCATTGTTTCTTATCATAGCAACACACAGCATCATTTTAATGAAGTGGGGGCAGCTTCTGGGACCTCAAACCACACTGATTTTTTTGTTTGTTTTGTTTTGCAATATCAGTCTCGTGTTACGTCTGCAAGTCACCAGTGATTCCGACATCCATTTCTACCAGTGGAGGCATTCTTGGTTTCAGTTTTCTATTCAACAAAACATCAGCAGGTGACAACCCATTCTTCACTGGTCGACTGTGCAATTTAATAGTCAATTCAGAGACTGACTCCACACTTTTTTTTTAGTACGACCTTTATTATTTTGACATTGTTTCCACTAACCTGTTGGATTGGGTATAATACAGACTAACAGTTATATATCTAAACCTGTACTTCACTCCAAATTGCTTAAACTTATACCCACTAAACTCTGGTCCATTGTCAGACATTACTAAGCCAGGTATACAATGTCTAGCAAAAACAGATTTGATATGCACAGTTAGCTGTTTACCTGTAGTTTCTTCTTGTAAGAGTATCTCATGGCAGTGTGAAAAATAGTCTAAGGCAAGTACATAGGCTTTTTCCACCAACATAAACAAACCTATGCCCGCTTTGCTCCAGCGAGACAGTTTTCCTGGGCCATCAACATGGGCTCTTTTGCTTGACTTGGCCTGTAATTTTAGGCTATGCAGCAAGCCTTAACAGCGTCCTCAATGTCACTGTTCATCTGAAGCCAGTATAAACTATCTTTGGCCTTTCGCTTAGATTTTTCAATTCCTTTGACCTCCATGTATACGTTTTAACACACTTTTGTTCTGTAACACCTAGGAATTACCAAGGCGGTGCCTTTAAGCTGAATCCCAACTAATTCTGAGAGCTCCCTCTTAAACTGATATTAGGGGCTGGGAGTATGCTGTTCTGGCAACCATGAGCCAATAGCCCTAATTACTTTCTGAGAAGTAGCTCATGCAATCACAGTCTACATTTTGTCTCAGGCTGGACGTTTTTTTTTTAAAAAAAATTAGATTGATATGTGTAATGTCTACTCTAGACTTTGCTCCTCGGCAGTTTTGTCAAATGCTCTAGAGAGTGCCTGCAACTATCAAATCTCTTCCAGGTTTGTATTCAATTTGCAAATCATACAATGGGAACTGAAAAAAATAATTTCTATATTCTTGGGAAAGTATCTGTCAGGCCCCTTTTGGCAATGTCAATAAGTGGTTTATGATCTCATAAATAAAGTCATGAAACTTTCACACCCATGAAGTAAGGCCAAAGTTTCCTTCTTTATTTTAGCACACCGACACTCTGATTTTGTTAGCACTCATGAAACACAAGCCACTGGTCTCCAGTTCTGACTATACTGTTGTAAAAGCACTGCACCAACACACTCCTGTGAGGTATCTGTAGACAACTTAGATTTGTGCGTACTTTCATAGTACCTCAGAACTAGGGGCTACTTTAATTAACTCCTTCAGTTGCTCAACTCTTTATTAAAGTTTGCAACCCATGTCCTTTGGATATTTTTATATACTAGTGCTCTCAGTCTTTCATGCACAAATTTCTCTACATAGTTCACCGTTCCAAGCAAACTTTGTACTCCTTTCTTCTCTGTTGGAGGTGATGGCCCCAAGCTTACTATGATCTACCTGTACTCCTTGCTGTGTTAAATTCTCTCCCAGGTATGTTATTTCTGTTACACTGCATTTACTTTTTTAGTTTGGTTAGCTTTAGCTGAGTAGCTCTGGCTCTTTCTAAAACTTCTCAGAGACCTATGTAGACATCAGTAACTTCTGTACCATCAACTACTGTTGTATTTTTCTGTGAAATACCTGAGGTGCAAAACACAGCCCTAATGAGCAATTTATGGAAACACTGTTTCCCAAAGGGGGCATTGAATGTGCACAGATATGTATTCTGTTTTCTAAGAGCACCTGCCAGAATCCTACTGATACAAGAGTAGAAAAATATTTCTCCTCATGTTCATAGTGAAAAATGTTCTCTTTTTACATATTTGTCATTTTTTTGTGTTCTTCATTTTTTCCACCATGACCAATGTGTACCTACTCTATTGGTTCTTCCACTCACACTGATCCCCAAATCAATAAGTCTATCCATTTCCTCTTTTAGTCACTGCCTCAGGGTGAGGGGAACTTTCTAGGGACATGAGTTGTGGGGCAGTCGGCCCCTTTCAGCTCTTTTCTGTTCTCTCTTGAGAGCTTCCCTATCCCCTGGAAGTTGTCTTCAATCATTTTGTCCCCTGCCTCTCCAATGAGTATACCCTCTTGACAAGACCAAGGTCTGGACACATTTTCAACCCTATAATGGACACTCTTTTCCCTGCCACTATTACAAATTGTATCTTTTCCAATTTATTACTCACCCTTACATTTAGTTCACACGCTTCCTTTGCAGGGATATGCTACCACTGTAAGGACTCAGTTTTACCCTGCTTAACTTCTACTGCCTGTGGATTTTCTTTCCGTTCTAACGTCACTTTTTCTGGCAAAACATTGGCTGGTGCACCTCTGCTCAATTTTCAATTCATAAAATACCCCTTTTGCTTTCAGCTTGATAGTCCCACCATCTTGGACTGCACTGTTGTCCATTGCTCCTGTGAACAATTCCTCTGAGCAAGTGGTGCTGTCAAAACCCCCTTTGTCCACACTGTGTATACTCTGCTGGTGCTTGCACACTCTTGCAATGTTACATATTCCACTGTGGTTCTTACAGCTCTTTCCATGTGTTGAACATTGGCTTGGCTTCTGTTGTTTGCCACAGCATGTGCAGCTCCATGGGCTGTTTGTGGAGAACTCTGACTTTGAGCTCTGCATGCATTTCTGCCACAGGTCTCTTTACTTTTAGTATTTTGGATTCTCTATCATATCCACAATGCCAGAGCTCTGTCCACCTCCCTTAGCCTTCCGTGGGACTGGATGACTTTGCTTAGCAAATTCTAATGATTTTGTCAAGGGTTAATTCTGGGTTTTCCAGGAGTCACTCTCTGAAGTGTTTGCCCAGATCCCAGTCTTGATCCAGTTCTGTTTGTCACGTTAATCACATAGAGACAAAGGCAAATGGCACTAGCAGCAACAACGTTACTGTACAAAAAGAGGTGTACTGTCTCCAGCACTTTGTAAAGATATGCGTCAGTATTCACCATACAGCACCGCCTAGTGATCAAACATTATATCGCAGTTTAAACTTTCCATCACATCTGCCCCTTTTAATTTTTTTGAACAATTTTAACACTATAAAACTATTTTTTCAAACTAACTCTAAACCTCAACACACATTCATATGTTTACTCATCCCTAAATTGTACTGCTTTTTTAAACTATGCTGCCAGAACAGGTAACAAGTGACTGGGTTGTCTTTTATTTGTAATGGCTGTCTCTGGCTGGTTTGGAATAGGTCAGGGATTGGCAACCTTTTGAACACGGGCGGGGCCGGTTTGTTTACCTGCAGAATCTGCAGGTTCAGCCGATTGCAGCTCCCACTGGCCGCGGTTCGCCGTTCCAGGCCAATGGGGGCTGTGGGAAGTGGTGTGGGCCGAGGGATGTGCTGGCCACCACTTCCCACAGCCCCTATTGTGGGAACGGCGAACGACGGCCAGTGGGAGCTGCGATTGGCTGAACCTGTGGACGCTGTAGGTAAACAAACCGGCCCAGCACACCAGCAGATTTCCCTGATAGGCCGCGTGCCAAAGGTTGCCGATCCCTGTTCTATTGTGGTTTTTTTCTGGACACAATGTCAGGTTAATCACCCAGAGACAGACAAAATGGGTGCTAGCAACATCAACATTATTGTAAAAAATATGCCAACTGTCTCCGACACTTGGTAAAAACATGGTGCAGTAGTCTTCACACAGCACCACCTAGTGACTAAACATTGACAGGTTTCAGAGTAACAGCTGTGTTAGTCTATATTCGCAAAAACAAAAGGAGTACTTGTGGCACCTTAGAGACTAACCAATTTACATCCGATGAAGTGAGCTGTAGCTCACGAAAGCTTATGCTCAAATAAATTGGTTAGTCTCTAAGGTGCCACAAGTACTCCTTTTCTTTTTGACTAAACATTATAATGCAATTTAAACTTTCCATCAAAATTAGTGCCCCGACACTGTAAAATTAGCTCTTCAGTTTAGATCAGTCATAAACTTTTCAACTGTTTTGCCCCTTTTTTTTGTACTTTGTGTTTAAAAACATTTCACTCATATGTTTCATTTTTACAGGGAGTACAATATTCCTCAAACTTCTATAATACAGTTTCATAGATAGCATCCTCTGCCTGAACGGAAACTGCTAAACACATTGAGTGCTTCAGAAGCAGCTATTATGAGACATAAGGCTACCTTTTGACTGCCTTCTTTTTTTTTGCTGGCACGTGTTGCTTGCAGATACATAGTGAAATGCTGTTTAAATGTTCTCTTGTCTTCCACATTTCCAGAGAGTTTCAGCTCTGGTGGGGCTTTTAACTACACCATTCTTCCAATCAGGGTTTTTTCTTAGATGTTTTACTCCTGGTGTCATATGATCTTCAGTGATACTCAGAGCCAGAGAGTCTGACAGAGGTCCATGTTATTGAGTGTCTGAGCAATAACTGATCAGCATTGTGTAAAATGAACCATGGCACTGAAAAGCAACCAGTTCCAACTGGCTCTTCCCAGATCCTCTTACAGGAACAGTTCCTCACAGGTATGTAAATGTAAACAACCTGTCATGCCCACACATTTGTTCTTCAGCAGAACTCTCTGCACCTTTGTCTGTGTGTGTGTGTGTGTGCGCGCGTGCAGCACCAGTAGATTCACAGATTGATAGATTCCAAGGCCAGAAGGAAACATTGTGATAATCTAGTCTGGCCTGCCTCCTGTGTAACACGGACTCTTCTCTGAACTCTTTCCAACTTATCTCCATCCTTCTTGAATTGTAGGCAGCAGAACTGTACACAGTATTCCAGCAATAGTCACACCAGTGCCAAATACAGAGGGAAAATATCCTTTCTACCCTATTCCAGATTCCCCTGTTTAGACATCCTAGGATCGCATTAGCATCTTATCTGTACCTGGAAGGAGTTGTCAGACAGCCTCTGTAGCCTGAACAGATGTGTGTCAATAGGAAATATGACTGTGGTATTCAGCGATATCCATGCCAAATACTTGCTCCTCTTATATAGAAGAGGAGGTACTGCACAGCAATACTCTGGAGAAATCACACCAAACTCTATTGTAATCTGTAGCATTTTGGACTATAGAATTCTGTAGTGTATTTTGATAAGGACTTCTTCAGGAAACCTTGTTTGAAGTCCAAGAACCAGTTCTGGAAGCTAAAAAAATATTGAGGCCAGCAAAAGACAGGGTCTGTCCCATCCTTGCTGACAGGATTCTGAGTAGAACAGTGTCAACAAAACATCCCGTGAAGCTATTAACATTGTTCAATATCACTCTTTTTTTGGGGGGGGGGACACAAACTGAAAACAAATATTTACATCTCTGAAGTCATGAAAGGGTTAATGCAATGTCAAGGGGGCGGAGGGGGGAATGACCTAGAATAATCAGAAAAATCTTTGGACTGTGAAGAGATTGCCTTGAACAATTGGGTACCCACCTTGCCAGGAAAAACTCCTCTTATTGTCTCCTGTTGAAATAGCTTCCGTTATTCTACATCCGTTAAGCATAAATTGTAGGAAATTAGACATGTTTCAAGGGTCACTGGCTCATTTCCTTGTGATAGAAAGTACAGTGTAAAATGTTTACATTTAATGTAAATCAGTGTTTATTTAACCAAGAGTGTTTTATAAGCATTGCAATGCATGTTTTAACTTCAAGCCAGGGTTCCAATTACAAACTCCTCCCATTCCCACAGGAAAACACAGATGGGAATGTTGTCTTGGGCAGGAAATAGCACCGAACAACCAGAGGCCTCATTACAAACTATGCCAAACACAATCAAAGTGCAAGCAAAATGATGGCAATGGCTTTGTTAAAGCACCAGACTGGAACTCAGGAGATATGAATTCAGTTCCCAACTGTGTCATAGACTCCCTGTGTGACTTGGTTCAAACTACTTCCCCTCTCTGTGCCTTTTGCCTCAAAAAGAGGGTAAATAACACCTTTCTCCCACCCATTATTTGTCTGTTCTGTTCGGATTATAACTTTTTAAGGGCAGGAACTGCTTTACTATTTGAATTTACAGTGCCTACCACAACGAGGCACTTATCTTGGCTGGGGCCTCCAGGTGCTACTGTAATTACAAATAAATAATAAAACAGTGGATTCCTTGCACTTCTGGAATCAGTTGACTGGGAAACAGAATTACATTACTGATCTCCATTCTGCTTACAAGGGGTAGGGAACTACAATCAGAAGAGCAAAGTACTACTGTGCTCCAAAAAAAGGTTAAAATTAGAGGTAGCTATATAATACCAAAAGTTATTTACAACTATGATAATCAATAAAATAAGCCAGTTTTCTTCAGTGTTATTTGTAAGGCCATATTCTATTTTTATTCTCCATTATTTAGGCTGTTGCAGGATATTTGTGCAAATATTTGAAAATCCAGAATGTTTAATGACTGTTAGCATAAATTATTATTCCAACTCAAAATGTATACCATAAAGTGTTGTTTGCTAATTTGACCTCTGAACTTTTTACTTAATTGCATATTTAGAGGATGTATTTTGGTCTTGGACACCAAAATATGTCTTGTGGCATATTTTAGTGTTTATGGTGTATCACCAATAAACAGTGACAACACCTTATTTACTGTTTGCTCTTTGTATGTAGTGCCTAGTTTTTTTTACTAATTGACTCAATAAAAGAGGGTTTGTTTTTTTCTCTTATTTTGAAATAGCTCTGAGCAAATTCACCTCTCAGGATTTCTAAAGTGATTTATCACCTCACTTGTAATAACAACATATTTCAACATGAAAACTTAATTGTTCTAAGGACTTGCTTGGATTCATACTCTCTGTCCTGTGGATATTTTATACAACTTCTGCTTGTGTACACTTATCCAGTTTGTTTTAAGCTTGCATAAATAAAATATCAAGAAATATATAAAGGACCCATTAATTTAAATTGTTAAATCAATTTAAAACTCAGATCAGACATTCTTCTAAATTAAATTAATTTTGTTTGGCATTGTGCACAGCAGGTGAGGCCGAATTTAGCATCTCGGACATTGCACAAAACCACTGAATGAAAAATAAATAAATAAATATCCTTGAACTCTCTGGAAGGAAAAGAAGAGTTGTTAGTTTCATTCTTTTGAAGGAGGTGCAGTTGCATTATTATTACTAGGCCAACTTATGAATCCCTTCCTAAACTGTGACCCAGTCCTTAGTTCTATGGTCTCTACAAACTTGGTTTTGCAACTTGTGAAAAATGTAAACTGGCTCCCTTATTTCTTATTCTGCATTAGGGGAAAATATATCTATATTCTTCACACTAGCAGAAGTCTCCAGACACTCCCCTTTCTGCATTAAAACACTCAGAGACACAGAGGACAAAACCTGTATAACATCAATGAAATATTTGCCCCTCCCCTCCCAATACACACATCCAACAAACACGCCTCAACACACACATCCAAGCACTTGTGATAAAGCAATCCTTTACAGATCTTCCCTTACAGGAAACTACAGCTGTATGACTCTATGGGATAAAGAGTTTGAAGTACCGAGGGCATCTCCAGAGGATACTATGTTGGCTGCATGCCCGTTATCAAGGAATTTCACAGGATGCACATTCAAGGAGTTTTCCTGAAGGGAACAGCAAAGTCAGTTGGACAGTCTGGGTGGATCTTTTATTTCAAGTAACAATGAGATCCCAGGCTGTGCGAAATGAAGGTCTGAAAGGCTTGGTTGCCCCTCCCAGGGAGTAAAGGGCAGGTTCAACTGTAGATTGACTGAGGGATAGTGTCTCTGATTCTCCTGGTAGAGGGTGGAAATAAGAGAAACCCATTTTATATGTTTATACTGTGTTTTCACCCATTAAATGGGATTATCTTATATTCACTGGTTCGCTTATATTCACTGCTTCTTTTCTGACCACAGAAGCTAGTTCAAATACAACAGTCTCCACTGAACAGTATTAATTATCAAATACAGTGATGGGGGCGGGGCAGGGAGAAATAGAGACAGAAGTGACCCCTCTCTTTTAAGCATACTCCTCAGTGTTGTAGAGAGATCCAGGAAATACCCCTAGTCCTGGTAAGTTTAAACACTAAAAATTAGAGTTAATTTGGTGCCAGGAAAAACTTAATTCCTTTCACCCTGTTTTTTAATAAGATCTGCCAAGCTTCATTGTGCAGCTGGCTGATCAGAGGACCCTGGAGGATACTGCCCTTAGACTCCAAGGGATGGAAAACTCATTTACCTAAAGCCTCCATTTCCAGTTAATTTAGACTTTTCCTTTCATTCTGCTTTGTGGCTGAGGATTTTATGCAGACACTAAAGAGTCATTGTGGCCTCATGGAAAACTCTGAAACACTTCAAGCCAATTCTGCTAATTATATATATAAGAAAGAGAGTGAGAGAGGGGAGGAGATGGTAAAAAAAATTCAGCTGGCAAAATGCTGATTTGTTACAATCAGAATGTTCCATTGGACTGTGTCAATTTTGACATTTTGTTTAGAAAACAATAATTATAATACAAAATAAAATATTTTAAGTCAAAATCAAAATGAAATGTTTTGCTTTTATCAAAATGAAGCATTTCAACTGATCTGAAACATGTCACCCCCTCAAAAAAATTTAATTTAACAGGAAATTTCAAAATTTCTCTTTTCCAAATCTAGACCACAAATAAAATTCGAAATCATGGAATTTCCGACAAAATGAAAATTTCACTTACTGACCAACATACTCTCTCTCTGGGATACTACTATTACAGAAATAATATCTTTGTTACAGGCGGTATACTAGATCCTGCTGCTTATTTTCCATTCAAGAGATTAGTGATTTCTGCAGTAGCTAATGGTCTCGTGACATCACAAGAGGAATATAGGGCAGATTCTTCATTTTGGCTGAGCTGCTCTTTGGTGCAAGATATGGGGCTGGAGGCAAAGGTAGCTTTAAACCATCTTTGTGCTTTCAACATGCTAGTCCCATCCGGCCGAACAGCCCCTATTGGCCATTCCACAGCTGAGACTAGCTGAAGTGCAATTTCTTCAGCCACATCCCACTTTTCCCTTCAGCCCCACCCCCATAAACTCCTTACACTCAGGACTATGAGAAAGGTGATAGGGACCCTTATGTTGGCTCTCTGAGTGGGATGCCACACTCAACTGAGGATATGAAAACTCAGCTCTCAAGCCAGGGTGCTGGTGGCAGGTCAGGTCAGGGAGGAACTGAGATGTTCAAAAGCTAGTAAATATAGTTTCAGGTTGTTTAATCGTTCCGATAAAGAATGGGTTTATAGTTAAGGCACTGGACTGGAACCCAGGTGAAGTGGGTTCAATTTCTGGCTCTGCCACACACTTCCTCTTTAGGCAAGTTATATAGAGACAGAAGTTTAAAGGTATTTAGATGCCTGAAGATGTGTATAGGTGCCAACAGGGATTTCCAAGACCTGGAGTTAGGCACCTCAGCACTTTTGAAAATTCTACTAGGCTTATGTGCCTAATATATTTAAAATCTGGCCCTTAACCTCTCTGTGACCCCCATTTGTTAAATGGGGATAACGCTACTTCTTGTATCTGTCTTTTCTATTCTGATCATAAGCTTCTGGGGCGGGCGGGTACAGGGATTATATGTCTGCATAGTGCCTAGCACAAGATGTCCCAATCATAGTTGGGACATCTAGACACTACCATAATGCAAATATATAATAATAGCATGGATATATTGTACAAGAAGTGATGACAAACTAAGTTACATAACACTGGACTTAGGGATCCTGTTGCCCTCACAGTGCATAGATTTTAAGTTGACAATAAATGTAACAATTTAAAACTTTAATACACTGTCCTCAGTGTGCTGTGTGAGGTGGGGAAGAGGAGTTAGGGTGACCAGATAGAAAGTGTGAAAAATCCGGGTGGGCGTGGGGGGGTAATAGGCACCTATATGAGAAAAAGCCCTGAATATCAAGACTGTCCCTCATCTGGTCACCCTAAGAGGAGTTATAGCATCAGTAGCCCATGTAAGACTAAATTCCCACATGTCAGTGCAGTAATTGACCTCTGCACACTAAGCCTGTGATCTCTCTCAGGTTTGAGCCCAAACACCACTTCCATCCGCACACAAATCAGTCTAATTCAGGTCAGCAAGCAGCCTGAACCCTGCTCCAAGAACTTGCGAGGGGAGTAGGTCAGAGTCCAAGTCCTGTCATTTTGCAGTGTGGACATGGGCTGCAGACCCAAATCAGAAGGTCTGCATAGTGCAGTATGGATGTGTTAACAGGGCTGTGAGACCCAGGTCCAGCAACTATAAATCCCGAGCTTTTTGAGGTGGTGGGGAAAGTTCAGGTTTTTGGTGGTCTGTGTGACTTTGCAGGGTGTATTATCTTGGCGTTTCAATCACTGTCTGCATCTGCTACGCTCTTGAAACATTTGTCTGATGTATATAGCATAATAAGAAATACATTGGAAGTGACTTCAGTACATCCAGATTTCACCCATTGTATCTATGACTATAGTTTTAACAAAGATGGAGGAAGACAAGTCACACATTGGTTCAGTGATAAATTCCAAATAATTTTTACCTATGATAATAATTAGATACAAAGAAAGGATAATAATATAATCCAATAATAGCCAGCACTAGTTTTCAAAGTGTTATACATACATTCATTAACTAATAAATATATCTTAAATTTATACATAATCTGCCATGTCATCATATTCTAGTAAATATATAAGTGCCTCTTTCCCTCTGAGTACATCTACTAGATCTAAACAATATATTTGGTTAATTTTGCCTATTTTCTTTTTCACAGAATCATCACAAACATATTGTGATTTTCAAATGTATGCATTATTCAGTTATTTGATAACATTTTTGTAAAGTTTATGTCTGTTGTTTAACAGTTGAAATCTGAAATTCAATATGGATTGCTTAGTTGTGATTAGTTACATAAGTCACATGCTATTTTCATTTTGAGTACAAATCTTATAATCAGGTTCATGGTATGAATTTGGTGGATAGTGATTTTAAAGTTTGCTCTGGGAAAAAAAAAAGATCATTCAACTGAACATTCACTGGCTGAATGTTTAGGTAAATAAAATTGGATTTAGTACATTTTTAGAGAAACAAATTAATTTAATATTCACACAGTTTGGGGGAGATGGACAAGATTGACTCAGGACCTATATAACTTAGTTCATGTTCTACTCATAGGCAGACACCTCTTGGCTAGAATGTTGCAGTTATTGAACAGTGCTCAGCAAAGCTATGCTGAGCACTATTTAGATCAGGAAGTGAAAGTGAAGAACATATCCATTTGAACTTAGCTAGGCAGAATGTTATCACTTTGGAGAAAACAGGTTTATGGAGTACAACGGAGCAGTTCTGCCTCAAAGAGCCCTGGAAAGCTGAACAATGGCTGAAATTATCTCTCTGTGGACTCCTTGTGGCTATGGAGTAAACTTTGCAAAAGACACTTAGGCCACAAAATAATGTAACATAATAATGTAATCACTCAAATTATCAAATGATTTAGAGCTTTCCCTGCTTCCACCCTTGCTTGCTTTTAAAACCCCATACTGTGCAATTCAGGTTGAACTGACTATAAGTAGGCTTATTAGAGAGAGAGACAAGGTGGGTAAAGTTTTTTTATTGAACCAAAGGTGGTTCAATATTTTTTATTGAACCAAATTAGCAGAATTCAATTTTTATTTTTTATAGTTTCGGTGGATAATATTGATAATTTTTAAGCCTTTTCAATTTTTAATTTTTTCAGAGTTGCATAAAATTATGGGTGGAGGGGAAAGATCAGATAAAAAAATAATGTATTAAATAATAATTTAATGACAGTAGACACTGAGATTCAAAAAGTTAAAGCTTTGTTAATGCTCATAATTATCTGCATCTGCACCTCAAGCTCCGCTAACCCCAGAGTCAGCTGTTTTAGCAGAATGGTAAATACATGCTTTATGCAGCGTTCATTACAATACGTTTTATACGAATTAAGGTGGAACTCTACTAAATTCTTAAGCAGCATTTTTCTTAATAAATCTAGCATTAAATTTCAATTATCATCAATGGAAACACTTTTTTTGTTGGTTTGCATGTGTAGGGTGAAGTTGACATTTACAGACATTTATCAATAAAAATCTAATTCTTCCAAACCTAGGTACAGTATAAGTGTCTGGCACTTTTTAAAGACAGGATGATAAGTTTGCAAGATGGCACTCTAACATGCAGTAGGAAAGATGGCAAATTTGGCCTTCTAAGACGTAATCCAAACCCAGAAGCCACTGTATTGTTTCTTTGTTTTTCAGGTGACAGAGGTAATAATTACTTTCAGTCATATGTTGCAGAAACAAACAGGCAGAGTCCCCTTTAGAATTACCGTTGTTCTTCTTTATTCCATTGGCCCACAAATGAAGTCCAAATTTTCCCTTGTCTTTTTACAGTATTATGGCATGACTTGATTTTTTTTTTACATTAGAAAATGATGGACATGTAACCAATAGGAAGCGGTTGCTTGCTAAATAATTAATTGAATTTCCTGGGGAAAGTAGAAGTGCAATAATTTAATAAGGTGTATGGTAAAAGTAACCCTATCTTTTTGTTTATTATTATTTTGGCTAGAGATGTAATCACCAGTATCGGAGAAGCAGATCAGAGTAAGCTAAACCACTAGAGTCCCGCCACTTGAGTACTGGGGAAGGGTTATATGCCAGATTAGCAGCAAGAATGTATATTTATTATGTGTGTGAGTAGAAAATGCTGTAGATGACACTGCAATAAAATTCAAAGCTTGGCTGCTTTGTAGCCATGATTCCTTCTCAACAGATATTTCCAAAATAGTAATTTAAAAATGATACAGCAGAAGGTAATTTATTTTGCTTAATAATTAAATGTTAATAGACCTATCTAAACTCTGAAACAGAGAGTGAAAGACACAAAAAGCACCAGCCCACTCATTTCTTCCAAATGCAAATACATCCCACCTTACACTTATAATTGGAATGTTATATGGCAAATATCTAAATGCAAGATTGCCATTTGCCCTACACTCCTACACAGGGAAACGAGGGGCAGGATCCCCCCTTACTGCCCTGCATGGGCCATGTACCCAGCAGGATTGAGCATGATGGAATGAGTATCCTTCATGGGGCTATTATACCCCAGTCACTCTTGTGGTAAGAGTGGGAGGAGCCTTGATTTGCCCTTCCTTCCCAACATGTTGTCCAGCATAAATGTACTGCAGCTCCAAGAGAAGCAATCTGTACCACGTATAGGGCTAGGCAGAAGCAGGAGGAGAACTAGGAACCAAGTTGTGACTCTCTGAATCACAGTATGGTGCCTGGTCTACTCATAGGGCAGCACAGCTAAGCTCTACCCCTGCCAAAGCTATAATTCAGCCCTAAATTAGCTGCAGTTCAGAAAGAGACCTAAGCTACAAAATGAAGAGCCAGATCAGGATTTCAAACATTCCAGAGTCTGAGGGTTTTCACACCTGGGATTTTGGTTTGGTTCATTACAAAGAAAGTCTAGCTAACAAGTTCAGTTACAGATCTAGATTCAGCTTTTAAACACCCAAAAAGTGCAGAGGTTTTAGCTCAGGTTTGTTTCTGATTTCAACATCACAATGATTATAGATCCAGATAAAATTTGATGAACGTTAGTGAATGGTTAATGGAATTTGGGTAAGTTTTGAAGATGTTCGGTGTGAAAGGTCATGGGGCTCCAGAAGTGTATACATTCAGATTTGGCTCAGATAAGCAACCCAAATCTTTGCATGCTTATCTAATACTCTTGAGTCTGCAAAATGGGTTTGGAAAGCTTGCAAGAAGATTTGGCAAGTGGGGAACACTTTAGAGAGACACACAGCAGGCCTTGGAAACTTGGGGACATTTTTGATTTTTCCTTTCCCCATCTGCAAGAAAAGAATACTCTGTTTGGCCGTGCACCTAAATCCCAAATTTTAAAATGGCTGTGGCTGGTGTACAAGCCCCTCTGTCATGAATACCCATAACTATATAGAAATATGCTCATTCATGCACAATAATCCATGTTCTCATAAATATGGTCCTATCAGGCTACACGCCAGATTTAGCAGACATGTTATCAAATACATGATTATCAGCTGCAGTGCTTAAACTGGCCATGCTGCTAATATCCATCCATATGCTACAGCCCCATAACTTTTGGAATTAGAGGTACAGTAAGGCTTTCCATATCTGTTTACTGTGAAAAGCCTGAATCAGTATTTCTGTTGAGCTTTGTTCTTTTGAACATTATTTCCAAGGCTCAGCACTCTCTGGCTACATAAATTTGACCAACCATATCTATGGTAAAAATGTTTGCAGCCCTCTAAGTGAGGTGAGCCATTAGCTGCAGTTTGCACTACTTGCCTCTGTCAGAAAACTCAAAAACTCTCTCACACACACACATTCTTTTTTTTCCAGACTTTCCCTTCACCGTATGAAGAATAACAAGAATCCCCATGGCGCTAAACTGTTAAAAGGTTTTTACTCATCATACAGTTTTGTTTATAAAGCATATTGCTTTTAAAACCCAGTAGGCTAAATGTATCTAACCTAAACTTGTACAAATAAACAACATTCTAGTTTAGTTGGCCATACCATTGGCAGTCCTGCCCCAAAAAAACATCCAGTTATGGCCAACCTGTACTGACTGTCCTTTTAGTAAGTAGTAGTAAAGAATGGGCACCAAATACCTTGCTACTTCTTTTTTTAAAGAATAGACCACATTTGCCTTGATTTATTAAAGTATAATCCTCTGTCACATGGCAAGTGATGGAGCCATTAACATAACGTATAACTCTTCAAGTTAATAAATGCTGCTTTTAACATAGTTCCCTCCAGTACACATCTGTGCACACAGTTAAAGAGCACAGACAGACACTCATTGATTGAGCAATCCCTTTGCAGGCTTTCGCGTCACCTCACAGCCAATTGACAGGCAGATGATAAGTCAAATCATTTTAAAGGGGACACTGTCAAAACTGTAAAGGCATAAAAATTGACCTACTTTGACAATGTGTCCTTCTTGTCTGCCTTATGGTCTGGAAACCTTCCCTCAGGATCTTTTACCATCTGATCATTACAGCTATCTGCATTTATTTTAAAATGGTAGTGGAACGTATGACGATGTTCCCAGTAAAGCAAATAGAGTTCATTCCTATCATAATTTTCACATTATGGTATGCTAATATTAGGTGTCTTTATTTTAATACTCACTTAGTTATGAGGGGTGTGAAATGATGGACAGCATCAAGATATTTTAGATGATAATGGTGAAGGGACATTGGAAATGCCCAAGGGAGGCCGAATCACCTAGATAGGATTTACTCCCAAGGTAGGTTAACTTTCAAATTTACCATTCACTGCGGTACTCCATTAAGGTCACATGTTACTGACTTTTACACATATTCTCAGCTAATGTAAATCAGCAAAGATCCAAGGTGCATTACAGTAAGAAGGCTGTTCACCTTCAGTATGGATAGATTACTGCTCAAGATGGACACTGGACTTGATCAGCCAATGTTCTGTTTCACTTTGGAAAATTCCTGCATTCCCATGTGCATCATGGAGTCTATAATAATAATTATATTTAATATTATTCCTGAGGGGAGAGAAGATTTTTCCATATTTTGGATTTTACAAGAAAAGAGCAACTTCTTGCCCTATAGTCACACAAATCCTGCAATCCCAAGTAATGGGCTTCCAATATTTCCACTGGAAAGTAAGATAGTTTTGTGGTTAAAGCACTGAAGTGGCAATTAGATGAGCTGGATTTGAATTCTGAGTTGAATTGGTTGAAATTTTTCCACTGAAACTTTTTTTTTGTTGGAAAATTTCATTTTTGAGTAAATTAAAAACTTCACCAAAAGTGCCTGCTTACTTAAAAAAATGTTTTGCTGTTTTTCATCAGAAATCTAAAAAAATTGGTAATTTTCAGACAGTTTTTTTTGTTTGTTTTATTTTTATTTCAGGCAACTTTCAACTGATTTTTCAGTTTTTCAATAAAATTTCAACATTTTCTAACCAGCTTTATCCTTGGCTCTGCTGTACACTTCCTCCTAGGCAAATTATTTAATTTCTTTTTGCTTCAGCTTTTCACTTGTAAAATGGGGATAACAATACTTCCCTTCACTCACTCTCTATCTTGTCTGTTTAAAGTGTAAACTCTTTAGGAGCAAGGTCTGTCTTAACTATGTGCATGTATAGTTCCTTAGCACAATGGTTCCCTAGCCTTAGTTGAGGCCTCCAGGCACCATGTCTACTACAAACAATTAATAATGGCAATAAATAATAAAGGGAGATTTCCCAGTCTAATGGGGAAATTTTAGAGCTCTTCTTACTTATTCAAAACTCCACTTGAAGTTTTGATGGATTATAATGGTGGGATTTTTCTGAAGATATTTATCAAGTAATTCAATTTAGAAGTTAGAAAATACTTATGGCGTTCGCAGATGGGAAGAGGAGAGACAAAAAAGTGTTATTTGTTAGTCACTGGATTCCTCTCTTTTTTAAATAGTAATATTTTCCCTCCAGGAACTTGTCAATTCACTCATTTCCCAGCCAAAGAACTGTGAAGCAATAGCTTTGTGTCTGCTGTTTATGCATAAATAGAAGAAGAGCAAAATAAGTGGGAAAGATATGTTAGCTTGAACATTAATCTGTCATGTTAATGGTTCCATTGCTTGCCCTAATACAGAAGGTCATGCTTTAATATATCACCTTGAATGGATTTTTTTTTTCTGCTCAGCCATTCCATAATGCAGTATTGAAGGTAACATTGTCATTGCTCACTGCAGATGCAGGTAGCAAAAGCTAGTTTTTCTATATGGTTTTCCCAAGTCCATCTGATGCTGTGATTCATTAGCCAATTGTAGTGGTTAAATACAGCTATTTTTCAGAAAGCCTGTTTCTTCATCTTCAAGCTTTAATCTGAATCTGCTGCATTTTCCCGTTAGCTGTAAAGAGGGTAGCTAGGAAATTATAACTATCTTCTCTTCACTCTTCAGATCAACAGAATTTTAATGATACTGTACTTTTGGTGAAAAAGTAATATTTAGTGTTCCGACAGGTCAGACTGTAGATGAGTGACTTCTGTTTGACGTGTAACTTCTATTTGATGTGTAGCAATTACCACTTTATTGTAAAAATAGACATTGGAGAAACATTGCCAGGGAAATATCAACTACCTATCAGTGTCTACAGATAACCTATGAGATACATACACAGACATAGGGACTAAGCCAAAGCCCAGTGAAATCAGTGTTCATCTTTCCATTGACGTTAGTGGGCTTTGGATTAAACCCATACTGTATGTGCAGTGACAAGGAACCCTGGGAAGCCAGACTTTGACTCACCACTGCATGAAAGGGACAATTGTCAGAAAAAAGGCAATTGTGAATGCAAAATTATACGTGAGTGCAAAATCTTCATGGTGGAGTCTGCACCTTTGGTTTGTAAAACACTATGAACATTTACATTATTACATAATTTACAAATAATAACAGCTGTGCAACTACTTTGCATATGCAATTACCACAGTTACACATGCAGTCATGATAAAAGTGAATACGTAATATACTGGCTGCGTGTGTGTGATTGTGTCTGCCATTAGTGACTGGTCCACATTAGTGACTAAGTTTAAGAACCTGCTTTTTAGTCTTAGCTGACTTTAGCTGAAATGGTGGTAACTGGTGGTCTTTGATTCGATCTCCAGAAATAGTCATAATGTTCGTATTTATGAAGCCACAGATGGTCATACATTCAAATGACGGTTTGGATTTGTAAATGCATTTATGCAATTGCCATGATTCTGCACACAGTCATAATAATTGTACATATATTAGGTGCACGGTTCTGCATGAAGTTTTGCATATGAAAGCACACCTGATTTTTTCTGTAAAATTTGACCCATAACTACATTTAATTATTATTGTGCTCTTCCTCCTAAAATGCTTTACAAACTATAATTGGATCTGTACTCCTTTTTCTAACAAAAGTGTGTGCAAAGGATAAATTTCTACAGAAGTCCACTAAAAAATAGGATGTGTGAATGAATATGTAGCATACCATCCCATCAGGAGGAAAATGTCTTACCCACATTCAGTAGATGTGGTTAAAAAATCCCATTGAAAGGTGCTTCCTGCTGAGGATACCCAATTGTGAAGGATGTGTGACATTTTATTACTAAGTGAATGTATAGAAAATGTTCTGTAAGCTTTTTGAACCCTTTGAGAAGAATCAGGAGGTTGTAAATACACACACATGCTCACACACACAGACACACAGTTCACTGGTAGCTTCTGCATGCTCAGAAATCCCCTGAAACCATTATATTATGCAATTACACAGTATATATGTGACTTGTTGGGTCACGGAAACCCCCTTGGGACTGCCACCTGCTGTGCTAGGACTACCTCTGAGCCCGTTTTCCCTGGCAGCTTGGGACTTATGTACCTTGCCTTGTTGAGCCAGACACACTAGCCTGCTACAAACACAGGCCCAGGTCCAAACCACATCCCCCAAAAGCTGAAGTCTTAACTGAAAACAGCTTAAGAAGTGCTCCTGTTTCCAACACCCAGATAGCCAGTTCCCAATTGGATCCAAACCCCAAATAAACGTTTTACTCTCTATAAAGCTTATACAGGGTAAACTCATAAATTGTTCATCCTCTATAACACTGATAGAGAGATATGCACAGTTGTTTTCTCCCCCAGGAATTAATTACTTGCTCTGGGTTAATTAATAAGTAAAAAGTGATTTTATTAAATATAAAGTAGGATTTAAGTGGTTCCAAGTAATGACAGACAGAACGAAGTAAGTTACCAAGCAAAATAAAATAAAACACACAAGTCTAAGCCAAATACAGTGAGAAACTAAATGCAGGTAAATCTCACCTTAAGAGATGTCCCAATAAGCTTCTTTTACAGACTAGACTTCCTCCTAATCTGGGTCAAGCAATCACTCACACCCCTGTAGTTACTGTCCTTTGTTCCAGTTTCTTTCAGGCATCTCTTTGGGAGAGGCTATCTTCTGAGCCAGCTGAAGACCAATGGAGGGGCTTTCAGGGCCTTTTATATCCTCTCTCTTGTGCAACATCACAGCCACAAGATGGGGTCTCTAGCCACCTGGGCAAGTCAGATGTCTATGAATGATTCAGCTTTTGCAGGCCACCATCATTGTTTACATGTTAGCTTGAATGTTCCCAGGAAAGCTCAGATGTGGATTTGCGTCTTCCAAAGTCCATTGTCAGTTAAGTGTTTCTTGACTGGGCACTTACTGAGAATAGTCCTTTCTCAAGAAGCTGACCAAATGCTTCACAGAGGCTACTTAGAATCAAACAAATACATAGCCAATATTCATAACTTCAAATACAAAAATGATACATGCATACAAATAGGATGAATTTATCCAGTAGATCATAACCTTTCTAAAGATATGTTACATGTCATATCTAGTATAAAACATATTCCAGTTATGTCATATTTACACTCATAAGCATATTTCTATGAAGCATTATGGGGTTCAATGTCACAATATATATTTATATAATTTGCTTTATCTTGCTTACTTTTGAGTATCATTGGCATAAGACCATTATACCACAGGAAAGTTTTTGCCTTGCATTTGGGCTTTTTTGACAAGTGGCAATAAGTTCACTCAACCGCATGCAATGAGAATATTACCTCACCCACCATTGAAATGGAGCCATTTCTGGAATTTAGTCTGTCAGATATCTTAACAGTAGGCAGTTCAACAATTCAACAATTTAGAGTAAGAAGTCAAGATAAATATCACTGGTGTGTTGTAAGAATTTTCACTGAATACAACTTAGTACTATCCAGCTGAAACTGAAAGGAAAAATCCAGGAATCAGAATGCACAATAAGTAATCAAACTGGAGTTTGATAAAAGATCCTAGACTTTAACCACTACGTTAATAGAATTCACCATAGAGTCATTTTTAAAGTAGAAATTAAGCTATTAATACTTGAAATTTCACATTCATTTTTTTTTACAGTTGAAATACTGAAGTAGCTGCTGAAGCAAATCCTGTGGGTTTGACCCTTCTATTCTTGCCAATGACAAGAAAAATGTAAAAACCTTGAAATGACACACTTGTTGATTGATGGAATATCTGCTTTGAAGTGGATGGCAGTGATGCTTTTTGGGATACCAACATATGAAAATCTACTTACTTCCCTGGGCCTAACGGTCAGTCTTCTTATTCTTACACAATATTTTGCTATCCCTGTACTACAAAGCAGCCTTCATGTCATGCTTAGAGTTGGAATGTGGTGGAGAGTTCATGAGCATGACTTTAAACTGTGGATAAAGCTAAATTTGCCAGGGGAGGGCAAAGTCAAAAAGCAAATCATTAAAAAAGGAAAAGCTTTGATGTCACATTCCAAGTTAATGTATCATAGCACTGGCAACAAATTGTTAAGTCTGAAATTAAAAATAAGATTTCTCAGAGGGTTCTTTGCCATAATGAAATGACTGAGATATCAAGTGTCCTAAGAGGTAGATTCTTAAAGTCTATCCATTGAAAAATAAGAAGACTATGGAGATTTGATTTTTGGGGGTAGGGGGAAACGGTGTAATAATCTTTTTTTTTCTTTTTTTTTGCATTAGCAGGCAAGCCGACTAGCCAAATTGTGGACCATCTGGAGATGAAATATAATGAAGAAAGCCAATGAAAACATAATTACAACAATTGGCCTAGAAATAACAACAGAATTTATTAAGAACAGCATGCACAGGGTAGGCCAGGAAGAAATCAGACTTCCATTTCAAATTCTGCCGAAGTGTGGGAAATGGAGAGAAAATTTCCTCACATGAAGTTTCAGCATGATCAGCCAGAAAGACCAAGTGGAATTCATACTAATCCCTAGGGCAATGAACCACAAGGTATTTGAAATTCCACTCGTGCACAGGCATAAGAAGAGCTTTGCTTCAATGGAAAATCAAGTTTGTCTTGCAAGAATTAAAATGGTGTTGTTGTAGACAAGAAAGGAGAACAGTAAGTGGTGGTAGAGAGAGGGAAGGGGTCCAAAATGATGAATATCTACAGGGATGACTAGTTAGGCATTCCTGCTTCCCCTATCTGAGGCACCAAGATACTACAGGGATGAAAGCTATATAAGTGCCTGGATAGATAGATTAATCACATAGTAAAAGAACAACGGCCATTCATTGAAATTAAAATTAAAAAAAAATTCTTCTTCACAAAATCTATAATAATTAAACTGCAGTACTCACTGCCCTAGGATATTATTGTGAACAAATAGTTTAATAAAATCTTTTAAAAAAGAGGTTTGGGGTGCAATTTTCAAAGGCGCCTAAAATGATGTAGGTGCCTAGATCTCATTTTCAAAAGTGACTTGGGCACTTAGTAGCCATTCAATGAGATTTAGACTCCAAAAGGTCAGATCTGGCACACAACTCCCATTGAAATCAGTCCCTTTAATAATCTGGGTTTAAGTGCCTAAATCACTTCTGAAAAAGGGGCTGAGGCTCCCATATCACTTTAGGTGCTTCTTAAATTTTTACCTTTTGACTTTATAGTCCAGTTCCACCTTCAGTTACACCACTTGCAAATGGCCTGAGGGCATACTTGGGTCTTTACTGTGAAAGAAAGTGAATACGATTTGTAGTTACACTAAAGTAGAATGACAGTAATGCCATTCATTTGTATAGTATCCTTCATATCACGGAAAGTACATTTAGTTAAAAAATAAACAGGAAATATTGAACTGTGAAGAAAAATAGCAAGGAAATATTAGGTGGGAAGAGCCATATGCTAAATAAACAGGGTGGGCCAAATTCATCTTAGGTGTAATGCTGTTTATTTCACTGACCTTACACTAGGAATTAATTTGACTCTAAGAGCTCAAACAAGAAACAGAAGTTAAATCTTCAGAGGGAAGGTATCGTTAAAAACTAAGCAGGTGTGAAATCTGTGCCGAAGCATTTATAGAAATGATTTACAGTCCCAAAAGTAGAATTATATAAGTTCACTGACAAAATCACACAGACCTCTAGCTTTAGTGGTCTGTGAGGGTGCAGTATATTTTGCTGTATAACCCTCACTCTTCAGGGGGTTGTGTGAATGTCTTCTCCATTGTATTATTATTATTATTTTATTATAGTACCTAGTAGACCCAGACAAGATTAGGGCTCTCTGTGCTAGTCACTGTACAAACACATAGTGAGAGACAGTCCCTGCCTCACTTAGTTTACAATGTGAATAGATAAGATAGACAAAGGGGAGAAAGAGGCAAAGTCTGAGGCCACTGGCTGAGTCAGGAATAGAACCCAGAGCCTCTGTAGTGTAGTCCAGTGTTTCCACATGGTATTCCACATGGCTGCCATTCCCTGAGTTTCGTTTTGAGACATTTAGTGTTGAACAAACCCAAAATGTCTAAGCAAAACTCAATTGAAACCAATCTTGTCAAAAAACCCTCCAAGTGAAACCATGAGTGATTTCAGCTGAAAATTCTGCATGTTCCCAGTTGGCTTAAAAATCTTGTCAATGCAGCAAACCTTTGACAAAGACAGTTTGTAGTTCAAGCTTGAAAAGAAACTAGATACGTTGCACTTTGTTCTGGATTCTATTGCAATGGTCTGCTAAACTCGCATTTTCAGTATATTGAGCATGTGAAGGGTTAAACTACAACACTCATACTTTTAATCACGAGAAACCTGGAGATCTTTTTCAAAAGGTTGACCTAGCTAGTATTGCTGTTGCTATGGATAGGAATGGGAGGAAGGTTGATTTTTATCTATGTGAAAACAAAAATTGTGCATTCTGGGAAGCAGAAAAATTGTGAGTCTCTCAGGTAAACTCTGAAAGCCCAGAAATAAGAACCCTGATTACAGCTATCAATAAGGATAATTGTGTGTATAACTCCATGCATAGTGCATTGAGGATTTATGTCTAACATCGGAGCTCACTCCGCTTTCATATTAACCTTTCATTATTGTCTGGGTGCTACACTGGGTCCTGGAAATCTTGAGAATTAATATCCTTTTCAGATCTCCCTTTCCTCAGCAAAACCACCTTCACAGGCAGGATTCATACCAGGCCATGAAACATAGACAGCTCTGGTAGGACTGCAGGATTATCTCTTTATAGACAGAGAACAAACTTCAGGATTCCTAGTGTTCACTTTATTGGCAGCCTTTGACATAATGGATAATAAACTGCTAATAATAGAAATCATAGAAATGTAGGACTGGAAGGGACCTTGATACGTCATCTAGTCCAATCCCCAGGACTAAGTATTATCTAGACCATTACTGACAGGTGTTTGTCTAACCTATTCTTAAAAACCTCCAGTGAAGGAGATTCAACTGCCTCCCTACATAATTTGTTCCAGTGCTTAACTACCCTTATAGTTAGTAAGTATTATAGGGCTGTTAAGCAATTAAAAAAATTAATCATGATTAATCGTACAATTAATCGCACTGTTAAACAATAATAGAATTCCATTTACATACATATTTTTCATTGTTTTCTGCATTTTCAAATATATTGATTTCAGTTACAATACAGAACACTAAGTGTACAGTGCTCACTTTATATTTATTTATTATAAATACTTGCACTGCAAAAATAAAAAAAAGTATTTTTCAATTCACTTAATACAAGTACTCTAGTGCAATCTCTTTATCATGAACATTGAACTTTCAAATGTAGAGTAATGTACAAAAAATAACTGCATGCAAAAATAAAGCAATGTAAAACTTTAGGGCCTACAAGACCACTCAGTCCTACTTCTTGTTCAGCCAATCACTCTGACAAACAAGTTTGTTTACATTTGCAGGAGATAATGCTGCCCACTTCTTCTTTACAATGTCACCTGAAAGTGAAAACAGGCATTTGTATGGCACTGTTGTAGACGGCGTCGCAAGATATTTACGTGCCAGATGTGCTAAAGATTCATATGTCCCTTCGTGCTTCAGCCACCATTCCAGAGGACATGCGTCCATGCTGATGATGGGTTCTGCTCAATAATGATCCAAAGTAGTGCGGGCTGATACATGTTCATTTTCATCATCTGAGTCAGATGTCACCAGCACCAGGTTGATTTTCTGTCTGGGTTCTGTAGGTCCGCATTGGAGTGTTGCACTTTTCATAGAATCATAGAAGATTAGGGTTGTAAGAGCTCAGGAGGTCATCTAGTCCAACCCCCTGCTCAATGCAGGACCAACACCAACTAAATCATCCCAGCAATGGCTTTGTCAAGCTGGGCCTTAAAAAGCTCTAAGGATGGAGATTCCAACACCTCCCTAGGTAATCCATTCTAGTACTTCACCACACTCCTACTGAAATAGTTTTTCCTAATATCCATCCTAGACCTCCCCCACTGCAACTTGAGACCATTGCTCCTTTTTTCTGTCATCTGCCACCACTGAGAAAAGCCTAGCTCCATCCTCTTTGGAACCCCCCTTCAGGTAGTTGAAGGCTGCTATCAAATCACTCTTATCTTCTGCAGACTAAATAAGCCCAGTTCCCTCAGCCTCTCCTTATAAGTCATGTGCCTCAGCCCCCTGCTCATTTTTGTTGCCCTCCAATGGACTCTCTCCAATTTGTCCACATCCTTTCTGTAGTGGAGGGCCCAAAACTGGACGCAGTACTCCAGATGTGGCCTCACCAGTGCCGAACAGAGGGGAATAATCACTTCCCTCAATTTGCTGGCAATTCTCTTACTAATGCAGCCCAATATGCCGTTAGCCTTCTTGGCAACAAGGACACAGTGTTGACTCATATCCAGCTTCTTGTCCGTTGTAATCCCCAGGTCCTTTTCTGAAGAACTGCTGCTTAGCTAGTCGGTCCCCAGTCTGTAGCAGTGCATGGGATTCTTCCATCCTAAGTGCAGGACTCTGCACTTGTCCTTGTTGAACCTCATCAGATTTCTTTTGGCCCAATCCTCCAACTTGTTTAGGTCACTCTGGACCCTAACCCTGCCCTCCAGCATACCTACCTCTCCCCGCAGCTTAGTGTCATCCGCAAACTTGCTGAGGATGCAATCCATCCCATCATCCAGATCATTAATGAAGATGTTGAAAAAAACAGCTCCAGGACCGACCCCTGGGGCACTCCGCTTGATACGGGCTGCCAACAAGACATTGAGCCATTGACCACTACCCATTGAACCTGTTGATCTAGCCAGCTTTCTATCCACCTTATAGTCCATTCATCCAATCCATACTTCTTTAACTTGCTGGCAAGAATACTGAGAGTGTCCATATCAAAAGCTTTGCTAAAGTCAAGGTATATCACGTCCACCGCTTTTCCCGTATCCACAGAGCCAGTTATCTCATCACAGAAGGCGATCAGGTTGGTCAGGCATGGCTTGCCCTGGGTGAGTCCATGTTGACTGTTCCTGATCACTGTCCTCTCCTCCAAATGCTTCAAAATGGATTCCTTGGGGACCTGCTCCATGATTTTTCTGGGGACTGAGATGAGGCTGACTGGTCTGTAGTTCCCAGGATTCTCCTCCTTCCCTTTTTAAATAGGGACACTATATTGGTCTTTTTCCAGTTGTCTGGGACCTCCCCCAATTGCCACAAGTTTTCAAAGATAATGGCCAATGGCTCTGCAATCACATTAGCCAACAACCTCAGCACCCTCAAATGCATTGCAGCTGACCCCATGAATTTGTGCATGTCCAACTTTTCTAAATAGTTCTTAACCTGTTCTTTTACCACTGAGGGCTGCTCACCTCCTCCCCATACTGTGCTGCCCAGTGCAGAAGTCTGGGAGTGGACCTTGTCTGTGAAGAGAGAGGCAAAAAAAGCATTGAGTATTTCAGCTTTTTCCACATCATCTGTCACTAGGTTGCCTCCCCCATTCAGTAAGGGTCCCACACTTTGCCTACCTTCTTCTTGTTGCTAACATACCTGTAGAAACCCTTCTTGTTACCCTTCACATCCCTGCTAGCTGCAAGTCCAGTTTTGCTTTGGCCTTCCTGATTACGCCCCTGCATGCTCGAGCATTATTTTTATACTCCTCCCCAGTGTTCTGTCCAAGTTTCCACTTCTTGTAAGCTTCCTTTTTTGTGTTTAAGTTCACCAAAGATTTCTCTGTTAAGCCAAGCTGGTCGCCTGCCATATTTGCTATTCTTTCTGCACATCAGGATTGTTTGTTCCTGCGCCCGCAGTAAAGCTTTTTTTAAAATAAACCCAGCTTTCCTGGACTGTTTTCCCTCTTCTGTTAGCCTCCCTGGGGATCCTGCCTATCAGTTCCCTGAGGGAGTCAAAGTCTGCTTTTCTGAAGTCCAGGGTCTGTATTCTGCTGCTCTCCTTTCTTCCTTTTGTCAGGATCCTGAACTCGACCATCTCATGGTCACTGCTGCCCAGGTTACCACCCACTTCTACTTTCCCTATCAATTCTTCCCTGTTTGTGAGCAGCAGCTCAAGAGGAGCACAGCCCCCAGGTGGTTCCTCCAGCACTTGCGACAGGAACTTGTCCCCAACTCTCTCCAGAAACTTCCTGGATTGTCTGTACACTGCTGTATTGTTCTTCCAGTAGATGTCAGGGTGATTGAAGTCCCCCACGATAACAAGGGCCTGTGATCTGAAAATTTCTGTTAGTTGTGTGAAGAAAGCCTTGTCTACCACATCCTCCTGGTCTGGTGGTCTATAGCAGATGCCCACCATGACATCACCCTTGTTGCTCTCTTCTCTAAACTTCACCCAAAGGCTCTCAACAGGCTTTTCTCAAGTTTCATACTGGAGCTCTGAGCAACCATACTGCTCCCTTACATACAGTGCAACTCCTCCACCTTTTCTCCCCTGCCTGTCCTTCCTGAACAGTTTATATCCATCCATGACAGTACTCCAGTCATGTGAGTTATCCCACCAAGTCTCTGTTATTCCAATCAAATCATAATTCCTTGACTGTGCAAGGACTTCCAATTCTTCCTGCTTGTTTCCCAGGCTTCTTGTGTTTGTGTACAAGCACCTAAGATAACTAGCCGATTGCCCTACTTTCTCAGTATGAATCAGGAGGCCTCCCCTGTTGCAGCTTCCTCCTTGTGTTTCCTCCCGGTATCCCACTTACCTCAGGACTTAGGTCTCCATCCCTTGGCAAACCTAGTTTAAAGTCCTCCTCACTAGGTTAGCAAGCCTGCCTGCGAAGATGCTCTTCCCTCTCCTTGTTAGGTGGATCCCATCTCTTCCTAGCAATCCTTCTTCCTGGAACAACATCCCATGGTCAAAGAATCCAAAGCCTTCTTAAGACTTCTGAAAGCATGCTCCACACCCCATCCCCCTCAGATTTTGGAAGTCATTTCAGCTTCTTAAATCTTGGTTCAAGTGATGAAGCTATTTTTATAAATCTCACATTGATACTTTCTTTGCGTTTTGTCAAATCTGCAGTGCAAGTGTTCTTAAAATGAACAACATGCTGGGTCATCATCCGAGACTGCTATGACATGAAATATATGGCAGACTGCAGGAAAAACCATGAACCAGGAGACATACAATTTCCCTCCAAGGAGTTCAGTCACAAATTTAATTAATGCATTCTTTTTTTAACAAGCATCATCAGCATGGAAGCATGTCCTCTGGAATGGTGGCTAAAGCACAAAGGGGCATACAAATGTTTAGCATATCTTGCACGTAAACACCTTGCAATGCCGACTACAAAAATACCATGCAAATCTCTGTTCTCACTTTCCGGTAACAGCGTTATCTCCCGTAAATGTAAACAAACTTGTTTCTCTTAGCGATTGGCTGAACAAGAAGTAGGAATGAGTGGACTTCTAGTCTCTAAAGTTTTACATTGTTTTTGTTTTTTAGTGCAGTTATGTAACAAAAAAAGAATCTACATTTGTAAGTTGTGCTTTCACAATAAAGAGATTGCACTCTGGTACTTGTATGAGGTGAATTGAAAAATACTATTTCTTTTATCATTTTTACAGTGCAAATATTTGTAATAAATAATGTAAAGTGAGCCCTGTACACTTTGTATTCTGTGTTGTAATTGAAACCAATATATTTCAAAATGTAGAAAAACATCCAAAATATTTAATAAATTTCAATTGGTGTTCTATTGTTTAACAGAGCAATTAAAACTGGGATTAATCGCGATTAATTTTTTTGAGTTAATCATGTGAGTTAACTGCTATTAGTCGACAGCCCTAATTTCTTAATGTCTAACCTAAATCTCCCTTGCTGCAACTTAAGCTCATTGCTTCTTGTTCTATCCTCAGTAGTTAAGGAGAACAATTTATCACCGTCCTCTTTATAACAATCTTTTACATACTTGAAGACTGTTATCATGTCATTCCTCAACATTCTTTTCTCCAAACTAAACAAACACAATTTTTTCAATCTTTCTTCATGGGTCAAGTTTTCTAGACTTTTAATAATTTTTGTTGCTCTCTTCTGGAATTTCTCCAATTTATCCACTTCTTTCCTGAACCATGGTGCCTAGAACATGACCCAGTACTCCACCTGAGGCTCAGTGCTGAGCAGAATGGAAGAATTACTTCTCATGTTTTGCCTACAACATTTCTGTATCCCAGAATGGCGTTTGCTTTTTTTGCAACAGTATTACATTGTTGACTTATTTACTTTGTGATCCACTCTTGCCCCCAGATAATTTTCTGTAAAACTCCTTCCGAGGTAGTCATTTCCCATTTTGTATTTGTGCCATTGATCTTTCCTTCTGAAGTGTAGTACTTTGCATTTGCCCTTATTGGCAAACTGGAGAAATGGTCTAAAATAAATAGGATGAAATTCAATATCATTTTAAATTCTAATCCTGTCCTCCAAAGTGTTTGCAATCCCTCACAGATTTGCATTGTTCACAATCTTTATAAGTGTTCTCTCTATGCCATTATCCAAATCATTTAGGAAGATACTGAATAGAAGCAGACCCAGGACAGGTCTCTGTGGGACCCTACCTGATATGCCATTCCAGTTTGACTGTGAACCTGTAATAATTACTCTCTGAATACACTTTTCCAACCAGTTGTGCACCCACTTTACAGTAAATTCATCTAGGCCAGGGATTCCCAAACTTGGTTTGCAGCTTGTTCAGGTAAGCCCCTGGTGGGCCATGAGACACTTTGTTTACTTGAGCATCCGCAGGTACAGCCGCTCGCAGGTCCCCGTGGCTGCGGTTCGCCACTCCCCTTATGGTTGCAAAGAAGAACATGAAAGCATGACCCAAGTACACCCCGAAGGCTCAGAAACCAGAAGGCAAATAAAAATAACCTCTCTCTCTGTCTCAAGATTTTTAAGTCAATCTCATGATTTTGGTGGGCCCGACTCATGATTTTTGAAAGCTGTTGGCTGGCAACACTGAGTGAGTAGTAAAAAAATTAATAAAAATCAGGATCTATTCAATTATAAATTGCAAAGAGGACAAAACCTAAAGCATTTGCAACCAAGGATTCAAACAGTTCTAGTGAAGTGTACTAATTTGCGGCGCAAACACTTTGTTAAATTGCAGCCAGTGTCATCCCAAGATTAAATTATTTTATTGTGGCTTTTGCATGGTTTTTGAGTGGTGAGGTAATTTCATTGCCAAAAATTTAGTCAATTTATTACTGGACTGACAGTCCTAAGGATTGGAGTCCTCTGTTCATCCACAGAAGCCAGAAGGGCAGGTTCTGTCATGCAGCCCTTCAATGTACTTGTTTAGGGTCCATCTCTTGTAGTAAAAAAGGAGTTCAGTCTCCATGCTCCATTCAGTCCTTGACCCTTCATTTGAGTCTGCCAAGAATGACACTTAGACCTGGTCTGCCCCAGGTGGGGGGATCGATCTAAGTTACGCAACTTCAGCTACGTGAATAACATAGCTGAAGTCGACGTACTAAGACCTACTCACCGTGATGTCTTCACTACGGTGAGTGGGCTGCTGCCGCTCCCCCGTTGACTCTGCCTGCGCCTTTCACGGCGATGGAGTACAGGAGTTGATGGGAGAGCGCTCAGGGATCAATTTATCACATCAAGACTAGATGCGATAAATCGACCCCCGCTGGATTGATCGCTTCCCTCCAATACAGCAGGTAGTATAGACATACCCTAGTGTCAATTATAATGCTGTGTGTTGTGACTTGGATACAGTTCCTTTGGGAACTGGGATTTCAGTCAACACATTACACATAGACAATTGAGCTGAACAGATTAGATAGTAGTGAAATTTTAGCCACAAAACATGACTTTGGCTAGGTTTGAACTTTTTACTCAGAATTGAATGGCTCTATATTTCCACTGCAATTGTTCCATTACCTATTTCTGATCCTTTCAGGCCCCCCCATAGCTAGTTTAAATCATACTGGTTGGGTTCTTTTGAAGATCTAGGAATGGGTGGTGTTTTTCACGCCATGCTATTTCTGTTAATCTAACAAGCCAAACAGAATCTCTACTGGGAGAAAACAGGCAAACAAATTAACTACAAAGATTTAAAAGGTCACAAATTTTAAAATAAATTCTGTAATGCTTTCATCCAAAATATTTTTATTCCAATCATGATAATGCAAGGCAATAATGCTTTATCTATGTACATTTTGCATAATCTGTTGCAGTATTATCACTGGGTTTTGTTTGAGTTAGCCAGAATTGGGTTTTAGATACCACATAAGCCATCAATAATCCATTAGGCATTTTTATCAATAGGCAGAAAGTATTTACAGTCTAGTATATACCGGCCCGGGTGTTAGAGAGCTTATTCCTTCACTCTCCCACTTCCCTGGTCCTTCTCGCATGAACAGAGAGCAACAATACCCGAAGTCCGAAGGTGCAAACAATTCGATGTTTATTGGGGTGAACTTCCAGCAAGCTTAAATACAAGTTCCTTTTTCCTTATTTTCGAATCCCAACTTACTTCCTGTTTGCCCCTAATTTATATAGTAATATTCTTAGCTATACCTTAACCAATCATTCTACTGAAATTTAACTAACCAATCCTAACATATTGTAACATGATTAGCTAACCAATTATATCCCACCACCTTAATTAGTTTACACCCAGGAAAATTAATTATACAGCAGACAGAAACAATCACAGAACCAGACAGAGATTATACAGACAAACAATAGCAAAGTTGGAACTCTAATGACAAAACAATACAGAAGTGAGGATTTCACATCCCAGCTATTGATAAGTGAGTTCTTGCCAGACAGGATGCTATCAAACTAAGTTTCCTTTTACATTTTCTAGGCACTTCCCTTTCTCTGGAGGTGATAGGAATTATCAGGACAGGATTGTATTCAGGACCGGATTGTATTCCTAACAGCCCAATAGCACCTTCTTTCAATGTGACTAGTTTGGAATGTGAGGATGTGACTGTTCGCTTCCTGGCTTATGGCTGCCTCTGCTGCTTAGCCAAAGGCCTTAGCCTAAGAACAGGGCCTCAAACAGTCACAGTAAGAGAGGGCCCTTACACCAGCAGACAGTGATTTTGATTCTTTCTTTTATACCTCTAGAACTAGCCAAGTGATAAGAATACCCCTAAATTCTTAAAGTACAGGCTTTTGCAGGCAGGCCTGAATATCTATATCCTAACACCGGGATATCAAATTTAGTGTTAAAATCACGGATGTGAGTATGTGTTTTTCTAAATGCCGTATATTTCTGGACGTGCAAGTTCCCTTGTTCATGGGAAAAACACATCTGCAGTTGGAAAGATTAAAAGAACAAAGAGCCAGTGGAGAAGCCCTTGCCAACATTAAGAGTATTAGGGCAGCACAGGAGAGAGTCAGCAAATCTGGAAAAACACTTTGGAGGGATGGAAAGATTAGTGTAGTATCCGAATAGGTCAGGAGGAGCAGTTCCAGAAATAACTTATGTCTGCCACCTGTAGGAAGGGCTGGATTAAGCATTAGGCTCAATAGCTTTGTGTCTAGATCCCTCAGGCTGAGGATTTTTTGATGTGTGATCATGTAAGTGTGTGAGTCCACAACTGAGACAAAAAGCCAAATGATCCCACTGTCCTGACCCAGGGGAGGAAGGGGAAGGAGTCCCCACTGTCCCTTCCTACACAGTGGAGGTGTCTCAGCTGAGGTGATAACTTTGGGGGATGGCCCGCCACCTGCTCCTGATCTTCCTGTGGGCCAAGGCTGGGAAGAAGGGGTATCCCAGCTCATTGTCCTTGGTCCTGTGGCAGGCTTGCTTTTCCCTTCTTCCCAGCCTGATGTTCCTTGTCTTTGGGAAAGCCAGGGAAGCTAGTGGCTTTCACCAGTCATCAGGGCCTCCTTTTTTCTGAGCTGTCACTGCAGCCCAAACAGTGGGCCTGAGATGAAGAAGGGCTCAGTCTTCAGTGGCTGCTCCTGGACCCTGGTCCACTACAACTTCTCATCTTTAAGGGTGTCCCAGGGTGGTAGACAGCTCTGACCCATCATAGTTCTAGCTCTTTGGGTGACACAAGAACTGTTGCCCTTTGAAATGGCTGGGGTCCAGGATGGAGGATGGGAGCCTCCAGGGATGGAGACACTGCTCCAAATCCAAGCACTCTGTGTGGAGTGGGACCTTCATCACTCCCTCCCATTTGAGCAGACAGTTCAGTTGGGGGACCTCTCACCTTTTACCATCAGAGAAATCTGATGAAGAGTGAATAATAAACATGCTCTCATTTGGGGTACCGATGTCTTTGTTCCTGTGTGGATATACATATCCATATGAAGAAGAGCCACTCTTTGTGTGAGCAAAAGATTCTTTTGTTTACTTTTTTGTAAACACAGAATTTAAACAAAAGCTCTTTTGCAGTGCTCAGCCAGCTCTAGATGCAACTCAGGACTTGCTTAACTAAGAAAGTTTTACAATACTTTTAAGGCAACCTTTTTTAAAAAAACTAAATTGGCTTAACTGAAAACTGGTAAGGCCTGATTCTGATCTCATTCAAACAAGGTTTATGCAATTTCACTGGAGTTATTCCTGATTTAAATTAGTGTATGTGAAAGCAGAATCAGGGCCATAGTGCATGTGTGTTCCACTAGGGGGAAAAATAGTTCTAAAACATGTCAGAAGACATCTCAATTTTTTGTAAAAGAGAAATGTGGACAAATATCCAACCCTGTCTAGAGTTTCCCTTCCGTACTGTGTCTAAAAAAAAGTGTAAACAAATCCACAGCATTTTACCCTGAACTGCTAGGTGCCTCCAATCAAACAAAAATCTAAGCTAATATTTGCAATTTTAATAGAAACATAAAAGCAAGTGTATGATATTGTATAATAGGAAAATCCCTGTGGCTTTTTAATCTGAGCTTCCTGGGAGAGGTTTATAAAGGTTTATTATGTTTAATGGACATTTGAGTAATAAGGTTGTTTTAATGGTAGTTTTAGCAGCTGCTGAAAGAGCTGTGGGAGGTGTGCAATGAAAGTGTTGTGTGCAGCAACTCTTGTCAATCCTGACCATTCCCCTAGTCAGTTTAAGAAAGGAAGTTTTTGTTCCTGGCTCTGAGGAGGGGGGAGCCAGACATACTGGTACCCCTGAGAAAGGAGACTGCAAGTAGCTGGAGATTTGTGCACCAGATACCGGGGTATCGAGTATCAGATATATAGATGAGGTTCTTTAGTTTCAAGGAAGCACCACATAAATAAATGGAAAGCAAAGGGGAGAGCACCCTATTGTATGTTCAGAGATTCTAATATTATTACCGGTGACCTGTGGTGAGCACAGGAAACCCAAAGCACTGTCTAGCCCAGATGGAGACGAAATATTAAATTCTTCGCATTAAGATCGTGGTGTGGAACACATTAAGTCCTTGAGGAAACAGTCCTAAGTGCATTCATTGTAACAGAGACTGTAAACCTTAATGTTTCATTCCTGGATTCTACTCCACCTCGGGTTTGATTTTTTGTTTTATTTTTTCTAAAAAGAAAGATAGAATCACAGTTAGGAGAACTTTGTCCCTGGTCAGCTGACCAGGAGTGGATTTGACGTGCTCAGGTCATTTAATATGCAATGACAATGACGCAACTTTTATTCCATGTATCTGGGGGAAAGTGGATACATTGCTTATATTGCTCCCTCTGTTGGATCATAGGGCACATGGACATCATATCTCAGAGGTGTACTTTTACAATGCAATGCATTTTTAATTCATTATTCTCAGAGCGATTTTTGTGCTACAGACAATAGTCACCATTTCTTTCCTTCTCTCTTACACACACACACACACACACACACACACACACAGAGTTAGGGAGCTAGGATCTCTACCAATGGAAATAACCAAGAACTCCTTTAGCTGGCAGTAGAAGTAGGCCCCTCATCAAACTCTCTTTGAATAGCCACGAGATGGAAATATTGCTCACACACTTGTAAACATAATGACAGCATATTACAGCACAATGCATGGCCAAGGGGATGAAGGCAGGTGTGGAGAGAATGCTGGAAGGGATAGTGACAAAGGGTCAGTAATAGTAAAAACTATCATAGGGAAATAGCTGACAGCTCATTTTGCTCTAGACAACATACAGAAGATATAGACTTTGTATAGAGATAGTCCAAGGTGGAACCCCAAATCCAAACACCATCACATTTTGGAAAACTGAGACATAAAATCTGTGATTCTCCAAAGTGAGTTCAACAAAAAAAAAAATCAAAATGACTGAAATCAAATGACTGTTGGGGTCAGGTGGCAAAGCTGATGTGGGAAGTGCTTTCAAAATCAAGCAACTCAAAGCTGAATTTTGTGGCTTGGACCCATCTCTAATTTGCTGCCATATTTTCAAAGGGATGCGGAATCAGTGAGGTGGAAGGAGACAGGTAAATAGCATGGTGATAGCAAATTTCAACAGAGGAGGAGGAATGTGATATTGAGAGAAGCCTGGGAGTGCTGGGAGCAGTGAAGTGTGGGGAAGTGTGTCAGGCATTAGAGCTGGAAAAATCATAATAGATATCCTCTCCATCTCTTTGCAAGTTCAGAATTGTTGCAATTCTATCATTGATGCCATTGGCAAGGAAAGTTCTGCCCTGTTCGTTCCAAATACATTCTTAACATTTCAGGTAGTTATTTACCCTTTATTTTGCAGATACTCTCTCCTTAGCTGCCGAGTGGGACAAGATCAAGTCTGTCAAGAAAGCAATGGCTTTCCCCAGTCCATGGAAAATCATGGAGAGCAAGAAGGTTTGTGTCTAGAATGACAGTGTATTTTATGCTGTTTTTCCACTGCTTGGTTTGGAACCACAATTTTGGTGACTTATCTGATACAGTGTATTTGCTCATCTTATATTTCTAAACAACAATGTGGTGATTATACATGACAAGAAAATCTAACACCTCAGGTGGGTATGGAGGTAATGCTATTGTTCCTTATTGGGAAATGTAGAAATGCATGTAATCCTGTCTCTCCACTGAGTGGTTGCTAGAATAGAGTTATCGAAGGCTACTCCCTTTTGCCAGTTTTATTGAATTAACAAAGATTTTTTTGTTAATTGAACATGCTTTAAAGTACTTTAAAGGGGACATTGCCAAATGCTTGTATATAATATTTATGTGTTTATACTTTGCATTGTTGGTAATAGACTTTTAGACACTTTCTGTCCTTCCCAATTTTGCCCTCTTTCATTAAGCAAATAGTGCTAAGTTTTCCTTCTGTTTTGTTCCTCCCGGAGCACAAGTTAACATGGCTCATTTAAATTTAATCGACTTCTTTGCTTACGCACCAGAGGTATTAGTGAGACTACTTGGAATTACTAATGATACTATTTACGATGAGCCAGACTGTGGCCCATCCAGTGAGCCTGCATAAGGAAGTAAGGTGTGAAAGGTCCCTCCTTACTCCCTTGTACCAAGCACTAAGCCTATATGTTTCACCACAAGGAGGAGAGCAGCCCCCATAGGGACTGCTCTGTTCACTCCTATTCAGGCTGGGTAAGGAATGGGCAGAAAGACTCTGCCATACTCATGCTCCTACAAAGCTGAGCTATGCACCAGGGAAGCTTGGAGGGAGGCGCTCAGGTTGCAGAAGGGAAAAGTTTGGACGGGGAATCAGAAATCTCCGAGCACATGAGCACGTGGCTAGAATACTAAACGCAGTTGTTGCAGGGACCTTGACATGAAAACCTCCTAAGCTTATCTTTACCAGCTTAGGTCAAAAAGTTCCCCAAGGTACAAAATATTCCACCCTTTGTCCTTGGATTGGCCGCTACCACCACCAAACAAATACTGGTTACTGGGGAAGAGCTGTTTGGAAATGTCTTTTCCCCCAAATACTTCCCAAAACCTTGCACCCCACTTCCTGGACAAGGTTTGGTAAAAAGCCTCACCAATTTGCCTAGGTGACTACAGACCCAGACCCTTGGATCTTAAGAACAATGAACAATCCTCCCAACACTTGCACCCCCGCCCCCTTTCCTGGGAAATGTTGGATAAAAAGCCTCACCAATTTGCATAGGTGACCACAGACCCAAACCCTTGGATCTGAGAACAATGAAAAAGCATTCAGTTTTCTTACAAGAAGACTTTTAATAGAAATAGGAGTAAATAGAAGTAAAGAAATCCCCTCTGTAAAATCAGGATAGTAGATACCTTACAGGGTAATTAGATTCAAAACATAGAGAACCCCTCTAGGCAAAACCTTAAGTTACAAAAAAGATACATAGACAGAAATAGTTATTCTATTCAGCACAATTCTTTTCTCAGCCATTTAAAGAAATCATAATCTAACACGTACCTAGCTAGATTACTTACTAAAAGTTCTAAGACTCCATTCCTGGTCTATCCCCGGCAAAGACAGAATATAGACAGACCACATATACCCTTTGTTTCTCTCCCTCCTCCCAGCTTTTGAAAGTAACTTGTCTCCTCATTGGTCATTTTGGTCAGGTGCCAGCGAGGTTACCTTTAGCTTCTTAACCCTTTACAGGTGAGAGGAGTTTTCCTCTGGCCAGGAGGGATTTTAAAGGGGTTTACCCTTCCCTTTATATTTATGACAACAGTTCTTTTAAAAAAGAGCCAGTTCAGTTTTGTTTTTTGAAATACAGAGTCCTCATGTTATTATCCAGCACACAATAAATGTAACAGTTTGCTGCTGGAGCAGTGCAGCTATGCCCATGGAGAAAGCTTCTGAACAAGCCACACCTGACTCCCCTCTGTATTGCAGTAGTGCCTAGTGTACCAGTCAGGACTGGGTTCCCATTGCAGTAGGTCCTGTGCAAACAGACAGTAGAACCTTCACTGAAGAGCTCACAGTCAAATTTAGGACAATGTGCAACAGTGAGAAAAGCCGTATGTTGTAACAAATCCATGCCAGCCCAGACTTTATTTTTGTCACTCATCTGCACATTATAGCTACTCTCAGCTTCCTGAAGCAGCTGGGATAGAATCCAGATCCTCCTGCTGCTAGACCACAGCCCCAACAACTTGAGCTAATATTGGAGAATCATTGTTAGCTGCTATCAGTATAGGACCTATGACACAAAGCCAAACAGTTCTGATTCCATTTAGCAGGGGGCAATAGAGCATACATTAATTTACTTATTCATGATGATATACTTGGGTTTACTGAATTTAACATAATTCTAATTTAAACACTAAACATATTGCTTACTCCAGAAGGGAGCTTGAGCTCAGAAATTATTAGGTAGCATTGGATTGTGGTAGAAGTTCCTGCCCATCATCTTTCCAGCACCAACCTACGGATGATCCAAGAGCATTTAAAGACAAATAAGTTGGAATCATTTTGTTCCACAACCTCAATTAATGCAAGCTGGAAATCAGCAGACGGTACATGAAAGGTTATGCCCCAGAGCATGTAAATTTTGACAGCCATGCCACTGGGATAATAAACAACAGTTAATGCTGCCTGATTTTATGAATGGCCCAAAACACTCCCTACTGCCTGTTTTTGCCATTCCACATACTTTTCTACTTAAAGCTCAAGTCAAAACTGACAGGGGGCTAATTAGATTCCCATATTACCTATTGAACTTTTACAGGGCAATCAAATTGTTAGTCTTCAAAAATATTTGAATAAAGATAATTCTTCTGCCAGATTCAACAAATGACAAAGTGCTCCAGTTTCAAACTGTAGTTCCTTGGTGAATGTGAACATTATGTGATGTAGGGAGGTGAGGGTGAGTCATGATTTAGATCGCCAAAGCTTTTAGTAGGAGATAACAAAACGGATCTCTGTCATTCTCTCTTTGCACGCACGCACACACGAGCATGTGGCAGAAACACCCTCTCTCTCTAATTTCTCTTGTTAGTTATGTCTGAGGAACCATTCTCCAAATCCCCTGGTCTCTGTGCAGTGTGAATTCTCATGCTCCAATCCAGCAGTGTCTATTATAACTGGCACCGCATTTTCCTAATGCGTTAGCACAAACCCTTAAATCCAATACACAAATATGGTGGCCTTGGGAGTGGTTTGTAGGTAGAATCACGAGGATCCAGCCTGGAGGCTTTTTACTCATGACACTTAATAAAATCTAGTGCTTTGGTTTGATATACTCCAGGAAGATGATGTAAAAATGCAGAAGAGAAGGAACTAAAGAAAGTAATTGGAGACCTTGTTTTGCCTTTTCTGGGGATCAGTTGCTGCTGGTTCTCAGGATGGCTGCAGAAAGTGCCAAGGAAGAATAGATTTCAGTTGCCATATATTACAATCACCATTCAAATATGCAGTGGGGGGATTCCCCTTAATGCTATTGAAATCTGAAAATTCTGCTGGCATTAACCTGGGACTTGGGGGACCTTGGTTCAATATCTTGCTCTATCACAGACTCCCTGTGCGATCTTGCACAAGTCACCAAAAGCTGAATGCTCCAAAGAAATTAGGCATTTGGATGCTCAGCATCACAAGCAGAGATAGGTGCCTCCTACAGCCTGGACTTGTGAGAGGGGCAGGGCTTAGCATACCCATCTCACCAGCATATCTGATTGGCCATCACTGTGACTCTCAAAGCTTGAGTTATTCACCTATGCTCCTATACAATAAATGGGGAGATACAACCGCCTTGGCCTGTGATTCACAAAAGACACCATGCTAGATGGCTAGGGAGCTGCCTAAGGTAGCCAATGGGAGATACCAAATGAGAGGGGTAGGTACTAAGCCCCGCCCCTCTCACAGAGAAGGCACCTAAGTCCAAGCTTAAAGGAGGTGCCTATTTCTGCTTGCGATTCTGAAGCTAGGAACCCTCTTTGGAGTTAGGACTGACGGGAGAAGGGATGTGAACTGGGATTTGCCACCTCTCAGGAGGATGCTCTAACCACCTGACTAAGGGATATTTTGATGTGAGCCTCCCTCAGTCACTCCAGTTGAAGCTGTTACTCTGGAGAAAGAAAGAAAGAGTGATTGGAACAGGGGGACTGTATACTGGATGTTCAACATACTGGGTATCCAACATGCTGGGTGAGTGTGCAAACCATCAGGCCATAGAGTCATTCCCATGCTTTGTGTGCTTTGTCACTCTCTGGCCCAAATGACTCTTTAAGTCTTGAACTGGGGGGTCTCCCACATTAGGTGAGTACCTAAACACTGGCCTAAAAGTTCTGAGGGAGTTATGGCTTCTCCTCTCCCCTGGCTTGTTTTGTATGGAGTTGGGTGGCCCCAAGTACGCCTACTGGATTGGGCCCTGTATGTAACTTAGGCAGCCAAACACCTATATTCCCTGGGTTCAGACGGGAGATAAATGCCCTGATGCCTACAGTGAAGCTGCAGCAAGTATGCCCAGAGGCAGAAACATAGGTGCCTGGATAACTTTACTGAAAAAACGTAGGCACCAAGTGAGTTTAGGCACTGACAGGGTTTGGCAGGGAGATCTGTGCACTGTAATAGAGCCAAAACTGGGTATTAGGTGCCTAAAAGACGGACTTAGTCTTTCTGCTCCTCAGTTCCCATGTGTAAAATGGGGATAATTGCATTTTCCTATCTCGGACTTTTTGAGGACAAATACATTAAAGATTGTGAGGTGCCCTATCCCCGCAACATGTGGGCCAGCAAAGGTGAGATGGTGCAGACGAAGATGTAATCTGGTCTTGGTATGGCACAGTGGCAGGTTGTTGTAGATTACTTCCCCTCTGGGGCAAGCCACATTACCCTCCCTGGAATGCTCCTGTGGCAGCATGGTTACATGCTGCCCGTTTAGCAGGGCAGATTGTTATGTTATAATCTAGACCTAAAATCCTCTACCAGGTGGGTTCATTTGGTCTTTCTTTAGATCAGCCCACTCTAATCAGTAGACATGTGCAGGCCCAAAGAATCTTGCTGAGCACATGCACGCATGAGAGCCTTAACGAAACGAGAAGGTAGGAATGAAGGCTAATTCAGAGACCTGTACATTTATGCAGAGTGAACTGATTTTTATTTAAAAGGAAAATGATTATGTTTAAACAATTACATATTTGTCTACTTAATAATGACCAGAGTTGAAGGGCTAAAGATGCCTTTGAAGTTCAATTGATAAATTGTCTCCAGATTCTGGAAAACAATCATAATACAGCTGGCTGGCTGTATATTTAAATTCAATTTGAGACAATCAGAAAATTGTAGCCATCTGCAGACTTCTGCATCTTGTTTTATTTGTGTGTGTGTGTGTGTGTGTGTGTGTGTACGCTAGCTAAGCTAAGAGCCTGAGAGATGAATGCCCTAATGCAGGTTTATGTGATATGAGAACAATTCAGACTCTGAACAGTTCAAACTTAAATGCTGATTCCTGGTATGTTACCCACACATTGCCAAGATATAAGATCTGTCCCCAGTGAAGGCTGATTATTATGCAATCCTTTCATTCATCTGCATGGAATATATTAGACTACCACAAAATTCATTGGTTAGAGTGTGTCAGGACGGTTTTGAGATATCTAAAAAAAAGAGGTTATGTTTCTATTTATATTATCAGGCCTTTTTTTCTTAAATGAAAACAGCATGCATCGAAAGCCTGCACTGTACTTCAAATCTGCTTCAGCTGGTACCAGCTAGTGTGGCTGCTGAGAACTGTGTAGCATTATACACATGGGCATTGTCATGGGTTTTTAAATCCATTTTGTGGTGAGGTCTTTCTCTTCCGAACAATGCAATCACTGTCTACTCCTTTACAATGAAATATATGGTCTGTTTTTCACCTTTCAGGACACATTTTTGTCTTCCTCCTTCAAGTGAAAATGTACCCCTTGGGTAAAATTGGAAAGCACGTCACATCAGGAATAATTTAAGGACTTTGGTCTCCAGTAGGCAAAGGCTGCCTTAGTATAGATGATCTGTGGGCCATGCCTGGGCTCTGAGACAAGTTTCACATAACAGGAAATGCAACAGTAAATTTTTATCATAAAATTAACTAGGTGGGGAGCATGGGGGAATAATATCTGCAGTCTTTTTCTAAAGAAACAATCTGCCTGTTCCTGCTGATGCCCCCTGGTGGTCACACACTGTGTAAAGGCAGTATAATTTTTCTTTGGATGCATTTATCCTGCAGCTGCTCTGTATCTAAGAAATTATTCAGAAAGATTCAGGCAGGGACAATCTTTACTGTGTAATGTAACAGTCTCCCAAAAGAACACCACCACAACTAAGAGGAGTTTCTCCATCTACCCACCTAAATATTCAGTTAGTGACCGCTTGTAAGACTATTTCCAATAGCTCCATTTGGTAACTTCTCATAATACTCCATTCTGCTTAACTATCACACCAGATTACTGAGATGAATCTTCAGTCTCAATCACAGCAATGGCTTTTATAACAACAACAGTACTTTACTCCAGCCTGCACTCAGACTTGCCAACCACCTTCTTCTCCCTAATAACAGTCCCTATTATGACTATCAGGAATTGATGATCTCATGCTAGAAGATCCCTTACATTGTCATTTGCCAAAAAGTGGAGCAAAGCCATCTTGCAAGTCAAGCATGTTTGCATTAGGGTCTCAGCGTACTCATCAAAGTGTCATGCTGTAGAAAAATCCTGAAGAATCCCAATCTTACCTTCTCCACCACCATATCCTAGCCAGAAAACAAAAATTCTCACACAAAAACATTACCAAATTCCTCAAAAATCACCCAAGACAAAACCCAACAGTGTGAAAAAGAAATACTTTTCAAAGTGATGTAACACCGAATGGATTTGTAACAACCCCTACCTCTCCTTCTCACCATGAGTAATCAGAAAGATTTCATTTGACAGCTTCAACATCACAGCACAAACCACTACTACTTGTACTACAAAAGTACTTGAGTTTGCTGGTAGCAATAGTAATCTGTTATCCTCAGCCAGACAAGAGTCTAGATGCAATATACATTGTGACAGCATGATGTATACTCTAACAGACGTGGGTTACACACTGCTGTTACTTTGGTGGATAGGATGGTCACTAAGAAAAGTATAGTGACTGGGTTAGTAGACAGTATGGTGACCAAGTCTCAAGGGAAGCCACAATATTCCCTCATATGGTATTTTCAAGGCAACAGCTGAAGCAATGGCTGCTTGAATAAATAAAATATCAATGGACAATTCCTAAATCCCCTTGTAGGGGAATTTAACCCTATTTCTGACCTGGAGCATCCTCCTTATAGCATACCCTCCATCTGTTTTCAATTATTACCTGAAAACTTAACTTCCCACCCCTACCCCTTCTTTATACATCTTAAGCATCCACTATGGGCCTGATCCAGCTCCCATTGAAGTCAATGGCATACCTCCCATGGAGTGACCTAAAACCAGGTGGGAAAATTCCCATGAGTAGAACGTTAAAATCAGTTGTTATTACCTATTTAGGAAGGATCATATGGGCAAAAGGGGAGGGGGAATAGCACTCTATGTAAAAAATGACATTGTCTATTTCCAAGCCACTCATAACTTGGAAGAAAATGGTCTTGAATGCTTATGGATCAATGTCCTAACGGAACAGAAGGTGGGGTATTAGTTGGTGTCTGCAGACCACTAAATCACACAAGGGAACAGGATGACCAGCTACTCATGCACTTATCTATAATGTATAGTACAAAATCTGTTTCATCATGGGGGACTTCAATTTGAGTAACATATGCTAGAGGCTTCATGCTGCCAGTACTAAAACATCCTTGGAATTTCTAAATATTAAAAATGAGAGTTTTCTAACTCAAAAAGTATTGACCCTCTCACAGCTCCACAGGATCAGTGCTATGCCCACACCTTTGGAATAGTCCCTTGGAGGAACCCCTTTGATATGCCAGGCTCCCAATGGGTTTCACTCATCCCTCAGGGTAGGCCATACTTCCTCACTGCCTCTTGAGACTGAACCTCTGGGCTTCAGCACCTGTGTTTCACACTGTGAGCTCTGTTCAGTGAGTCCAACTCAGACAGACTCCTGGGAGAGACTTGTAGGCTCTCTAGGGATTACGGCACCTTACCCAGTATTTTCAGTAATACTCAAGCAGCATTTCAGAACCATTGGGTTTATTGATCAAATGGAACACAGTATAGGAAATCCTTCGGTTAGCACAGAGAAATGAAGGTTAAGTCAGCCAAGAGCCCCAACCAAGCTGAACTGACCTCTATTTTCAGGCTCTGTGTGTCTCTCTGTCTGACTTCTTGTCATTTCCCAGGTGAGAGAGCTCCCAGCTTTCTCCAGAAGTCAACACACTTTCAAGCCCTTTATTCTTGAGCTGAGGTCTCTGTTCAGCTTCCTGCTGAGAATGTTGTTCATTGGAGCTTGCATTGTCTCTCTAGACCCCTTGTTGATCTGGGTCAGTTTCAGTCAGTTCCTTAATGACGCTACTCATTCTACCCAGATAGGGTGGTGACACACATACACCCCTATGTCTTCTAGCCTTCCCTGGCAGCCAACTTAGTCCTTTCCCCCGCTCCCCCATGATTGCGTAGCCATGCAGCATATAGAGGAAACTGAGACACACAGAGGATTCATTAAAAAAAAAATTACAAGAATTCCCCCTTTGTCACATATCCAGCAAGGAGGAAGTCTATATTATACTTTGTCTTGACAGATAAAGAGGAACTGATCACAGAACTGAAAATTAGTAGTAACTGAGGTACAAGTGATCATGACTTGATCACATGTATAATGTGCAAACAGAATAAAGTCCAGAGAAGTGATAGGTACTCACAGGCACACAGTTGGTGCTTTCAAAGGGCCAATTTCACAAAGCAGAAAACAATATTGAGACAAATCAGGTGGAAGGAAGAATGTAATCAAAAATGGGAATGATAATTAGGAATTGTTTAAGATCATTTTTCTAGATGTCCAAAAAGTCACAATTCCACAATCGAGGAAGAATGCCATTCTGGTTAAAGAAATGACCTAGTTTGGAATAGAAGTGAAGGAAATTATAAAATGATGATAATAATAATAATAATTAATATGTAACAAAGGGAAGAAAGGGGAAGTTGATAGTAATGAATATAAATCAGAAGTTAGATATTGTGTAAAATTGAAAAGGGAAACAAAAGGACATAAAGAGAACTCTATGGCAAGCAGAGAAAAGGATAGAAAGAAGGAGTTTTTAAAATTAAATAAGGAATACAATGAATCCCAACAATGATATGGGTCCATTACTAGATGGATATGATAGAATTATCAATAATAATGCAGAAAAGACAGAAGTGTTCAGTAAATATTTCTGTACTCTATTTGGAAAAAAAAACAGATAATGTAGACATGTTATATGATAACACTCTTTCCATCCCACAAGTATGTCAGGGGGGTGTTAATAGTAGTTGCTAAAATTAGAGATTTTTAAATCAACAGGTCCAGATAACTTGCATTCAAGAGTTTTAAAAGAGCTGGATGAGGAGCTCTCTGGACCATTACAGTTGATTTTTAATAAGTCTTTGAATACTGTGGAAGTTCCAAAAGACTGGAAGAAAGCTAATATTCTGCCAATATTTAAAAAAGACAAGTGGGATGAACTGTGTAATTATAGGCCTGTCAGTCTGACATTGATCTCAGGCAAAATAATGGAATGGTTAATATGGGACTCAATTAATAAAGAATTAAAGCAGGGTAATATTACTAATGCCAATCAATATGGGGTTATGTAAAACAGATCCTGTCAAACTAACTTGATATCTTTTTTGGATGAGGTTACGAGTTTGGTTGATAAAGGGAATAGTGTTGACATAAGATGCTTAGACTTCTTTAAGACATTTGACTTGGTACCCCATGACATTTTGATTAAAAAAACCTAGAAAGGTATAATTTACTTGGCAGACATTAAATGGATTAAAAACTAGACAACTGATAAGTCTCAAAATTTAATTGCAAATGGGGACTCATCACTGAATGATCCATTCTTCGCCCTAAACTATTAAACATTTTATTAATGACATGGAAGGTGACTTTGTCAGTGATGATGTGTTTTCAAATGACACACATACTGGGGGAATGGCAAATAATGAAAGGGACAGTTCACTAATGCAGAGCGATCTGGACCACTTGGTAAACTGTACACAAGCAAACAATATGTATTTTAATATAAATAATTCTAAATGTAATATAGCTAGGAGAAAATAAGTAGGCCATACTTATAGGATGGGGGTTCTGAAAAAGATTTGGGAATTGTGGTGGATAATCAGCTGAACCTAAGCTTCCATTGAGACACTGTGGCAAAAAAGTCCTTGGATGCATAAACAGTGGACTCTTGAGTAGAAGTAGAGAGGATATTTTACCTCTTTATTTGGTACTGGTATGACTGCCGCTGGAATACTGTGTCCAGTTCTGGTGCCCACAATTCAAGAAGGCTGTTGCTAAATTGGAGAAACAATGACTAAAAGATTAGAAAACATGCCTTATAGTGATAGACTCAAAGAGCTCCATCTATTTAGCTTAACAAAGAGAAGGTGAAGGGATAACTTCATTACAGTCTATAAGTAGCTATAAGGGGAACAAATATTTAATTATGGGCTCTTCAGTCTAGCAAAGAAAGGTATAACATGATCCAATGTCTGGAAGCTGAAGTTTGACAAATTCAGTCTGGAAATAAGGTGTAAATTTTTGACAGTGAGGGTAACTAACGATTGGGAAAATTTACTAAAGGTCATGGTGGATTCTCCATCACTGACAATTTTTAAATCAAGATTGGATTTTTTTGAAAAGGTATGCTCTATGAATTATTTTGGGGAAGTTCTGTGGCCTGTGTTAAACAGGAGGTCAGACTAAATTATCAGAATTGTCCCTTCTGGCCTTGAAATCTATGAGTTGAATGTTCCAGGATCAAGCTTTATATTGGCAGGTTTCAGAGTAACAGCCGTGTTAGTCTGTATTCGTAAAAAGAAAAAAGAAAAGAAGTACTTGTGGCACCCTAGAGACTAACCAGTTTATTTGAGCATGATTTGTCCTTGGTTGACAGCGGGTGTCAGCCACTGGTTAATTCCTAGTGGCTACTTGTATGTAACAAAGCAAAGCAATTTAGCCCTTTATACCTCTCTACCTATTTCTCCCTTTGCATCTCTGCAACTGTATAATGTATTGTGCATACGTCTATAAATACATTTATTACAGGGTTCAGGGTTTCTTTTAATGAATGATGAAGTCTAAAACCTACCTGGAAAATGATTGCCTGCTAAATATTTAAAATCTTGTTTTCACATAGTAAATCTTTAGACATCCATGGCAAAAGAATACACCATTAAAAAACAAAAACAAAAACAACCTAATGTACCATTTATGATCTGATCTGTTTTAAGAATATGCCTGTAAAATAAATTTAGCACATGAAAAACAGTGTATGCCAAGGCTCTACATATGGTCAGACTTTAAACAAATACTTACTAGAATAATAACCCACAAGGGAGTTAAACATCCTGACTATAGATTTTTTTTCTTTGCCCAAATCACTGAAGTTCTGTATTTTTTCCCCAAGGGCATGTTGTTTGCTAATGGATTTACCACCACCATTTGGTTTAAGTTCCTGGAGTCTGCTCCAATCAGAGCACAAATCACTACACAGGGAAAACACATGGAGGTTCATCTCTTTCATCCTGGGGCTTTCGAGGAAACAAACTGTTATTTCTTTGCCTTTGAAAGACCATGTTTAGAGATGGGTGAAAGAACAGATAAAGTAACTAATGAGACTAAACTTTGGTGTGTCTTGGAACCTTCTCCTGGAGAGCAAAGTCCAGAACCGCTGAGATAAAGCAAATTCCATCACAAACCACAGAAACACACATTAGCTTTCCCTCTGTGCCTTGTTTATATAATAATTTGATATTTATGTATTTAATTAATTAATTAATTTACTGGCTTTTGAGAATTTTCTTTGGTCCCCTTCCCTTAGCCCTTACTTTTAATCTCCATTAGAATGAATTAACAGAGGGGCCCTCAGTTGTCCCCTTTAATGTGGTATTTTTCTCAGCGGCGTCATCTCCTTTCATTGTCTCTGATTGCTTTTCCATGAAGTTGGTTGTTAGATGAGGTATGCAAAATCTCTCAGTGCTCAATTCCCCATTCATAAGGGAAGACTCCACCAAAAGGCGACAAAGTTCCCCAACCTTGTAAGCTTCACCTCCACACTTCCTGCTCTTCCTGTCATGACAAGCACTTGGATTTATAACCATGAATGAGGCTTGCATACTAGAACAGTCCAATGGTCCATCTGCTCTGTTACCCTGCAGAAGTATTGATAGTTGCCAATACTAGACATAAAAGACATGTAAGGAGCCTAATCGTGATAAAATGAATGGACCATTGGCGGAAATTTCTTCCTGATTACAACTGCTGGTCATCTTATGCCCTAAAGAATGAACACTGATTAATAGTCCACATCCTTTTTGTAGCTGATGTATCTGAAGATGCTGATCTTATTCATATATGTTTAATTATACTTTAAATCAATTTTCCTGAGTATTTTCCTCTGGCTGAGAGTTCCATGATTGTATGGGTTTGCTTGTTTGTGTTGTTTTTGTTTTATACAAGTCCTATTACTTTAAATTTGTTGCCATTTACATTTTTTGACCACACCTTTATTTTTTTATATTATGGGGAATAGTAAGTAAATAGAAACACCATGGTATGTGCTTGAAGGAATTAAATATTCAGTAAAATTAAACTGTTAACGAGCTCCATTATCTTGTGATTCTTTGGTTTCTGAAACACTTCCTGTGTGCCCTCTACTGTTCTGAGTTGTGTATTTCATTTTTATTCTCTTCTGCTCTGGTCCATTAGAATGGACCTGCACTGGCCTACTTGCCTACACTATTCATTATTTTATTAGTTTAATATTCACTCAGATTTTTAAAGTAATTTGCTACAGTGATTCTTTAATTCAGGGATCGGCAACCTTTGACATGCGGCCCATCAGGGAAATCTGCTGGCGGTCCGGGCTGGTTTGTTTACCTGCCACGTCCGCAGGTTCAGCCGATCGCAGCTCCCAGTGGCCGAGGTTTGCCATTCCAGGCCAATGAGGGCTGCAGAAAGCGGCGCAGGCCGAGGGATGTGCTGGCCACCACTTCCCGCAGCTCCCATTGGCCTGGGATGGCGAACCGCAGCCAGTGGGAGCTGCAATCGGCTGAACCTGCGGACGCTGCAGGTAAACAAACCGTCCCAACCCGCCAGCCACTTTCCCTGAGGGGTCACATGCCAAAGGTTGCCAATGCCTGCTTTAATTCCTTTTGTTTTCACTTTCAATGAGCACTGAGTTTTACTGGCAGTAACATTTCTGGAAAGTAAATTTCAGAGCCACATCTATAAATATTCAGAGGCAACACATATTTTGATGGTGTAAATGCTTTAGTATTCATCCAGTTACAGAAACAATACCATGTGACTTATCTGACCAATCACAACCAACCAACCCAACACAAATATTGAATTTTCAGGGAGAGCTATTCGTGATCATGAGGAATACATTATTTTTTAATTATCAAAATATTTGAATACTGAAGAAATCAGGGAATTTTGGCCTATTCATGGATAGCAGAAAAACAGACTAAATCCATTAAATAAATTTTGCGTATTATTCATTCAGTTCTGGTACTTATTTGATATTCTATATACAGGTATTGTTTTTAGCGATTTCTGGCTTGAGTTTCAAGTTTAGATTATAAATGTGCATAATTACCAATGCCAAGGAGCACACTTATTTTTAAATAAAATGGACAAACAATATTGCATCAATTTCCATATATCAAAACCACATCAGAAGTTACCTTGACATACAATTTCTGAGTAGATGTGTATTTACATAGTTACATTTTATTCAAAGAAATTCCTGCTGTTTTCACAGTGCAAGATATGACAAATAATATTAACCAAGGGAATGCTCAAGAAAATAGCATCTGAATTTGTTCCCTTTCATTAACTATCCATGCATTTGAAAGAACTTTAATCGTGTTAAGAAATTATATCTTATATTAATGATTGTTTTGTAAAGATATCATCAGGCTTGTGCTTTATTACTGAAGTCTGAAGTAAGCAGGTCATGTTTTGATTAAATAGAACCTGCCAGAGATCTTGCCCCGTGTTCCCCATTCCTCCAAAAAGAGGATAAAATTGCATATCGTAGAGAAGCCTCCAAAATTTTCTTTGGACAGCGCCAAAACTGGCCATTTATTTTAATTAATAACTGCAATTTCTCACAACAATACTTAATACTTACAATGGGCTCAACATGTTCCAAGTGATGTGCAACCATTAACAAATTAACTCTACCCCACAAAAAGTAGGTAGTTAAATATTGTATCCTCATTTGGCGGATGGGAAAACTGAGAAAGTGATTTGCAGAAGGACACGCACCGAATCAGTGGCATAGCTTGTATTAGAATTCAGGTCCCCTGACTCCATCCCTCCATTCTTATTCCTCCAGACCATGCGGTACTGCTAGAATAATATCTTAGCTTCAAAAGTATGTCATAGATTAAAATATAGATATATAGGTTCATAGAAGAATTTTACTGTGGTGTAAATGGCAGAAGGGATTGTCAACAGGCTATTAAGCCTTCACTGCTGGGTCAGTAGCTCAAGTCTGGCCCAGGCTGATAGAGCGTGAAAGTCATTATCATCCAAGGGCTTTTCTGTGATCTATTGAAAATGAGTTTGATCTCACTCCAGTTCCTTGAATTATGACTTGGGTGAGACCTTGTTATGGGTAAAACCTCATTCAGACTGATGTGTGAATGCACCCTTCACTTAAGATAGTTGTAAGAAACATTCCCCACCTGAAAAAAAAGGCCTCATAGAGACTGCACAAAACAAGCACCATATGGGTGGAGGGTTCCACTGGTATTGTGACCGGGGATATTATGTTTGAGGGAAAGCAGAACAGACAAAACTGGGAGAGATGGAACCAGCTGGAAGAAGCAGCTGACAGCACATTCTCTGACACTAGAAGAAACCTAGGGAGAGGTTCTTGGGTCAGAGGTGCAGTCTGAAAAGAGTGTTCTTGGTGCTGTGAGCAAAAGAATCTGTTTCCTGCTATTTGATTCCTGATGTGTTCAGAGACATAGGACTTTCTACATTCTTTGTATATAAACAAAACTGCATCAGAGAAATACCTGACTGTCACCAATGTCTACTCCCAAATGGAATATCCACAGGGCCCAAAACTTTGATGAGCCACTTGGGTTGAAAAGTGGTAATACTCTCATAATGGTGTAGATGTCATAAAAAACACACACACACAGTCAGCTTCAGGAAAGACATTATGGGTCTAAAGCTATAGCTATTGAACTCACTACTAGACATGGTCCCTTCAGGTCAGGGCTGAGGTATGGGTAAGTTGGTGCTGGGATGCTGGCACTGCGGCTACCTCTGATGTACCTATTCTATGGGCAAATAAAGGAATTCAGACACTCCTGAGATATCAAGACCCCAATATCTTTCACATTCATTCAGTTCAGGTGAAGAAAAAGAATTCTTAGACAGACTTATTGCTGGTTCAGTATCCCCATAGCTGTGAGCAATGTTTAGTTTTTGCTCATTCAGCGTTGACATGGGATTTCCCCATATGAGTCCCCAGAGAAGCAAGTAAAGAGACAAGAAGTCAAGCTGCCCACGACTCTTATATTATCTCTCCCCTGATTTTTTTTCTAATTATAGACCTTACTGTATAACAACTTTGATCATCTCTGATCTCTTGCTTGTTAAGAAGGAGAACAATATTTCTTGCATCTTAACACTCTTTGAGTGTTACACATTTGTTCATCATTCTGAATTGCTCAGCAAAGTTCGATGAAAACAAATTGCAGCCTTTGTTTTACTCATAAACTGTTCACTGTAACTACTGCTTTGAATATTCTCTGTTAGTAATTTACTATTCATACTGCTTGACTGGTCACCTCAGTCACATGTTATTTTTTTCTGCTCTCTAATTGGATGACTTCCAAATACACACAAAGCTGTCAAGACTGCTGGGTAAACACTTCAAGAATGAATATGTGTGCAAATATCATATATAGAGAAGTATGCACATATTTGCACATGTCTTCTCAACACTTTTCTTTCCCATTAACATTTTTGCAAACAAAATTTTGCTGGCATGAAGTTTTGTAAAAAGCAAAGTGAAGGGATTGCAAATAGCAGAAGGTAATTCAATTTGTACTTAAAGAAAGGTGTGTGCACTTTTATTCAGCGTTTGCCCAGAACTAAACTTAACCTACTGTCAGATGGTAGCTTTTTATGTGATTATTCTCTTTATTATACTAAACTCACATTTTAAATGTTCTCTGTTGATTTCCCCTTCTTTGTAACTAGATGTAGTGATTGAAATATCTTTTATATTGCACTGCAGCTTTCTTTTAATTAGGCTTGAAATCTGGTTCCACAAAATTTCAAACAACAATAAAAATAAGAGTGGAAAGAAAAATGTTTAATATTGATATCCCTGTGGACCAAAGTAAGACAGTCCCTTTAAACAGATGGCTATCTTTCCAAGTGCTTATATAGGAGAGAAATTAGATTAAAGATGTACATGTGAGCAATACCTGCATAATCATGGTTTACAGACAGGCAATGAAGCCTTCATAAAAAGGACCTCCCTTCCCTGCTGCTCAGCCTTGTCTTTCGGGAGTAGATAATTTGCTTCAGTTATTACTATTGTTTTTACAGAGGGTTCAAATGCCAGGGGATATTGCTCCGCTCAGAGAAGATGGCAGAAGTCACACTATGTGTAAGGCACTGGTCATGACTCATGGAAGAGGCATTGTTTTGGAAGCATTAGGCTTTTAAGTGAGCCCTTTCTCACACACACAATGGCCACACCCTGCATTTTCATTCTTATAAAAGTTACAGTTGTTTATCTATGCTGTCTTTATTTTTTAGCCTGAAGCTCAGTGACATTGGTGTTGGTGTTACAAGAAAATTTCTCCTCCCCATAACCCTGTTTCTTTAATAAATAAAATAATAATAAGGGAAATAAATTGCAATTATAAGTCTTGCAAGTAGGATTTGAACCTGCAGCACTTGCCTTTTGTGGAGACAGATATTCAAAGGAGCGGAGCTCAATCAGAACCCACAATTGGGGCCAGATTTTCAAAACACCCCTGCTCACATTTTGGCATCTAAATAAGAGCCACATTTTCAGAAATGTTCTTCCCCCAGGAGCTTCCACTGTGACACATATAGTCGATGTGCTGAGCTCTTTGTGAAATCTAGAGGCAACATCCTCAGATGGTAGAAATGGTCATAGCTCTAATGGACCTTAGGGGATGGTGTTCCATTCACTGACACCACTTCACTCTGTAAGAGAGCACCCACTTGCAGGTCTAAGATTAGTGTGGCAGGAAATGTTAGGTGAAAAGTATAGCCTGAATTGTTCAAGCCATCAACATGCTCTCATGGTATTTGAGGAAGCATCTGCAGAGATCCCTACTGGCAGCAGACAGAGGTGTGAGCTGGATCTACCATGAGTTAGTTAATTTCTGTTTTGTTTTTAATGTAAAAAAATATTTCTTACCAGCTGGTCACTTATTAATGCAAACATTCAGGAACATACAGCCACCTAATATGGCATTCACCATGCAAAAAATAACAAACAACAATAACAAAAGAACAAGCAAACAAAAAATCTGCTGGCTGAAGAACTGGAAGGTCCAGGAACTTGGTAATGGGGTGTGGAGACTTCTTCCTTAGATTGCTACTCTGAATCAAAATGGTTAGTGCACAAAAGATTATCATCATCTGCTGGCTGTTTGCTGGTTTGTGAAAAATGAGCTGAAGGCCTCTGTGTCCAGTTCCAGAGAGGAGAGATGTTCACATCACAACATCCACTACCACAAGTGTACTAATTTGCCCTCTTGTTAGCAATCCTAGTAGAGATGCAAGTATCACAAGACTATAGAGAATGAATTCCGTTATCAAACCTAGGGATGAACTCTCCAAGACCTGATGGGACAGAAAACAGGAAGTTTGCACTGCCGCTGCTTGTTCAGTAGCTAGAGGACTGAGGCTGTAAATCCCATCTCTTTTAATTAACACTGAATTCACAGCAGAAAACTTGTTTCAGCCATGTTGCAGTATATATTTAAATATGGCTTGCTTGCTGCAAACGGTTAGAGTCCTTTAGTAGGAACATCATAAAAATTAAAAAAAAAGAAAATGTAAAGAAGCACATACTCTAATTTGTCACCAAAAACCTTAGAGAGACAAGGTGGGTGAGGTAATATCATTTTTTGGACCAACTTCTGTTGGTGAGAGAGAGAGAAGCTTTCGAGCTCCACAGAACTATTCTTCAGGTCTGGGAAAGGTACTCAGAGTGTCACAGCCAAATACAAGGTCAAAAACATAGTTGAGCATAAGTAGTTAAAGGATATTCTAAGGGACCATTCAAGGTCCTGTGGCCCATTAACACCCTGAGACAGTCTTGATATTACCTCACCCACTTTGTCTCTCAAATATCGTGGGACTGACATGGCTACAACAACTCTGCATGCACCAAGAACATTGTAAACAGCAGTGTCTAAAACCAGAGAAATTTGATCTGAATAATTAGTCTTCTTTCTAAACAGAACTATATAAATGTACATAACTAGCTAATGTAATGTATTTAAAAGTCATCTACTTCTTGCTTCTAAGCTTCAAGGAAAATGAGGAAAGATAAGAGTCCATGTGTAATTTAAATCCTTGTTTCCTTTAGCAATTAAATCGGTGAAGACAAACTAAGAGCTAGGACTGAAATATATGAGTTATCAGATTAGTAACCTCCCATCTCTCACATCTCCCATAAAAAAGAGTTGTGAGTCAACTATTTAATAACTGAAAATATTATCCCAAAATAACTGTCTGTAATTGGACCAACTATTGTCTCATCAGCCATTAATGCAAATATATTTAGAACCAAAAGCCAAGAGGAGATTAACGGAATGCAGCAAGTGATAAAAACTCATGTCTGCTTAACCATAGTGTTGGGTCTCTGTTCCACTCCAGGGTCCCTCTCCCATCTTACGCTATGTCAGCCAGAGGGCATGGGCTTTGTTCTGAAGATGGCGCTGCTAAGGCACACGTTGCTGAGCATACCTGACACACCGTGTTCATTGGCTAGCTATTTTGTTAGCTCAGTGAGATTTTGAGAACTTTCCCCCACATTTCAGGACTTCACTGACCACTAGCCTGACCTTTTTCATGCTTCACTCCACCTTGCTTTCCACCACAACCTCTCCTGCCTACAAAGATATTTCAGAAAAACTCATTAAAGGATACATTAAGTGGTACAGCACTGAATGTAGAAATTACTATCTTCACCTAAGGATGTATAGGTAGAACAGAAAATGATCCAAGCTACTTTGTATAATATCAAATAAAGGTAAAGGGATTATATAATAATTATTCTACTATATAATAATTCTACTTTTAAAAAATCTTTCAAGTTAATATAGTTGTAAATACAGAATTTTATATTTAAGATATTTTATGCTGTAATTATTAAATTAAAATTACAGAGGGACCAAAACCAGATCCTCAAATCTAATCCTTTTTGAATTTCCAGGAGGGGTGGATACAAGATTCAAAACCATCTTGATGGATTTTGTTCCATCTTGATCCAAAAATGGAAGGGATTCAGGTTCAGATGTGACTGAAATCTTGGCTATTTCAGAAATATGGTGGGTATTTGGAAGATGGAATCCCGATGAAACCAATGATCTCACATTCATCCTGTTTTGTCCCAAAGTTTCATAACAGCCTGTGAGATTTCTGTTCTGTCAGATCCAAATCCTACTGTTAGGATATAGATATTCAGGCCTGCCTGTAAAGGCCTATACTTTAAGAATGTACGTATATGTTTATCATTTAGCTAGTAATAGAGGTATACAAGAAAGAATCTGTGTAAGGGCCTTCTCTTACTGTGACAGTCTGAGGCCCTGTTCTTAGTCCAATGCCTTTGGCTAAGCAGCAGAGGCAGCCATAAGCTGGGAAGGTCACATCCTCACATTCCAAACTAGTCAATATGGGGCTGTTAGGAAGGGGATCCGATCTATCACATCCAGGGAAAGGGAATAGCCTAGAAGATGTAAAAGGAAATTGAGGTTGGTAGTTTTCTGTCTGGTAAGAACTCACTTATCAATAGACACAGCTGGGAAACCCTTATGTCTTTATAGATGTAGTTGTAAAATCCTCACTTCTGTATTGTTTTGTCATTATAGTTCCCACTTTGCTATTGTTTATTTGCATGGTCTCGGTCTGGTTCTGTGATTGTTTCTGTCTGCTGTACAATTAATTTTGCTGGGTGTAAACTAATTAAGGTGGTGGGATATAATTGGTTAGCTAATCAAGTTACAATATGTTAGGATTGGTTAGGTAAATTTCAGTAGAATGATTGGTTAAGGTATAACTAAGAATATTACTATATAAATTAGGGGCAAATAGGAAGTAAGTTGGGATTCAAAAATAAGGAAAAAGGAACTTGGATTTAAGCTTGCTGGAAGTTCACCCCAATAAACATTGAATTGTTTGCACCTTCAGACTTCGGGTATTGTTGATCTCTGTTCATGCGAGAAGGACCAGGGAAGTGGGAGAGTGAAGGAATAAGCTCTCTAACACCTACCCCTGATTCAGCCTCAAACTGAACTTCTTTACAACAGCCTAAACTTAATCTGTATCTGAACAACACTTCCACATCCCATTGCAATTTAAAATTAGTCGTCATGTATACAAACAAGCAAAAAAAAAAAAAAAAGAGGAAGAAGATGGAGTGGTGGATGTGACAAGCATTAAATCCACAAGGAAGAAAAACAATACTTTCCTATGCCCTTAGAGATCCATGAACCTAGAAGAACCATGCGACCGCCCCACTGTCTGACATGGGAAGTTGGAGAGAGAACTGTAAGATTTCCTTATGGCCTCCATAATGATTAACCTTATGCTTCGGTGGACATCAGAGGAAAATATAATTAGGTGGCAGGTGGAAATGACCCACTGCAGAATGACGGAAGAGGCAGGCTCCCAGATAATACCATGATGGCGGAGGCGTAAGAACACGGATAGAATAGAAAAGAGTAAAGAGAAGACACTGGCTATTTACAGGGTGATGTGGGTGGATAGATAGGGGATATTAATCCAATCCACAACTGAGTCCTGCAGCAGAGGCTGGACAAGATGAACCTTCCACAATAACTTTAAATGAAAATGGTACAGTGTTCAGACAACTGCTGACACCCATTCATATCTCCTGTGGTCCTAAGTACCAAACCCATCAGAAGCATGAAATTGACATGAATGAGAGGAAACACAGAAGAGTATCAAGGTGAATTTCGAACAAACTTCAACACTTTCAAATCTGGGTACCTAAAGGTAGGCATTTAGATATGGATTGCAGTGTATAACTTTGGGTCCCTGATTTTGAAAATCTTGGTTTTGAGTCTTTCTAAAGAACTAATGTTTAGGCTTGATGAATTAGTTATGACAGTGCCAGACTTCAGCAACCCTTTTCCTGAGTTTAGAACTTGTACCTTCTAAATTCAGGATGCAGAGACTGGAACCTGATATATACAGAACAAAGAATGTTAGATTGGTGTATTTTGCAAGCTGGCATAACCAACTAAAAACCCATTAGCGGAAACATGCTGTTTCATTTACATGGGAAATAGTGTTCTCAAACCTCTCCCTCCTCCCACCTTAGATCAACACCAAATTAAAACCATGCATGAATCACAAAAAGGAAATTACCCTTAGTAGCCAGTAAGTAGTTGTTGTAGTAAGTTTTGGGGTTTTTTTGTAGTTGTAAATGTGCTGTGTACTCATATTTGTGGTTCACTTCATTTAGCATATCTCTGACCTTGATAATGATGAATTTCCCTGATAGATGCATACTTGTCAGTTTGGATCAAGGAAATAAGCTCTTTTGGAATGGGGTTGGTGCAGAATTGTAATAGTATGTATGCACTGACCTCAGGTTGAAAGAATGTTTCATTTCAATAGTTTGAAGTGGAAACCGATAGTCTTTGCTGTTTTCATAGCTCAAGCAGTGCAGCCATGAGGAGGTTTTTGTTTTAAAGTAACTCAAGAGAGGCCCTGTTGCTTTGCAGGGGATAAGATGTGTAGGTAAAAAAAGAAATCCAATGCTGCCTTACTTTATATAGTGTCTTCCACAAAAAATGCTTCCCAAAATGCTTGACAGGGTTAAATAAGATAGTTTCATATCCCGATCTAGGCCAGGTTTTACATCAGCTTCTCCCAGCATTCAAACCATAATGCAAGGACCTGATGTGGTAAGTTAATTACTGGGGCAGGTTGTAGAGGGGCAAGAAACCACTTTTCCTTCCCCCCAAAAGTAGCCAGTGAGGGCCAGTAAAAGAGCATGATCAAGGGGGTTGAGAGTTGTTCTGAAATAGCAATTGACACCTTTCGAATGAAATAATAGCAGAGCATGTGACATTAACATGCATAATCAAAGGAGGCAAGATATGTTTTTTAACAAGATTTGAAAAGAGATGAAGGCTGTATTATTTGGTGAAGCGCCCAGAAGTCAGGTGGACAGGGACTAAGTCAAGAACACCCAAGCATTCAGGTCAGTCTGAGTTTGCTCAGGTTTTTGGAAATAGCTAGTTCCCCTTTGGCTGGTAGAGAGAGGCTTACCCTATTCATTAGCATAGTGACTCTCACACTAATGTTTGCAACCAGTCAAACTATTTGTAATGAATAGTGCATTCAATCACTTTAGCCATTTTTCCTGTTTATTAAGCATCTGCACAAAGAACATAACTTTTATAGAAGTATTTGTTGCTCATAATGATTACTTAATGGTTCTTCTTGGAATGTTAAATATGACGGATTATTTTCTGTATGCAATTTGCAATTCAGACTATGCACTGGGCATGCGAGTCACAGACATTGCTTTCGTTTTCTGATTGGATCACCTAGGCTTTATAAATAAGTCTAGGAGCTTAAAATAAGGCACAGAAGAAGCACATTCAAGATGGAATCCATAGAGATTGGTTCTACCTGGACAATAGATAAATGCTAGGAGAGAGAATTGAAATGCAGAACAATATGCATTTTGATCAATGTAATGTTGATTTTTAAGTCCAAATTCAAACCAAGAGTGAAGCATTTGAATGTTGGTGACTATACTTTCTTGGTACTATCACATGCCTCTATAAAATGCCCCCCCCCACCCCTGGTGAAATTGTGAGTAAGCATGACTCTAGGCACTGGTAGAAATTGTTACAAGACACACATGATTGTCAAGCCAACTCAACGATTAAATCCTGGTTTCTAAGGTGACAGGTTAATCTCCAAGCAGTAGCATGGCATGATATTTTGTCTCTTTTACTGAGATTTTGAATGTTGCAACTTACATCTCATAGGGAGGCCAGTTTCCATGGTGGTGGGTGCCAAATAAATGCTGTTATTTGTTGTGCAACTCCATTATTTTCATAAAAGTGAAATCAAGACTGAGTTTGTTCCATTGAGCCCAGGATGAAAAAAAGCTGTCTGCACTCTGAGCTCCAATGACCTTTCAGTTTAGATTTCTTCCATACACAGTAGCTGGTGGTGATACAATCTCCATTATCAGATCTTCCCTCTTTGAAACCTTGTTTTGACCTTTTGAGTTCAAACAGAGGCAAGGTAGCATATTAGACAAATCCCAGTTTGCGTAAACTTTGTGTTAGTATTCCTCTGAGTTAAAATAATTAAAGAGTGACAGGATTCCTCAGGCCATTAATAGCAGGATGTGAAGTCTTTCATCTCTAGCATACTAAATCAAATTCAGCCCAGCTTGGTACTAAGTAACCAAACATATTTACTATCTGACGGCCGATTAGTGGCCTGTGTGAAATGAATTGGTAACTCCAATATACTTCCTAAGGGTGGAGGTCCATGTCAAGAAAAGTAGTGTTATCAATTCAAACACTTTACTAGCGGTTCAGTAGAAGAGGCTGTGAGCAAATGAGGATTGGGACTGAAACACCCGAATTGTCCGTAGACATGTTACATCCAATTTAAGTGTTGATGGCTGGGGATGTTCGAAAGACCATTGTTAGTTCAGCAGCTGTTCTGTGGATAAAAATATGATTTCAGTTTGGGCTGTCAATGCAGCACGTTTCAGGAACTCTGGATGTTGTCTGTCCTTCTAGACTCCTTGATGTTTAGCATGTACAGAAAAAAATGATGGGACATTTTTTGTTCGTATACCTCTTTTTAAAAACTCTCTGATACCCATAATAGACAGTATTAGAAAGTTACACCCAGTACTTTGAATGATCATTCTTGGCTAGAGTTTGGCTCTTATCATGTATCTTTCATACCCAGGATATTAGAGATGGGACCCAAGGAGCTCTCCCAGTTCTGAATAGCTTTGCAGTTGGGGAAAGTTCAAATCTTAACATCAGTTTTGTGGCCAGGCTTGTTAGGATATAGATATTCAGGCCTGTCTGTAAAGGCCTGTACTCTAAGAATTTAGGTGTATTCTTATCACTTGGCTAGTTCTAGAAGTATAAAAGAAAGAAAGAATCAAAATCACTGTCTGCTGGTGTAAGGGCCTTTTCTTACTGTGACAGTCTGAGGCCCTGTGCTTAGGCTAAGGCCTTTGGCTAAGCAGCAGAGGCAGCCATAAGCTAGGAAGCGACAGGTCACATCCTCACATTCCAAACTAGTCACATTGGAAGAAGGTGCTATTGGGCTGTTAGGAATACAATCCTGTCCTGATAATGCCTATCACCTCCAGAGAAAGGGAAGTGCCTAGAAAATGTAAAAGGAAACAGCATCCTGTCTGGCAAGAACTCACTTATCAATACTGGGATGTGAAATCCTCACTTCTGTATTGTTTTGTCATTATAGTTCCCACTTTGCTATTGTTTGTCTGTATAATCTCTGTCTGGTTCTGTGATTGTTCCTGTCTGCTGTATAATTAATTTTGCTGGGTGTAAACTAATTAAGGTGGTGGGATATAATTGGTTACATAATCATGTTACAATATGTTAGGATTGGTTAGTTAAATTTCAGGAAAATGATTGGTTAAGGTATAGCTAAGCAGAACTGAAGTTTTACTATATAATCTATAGTCAATGAGGAAGTGAGGGGGCCTTGGTGGGAGGAGGTGGGTGTGTGTAAAGGGGGAAATGGGAACAGGGAATGAGGGTAAGGAAATTGGAACCATGTTTTGCTAAAGGGGGAAATGGGAACAGGGACACAAGTGTAAGGCTCTGTGGTGTCAGAGCTGGGAAGGAGGATACTAAGGAAGGAAACTGGAATCATGCTTGCTGGAAGTTCACCCCAATAAACATCGAATTGTTTGCACCTTTGGACTTCGGGTATTGTTGCTCTCTGTTCATGCGAGAAGAACCAGGGAAGTAGGTGGGTGAAGGAATAAGCCCCCTAACAAGGCTTTATCTCTTAAATGAGCTGATTCAAACCAGATCTGAACACCGTGTAACTTTGGAAAAATCTGGTTCTTACAGGCTAGGTTGGAGCACTTTATACAATTACAGGTCAGATTCTTTCAGTAGAGTTGCCATGTGGGCAAACAGAACGGCTTTATGCCCTCAACAATACTCACTATTAGCCAGTAGTATGGGGGGAAATTGTTTGTGAGGATTCTTGCAAAATTGAATATAAACTTTGATTCAATCATATTCGTAATCTTCTTTCCAATAATATTTGAGTGATCGAGCTTCAGTAGTGCAAATGGTTAATACAACTGCATTTTTACTCTGAATGCTCAAATACCCAGCCAAAAATGAATTTTGAGATGAATATTTAGTTGTAAAATATTTTTAATTCATGCTGCATTGGTTAGTTGTATAAATCAACCGATCTGAGAATAGACATGGGACCCTATGAACTATGAATATTCTCAGTGACATTTCCACAATCGCCATGTATAGAGAATTTCTGTTTGCATGGAAAGCAAAAAGTCATTGAGTCAGTTGTGAATTACTTACTGACACAGCTTTATTTTAATGAGAAAGAGGATAGTGGACAAGAGACAGACTTTAATTTATCAACTCTTTTCAATAGGCAGTCAGTGAGTGCTTTGCTTTATGAGCAAAACCTTGCAGTGACTGAACCTCTGCTGTACATCTTATCCGAAGGACAACACCTCTAGCAGTACAAGCAACCCCCTGCTACTGCACTGCTGTATGCTTAATGGGTACAAACACAAATCCTGTTGTGAAGCAATGTACCTCTGGCCCACAGGCATGGTTGTAACCAAATAAGCCACACTGAAATCCACCTAATTGAGGTCACACCATCCTCTTGATACTTTTAGATGAGGCATTTCCATTATAATCATAACTATGATCTGAATTCCTGAAAGGGATAAGAGCGAGACAATTTTTTATTTTAAAAAGTAATGTTAACTGCTGAATTTTACAGTGATCAAGACAAAAGAGGAAGCTATTTGCATATGTAGATAATAGTCACCATTTAACATTTATGATGCACAGGGTTTCCATAAAATTAGAAATAAAATAATTATAACTCATAATGCCAGTTTCACACCATTGTACCTCCTTTAGGTTTAGTGGAGTTATTTTGATTTACATTGGTGTGTGTGAGAAAAGAATCAGGTCCTCTCTCAGGCCTCATCAGACAACATGTCATGTTGTCCTGGGGGTGGATTGAAATCCATGATGTTCATTCAGTGTCATGTGCTTATGGCCTGAAAAGGAAATCCTATGTGTATAGCAACAAAGAGGGGTTGAGCAGAACTAATTTACACCTGTCTCCAAATCCTGACCATGTTCTGCAGAACGATTAGCAGCACCCAAGTGTTGTCAACTCTCATCATTTTATTATGAGTCTCGTGATATTTGGTGTTTTTCTTAAAGCCTCAGCTTCAGGAGTCATGTAGTTAGCTGAGAATCTCAGCTTACTTTTTTTTAATGTAAGTTTCTAGACCTGAGAGTTGCAGAGAAAAGCTTGAACATGTGACCTGACAAGACTGAAAAGGCTCAAGAAACAGGAGGCACATGCATAAAAAGCACCCAACATTTATTATGATTTCAAAATCTCTTGATTTTTAAGTCAGTCTTATGATTTTGTGGCCAGAACTATGATTTTTGAATGCTTAACATTGGCAATAGTGCACCATCTTCACTGTTTCCCTGTTGTGCAGCTGAAATAATAAAAATATGTAATCTAACCAGGCCATCAACCAGTGGTGGGCAACCTGCGAGCCACACACAGCCTGTCAGGATAATCTGCTGGCGGGCCGCGAGACAGTTTGTTGACATTTGCACGGCATGTCCCTGTGGCCCACACCGCTTCCCGCAGCTCCCATTGGCTGGGAAAGGCCACTGGGAGCTGAGGGCAGCCGTGCAAATGTCAACAAACTGTCTTACGACCCGCCAGAGGATTACCCTGATGGGCCGCAGGTTGCCCACCACTGCCATAAACATTTATCTGAGCCATGCACTGGCAACACAAGAGTCTCAATCCCAAAATTCCGGGCAAGGGTATCACATTATATTAACAGGAGCTTCCATTATTTTTCTCACCTAAGCCCTTACACAAGAAGAGAATTAAATAAAAGCAGGTGCCTGTGAAGTCCTGAAATACTAATGGTGTGAAACACTGTTTTAGCTAAATCTGACAGGTTTAATGACCTGAATATCTGTAGCCCTTTTCATAAACAGCATGGACAACTGGAGTGATACTGGGATTCGTGGATCCTATCTATCTGATCTATGACAAACTCCCATAGAAAGGCCTTGGGTCCTCTTCTACCTTTCAAACAGGTCCTGGTCTCCCTCAGCTAATTACTTTGAGCCATCTTTTGAAGTAAGAGAGCTTGTCCTTTATCTCATGCCCTGCTGTCTTCAGGTCTTCTGGCTGTCCTTTGGGATGGAGGAGAGTAGTGTTTAAGTTCAGAAGGATGGGAAGCCTGCCTATCTGCTCATCACTACAGCAGTGGACCTCAGAGCACTGAAATCAGCCTTTTAAAGAAATATAGAGGTATTTGATGCCTCAGAGTGCACTGGACTATGGTAAATTGCCACTGTCATGTAGCGTGTGATTGGACTCAGTATACCCTGGAAGATTTGTTTCCTTCACTGCTGCTGCTGAATAGGGATCACCTGATTCCCCAGAAATGTTATAGGAATGGTGAGGTCTGCTGACTCTTTACCCTATGGGGGGAAGATGGAGAAGTAGGCCAAAGGCACATGGAATGGAAGGAAGGTGTTGGGATTCCCTCTGAGACCTTTTCCACTCGGCTTATTGAGAACACCTTGTCCAGTTCTGGGAGAACACTTCATCCAGTTCTCTAGGATCCAAAAAGTTCAGTTCAACAGCAGATTTTATCACACCGATTCCTTTATTGAGCATCCAGCAAAGTTACAGTGTATTGATCAGACTTAAGTGTAGGGAGTGGGTTTAGGGTATACCACATATCCAAAGTTACACAGTAAACCACCTTTATGTACATTTACACATGTATATTACATTTACTATACATTGCATCACATGTTTTAGGATTGGCTTGGTTACTTTGCAGGAACCAATCCCTGTGCAGCATACTCTGTCCACTCATTATCCACGCTCAACCTATACTTTACCTCATTTCTACATTCCTAACTTATCTTGTCCATTGTTAATAAATGTTTTCCTGGGTGTTCTCCTTATCTTAGCTGGCTCAGACATTCTGTCTTTTTAGCCTACAGACCTATTTACTTGTCTTATTTAGTACAAACATTCTGTTTTCAGCCCAATGACCCATTTACCTCCCTAATTCTATCCTCCAAGACATGAGACCTCCCTCCATGTGATAATTGCTTATGTCAATTCAGGCCTTAGCTACGGTGGGGTTTAGGCCAAAACTGCTTGTCCTCATCTAGAAGATGGACATAAGCGCCCAGGCTTGCTGGCAGGATCAAGAGGTTCAGCTGAGTCTTCTTCAAACTTCTCTCTGAGATTTATTTGCTCCAGAATATTTTCATTTCATACTAAACCTATTATGAATGTTTTCAAGAGCCTAGAGAGTACTAATTCCTTCTTGACAGCTTTAAAAAGACAGACATTTAGCTATGTCTGCTAATTCCATTCACAAGTATGGATCTTTCAAAGTGGTTTTATTTGGTTGGTTAGGCACTTTTAGCTGTAAAATATTTAAACACTCTTCCAATGTTCAATAAATTAAAAATGTTTTCTTCAGACATGAAGCTTCTCTTAGCCATCAAATATTTAAATTAATTAAATATTCTAGAGTCCATGTCCAAAATACTATGTACAAGAGTTTTTAGAAAACATTTAAAATTCCTCAGAAATTTGGATTTTATCCAGGCCTTTTGTTTGCTGCAGTTTTCAGACTTTTGTCCAAAAGAAAACACTAGGGCCCAGTCCCACAAGCTCCAAGCTTTCCATATGGTCCTTGGTCCTTCTCCTGAGCCGCATACTCAGCTATACTATTACCCTAAAAAGGGATTCCGCTACCCTTACATCCAACTGTCTTCCAGTCAGACTGCTTCTGGCTCTCAACGCTTCCTGCACCACAAGGTATTTCCAGAAGCTTAGTGTGCAGTCAGAAAAATATTGAAGAGCAAATTGGAAGAAGGCAGAGTAAATTGTATTGAACATTGCCAATTTACAGGAAGACATTAAAGCTGGTCAAAAATTTTCCAGTGAAACATTTTTCCATCAGAGAATGCTGATTTGTTGAAGACGAAACTTCACAGAAACATGCAATTTTGACAAAACTAAATTTTGAAAAAAAAAATGGATCATAGCATTCTGATCAGGTCAAAACGTTCCATTTTGACCTTATAAGAAGGCAACATTTTGATTATCTGTTTCACAATGACTTTTCATTTCAGTTTTATATTCTGTAACAGTTTTATATTCTGTAAATCAAAACCAGTTGAAATCATAATGAACCATTTTGGTTTTATCCAAACCAAACATTTGAATTATTTTTAATGTTTATTATTATTATTTTTTATTTTGGGGGGCTGGGGAGGAAATGCTGACCTTTTTCTCTTTAATTCCATTTCAGAACAAAAATTGAAAATTGTAGAATATCCCACAAAATAGAAAATCCCATTGCATTCCCATTCTAGAAGCAGCATTCTGCTTAAGCCAACCTGGGAGGTAAGAGGAATGTGAGGCAAGGCAGTAGGTGGCTGTACTTGGAAGGAAAAAAAAACAAATGAGTTACTTTCTTCTTAGCATATGCGCAATATGCTTCAGTTGGTAATGACCAGGATTCATCACCGAATTCGGTCCTCTGGTTGGATCATTAGCTTCCCCAGCTTGGAACAGGTACTGATGTGGAGTGTGACATGAGTGCTGACCCATCCCTACCACGAGTTACCAAGGGAATTATGAACAATATGAGAAGCAACTTGGCCCAAGTCACCTCCCCCTTTTCCCTCCCTTCCCCCCTACTCTGCTTTAAATGGTAAAAGACACAAATGAAGAGAACCAATCTACATTTATGGATCCTGTCTAGCTACTCTCCTGTCTTTATTCATAAACAGGACATCCTCCTCCCCCTCCTGCTGCTAGTTTCATCCTGTAGATTTTCACTACTGTAGATTTGACAATTTCTTATTTAGCCCCTTGCTCTATTTACAAATAGTCATACAATAGAAAGTACACAAATGGCCATTTCATTACCTACTGCCTGAAAATAACATTTCTGAGGTATGTCACCTCTTGGAGGCCTGCTTTAACTCCAAGACCTTAAGATGATGATAATTTTTAGTATAGATACATAGCTCCTTAAATATTAACTTTATATAAATTTTGCTGTGATTAAGATGACCTCTGACAGCTACTGGTTCTTGGTAGAGACCTCACATGCAACACTCACACTTAGGAAAAAAACCTTCTGTATTTGTAATAGTATTATTAGCACACTTAGTAAAGTCACAAACACTCCAACCCAGCAAAAACCTGCATCTGAACATCTGTATGCTCTCACAATACTTTGCCAAAGAACCTGAAGAGTTAGTTATCATCCTCATAATCAGACTCACCGTCACCACCTGGCATCTCCCAAGAGTTACATCGCCCCATGCACACAAGCCGAGATACACTTTTATAATGTGTTACACTGATTCCACTATGCCTAATGAATATTCAGTAGGGGTTTCATCCCCTTTTCCTTATATGTATTCTCTCTCCGCATATATGCAGTGAGCCCTACCATTTGACAGTATCATCTTCAGCGAGGTGAAGAGCCGGTAGCCTGCCCGTCAAAGTAAGTCAGCAGGTACTTGTCAAGGGTATGAAAAGTAGTCTGAAGGTGACCACATCTACAGCGTGGATCATTAGAAAAAACACATTTGAAGATATTGGCTGCACAATTGCCCTGTCCTATTCAAAACCAGTTCAGGGATGACCATAGGTGCCTTGGCAGGTCAAGATCTGGTGGGAAGATGGTTAGGTCAGTGACAAGAGAGTGGCTAACTACTGTCATCACTGAGCACTCATTACACCAAGAAGATTCCACTGTCATGTCCTGCGGTGACATAAGTGACCATAAAGGGCATCTAGAAGACATGTGAACTGGCAGTGATTGAAGCGGTCTGAATACAGAGGCAATTCGCTGTTCTCACAGATCTTGGCCAGAAGCATGATAGAGGCCACCTCACCATGAATATGGGGTGTTACTATGTTACTAAGTATTGGCAGTCACGTTAACGGAGTTGCACGTAAAGTCCCATTAACAATGCACATAGCTTTGTTAAGCTCTACATCCACTAGCCTGGTATGAGACAAGCAACACCAAACAGGAGCACAGAACTCAGTTGTTGAATAGCAGAGGACAAGGGCTGATGTTCTAAGCATCTGGGCACTCACACCCCAGGTTTTCGGCCAGTTTTCTGCCCAAGTTGTTCTGAGTGCTAACTTTGGTTTCTATCTTCTTCAAGTGGTTACGGTGTGTCAATGACCTATCTGATGTCACACCAAAGTAAACTGGGTTTGGGTCATGCTGCAGATGTTGGCTATTTAAGAAGATATTTAACGTGTGCTTGTATTATGCAGATGAAATACACTAGAAACCATCTTGTAAAAGATTGGCTGCAGGCGCCATTGATTCCAGTAGTCTGCCATGAGCTTCATATCATCATTAAGAACCTTGTCAGTTTCTGAGAATGACTGAGCTTGATAGTTGCACCAGATGTTGTCAGCATAGATAAAATTCTTCAAGCACGTCATTGATGTACATATTGAACAGTAGTGGTGAAAGAACTGAACCTTGAGGAAGACCATTAATCTGACACTTCCAGGAACTGCAACAGTCACCCATGTGTACTCTGAACTGCCTATTTTGGAGGAAGAGCTCTACTTCTCCAACCACCCAATCAGGCCCACCGACAGAAATTCTGGCCCACAGGGCCATCGCTAGGGAGAACGTGGCCTGGGGCAGAAGTGACAAATCCGTCACTTCTAGGACCACCCAAGCCGGCTCACATGCCTAGGTGCCCTGCAGCCCGCCTGGGCAATTTAAAAGGGCTGGGGGCTCCAGGGCCCTTTTAAATTGCCCGGACCCCTGGGCAATTGCCCCTTTTGTCCCCCACCTCGTCAGCGGGCCTGCACCCAATGCGGGGCCACTAGAGAGAGTTTACACAGATGGCCTCTGTGCCAAACCATGTCATAAGCAGTGGTAAAATCCAGGAAATGTGTATTTCCTCACACTATTAATGTTGGGGTGCTGTTCTTCAATAGGTTACTAGTCAGTTTACTTCAAACTTACCATCTACATCAATTTGTTACCATCACACTCTTGGGGTTAGACATCTGCTGATGTTCCTAATTTAAAATATCACAAGCTGGTATAAAATAGCATCATGTGGTTTACTGTCAGTAGTTTAGTCATTACAACATTAAATCTTATGATATCTTATTATCCAGGGTTAGTCCTGGTTAACTACATATGCTAAGGCTTTTGGTTCTTACGCCTTGTTAGCTGCTGTATTGTTGTAGGCTCATTGCTTTACTGCCTTAATTTATGCTTATACTTTATCTAGCAAATACCTATACTTATAGACTACACCCGTGCCCTGCCTAGTTAGCAGTACACAGTCCCTGGGTCACAATGTTGCACAATGATGTGTATGAATTCGCAAAGCAATTGTAGTTGGAGACTTTCTCACCACATGACAGTTAATTATGTTGATCAAGCTAGAGATGCTAACACATTCTTATCACATAGGAAATGTGTAACAACAGGTGTGTTTGGAGACTGAATAGAACACATCTTCAATTGCCTGTGAAAATGTCACTGGAGCTTTATAATGTCAAAAGGAGGTAATGTTGGTCTAGGGGTTATAGCAGAAGACATGTCATTTAAACTCCTGGGTTCTGTTCCTTGCTCAGCCACTGGCTTGTACCTCTTCTTTGTCATTCTTTTTACCCATCTTTCCTAGAAATAGGCCATGTCATCAAGCCTAGGTCCATATTTAGAGCATCCAACAGTTCAGCATGTTTAGCTCTAGGGGCTTGGTTTATCATTGCTCTTTCTAAAGAAAGAGGACATTTGCAAAAACCAGATCCAAATTTTGAATGCCCCCAAAGTGTAGGTACACTTACATCTCTGGATATGATTCAGGCCCATCTATAATTTTACCAGGAGTATCCTAATATCAGAGTATCACAAAAACACCAGCCTCATATAATAAGTGAACATCATTACAAATTAAACATTTGTAACCTTCCAGTGACTTTAGTACCACAATGTCCCCTATTTTAAGTACAGGAACATACTATGTTTACTTCATGTGCCTTGGATGGTGAATGCTAAGTTCTTGATTGTCACTTACTGTACTTACCAGAGGTTGTGGAGCTTACAAAATGTTTGTAAAGTGCTTTCAAGTTTTCAGTTGAAAGGCATTATGTAAGTACAATGTAGCAGTATTATTTTCATAGACATTCTTCTTAGAAAATATGAAGATGAAAAAGTTCCTTTGTGTGGAAAACATACATATAAGGTGTGATTTTCAAAAGCACTTGGCATTGGCTTTATTCTGCTCCCAGTGAAGTCAATGGTAAAACTTTCAATGAGTTCAATGGAAGCAGAGTGAGAATCAAAGAAACATAAAATATAATGACATTTCATCTACTTGTTGCTTTCCTCAGGCTGCACTTACAAAGAGAGATGTGTATATCTATCCTATAAAATACCAAATTCTCCTACATGCACTTACTTGTATGCTTCTCCTCACTGATATAATCAGAATGATCACTGACTAGATAATTGAACTCTTTTATACACTTAAGGCACTTTATAATAAATGACTGTCCTGCTTGGAGAATGCTATATTAATAAAATGTTTATGATTGCTTTAAACCTGCTTTGAACATCCTTTTAGGGTAAATGCTGGATCTTACATGAGAGAAGCACACTGCTCTATCTCCCAACACAGATAGTCAGGGGACACTTACTTATTCCTCAGAACCAAAAAGTGAATGGAAAATGCCAAATTCTAAAACCTTAAGGTTTGGTACAGCTTTCACATATGCAAAAGTCAAGCAGCATAGAAACAGGAGGGAGAAAACAAATCTCAAATATTTATGAAAGGATGTGTGACACAGTACAATCTTATACAGTATCTGAGTGCCTTCCACTAGTGCATTAAGCAAACTGACTGACGTCTGTCACATATGGCTCATTCTTTCTTCCTCTCTGACAGGGGAGAATTGTGTGTACAGTTTTGTTTTGATATGGTTTAATTTGGGGGGTTTTCAAATGTCCACGCTGCCCTGTGTTTATTTGTGAGATGAAGGTGGAAGAAGTATGCTTTGCACTTGCAGTGTAAGGTGGAGATGTTTGTAATGGTACTTCATTCCTCTTGGAGTTTGTTCCACTGTCTGGGATGGTCCATGAGGAGCTTTACCCTTATTGTAAAGAGTTCTGTTTTGTATCTGTTCACCATAACATTCATCCCAGAATGTTAAGTAGTCTTTTAGATATATTGGGCTCAGGTCACTGAGTGCCTTGAAGATAGGGACTGAAACCCTGTACTGGATTAGATATTCTGTGGGGGGACAGTGTAGAAAGAGGAGGACAGGTTTGATGTGCTCACCATAAGGTTGCTGAGGAGCAGTTCTTCAGTATTCTATACTAGTTGGAAGTTCCTAAGGGCTGATGGCTTCACACTTATACTGGACTAGTAGAATTGCCTTCTTACCTGGAGTCTTCCAGTGCAGGAACAGTCTAGATTTCTTAATAACATGGGAGGAGGCAGTGGAAAGAGATTTCCTCTAATCTGTTGAAAGAATAAGTATATTTTGCAGCTACAGGACAAAGGGGAAAAATGTCACAATATTATGGAGGATTCTTTAACTATAAATGTTCAAAGGATGACAATTCAACTTACAATCAGATGATAGAGATGATAACTGGCATGGGCCTAAAACCCAATTCAGCAGTTCCAGGGGTGATTGAGGGCTTATGAATTCAAGGGACCTGAGGAAACTACTATCAACATTAGCAGAAGGGTCACCAAGATAAGGAGAGAAGGTAAAGAGAAAAGGGGATGTTGGGTGAGGAGAATGACTGGCCTGAAGAGGGTAAGGAGAGAGTTGCATGGGTTAGGAGAGATATTTTGAGTTATTAGCAAAAGGGTGGGGACTGGAAAGGGGATAAATGGAAGTTGTGTAGTGGAGCTCCCACTCTGAATTTGTGCTGGGAGGTCTATCTGACCTTACCAATTGTTCAGTAATGAGTAAGAGGGGTTAATCCTCTAAGGTGCTGAGCATCCATACCTCAGCACCTGAGTGCTGGCAACATGTTTAGCTCAACACAGAAGTGGTCTCACAAAGCCCTATTCTGCCTTCAATTATACACTACGAACTCCTATTGAATGTGAAAGGCTACTAAATAATTAATAAGAAGGATTAATGAAGTATTTTGGTAGCATACACAATGTGTTAGGTGTAGCCCATGCTCACACTCACGACATGTGGGCATCATGTGAGTGTAGACAAAGCCCCAAAGATATTACACTTGGTGTATTGTGTTATGCTGTGATGCTGCCAGACTTCACACAGCTAAATAGGGTTGAGTTAGGATATGATAAAAAAACAACCTTCCACACAAACTTCCTCGTGGCTGGACTTTACAAAAACTAGACAAGCCATTTACAACACACACTTTGCTTCTCTACAAAAGAAAAAGGACACTAAACTATCTAAACTACTGCATGCCACAAGAGGCCACAGCAATGGTTCACTTAACCCACCCAGCAATATTGTTAATCTATCCAACTATACTCTTAGCCCAGCAGAAGAATCTGTCCTATCTCGGGGCCTCTCCTTCTACCCCTCCACCCCCACGAACATGATACAGTTCTGTGGTGACCTAGAATCCTATTTTCGACGTCTCCGACTCAAGGAGTATTTCCAACACACCTCTGAACAACATACTAATCCACAGAGACCTTCCTACCAACACTACAAAAAGAAGGATTCTAGGTGGACTCCTCCTGAAGGTCGAAACAACAGACTGGACTTCTACATAGAGTGCTTCTGCCGATGTGCACAGGCTGAAATTGTGGAAAAGCAGCATCACTTTCCCCATAACCTCAGCCGTGCAGAACACAATGCCATCCACAGCCTCAGAAACAACTCTGATATCATAATCAAAAAGGCTGACAAAGGAGGTGCTGTTGTCATCATGAATAGGTCGGAATATGAACAAGAGGCTGCTCGGCAGCTCTCCAACACCACTTTCTACAAGCCATTACCCTCTGATCCCATTGAGGGTTACCAAAAGAAACTACAGCATTTGCTCAAGAAACTTCCTGAAAAAGCACAAGAACAAATCTGCACAGACACACCCCTGGAACCCCGACCTGGGGTATTCTATCTGCTACCCAAAATCCATAAACCTGGAAATCCTGAGCGCCCCATCATCTCAAGCATTGGCACCCTGACAGCAGGACTGTCTGGCTATGTAGACTCCCTCCTCAGGCCCTACACTACCAGCACTCCCAGCTATCTTCGAGACACCACTGACTTCCTGAGGAAACTACAATCCATTGGTGATCTTCCATAAAAAAACCATCCTGGCCACTATGGATGTAGAAGCCCTCTACACCAACATTCCACACAAAGATGGACTACAAGCCGTCAGGAACACTATCCTCGATAATGTCACGGCAAACCTGGTGGCTGAACTTTGTGACTCTGTCCTCACCCATAACTATTTCACATTTGGGGACAACGTATACCTTCAAATCAGCGGCACTGTTATGGGTACCCGCATGGCCCCACAGTATGCCAACATTTTTATGGCTGACTTAGAACAACGCTTCCTCAGCTCTCGTCCCCTAAAGCCCCTACTCTACTTGTGCTATACTGATGACATCTTCATCATCTGGACCCATGGAAAAGAAGCCCTTGAGGAATTCCACCTTGATTTCAACAATTTCCATCCCACCATCAACCTCAGCCTGGTCCAGTCCACACAAGAGATCCACTTCCTGGACACTACGGTGCTAATAAGCGATAGTCACATAAACACCACCCTATACCAGAAACTTACTGACCGCTATTCCTACCTACATGCCTCCAGGTTTCATCCAGACCACACCACACGATCCATTGTCTACAGCCAAGCTCTATGATACAACCGCATTTGCTCCAACCCCTCAGACAGAGACAAACACCTACAAGATCTCTATCAAGCATTCTTACAACTACAATACCCACCTGCGGAAGTGAAGAAACAGATTGACAGAGCCAGAAGAGTACCCAGAAGTCACCTACGACAGGACAGGCCCAACAAAGAAAATAACAGAACGCCACTAGCTGTCACCTTCAACCCCCAACTAAAACCTCTCCAACGCATCATCAAGGATCTACAACCTATCCTGAAGGACGACCCATCGCTCTCACAAATCTTGGGAGACAGGCCAGTCCTTGCCTACAGACAGCCCCTCAACCTGAAGCAAATACTCACCACACACCACACAACAGAACCACTAACCCAGGAACCTATCCTTGCAACAAAGCCCGTTGCCAGCTGTGTCCACATATCTATTTAGGGGACACCATCATAGGACCTAATCACATCAGCCACACTATCAGAGGCTCGTTCACCTGCACATCTACCAATGTGATATATGCCATCATATGCCAGCAATGCCCCTCTGCCATGTACATTAGTCAAACTGGACAGTCTCTACGTAAAAGAATAAATGGACACAAATCAGATGTCAAGAATTTTAACATTCATAAACCAGTCGGAAAACACTTCAATCACTCTGGTCACTCAATTTCTTCAACAAAAAAACTTAAAAACTTAAAAAACAGACTCCAACGAGAGACTGCTGAATTGGAATTAATTTGGAAATTGGATACAATTAACTTAGGCTTGAATAGAGACTGGGAGTGTTTGAGTCATTACACAAAGTAAAACTATTTCCCCTTGTTTATTTCCTCCCCTCCCCCCCACTGTTCCTCAGACGTTCTTGTTAACTGCTGGAAGTGATAACCTTGATTATCACTACAAAAGGTTTTCTTCCTCACCCCCACTCTCCTGCTGGTAATAGCTCATCTTAAGTGATCACTCTCCTTACCGTGTGCATGATAAACACCCATTTTTTCATGTTCTGTGTGTATATAAATCTCCTCACTGTATTTTCCACTGAATCCATCAGATGAAGTGAGCTGTAGTTCACGACAGCTTATGCTCAAATAAATTGGTTAGTCTCTAAGGTGCCACAAGTCCTCCTTTCCTTTTTGCAATGTGCCTGGGAAGCACCTAAGGAGCAGGGAGGTTTTCCAGAAAGTGGCGTTGGTGTCACAGGTGCTGTCACTCTTCCCAACAGAGACACAAAGTTGATGTAAGAGTGTGATGGATATTCTATCTGAGGCGCTTGTATAAGAAACTTTCATCATGTAAAAAGAAAAGGAGTACTTGTGGCACCTTAGAGACTAACCAATTTATTTGAGCATGAGCTTTCGTGAGCTACAGCTCACTTCATCAGATGCATACTGTGGAAATTGCAGAAGACATTATTATATACACAGACACCATGAAACAATACCTCCTCCCAACCCACTCTCCTGCTGGTAATAGCTTATCTAAAGTGATCATCAAGATGGGCCATTTCCAGCACAAATCCAGGTTTTCTCACCCTCCGCCCCCCACAGACAAACTCACTCTCTTGCTGGTAATAGCCCATCCAAAGTGACCACTCTCTTCACAATGTGTATGATAATCAAGGTGGGCCATTTCCTGCAGAAATCCAGGTTCTCTCACCCCCTCACCCCCCTCCAAAAGCCACACACACAAACCCACTCTCCTGCTGGTAATAGCCTATCCAAAGTGACCACTCTCCTTACAACGTGCAAGAAAATCAAGGTGGGCCATTTCCAGCACAAATACAGGTTTTCTCACCCCCCCCCACCCCCATACACACACAAACTCACTCTCCTGCTGGTAATAGCCTATCCAAAGTGACCACTCTCTCCTTACAACGTGCATGAAAATCAAGGTGGGCCATTTCCAGCACAAATCCAGGTTTTCTCGCCCCGCCCCCCCCCCAAACACACACACACTAACTCACTCTCCTGCTGGTAATAGCCTATCCAAAGTGACCACTCTCCTTACAACGTGCATGAAAATCAAGGTGGGCCATTTCCAGCACAAATCCAGGTTTTCTAACCCCCCCACACACACACAAACTCACTCTCCTGCTGGCAATAGCTCATCCAAACTGACCACTCTCCCCACAATGTGCATGACAATCAAGGTGGGCCACTTCCAGCATAAATCCAAGTTTAACCAGAAGGCCGGGGGGGGGGGTATGAAAAAACAAGGGGAAATAGGCTACCTTGCATAATGACTTAGCCACTCCCAGTCTCTATTTAAGCCTAAATTAATAGTATCCAATTTGCAAATGAATTCCAATTCAGCAGTTTCTCGCTGGACTCTGGATTTGAAGTTTTTTTTGTTGTAAGATAGCGACCTTCATGTCTCTGATTGCGTGACCAGAGAGATTGAAGTGTTCTCCGACTGGCTTATGAATGTTATAATTCTTGACATCTGATTTGTGTCCATTTATTCTTTTACGTAGAGACTGTCCAGTTTGACCAATGTACATGGCAGAGGGGCATTGCTGGCACATGATGGCATATATCACATTGGTAGATGTGCAGGTGAACAAGCTTCTGATAGTGTGGCTGATGTTATTAGGCCCTGTGATGGTGTCCCCTGAATAGATATGTGGGCACAGTTGGCAACGGGCTTTGTTGCAAGGATAGGTTCCTGGGTTAGTGGTTCTGTTGTGTGGTATGTGGTTGTTGGTGAGTATTCGCTTCAGGTTGGGGGGCTGTCTGTAGGCAAGGACTGGCCTGTCTCCCAAGATTTGTGAGAGTGATGGGTCATCCTTCAGGATAGGTTGTAGATCCTTAATAATGCGTTGGAGGGGTTTTAGTTGGGGGCTGAAGGTGACGGCTAGTGGCGTTCTGGAGAAAACCTGGATTTGTGCTGGAAATGGCCCACCTTGATTTTCATGCACGTTGTAAGGAGAGAGTGGTCACTTTGGATAGGCTATTACCAGCAGGAGAGTGAGTTTGTGTGTGTATGGGGGTGGGGGGGTGAGAAAACCTGTATTTGTGCTGGAAATGGCCCACCTTGATTTTCTTGCACGTTGTAAGGAGAGTGGTCACTTTGGATAGGCTATTACCAGCAGGAGAGTGAGTTTGTGTGTGTGGCTTTTGGAGGGGGGTGAGGAGGTGAGAGAACCTGGATTTCTGCAGGAAATGGCCCACCTTGATTATCATACACATTGTGAAGAGAGTGGTCACTTTGGATGGGCTATTACCAGCAAGAGAGTGAGTTTGTCTGTGGGGGGGCGGAGGGTGAGAAAACCTGGATTTGTGCTGGAAATGGCCCATCTTGATGATCACTTTAGATAAGCTATTACCAGCAGGAGAGTGGGTTGGGAGGAGGTATTGTTTCATGGTGTCTGTGTATATAATAATGTCTTCTGCAATATCCACAGTATGCATCTGATGAAGTGAGCTGTAGCTCACGAAAGCTCATGCTCAAATAAATTGGTTAGTCTCTAAGGTGCCACAAGTACTCCTTTTCTTTTTGCGAATACAGACTAACACGGCTGCTACTCTGAAACCTTTCATCATGTAGAGTTAATTAATCTTGTATTTGAATAATTCATGTTTTCATCTGAGAAGCAGATAAGAAACAGTATGAATTAGAAGTAGGACAAACTGCTGTATCTTCAGTTTATGACTGGAACATGGGACATGCAACCAATCACATCCAAGCGAGAGAAAATAGCAGTCACAAGTAATCATACATTCAGTGCCCCTCACACAGGAAATGTGTAGCTATGAGAGAATGTCAATAAACTAATTGAGCCTGAACAAAAATAGAATGAAATTTTCAATATAAAATGCAGCCAGAACAAGAGAGATTCCAATGAACGAGATATTAAATGGCAGAGTGAATCTGATCGAATACAATATAACAAATATAAAACATATGAAGTATCAAATAAAACAATCCTCTGAAATTACTCACTGATTGGGAGTCTAGAGGTCAACCAAGGAGAGACTAAGTAAAACGATCAAGACAATGTAAATTGGAAAGGAAAGAATAAATGGAACATAGAAATCCCCAGACTGGACCAGATCCAAGATCCATCTAGTCCAATATCCTTTCTACGATAATGGACAGTACCAGGTGTTTCAGAATAAACTTTAAAAACCCCACAGTAGGCAAAGGGAAGCTAAACTGCCCCACACATAGGTGTCATCCTGATCTCTGGGAGTTCAAAACTGTTTTAAACCATGAAGTATGACATTTAATATCCTTTCCAATATTTTTGTTATAGTTAGAATAACTCTGTGTATTCTTATTATCCATAAAAATAGCCAATCCCTTTTTGAATCTTTTTAAATTCTTGGCCTCAACAATTTTCTGTGGTAGTCAGTTCTAGAGCTTAACCACACATTGTGTGATAAAGCAGTTCCTTTTCTGAGTTTTGGTTTCCCACCATTTAATTTCATTGAGTGTCCCCTTGTTCTTGTGTTATGGGACAGGGAAAAGGGGAATTCCTTATCAGACTTCTAGAGACCATTCATTAATTTACTGCATATACTTTTATTTGTCTCCTTGCTAAAATAAACAATCCGAATCTTTTCCATCGCTCTTCAAGTATGAGAGTTTTCGATGTCCTTGATCATTTTGTTATTCATCTCTGAACCCCTCCAGTTCTGCAATGTCCTTCTTGAGGTGAGGTGACCAGAACTTCACCCAGTATTCCAGGTGCAGGCTGCATCATTGATTTTACAAAAAGGTCTTGTATTATTATTCACCAGACTATCCCTTATGCATCCTAATATCTTGTTAATATCCTATGCATCCTAATATCCAGATATATGTCAGCTCTTAGTAAAGTGGTCTTGATAGGGAAAAAGGCTAATGAATCCTCCAGTTTACCTGGTAGAATCATTTTGGAACTGCCAATGAATTTTGAAAGCATTATAGATTTAGAACAGGTTGATCCCTAAGGATACAGTTGAGCTTGCCAAATATTGTACGGTATGTTCCAGAATCACATGAAGCACCACTCAACTACACCCAGTTCTGAGATGCAATATGGAAACTATTTAACAGTGCATAGCAGCACCACATGCTATGGCAGGAATTGGGGAAGGATTGCATGCCTAGATCTCGACCCAGAGAGGAGCCTCCGTACGTAGATGTCCTGCTTAGGCACAGAATGGGGGGAATAACCCCATCTGTCACTCCATCTGCTGCAGTCAACAGGAGCCTCTCTGTGGGGTTCAAGGCTGTAACAGCAGAGAGGCATGGCATGGGGAAATGAGCAGGCCACTAGTGTGGCTGGCTCAACAAAACCTCTTCTGAGCCCATGGAGACTCTTCAGGCAATATAATTGGCCTCCGGGTGCATTTTGTTCTGCACACCCCCTCCATAAGTACCCAGGGAAGTCACATCTATACCAAACCCTAGTAGCATGTCTCCAGTGGAGACTTTGCTGCAAGAAAGCAGCATCATCATGACTGGGGGCCACAGACTGAGAGGGCTCAGGACTCTGGGGTCCACGCTGACTGCATGAGATGAAAGGATTTGTAGGCAGTTCCCATATTTTATTGGAATGGAATGGAAACCAAGTGGAAGGAGCCTTGCTTCTCCTCACAGAACAACCAGTGGATCCTCCCTGGTTTCCCTTTCCTTAATCTCCTTCCTGCTGCAGATGTTTAGGTGCCTGGTGGGGGTATTTCAGTTGCCTATGAATCTGCCTGTATGTTCATGGACTAAACAGACTTTTGGGAGAGATTTTTTGGTCCTTTCCCATACTCATACTCTAGATCACATAAAGAATGGGCACCAAGTTACTTTCAGTTCTACTCTGTACAAGAAGTTAAAAACTTTAAACAAAATTTGTAATACTTCATGGATTTCATTGCTCCATGACTTATTATTCTGGGATGTGTTAAGCAGCCATGCCACCTTTTGCTGTCATTTTGTCAGATCTCATAAATTAGTCAGAGTGGGTTTGGGTCTGGGTAGTTGGGTGTGAGACCCCAGGTGGGCAAAAAGTGCTCTAGGTAGTTCAGAAAACTCTTGGAGTCAGTATTGAACCAATACTCCAGCATGGTGTTACTGTCTTTACTGTGTTACTCCTATGCTGTCTTTCATATGTGGCATACAGTGAACGTCAGAACCCCTTGTAAAATTATTTCCAGGAGCAGGAATTATTTGTAAGGATAGAGTTTAGCCATAATATCAAGACTAAAGGGTTTATTCCTTGTGTTTTGGCCAAATTCCTAACTGTCATTACAGTCCTTTTATATAAATCCCCCCTGTTGTTGTAACTGGAAAGAGATATTGTTCACATCCTGCCCTAAAATAATTTGGAGTCACTGTTTGCCATTATACAGTTGCTGTGTTTCACTGATGGATGAAGTAATTCCTGTTTATCAATTTGGTAAGCAGTTTGGGAGGAAAGGTAAAGAATAAATATACTATTGTTATCATTATTTTGAAAGGCAGAGTAAAGCAACATCATTGAATCATAGAAATTAGAGATGAATACCTATTAGGTCATCTTCTCCAGGCTAGTTACAAATGACTCAAATGAGTTTTACATTATTTCTATTTTGTCCTTTGGGACATTATTCCGCAGTCTTGTAGATCTCACTTGTAGAGATAATTTCCTGATGGTGAACAAAATTTTCCTTTACTCAGGTTCAACTTATTACTCTTAGTTATGTCCCGGGAGCCCCCCTAAATAATGTATCCCATTCTTTGATAAATAAACCCTTCAGTATTATTATTATTATTATTTATTATTTCGTCCCTGAAGGACCCATGCAGGTTCAGGACTCCATTGTGAGGGGTGCCAGACACATAAAGGAAGACATAGTCCTTATCCCAATAAGCTCACAATCTAATTTGAAATGACCCAATAAGTGAGTGTGACACAAGAGGCAGCAGAAAGGTAAACAAAACTAAAATCATGCAGTTACAAGTTAGTTATTGCTTGCTTCTGGTGATTTCAAATAATCTGAAAGTCATTTATATATATATTTTAATCAGCTCTACCTGGCTGCCCTTCAGCCCAGGTATCACTGGTTCACTGATTTTGGGTAGGCAAAAGTGGACCATGGAGAAGGATTTGAAGGATGATGGAGAAACTCCTGAGTCAACATTTGGCCAGACTTCACATACTCATTTTCATCTTTCCTGTATCTATCTATCAATTGATTGATCTATCTCACCAGTCACCATAGTATCTAGACACTATTCTAGACATATTTCTGCAATGGAGATCCCAAGAGACCACAGTTTTGGTCTCACCAGTGTTATAGAGAGGATCATCATCTGTGAACCTGGTATTATGAGATATGTTGCCTCTCTATACACTGTCCCAAAAGACCTTTCCCTCTTTTGCCATTGGATAGCATTGCAAGTTAATTTCCATTTTGCAGTCCCCCACTTATCCCCCCTCGATCTCTTTTGACTTTACTGCTTGCAAGTTTTCTCTCTTTCATTGAATATGTGTGTTATGAATTCCCCCCCCCCCAAATGTATTAGCTTACATTTTTCCAGTTTTTCAATTTTTGAATTGTATGCCTGATTCTGCAGCCTTTACTTGCCTTGAGAAGGGCTTACAGGTGTGTAGTGCCTTTGAGGTCAGTGGGACTACAAGTATGACTAAGTATTAGCAGCCAAATGTTCAAAAGAGCTCGGTTCCCCTTTAGGCATCTATGTGAAGTGTCCGTATTTCCAAAAATGTTCAGCACCCAGCAGTTCCCAATAATGCTCTCAATGGGAGCTGGGCTCTTTCGTAAATCTGGTGCTAAATGGTCACACAGTTTGACGAATAAGGTTTTTTATATCCTGCCCATTTTTCCCTCTAGATTCTATGGCATGATTGCTCTGTCCTCAGTGGTGTTTGAAACACCTCAAATGAGTCTTGAATCATGTGTTACTGTGTTGTTTTGCTTACCGCCCTTTTCCAAACAGTCAATGAAGACATTAAATAAAACTCAACCCAGCACTGATGCCTGCAGCACCTTTAATATCTCTCTCTAACTTGACACATTGCCATTTATTAATAGTGCCGAAGCCTGTTTTTAGTCCATGGCCAGAGCTGCTATCCAAGCCAATTTGGCTGCAAGCCCTTTTTAACTTAAGCCCTTCTGATGCCAATGGCTACCGTAGTTTCCTAAATATCCTAGTCACTGATCAATGCCCAACACGTCTTAAATTAGTAATTATACCAGTTCCTGAAATGGAAGTACTGAGAGCTATTAAAGAGACAGAATCCATCCCAGCTGCGCCTGCCTCTTAATGATATTATTTCATATCAAATAAAGGAATTTGATAAGATGGATCCAGACACGGTCAAATCTCATTTGGTACACATGGTTTCTTACAAAATAATTAAAAGAAGAAATAATGGCCAAATAGTGTTCAGAGGAGTACATTAGATTATTTTCTGAGTTTAAAGAAACAGTGCGCTTGGAGGGACGTTAAATGTTAGTGACCATTCACTGTGAGCTTTGTGCTGTGCTAGCAGTACACCAAGACATACAAGAAGCAACACAGCTCCTTAATGCAAGGCACAGAGGCTTTATGTAATGAGTGCTGTGCAAGAAAAAAATAAATGCTACAACAGTATGGCTCATCAGATAGTCTGGATGCAGCTGCATCTAGTTCTGCCCAGCCTATGCCAAATGTTGTCAGCTTGATTCAGCAGAGCGGCACCATATTTTCTGCTGCTGTGGTGTTTGCACTGCAGTCCTGGGACACTGTCGTGTAACTCCGTGAAACAAATATCATGACATAGCCATGGTGAAGGTCAGCTGCCTTCCTGAGGCTGGAACCAAAAGTGCCCTGTGCTCCTGGAGCTAATACCTAGAGTTAAAGGAATTGGAGACCATGTTCTGGCAGCTCATCATTGGAGCACTGGGGATAAAAGAGGGCGAGATATACTGGCCAGAGTAATTCTGTATTGTTGGAATTCAGCCCAGGTGCTGCAAAGTCACTAAATATGGGGGTGAGTGGATCTGTATCATTCACCATCATTCACCCGTCCCTTAGAGAGCAACATTTATTCAATGATTCAAATAATTATATTTGTCCTCTGAATAGTGTAGCAATTTGCATCTTCAAAGAGGTGCAATAACTATCATTCCCATTAATCCCCTCTGAGCTAGGTAACTATGTAATATTATCCACATTGTCCAGATGAAGAAATTGAAGTGGCGATGGGGACTGGAGTTCAGTGGTTTGCTTAACGTATCACAATGAGTCTGTGAGTTTGAGTTTAGGGGTGCCTGGCTCCCAGGCCCATACTCAGTTCGCTAGATCTTGATGTCTCTAAATCAACACATAATATTTTGTCTGCCAATTGCAGGTTCTCTCCAACTTGCTACACATAAAACCAAATGAGATCACAAAATCAGAATGCCATGGTGTATGGAGCAGGCAAAAAGGAGTTAAAGTCAGCTTGTGACATCACTTGATGACAACATTCAGTGACTCAATGGGGAAGACTTCAGGCTCCTAGCAGTACTCTTTGGCTGGTATTTATCAGTCTTGTAACCCAATGAGCACTTAAAGAGTTAACCAAGAAAATGAGGTGCCAATCCTTTATTTTGAGGCTAAATAGTCCCACAGACAAGGATCATGTATGTATCAATATATAATCATGCACTTTTATAGTGAAATCATTTATTTTCCTTTCTAACAGAGGCAATTTCATTTTGACAGGGCAGCCAAGAGTCTGAAGAAGAATCGGTGTTGAGGGTAGCCAGAGGAGGCAATGGCACTTAATTATTCGCCCTCCTCATCTTACTCACGCTGCTTTTCCAATGCAAGATTAGTCTGTGTCGTTTAGCAGGGCTCAAAGCCTTGCACATTTTGTGTGGTGACTTTGAACACAAGGACCCTCTAGTGGTTACATTTTCAACATAGAATTCGCATCCTTTGCTTCTCAGAATGGAGTATTTAAGAACTAAAAAGATGAAGGAAGCATTTGCTTTTTTCCTTTACCTCTCCATCAGCAAAGGGAAATAACCTTGGCTTTCTCTGATCTATGACAAGTTAATTGCATTCCTTCTCTTACCATTCAAGTAGAACACTGGGAGGCTTTCTAGCCTCTTGGACCTCTTCTGGGCAGATGTGACAAAATTCAGCCTTCTGAAATAGATGTGTGGTCGCCTTTTGACCTGCTTTCTACAAATCATTTTTCCCCCTGCATTTCCCTAGATGTCAATAAGGAGTGGATGGGATATAAATTATTGCAGAGACAGTGATGTCTAGCGGTTTAGGCAGAGAACTGCCTCTTAGGACACTGAATTCTGTTCCCAGCTCTATCATTGAATTGTTGTGTAACTTTTGATAAGTCACTTAAGTGTTCCATGCCGCAGTTTGAAATGGATATAAGAAATGCTTACCTCCCTTGTAGGCGTATTGTGAGCCTCAGTTAGACCTTCACGGTCTGTTATGCACAGGCCTGAGTAGGGAGAAGCACCCCACCACCGCACCAGTCTACAGAGACGTAGCACGATGGAGGGCATGGGGCCATTGGCCCACATCCCTTCTGATCTTTTTCAGACTATCTCCATTCTTGGGACTGTGAGAGGGCCTAATTCATCTCTGTGAAAATGCACAGCCTAAAGCAAGGGAAGGTGACTTGGCCTCCCCTACCATAGGGCTGCCAGGTGCCTCCCTTAGAATCCAGCAGTGATTAAGGCAGAAACAAAGCTCTTTGTTAGAGATTCAGCAACCCCCCTATCTGCAATGAAGTACACACACACACACACACACACTACTCTGGGGGCTCTAGGACCCAAGCGGTGCCTCTCCCTGACTCCTCCCAAACAATAGGGCCCTTAGGGAGAACTGCAGAGAGGAGGAGCCAGCCAGAGATTCTGGTGGCAGGAGCAGAAGCAGCCAAAGCAGGGATATCTGCATGTTCCAACTGTAGAATGTCCTCAGACTTTCTCTATCCTGTGCTGATTGGCTGTTTGCTCCAACCTTCCCCATCCTTCTCCCCCTGCTTCTTCTCAGTGTCTTCACCTCAGCTTCACTCCACACTTGCTCCTCTTAGCCTCTTCTACTCTATCCTGTCCCCCCTTACCTCTTCTTTTGTGTAAGCAGAGTCAGGATGAGCTCCACCCTGACATCTGGTGGTGAGGTGTGGCAAGTTGTGGAAAAGAACTTCAGGGGCCGATCTCATTTGCATAGGCACACCCACCCCGCCTAGAATGAGGCCATAGCTGACCAAATGGTCACCTTGGGTGCTGTGGGATCCCCAGTGTCTCTGTTATTGGGGCAGGAAGAATAAATTGTTATTACCCTGATTATGGGAATCAAGGACAATGGAACTGTACTTGGCCTTTTGTTATGATGTCACCATCAACTAAGTAGCACTCGCTAGGCAAGGGACATGGGTTCCAAAACTCTATGAACTGAGAGAGGCATGGGTCCCCTGGTGAGGGCTTTACATGCTAATTGCACTTCCTCCTCTCTCCACTGTGGGATATCAGAGCTAATTTTGATTCTATTAGGAGTCTAGTTACAGGCTGCTGAGCTGAATTCACTTTGGGCTAATGGTGCACCAGTACTGAGGCTCCCCTACTACAAGCTGAAATCAACAAAAGAGCTAAACTGACTAAGAGCTGAAATCACTGAGTGTTGTGTTAAGTAGTGGGGGAGCCTGAAGGTATATGGCAGAGCAGTTTGCGGGACGGCGAGCAGAGCAGCTGGTGGAGCAGAGCAGAGCAGTTTGTCAGATGCCTAGAGCAGCTCATGGGGTGGCTGGCAGAACGGAGCCCCATGGAGAGGTGGGGCCATCAGCTATGGACCACGTAAAGGTGCCCCTTAACCCGCCCCCCCCCCCAATCTCCACCCAGGTTGGGAGGTAAAACTGCGCAGATAAACTTTCGAACTCTGGGGCTACCCTGACCAGGGACAGAGACTTTTGGATTGTTGGACTTTTGGGACTTTGGGTGATTTTGGGTTGCTGGACTCAAGAACCAACGGGAAAGGACATGCCCCAATTTGCTTGGGGTGGGTTTTTTGCTCATGGGTTGTGTTAGGAATCCTGTTGGTGGTGTTTCCCCAACATAGTGCCACATTGTTTCTCTCTGTTATTAAAAGGCTTTTTGCTACACTTCGACTATGTGCTTGCAAGAGGGGAAATATTGCCTCTTGGAGGCACCCAGCGGGGGTGGTATATATTTGTCCCAGGTCACTGGGTGGGAGCTTGAGCCGGTTTTGCATTGTGTTATTGGAATGAAACCCCTAGATACTGAACCTGGCCCTTGTTGCTGCCAACTCTGACAGGCAGAAGGGTTACATTTGCTAATCCCCTCCTCTGTAAACCACATTCTAATCCACATCCCTGGGTGGTCCAGGGAAAACCCTCTGGGAAAGAGAGGCTGCTTGATATTCCTGATATTTATAAAAGGGGGTAAAAAACAGATGTTGATGATTTTTGGGGGGTGGGGAGGTGGCAACTTTCAGGCCTTGCTCTTCATGGGAGCAATATAAATAATATGTAAATTAAGAGCACAAAGCCAGTTATTTTTTATCTTTTCCGGTCACTTTTAGCAAAAAGAATAAGGCAAAGAGATCTTGTGGTTAAAGGAAAGGGCTGGGAGTCAGGATTTCTGAGTTCTAATTCTGGCCCTATCATTTATGTATTTGTTTGATCCTGATCATGAGGCAGCCGCTTTGTGCCTCAGTTTACCATTCTGTGAAATAGATATATCATTTCATGCAGGGGTAATTTAAATGCAAGGTATTGCTTCCCTGGAGTGAGTAAGTCCACTTAAAAAATTGTTCTATCACTATAATTAGCTTACTGCATAGACACAAGAATTCAGAAACAAAGTAGGACACTTGATGTGTTTATTCCATAGTGTATCCTAGTGTACCCACAATGCTTCTGCGGGTTATATATATTTCACACAGGACTGTGCTCAGGATATAAACATGCAAGGTTTGCACTGGAGCTGTACAGGGAAAGGTGTACTAACTGTACTGAGTTCTTCCTACACGCTCTGCAAATTTGAACTGTAGAAGGTAAAGCCACTCTACAATAATATGACAATTACTCTATTTATGACTAGCTTCACCTCTACCTTCATTTCCATTAGTTCAGATTACTGATGAACATTAATAGGGTGAAAGCTGTGTCTACAGTAGCAGACCTGCCCTGGGGAAGCTACTCCACTTAAAAAGATCCTTCGATACAGGAATTGTGCAAGACAATTTTTTTTAAGGTTTATATCAGTGAGAAACTGGACATCTGAAATTTTGTACAACCTCATAGATAGTCTGACTTTTTTGTGTAGTTTTGGGTCCATCCTAGGTCATTCCTTGGCCTCTTTTCTGAAACTGTTGACCATGGCAGCAAATCTGATAGAGACATCTGCCCACTAAGTACAAGGTCTAGGAGACCATCCAGTTCATTTCACACAAACCACTATGCAACCATCAGATAATAATCAGTTGAACTGCAGTCACTGCAACCCAAGGACAAGACGCAAAAGTGTGACTTTACAGATGAAAGGCTCCTTAGCTCATTACCTATTCCCAGCCACTTAATCATCCACCAATTCTTTAATGTATTCTGACCTAAACTCTGACATTATTCTGTGCTACATTTCCCCATTTCCTTTTTCTTTTTTAACAGAAGAACAATACATTTTATTTTACATTGTAGTCATTCAAAACTTTTGACAAAATTGTCCTTTGCAAAAAGTTAATATGTTCTTATACTAAGCCTCTTAAACATGATTCATTTAACAATTGCTGTATTAAGGCTTTGATCAGGTAGTTCAGCGTTGCCGTTGCATGGGAAACATGCTCACTCATTTTACTACCAAGACGTGCCTAGAAAAGAAAACTTTATAAAAATGTAATTAATTACACACTTTAAAGGTCACCATTAATAAAAATGAACGTGTAGATTATTAAGCCCGTAGAGAAAATCATTAGTGATACATTCAGGTGTTGTTAAAGCGAAATATTCTAAAATGCAAGTATAATGCATTATGTTTGAAGGGTACAGCAGATTCCTTGTCCCTTGTCATATAGGAAAGACCTTTCATAACTTATTGTGGCTACATCACTATTTGAGTTATGAGGTCTTTGACAAAAGTTTCTCCATAAATTTTAGTCTTCATAGTTGCTCATAATGTATCCTTCAGTGCTTCATCAGGATAATCCATTTTATCCAGGGTTATTGTGATGCTACTTTTCTTTCTAGATAGAATTATGGGGTTTGGAAAATTCTTCAGTTCTTGCCATTCCTCTTTTTCCCACTAATCACCATAAAGTGTCATTTGAAGACATTAATATAGCAAGTAATAGTAAAGACATTATTAATAACCCAACTTGTCCATTAGGAAGGAATTCAGAATCACTGATTATTCACAATCAAAAAACTTTGTTCAAAAGGATCCAGGCAGTTTCCCACTGCCAAGATAACTTTAGCAGATCACTCCACCCAGTTTAGACCACCCATCCAATCTTGACTTTCTTCCCTTATTTGATTCTTTTCTGGAAATAATTTGTTGGATGTCTATTGTTGTTTTCATTTTGGCTGATTCAGGGTCAGATTCTGACATGTTTACCCATATTGGCTGGTTCCTTACTCCATGAGCAGTCCCAGAGAAGTCAAAACGTGAGGCCCAGCATGTGCAGTAAAGATTTCCAAACAAATATAAAATACAGAATTTAGCTATAATAGGTCTGGTTCTCATTTACGTAACTCTGGCAGCATACAGGGCCCTAAAATTGGGCAAAAAATACATTTATATGTGGTCATTAGGGTCCCTTCTCACTGCCAGAGTTGTGTAAAGGGGCCTTTATGTAAGTAAGAATCAACCCCAAAGTATTTTGGGATTATATATTTTTTTAATCTTTCAACTGTTGCTTTGTACAGATGTAAAAAGAACGCTTTGTATCTTTATATTTCTTACACTCATCCTTCCAAAAATACTAAGAGACACTCACAAAGGCCAACAAAATAAATCTGGAGTTTGCAGGCAGAGCCAAAAAAGGAGCCAAAATGAAAACAAAAGTTAGGGGTTTTTAAAAACAAAAAGTCAAAGACAGGGACATTTTTGAAACACCGTTCCTTTCTTATTTTATGTCCAGAACTCCAAGAAGTTAAGATAGGGAATGTTAAATACCAGGGGAACAGGTTTCATTCAGGGGTGCTTTGTAAGTTTACAGACTTGGTGAAAACCCAGCTTGTAATGGGAATGTGTCATCGGTTTTAACTATAGAGTGGCTATGGCCCTGTAATAAGAAATGAAAATTATTAAATGAATTTCACAAGTGCAATCCCATGTGATTTATAGAAGTATCTATGTATGAGGACATCTGGTCACCTGTTTTGGATAGGATGTTCTGTGAAGGCAAATTTTTTAAATGCCTTTTTGATTTAGATCTCCTCTAATAGGTCAGGGTTGGAGCTGTGAGAGAAGCAGATATGGGGAACCAAACACAATATGGAGTCACTCTGTTGTGCCTGAAAGGAGAAAATAGCAGAGAAACCATGAAATCTTTACTTGATTAAGGCCCAAAGCCTGGGCAGCAGCACCCAGCCTGAGTTTCACTCTGTGCAGTTTGCTACACTGAGAGAAGGAAATAATTCGCCAAACTTCCTCTTACCAGAAGGTCCTCTGGCCCCATCCTTGTCTCCACATCTTTCTTACATTCCTGTGTGCCAAGGTTCTGAAGGACTCCTGCCCACCCAAAATCATGCTGTTCCCTCTGCCAAATAAGCCTGCAATCATAGAGGTTGGGGCAGGATTTACCCCTATAAGGAGAAGTTTCTTTTCTGAATCACAGCTAACCTGGTGGCTGAACTTTGTGACTTTGTCCTTACCCATAACTATTTTACATTTGGGGACAATGTATAACTTCAAATCAGCGGCACTGTTATGGGTACCCGCATGGCCCCACAGTATGCCAACATTTTTATGGCTGACTTAGAACAACGCTTCCTCAGCTCTCGTCCCCTAATGCCCCTACTCTACTTGCACTATATTGATGACATCCTCATCATCTGGACCCATGGAAAAGAAGCCCTTGAGGAATTCCACCATGATTTCAATAATTTCCATCCCACCATCAACCTCAGCCTGGTCCAGTCCACACAAGAGATCCACTTCCTGGACACTACAGTGCTAATAAACGATGGTCACATAAACACCACCCTATACCGGAAACCTACTGACCGCTATTCCTACCTACATGCCTCCAGCTTTCAGCCTGACCACACCACACGATCCATTGTCTACAGCCAAGCTCTGCGATACAACCGCATTTGCTCCAACCCCTCAGACAGAGACAAACACCTACAAGATCTCTATCAAGCATTCTTACAACTACAGTACCCACCTGCGGAAGTGAAGAAACAGATTGATAGGGCCAGAAGAGTTCCCAGAAGTCACCTACTACAGGACAGGCCTAACAAAGAAAATAACAGAACGCCACTAGCCGTCACCTTCAACCCCAACCAAAACCCCTCCAATGCATTATTAAGTATCTACAACCTATCCTGAAGGATGACCCAACACTCTCACAAATCTTAGGAGACAGGCCAGTCCTTGCCTATAGACAGCCCCCCAAACCTGAAGCGAATACTCACCAGCAATCACATACCACACAACAGAACCACTAACCCAGGAACCTATCCTTGCAACAAAGCCTGTTGCCAGCTGTGTCCACATATCTATTTAGGGGACACTATTATAGGGCCTAATCACATCAGCCACACTATCAGAGGCTTGTTCACCTGCACATCTACCAGTCTGATATATGCCATCATGTGCCAGCAATGCCCCTCTGCCATGTACATTGGCCAAACTGGACAGTCTCTACGTAAAAGAATAAATGGACACAAATCAGATGTCAAGAATTATAACATTCATAAACCAGTCGGAGAACACTTCAATCTCTCTGGTCACGCGATTACAGACATGAAAGTTGCGATATTACAACAGAAAAACTTCAAAACCAGACTCCAGCAAGAGACTGTTGAATTGGAATTCATTTGCAAATTGGATACAATTAACTTAGGCTTGAATAGAGACTGGGAGTGGCTAAGTCATTATGCAAGGTAACCTATTTCCCCTTGTTTTTTCCTACCTCCCCCTCCCCCCATTCCTCAGATGTTCTTGTTAAACCCTGGATTTGTGCTGTAAATGGCCCACCTTGATTATCATACACATTGTAAGGAGAGTGATCACTTTAGATAAGCTATTACCAGCAGGAGAGTGGTGTGGGGGGAGAGAAAACCTTTTGTAGTAGTAAATGCCCATTTTTTCATGGTTTGTATGTATAAAAGCATCTTCTGTATTTTCCACAGTATGCATCCGATGAAGTGAGCTGTAGCTCACGAAAGCTTATGCTCAAATAAATTGGTTAGTCTCTAAGGTGCCACAAGTACTCCTTTTCTTCTCTTTATGAAGTTAGAGTTCAGGTCTGTGATGTGTCCAAACTCTTCCACTCCTGCTGAATAGCTGAAGCCAGTCAGCATCTCACAGGATTGGGTGCTTACTCCATGCTTCCATGTGACCAGACTTGTCTCTTTTTCGGTGCGGGCAGAGATGCATTGGAGACAAAGATGCACTCTTACTTGCTGCCTCAGTTGCAGTGGCAACTATGGACTGCTGCCAGGGTGAAAAATTGCTGTGGTGCAGCTCTGCACTGGCCAGGCTCCCTCTCTCCTTCATATACCACTTTAGCCCCATCCTTGGCTTGTATTAAAATGCCCCATCCCCCAGACCCAGTGCTCCTGCAAAGCTGGTACAGAGCTGATGGAGATGGCTCTGCATCAAGCAAAAAGAGTCCTTGTGCCCTCCCCTTGTGGGAGGTTTACATCTGCTTTCCAGCCCCTTTGCACCAGCCTAGCTTGAATGACATACCGAGCCCATGTTTTCCATTCAGACACTGAAGTAGACTATATAGTTCCCTGGACTTAAGTCATTATAATGGAAGTGAGTAGCTGGGTTGGTTAGCATGATGGTGTTTTGTGTTTGTGTGTGTGATCAGCAAAGCTGAAGGCAAAACTTTGATTCTTATTCCGACTATACAGTGCAAAATTCCTTCTGACATTTTTTCTAAGGGTTTTGAGGAAATGGATTTGCTCTAAAGGTCTCACAGCAGCGAATGAAAAATAGACGCTGCCTCCCACCATGAAAAGAGCATGGAAGTTTGTCTCTAAATACAGATGATTTTGATCCTCATGGACAGATACTCAAGGGGGAAAAAAAAGTTGAAATGTCTTGGAGGAAATCCAAATGGCAGTCTGGTATTGAGGAGAATGACAAATACGCACACCAAGAACAAAATATTCAGACATAGTTATAAAAACCTGATAGCTTTATGTGTGCATGCAAATCAAGAACATTCAAATGGCAGAAGAGACTTATAGTATTGCATGGAGACTTTACTATCCTTTTTTTCATAGGGCCTATTTCTATTTTTCTCTCTCTTTCTTCTTTTACCCATATGATTTTTGTTTTGTTTGCCCAATTCTTATTGTGATTACATTTTAAGTGCTGGGGTTTGAATAGCAAATCGAATGTCATTAATGGTTATTGCCAGCTTTTAGCCTCTGAGACCAGCATGTACACTCTTTCTGGGATAAAGTTCATTATCCACTATGGACCTGATCCTGTACTACTGAAGTGAAGGGAGCATTACTATTCACCTCAATGGCAGTAGGATCAAGCTCTATTTGAACAGTTACACATAAAAGATGTTCACTTCCCAAACAGAGTGACAAGTCATTGATTTTTTCTGTATTTAAGACTGTCTCTCTTGTAAAGGATGCATATAAAATGTTTATCAGTTAAGTATAAAATGTTACAAATACTTAAATCAAGTTTTAGTTGTGGACTACAGGGATCAGGTATATTTATGATGTGATCAAATCCCATCACATTTTAATCAGAAGTCCAAATCAAGTCCACACTGAAAATTATTACCATCTGGCAGATGTTGGGTGTCCTACATTAAATAAATGAGTGGGTCTCAGCCCCATACCTAGTAGACAAGTGTCCATAACCCAAAAGTAACCATTAAAATGCACAACCTTATTGGGATGGTCTGACTAGAGGCCAAGTACTGAATGGGCTAAGGAGACTTGAACCCTATGGCACCATGAGGTGGTTCTAAAAGGCTCAGCACCATTAAGATATAGGCGTATTCGAGGGGAAGCCTGTACTGATGTTGGACTATTTCTGCCCCTGGGACTTCAATTCTCTGGGTGGCCAATTCAACAGATTTCTCAAGAACCAATATCATTTATATATATATATATATATATATATATATATATATATATATATATATATATATCTTTAGCCATTTCACAAATAACTTGGTAAAAGATTGATCTAGCTTATCAAACAAATCTGTAACGCAGGGATCAACAACCTTTGGCATGCGGCACGCCAGGGTAAGTCCCTTGGTGGGCTGGGTCAGTTTGTTTACCTGACGCGTCTGCAGGTTCGGCCAACCGCAGCTCCCACTGGCCGTGGTTCGCCGCTCCAGCCCAATGGGGGCTGTGGGAAGCGGCAGCCAGCATATCCCTTGGCCCACGCTGCTTTCCGCAGCCCCCATTGGCCTGGAACCTCAGACCGTGGCCAGTGGGAGCTGCGATCAGCCGAACCTACAGACGCAGCAGGTAAACAAACCGGCCCGGCCCGCCAGGGGGCTTACCCTGGCGGGCCGCAGGCCAAAGGTTGCCGATCCCTGATGTAAGGTCTGCACATAAGGATGCTGTTTTATGTCAATAGCAGATTTTCCATTGATTTCAGTCAGTCCAGAATTCGTCTCCCAATAGCACCGAGCTCTTATACTATCAATAGATCTCAAAGTGCTTTATGAAGAAGGAAAGTATCATTATCCTCATTTCACACATGGGAGAATGGTGACACAGAGAGGTTGAAGTGACTTGCCCAGAAACTTCCCCAAAATAGCAGCAGAGCTGGAAATAGGACTTCCTCGACCTTCTTAGATTCCAATCTAGTGTTTTATCGATTAGGTAACACTGTCTCTTTTACTACTGTAACTGTAGAAGGGAAGCAGAGACCATTCTAGCATATTGCCAGGCTTGGATCATAACCCTGACAGGGCGGGGGAAACACTGGGAAGAAGGGTCCTACCACTTAGAGCCTGAGAGCGTGTGGCCACCACCAGAGCAAGTGTCCAACCCACAGCATCCCTGCAGCAAAGACAGGGCCTGAGAAGAAGGCCTGGGACTTAAAAGGAACAGACTGTGAACTGCCCTGACATTCCAGAGACACTATTTGTGATGATCCCTGCCATAGGGCAGGCTGATGTGTTTCCTTTAACCTTTCTCATTTTCCCTTATTCTTTTTAAATTTAATTGTTGATTAAATAACTTGCATTTGCTTTAACTTGTATGTAATGGTCAGTGGGTCAGAGAAGTGCCCAGTGCTGACAGAGTACCCTGGAGTGGGGACACCCTGGCCCCTGCCCTAGGTGACCACAGCAGGGTTGGGGGTTGAGTCACCCAGGAATCCTGGGCCCAGCCTTCTTGGGGTTATGAGGACTCTGCCAGACAGGAGAGTGGAAGGGGAGTCCTCAAGGGCAGGGAGGCCACTGGGTAAAGGAAGTGGGAGCGAGGACTCAGATCCTTTCGTTAGCCCACTTCACCGGGGTAGTGCAGAAGCCAGGAAAGTTCCCCACAAGAGCGAGACTATTCCCCCGCTTACATAAGGATCTTATCCAAGGCACACTAAAGTTGATAGGCCCATTTTGACTTCAGTGGTCTCTGAGCTAGCCTCCAAGATAGCAACTGTAGCAGATTCATATATACCCTCTCTGGGTCAAGCACAGAGAGGGATGCTCAGCACACAATGAACAAAGGTTATGTTTGCACTGTGGAACCCCTATCCTTGGAGTTCATGTGGCAGGAGAAGCACTAGTTGCATGGATAGGTGAGCAGCCACTAGAAAAAAAACCAAAAACACTTCTTTGGGATTCTATGCTTTGTACATGAGGAGGGGGAGAGACTGCTAAGTGAAGGGCCACAATGCTAATCTTTGAACTCAGTCCTCCAAAGTAATGAGTACCTTTTGGTGGCTAGTGAGCACTGTCAATGTTCCGTTTGAAATGGAAGGACTATTAACCCATCTCAGAAGGGTTCATGCAGGACCCAGACCTTTTGTGATCATGAATAGAACTCCAGTATCCCTACTTCTCCTCTGGTTCCTAATATGTTTATCAATTTCCTAAAAGGCCTACTTCCCCTTGTAAAGAGCACATCCCATGCTCCCTGATGAATCGCTTCATGTATCCTTGTAAATGTCCCTCTGTCACTGTCTTCCAGGTGTAGGTGTTCACTTGAGTCAATATATCTGACAACATTAATTGAAACAAATCTACAAACATGGAGCAGCTGCAGGTTTTTGAAAAATGCTTTATGGACACAGACCCATCATCGCCCCCCTTGCAGTCAAATTTTCACCTGCACACACAAACACACTCATCAAACACAACTCTGTAGCCATTCTCTGCAGCATTTATTCTACGTTAAACCGCCTGTCAAAACAGCCATCTAATTAGTTTAAGCTGTCTGGCTTTGTGAAACCGTTTTACTGTTCTCTGTTGTCTTTGCAACAAAATTAATAGTTTGACTAACTTCTAAGGGAGATGGATTTTTGCACGTCTGAAAGTCAAATTAAAGCCACCTTTGCCAAACAGGATAAAAAAAAAGAATTCTCCATGTCTGAAACGTTGAAAGCAGCACTTCATTTATTATAATTTTTTTTTTTTTTTTAGTGCCAAGGTACAAATTATGTAAAGGAGTAAAACTGCAGCTTTGGGGAAGCCAAGATTTTAATGTGTAGCACATACAACCCCTGCATCTGGTAGAACAGGTGAAAGATAATGAGCCGATCAGAAGGCTTGAACTGCCTACTGCACAGCCTAGTTACTAACCAAGGCTCTGAAAGCTCATAGAATCATAGAAATGTAAGACTGCAAGGGACCATGAGAAATCATCTAGTCTATCCACCTGTGCTGAGGCAAAACCAAATACACCTAGACCATCCCTGACAGGTATTTGTCTAACTTGTTCTTAAAAACCTCCAGTGATGGAGATTCCACAACCTCCCTTCATAACATATTCCAGCACTTAACTATTCTAATTGTTAAAAAAAAAATCTTAACATCTAACCTAAATCCCCCTTTCTGCTGATTAAACTGATTACTTCTTGTCCTACCTTCTGTAGACATGGAGAACAATTGATCATAATCCTCTTTATAACAGCCGTTAAAATATTTGAAGACTGTTATCAGGTCCCCCTGTCAGTCTTTTTTCCTCAAGACTAAACATGCCTAGTAGTTTTTAAACTTTTCCTCACAGATCATTTTCCTAAACTTTTTGATGCTCTCCTCTGAACTCTTTCCAATTCATCTATGTCACTTAAAAATGAAGCATCCCAAACTGGACACAATACTCCAGCTGAGGCCTTACCAGCTCTGAGCAGAGCAGAACAATTACCTCCCATGTCTTACACATGACATTCCTGTTAATATACCTAAGAATGATATTAGCTCTGTTTTGCAACTGAATAACATTGTTGGGTCATATTCAATTTGTGATCCATTAAAATCTCCAGAACCTTTTCTGCAGAACTACTTCCTAGCCATTTATTCCCCATTTTTTGTTTTTGGATGCGATTTTTCTTTCCCATGTGTAGTACTTGCACCTGTCTTAATTGCATTTTGTTTTGCTGATTTCAGACCAATTATCCAATATATCAAGATCATTTCAAATTCTATTCCTGTCCTCCAAAGCTCTTGTAACCTCTCCCAGCTTGGTGTCATCCATAATTTTTATAAGCATACTCTCCACTCCATTATCCAAGTCATTAATGAAATTATTGAATAGAACCAGACCTAGGAGAGACCTCTGAGGGACCCCACTAGATACATCCTCCCAGTTTAACAGTGAATACCAACTACTCTTTGAATACCGTCAGTCTTACAAACTATGCAACCATCTTATAGTAATGTCCTCTAGACCACAAGATGTAGAGTTTTGGCACCTCATTATGATCCCACTTACACCAGGGTAAATCAGAGGTCCAAATCTTGATGTCCTCAAGGTAATTTTGCATTCATCGTTTGGCTTAAAATTCCCTACAGCCAGCTTATCCTGTAATGAAGAATTCTTTGATGGAGTAAGACCACCACAGTGACCTCTCTGCCAGCCCTGCAGCCTCCATCATAATGCGGATGTCTGGAGAAAAGGGATCAAGGTCAGAATCGGGCTACATTCTAGCAATTCCTGAGGAACATGTGCAAAGCACTTTGCGAGCTAAGCTAATTTTGGTAGCAGTAGAAATTGTAGGGTTCCAAAGATTATTGACTTTATTCTGGTCTGCCTGAAACCTGCACTATGCCAAAGAGTTTCTGAACTAGAGTCAGATGAGGGAAGGAAGTTTTCAGTGATTATTATGATGCTTAATATTGATGTTATTATATAACAGTTTTATTACAATAGTGCCTGAGGATTCAGTCAAGATCTGGGCTCCATTGTGCCAGGCTCTATAAAAATATAAAAAATGATTTGGTCCTGCTCTGAGCAGCTTTCATCTAACAAGACAAGTGTGTGAAATGTGAGGGAGAGAGATTTTATTGATTTATTGTTGTTTTGTAGTAACATACAAATAAATATTGATTATCCGCTCAGGAAGGTCATTAAACATTGACTAATTTGTTTTAAGTGTAATACTACCCTTTTTACATAATGGTCCATGGGATCTTTAGTGATCATAGGTGGTCAGAAAACTTGATTTTGTGTTTCATCTGAATGATGGCACCTCCAATAACAGAGAGGTTTAGTCCTTCCTCAGGAGAATGATGCTACCTATTAAATCACCCACCTCATTATTAATAATCACCTCATTATTTCCAGCATTACACTGAGTTTTCCTTGATGAGACTGTGATGGGTTTGGTCACAGAGACCCCCTTGGGACTGTCACCTGACATGCTGGAATTAACTCGGATCCCGTTTTCCACTGCCAGCTTGGGACTCCAGAAACCTGCCTTGTTGAGCCAGACACGCTTGCCTGCTGCAACACAGACTCGGGTCTGGTCCATGCCCCCAAAGCTGGAGACTTTAACCAAAAACTGCTCAGCAAGTCACTTATTTCCAGCACCCAGACATCCAGTTCCCAATGGGATCCAAACCCCAAATAAATCAGTTTTACTCTGTATAAAGCTTATACAGGATAAACTCATAAATTGTTCACCCTCTATAATGCTGATAGAGAGATATGCACAGCTGTTTGCTGCCCCAGATATTAATCACTTACTCTGGGTTAATTAAGAAACAAAGGTGATTTTATTAAGTGTAAAAAGTAGGATTTAAGTGGTTTCAAGTAAAAACAGCAGAACAAAGTAAGTTACCAAGCAAAATCAAACAAAACACGCAAGTCTAAGCATAATACATTTAAGAAGCTGAATACAGGTAACCCTCGCCCGCAGAGATGTTCCAATACGCTTCTTTCACAGACTAGACTCCTTCTTAGACTGGGCCCAATCCTTTCCCCGGTACTGTTCTTATTAGTTCCAGCAGGCATCTTAGGTGAAAAGCAGGGGATTTCACATGACTGGGCCCCCCTTTGTTCTGTTCCACCCCCTTTTATATCTTTGGCATAAGGCGGGAATATTTTGTCTCTCTGGGTCCCCACCCCTTCTTCTAAATGGAAAAGCACCAGATTTAAGATGAATTTCAGTACCATGTGACCTGGTCACATGTCCTGTGAGACCTCATTCTTCATTACCCATTACAGAGGAAGGCTTGAAGGTAAACAGAGCCATTTACAGCCAATTGTCCTAGTCAATGGGTGCCATCAAAATTCTAAACCAACATTAATGTCCCACAGCTTGCATAATTACAATAGGATCTCAGAATTAACTTCATATTTCTCGTTTTAGATACAAGAATGATACATACATACAAATAGGATGAACACATTCAGTAGATTATAAGCTTTGTAATGATACCTTACAAGAGACCTTTTGCATAAAGCATATTCCAGTTACATTATATTCACATTCCAAGCATATTTTCATAAAGCATATGGAGTGCAATGTCACAGAGATCTCCTCTTCGCTAGGCTTCATCTTGCTTAATTTATGAGAATTGGTGTGATCCTAGCCCGAGATGGAGTTGCAGACTGTCATTTGATTTCCCCTGCAGAGATATGAGTTTTAGAACGGTGTATGCCCTCTCTTGTTGTCCCAAGCAGACACCGGTACGGGCCTTAACCTTACCCCACAATCAACAAAAAAATCCTACATAAGATGAGATGATGACTCAAGATCTTCTTCTGACTGTTTTCTTACATTTGATGCTGCTAACGTTTTAATTTTCCACTGACTTGTGGTGTGATTTTTCATGCATTTTCATCATCAAAAGTTGAATAGATGTGCTCTGAAACCTGTCAAAAATCCCACAGATTTAAAAGGAGTTAATTGGACGCAGGGGCTTCTCTCCACTTGTACCCACTTGGCTACAAATCCAGTGATCTCTCTCTCTCTCTCCTTCTCTCACACACATGCACATGCGTGCACACACACAGTATTCCCACTCAAAATACCAAATCATTATATAACACACAAAGCACTCTGACAGATATGATATTAAATGAGCTATTATTATTGCCATGCAGAAGTTTTGACAACAAAATATATTTTAAACATCTGTACAGTACTTAATTCAATTTGCTAATCGTCCTTTTTTAAAACATTGCAAGAGAGAAAGAGAGAGGGATAGAGGTTTCAGACATTTATCTTATAATAAACTCTTTGATTCTAAGAGCACATGACATATAGTTCTGTAATTTAGCAAGTGCAACACAGAAAAAAACCCACCTCTGTGTGTGTGTGTATGAGTTTGTGTGTGTGTGTGAGAGAGAAAGAGAGAGAGAGACAGAGTGCTTATGAATTGGTTGGTTGATCTGCAAATCCTTTTCTTTGACTGTCTATCACATTTCATCAATCTCATTTTCACTTTATAGCTTCACAGGAAAAGAATGTTCAGTTCTTGAAAATCACTTGGCACAATGCTGTATTGATGCTGGTAACTGCTGGTAGATGAAAGGTTTGCCTGAGCATTGAGTCCATAAGAAGCTTTTGTGAGTGAACATCCTGAGTTGCTCTACTTTAAAATTACTGATGACGAAGGGCCAAATGCTGACATCCCGGCCTTAGAATCATAGAATATCAGGATTGGAAGGGACCTGAGGAGGTCATCTAGTCCAACTCCCTGCTCAAAACAGAACCAATCCCCAGCTAAATCATCCCAGTCAGGGCTTTGTCAAGCCTGACCTTAAAAACCTCAAAGGAAGGAGATTCCACCACCTCCCTAGGTAATCCATTCCAGTGCTTCACCACTCTGCTAGTGAAAAAGTTTTTCCTAATATCCGACCTAAACCTTCCCCACTACAACTTGAAACCATTGCTTCTTGTTCTGTCATCTGCAGGACTTCATCAGTGCAAACTTCTACTGGTGATGTGCTACTAAGGCTTGGCTATGCTAGCAGATTAAGCTGCTCTGAATGTAAGCCCTGCTTTCTGCCAATACATTATGTCCTCATTAGGGATTTGAACCACTGTAACCACATCAACATTGTTACACTGATACAAATTTCCTTAATTATATAAGGCCTGAAAGTTTAACACATTTAGTCTAGGGGTAAAAGTGACTGGTGTTCTATCCATAAAATAATTTAAAGTATTTTGGAAAGGGAGATAAAAGCATGGCACCTATAAATTGTATAGACCTTGGGCTTGAGTAAGTCATTTGAAACCTTCTGGAGGAAACAAATAATAAAATATATGGAGGAAGCCATTCTCATTTTATTACATATAATTTGCAATTTATGTTAGTAGGAGTTAGTATGTGCATGAATGGAGGTGTATAGACCATAATAGCAATAAATAGCACTTATATAGCTTCTCACAGCCAATGCTCTCCAAGCGCTTTACAAATACTTACTAGCTAAAATTTGCAATCCCAACGGGATGCCACTGCAGTATTGCCTACCTATTTTACAGGAAATGGAGGTGCAAAAAAGTTAGTGACTTGTTCAAGATAACAGTGGGAGAATGAGGAGTCTGGTCTCTTAGGTCTAGATCCTTAAAGGTACTTAGATGTTGCTCTGCTAAGTATTGGAATGCCTAGCTCCTAGGTGACCTGCCACTTAGTGGTGTCCTCAGCCCCCAAGCTAGGTACCTAAGCTCCCCATACACAGCATGGGGTGACCTAGGCACCTAAATAAGGGATCCTCACAAGCCAGCAGGCTAAGCAGGGACCTAAGGTACCACATAAGTTAGCCAGGAGTGTAATGCAGAGGAGAGGGGCCAGGAGAGGAATGGGGCTTTGTTGCCTAAATGACTAACCAGGTACACCTGACTGACAAGCCAAAGTTAGGAGCCTCCCTTTTTGGGGATCCTCAGCCACAAACCTCCTGCTGGAGTTAGGCACCTGAGTCCAGTCAGCTCCTTAGGGAGCCCATGTGTTGGCATCTGAAACCATCATTCTGTGTGTGTGTGTCTCCTGTGTGTCTCATGCTCACACTTGATACCTATATCGTGCTCTCGTTGAATGTCTTTTGTGTGGATACCGTTCTGCCCCCTACCAACAGGTGGCCTGGCTCCAGCCATCCTGCTCTAACCGGATGTAAATGGTATCAGGTCTTAGACATGCTCAAAGAATGCTAACAGGATTTGGCCTAGGCAGGCCATTTGTCCAAGTTTAAGACCGTCTTGCTTTTCTAAGGTTTGTCCCCCGTCCAGTACTGAGACAAAACTGGATGTGGTTTTGTCTGGTATTGAACGGGAGATGCCATTTTGTATTGTGCACTAACTCACCCCCACTGGCGTGATCTCACACAATGCATGCAAGGTCATGTTGGCTGGGAGGGCCCAAGCATTTCAAGACGTATTGAAAGGTCTGGTATTCTGGGGGTGCATGAGTGGCCTCCCTAATCGGGTCCCCAGATGAGATAGGCATTCCCCTCCCTGGTTTGAGAATCCTGCTTTGGGGCCTCTGGGTATTCAGCTTGAGCGAGGGCTCTAAGCTGCTCATTAGTGATGGGGCAGTGTTCAGGCTTAGGTGGCTTTGAGGATGCTGACCAGCAGGACATGCTTATTGGTATAGGTATCAGCAGAGTGGTGGTTTTGAAAATGTCACTGAAGCATAAATGCTGGACTTGGTGCCTAAAGAGGTAGATAGGTGCCTAAATACCTTTGAGGATGTTGGCCTCCATTCCCTGCTGGCAATAAGGCATGCCACAATATGTTTTGAAGAACAAGGAATGTTTCTGCAATCTCAGTGTTGTATATGTTCCTTACACAAGCTGCAGAAGCGGGAGATGATTCCTGCCATCTTCCTCCCACGCTGCATACCCATGCAAGGAATAGATACAAGCTGGCTCCAAGTAAATACAGTGTTTGGAGTAACAGACATAGAAGGTCTGACTGCACACTCAAAAAAATAACAATTTTTGTATTAAGAAGCTTAGTTCAACTACAAAAAGAAGTGTCCTCGCTTATTCCAGAACTGCACCAACCCAACATTGCCAGTAGGAAACCCTCATCTAAGTAGAGATATACATGATGGAAGCGTTACATCATCTAAAAACTTCTCATAGGTTGAACATACACTGTAGGCATGACACTGCTTCCTCAATCACATGTGAGTGCTGCTCTGTATCTTTTGGGGAGGTGGAGTGGCTGCTCAGTATTTTTGGGGTGGTATAGATGCCACAGTAAAGAAACTTAAGGATACTCTAATAACATATCTTTCCTGTGTAACTGAAAGAACAAATATTATCTCCCACTATTTGTGTAGTAATGACACCAAGGTAGAGCATTGTCTATTGAATAATCAATACCTTGTCCTGAAATATGCTGGGTTTTCCTTGAGGGTCTTTTATTCAAATACCATTGAGGTCTCCCCTGCTCAATTGGGGAGATCTGACAAAATGACAGTCTAAGGTGGCACAAAAGAAGCCAAAATTTGGCGCGCTAGAAGCCAAAATTAGTTAGTTTTTTGGGGGGTGGGGTTAAGATTATATATTTTGGGGACTGAATTCTTGAGTGATTTTAGTTTTCAAATACTATCTGATTAACCTATAGACTCCCAATGGTCTTACAGAGCCCACTTTCAGTTATCCGTGAGGTGTTGTTAACTAGGATTGTTTACAGCGTTCAGTACACTGTGAAGCTTGCATTAAGTACCACCCCATCACGCCGATGTTCTCAGCCACACCAGGACGGACCGAATGGGCATACCACTCCATTGACACAGGTAATACTCGCCCAATTAGAGCCCAAACTTACCGGGTGTCTCCTCAAGCCAAAACTGCTATAGAACGGAAGATCCAGTATATGCTACAAATGGGTGTAATCCGCCCCTCTGACAGTGCATGGGCATTTCCAGTGGTTCTAGTTCCCAAACCAGATGGGGGAAATACACTTTTGTATGGACTACCATAAGCTAAATGCTGTGACTCTCCCAGGCAACTATCCAATGCCATGCACAGATGAGCTATTGGAGAAACTGGGACGGGCCCAGTTCATCTCTACCTTAGACTTAACCAAGGGGTACTGGCAAGTACTGCTGGATGAATCTGCCAATGAAAGGTCATCCTTCACCACACGTCGGGCTGTATGAATTTAATGTGCTCCCTTTCAGGCTGCGAAATGCACCTGCCACCTTCCAAAAACTTGTAGATGGTCTCCTAGTGGGATTGGGAGAATCTGCAGTCACCTACCTTGATGATGTGGCCATCTTTTCTGATTCATGGGCAGAACACTTGGAGCATCTACAAAAAGTCTTTGAGTGCATAAGAGAGGCAGGACTAACTGTTAAGGCTAAAAAGTGTCAAATAGGCCTAAACAGAGTGACTTATCTTGGACACCGGGTGCATCAAGGAACTATCAACCCCCTACAGGCCAAAGTGGATGCTATCCAAAAGTGACCTGTCCCCAAGTCAAAAAAACAGGGCCAATCCTTCTTAGGCTTGGCCGGGTATTACAGGTGATTTGTACCACAATACAGCCAAATCGCCGCCCCACTGACAGACCTAACCAAACAGAAACAGCCAAATGCAGTTCAGTGGACTGAAGAGTGTCAGAAGACCTTTAACCAGCTTAAAGCAACACTCATGTCTGACCCTGTGCTAAGGGCCCCAGACTTTGACAAACCATTCCTAGTAACCACAGATGCATCCGAGCGTGGTGTGGGAGCAGTTTTAATGCAAGAAGGACTGGATCAAGAATTCCATCCTGTCATGTTTCTCAGCAAGAGACTGTATGAGAGAGAAAACCACTGGTCAATCAGTAAAAAGGAATGCTATGCCATTGTGTACGCGCTAGAAAAGCTACACCCATACATTTGGGGATGGCATTTACAACTACAAACCGACCATGCTGCACTGAAGTGGCTTCATACCGTCAAGGACAATAACAAAAAACATCTTCGGTAGAGTTTATCTCTCCAAGATTTTGATTTTGAAATATAACACATTTCAGCAGCTTCTAACAAGGTGGCTGATGCACTCTCCCATGAAAGTTTCCCAGAATCAACTGGTTAAAATAGTCCTTGAAATGTGGAAAATATTGTTAGTTTTTATATAGTCAGTAGTATATCTAAAGGTACATGTGTCTTATTAACTCTGACAAGTTTCAGAGTAACAGCCGTGTTAGTCTGTATTTGCAAAAGGAAAAGGAGGACTTGTGGCACCTTAAGAGACTAACAAATTTATCTGAGCATAAGCTTTCGTGAGCTACAGCTCACTTCATCGGATGCATTCAGTGGAAAATACAGTGGGGAGATTTATATACATAGAGAACATGAGAACATGAAACAATGGGTGTTACCATACACACTGTAATGAGAGTGATCACTTTGATCACTTAAGGTGAGCTATTACCAGCAGGAGAGCGGGGGGGGGGGGTGGGACGGGGACCTTTTGTAGTGATAATCAAGGTGGGCCATTCTCAGCAGTTGACAAGAACGTGTGAGGAACAGTGGGAGGGGGGAGAGAATAAACATGGGGAAATAGTTTTCCTTTGTGTAACGACCCATCCACTCCCAGTCTCTATTCAAGCCTAAGTTAATTGTATCCAGTTTGCAAATTAATTCCAATTCAGCCGTCTCTCTTTGGAGTCTGTTTTTGAAGTTTTTTTTGTTATAATATTGCAACTTTCATGTCTGTAATTGCGTGACCAGAGAGATTGAAGTGTTCTCCGACTGGTTTTTGAATGTTATAATTCTTGACGTCTGATTTGTGTCCATTTATTCTTTTAGGTAGAGACTGTCCAGTTTGGCCAATGTACATGGCAGAGGGGCATTGCTGGCACATGATGGCATATATCACATTGGTAGATGTGCAGGTGAACGAGCCTCTGATAGTGTGGCTGATGTGATTAGGCCCCTATGATGGTGTCCCCTGAATAGATATGTGGACACAGTTGGCAATGGGCTTTGTTGCAAGGATAGGTTCCTAGTTTTCTCCTAGAGCTCCAGGAAGAAATCACAGCCAGTGTGGAACCGGCTGTCCAACACTATCTGTGATTTGGGGGGCGTCATAAATATAAAGGGAAGGGTATCAACCTTCCTGTATACAGTACTATAAAATCCCTCCTGGCCAGAGACATAAAATCCTTTTACCTGTAAAAGGTTAAGAAGCTCAGGTAACCTGGCTGACACCTGACCAAAAGGACCAATAAGGGGACAAGATACTTTCAAATCTGAAGCGGGGCGAGAGAGGGAAGGTTTTGGTCTGTCTGTTCTGTGTGCTTGCTAGACACAGATCAAGGAAGCAAGCAATCCAACTCCATTAGAAGGGAGAATCTGTGCCTTGGATTAGATAACGTCGCCACCACCAAGTGATTTAGACAAACTCAGGGAAAGGACTACTTGGAGTTCCTACTCCCCACTAATATCCCCCCAAGCTCCCACACCCCCTTTCTTCGGGAGGCTTGAGAATAAACAAGATGAGCACAGACCAACCTTGGGTTTTTTTAGGACACACACAAAAAAACCCAATCAGATTCTAAAAGAAACAGAACTTTATTAGAAAGAAAAAACGTAAAAGAAGCACCTCTGTAAAATTAGAAGGGAAGATAATCTTACAGGGCAATCAGATTCAAAAACACAGAGGATTTCCTTCTGTGCCAAACTTTAAAGTTACAAAAAAGAAAACCAGGAATACGCCTTCCTCTCAGCACAGAGAAAATCACAAGCCAGAACAAAAATAAGCTAACGCATTCCCTTGCTAGTACTTACTAATTCTAATGGAGTTGGATTGCTTGCTTCCTTGATCTGTGTCCAGCAAGCACACAGGACAGACAGACCAAAACCGTCCCCACACCCCCCACACAGATTTGAAAGTATCTTGTCCCCTTATTGGTCCTTTTGGTCAGGTGCCAGCCAGGTTACCTGAGCATCTTAACCCTTTACAGGTAAAAGGATTTTGTGCCTCTGGCCAGGAGGGATTTTATAGTACTGTATACAGGAAGGTTGTAACCCTTCCCTTTATATTTATGACAGCTGTATTTTGTAAAAGTCAGAGTTTATGTGAGGTAGATGTTCAGGAAAGGGGGTCTGTAAAATTTGTCAGCACTGTCATTATGTGTGCACACAGGCACTGATTTTGTAAGTCAGCAGTTCTCAAACTGTGGGTCGGGACCCCAAAGTAGGTCACGACCCCCTTTTAAAGGGGTCAGCAGGGCTAGCTTAGACTTGCTGGGGCTCGGGGCTGAAGCCTGAGCCCCACTTCCTGGGGCAAAAGCCAAAGCCCAAGGGATTCAGTCCTGTGTGGCGGGGCTCAGGATACAGGACCCCTGACTGCGGCTGAAGCCCTTGGGCTCCGGCTTTGACCCCTACATTGCCCAGGGCAGTGGGGCTCAGGCTTTGGCTCCCCCACCCAAGGCAGTGGGAATCAGGCAGACTCAGGCTTTGGTCCCCCCACTCCTGTGGTCATGTAGTAATTTTTGTTGTCAGAAGGGGGTCACGGTGCAATGAAGTGTGAGAATCCAGGCTGTAAGTCCTTGTGAGGTGCACAGCAGGGAGCACAAGGCTATTGCACTCTAACACAAGTGTGAGTAGGAGCTATGTGTGAGTACAAGTAAGGCTAAGCATTAGGTTTGATCCTCCACACAAAGCAGTGGTATGTCTCAAGCCCCCTGTGAACACATTTTCAAGAGACCAGGAGAAAAATGGGGCAGAGTGAATGGTGACATGGGCTATAGTCATACTAATAAGGTGCTTTGCTCCTTAAGATGTATTCCTGTTACTGGACTGGAGTAACTTGGCATCAAGGCAGCAGTGCTTTCACTAATGCATGAGCAGTTTCTGTTTCACTTTGCACCCTGCTCACTACTTTTGACTGCATTTATACAGGTAACACTCTGCACCAGTGCTGGGCAGGACCATTCTCAGAGTGTTCAAATGACCTTGTAGTCCTAGAATGCTGCAGCTGGTGACCCAATAATGTTCCTCGCCTGGAATAAAATGTGAGCATCTCACTTTGTGTCTATGTGAGCCCTACTTCCTGCAACCAATTGAAGAGCCCTTGCAAGCCAGGAATAATAACATGGTGTGACATTTAAGGAAACTTTGCTGTGCTGCCTTGTACCCTGAGTGGTCCGAGACCAGACTTTCTGTCATTTGTGCATTCTGAGTCACTTTTGTCTGCCTTTGAAACCAGTGTCCATAAAATGAAAGATTAATGAGATCATCTGTAGCCATCCTTCACGCAAATAACATTCATCCCCTCATCACTCTGCCTCTGCAGCCATGACATTTAGCCTGCTTCACACAATGCTGTCGGATATTACAAATCGTGCTGGGTCATTTCCTCTAGCATCCCACTTCTAAAACAAAAAAATAAGAAGAGTGAGATTTTGCACCAACAGGGATTTCTGAAAATTCATTCCCCTGAACAAGGTGCTCAGCCCAAATGCTCACAGGGATGAGTTTTGAAAGACAGACCAATCACTCTGCTATGGCTCTGCCTCTTTGAAAGAGTTATTTTTTCCTTGCCTGGTAACATACCTTTTTAAACTACCTTTGACTAGCCACCTCACTATGACAAAGTAATCAGTTTAAGGAGACTAGTTTTGCAGGATTATTTACTGATTCTTTCTACTCCCCACTCTGTTTTTGCTGGAAATTGATACTCGACATAACTTCTAAAGCTGGCATTAAGAAGGTTTTGTAGCAAGAAGGAAAGAAAGAAAGAAGAGGAACTGGCTACTGTAAATAAGTGCATACATAGTGCATTCTTTAATGTACAGTAACTGCTGACTCCTACCACCCGATCAAACTCCTGTGCAAAGTGATTTATACCAAAGGTAGAGTTGCATTTGGCTCTGTGTCCACATAGGCCATTTACTTTGGATAAGGAAGAAACTACAGATCAGCAGCTCAACTCCTTTTTTTTTTTTTTTTTTTTTTTTGAATTAGCCATTTAACTAAAGACTGGCTGGCTGTTGACCATTTTTCAGTTGCTCATTGAAAATCCATTGGTATTTTGATCTTCAAAGGACCCCCCAAAAAAGGGGAAATTAATTAAGTGGTGCAAGGAGGCCCCAGTGCAGACAAAAGTCCTCCTTTGGGGAATCTGATGCCAGAGGCTCTGTGTGGTGACTGCAGAGCTGGTTTAATTCCCTTCCCCCCAATTTCTTTGTGGGAAGGCCCAGGCTAGGGAACATTTGAAGATGTGGCATAAGTGTTCAGGAGGTGAATTAGAGAATGAGGCTGAGGTGTTCTTAGACCCTGGTGATTCTGTGCTCCTACAAATCCCATAAGGATCCACTGCAACAGAAGCACAATTTAGGGTCACCCTTAGGGCTGCTCTAATCTACACTAGGGCTGAGCTGCCCAAAGCAACTCCAGAATAGAGGTGGCACAAGCTGCCTCACCTCAGTCCCTTGATATAGCCCTCATCAATATAGCATCAATTTTCCACCCAGAGTAACTCATAATTAATGTATTTTGTCCTAACAACAGCCCACTGGAAATACAACCCCCATTTTACAGATGAGGCACAGAGTAGACTAAATGATTTTCCCAAGATCTCACAAGATGTCTGTTGCTGAGGTGGAAATTAAATGCAGGTGTTTTGAATCTAAGTCCAGTGCCCTAACCACTAGCCTGCCCTTCCTCCTTTACATGAGGATTTTCTAACAGGAAAAAAAGAACTAGACAGTGGAGCATTTGCCCATATTCTTTGCAGAACACAGGGACTAAATATTCAGCCAATTTGGCAGTTCTGTAGCTCGGCCTCTGTTTTCGTTCTTTCTCATTTATGTTCCTTTGCTCCATATTGCTCATTGTGCATTTGTAACAGCATCAGATATAAAACCCTTAAGAGTCTCATTTGAAGGAAGTAGTTTGACATGCTAAATTAAATGAAGCACTGTAGACAGCCATTCTGGGCACAAGAGATAAATAAGTGAAGCAACAAAACAACCCGCCCAAAAACAAACAAAAACCCTAAAGCCAAGTGTATCGGATTTAAAATCTTATTTCTCCCTCTCTGTGTATGTATTTAACGGACAATAAAGCAAATGTAAAGGAGTCACATGGGGAGCAGTGAAAAAATAAGCTGCAAATTTGAAAGGCTGAATGTTGGAGTAGGTGGAATGCAATGATAAAGCAATGGGTGGGGACTGTGTCATCATTAGGGATTCTCATATTTCTTTCATTTCACACCCAGTTATAAAGTCCAGTGAAATGGATCTTGGAAATTGCAAAGGTGATTGCTGAGTTGAGTTGGGGAAAATGAATATTGTTATTACTGCTGTGTGCACTGTCGCTCTCTCTCTTTCTTGCTCACCCATTGAATCCACTGATTGGAGGCAGGGAAAGCTTTTCTCAGCTAGCATGTGATTTATTTATTTATTTATTTATTTTAACTAGCACTGGCATTTCCCTGGCCTTTGGGCACAGGGCAATTTTCTCCTTAAAGTGATACCATCTGCGGATGACGAAACTGGAACTGCAAAACTGGCTCCCTGAACAAAACAAAACAAAACAAACACCCTAACCACAAACTTACAGTGGGAAAGGAAATGTCTTGAGAGGAAAGCGATAAGACTAGGTGGCTTGGGGAACTGGATATTGGAGTGTGTAGGATATGGCTAGTATCCCTTTAAATAGCTTGTGAACTCTTTCGTGGTCCTCACTGCCTTCTATGTTTCAGAAGCCATCAGAATCCCACTAGCACATTGGTGTATTATATGTGCTTATGCCTTAAAAGTTATGAAAGTTATGAAAATAGTTATTTGGATCCCACTGTGCCCATGGAGGTTTTTTTTTTTCATATTGTTTGTGTGAAGAGCAACAGACATAGCAACAATGCAATACAGAATCTGTTATCTGTAAGCCACTAGTTCAAACCCAGCCCAGGTTGCTAGGAATGGAAAGTCATTTCCATTTGATGTCTCTGTTAGTTTTTAGTTGTTTCAATATGCTTAATAGATAAGTAATCACACTGGAAACCATCGCACATTTGACACCCTTATTGGCAGGGTCAGACGAAAGGCCAAATATTAAGGGTTGATTGTGCCACCGTTATTCATGCTATGCAGCATATTACTTGGCGAGTAGTCTATGGTACTATATGTACAGTAAGGTATACACTGGAAAAGTAGAAAGATAGAAGTTTGTCCTGCTGCTTCCCATGCTAGAATAATTGTGCTTCCAAAACAATGTATAGCCATTAACAGATTTCGTTTCACAGCCCTTGTAAAGTACGCATCATCATCCTCATTTTACAGATCAGGAAACTGAAGCAGAGACTGTGGTACAAGTCACTGTAGATCTATCACATAACAGGGGGTCAATATCCACTAACGCCAGACCTTACTGTTACAGAGAAAGATTAAGGACACATAGAAAGTCTATAACAGAATCAGGACATTATCCCAGTGCTCCTGACTCTGGGACCTGTGTCTTCCCAACAAGTCCTCCCCATGGTAATGGAAAAATGTAAGACTTAATTCTCAAGGGCTGTCAATATGTCATCTTTATTTTGTTCAACATCTTCATTAATGATCTGGATGATGGGATGGATTGCACCCTCAGCAAGTTTGCAGATGACAATAAACTGGGGGAAGAGGTAGATATGCTGGAGGGTAGGGATGGGGTGCAGAGTGACGTAGATAAATTGGAGGTTTGGGCCAAAATATATCTGATGAGCCTCAACAAGGACAAGTGCAGAGTCCTGCACTTAGAATGGAAGAATCCCATGCACTGCTACAGGCTGGGAACCGACTTGCTACGTGGCACTTCTGCAGAAAAGGACCTGGGGATTACAGTGGACAAGAAGCTGGATATGAGTCAACAGTGTGCCCTTGTTACCAAGAAGGCTAACGGCATATTGGGCTGCATTAGTAGGAGCATTGCCAGCAGATCGAGGGAAGTGATTATTCCCCTCTATTTGGCACTGGTGAGGCCACACCTGGAGTATTGCGTCCAGTTTTGGTCCCTCCACTACAGAAAGGATGTGGACAAATTGGAGAGAGTCCAGTGGAGGGCAACAAAAATTATTAGGGGACTGGAGCACATGACTTATGAGGAGAGGCTGAGGAAACTGGGCTTATTTAGTCTGCAGAAGAGAAGAGTGAGGGGGGATTTGACAGCACCTTCAACTACCTGAAGGGGGTTTCCAAAGAGGATGGAGCTAGGCTGTTCTCAGTGGTGGCAGATGACAGAACAAGAAGCAATGGTTTCAAGTTGTAGTGGGGGAGGTCTAGGTTGGATATTAGGAAAAACTTTTTCACTAGGAGGGTGGTGAAGCACTGGAATGGGTTATCTAGGGAGGTGGTCGAATCTCCAACCTTAGATCTTTTTAAGGCCTGGCTTGACAAAGCCCTGGCTGGGATGATTTAGTTGGGGTTGGTCCTGCTTTGAGCAGGGGATTGACTAGATGACCTCCTGAGGTTGCTTCCAACCCTAATCTTTTATGATTCTATGATCTTTCACCAACACTGATTAGCTTTTAAAAATGGGCAGAGTTTGGTGGGTGAGCACTGGTTTAGATTAGAAAACAAATAGGAAAACCTATGAGAATTAGCTTTTCTGACGTTTATGAACTGGAGTAATTTCTGAACCCAGCAGTATTTATGGAATTAGAAATAACATCTGCTGAAAAACAAACAAACAAACAAAACCAACACTCAACGTTCTTCCCAACCATTAAAAAGAGCTTCCAAGCTGTCAGCTGTTGAACTAGACTGGATAGTTTTTAGCCTTGGGGGATGTTAGCTTTGACCTTTCCAACCCTTTGATTTAATAATTTTGCGGTGTAATTGAATTCTGATATTCAGGTACCTAGGGAGGGTAGACTGATTCTGGGTTGGTATTTCTTATGCTGAGCAGATGGTGAACACTGTGCCTGGGAAGAAGTGGTTGATATTTTATGTTAGTTATGTTTTTACTGTGTGTTGCAATTAAATAAATGGAGGAAAAATGCATGCCCTATTTTTTTAAAGAAGGAGAACATTCTTCACCTGTTTGTGAGAGATAAGCTATAATGTATTTTTAATGTATACTTTTTGTCTCTGCTCAGCAATAAAGTTGGTTTACAAATGATATCTCAGCCATAAGGTAAGCAAAGATAATAGGTCTGATTTGTAGGTAGAATATGGACCCATGGATTGAATCTATTTCCTTCTTCCTTCTTTTGTTTGCCTAAAGCTTCTGTTCTGTGTGTTTGGGGTTTATTCCAGAAATGAGTCTTAAAGACTCCTCTTCGTATTGTGCATTTCTCTTATTATTAACAAGGTGTAATTCAGACATCTGTTAAAAGGTGCCTTAATATAGTCTTAACAAGGACAAATCTAATACAGCTCTAGCCAATTATTGCGTTAATTTTACAAGCTGGAATTTGAGCCACCTGTCTTAAATAGAAACACGTTATTAATGGAAATATCAAGCAGTTTAAAACCAGCTCCTGAAATTCAGCCAAGGACCTAGAGAGGAGCACATTTTTGTATATAAATAAATGTCAAGTGTCTCTTTTATATCATCCTTCTTGCATCACTTGCATGGAGAGAAATAGCTCTGTTTCTGTTCAGGTTTCTTTTTAAAGACAGGAGAATAAAATTAAACTGGTGAACATAAAGTCTGATTTGTCTGAACCTAAAATGCCAGGCCTTCCATGATTTTCTTGTTGAAATTCTGGCTCCACTGAAGTCCATAGCAAAACTTTTATTGACTTCAGTTGGTCCAGAATCTGACCCCATGTTTCTACAATATCAAACTTTATTACAAGAATACAGAGTTTAGGTTACTTTTATCCCCTCTGTCTTTAATGCAAAATAAAACTCTCACTCTCTCTACTTCTTGGGCTTGAAATTCTGCCAGAAATTTATACTGAGGGCACAAGCTATGATTTGTGTTCCTTACCCACATATAAACCAAGGATCCCAAAGGCTGGGATTTATTTTCAGAGCATCAGATCTTGAATGCTGAAATACAAACTATCCCTTTCTCCCAGACCTCTATCAGAATCATCAGGCAGTCTTTCTTAGTCACATGCAGGAGGGATGGGATCTGGTTTTTATGCCTTGCCCTATAGAAGAAGGTTTAAACTTGCATTTTTATGTTCCAGATGATTGAGTGAAATAAACACCAGAGCTGGTCTCTAAAGGAAACATCATCCATGCTCACAGGCTTTGAAATTTCACTGATTCTGCTGTTGGAAAAGCCGTAACTAAACCACAGGTCTTCACCTTGCATGTCCACTGGTAATGAATGCTACGGTGAAGCCAGGTTATGCTAACTCATTAGAGTTAACCCAAAAGGTTTTGGGGGAGATTGTCAAAGGCACAAAGGGTAATTAGGCACCCAATTCTCATTTGTGCCCTTGAAAAACTCTGTCTTAATTCAGGTTTCAGAGTAACAGCCGTGTTAGTCTGTATTCGTAAAAAGAAAAAAGAAAAGGAGGACTTGTGGCACCTTAGAGACTAACCAGTTTATTTGAGCATGAGCTTTCGTGAGCTACAGCCGATGAAGTGAGCTGTAGCTCACGAAAGCTCATGCTCAAATAAACTGGTTAGTCTCTAAGGTGCCACAAGTCCTCCTTTTCTTTTGTCTTAATTCACAATTATACTGACCCTAGTGTAGATTTTCTGTGGATTTTCTCACAGAAAATGATGATGAAGAAGCTGTGTTGATGACTCAGCAGGTGGTGCTTTCTGGGTCACTTGTAATTAAAACTCCATTATTTGTTAAGGGGCTGTGTGTTGTTAGAAGTCCTATCTTTAGTATGACACATAAAACTGTAGTTCTGGTACTTATGGTAATTACTTATGGTAATTTAAGATTCCATGATGATTTTGTTGTTGCTGTTTGTGATTTTTTGCAAATGTCTAGAGTTTCCTGGCAAAATTTCCATGTTATGAAATTCCATTTTGCTCAGCTAAATTCCCTTTGCAGCTCAGTTCAGCTTTCCTGAAGAGCCCGGTGCTGATTTCATATATACTGATGTTACAATAGTGTGACTAGACCTGGCTGAAAATTTTCTGATGGAGTAGTTTTTCACTGGAAAATGTCAGTTCAGCAAAATCAAAATGTTTTACAGGGGTGTATTGATTCAGTCAAAATTGTCAACAGGAAATTATTGGAACATTTTGTTTGGAAAAGGATGGAAAGTTTCATTTTTGACTTTGTCATTTCAATGTTCTATTTTAGTCAAAACAAAACATTCCCACCATACTGAAACATTTCAATAAGGTCTGATGACATTTTTCAGAATATTTTGTTTCATGAAAAATTCCAAGATTCCTATGTTTTGTCCTGATTCAGAACAAAACAACATTTTGAAATCTCATAATTTCCTGCAGGATGAGAATTTCAGTTTTTGACCAGCTCTAGATGTTACCCTCTTGATTTCAGTGGAGTTATTCCTGATTTATAGTATGCCAGAGAAATCAGTATTAGATCCTGCTCTGGAAGAATGCTGGGATTTCAATGTAGCCAAAATTTATGATTTTATCATGAATCTCATGACACTTGGTATTTTTCTTAAAGCCTCAGCTCTTGGGTCAAACAATTGTGTGAGAATCTCAGCTTTCATTTAAATGATTTCAGAGAAAAGCACAACATTATGACCTGAGTGTACATAAAATGTTCAAAAACCAAAGGCAAATAAAAAAATACAACATATATATAAAAAAACTCATGATTTTAATTGATTTAATTGTTATGGGAAGCTTGATCCATGATTTTTTGAACACCTGGACTGTTGTTTTATTGCAATCTGTTTGCCCAACCACACATCAGGACCTGGCTGTCTCCTGGTCCTTCTCAGAGCTATGCAAAAGAGCAATTATGCTTCCCTGGGGCTTCGGTGCAGTTTTAAAAAATGCTTTGTAATCATTTGCCTGTGAGAGTTTTACTCTAAGTTTCAGATTTAAATTACCTCAAAGGTTCATAGGAAAACTGAGTTTGAACTATTGAAAATTGCATGAATTTGGGTCAGAAAACAATGCAAAATTGTTAAGGTTTGTATGGTTTTTCATTTGAGTTAGACCCCAACCAATTCTCCAGTTGTGAGTCCCCTCAAACTATGGGCTAGTTTGGATCCACATTTAAATCTGAATTAGTTTGTGCCCATTTCTTTTGTCTAATTTGTCAAGCATAAACTAGACTGTTTCTTTTAAAAAAAACTTAGTGAAATTCACTGCTGTGCATAGGACTAACACAAGAGCTATATGTCACTTAAATCCCACTTAACCCCCTTAAAACAAGAATGAGTTGAGACTTGAGTGCTGCACAGGCTTTTGCACTGAATGAATTTCACCCTCAGTACTACTTTCCTGATTTTTTCTTTAATAATCTGTAACAATTCCTGAGTGAACACTTTGACTTGAGAAGGATAAGCACGATCAGTGATAAAGACAACTGGATTAAACTGGCAGGTTTTCTCATTATGCTTAGAAAATTTGGCAAATTGGAGAATTACTCTAAAATCACCAAGATCAAATTCAGTAAAGACAAGTGAAAAGTACTACACTTAGGAAGAAAAAATCAGCTCCAAAATGGAGAATAACTTGTTAGGCAATAGTATTGCTGAAAATGGGGGGAGAGGTTATAATGGAGCACAAACTGAATATGAGGCAGCCGTGCAATATATTTGTGGAAAAAGGTCAATATCATCCTGGGGTGTATTAACAAGAGTGTGATAATTAAGATATGGGAGGTAACTGGCACTGGTGAGGCCTCAGCTGGAGTACTGTGTCCAGTTCTGGACAGCACACTTTAGAGAAAGATGTCAACAATTTGGAGTGAGTCTGGTGGACCGCAACAAAAATAATCAAAGGTCTAGAAAACCTGACCTGTGAGGAAAGGTTAAAAAAAACTAGGCATGTTTTGTCTTGAGAAAAGAAGACTGTAGTGTGCGTGGGGGGGAGGGGGGGACCTGATCACAGTCTTTAGATATATTAGGGTCTGTTAAAAAGAGGACAATGATCTACTGTGTCCATTGAAGGTAGGACAAGAAGTCACAGGCTTAATCTGTAGAAAGGAGGATTTAGGTTAGATACTGGGAAAAACTTTTAACAATAAGGATAGTCAAGAACTGGAATACGCTGTCAAGGGAGATTGTGGAATTCCCATCACTGGAGGTTTTGAAGAACAGGCAGAGGTGAAAGTAAGCCGGTCCGGTCCAGCGTACCGGCAAGAGCCAGTACACCGTGCCAGACCGGACCGGCTTCCCCAGGCTGGTGCTTTAAAGGGCCGCCCGAGCCCAGCTGCCGGAGCCCCTGGGGTAGTGGCCGCAGGGCTCCAGCAGCGCTTTAAATGGCCCAGGGCTCTGCTGCGGTAGCGGCTGCTGGAGCCAGGAGCTCTTTAAATCGCCCCTGAGCCCTGGGGCTCCCAACCGCCTCTGCAGCTGGTAGTTTTGGAGGTGATTTAAAGGCACCAGGGCTCCTAGCCACAGCCAGAGCGCTGAGGCCTTAAATCTTGATTTAAAGGACCCAGCCTCGCCTCTTCCGGTTGAGGCCACGCCTCTTCTGGTCGAGGCCACACACCCCTGCTCAGGACTCTGGAGTACTGGTAAGTCCTTTAAGTTACTTTCACCCCTGAGAACAGGTTAGACAAACACCTGTCAGGGATGGTCTAGGTATATCTGCCTCTGTACAGACGGCTGGACCAGATGTCCTTTTGAGGTTCCTTCCAGATACAAAAATTATGATTCTGTGATTATTTTTTCCTCCTCTGTTTTTTCTCCTTCTGAATTTATCATTTTTTGCTGTTGGAATGGATAGCTGGGAGCTTGCACACTTCAGGGTTTCATCTTGCCATGGTGTATTCTGGGATGGAATTCTGGTACTTGGTCAACAAAAGACGTTAAGAAATGTGAAGTCCTTTAGCAGAAAACAGATGATCTAATATGGTAAATGAAGCTGTGTAGTGTATTATTATTGTAACTAGACTGCATTCTTCTGCTAGATGAAAACAGAATATTCCAAGTTTTTTTTAAAAAATATTTTTTGGTATCATAAAGTCACATTCAAGGATAAAAGGGGGAAAGCACAAGGAGGCCACCCAGCTGATCAGTGATCAGAAGCAAAACCCAGAGCATATTAATGAGTTTGTTTTTGCTGTGCTAAATTCTGTTTGGTAAACAAGTTCAAATAATTTCATTTAATGATACAATGAGGGAGAGAAACACCCACTCTTATAGAAAAAGCCCACAAAATTTGACAGAAAATCCTTTTAAAATTCAGCTTGTGGAATTTTATAGCAGAGATATAATTATGTATCACATTCTATCAGTTGGTTTGGAAATTCTACAGGAAGGATCTCATTCTTTATTAAATTCTATAGGCTGCTTAGAGTGATTTCTATAGACGCCTATTTGTTTCATCATTATTAACTTCATTAGGATTTTTTTTTCATTAGGGCAGAAAATCTTTAGTTTTTAATGAGGTTAATAATAGACTTGAGGTTCCTTTATTTGAATCTGTGGGTTTTTCATCCTTGCACATTACTTTAATATGTGAGATGTGTATTCTTTGTTGTTCATCACCTGATAATACTTAATTAGACAAAACAAAAGACCTTTAACCTACTGTGAATTTACAAATACACTGTGTGTCTATGAGATAGAAAAAACAAAGAACAGTTCTTTATGATATGCCTATGAAAACTGAAAAAGAGAGAGAGATTTCAAAGCCTCAAACTTACAGTCTTTGAGAATGTCCTTGATTTAAAGACTGGGAACTAGACCTGTTTTATCAAAGAAACTAAGAATTTTGTTTAATTAATAAAATTGGCCAGCGCATCCTATAAAGCTTTTGTGAGAAAGTGAAGATGCACTGATGACCTTATATAAATATAATATAACTTCCTATTATACATATACTGCTTACTGCATTCAGCCTGCAACTGGCTGGATAGTTCCTATGCCTTTGTGAAGGAGTGGGGAGTTGGCATATAAAATGTAACAGTAGGAGGCAACATCTCTGTTAAAATCAGAGAAAGTAAAGAAGGCAGTGGCCTAGAGAGTCTATCTATGTATCTATTCTCTTAGGAATAAGCAATGATTTACCACACTTTTGTTACTTACAGGTGACTATCTCAATATTAATCTTAATCTAAAATACCTACGACCACAGAATAGCAATGATTTAGTTATTTATTTTTAATTAAGTGAAGAAAATTCCAGCCAAAATGTGTCTGAGAATAACACATCGGCAAAATCTTATGAGAAATTTTTCCTTGATGGAGCAGAAAAGTATCATAGAGCAGAAGACACCACTTCTAAAAGGGAAATTCAACAACTTGTAGCAGCTCAGTGAGAAAAGAGGAGACTAATGGGAAAAAGCTGTTTCCTGCCCCGCCTGAGATAGCAGAATCACTAACACCAAGCTTTAATAGTCTGGGATCTAATGACACTAGTACAACAAAGGCTTAGGTCCGCTAGGAACTTTTCTTTTAAAAGGGTTTATATGGAGTTCCTCAATCACATATCTTCACTTGGAGCTAGATACCAGTGCAAAATAGAAATAATCCATTTGACCATTTCTAAAATTGGTACAAAAGTTTCTTTCACCCTGTTTAGGCCACTTTGTATGTGTTCAACTGTGGTATCATTTGGGGGTTTTTAAGCAGGCCCTCGTTTGTTTGTTTGATTTCTAACAGCAAAATTATTACAGTTGAACTGTATTTGGTGAGCATGCCCAGTGACTTTTTCTTTTGCATAAAATTTTTAATACACATACATGATCTTTACTGATATTGTGACATCATAACTCCATTCCATGAGAGGGAACACTGGGGGTATCATGGCTGAGATCCTTTTGGAGCCTATCTATTGGGTCAAAGAAATTTGCTTTGTTAAATCGGTAGCCAAGTCTTAATTACACCAGCATGTATCTGGGTGAATCCCATGGATTTCAGTTGAGTTCATCTACGTTTATGCTGGTGTAATAATAATAATAATGCCTAGTTCTTATATGCCACTTACATATCAGCTCAAAAGTACTTTATACAGGGAAGTCAATACTGTTATCTCCATTTTACAGAGGGGGAAACTGAGGCACAGGGAGGGGAGGTGACTTGCCCTGGTCACTCAGCAGGCTGGTGACATAACCAGGAGCAGAACCCTGGTCTCTTGAGTCCCAGTCCAGTGCTGTATTCACTAGGAAACACTGCTCATCAGAACCTACTCAAGCCCCTAAATATGGATTTACAGAAGAGCTCATAACTGATCTAACTGTATAAGTACTGCATCCTTCAAATTACAAGAAAAACATCCAGAGGATCAGAATGTCTCCAAAACGGTGTTGTAATCAGGTGATCAAGATAAGCTTTTGTCTAAAGTTGAATTTCTCAGTTAGGGCTCAATCCGAACCCCAGTGAAGTAAATACAAAAACTGCCATTGACCCCAATGTTTTTGGAGCAGGCCCTTACACAATATTCCTTTTGCTCTTTTAAACTCTCATGTGAATTATGTATTTGATAGTACAATTAAAAAATGAAATCTCAAACACCACAGATACATTCAAATAATCTTGAAGGATCTCGATTTGCCTTAAAAAAAAAAAAAAAGCAAGAATAGTCAAAGCAAGGTTCAAATCCTCTTGTTTGCTTTAAATGCTGTTGCTTTCGTGAATTTAAGTTAGGCCCTTAACAGAATTTGAACAACACAATTTGTGGTTAATGAATAAAAAGTGGAATATATGGAGCCAGATTCCCAAACCAGTTTATAGAGTTCCCTGTGCACCATTCAGATTGTGCAAACGGGACAACATTTCACTGCAAAGACCCAGCAGAAGATTCTCAAACTGTAGGAGAACTGCCTGCTGGTGCATCAATGCCAGCTCCAAGACTGGGTGTAGGAAGCAGGAAGAAGGGTATCAAATGGGGTGTGTTAGGGCATGTCTGTGGTGGGGAGAGCGTTTGACACAGCTCCACTTCACTACTCTAATCCTCCACAGAACCCTATATCTGTGGTGTAATGTAGGCAAGTTGTGTCGAGCCTGGGAAAGCCCTTAGATTCAGGCAACCAGAACTGGCTTTCACATTCCCCCCCGCACCTTTCCCGCCTTGAGCGGAGCTCCGGCATATGGCAAAAAGGGTCCAATACAGTCTTCCTATATGAGCTGCTTCCGCAACAAGAGCAAAACTGAAATAATAATAATAACCCAGCAAGATTAAAGAAAGTTTGGACAAGTACAAAGAGAAAATCAGCATGATTGATACATTTTACTGAAGTGTATGAATGATAGAATCAAGTATATTGTGCTACTTAAATAATTAGGGCATATATCCCATGAATAAAATTGCAAGGGTCACTATATTCATTAGATAATGTAATTGGCTAGCAAAGTAGCAAATTCTGACATAAAGGAAATTCAGTTATTTCTGCTATATAAACCAAATGTAAGAGCAAAGCAATATTATAATGTATATTGCTCATAACTTTTTTATCTCTTATGGTCATTTCAATCACATTCTTGCAGCATTTGTCAAAAGTCAGATCCAGCCATGTGCATGCAGTGTGCACTTAAGGACAATGCAGTTAAGGACCACATCTGACAATACATTTCTGTGCAATTTCAAATTAAGTTAGGCCTTTGAAACCCACAGATCCATTGCATCCGCTGATCAAACTCCTTTTTGTGGATTATTGGAGCATGCAACAATTTTTCTCCGAAAGACAAATATCCATCGTAAAGGAAGAACAATTCCTGCTATATGGATTATCTATTTAATTGTTTGTTAATTTTTATCTGCATGAGCCTAGTTTTCCAAATTTTCTATAAACGGATTTAAAATATTACCAGGAAGAGGACACTTATATTGTCTGAAGAAAATGAAAAATGTACTTTCAATGAAGACAAATAAAAACTAGACACTTGTCAAATGTAAGTATTAAGTATTAGACCATTTCTTTGATTCCATACAGATACCACAGCAATGGGTTTGATGGAAACATCTAGATAGGGACAGAGGTGGTTATTTGTATTATTTCATTAGTGAACAAGTATATTGCTCTAGTATCTGGAAAACAAGGACAAAGGAGCTCACTAAAGATTTCTGAGGTTAATATGCATGTTGTGTGCTGGAGAGTTTATACTTCTTCAATTAATACATATGGTATATCCAGCAGCATATACACATTACTACATACAGAAAACCTGCATTAAAAAAAAACAGTACTTAGGTTGCAAAGTTAATCACTCAAAAGGGATGAAATGAAATGAAATTTACTCTTGCCTTGCAACTTTAATTATTCCCTGTTGTTCCTCCAACCTGAGCACTGAATGCGGCAAGGCTCCTGTGGAAAAAAATAGTAGATGATCATGTAATTAATGGAAGTTTCAGAATGCCTATGCACAAGGGGGATGAACTGAGGTTTCTTGGCAAATAATAAATCCTAACTTTCAAATGCTTGATTTTACAACTTTCATGTTCTTTTAATGTATTTCCTAGTTTTATTTTTAAGGGGAAAATAATTTATATTACATGCAACTGTACCAATCTCTCCATAATGCATCAACAGCAAAATCTGCAGCCTGAACTTTTATCGTGGCAACACACATTATTTTACCCCTTCAACTATGAGGCTAATCTCATTAACTGGCAGCAGGAGAAAGCTGTTCTGCCAGAGGGAGGATGGATTACAGGTCCAAGAGGGTGGTTGGCAGTGCGGGCACAGATTGGCTCTCTTCCTCCCCACCAGGAGTTGGGAGAGCTCCAGCACCATGTGGTACCCAAAGAGGGAAGGGATGGGTTGCTGGAACCAAGTGCTGGGTCTTGGAGGATTTGAAGGGGATGTGTCTAACCTATTTCTTGCCCCAGGCAGTGCCCCCAGAGTGGTGCATAAGTCACTGAAGGTATGTGCTGAGTCAATGAAGCCTGGCTATCACTCTTCCCCTACCCCACTATGACCCTAGTATACCTGTTCTGGCAGCTCCTGTCCCCAGTATAGTGTGTGCTGCTACTTTGGTATCAACATGAGCTTGGCCTTAGATTGTTTGTGTTCAGTTATTATTTTGGCATGCGGACAACATATTCCTGCTGAACAAGTGTAAGAGAAGGGAGATGGGGGCATCTAACAGCTTATATATCAGCAAAAGGTGAAGGGAATTTCATGGGACAAAGAAAAGCCACTTCTGTAACCTGAGGCTTATCCCCTTGTGGCACATCAGAGCAGTACTGCAAACAAGGGAGAAGTGAAGATGTCTGAAATAAAAGGTTGGGAAAATTCTTCATAAATGGAAATTGTTAGGCAACTTTAAGACATGATCACTACCTGCTCCCCATAGAATAATGCACAGTATGTTTATCCATGTTACTCTATCTCTGTTCAATGTTAATTCAACCATTATGCAAATAAATTGAGGAGGAGATGGGATTCATGAACAGAAGAGGGACTTATTTGGACCAACTGAACTGCAGTAGGTAAGTGAGCTGAAGAGCTGGAGCATGAGTGAGGGGTGACTTAATTCTGGTATCACAGTACCACTAATTAACAAGAAGCTCTTTGTAAGCAGTAACATAAGGAGAAGAAAGAGCTGGAAGAAAAGAGAAGGATAAGAGAAAAAATGTGTGACAAGGAAGGAGGGAAGAGTTATGTGGGAAGGGGAAAATGGGGTTTAAGAGCTACCTTTGATGTCACAATTATCCTCTGAATTTCCCCAGTACAAGCTTTGTGTTTATAGTTGACAGGTTGTGCATTACCACTGCTGAAAACAAACATCTTTCCAAACTTGAAAAAAAAAGAGTAATTTTTAAAAACACTGTTATAATGTGCTAAATCTAAATGGTGCATAAATCATGAGCATAGATTCTGTAGAGGGGTAAATCTCACCCTATAGGTATAGGTAGTGTGAACTAGCACATATATTTAATATGTGGGCAAAAGACCAATGATGGAGTGGAGGCCACATAGCAAATTACTACTACAGTACAGCCAAACATTTAGTCTGTCAGAACCCAGCTTTCTTTCTTTCTTTCTTTCTTTCTTTCTTTCTTTCTTTCTTTCTTTCTTTCTTTCTTTCTTTCTTTCTTTCTTTCTTTCTTTCAATAAATTTGTCTCTTAATGGCTAAATCAGTTAGAGATCTGTTTTCTAAGCCTATCATACTGAAGGAGCTTGATAATGAATGAGAATGCAACTGTCATGCATCGTACTTCACCAATGTCCAACTTATAAAAAGGTTAAATTTACAACATCCATGTGGTATAATAGAAGTAATAAGACTGCAAGAGAAAATAGTGAGATGATCAGTGTCATAGTTTGGATATTAAAAATGCCTTGACTTCACCTCTGAACTGAGGTCACAGTAGCAGACCATTACTCTGTGACAATTGTTTGATTTCATTGAGAGTGTCTAGTTTAGCTTAAGTATCAGAGAAGTAGCCGTGTTAGTCTGTATCCACAAAAACAACGAGGAATCCAGTGGCACCTTAAAGACTAACAGATTTATTTGGGCATAAACTTTCGTGGGTAAAAAAACCACAAAAGCTTATGCCCAAATTAGTTTTTTACCCATGAAAGCTTATACCCAAATAAATCTGTTAGTCTTTAAGGTGCCACCGGACTTCTCGTTGGTTTTTTTAGTTTAACTTAGCTGATGCTGTGCTCTGGGTGTTGGGCTTTACTTGCTTCCAGGGTGCTTATTCCTTGCATTGTGACTGTAATGGGTATTAAATGTTTATTTAATAATGTTGCCAAAAACAGCTTTAGAATCAAACCACAGAGCGGTGGAGACAAGAAATCTTAGCAGGTATATATTATGGGCCTGATCCAAAGCCCATTGAAGTCAATGGGAGTCTTTCTATTACTTCAAGAGGCCTTAGAGCAGACCTCTGATTTGTAACATTGTATATGGTATCTACTGTGATTTGCAACTACTTAATTAGATATGGAGAGAGAGAAGGTGGGGGAGGTAATATCTTTTATTGGACTAAATTATGTTGGTAAGAGAGACAGCCTTCCAACCTATACAGAGCTCTTTCTCAGATCTGGGAAAGGAACTCATGTTGTCACAACTAAATACAAGGTTGAAGGGATAGTTTAGCATAAGTAGTTAGCACATATTATAAGGAACCATTCAGGGTGATGTGGCTTATTAACACCTCTGATTACTAAGATTTTATCAATAAAAGTAGACTAGGACACTAAAAATTTCACCTGAATTCTATCAGATTAACAAATCTATTCTTTTCTGCTACCATTTTCCAGGCCTGATTCTAATCTCAGTTACAGTGGTGTAAATCAGGAATAACTGCAGTTAAGTCAATGCAGTTTTATCCCTGAAATCTACTGTAAAATCAGACTGACACCTCCACCCCCTTTGGTATTTTCCTTTTTGTTGCACTGAAATTGTATTAATTTTTCATGTGTTTTTCTTTGTCAAATATTTATTTAAAGGAATATTGTCCAGGCAGAAAATGAATACATGCCCCCCACTTTACTAATGACAGCTGAAATTATTCCAGCTAGAAGAATTGTGCAATCTGGAAGACTTTTCACCATTTATAATGTCCATTTATTATGGCACTTCACTCTTTTTGAATAATTCAGCTTGATTTACAGACACAATTTCTTGTTCTTGAGCAACAATGCAGCATTGCTGTGTCTGGAATTTTTTCACTCCAGGAAAATATTTGAATATTAAAGACACTCCCCTCCACCAAAAAAAAAAACAACAAAAAACAAAATGAAACAAACGAACCTTTGCCCCACCCCTCCTTGCCCTGCTTCTATAAGGCCGGATTGTCTCTTTGACACATCTCTTGTAAGCAGAAGGATTTAGGCATACCACCCCAGTGAGGAGCAGCGGGAAGCATTGTGCCTCAGAGACTGCCAACACAGAGTTCCCATTTTTCACTGAGATGGTAATTTCCTACATCCTTTTACTGTGTGCAGTTTGTTGCTCCTCCCTCCCCCGCCACATACACATCTGCGAGCCCCATTGGTTGGCAAATAGGGGCTGGAGATATGGCTCCACCTATTCTCCCTCTCTCTGACATCCCATTTGTTTGAGGGAATATATGGTGCAGCTGTTGTTCTCCAGTGCTGGAAGCCATGATGTAGGCCATCCTAATACTCCTCAGTAAAGGGAAAGGAATCATTTATCCCCCTCGTCTCCTTGTGCACTTGTGCTAGAACTATTAACACCCTCGCCCATAGAAGTATAGGCCGTGACTCTGCAAGCCCTCATTCACCCACAACAATGATTCACTGTAAACATTTGTACTCTTATGAAGTGTTAACAAATGTAGAACTGAAATTGGGTAGAAAAGGGCTTCCTTGCCATTGTGGTCTTCTTGAATAAATTTTTAATTGGGGAATTCATGGGAAATATATTTCTGACCATTCCTATTTCCTTAACAGGTGCTGGTTTAAATTGGCTCTCCTGACTCCATTTTCTTTATATTGTTTTTAATGCTAATTGATAAAGGATACAGACATAACAAAACAAACATTAAGAATGAAGTACCAGAAATACAGATCTGTCAAGGAGGTGAGTAGACAAATTATAAAATAACTTCTCCTTCAGAGGGCTCCTGGATTGTCATGTAAATATGCATGCAGAGTAACTTCCAGATGTACATCATTACCCACCTGGCAGACGATAAGGTACCATCGCTCTGATGCTATCCTCTTTACTCAGGCATAAATACCATTGACTTCAGGACTGGGCCTACATATGAAAGGAGGTGAACAACCCGCCCCCCCCCCCACACACACACAAGTGTGCCTAGATACAATACTTATAAAATGAAAGTAGTTAGAATGCGTGTTCAGTCACATTCTTTCAATATTCAATGCTTCAGTGCTTCTCTGGGATTTCTTTAAATGCCCAAAGTACTCAGTAGATACTATTAGATTCACTCAGCGTGTCCTCCAGATTTCCATTTCTTTTCTCTTTTCTTGCCAGTCCAGATAAGTGTAAATTGAATATGCATTGTACATCCTACTCCTATGAGTACCTGTGGTGGGAATGGTGAGCACTTATGAATGGGATAGGTAGGTAATATCTTCTAATGTTTTTAGAGAAGTAATATAATCCTGTCATAAGAGGAACCATACAATACAGCCCTATTTACAGTCAAGTGTAATATCAAGTGTGATACTTGTCAGAAAAGTAGCTGTTTTAAAATGGCACAGTTACTCTACATAGACTTGCTCCTGAAATCCTTACTCAACACAAGCCACTCTTAAATCTAACTAAAATACATGGGAATGCCTATATTAACATATGTTGCAGTATTGGATACTATGTCACCTCATGTTTGTTTGTTTTTTCCAATTCTTAACTGCAGTGGCAGTCGAAAACCCTAACCAAATGGTAGGAACCATTAGGAAAGGGATGGATAATAAGACAGATGATATTATAATAACACTATATAAATCCATGGTACGCCCAACCCTTGAATACTGAGTGCAGTTCTAGACTCCATCTCAAAAAATATATTAGAATTGGAAAAACTACAGAAAATGGCAAGAAAAATGATCACGGGTATGGAATAGGTTCCGTATGAGGAGAGATTAAGAAGACCAGGACTTTTCATCTTGGAAAAGAGAAGACTAAGAGGGGACAAGACAGAGGTCTATAAAATCATGAATTGTGTGGTGAAAGTGAATAAGGAATAAGAAAAGGAGTACTTGTGGCACCTTAGAGACTAACTAATTTAATCTGATGAAGTGAGCAGTAGTTTACAAAAGTTTATGCTCAAATAAATTTGTTAGTCTCTAAGGTGCCACAAGTACTCCTTTTCTTTTTGCAGATACAGACTAACACGGCTGCTATTCTGAAACCTGAATAAGGAATGTTATTTACTCCTTCACATAACACAAGAACCAGGGGTGACCCAATGAAATAAATGGGCAGCAGGTTTAAAACAAATGAAAGGAAGTACTTTTTCACACAATGCACAGTCAATCTGTGGAACTCATGGCCAGGGGATGATGTAAAGGCCAAAACTGTAACCAGATTCAAAAAAAGAACTATATAAGTTCATGGAGGATAGGTCCAGCCATGGCTATTAGCCAAGATGGGCAGGGATGCAACCCCATGTTCTGAGTGTCTCTAGCCTCTGATCACCAGAAGCTGGGAGTGGATGATAGGGAATGGACCACTCAGTGATTGCCTGTTCACTCTGAAGCACCTGTGATTGATCACTGTTGGAAGACAGGATACTGGGCTGGATGGACCATTAATCTGATCCAGTATGTCCATTCTTATGTAACTTTATTTTAATGGAGAAAAAATTCTTCTCGTCAGTATCGCAAAGCAGAGAGAACTGTATGCTATATCATTCCTTGCATCACAAAACATTTGCCAGGTGATTCCAGAGTTTTTATTGTTAACAAGTGAAACTGTGGATATATGAATCAGTTTATGATGATGAGACAAGGTCGAGCTTATAGCACTGCCAGTGAGAATGGAATCCTGGTTTGACTTTAAAGCAACTTAGATATGTTGAAGGAGCAATAGAAAGAATAATATTGGAATGAAGAGGTTTCATTTTACTGTCTCTTTTTTAACCACACACTTTTTTTTTTCTTAATTTTTCTGCAAGTGTTTAAGAAAGCACTGTGCATTTTCAGAGACTATTTTATCATTTCATTTCCACGGTTGTAGTCAAGCAAATAATCACTTATATCTTATAGGAATGCCATTCATTTTAATTGTCCCTATGAAAACTTCGTGAACCAGAGTTCACAGTTTGGAATGTCCTATATGTACCATAAGTGGATCTGATCTGAACACCCCAGAAACTGGGATGGGAGTGGGGAGGAGGGAGATTTGAATCAAACCAAACCTATCTCTAATATATATATACATTTCCACAGTACGTATCTGTATATTTCGTCCATGTGGCATGATTTGTATATTCATTCAATAAAAATGCACTATGAACTCTGCCCATGATAACTGTATTTCATCTTCATAGGAAAATATAACTGTCATTTTTCACTGAGATCTCATCATTCACAGCACACAAATCATAACACTGTTTCTTTGGAGACATTCACCTGGTCCCATTTCACAGTGACACCTCATGTGACCATTGGCTCATTATCTAGTGATGTGGACTTATTTACATTGTACAAGAAATATGCCTTTTTGAGGGAATCATTGTGGTAAATGTCCCTTACCAACCAGATTTGTATCTAATTTAGCACCCGGGCTGGTATCTATCATTGAGAAGTCTAACACAAGCACCGAGATTGTCAGCGTTGTAGACGCATAAGACACTTGGGTTGAAACTTCATCTAGATTCTGTACTGTGTTCATTCTTCAAGACACTCCACACTTATGGAATAGAAAACAGGGTGTTGAGCTTGATTTTTGTTTTTCACTGGTTATAGCAAACATTTCAATCACAATGTTCACAACAACTTGTGAAAATAAAATGAGTATATCAGTTCTTTGGTGTATGAATTCTTTCTCTACAGAGTGAGAAAAATAATTTATACCTTGATGCACATTGTCAAATCCTATTCTCCTTCTTCAGGGTGAGAAGCCCTAAAGTAATATACAAGACTTGTATAAGTCAAACAGCATGTGGCCTGTATGATATGCACATCAAACGTCTAACATTTATCTGAGTTGTGTTCAGAAAACATGGGTGGATCCGTGCAACTAGGGAATACTTGGGCAAGTTATGAAGATACAAGCATACACTGTGTGCTTTTGTGTGTTCATAAAACTGCATCTTCTGTGCACTCATTGACTGTTTCCACTCACACATGCCCCCATTTTATGTGTGCAGCTTTAAATTTGAAAACGTGGATCAAGCTGTTTGTTTTTTTCTGTACAAATTTTTAGTGTTGCATTTAATTCTTCCTGCAACCCAAGGAAGATAACCAAATTTACAAGGCGGCATATTGACAAAGTGCTCTGTCTAGCTCAAAAGCTTGTCTCTTTCACCGACAGATGTTGGTCCAATTAAAAGATATTACATCACCCACATTGTCTCTTTATAATGCAGTATATGGTCATATTGCCTTATTTAGTAATCTTATTTATTTTTATATGGGAATTCACTGGCCTGTATTATGCAGGAGGTCAGACTAGGTTATTTTAATAATCCCTTCAGACCTCAAAATCTATGAGTGAGATCAATGGGGCCAGGATTATACCCTATGAATATATAAATGTATTTCACTAATGGAAACTTTTTTAATGTGTGTGTGTGTGTGAGAGAGAGAGAGCAAGAGAGACTATATATATGTGTGTGTGTGTACGGGTATAATGGAGCCATCAACAGTGACTCCATATTTAAGATCTTATTGAGAGTTGCACATCCATCCATGTTTCATACCTGGTTGAACACAGCCTCCAGATCTCGCAGAATAATTCTTCCTAGGACAACTGAACTTTTATGTACTTTTTAAAGGAACACATTCACTAATTTTTGCTGAGGAAACATTGAGAAGTGTTCCCTGTATTAAAATTTGCCCTGTTTTCTTGTTTCTTTGGGTTCCTCTTGTTAGGCAACCACAGTTGTCATAAACTAGAAACACTACACACAGGCAAATATACATATCACATTCTGATAACATGTCAGATACCAGCCACTTTTGAAATATTCAAACTGAACATTTAAAGGATTGTTTCCCTTATTCAGATTAACAGTTTTTGGCTACACAAAGATTAGCTCATGAAAGTAACAGTGTCCGTCAACTACTTCCATTCTGACAGAAAATAAACTTTGAAAATGTTTCTATTTTATTTCTGGGTTTTTTTTCATAAACCTCTATCCTGCTGTCTATCCCATCTCTCTGTATTCTCATCTACCCCTGGTGAGACAGGTTGCTTAGAAAAGAGAGTAGGAGTTGCTTCTGTGGGAGAGACAGACTGGGGAATCATGGTGGGTGAGCAGCAACGTGTGTGTTAAGTCACACACATCCTTATACCATGACTTGAACTTTGCAGGGCTTACAGAGAAAAAAAGAACTCATCAGTGAAGTGCAAGACTCTTGAAAAGAAACTTTTTTCTCAACATAAAAAATGACACAACTATAGGTTTGATATCGCAGGCCCTTCCAGGGCCAGAAGTGAGTGCTGTGTATATCATTGGAAGTTGGGAATCTTCTCAAATGTATAAATCTCCTTTCTGCAGTGTAGTTGTAGCTGTGTCAGTCCTAGGATATTAAAGAGACAAGGTGCGAGAAGTAATATATTTTACTGGACCACCTTTGGTTGTGAAAGAGACAAGCTTCTGAGCCACACAGAGCTCTTTTTCAGGTCTGGGAAAGGTAATCCCAGCATGACATGCTAAACAATCTGTTTCATCTTACATTTTGTTAAGTAGTTAGCACATATTGTAAAGGACCATTCTAAACTCACGCAGAAAAATGATAAAAAGACAAAAACACCCTATCACCTCTGGGTGAACACTTTTCACAAAGCAATCACTCTACATGTGACAATCTCAGTCCATATCCTCGAAGGAAAGGTATACAACACTTTCAAAAGACGAGGCTGGGCTTCAAAAGACAAGCTTAAATACTTTACTTTGCTAGACATTAAAAATCATGAACTGAACAGAGACACTGGATTTATGGCTTATTACAACAATCTGTAACCCAGTAACCCCCTCTTTTTGTCCTATGATTGCACAGGTGTTAATGGGTCACTCCACCTTAAATGGTCCCTTACAATATGTGCTAACCACTTATCCTAAACAATCTATTCCACCTTGCATTTTGCTGTGACACTGGGAGTACATTTCCCAAACCTGAAGAAGAGCTCTGTGTGGCTCGAAAGTTTGTCTCCCTCAACAACAGAAGTTGGTCCAATAAAAGGCATTACCTCACCCACCTTGTCTCTCTAAACCTCCTGTATACACATATACTAGGTACTAGGTGTAGAAAAGCTGCCAACTATCCTATAGCTGAATCCTGTTCTTCTTGGGTCTCAACCAGAACTGAATTTTCTGGGAGAAACTGGAGGAGGAGGAATATTTCATTCCTGGAAAATAGATTAATGGGTAAAAGGCAGGTTAGGGACCCAAGGCATTTATCCTGTGGCTCTGCAATTTCTCACATGGATTGGATATTACCTCTGCACACACACTTAGCATTTATGTATATACACATACTCTCTCTCACACACACACTATATGCAAACATTGTTACATTCTTGTCTTCTTGAACAGTGATTTCCTAAATACATATCAAGATGAGAATGTGTCTATAGCTAAAATAATCTTTCAGAAAATGACGCAAACAAGTAGTTCTCATTATAGGGGCAAAACTGCTTTGAATACAAAGAGATAAAACAAACAAGTCAGTTGGTTAGAATTTAAAGAGAGAGCAGAGTACAGCAAAACACTTTTTAAAAAATAAGCAAAAATGAAAATTTGGAATAATAAGCAAAAATGAAAATTTGGAATCCTGACCATATTTTTTTTTACTCCATTCCCTTTTGGATGAGGTTTTGGACAAGATGAGACATCTGAATTTTAATGCAGGTACTCATATAAACACAGCAGGGTTTTGTGGTGGTTTTTCTTTCCAATAAGTCTTTACCGATTAAGCCAACAAGATACTATATAATGTAGAATGGAGTTTTGACATGGCAGGTCTCAGAAGATGGATAATGCAGGCTTCAAACCACTTGTACTCTCTTGTTATAGATAAAATATACCAAACACAAAGAACGAAATTTGCATATGTCTCAATTAATAACAATGTTTTATGATTATTTTTCAATTAATATATTTGGTGCCACTATATCTGGGACCCAGTATTCATGACAATTTGTTCCATGCCTTGTCTGTATTCAAGAGGATCAGAATTTAACTCTAATGGGTTGTGTTTCTTTAGAGTCCCCAATATAGTCAATATTTGCTGCATCCCGTTTGTGCTAGACTGCTGGGTGTGCTACTAGAAAGAACTGTCTTATTGAAGAGAAAATACAGTACCATGCTTGTGCAAAAAACTTCACAAATAAATCTTTTACAAGCATCCCCTAGTGTCTTCTGTGATCCAAACTGACCTCTCCTGTAGATCTTAGGGAAGGATGTCAGCTTCAGCTTCCTAGAATTATCCTTCGTGTAAAAAGGAGAGCAGCAGACAGGATTTGATGAAGTTTAGAGCTAGCTACTTTTGGTTTTGGCACTAATTTCTGTTTTGTTTTTTCATGCAGCTGGAAAGATAAGTCATGAGTAAAACCATTATTCTTATATTCTAAAGTAAAACTTTAATGTCCCTGTTATAAGTTAGAGCAAAGAAATGCTATAAACTAAGGACTCAATGAAAATTAACCACTTCACTGTCAAAAGCTGAGACTGAAACTGCTATTTAGTGTCACTAAAAAAGTGCCTTACTTAGTTCCCTGAAGACTACACCAATTATACATTAAGAATTGGATTTCTTTGCTTGCAATTTTAGGCAGGATTCTTTCCTCAGATGGAGGAATTTTCTCACTCTGATAAAGATATAAAATGATTGAAAAAAAAGAAAAGAAAAAGTGAGTTGGTCCAGTAACAAATGGAACTGTAGCATTAGCTACTTCATTGTCATATTTGATATCAGGTTCATTTTATGTATTTATTGTCCCATGCAGAAAACTCCTAATGTATTTTCAGCCAGGGGAAGCGAGGAATACAGAACATAAATATTCTTACAAAGGAGTCCATGGATGGCCTCTTCAATGCAAACCATACAGTTTAAAGATGTGTGACCTCCAGCTGTTTGTTTCTGCTTTTAAGCTACATGCTGTGAATGTTTGTCACATTGACAGAGTATATGAAAATTGGGACTAGTTTGTAAAGAAAAAAGTCTTTGGAAAACCAATGCAGTGACTACAAATAACAGCTGTTGTGATGTTTTCATGATATTTAATTTACATCATTTCATTTCAACCCTTTTTTATTCCCCACAGTGATCTGTTCTATATATTCACATGAGGTGAATGGGTCTATTATAAAAAAATGGATCAGATTTTCATTCATGCGCAAGTCCAACTCCTGAGCACATAGACCCTAATGAATGTGTACAACCCAGATCTATGGAAATCAGGATTAGCAAATGCACATTTCAGAGGTTCTGCTTGGGTTTTGTGTGTACACATTTGAAACTTTTCTCCATGGTGTATGCTAGCTAATGTAAGTATGCAGATCTTACACTAATTGAGGCAGATCCCATAATCTGCAGCATTAATGAAGCCTGTTTGGAATATATTGTGTACAAGATGAAAGCTTGTGATATTAATTTAATATTAAATGTCCAATCACAAAAAAATATCTTTGTCAACATTTATTTTTAGCTGAGAGGTTCCCAATCTTTTCAGGCATTTTACCAGACTCAGACTTCAGCTAGTGCCTATCACCTGCTTAGAATCATAGAATCAAAGGGAACACAAGGGTCATCTAGTCTAACCCCCTGCCAAGATGCAGGATTTGTGGTGTCTAAACCATCCAAGACAGATGGCGATCCAGCCTCTTTTGAAAACCTCCACCAAATGAAGCTTTGTCAACTATGTGCTAAAATGGAGTTTGAGCTGTTTGTATAACTATGGAACTGAATTGGAAACAATCCAAACTTTGTTGTGTGTTGGAGAGTGCTCAAATGGAGGAGAGGTGGGTAACAGTTAGAGGTAACAAAAATACTTCCAAAACATATATCTAAACATTTGTTTAGCTAGTACTCCCAGTTCTTTCAATTTGTTTTTAGGGAAATCTGGTACAGATTTTTTTTTCAACATAACGGTCATGTAAAATGAGTCCAATGAACACTCCGTTCCAATATGTTTGCACAAGGGTTCACTACCCGAAGCCCAAACTCTGTCATTTTTTAAATTTCTTGGATTTCCCTCCTGCTGTTTATAAAAGTTCCCATCATCAGACAGGGAGCAGAATTAATGACATGTGATTTAGCAGGCCCAGTCACGCACCATGAATAATCCACGAGGTAGTCAAACTGAACAGTTTGTGAACAACCCCTAGTCTGGATCACATTCACATGAGTATTCATCAAACAATTTTAAATAGCAAGCACAATCATATCAATCAATCTGTGCATAGATAATTCACAATTGGAAATAAAGGGCTAAACTCACTGAAGAAGTAATTTGGTATGAATAATTCACCTAGCTCTAGTAACTATGATATACTAAGCTGATTATAGTACAGCTGATTATAATTACAGTAGAGAAAAGTATTTACGGTATCAGACATCGAAGCATGAAGTACCAGTACTGGTATACATACCAATGATTGGGAACCATTATTAAATATGTGAGATGGCTTTTTCAAACCAAACATATAACTAGCTATTTCAGTGAAATTAAATACTACATCCATGCCCAGAATGAATTCACTAACTCTACTTAATCTAAAATAAACTTTCATGTATACCGCATGCCACAGGTGTGTGCACAGGAACATGTCGTACTGCTCGTCGTGTGGGGCCTTGGCAGCTAAAACATATTAAACAAAACAAACAAAAAAATACAGCCTTCTCTCAGTTATCTTGAGTAAATAGGTCACATACTAGGAAAAAACACTTTGCATAGACTTTTCTAGCTAAAATTACACAATTTGAGATCATATGGCAGCCTTTTATTCAGCAAAATTTCAGTGACTTTACTATTACAGTAGCCACACAGGTTGCCTAAAATACCGGTTATAGCCTGACAAAATAGCAAATATACAGAATATAGAATGGAATTCCAAAATGGGATTATAAAAGGTGTCGGCGGGGAGGGCGTAGTTCCTCAGATAATGATTGTACTCTGCCATCTACAACTAAAGATCAGATTAATCTCTTCAGTGCAGAAGAGAAATGTTTTTATGGCATTTTAGAAGTTGCACACTCAAAGACTGCTGGGATTCAGGGATGGGCATAGTGAAATTCACGGAGGAAGGGACCACAGCTCTCTCTCCCAACATAAGAAGCCATCAATGATCATATAATCCTAAATTTTTCAGAGTGATTTTGTTAAATCTCTAATTAATGAGCCACTTTTACGGGAATACCAACTTTTGCTGGACCTTTCTGTGCTCTCTGTGGCAAGCATGCACGCATGCATTCCCTTCTCCCTTGGAAAACATTTAGAAAACAAGCCCTGTGAGCTTTTTGTATGAGGGGCTTACTGATATTTGTGTGGTCTTCTTCCTCTTTGTTGTGAACTTGTGTGTGTTCCCTACGCTCAGGAGACAGAGTGAGCCAAAGTGTTAAAAAATAAAATTAAAAAAAAATCAAATCCATCACTGAGCTGGCAAGAGAACCAGAGCTTTTGGCAAGCACAGGAGTCAGGAGTTGCTGGAACGTTATGTAACTTTCAGAGAAACATCATGATTTTAGTAGAAGCATGATGTTCCATATAGCATGTGTCAAGCTCAGGGATGCAGAATTGATTCCAACTGAAGAGTTGAGGGCAGAAGTGAGCAAAATCTAGGCCCAAATGCTACTTTTAAAGCACAGATCATTGTTGAAAAAGTGGCCAACAGACTAAGGATTGAAGAAGGGAGAGTAAAAGGGGTAGCATGGACTAGTATCCATGCAAATCCCTCAACTCACCAAATGTTTAGTTAGTGCCTATCTCCATTCACCTAAAACAATAGGACTTTGATGTGATTATTTCACTGAAGTTAATTCAGTTCATAGTAGGTCTGAGAGCCTTTCAAAAAACAAACACACAAACAAACAAACAAAAGCTTTCTCGCTTGCCAGGTGGTTTCTTTCTAGTTCTCTGTACTGAACTTTATTCAAGCCACTAAATCCCTCAGGGCCTAATCCAAAATCCACAGAAGCCAGTGGAAGACTTTCTATGGATCTCCTTGGATTTTTGCATGAGGCTTTCAGTGGAAGGGTATATTGGAAGGGTATATTGCCACTAAGTCATGGCAAATACCATAGGATTTGGACTTTTGACGTCAATAGGAGTTGACAGCACTTAGCAAGTCATAGGTGCAGGCCTTATCTGAACATGCTAGTTCTGTGAAAGTTGCTCCCTCAGAAGGTGATGTGATATGATGAGAGCCACCTGATAGCTGGTGAGCACCCTCATTTCCCATTGAAATTGGTTAGAAAATGTGTAAAACTTCTTAATTTTAATGAAAAATTGGGAAAAAAATTCTCATGAAAATGTATCGGATATTTTGGGACCATTTTCTGACTAGCTCTTATGAATAGAAATACAGGGAACTCTGAATCTTGCAGAAAGTGTTTGATACTTCTTTGTTTCCATCCATATAAAAAAAAAATACACCACTGAAGCAGCCTCTCTGGTAGCACTTCAGAACTCCCACTTCTAGGTGGAACCAGGAAATACAGAGGCAGGTGAAAGTGACAGATAGGGAACGGAGTTACTCCAACTTGTTTGAACCCCAGAAGAAGTTCATTATGAGTTTGGGTGAGAGGGTTGTACTCATTTTATTAGAACTGGCTTTGCCCATCCCTAGTGACCCTGTTTTAATGAACACTTATGTCCTGTACCAGGGGACTACCTAGGGACCTACATCCTTCAGACAGCTTCGACAGCAAAGTGGTTAATGTTTGAAGAATGAGTTTTTCTATCCTTTGCCATGGCATTGGGTTCTTATTGTACAACCCTGTACAGTACTTCAGCAAAATTTTTTTAAAGATTTAAAAAGCAAAGAGTTACAAAACTATTTGCAATTAACTTGAAATAGAAAAGATAGCACTTTTTTTTAAATCCCATTATATAGTACACCGTATAAATTACAGAGTATTCAAATGCACAAATGCATCTGTGTAACATTTATCAAATGTAATTTTTTGTGTGTGGATTTTTTTTCCAGAGTTTTTGCTCATAGTTCTATGCATCTCGCTTTCCCCTCACTATCACGTATGACAGTGGTCCAGATCTGAGACACTGCTGTTGCAGTATCGCATGTTGTTGGGGATGTGGCAGTCTGTGTAGTTAATTCCCCCGTTTGGGGTATAAATGGGCTGCAGTCTGAAATCTCCTTTAAGGAGCTGATCGTTATTTAAGGAGACAATCTGGAAGCTGGTTTCCGTCATCTCCAGGATGGAGTTGTCCTTCTTGGTCCCCGCCTCGCAATAGTCATCTTTCCGCCGGCCCCGGTTGTATTTCCACTTCTGGGAGGTGTAGCGCCCCTTTTTATGCATGTGCCAGCAAAAGATGCTGAGCAGGACCACGAGCACAAATATCACTGCACCCCCAATCAAGCCTGCCAGCAAAAAGGGGGAGCCCATATTCTGAGAAGTCGTCTGCTCATGGCTGGAGGCTGTGTTGCTGCCATTGTTTAAGTGGGAAGCCTTGGTTGTGGCTTCTGAACAGACAGTGTCTTCTCCAGCTCGGTAATTATTAAAAGCATCCAGTGGAACCAAACAAATCCGATAAGTGGATTTGGGTTCGAGATTCACCAAGCTTACATGTTGTTTCTCACCACTTACTATCCGTTCTTGAACAATGCCCCCTACCAGGCTGTGGCCCATTTTAACCCATGTGAGTTTGTATGCCATCACGGTAAAAAGGGACAGCCAGTTGACCTGGATGCAAGTGTCATTCACAAAATGGATGGAGAGTTGGATCCGTTCGGAAATGGGAGGTGTCACCATTTCTCCACCCTCCCTGTCAGGCACAGTGGGGAGTGTGGATGTGGTGGGTGGGAGAGGACTGTATTTATCACTTGGAGTTGGAACTGATGAAGTGGGAACCAGTGTAGTTGGCAAGGTGGCAGCAGCGGCTGGGGTGATAAGTGGCAGACCAGGAGTGGTGGTGGGGCATGACAACATATTCATGTTGAGCTCCCTGACAGCCATACCTCGGACCTGTTCTGGTCCCTGGCACATAAAACCCCGGACATTGATGGATGGGGGAATAAATTTGAGCCATTCAGTGACCCATTTAATACTGCAGTCACATAACCAGGGATTATTCCGCGCAGTGAGCTGCTTCAGGTTGTGGAGGTTATCAAAGACCCCTTTCACCAGCATCCGGAGCTGATTGTTGGAAATATCAAGCCGCTCCAGCTTGTGGAGGTTTGAAAAGGCTGAAAGTGGTATGTGGGTTATCTGGTTGTCCTGCAGATAGAGCCTCAGCAGATGTGTACCTGGAAGATCAGGGGGAGGATAGGATAGTGAATTCCGTACTATTGAGAATTCCTTGAGCTTGGTCAGATGGCTGAAGGTACCCTCAGCTATACCTTTATTTGTAAGGAGATTGCCATCCACAATAAGACGTTCCAAGCTCGTGAGATTCTGGAAGGCCATGTCTGAAATTATGGCAATTCGGTTTTCATCAACTCGTAATTCTTGTAAGTCCACTGGAAGGCCAACTGGTACACTGCTCAAATGATTCTTAGACAAGAACAGAAGCTTGAGGCTGACAGCTTCCCGAAATGCTCCATCCTCAACCCCTACAGTAGAGATGGAGTTGTCATCTAGGTGCAGCTCTTCCAGCTTCAGTAGCTGGGCCAGGGCAGCCCGAGAAATGGTTTGAATGTTGTTTTCCTGCAGGTGGAGAACCCTGACATTCTTGGGCAGGTTCATGGGAAACTCATCCAATTGGTTACCATACAGGTAGACTGTGTGCACAGACTGGACATTGTGCAGCTCTGCAGGGAAGCCAGCATTATTAATTTGGTTATTGTGGAGGTAGAGTACGGTTACACCCTCCGGTATCCCAAGAGGCACTGAGGTCAAGCTTCGCTCATTACAGTAGACAAAGTTTCGGTCACAGCGGCACACATTTGGACAGGCCAAAGTTTTGGAGACCTGCATGCAGAGCCCCAGGGAAATTATGAGCCAGGATTTCAGGAAAGCAGCCCAATCTTTGGACCACATTCTCGTCCACAGGCCCATTTTGAAATTAAAGAAATGGAATACCAAAAAAAGAGAAATTAAAACAATGATAAAGAACAGGTAGTGAAAACTCAGGTTACTGGAATTGGCTTGTATTTGTGTCCAGTGATCAGGTCAGAGGTAAAGTCTTGGAGGCTAACTGTGAAATAATCCTTTTATGATTGGCCTGCCTTCTGCTCTTCATAGGAAAGCCACAGTCTTATTAGCCAGGGTTACACACTTTGCTACCTTCCTCCATGTGTACTGAAAGAAGCAATAGCTGTGTCTTTCAAGGTAGGCAATCGTCAATTTAAAGCTACCAAAAGTCGTCAGGAGAAAGGTTGACTGGACCGTAGTTCCTTTCTCTGAAGCAAGGTAGTGGTGCACTCAGCTTTCTTCAGCCTCCAAGGTCTTCATTTCAGCTTGATGATGGATATGAAAAGCCTGTTAAAGAAAAGCAAGAGAGGAAATTAAATAACATGATATGTTTAGTAGAGAAGAACATCAATGGAAAAATATTCTGTTCACACAACATATAACTCTTTGGAGTTTTGGAAATAGCTATGCTATTAAACAGTGAGTTAATATTACTTCAGAAATATTCTAATAATATATTAGATCCAAACCCCTTTGCAGTGATGGAATCTCAATGAAAATTAACCACTTCACTGTCAAAAGCTGAGACTGAAAGTGCTAGTTAGCGTCACTAATAAAGCGCATTATTCAATCCCCTGAAGGCTACACGAAAAACACATTAAGAATTGGATTTCTTTGCTTGCAATATTAGGAGGGATTCTTTCCCCAGATGGATGAATTTTCTCACTCTGATAAAGACATAAAATGATTGGGGGGAAAAGTGAGCTGATCCAGTAGCAAATGGAACTGTGGCATTAGCTACTTTCTTATCATATTTGATATCGGATTTGTTTTATCCATTTATTGTCCCACAAGGAAAACTCCTAATCTATTTTCAGCCAGGGGGAACAGGGGAGTACAGAATATAAATATTCTTACAAAGGAGTCCATGGATGGCCTTCTAAATACAAGCCATACAGCTTAAAGATGTGCAACCACCAGGTGTTCGTTTCTGCTTTTAAGCTACATGCTGCGAATGTTTGTTACGTTGACAGAGTATATGAAAATTGGGACTAGTTTGTAAAGAAAAAAGTCTTTGGAAAACCAATGCAGTGAGTACAAATCATAGCTGTTGTGATTTTTCATATTTAATTTACATCATTTCATTTCAACCCTTTTTTATTCCCCACAGTGATCTGTTCTATATATTCACATGAGGTGAATGGGTTTATTGTAAAAAATGGATCAGACTTTCATTTGTGCACAAGTCCAACTCCTGAGCGCACAGACCCTAATGAATATGTACAATCCATGATTTCAGTGAGGTTTGGATCAGTTCCTTATGTTTGCATATAATATTCTCATATTAAAACTCATACATTTTAATTTAAAAAGGCTTAAGTATTTTCTCGTTTTGAAAAAAAAGAAAAAGAAATTGACTCTGCCCCTGTGAGTTAATAAGAGTTATGTCATTGACATCAATGGGAAGAGGATCAAGCCCTAATTAATGAATCACACTGTATGCTTTTTCTTTTCATTTAATCTCCTTTTCTGATCTGTTCTGTTCAGATCTTTCCATGTTCCCATGTACTTCCTTCTCTGCCCCAGTACACCCTAAGGGCTTGGCTACACTTGCAAGTTAGAGCGCATTAAATCAACCCCAGGTGCCCTAACTCCTGAGGTGTCCACACTTGTAAGGCCGGTAGAGCGCTTGGACTACGCAGCTGGAGCGCTCCTGGTAATCCACCTCCATGAGAAGCATAAAGATTGCTGCACCCCGGCTGAAGCACCTGGGTGTCAGTGTGGATGACATGTTGCATTACTGCGCTGTGATTGGCCTCTGGAAATGTCCCATAATCCCCTGAAGTCAAGTGGCCACTCTTCTCATTGTTTTGAACTCGGTTGCAGGCATGCAGATATCCGCTTTCAAAGCTCCGTTTCTGACAGCCGGCATGCTTATCTGCTCCCGGACAAAGCAAACCATTACTGTGGAATGCTGCTGCTGTGAGTCTGTTTGAGAGAGAGAGGCAGGGGAGCGGAGGGGGGTCTGCTGCTGTCTGAACTTACAAGACAGCATGCTGACACACTCTCTGCCCCCCAGAACACACTGTCTCTCCCCCCACATGCACACAACACACTCCCTGTCACACTCCCCCCCACATTTGAACAGCACGCTGTAGCCACTTGTACACGGGGATAGCTACCACAATGCACTGCTGTTTGTGGCACGTTGCAAGAGCTGCTAACGTGGCCACACCAGCGCACTTGCAGCTGACAGTGTAAACACACAGCAGCGTTTTCCCTTCTGTGGTCTCCGAAGGCTGGTTTAACTCCCAGCACTCTACATCTGCAAGTGTAGCCAAGCTCTAAGTATCTACCACTTCACCTTAATGGATTATCAGCAGATCATTTGAGTATTTTTACTAAACCTATCAGCAGCGAAGTAGTTAATAATGCTGGCACTCACAATGACATCATTAGACTTAAGAACTAATATTCCATTGAGAGGAATAAGGTAGTTTACACATGTCAAAGTTATTATTTTATGATATCAGCACAGATTCAGAAATATAACACTGTAGCAGTTCATATTTGGAGGGTTTTCTTTGCAACCATGAAAGTTAGACACTTATTTTATTTAAAATGAAGCTTAGATTCTGCTACATAGGTCTATGACAGTGGGTGGATTCTGCAGAAAATTCCTTTGCACTAGACTACATGAGATATTGAACATATGTTTTTCTCCCCGGCTTGTGCCTCTTAATTTCTCTCTCCTTATGGTATTATTTATTGTTCAACTTTATAATTGAATTATTTAACTCTGTAAAGCAATTTGAGCAGGGAATTGGACTAGATGACCTCCTCAGGTCTTTTCCAACCCTAATATCTATGATTCTATGATTTGGAATACAGTAGCTATGAAAGATACTTCATGAGTTGGGTCCTCCATTTTCAGTTTTTATTTTATTTATTTTTTCCTGGGAATTTATCAGTGTTTATTACAACAAAAACAGGTGAAAATCAGTGCAAAAAACTATTAATAATTATTCTGGGTAAATATCAGGGTTTATTTTGGTGGATGGAAAGACAGGAAAAAGTATTTAGTAGATTAACACTTTGAATTCTGATGATCAATGTAATTTGCTGCAGAACAAAAACAGAACTCAAAACACTAGGCCACCTCTGAGTTTAAGAAAACAATATAGCTCTAATCCCCAAATAAAACTTTTCATTTGAATAAACAGTTTACTGTTGTCGACTTAGAACTATTAGCCTATAAATATTTAATAATTGGGCCACACCATTAGCAGCGCATTCACTCAACTTCAGCCTTTTCTCCTGTTTTTGTCTTTTTAAAACTTTCATATACTTCCTTGTGTTCTGAATCGTATTCTGATACAGACTTTTGTTTTCTTCCCATTTTAGTGTGTCAGATCTTTAAACTGTTATCTGTTAACAGCTTGAAATGTGTGTGTGATGGGAGTGAGATTCATCAGTACATTCAGATGCTCACGCACTTCAAAGCTTGTGTGCATGCCTGTTTGTTTATTGTGTGTATCTTCTAGACTAACACATAGCCTTACTTCAACAGGCAGCTTTGCATATACACACAGACTAATGTATGATTGTAATACATATATCTCATGCAAAATGTATTGTATTTTCCTAATAAAACAAGTAATTTTTATATATTTGAATTATACAAAAGTAGGGTGAAAATCAGAAAAAAATGAATAATACTTTTTGTAAAACCCAGTAATTTTTCAGTAAAAATCTGTGTAAACTGAAAACAAAGGAGCTTATACATAAGGTAGTGTTGCCTTGTTAAAGCTACCCTGTCCCTAATACTTAAGCCTCAGTACAGATGTCTTAAATAATTGCATTACCCTACCACAGCTTGCTTAATGCAATCTGAAATTCATGAGCCAAATACTGAGGTGCTGATCATCCATTGACCTCAGCTGAAATTGCGGGTACTCAGTTCTTTTCAGGATTTGGCCCAAAAGACAACTGTTGAAAGAACGTCTCTTCAAAAAGAAATATGAGTAATTACAATAGGCACTCAGTATGGTATTGAAGGGCACAGGAAAACCTAGCTGAATAAGGATATCCTCTTTAAAAACTGTTGTCTCTTTTCAAATAGCATAGTTGCATTCCATCTCTAAATGTAGTGCAAGAACTTTAATTCAGGAGCAAACAGCATCTTAAAGCTTATACCTGTTCTACTGCCATAGAATGTGTAGGGTATACAGGGTATGACACAGGGTACAGTGTGTCCCAAATGCTGCCCTTGGGAATGCTACGGTTTGGGAGTTTAGTAACTGTGTTTCGGAGCCGAGATATTATAGCCTTACAACAGGAAACTTTGTACTTGAAGATTATTGTGGTTATTTGGAAGGCTCATCAGGTGTCAGCCCTTGGCTAAAACAGTTAGAGCTAAAAAGCAAGCACCAGAATAGTCTCCTAGCTTCTTATTATGCATCCAAATGATAAATTTACCACATACCTTTACTGTATGCCATGCTCCTATAGAAACAGAAAGATTAGCTAACCTGCTGCTCAAGGCTTTGCTTTCTTGCAGGCCTATTTCCGTCAAGAGCGGTTTCTTTTCAATTATGTAAGATGACGTGATGCTGTAAAGAAACTCTAACAGGATTACATTCTAACGTGAGTCTGAGTGTGACAGTTTATCCTCCTTTAATATGGCCAGGCTCCCATCTAGACCATGCTGTCCTAATCAGTCAGGACAATTTCTACATAAAATGATGAAGGGCTCACAGAGTCTTTTTCGAGATGCTTGGGACCACACAGAGTGACAGTGGCTCCCACAAGCCTATTCTGTGATTGGAAGTAGCCTGTGTGTGTCAGCAGAGTCTAAAGGAGAGACCACAGGGTACTGTGGTTGTTCCTCCAGTTGCTAAAGAAATTGGGTTTAATTCAGCCCCGGAATATGTTGGAGAGCCCACCTGTAGAGGGATTGACAGTCAATCATACTGTCTGCCTTCACAAGAAGCCCACAGGGGGTCACAGTCACACTGAAAGTAAGTGTAACTGGTATATAGGCCTTGTATTGGCCCCAAGCAATGGGATGAATTTCACCCTCACAGAGGAAGCACATGAAAAAAGATATTATAATTCCTACCTATTAAAGAAATGCAACACACGCAATGCTGCTCATTAGGTAATACACTTAGAAGACCTTTGATTGACTAGTCACTTAAGAATACCAGCACTGGCTGTGCTCACAAGAAGCTGGTGCTTTGGGGTTTATCTCTTGTTGTGGTTATACAGGTTTTGCCTTCATAAATCTTTTAAAAGTTTCCTGCAACATGTTTTCTCCCCTTTTAACTGCTGTGGAAGTGACTCTGTTTTATTAAATCCAGGATCCTAAACTCCAGCCAGTGGTGGTTAATAAACTGAGACTATAAAACTCATAGTACAGAAAATAGGCATTGTCAGTCAGTAACCACGGCTGATTGTATTAAGCAACAGCACAAGGACAAATCTAATCAGACATTTATGACTGCAGTGTTGACTGTGGTGTGACAGAGGAAAAGAATAGGAGAAAAGGTGCAAATGAAAGTGTTTAATGGAATTCTAAGGGAAATATTTTATCCCATTATCATGCTGCAATTGTTATTATTAGTGTTAGATATGTATTTTACAGTAGAACTCAGAGGCCTCAATCCAAATGGAAGCTCCTTTATGGTAGGAGCTGTACTATAGGTCTCTACCCCAAATTGCTGAAAATGTAAGTTGAGGCTTTCAGGTTAAAGAATAGGCAATCTGCTTGGTTAAACAAAATAACACAGCAGGGGTTACAGTCATAGCTCAATCCAGGCCTAAGCAAACTCCAAGGAATTGGAAAAGCTGAAGCAGTTGATCTGTGGCTAATTTTCAACACTGAAGGCAGGTAGAATACTAACAAATACTCACACGTTCTCCCATTGCTGTGCTGTAGTCAGGAAGGCAACTATTGTTTCCTCATTCAGATCCTTCCACCCCAAAGACCTTCTTTCATGAGGCGTACAAGAAACTAGCTTACCATCTGCTAGTAAACTTCTCATTTGAGGAGGTCAAAGGTTGGGAGGGAGGAAAATCGAGGCACTCTGCATGGCCAAAGCTCAGCACTTTATTTTAGCCAGTTTCATTATTTGGGGGCAAATGATTCATGAATTACAAATGCTTGTGGTTGGCAAAACTCAGACACTGGATCTGAAGCTGAGATTTGCTGCTGGAGGGAACTGTGGAGAAAGGGTAGGGAGAGGGGATCTAGTGTGTTTAAATTAAAATAGAACCATCAATAACTAAATAAATACATGTGCCTGTCATCACCCTAATCACTGCTGTATACTGTCCCCCACCTCCACAGCCTTTATCTTTCACGGCAGGGACTGTTTCTTCTACTCTGGAAAGGGTCCAGCACGTTTCAGACCTTAGTGCAGTAGAAATAATAAACACTCAGAAGATACAAAGGGTCAAATAATAGGGATGAATGAACTGGTTCGGAATAAATAAGAACACACATACACACACTTTATGCATCCATGTTTGAAAATTGCAGCTTAAGGGCCTGATCCTGCAACCACTGAAGTCAATAGCAAAGCTGCCATTCGCTTCTTGGGGGGAGCGCCCCTTAAACATCCTCAAAGCTACCTTATTGTCCTCCTTCATTTCCAGACAAGATGGCTACAAGAAAACTTGGCAATAGTTAGGCACCTTTTGTGCAGAGATCACAGCTTGTCATCCTGTCCAATATTATCTTATTGTTTCCTTCTGCTCCCCCATCTCTTCATCCACCTGTTATCTTATACTTCGCTTGTCTTATACTTCGCTTGTAAGCTCTTTGCGGCAAGGACTGTTTTTTTGTTCTGCATTTATACAGTGCCTAGCACAATAGGGTTCAGGTCCATGACTAGGGCTCCTAGGTGCCATCACAGTACTATAACTGCTACTACTCTTTCAGTGGTACAGAATCAGGCCCCCAAATGACTTATCCACTCCCCCAAGAAATCTATATGAGAACTTAGAAATCCCGACTCCTTGTCCAATATTCCAATCACCCAGCACCAATTTGCCTGGAGATGCTTACATTTTTTCTAAACCTATTCTGACTGTCTCTGTACCTGGCACATTATAGGTGACAATGCAAGCAGCAACCAAAAAGTTCAATGATAAATCCACCCTCGTTTAGAACTATTACAAGTGAATCAATCCTATTCAGCATAAATCTATTCTGAATATATCTATTGTATCCTAGAGTAGAATAAGGTCATAATCAAGTCATGATCTCACCTCAAACCTTTATCATGTACAATATGTTCAGAGTATTATGTACAGAACTGAATAACAGCAAGAAGAAAAGAAAAGAAAAGAAAAGAAAAGAAAAGAAAAGAAGAAAACCTAATTACATTCCTTTGGAGCCTAGAATAGTCTCTGTTACAGCAACTTGGACCTGTTTTTATACCATCTGATAACAAAAGATAATTATGGAATAATACATGCTACAGCCCTCTGTCTATATAAATCCTGTATATGCTCATTCTCAATGCACATCTACAAATGAATGGACATTATGTTCTCCTAAATTGATTAAGAGCCTAAGAAGAGGATTTATTGTACGTCTTTCCATATGAGTTATTTGGTTTTGAAACTGGAATTGGAAAATTCATGGCATAAGATCTATGCATCAAAGGAGTTGATTAGAATATAAATGGACACATTATCAAAGAACCAATGTGCCTTTGTAATAAGCCTTATCACATATATCCATGGATAGACTCTCTCTCTCTGTCTCTCTCTCTCCCTCTCTCTCTCTATTTCACTCTCTTTCTAAGTGTGGAGGAGAAAGGTAGGAGTGGAAAGATGTTCCATCCTTGATCTCCCCTTATCCTAAAGGATACAGCCCTCGTCATGACCATCTTCTGGGGAAAGGAAAACATAAGGTATCTCCTTGCAGCTGCTGTAGAGCAGACACAGTGAAGTCAATGGAGGCAGATTTTCTGCAAGCAAGGTATCAGTCCCATAGCAATACTGAGGCTGTTATCAAAATGACTCAGCAGAGGTAAGTAGATATTTCTGCCCCCAAATCTCCGTCTTTTCACACCTGTTTAATTGCTGAGGACATTTCTTATTCAACTTATTCATAAATGATCTGGAGAAAGGGGTAAACAGTGAGGTGACAAAGTTTGAAGATGATACTAAACTACTCAAGATAGTTAAGACCAAAGCAGACTGTGAAGAACTTCAAAAAGATATCACAAAACTAACTGATTGGGCAACAAAATGGCAAATGAAATTTAATGTGGATAAATGTAAAGTAATGCACATTGTAAAAAATAACCCCAACTATACATACAAGATGATGGGGGCTAATTTAGCTACAACTTTTCAGGAGAAAGATCTTGGAGTCATCGTGGATAGTTCTCTGAAGACGTCCACACACTGTGCAGCAGCAGTCAAAAAAGCAAACAGGATGTTAGGAATCATTAAAAAAGGGATAGAGAATAAGATGGAGAATATCTTATTGCCCTTATATAAATCCATGGTACACCCACATCTTGAATACTGCGTACAGACATGGTCCCCTCATCTCAAAAAAGATATATTGGCATTAGAAAAGGATCAGAAAAGGGCAACTAAAAGGACTAGGGGCCACCAAATGAAATTAATGAGTAGCAGGTTTAAAACAAATAAAAGGAAGTTCTTCTTCACTCACCGCACAGTCAACCTGTGGAACTCCTTGCCTGAGGAGGTTGTGAAGGCTAGGACTATAACAGGGTTTAAAAAAGAACTGGATAAATTCATGGAGGTTAAGTCCATTAATGGCTATTAGCCAAGATGGGTAAGGAATGGTGTCCCTAGCCTCTGTTTGTCAGTGGGTAGAGATGGATGGCAGGAGAGAGATCACTTTGTCATTACCTGTTAGGTTCACTCCCTCTGGGGCACCTGGCATTGGCCACTGTCGGTAGACAGGATACTGGGCTGGATGGACCCTTGGTCTGACCCCGTATGGCCGTTCTTATGTTCTTATGTTTATGTTCTGCTTTTGCTTGCCAACCAGCACTGGCAATTTTTCTCATAAACACTGATGCAGCACCTGGCTGGAGGAAATTTAAATGGATTTGGGCTGGCATTGTTGTGGAAACGTCAGCATATTCTTGGAGACAATTTAAGAAATGGTGCTAATGATAAAACATATTTAAGGAGACTTCAGACATAGCATCTTTCTTCTCCTTTTATCTCTATCAAACTATAGCCATACAATTTTTTTTAAAAGAGAAATTTCTTATAAAGACACAAGCTTCAGGAAATCCCTTCATTAAAAACAAAACAAAGCATGATGTTATCATTGACAAAAGCTTTATCTTTTGAAATTCAGGCCATGTTCAGATTCCCTGAAATTGCCAGACGACAGCAACCCACTATCTTTGTAGCTGCCACTAGGGGGACCTATTACAGCAGCAAACTTTTTTTTACTCCACCAAAACAAAATAAAACAAAACACATCCTAAAATACTTTGGGAAAAGGGGAGGCTATACAGGAAGGATGGGCTCCACCTAAACCAAAATTGAATCAGTTTGCTGGCTCTTAAAATTAAAAAGGTCATAGAGCAGTTTTCAAACTAAGGGCTGGGGGAAGCCAACAGGTGCGGAGGAGCAGATAGAGACATCCCTTATGGGAGGATCTATTAATGGAGATTCTCTATGTTCTAGTAAGGCGGAGGGGAATCATTAAGAAAGGGATAGATAATAAGACAGAAAATATCATGTTGCTGCTATATAAATCCATGGCACGCCCACATCTTTAATACAGCATGCAGATATGGTCACCCCATCTCAAAAAGTTATATTGGAATTGGAAAAGGTTCAGAAAGGGGCAACAAAAATTATTAGGGATCTGGAAAGGCTTCCCTATGAGGAGAGATTAATAAGACTGCATCTTTTCAGCTTGGAAAAGAGACGACTAAGGGGGGATATGATAGAAGTCTATAAAATCATGACTGGTGTGGAGAAAGTAATTAAGGAAGTGTTATTTACTCCTTCTCATAACTCAAGAACTAGGGGTCACTAAATGAAATTAATAGGCAGCAGGTTTAAAACAAACAAAAGTAAGTATTTCTTCACGCAATGCACAGTCAACCTGTGGAACTCCTTGCCAGAGGATGTTGGGAAGGCCAAGATTATAACAGGGTTCAAAAAAGAACTAGATAAATTCATGGATGATAAGTCCATCAATGGCTATTAGCCAGGATGGGCAGGGATGGTGTCCCTAGCCTCTGTTTGCCAGAAGCCGGGAATGGGCAACAAGGGGTGGATCACTTGATGATTACCTATTCTGTTCATTCCCTCTGGAACATCTGGCATTGGCCACTGTCGGAAGACAGGATACTGGGCTAGATGGACCTTTGGTCTGACCCAGTATGGCCGTTCTTATGCACATCTATGGATATTTTACTTCCCCCTCCCTCTTGTTTCTCCCCTCCAACCGCCTACTTACTGATTGATAGCAAAAGTATCTTGGAATGTTAGCTTTGAGAAATTGCTCTCAACCAAGCTATCAGGTGTAAGCTACATGATGGACTATTAGAGCTACTCAGAAAAAAAATTGTTGAAACAGTTTTCCATTGGAAAAAGCTGTTTCAATAAAACCTTTCTTCATAAAATGGTATTGATTTCAATGAACATTAGTTTTGAAAAACAAACAAAAAACGGAAAACAAGTGCCCAAAATGTCAAAATATCTTGTTTTAATTTTTCATTTTGAAATAACTTTATTTTGAAATGTATTTTATTTGGTATTTTTTTAAAAAATAAAGAGATTGCAATTGAAGAATTGTGAGGGGGAAGGAGGGCTTGATTTATTTTTTTTTACTTCTATTTAACAAAAAGTTTTGATTGAGGGAGTATTTTTTCTTTGAAATCTCAAAAATTTTCATGAGACAGAAAATCCATTTTCTGACCAGCTCTATAGACAACCCATTTAACCAATAAAAATGAATCTTTCTACTGTTATTATATAATAAATATATTTTGCTTTTATTTATTTATGCTATCCCATCCTCCATGTCAATGAGGGCATTTTCTGCATTAAAAAAATTTATATTTCCACTTTGTAGTTTGTGTGTCTGTCTCTCTGTGTGTTTGGGGTTGTGTGTATGGGGGAGAGGGGGAAGTAGGAAGATGCTGGATTTGGGGGCCTTGTGCAAGTGGTTTGCATTCCTAATGGAGCCCAGATACATCAGGATTTCCACTTTTCCCCAAGTGGTAGAAAATGATGGCAAGCCAACAGAGAGGAGACCAGTGAATCCATAGCTATGTGGTTCCACTGGTCATTACACCTCACAGAGCAGGATGAAGCAGGAGCAGGAGCTGTGCTATAAAGGGTTAAGATGAAACAGGAAGTTCAAAGTTGACAAAAATCCTGTAGACACTATGCAGTGCCACTCTTTCTATTGACTCTCTCTCTCTCACAAACACAAACACACACGCGCACAAACACACACTGAATTTCAAAAATAGGAGTCCACTGCACAAGCCTCTGAACACCTTTACATAGTAAAAAATATCATTAAATATCAAAGACACAACATATGGCCTACCATAAGCAGCATTAATGGACATTGACCTATTGTCCATCCCAATTTATCTTTTAAATCTCCTTCAGATCTTACCCACTCTCAGATAAATGACTGGATACACAAGCAAACCTTACACCATGCTTTAAAGACTTACAGTTTGAGGCCCTAGAAGAGCCAGAAGGGGAGTGAGTTCTAAATCTGAAAATACTGTACCAAGAAGTTCCTGCCTGTAGTATCCGGAGTTCAAATCTAGGGACCGTCAACAGGAGCTACCTCAGCTGATCTCAATTGTCAGAGCAGAGAGAGATCCAGTGAGGCCACAGATAATATATCACTTTTTAAATTAAAACCACTTATAAGCACATATGAAGTCAATGTAGCATACCAAGCACAGGCAGACCAAATAGGCTGACACGTTTTGCACTAGCAGAAATTTCTGCATGGTATTCAGTGACAGCCCCAAGTCTGTGATGGCCCAAGCACCATTGTATAAGGAAATATCTATATTTTCACTATAAAACTGCTGAGTGCTGCTCCCTTTGCCAGTCTTACTCCAGATGGTCACTTCCATGCTATTTTCACTCCAGCATGCAGAGAGGAACTCCAAGACTGATATTAAATGGAGATCCAAATCTCATAGGATAATGCTACTCAACAGACCAGTTGGTGTCTCTATTAACCTTTCCCCAAGGCCAAGTTTGTCAGACTCTTCATCACTTTAACCCTTTACAGCTTGAAACTTTGTAAATGTGTGTGTGTTGAGCAGATTAAGTTGGTGATTTATTATACAAATCTTTCACCTCAGAAGATTTGATTTCTTATCTGGATTCCATCATAGATTAAATGGGTTTGATAGGTCTCACCTTAGCTTCTTGCCTGATACTTTCCACCCAGTTGAAACTGAAAATTAGACTATCAAGGGGGTATGATGATGGATCTCTGGAATGAGAGTGTGTGGAAGTGGGAGTTGGAGAAAAAATGAAGCTGTCATGCAGAACTGGTTGAATATTTTCAGTGAAATGTATGTTCATTGAAATATGCTGTTACATCGAACTGAAATGTTTCACAAAGACATATCTACCTTATCAAAATTTTGAGTGGAATGTTTTCTCAGATCCAAGACTCCCTGGTCACTTCTGACCAGAAAGAGAGAGAAATCAAAAAACCTGTCCTTGTTTATTTGAAAATGGGTATTTTGACACAATTCCATTTCATGGAAACATTCAAAAGGTTTTGTTTTCATTCCAATGTGGAACAACAACAATTTAGAAACTCAAAAGTTGTTGCAAAATGTAGTTGTCATCTTCTGGCCAGCTCTATTTGCATGGCAAGAGAGTAAAAGTGAGTCCTTTTGTTTGCTTTCTTGATCCTTCTCCAGAGAGCTTAGATCTTTCTATGACAAAAACTTGGCATGTCTGTTTGGTAAAACTAATAACACCAAATTAATTAAAAGAATCCCCCTCTCTGAACACAAACACTCTGTACTGAATTTAGCATAATGAATTTTATACTGAGAAAAAAGAAGACAACCTGCTGTTTCTTTGCAAGCAAATTGGTCTCTACCTATAAATTATTCTACACAGTGAAGCAAACAGTTTGCTTTTATCTAGAGATATGTGGGAAGCCTGGCAAAAAAAATCTGTGGATAATTTGAAAAAGCTGCTTTTAGTGACCTAAACGACGAAACATTGCTTCTGTGGAGGCAACATCTTGACACATTTTAAATGTGTTGCATGGTGTGTTACATCATTGATGAGATTCTGCACTGTATCACATTAGCCTAGGTGAGGGTATCATTCAGTCAGGGTCTGTGGAAAATATAGCGGAAACCTACTGACCGCTATACTTATCTACGTGCCGCCAGGTTCCATCCAGGACACACCACATGATCCATTGTCTACAGCCAAGCTCTAAGATACAACCGCATTTGCTCCAATCCCTCAGAGACAAACACCTACAAGATTTCTATCAAGCATTCTTAAAACTACGATACCCACCTGCTGAAGTGAAAAAAACAGATTGACAGAGCTAAAAGAGTACCCAGAAGTCACCTACTACAGGACAGGCCCCAAAAAGAAAATAACAGAACGCCACTAGCTGTCACCTTCAGCCCCCAACTAAAACCTCTCCAGTGCATCATCAAAGATCTACAACCTACCCTGAAAAATGATCCCTAACTCTCACAGATCTTGGGAGACAGACCAGTCCTCACTTAGAGACAGCCCCCCAACCTGAAGCAAATACTCTCCAGCAATCACACACCACTAAACAAAAACACTAACCCAGGAACCTATCCTTGCAACAAAGCCCAATGCCAACTCTGTCCACATATCTATTCAAGGGTCACCATCATAGGACCGGTTTCAGAGTAGCAGCCGTGTTAGTCTGTATTCACAAAAAGAAAAGGAGTACTTGTGGCACCTTAGAGACTAACCAATTTATTTGAGCATAAGCTTTCGTGAGCTACAACTCACTTCATCGGATCCACTGAATGTATCCGATGAAGTGAGCTGTAGCTCACGAAAGCTTATGCTCAAATAAATTGGTTAGTCTCTAAGGTGCCACAAGTACTCCTTTTCTTTTTGCATCATAGGACCTAATCACATCAGCCACATCATCAGGGGCCCGTTCACCTGCACATCACCAATGTGATATATGCCATCATGTGCCAGCAATGCCCCTCTGTCATGTACATTGGCCAAACCGGACAGTCTCTAAGAATAAATAATAAAGAATAAATGGACACAAATTTGACATCAGGAATCATAACGTTCAAAAACCGGTAGGAGAACACTTCAACCTCTCTGGCCACTCAGTAAAAGACTTAAGGGTGGCAATTTTGCAACAGAAAAGCTTCAGAAACAGACTCCAATGAGAAACTGCTGAGCTTGAATTAAGATGCAAACTAGATACCATTAACTTGGGTTTGAATAGAGACTGGGAGTGACCGGGTCATTACACATATTGAATCTATTTTCCCATGTTAAGTATCCTCACACCTTCTTGTCAACTGTCTAAATGGGCCATCTTGATTATCACTACAAAAGTTTTTTTTCTCCTGATGATAATAGCTCATCTTAATTAATTAGCCTCTTACAGTTTGTATGGCAACTTTCACCTTCTCTGTATGTATATATATATATATCTTCTTACCATATGTTCCATTCTATGCATCCGATCAAGTGGGCTGTAACCCATGAAAGCTTATGCTCTAACAAATTTGGTAGTCTCTAAGGTGCCACAAGTCCGCCTGTTCTTTTTGTGGAAAATGAGTGTGGCTGCCTCTTTCTTATCTTCCTTATGACATGGGGCAAAGGGTGTACTCCAACCACACTCCAACCTGTGGGACAGTGTTTCTCCACTGCCATTATCTGAATTCTCCCTGACACAGTTTAGGAAGGCAGCAAGCCGGTCCCTGATATCAGAAAGGTTGAGAAACACTCGACTAGGACACCTTGATATAAATAAGCACCACAGCTACACATATCTCATACCATCCCAGTCAAATGGAGCCCATCACTTCCCCCTTCCATGTTGCTTGGCACACAGCTCCTTCCCAGCTTTCAGCACCACTCCATAAGCACTGCTGAGGAGTTATTAAGAAAAAATAATATTTCCTGCACCCTAACGGAGAGGAGCCCATCACTGATGCTCTAAACATTTATGGGCCTACTGAAGAGAAGGTGTTCCCCAGGTAAAGCCTGAATCCTACTGTACATTACACTGCCTCTGGAGCAGGCAAAGGTTATGCTCTTGAAAGAAAGAAATTGAGGTTTTTTTAAAAAATGATTATAATTAGATAATCTGTTTAGCAGAAAAGGGAAAGTATTAAAAAGGTGGATGAAGAACGTACAAAAAGTCTTTGCAACCCCAGCTAGCCTATGAGTAGCTGAATTATTCAGGAGCTGTACAGTAGCTCTGCACCAACTGTGGCTAGAAATGGTTTGGTTTTGTAATGTTTTCCTAGAGACTCCACAAAAATTCTTCACACCCACATGGTGAAAAGTGCAATTCTTCCACTGTTCCAATGCCAAGCACAATGGAGTCCTGCTCCATGACTGGGGCTTCTAGGTGCTATCACAACACAAATCAGACATAACAAACCTCGTTTCCAAGCCCATTTTACAGACTGACTGTTACCTCACACATTCGGTGGCATTCTCATAAAACCTTCTGTTTGTGGACTCTCCTACCAGCGATGACATTCTCTAGAATATTTGTGGTAAGGAAACACCAAAGAGACAGCTGAAGTGAATCACTTTAGAAATTTCGATGAATAGTCACCATTTTAAAGAGGATTCTTGTAGCTCTACTGATAACTTTTTATGTGTTTTTTTTTAAATGATACAGTTAATTTTGTTAGTATAGTAATTTCCGCCCCCCCCCCCCTGTTTTTTCATCTGTGCTTAAAACACTTGCTGGGTACTCAGATAAGGATCTTTACAAATCTGGCCCCGTTTGACTTGTCCAACATCACAAAGAAAATCTCTGGCAGGACTAGGAACTGAACCAAGTTCTCCTAACTGCCGTTGATTTGTATGGATGTTAGGTGCCTAATACCTTCACAAATCTGGTCTTTAATCTCACTGTGCCTCAGTTCTCCATTGGTCAAATTACACTTCATTTCCCCCAACGTTTGCTCTGCATTGTCTATTTTACTGGTAAGGTCTTTGGGCAGAAACTGTCTCTCTTTCTGTGTGCACATACAGTGCTTAGCACAATGGGGCCCTGATCCCAGCTACAAGTACAAATAATAGCAGTACACATAATAAAGTTGAAGAAGAAGAAAGTACAAGAAGGCCAGTACAACTTTATTCTCTACAGTACATTCTTCATTGCTTTGCCAAATCTAGTTTATAATTTTGTAAACAGTACAGTAAAATGAGTTTCTGGCCATGAGTATAGAAGAGAGGATATAGTAACAGCAACAGGTAAATATCTAACCTGTGGGTATGTCTATGCTGCCATTGGGGGTGTGATTGCAGCACACGTAGACATCCCCAAGCTAGCTCTCATTTAGCGCGCTCAGGTACCATTAGCACTGAAGCTGTGGCAGTAGAGTTTTCAGCATGGGCTAGCTGCCTGAGTACACATCCAGGGTGCTGGGCAGCTGTGTACAGCTGCGGTAGCTTTAGTGCTACTGGTACTCAAGCTATCTCGATTAAATCTAGTGCAGGTATGTCTGCACATGCTGCAATCCCCACCACACACCCCAGTTGCAGTGTAGACATATTCTGTAAGGCTGCCGGCTGCATTCAGTGATAGAAAGGTCTCTGCTGTCCATGCATGTTTACACATAGGCATCTAGCACCAAAATTAGCCCTTGCTATTCAATTCTAGACTTTTAAACTATCCTTATGTTTGCCCAATAACAATTCTGAAACTGCTTGCTAAAAAGCCTTGCTAGGCTCATCTCAACTCACGGTCTTCTCACTGAATGAAGCCTGACAGAGACAGAAGGAAGCAGAAAGCAATTCAGCTTTGTTTTTCACCTTCTCTCCCCACCCTAGGAAGCTGTGTTTGGTTGCATTAGTGAGATTCAAATTGCCGGTGGTCCCACAAATGGCACCTTACAGCAGCAGAGTGGGACTGCTCTGCAGCTAGTCCTGAACAATGGAGGCCTGTACACCATTTACACTCTCTTAGTGGCTTTTATGTGAGAGTTAAGTGGTGCCTAGGGCTTATGTTGGCCTTCTGCTCAAGAGTCAATTGCAGTCTGAATATGCCAAAGCATTCCAGGCAATGGACTGGTTGCAAAAGTTCTGCCCTATGTTATTTAAAAGAATGGTGATTATTTTAGGGCATCATAATAATAATTAATATTTTGTGCTTATACAGCACTGGACATCCATGGATCTCCAAGCACTTAATAAAGCTGGGTAGACACCACACCATAAAACCCGATCAGGTCAAGTAGGGAGACATTTGTGCTGTATAGAAGAAAATGTAAGGTGGTGAGTTTAAAGAGATCCCTCTGGCCTCAGAATAGTATTTGCTGTGAATATCATACATGTCTTCCTGCCTGTCTGCAAAACACCCAGCATCCTGCGGCCATTATATTAATCATTAATAAAAAGGTCACAAGTTCTGGTTGCTCCTGTGGACCTCTTGGATCTGTCAAATGGGGATGGTAATCTCATGAGAAGAAGCTTTAGTGAGAGATTTCTTACACTTCCTTCTTGTGGTTGGACCGGAAAAGAGATATAGTCCCTAGCACTGGGAACCCCACGTTGTGGAAAGTTTGGATCTGGATCCAGTTCTACATCCAAATGGTGTAGCTTACAGTCAGTTATAGGACTTGATTCTGATCTTACACTGGTGTAAATCAGGAACAACTCCACTGTAGCCAGTGGAAGTATCCTGATGTAAAACCAATAGATCAGACTCAGGTCCATGATATTTTACCACTTCTACTTCTGACCCTGCCCAGTTCTGGTCTCTGCCCAGTCTCTATACCCCACTCCAGCAGCATATAGAGGCTTTAAACAAGCCATAGGGGGCGAAGGCAGAATTTCCCCAGCACAGGAACAGCATAGGGCTAATGTAAGCAATCCTATGCTGACCCTCCCCTTGCAAGCCCTGGGGTAGATGCATGATAAATTGTGCATGGGAGGGAGCGTGCACACTGGAGGTGGAAGGGAGTGGAGATTCTTGGCTGCAGTACAATCCATAGGCAGCCTGGGAAAGGCAGCTGTAAGTTAGAACTGCCATTCACGCTGCTGTAGATTATACCAGGGACTGTTTTGTTCCCAACAGCAGCCTGGAATCCCTGCAAAGCTAATATGGTATAAAGCCACTTTTACTCCTCCCCTCTCTCTGGGCTACTCCTGCTTTGCTGTGTCTCTTAGATCAGTGGTTCTCAAAGCCGGTCTGCCGGTTGTTCAGGGAAAGCCCCTGGAGGGCAGGACGGGTTTGTTTACCTGCCGCGTCCACAGGTTCGGCTGATCGCGGCTCCCACTGGCTGCAGTTCGCTGCTCCAGGCCAATGGGGGTTGCGGGAAGCGGCGCAGGCCAAGGGACGTGCTGGCTGCCCTTCCCACAGCCCCCATTGGCCTGGAGTGGCGAACCACAGCCAGTGGGAGCCGCGATCAGCCAAAGGTCGTGGCAGGTAAACAAACCAGTCCGGCCCGCCAGGGGCTTTCCCTGAACAGCCGGCAGACCGGCTTTGAGAACCACTGTCTTAGATGACACAGCCTGGAGGGTGACCTTATCTGGAATATTGTGTGCAGTTCTGGTATCCATGTTTAAAAAAGATTAATTCAAACTGGAACAGATGCAGAGAAGGGCTACTAGGCTGATTAGAGAATCTACCTTATGTGTGGAGACTTAGGGAGCTTGGCTGGGTTAGCCTAACAAAACAAAGGCTGAGGGGAGGTATGATTGCTCTCTATAAACACATCAGAGGGATAAAATATTTTAAACACCAGGGAGGGGAAGGAGTTATTTAAGTTAAGAGCCAATGTTGGCACAGGAACAAATGGATATAAACTGGTCATCAATAAGTTTAGGTATGAAATTAGACAAAGCTTTCTAAACATCAGGGAAGTGAAATTTTGGAACAGCCTGTCAAGGGAGTAGTGGGTAAAAAACCTAACTTGTTTCAAGACCAAGCTTGATAAATTCATGGAGGGGAGATTGAGATTGCCTGCACTGGCACCCATCCGTGATGGCTATTAGCAAATATCTCCAATGACTAGAGATGGGACACTAGATGGGGAGGGCTCTTAGTTACTACAGAGAATTCCTTCCGAGGTGTCTCACTGGTGGGTCTCGACACATGCTTAGGGTTTAACTGATTGCTATGTTTGGGGTTGGGAGGGAATTTCCCCCCAGATCAGATTGACAGAGACTCTGGGAGGGTTTTGCCTTCCTCTGCTGGTGTGGGGCCTGGGTCATGTGCAGGTTTGAACTAAACTAAATGGTGGAGTCTCTGTAGCTTGAAGTCTTTAAATCAAAATTTGAGGACTTCAGTAACTCAGCCAGAGGTTTAGGGTCTATTACTGTAGAGGGAGGGCGAGGTTCTGTGGCCTGTGATGTGCAGGAGATCAGACTAGATGATCGTGATGGTCCCTTCTAACCTTAAACCTACGAGTACAGAAACTGCACGGAAACGAAAAATACAAGGCGAAAAGTTACCTGAATGTACATTCTCTCTCTCTCTCTCCCCCCCCACCCCCCACCCCCCACACTTACATCAGTTTGGATTTGGTACAAATATGAGTCAGAAGTTCCATTTCCGTTTTATCTGGACTCATTTGTATCTGCATTCAGCTGAGAGGGTAGTAGTAAAATAACAAAGGACAAAAAGTAAATCATTGCAAGCATTCAACAGAGTAATAAATTCCCTGGCTCCAAAGAATTTGAATCAGCGCTATCCGGTGCAATTGGGTTTGTTTACTGTATAGTATTATCATAAAAATCCTTTCCTTGCTTGCTGAATCAAAATGAACTGTATTTCCTAATTCTATGCTTCCTGAGAGATACTGCTCTATCCAAACACAAGCTAAAACTAACCCACCCTTGCAGCAATTATCTTCAAGGTTTTCAAGCCTCTGGGGAGATGTTGCTCTCCTATTTGCCATTGAAGCAGAAAACCACCTTGTATCCAAGAGGAAAAAACTCTGTTTTCATATTCAATGCAAATATTTTAAACATTTTTTAAAACAATCCATTTTACTCAAATCCTCTACTGAGAGATTATAGTAGGGAGGAATCAAATAGTTTTTTTCCATAGATGTAGGTACATACAGAAAAATATTTTCAGTGAATAATCACCGTATTTTAATGAATTCCTTTGGCTGTGCTAATCCCCTTTTTAGAATCCCTTTCCATGAACATTGGAGTGATAGAGTTATGCTGCTATGAGGAAAGCTAATTTTAGAGTGGCTTGTGCATGTATCCATAGAAAGTGAATTTTAAATTCGCAAGGCACAAATTTTCACATGAGATGTTCATGTGTAATGCTGCTATTTTGACTAACACCAAAGACTGAACATGGGGCCCTCCAGAGCTGATATGGTTAAGTTCTATCACTTGAGTTAATGAAGCAGGCTGTGTAGTTAGGGGCTGTAATAGACACACCTCCTCTGTGGATTGGGCACCGTGGTGGAAACATAACACCCATTGACCAGAAGGTTACACTTCTTCCAGTGAAGGATAAGATACAACAGCATGTGGCTTATCTGCTGAATCACAGCTAACTGGCACAGCTTGAATTCTGAATATTGAAGGTTTCAGGTAACTGTTAATAAACATAGACACAAAATTAAACCAAACATTGTTCAAATGAAGAATAAATCTGAGGTGGGGGTGGGAGGTTACCTTTAAGGGAGACTTTATTGCTTCTGAGGCCATGTGTTTCTGAAGAAAAAATAAATAAAATAAAATGGTGAAGCAAAGATCTTACAGATGCTTACTAGTGCTACTTTGAGTTCTGATTCCATAAATAGCTACTTCTCAGTTTAGCTCTGGTGGATTAGAAACCTTGTAGAATGAAGCATTGACCACAGGAGGAACTGAAACTTTATCATCATGGTCTGGAGTCATGTCTTCAATGACCCTTTTAGTATGGGATCTGAACTCTCTTAAAGTTAAGAAGGCTTTCTATTTGAGGGTTGGGTTTGAACACATCTATAATTTTCAGTCTCTCAGATCTTTGCTAAAGCAGTATTAAACTCTTCCTCCACCCCCCAATTCAGTTTCTGACATGAAAGGGAGCCCTTTTCTTTCAGTTTCCTTCGCAAACTTTGGAGAGAGGAATCACTGGCTCCATCACCAAATGCAGTTTCTGCCTCTGAATGGGTTAACTTATGTGTTTCATTTTTCAACTGGGGTAAGGTTCTTAAAGGATGGAATCTTTTGTAAGAACAACTACTTGCTCATTTTCCCTAAGCTTAGATTTCTTAAAGGAGCCTCATTTCTTACTAAAGTGTGGAGCCTGCAACTGTTTTCCTGGCACATGGCTTGTTGTGCAGAGAAAGGCTAGAGAAAAGGTTAATTCTCTCTAACTTTGATTATTTTGCCAAACCAACATTCAGAGGAATTGGAATGAGGAGGAACCCCTCCCCCCCCCAAAAACCAAAAAACAACAGACCAGGCGCGGTCCTGCTCCCACTGATCCAATATTCAATTTCATGTCATTACGTCTAGTCATACCCTGTGGACCACTCTAATAATTCTTCTGCTTCCTGGGTGACTAAACCCTTCAAATATGAATACACCTCTGTCATTTTTTACCCAAGCTATACCTACTTCATTCTTTTAACTCTCTCCTCCCAGATCAATCTCACCAGCCCCTTAAATCATTTTTGTTGCTCTTTTCTGAATTACTTCCAATTAATCACTATATTTCTGCTACTGAGGTCTCCAGAATGAATATAGTATTCTAGACATGGTCTCTTGACACCTCTGGCTCTGCCAGTCAATAAATGGAGAGCAAAAAGACTTGTGAGCGACCTCCCTACACACACACACACACACACACACACACACACACACACACAAAGTCTGGGCTCAGAAATGTGAATTTCCCTCTCTTCTACTTCAAATTCCTTTCAGTAAGAACAAACCCAGCCTTTGCTTCAATGATTGCAACACATTTCAAAGATGATCTCATTGATAATGGTAACCAAACCACAGTGCCTTATAAACTGCCTTATCACTAAAGAATAAGTGCATTTGGGGACATGATGGTCAAGGGTAATTGGTAATAGGTCATTGTCTTTCCCCTGTAGATCGCCTTTTAAAATCTAGTCTGGGTCAGTAGTGTCCAACCAGAATTCATTAGAAATGGTGATTTGAGGCTAGTTGTTTCAGTGCATTTATTAGTAGAAGTACAGCATGTAGGTAGGATGGTCTAGTGGGTAGGGCACTGGCCTGAAAAAAAAATGGGTTCCATTTTTGCTATTGCCTTGTTGGGTAACCATGGGTGAGTCTCCGTGCCTCAGTTTCCCCACTTGCAAAATAGGGCTAATAATATTGACCTTTCTAAAGACTGCTGAGATCTATTGATGAGAAGCACTATATAAAGGGTAGTGTTGTTATTCACAAGGAGACTGAGAGTCAGAAGATCAGACTTCTCTTGCTGAATCTACCACAGACTGTGTGATACTGATCAAGTAACTTTGGGGCAGATTGTGGTTGTCCCCCTGTGCAGATACACAAAGGGGGTGGGGAAGGCAGGAGGAGCTCTTCCCCTTAACACTCCTCCTCAGAGAGAAGACACAATTTCATCCTCCACTTTCTAATGATTGCAATTATGGCTTTCCTCTTACAGATCCTGGGGTAGAAGCCACCATCTAGTGGGCTTAAGCAGTGGAAGGAGGTGACTGGATTCAAAGAAAAGCAAATCCTGCTAAGAGGCGGTGCAAGGAGCACATTCCCCCTGAACATCAGGGAGCTCCAAGTGGCATTATGTTAAGTATTCATTTCACTTTCTGAGGGACAGTTAAGTGGATAGAGATCTGAGTTCTGTTTATATTGTAACTGGCTCTTCAGGCAGGGTAGTAAGACAGTCTCTTCCTGTGTTATGCACAGTGTGGTCCAGTCTTAGCTGGAGCCTCTAGCTATTGGGGGAGGAGAGAGAGCTCAGGGGTTTGAGCATTGGCCTGCTAAACCCAGGGTTATGAGTTCAATCCTTGAGGGGGCCATTTAGGGATCTGGGGCAAAAATTGGGGATTGGTCCTGCTTTGACCAGGGGGTTAGACTAGATTACCTCCTGAGGCCCCTTCCAACCCTGATATTCTATGATTGTAATACAAATAGTAAATAATAGGGTTCACATTTTAAAGCTTTTGTTTGCAACCATATGGGCTAGAAAGTTACATTTTAATTAAAAACATAGAAAGCTGAAATTCTCCCTGTATCGCATGATTCCAGGAACTGGAGCTTTAATAAAAGTGCCAAATATTACAAGATTCACAATAAAATCATGAAGATTGGCAACACTGCAAGGAAGAAATTGTAATCAGCCATAAAACCAGTGACGTTTCTTAAGCTCAATGTGAACATTAAGTAAATGTGACTGATCAATCCAATTATCCCACTTGGCTCCTCACTGGAATATTTATGAAAACTTTATCCCCCCGAGCATAATAGAAGGTAAAATGAAGCCAAGCACCTAAAAACATCCCCTATTAAACTACATGGGCAGCCTGTCCCAGATATTTCACTACAAGGGTGACGAAAACAAACAAGATAAAGTATCCTTTGCTGGCTAGTGTTCAACAAGGCAAAGCCTGCATTGAAAAGGACCATGCCTATGTTAGTATCACCATCCAAATGGAGCTCATTTGTTTTCGGGTGAATTTCTTCATGTTTCTCTCTCTTCTTGGGGTTGAATTATAAAAACTGGGAGCCTAAGTTGAACCCTCCCAAAACTTGCATATGCACCCCACTGCACAGGCATTCACAGGAAATGGTTTGAGATTTAACATAAAGTTGTCAGATTTACCTAAGTAAATGCCCATCTGTATGTACAAATTCAGGATTCATGGGCTCAGTATTTGGAGTTGCAACACTGAGATACTTCTACAGTGTTTATAACTAGATGGCTGTCACCAGAGGACTGACTAATTCCCTTAGTGGTTGGGAGCCATTAAAGGGTGCTATAGTAGTTCGTAGATGATGGGTGATAAATTTTTCCTGCAGTGAATGCCAACTGGCCCTTCCATTCTCCTGCTGGGGACAAAGCCCTGTGCTTCGGTGGGACTTTTGTCCTAAGACTTAACTGTTCCTCACAAAACCATGGTGTGATGTTATTAACTTCATTTTGCAGCCAGAGAAGCCGATTGCATGGTTGTGGACAGGGAGTGCGATTGTGGGTCCCACTACAACCACCACACAATGCTGTGGCAACATACAGGGGCTGTAAAAACCCCAGAGCCCACCCATGGAGAACAGTAAGACAGTCTTGGCTACACTACAAGCCCTTCTTCTGTAAACCCCAGGATACAGGTTGTACTGCTTGTGGGGCCTCAGGTTATAGGGGGTGAGTTAGTAGTGACACATTCTACAGCTGTTCTGAGTAGGGCTGCCCATAGGCTGCTTAAGTTGGACTGTCTCCAGGTTTCTTTCACTCCTGGAGCGGCCCATAATCAGGAGGGCTCAAAAAGTGGCTTAAAGCTACCTTTCCCCCCATAAGGTTTGTGCTGTGCTTCTCAGAGGCACAGCCCAAAATCGACCTGAGATTATTAAAGGGACTTGCTCAAGGTCACAGAATGAGTCACTAGCAGAACTGGCGGGGGCCGGGGGGGGAGGATGGCTGGACTAGAGGAGAACTAGGATTAAAAGTCACAAGTTCCCATCTTCTAGCCCCATGTTAAATCAACTAAACCACATTTCCTCTCTACTTAGTCATTACCCTTTGAAAACTTGGTTCTTAATGGACTGAGCTGTGAATGCTCCAGCTTTGCTGCTTTTCTTCCTTCAGTCTCTAGTACCAACCTCAGACAGAGTCATTTAATGCAAGTGTAGGGCAGAGGCTTGGAGTTGCAGTGGGGAATTCAACTTAATGAAACCACTTGCAGAAATTCTTCTGTTTATAGAAAGTGCAAAAATGGACAGTATGACTTACAAGGTTAGAGTGAAACGAGTGCACAACTTCCTCTGAGTTGTGGTTAAGATAGCCTGGAAATTACTGTATGGTGTGATGGAACAATGCATGCACACACACCTCCGAGAGTCAGTGTCTAACTACTTCTTTGTTTTAAGTACCTGTTATTGGAGTTATCACAATGCTTTCACCTTGTTCTATCTGACAGTGTGAGCCAAAAACACACTGAAATGTTGAAAATTTGCACCTGTCACTCCTCTGACATACAGGAAGAATCTGTATTTGTGGGATTTTGAATGGAATTGTGAAACCAAAGCCAAACAGAGAACTTCCTCGTACTCTGGTAAGATGGGCAGAGGTTGGAAAGCTTAGCTCTTGGATATTGAGGTCACATGGATTATATCAGAGGTCTAGATGCTCAAAGATATTTATGCACCTCATGCCCATTGAAACCAATGGGAGTTAGGGACCTAAATGTTTGAGGTTCTGAGGCAAAGTTCCTAATCTTCCTACTGCAGTCAGACTTCAGTGCGGCCAGAAACTGGAGATACTATAACATGTAGCAGTAGATTCAACATGCAGACATTGTACTATAGTAACAACATGCCTTGTGCACACAGTAAGTAATGCCAGGATGTCAGAACATGAGTTTAGTTCAGATGTCCAGGTAACTTTCCAAATCTTGCTCCAATCTCTTGAAAAAAAAATGGCTGGAAACATTGTGTCAAGAACAAATTTTGTTTTAAGATCTCTAGGAATTCCTGATTCTAGTATGGCCAGAAATATCAAAACAAAAGTCTTCCTTACCGTCCGACGTGAACAAATAAACTGTAATAGCTTACTGACAAATTGCCCTTCTTTTTCTGTTCATGGAATGCTCATGATTCAACATATGATTTTCTGAAAAGTATTAATCATTTAAAGTTATTCCATTACATCTTCTGTGAATTACTTATTACTAAACATCTGATTGTGCTAAATGGTGTTGCTTAGTTGTGATTGGTCATAGTAGTCATGTGGAAGAGTTCTGTTCACATTCCAAAAGTTTTTGCAAAACTCAGTCACACAAATATACGTAGAGATCAAGAAGAAAAGAGGTGTGAGTACATCCAAAGTGACTTCGTGAGAAAATTCAAACAAATATTCATAGCAATTTCTTGGCAGTTTTCATACACTTATGCCCACAGGGCCAAATACCCAGTTGGCATGGGTGGTACAATTAATTGTGCACTGATTAACACCAGTCTAGAACTTGACCCACAATGTTTTGGGATTTTCATTTATAATTGTGTTCAGACTCAGGAAATAAAGAGGTAGATCAAAATGGAGAACAGGCATCCCTATACTTTTTAGAACCTTCCAAAAAGTTCATTTCAGGCTCAATTCTAAAACCATCTAACATGCACGGCGAAGGATTTGTTATTTTTTCTGAAGCTGTTGGCACAATTCTGGTTGTGAGGTATGAGGCTGAAAACTAAGTAACAAATTCTTATCTCAGTTACAGTGGTATATGGCAACTTTTGAATAATTTAGATTAGAATCTAGTCCTAAATCCTTCCAGAATCTAAGTGTTGTTATTAGAGCATAAAGCAAATGCCTATTGATTTGTTGTTCATCATAGGTATTTAATTGTTTAGCTTTTAAAAGATATTAGGTTTTCTTACATTATTTATTTCATGTTGTTTTTACTTGTACTGGGCTTTGAAGAATTTCGGCCGCATCCCAAGTGCCTCAGAAGATGAGTGGAGTGGGTTGGAAGAGGAGCTTTACAAATAAAAGTATTATTGTGTGCCGATATGAGTCAGCAGTCATGGATTCCTTCCCCTGTGGCCAGGTTTGAAGCTCCCATAGCTTTGGGTCCTATGCTGCTCCCACTGAATCAATGGAAAAAAATCCAATCAATTTCAGTTGGAGCTGAGTGCCCCCTGTTTTATTTTTGAAATACCTTGTTGAGTGTTTCCCTTACAAGTCGGCCTCTGTGTATTGCACAGGCTGTCACCTAAGGCCTGTTCTTGAAAGAATCTTTATGCACATAAGTAGACCCACTGAAGACACTGAGACTATTTGTATCAGTAAGGATTGCTCACGTTAGTCAGGACTGCAGCGTTGGATCCCAGGTTCCCACTCATCTTGTTACATTCCGTTAACTGCATGGGAGGCCAGTCACATCACTTGATTTCCCCAGTCCACTTTATAATTCAAAGTATATAACCCAGCAGCCTATGCAATAAATATATTGTGAACAGTGGAAGTTCTTGAAAACACAGTTAATAAGTTGTGTCACCCCCATAAAATGACAAGGAAATACAACTATAACAGAGCACTTTTGATACATTAGAAAGCAAACAAAAAGGCAATTTCCTCCAACTTTCTGGGACTGATCTGACTTATGTTAGGCATAACAGGTTTAAGAACAATATTTTGAAGAAAACATCTAAAACTTTGGTTCCATAAAATCAGTTGATTCTGGCAGGCAATTACTGCTGCATCAAGGGATTCTTAAAGACTTGAATAATAAAACAAAGTAATGGGCTCCGTCAGTTACTCAGAATACTTAAGTGTTTAATTCATTGTTCGAAATGAAAATTTACCCTGAAGTTTCAGCGAGTGATGCAGTACACCATCACACACTGTATAAAATCTAACAGCCATGGTTTGATGTAGTTTGAAGTGAGGATAAAACAGGGCTACATGTTAAAGTGACTTTCTCAGTGTTCGTGAGCCCAAATTTTAACCTGCTGGTGGCTTTTTATTCTTTCTTTTTTTTTGTCCTTGAATCTTTTTTCAAAGTCAATGTCTTTTTTTTTTTTTTTTTTAATATGCAGTCAGTTCCATTTTCTAAACAAAGAACTTCAATGTTCTTTTCCTCTCTGAAAAATAAATCATTAATAGCAAAGCAGCCAGGAAGACCCCAATCGTCACAGAAATAAATGATTATCTGAATAATCCCTTGTCCCCAACCCATGATCCTGTGTCCCCTAAATGAAGCCGAGCAGTTTTTTCCATGTTCCCATCTGTTCCTTTCCTCACTGTTCTCATCCTCTTTTCCCTCTTCTCTCCCTCAACAAAAAATCCAAATACAGTCCATATAAATACTCTCACTTATTTCAGTGGGAGCTGGTCATTGCTCTCTCCCTCCCTGTGACTGGTACAAATCAAAGTGGTACCCTATTTCTCAGAGAGAAATAATCACTCTGTGTGGCTGGCAATGAAATACTTCTTTGATGCACAATGTTTCAAAACAGCACTTGTACGTCTTTTCCTTCTTTTGAACATTAAAGAGACCGAGAGACTCTATTAGCTTTAACTAAGCTCCCCTTAGGCTTGTGAACTGTTTTCTTTAGCATATAGATATTTCTCCAAGATGGCAGGATAAAGGCATAGAAAATATCCCCCATCTCCCTAAAAACGATCCTCTGTACTAAATAAATGGCTGTAAGGACAACCTGACTCTCCCCCTCTCAGATAATAACAATACATATCACTTACAGTAATTGTACAGGGCTATCTGTCTTTCAAGCACTTTATAACTAATGAAGCTATAGTCCAATAGGAAAACAAGAAAGAGAGAATTAAGACAACAATAAAAATTAGAAAACCTATCCAAACCCAGATGTGCAGGTAAGCCAGTTCATTCAATTCAGACTAACTTCAAACTTCTCTGAACTATAATATCCAACAGACACCCACCTGCTGGGAGCTGAATGTGCGTGGAATCTCTTGACCTTCTACTGATTTTAATCAAATGCTTGTTTAAAATGTTACTTTTTAAATGTTCTAATGTCTGTTTCTCAGCATCCCAGACAGTAGAGTAAAATAAGTGGAAGATAGTGATGTTGAGATTTAGGCAACATCAGTCATTGATAATATCTTGGTAAAAGGGTATGAGAGGAGAGTCGTGGAGCTAAGGAATGAAAGATCCTCACAAAACTCAAAACAAAAGGAAAAAATATACTATTAAAACAGGCCATATAGTAAAAGATTAAATGCATTCAAATAGACTTCCCTTCATGACAAAGATTAATAGACCACCACAGAAATATAAAAACCTAGAGAAAAGGAAATGTACCTAGAAAAAGAAATGTATCATAGAAAGGAAGAGAGAAGACCAGTGTAGGAAGGCTTCATGGAAGACATGAGTTTCAAAGATGATAGATCAAATTCAGTGCTTAGGCCTGGTCTACATTGGTGGTGGGGGGGGGGATCGATTTAAGTTACTCAACTTCAGCTACGTGAATAACTTACTGTGATGTCTTCACTGTGGTTAGTCAATGGCTGATGCTCTCCCGTCCACTCCGCCTGTGCCTCTTGCCCTGGTGGAGTATCGGAGTTGACAGGAGAGTGCTCAGCAGTCGATTTATCACATCTAGACTAGACATGATAAATCGACCCCCGCTGGATTGATCGCTGCCCGTCGATGGAGCAGGTAATGTAGACAAGCCCTTAGTCTCCACTGGGAGTACTAGGAGTGCACAAAGGAGTTGGTTGCAGCCTCCTGATTCTCAGGATGGCACTATGGATGCCCCAACACCTTTTCTTTAAGGCAGCAATAGGTCAAGCATAGTTTAGAGGAACCTCAGGGCTGCTGTAAACTCAGCCAGCTGGTAACAGCCTTCAAGTGGCCATCTACCATCTGAGACTAGTTGAAGCACTCTGGCCCAGCTGCCCTCAGTGATCCTCAGCATGCCCCACTATTTGGTGGTGGTAGAGAAATTAGTAGTTGGGAAGATCCAACCCTTTTTAACTCATTTGTGCCACCAGAGTAAGGCTGGATTGTAAAAGAGGACCTGACCTTATACCTATATTATACCTAGTATATTACATACAAAAAGCTATGTTAAAAGAACTTTATTTAGGTTGTAATGTCAAGCACTCAAAAGTTGGGAAATGAACAATTTATGGTTGGTTGCTCATTCAATCTTGTGTGTCAAACCTGTGCACTGAACAAGGATGGTCAGGAGGATCCCTGACCTGGCTTTTTCTCTTCCTCACCCCAGATGGTGGGGAGCTTATGCCCCATGTGGAGCTCCCAGATGGGAGGATGGGCTGCTGGGACCATGGACTTTATGTGGGGAGCCTAGCTCAGCTCTCTGTCCCCAACTTTGGAGTTGGGAGAGCTCTTGCCCCATTTGGTGTCCCCAGGGAAAAGGAAGGGAAGGATGGGAAGTTGGGGCCATATGCTAGGTCTGGGGAGGGGAAGTTGTGAGCAAGGGAGCCCAACTTGTTTCTTTCTCTTCCCCTTCCCTCAAAATCAGAGTTCCTGCTCCACCTGGTACCTGCTGGGTAGGAGGGGACACTAGGGGTACCTGCCACATCTGGAGGAAGGAGGAGGCGAGCTTGTGGGTGCAGGAAGCCTGGCTCTCCCAACTCCTCCTAAAACTGTTGCTCTGGAAGCTCACAGCTGTTCTCAGTGCAGTATCTGCTGCTGCTGCCGCCTTGGCTTTGGTGGCACCATTAGCCTGGCCTTGGCCCTGGAGTGTTCACTGATTTGGGTACTCTGTCAATTTTTCCCCTTGGGAACACAAGTGAGAGAAGGGAAATGATCATTTTGAACACTTTATAACTCAACTACATGTGAAAGGAATTTCATGGGACACAGAAAAGGCACTTGGCTACCCTCCTGCAAAATACCAAGTCTTTCTGAAAAAAATGAAGAGAGAGCTTCCGAAAGAAAAGATCACAAGAATTGCTTATAATGGAAATTGTTCGGCAACTTAAATATAGGGCTTAGGACAACCAGCTCCCCATGTAATCTCTGTATTGTTACCAAGAGCAGAATTCTGGAGATGGAAAAGCAAATCCTTAGTTCTGTTTAACAACAGAGGCAAGTAATATTGTGCATGTGTCCCAGAGGAAAGTGTCTGAAGATTTTAATAAAGTTCCTAGTTTTCAGTCATATAATTATAACAATGCTAATGCTTTAGCACTTTCTAAATGCCAAATCATTATTTCTGCCATTTAGAAGTTGTGGCTGTGTTAGGAAAATAAGACGTTTCTGATCTCCAGAATGAAAGTCAAAATTAATGAAAGTTAGAGCTACAGGAATCAGACCTTGAGTGAGGTCATAAGGTTTTTCAGGCTCTGAGCTGTTCAACAAAATATATATTATAACAATACTTAGATTTATGTAGCATGTTATATCACAAAGCATGTTATTGTTAACTAGGCATCACAGCTTCTGTAAGATGGGTAAGTGTTATCATTGCCTTTTGGAGATAATTAGGCAAATTGAGACAGAAATTTTCAGAGGTGCTGAGCACTCATAGCTTCCAGTAACTTCTGCTGGAATTCTGGGTGCTCAGTACTACAGCTGGTCAGAAATTTGCCCATTGGAAAATGCTGGTTTGACAAAACTGAAATGTTTGGGTGGAATGTATTGATTTTGTCAAAAAATATAGGAAATTATCATAATGTAGTAATAGCAATAATTGTTTTCCTCTTGATTCATTCTTAGATTCCTTTTATAAATGTCTAGAATGGAGCTTTTGATCTGATAAGAACATAGGATGCAGCTGTGGTATTAGAATAATAAAATTGTGAGGGATTAGCTGACTAAAGGTCTTGAAAATGGGATTATGGTCCCTTTAACATTTGGTTTATTGGTTCCAATCCAGTTCAGGTTAATACTAACCATCTTAATGTCATTACAATCTGATGGCAATTCACTGCCCTGTATGAAATGAGTAGGTGAATCTCAGGACAGCTCTTTTTGGATAGGTGCGCAAAGCACAAAATCAGAGTCCCCATTTGCAATAACTGGTTCCTTGTGAGGCCAAAAATTTAATAAGCATGAAGACTGAATTACCCACTCATTCCTAAAAATGGTTGCTCTGGGTCAAGGTTGAGGCACATGGTGGATGTGGATGTGATGGGTTTACACCTCTTCTATGGATAAATAGAGGTTTTCAATTTTTCTGTGCAGTCATTCTGGCTCCTTTTACTAGCACTGTAATCACTAAACATTGTAAAGGAGTAAATAAAATAAATCTTTCTTATTCAGGAAGGTGACAAGGGAGTAAATACAAACTACAGTGCAAGCACTTCAATAAACTTTCTTCTTCTGTACTAAAATGTGAATCTATTTACTAGTCTTTATTTTTTTTCTTAATAAGGTTTCCAAAAAATCTGTATCATGATTCTTCATGAGAAAACCATAAAATCATGGGGTAAGATTTCTTCATGTTGCACAGGGATTTAGCTTCTATTAGCAATAATGGAAGCCATGTGGCTAAAACCTTACTCCCTATATAATTTAGGTAAGAACTGTGAAGATGGTGCCAACCAGTAACAACACACCAGAAGCAATATAGTTACCAGAATTGTGATCAAGAGAGTGCCAGTGAAAATCCACTGGAGCAGTTTGCTGTTTGCAAAGGAAGAACATTCTTCTGAGACTCCAAAGCACATGATTTCCCCCTGCCTCCCACCGATACACACACACACACACACACACACACACACACACTTAAAAAGCAAAGCTTGTATAAAAGAGGGATTCTAGTAGTGACACATACTGGGACCTTAGCAGCTGCAGAAGGCTGGCAGCCTGGCAAGCCCCTCCTCCCCTCCCCACAAAGTAGTTGCAGAGCCCTTCTGTGATAGTCCTGAATGAAAGACCTGGTGGTATTTTCCTGGGCTGAACTGAGGTGATAACCTTACATCTGCACCCTGTGTTACATCAATGCATAACTGCCTAACTGGAATGCAATGTATCTGTCCCTGTTTGAGCAAATGAAATATTAAATACACACACACACACACACAATTACTCTTGTATCAGGAATCAGGTTTTTTTTCTGGCAAACAACATGAAAAAATATGGTGAAACAGACAAGATCTAATTACGGCTGACTGTACATCAAATACTGTTCTACTCTGCAATAGCCATTTGATATTTTTACATTTCCTTTATTACTGTTATCACCAGCTGAATTCCTTTCTCCACAGTAAATGGGCTTTGAAAGAAAATGAGATAAATTCAGGGAAGCATTTAAGTGAGTCTTAGGTAGTCTAAGCTGATATATTTTACATCAACTTTTACCTCCCCATCTTCAGTCCAATATCTTGAAGGTATGTCAACTCAGACTCCCTACATGCCATAAGAATTTTAGGGAGACTAAACCAGGGATCAATTCAGTGGTGCAAGTAGGGTGGTCTGGTCTGGTAAATGACACCAGTAAGCTATTTATAGCTGGTACTGCATACCGGAGAGACACAGAGGAGCAGACCGTGGGGCTGCTGGGCGCCTCACACTGGCAGCTCCTCCAGGGCGGCTGTATGCCCCCCCCCCAGCCTTTCCACGCAGCTGCATGCCTGCGTCTCCTGTCCGGGGTCTGTACAGCAGCCACGCCAGAGGACCGGTGCAGGGGGCAGGACAGCCAAGCCAGAGGAGCTGCTGGCATGGGGCTGCCCAGAAGCCCCACATTCTGCTCCTTTTGCCGCTGTAGTTCCGGAGAGCCCTGCGGTTGAGGAGTCTTCGGCGCAGTGGGAGGAGGACAGAGGCTCCCCACCAGGTAATGTGGGATGTATCATGGGGACGGGAACGGGAGAGTGCAGGGCCCGGGCTGGGATGGGGTGGGGTCATGTGAGGGGTCACGTGAGGAAGTCACATGCCCTCCCTGTTAGCTGGTGCAGCGTGCCGGTAAGAAATGAATTATACTTGCATCACTGGATCAATTTGGCCCAAACTGAGTACAATGGAAATCTATATAGGAAAGGTGGGGTGGATAATCTAATTTATATCAGTTTACACGTAATCACCCTTCAATTTAGCTAAAGCCAAACTAAATCTAAAGGAGTCTAAGATGGCATAATTTACAGGAATACAGGAGGTATAACAGGAAAAGCAACTGTGTGGAGGGTATAGGTAGATGTAGGTTAACGCAGTCCAACTACACACTTTGTGATGCAGTATTCCCAACCTTTTATAGACCTGTGGCAGAATGTAAGGGTCCTGCCATGTCCCTGGCAAATGAGGCATGAATAGAACTCAGGTTCAAACAGGTGCTCCAAGGAAGGGGCATAAAAGCAGCTTGTCCAGGAGAAGGAAGGGAGAGCCTGTTTGGGAGAATGTTATTCTCTGAGCCTAGAGCTGTGAGCCTATACTGAGAAATCCAGAGATGGGGAATACTTTTGTGCTGCGTTTTGAGATTTGTTATCTGATTTTCTGTGACCAATAGATGAGTTGTCACTGGAAAACAGAGGCCCTGAGTGGCTTATCCTGTTTTGTTTTCTTTTTCTTCTTTTTTTCTTACTTCACTAGCTGGTAGCACCATTCTATATTTATTCAAGCTCGTCTTCCACTCGTCATTGAGCCATAAGTTTACCCAAAACTTCTGTAATCAGACTCAGTTACTTCCAACTGGCTCTTCTCATAAACCATCATTCTGGCTCCACTCTAACCCTCTTCACACATATGTACAGGTAGCTATTTTATTTTATGACTCAAGAGTCGGTAGAGTTGTTTGAGCCTGGGTGGTGGTGGATGACGTTATAAGAACATTAGATAGGTAGAAAAAACTGGGGTCTGAGGACACCATTGAAAAGGGCATTGCAGTAGTCAAGGTGGGAGAGGTTTGCCCTGGAACAGTTGAACAGTACATTAACTGGTACTCCCTGCTCTGTATTAGTTGGTGCTTGTAAGTTCAGCTGTTTTTGAAGGCAACACTGATCTTCAGCTGTGTAACTGGCAGGTAGTGAAGAAGGAACTGATTTTTAAATACATGGTGTCTGATTCTCCTTTCACTTACCTCAGCGTAGATAAAGCATAATTACACTAATATGCTCAGTGTGAGCGGACAATCAGACAATCTCTGGCATTTCACTGTAGTATTGAAATCTATGCATTTATTCTATTGTTGATTTGGACCAGTCCGCTCCTCCCCTCTTAAAGCCTTTTGCACTCACCTTTAACATAGACACAAACTTAGCCAGGGCTCCAGCACAAAAGGGGTTAAGGACATAATGCTTATGCTACATCACATCCATCAGCAATCTATGAAGGTATGGTGGGTTTTAGTGCCAGAAGCTATGGTACAGGAGAGGCTGTTGTTACAACAGCATGATTCTGTATGAAAGCCTGTTCTTGAGCCTTTGTTAATGCATAAACACAATGTGCCCAGACAGAAAAGGAGTGCTTTTCAACTGTTATGTGGTGGCTATTAATGGAGATACTGTACTATCATACAATAAATATGCTGCTATTGTTTACCATCACCCTTAATTTCAGTGGAAATAAGAATATTTTGTGATACTATTGTTTCTATGAGACTAAATCCCGCAATCCTTGCTCAGGCAAAACCCTCCTTGAACTAAATCATTAGGAGTTTCCCTGAGAAAAAGAATGGCAAGCCCTTGTGAATACCCTGGGGCAAAATCTATGTAGCATCATACCTCACACAGTATCATCGGGCTCAGGGAGGTAGCATGGGGTGTGATTCAGCACAGACCATTGCTCACTTTTGTGTGATTGTGCTCTCAGACTAGTTTTATGTTCTTGTAATTCCTTTGACATCACTGAAGTTACCCCTGATTTACATCATTGTAAGGGAGAGCAGAATCCAGCACACATGTTCGGTAGTGGAAAGATGAAGATGAGCACTTTTACTAGTGAGTTTATCATCACCACTGACAACATAGAGTGGGTGGATATGGGATTTGGCATTTCTCTAGCCCACCACCACCAGCACTCTCTTCTCTTTCTCCCACCTAGGTCTGCAATCCACGCATCAGTGTCAATTCTTCACCCCAAAAGTTCTCTCTATTTCTGCCCAGTTGTTTGCAAAAGTGAGAAAGTATCAGGTGAAAAGAAGCTCTTCAAGTGATGAAGAGGGATTTGGGACTGGCTTTTACCAGGTGTGTGCCCTTCTGCACATAGTGCTATTATGGTTGGTGACCTCCGACATAGTCTTTACCAAAGGAATTTCCAGGTTACTCTTGTGCATAAGTCAGTGATACTGAACTTGCTGCTCTACTAAAAGAAACTCTTTAGGGCCCTGTGGATAGCTTTATTATTATTTGAAGTAGTTGAAGTAGGAGTACAATAGCATGTACAATGTTCTGGGGGCTGTCTATACCTTTAGGGAGAGACAGTCTCCAGTCATAAGAGTTTACAATCTAGGTCTCGTGAAACCCAATGATTTCAGTAGGGCTCCCTTTGTTTTGCCTAAAACACATGAACCAGCTCTGAGTACATGTGATGAACAGGATCATTATCCTCTTTATTCCATACCTTAAAACCAAAAAGGAAGGGTCATGAGAGGAAGAGAGGAAAAACTAACATTGCCTCCCTGCCTGTGTCAGAGCTGGAACCAAGAACTGAGGAAAGAGTAGATAGTGTTGAATGGATTCTCAGCAGAAAATAACCAACTAATCATAGAGACATGTCTTGCTGTGTAGTCATCAGTGTCATCAGTGCCTGAATTTTAATCCTGGGTCTGACACTGAATTATTCAGCCTGGAAATAAGGTGCAATTTTTAACAGTGAGCGTAATTAACCATTGGAACATTTTATCGAGGATTGTGATGGATTCTCCATCACTGGTGATTTTAAAATCAAGATTGAAAGTTTGTCTGAAAAGGTGTTTTTCTAGTCAAACAGGAATTAATCAAGGGAAGTCCTCTGGCCTGTGTTATACAGAAGGCCAGACTAGATTATAACAATGGTTCCTTCTGGCCTTTTAATCTATGAATCTATGCATCTATGAAGTGACTTGGCAGAAGGTCACACAAACCTTTCTGTTCTTTAGTTTCCCCATAGGTAAATCAGGAATAGTAGTAATTACCCGCTCACAATGGTATTGTGAGTTTCAATTTGTTCATGTTTGTCAAGTTTTGAGCATGAAAAACATTAAGAACAGTATCGTATCACCTTATAAGTGATGTAGCAGCATCATAATCCTAACATAATTCCCACTCTGAGACTGTGTCTGTCAGAGACTCAGTAGGATGTAATGCCTGTCACTTATTTAGATATTTACTAGGTATAAGAATAGCTGGTAACACTACAGTGCCTTTTTGCTACTGCATACCACTATAAAATATCCTGATGTTACCTGTGAACCAGTGACTAATGCCATAGTGTTAAAAATGACTATCATTTTGCTACTATTGATTCATAATTGATTAAAACAGGTGAAAAGGAAGGAACGCTATAATATTGGCACAACTTTGGTCAAAATCCAAACATGAAGGAACTAGTTTGTATAGCATTATAGATACATAAACATCTCTGCAAGAGATAACTGCATGTAATACAAAGCAGCAGCTCAAATAAAGGAGCTTTAATCAATGCTAAACCTGATAAGTAGGCACTGGAAAAGGCTACATGGTATTAGACTGAATGAGAGGATTAGTGCTAAAAATATATGAAAAAGAAGCTAATATAAAGTTTTAAATAATGCAGTTGCCAAGTTTCAGCACCTGGATACAAAAATCTATTCTTTAATATCAGAGATATATGGAGTAATGCTGGAATATAGGAACAAAAATTGTAGCATGCTGGTTCAGAAAAGAGGTCTATCTAGTCCAGTATCCTGTCACTGCATTGTGGAAGGTGCAAGAAACCTCTAATGGAATACCATGTATATAAGCTATCCGTAGGGGAAATTTCATCTTAATTCCTGAGCAGTTAGTTATTCATAAGGCTATATATATACACATACTAAATATATATGTCTTTGTAATACTGTTTGTTTACCTTAATGAGTTTGGGAGAAATAGAGAGAGATACCTTTGCATTTTTTTATCTTACCTACGTAACTGTGGAAAATCTCATTATCCACATAAATGCCTTGTCCTTTTTTTTAATCATAAGTTCTTGGCTTCAATACTATCTTGTGCCAGTGAGCTCCACAGTTTAATTCCCCATTGTGTAAAAGGTATTTTAGGTATTTTCAAAATGTGCTGCCTTTTGGTTTCATTTGATTGTTTTTTGTTCTTGTATAATGAAAAAGGTAAATTGAAATATCCAGTTTATACTCTCTAGACCATTCATTATATTATATATTTCTGTTATATCTCCTCTCTTTAAACTCCTTTCTAAAACTAAATAGGCCTAACCTTTTAAATTTCTCCTCATATCTAAAGTCAATGTGGATGCTTGAAGTATAAACCAAGCCTTATTTGATCCATAGGTTTCCTTATAAAAAATGAGATTAATAGAAACTTTATATTTTTGCTACTGAGTTAAATTTTGTGTGAACTTGTAGAAATGTATATCTATAAATGACAATTGATAATACACTTACAGCACCTTTAATACAAGGATCTCAAAGTTTTTTACAAATGTGAATCAATTAGGCCCCACAATGCCACTCTGTTGTAGGCTGGTGTTATTAACTGTAATTCACAGAGGGGTAAAGAGAGATAGCAAAAGGTTAAATGTCTTGTCCAAGTAAACTCAATGAGTCAGTGGCACAGGGAGGAATAAAAACCAAGGGTGAAATCCTGGCCACTTAAAGTAAATGGCAAAACTCCCATTGACTTCAGTGGAGCCAGGATTTCACCTGAGTAGTCCCAATCCTGTCCCCTGGTGTAATCACGAGAGCACAGTCTAAGTGAATATAAGTTTGAATGTCTATCCCTTCCACCCTCCCCCATTGTATTTTCAATATGATTTCACAGAAGTGCTCATCACACACTATGACAACTATATGAACTTTAGGCCAGTAGCTTGGTCTAAAATATGCCAGCACTATAATCCATTAAATAATTCCATTGTAATATCAGTTTACTAAAGGGAATGAAAATGACAGTATAGAAACAAAATAAAACCAAGTAAACTATAAATAAAATCTGAGGAGAAAGCCAGACCTCATTTCCAGCTATTTGCACCAAAGAGCATGATGATAGCGTACACAATTGCTGTACCTCACTAAGCAGTGTTTTGACAGGTTTTGTTTGTGTTGTAAAAGATTCAAACCAATATAATCTGTCCTATATTCTGGCAAATTTTAAAATAAACAAACAAACAAATATGGTGTGAAGGTATTTCATTTCTGTTCCATCACCAGAAACTCAAATCTACCAGGAGATCTATATCTTCCTTCTTCCAGTAGCAACAGAGTTATTTAGGTTCTCCTTTATCATAACTTTTTCACTTGAAGAAAAGGAGTACTTGTGGCACCTTAGAGACTAACCAATTTATTTGAGCATAAGCTGTCGTGAGCTACAGCTCACTTCATCGGCATCCGATGAAGTGAGCTGTAGCTCACGAAAGCTTATGCTCAAATAAATTGGTTAGTCTCTAAGGTGCCTAAAGTACTCCTTTTCTTTTTGCGAATACAGACTAACACGGCTGCTACTCTGAAATTTTTCACTTGAGTTTTTCTTCTTTTTTTAAAACTTACTCATTTTAGAACAAATACCATTCACAAGCTCCAAATGTCTCAGGCTCCCCCCCCCCCCCACCACACACAATGTTTTAGAACATATATAAATCACTGACTGCTCCACCTGGATGCTGGCTCCTTGATGCCCTTAGGACTTTTATGATAGTACTAATGATATTCTTCTAATCATATGCCTTTGCTTTTATAGCATTTCCACTGAGTTGCTTTTCTTTCCTCCAAATACCCTACAAGTATTTCAAACAACAATAGTGATTTTTTTTATTTAACACATATATTTTTAAACCAAAAATGCAAGAGTTGGTAACACTGACAGGTATATTTCCCCGGTACATTTTTGATACTGCCACTGACATTAAATCTAACTAAGGTGCTTACATTACTAAGATAATGTTATTGCTATTAATAGTCTTGAAGAACTGCTGCGTTTGGAGCCACTGCATAAAGTCATGGATGGCTGTATAAAGGTCATTACTTTTATAGGTAGAACATTAAAAAGAACAGAAAACTCCACACATATGACTTTGTACTACTGTACATTTACCTTCAAAGGGCCAGAAATGAATTTGACAGGAAGAGTACTTGTGAGAAATATACTACTATATAAATGACACTACGGTGCAAGCTAAGTTTATGACTATATAAATATTGATGTTATTAATGCCACCTAGAGTATGCAAGTACAAAATATACCACCACATATTGTATGTAGTGTAGCAGTTTATGTCAGTGAGGCATTACTTCTGTTGCAATAAGATCTGTTTTAAAATGATTTATTGCATTTAAGCTCCATGAGAGAAAAAGAGAGGGAGAGAGGTGTATATGGGGGTATGTGTGCAGAACTTGATAACAAAAAAGACCATCACATTTCCCCTTAAGTTTATTGCTACACTATTCTGCATGGCAATCTAATAATGGTGGATTTGGCATATCTACAACAGAAGCACAATCATCTCTTTACTTACATGTACCTGGCATCATTAAAGTGAATGGGAGCTTGGGTGCTCATAAATGGTGGGTTGTTTGGACCCCATGGATATTGGATCTGGAATATATACATAACAGATCATATCAGCTGGAGTTTGGAGAAGAACTCTGTCAAAGGACAATGATCTCCTTGACTCCATTATTCTCTCAATTACTCATACATAGCTCTCATTGGAGACAAAGACACTGAAGTTCGGGCATGGCTTTTTGAAGCAGGAGATCTGAAGCCTGTGAAAACCTTCTATCCTGCAGACTTCATTACCACTACGCCAAATGACTAACATAGATTTAATCATTTTTATCATAAAATCATAGAAATTAGACTTTATATGCCAACTACATCAACCTCTGCCATTCCAGGCTTGTTTCCAACACTGTTTGCCAGTGCTTTGCCATGTCTAAATCTAACTGTGTCCAGCAATAGGGCTTCCACAAGTTCCCTTTGGAGACTGTTCCACAGATCTCACCATTAGGAAAATTATCCTGATATTCAGCTTAGTTGAAAACAGTTACAAAGGAAGGAAATTAGAGATACTGTAGTGAAAAAAGTCCAGATTTTCAAAGCTTCTGAATACTCAGCAGCTCCCTTTCATTTCAATGTGATCTTCTGGAGACCTAATGCTTTTGAAAATCAGGTTATATAGGGTCCCAATTATTTCAAGGGGATGACTTACATGCTTAATCAGGGCTTATCTATGGTGAAACATGTGCTTAGGAGCCTACTTTTAGGCACCCATTTGTGAAACTCTTGGCCAACATCTGTTAAGTTCCAAATTATTGTTACTTATGGTATGTTGACGGTTGCTGAGAAAAACCCAGCATTGACGCTCTGGAAAATGTACAATAACGTTGTACACCAGTCAAGATTACATCTACCTTTTATACATTTTTTTCATTCTGACTTTGGGGTATCTTCTCATCTCAGCATGTATATATGTGCCATTAATGTAACGGGTATCAAGGAGTGAATAACGTATACCTTGTTAGATGGCTGGTGGAACTTTGCAGTGGACTTACAATCTTACTGATAAAAAACAGCCAGATGAATACTCTTTTGCATTTGAGAAAAAATGTAAAGAACTCAATGTCTTAACCTTTATAATAAATTACTAATAAAAGAAAGAGTTCAAATATTTCTGCTGCTTGGATTTTATACTTTTAGTGCATTTCATGAATGATGTGGAAGGTGACAAGGTTACAGTTAAAACTGGGAGAATAATATAGTAATAGGGGTTTTACAATTTTCACAGCGGAGAAGCCAAAGTAAAAGTGCCTCTCATTTTATAATTCCCTATAGAAGTCATAGTCAGCCATCCCACACACAGGATAAGAACTCAAGGTGTGAAATCCTGGCCCCATTGCACCATTGAAGTCCATGTGCGTTGGTCCATTGACCTTATTGGATATGTTTACACAACCCACAGCAGTGAGCCTCCCAATCAGAGCCAATAAATTCGGGCTTTGCAGGGCTCACTCTAGCACACTAAAAATAGCTGTGTAGATAGTCCTTTGAAGTAGCAGCTTGGGCTAGAGCTGGGCTCTGAAGCCTAGGAAGGGAAATTGGTTTCAGAGCCTGAGCTGGAACTTAAAGCACTGTCTACACTGCTACTTTTAGAATATTAGCATGAGCCCTGCTAGCTCAAGCCTGTTGACCTGGGCTAGGAGGCTTACTTTTGTGGGCTGTGTAGACATACCCATTGGGGCCATTATTTCACTCAGGGCCTTTGACTCCAGAAACACAGATTATTGTCACTTGTGTTAAATAATGAATTTAAAGTTCACACTTAGATATTATAGTTCTGGTGGTCAGATATGTGCCCAGACAGACAGACACTAATTATTGAAAAAGATTGAATGTTATATATGATTATAATGCATAATTAGTGCGGTGCAGGAACTGGAAATTCCATTTCACAGAAAATTCCACAATTTCAGAAAAAAAATTCATTCCAAATCAGAAGAAAAATAAATAATTTTGAAAGTTTTCATGAAATCAAAATATTTCAATTGTCTTTTGACTTAAAAAGAAAAAGAAAAGAAATATTAAATGAAAAGTAATTTCACAATGAAAAATCAAAATGTTCTATTCTGAAATTGTCCTTATTGAAGCACTTTTTAAAAAAAGTTGTTTCAAAATAAAATTTCAACAAGAGTGATACATTCCTATGGGAAGTTTTGATTTTGACAAAATGGCGTTTTCCAACAGAAAAATGTTCTTTCACAAAATTTTCAGCCAGCTGTACTCATGATGCTAAAGCCATAGGTCAAATTGATGACCTTAGGTAAATCTAAAGGCTTGTCTACACTGGCACGCTAAATCAGTGCCACTGCAATCGGTCGTATCAGTGTTGATTTAGCGGGTATGGTGAAGACACAATAAGTCGATGGCAGAGCACTATCCCGTCAATTTCAGTACTCCATCTTTCCAAGAGGCGGAAGCTAAGTCAGCAGGAGAGTATTTCCTTAAGCAGCAGTGTAGACCAGGCCTAAAAGAAATTACCTAACTAGTGTTATATGCTTTTTTCTTCTACCCCGAATAATCTAGGAGGATTTTGCAGCTGACTAGTCATACATTCATAGTGCCAGATTCTGCACTGGTGTGAATCAGCATAGCTCCAGAAAGCCAACAGACATATGCCAATATACACCAGCTAAGAATCTGACTTAACATGTGTAAATTACACAGTGCATATGCTAATATCAGATTAGTTGGAAATGGGTATTGGAACATCCACTTCTCCTGAGTGTACTCAGGCATACTCTAATTATTTGATTTACCAAGAGATAAATCAGTAGCTGGCTGCTATATTTTTATGCCACTCATGAAATTACTGACTCAGTAAGGCAATGGCAGATACTGCAGTGCAATCTCTCAGGTCTTACTTTTAGAGATAGAATATCCAGCACTGATATAACTTCTCAACAGGATGCACCAGGGCATTGGGTCTGAGGTGCATCAGCTGGCAAAAGCCCTCAGAGAAATACTTCAATATTCATTTGGGAAATTATCTGTGGCCCTTCTCTTGTCCGGTGACCTGGTTTCATGCTGAAAGCTTTAGGCTAGGAAAAGAGTAAAAGTGTAATTTTGCTTCAAACGAACAAAAAACAAAGCTCTTGTAGGAACATAGAAAGGCTTATCCTTTGAAAATATATTGCAATGCCTCCCATGTTTCTGGAAGGAAAACATTTTGGTAGTCTATATTTTACCACTGTTTCATTTAATAATGCAGATCAACATTCATCCAGGGAGATCTTTCTGTGCTTTAATTCACATTGTATGTCTGCCAACTTGCTGTCTCTTCTTATGACTCCTATTGTTTGCCAGTTATTTTGTGGACCATGCCAGTAATGCCACTACAATTAAAGAGTGAACTGACATTTTCATGAGAAACCTGGATATTTAGCAGGGGGGATGAAGTGGTTTCTCCCCATTTCAAACAGGCTTAGATTTAAACTTTAGCATATCTGAATGAATGCTTTCCAGTGAGATCTATCTCAGAGAGAACCTGGCATCATTATGTGTAATGTTACCTTTTGTACATGATAAAGACATATGCAAATCATGTGCAGTGGCTGCAATTTAAAAGACATCAAAAAGGCCAGATCCTGGGAGCTGCTTAACATGTTCAAAACCGATTGACTTTAACTGGAGTTAAAGGTACTCAGCATCCTGCAAGACTGGGGCTCAGTTGTAGACAAAGGATTGTTTCTTCTGGTGGCTCTGAAAAATGAGTGTAGGTGCACCATTCTCAAGGCTTATGGGAAATAAATTCAGTCTCTGGTGTAAGCAAAATCAGCTCAGGCTTATGGACAATAAATTCAGTCCCTGGCATAAGCAAACTAAGTTTGGATTAAATTCTCACATACAGTATTCTACGTACACTGCAATCAATGGAATTACTCTAATATAACTGCGAACAGAATCTGGCCTTGAGAAAACAGCAGTGACAATTTTAGGGACACTGAAACTCATTCTAGCTCCACTAATTAGTTTATGCTGATAAAGTGCTCTCACAATGCAAAATGCTATGTAAGTGTTAAGGTTTATTATTATTATTCCTCTTTTAAGGTCTCCCCAGGTCTTTGCTGTGGCTGCTGGTCTGTTACACAAAGTCCTGCTCCCATATGCCACCAGCCCTCTTTTTGCTTGTGCACTGCGAACTCCAGGGCAGTGAAGCAGCAGTTTCCCAGACATAGACCCTTCCCGAGGAAGAGTAATTCTGTTAAGTTACCAGCTGTGAATGGTGCCTGGAAGACATCTATGTATAACACTTCCCTGGAGTTCAATGAGAATTCTGTACAGAGAGGGCATGCAGTATCTGCTTTCATTGTACAATAGGAATGACACCCATTCATATTTTCTGAGTCTTTACAATTTTCATCCTCTATCTCAAACCACAGGGGGCCCATAGTCTATGTGCTGAGATAGCTAGGTCCTGTACGCAGTTTAATGTGTTTGTGAAGGCCTTTCTCGGCCTTGTTTGTGTCTCAGCTTTAGCATGATTTTAAATTAGGTTTGTTGAACTGAATACTCTGGGCTAGATTGTTTCTTTAAGGCGCAGCCTTGTGCTCGCTACTGGTGGTGCTGAACTACTTTGCCCCAAGGGAAGCTCCTGAAAGTATTATGTGACAGGGCAGAACTGAGCACCCTGGTTAACTCAGGTTTGTGCATCTTGCTCCTTTGTTTTCCTGGCCTGCTCTGTGACCCACTGCAGCAGAGGGGAAGGGGATGGGACACAGGGATATGTCCTTGCTTCCTCTCAGCCCCCATTGCAGTGCATGGAGGGAGCAGTTCCTCTTTTCTTCCCAGAGCACAGAGACTCCTGTTGCCCAGGCAAGGGATGGAGGAGCCCATGTGCACCCATGGAAGATCCCAATTATAATATTGTCCATTGTTAGCAAACGTGCCCTTGGCTACACCCCTTCATTTTAAAATATTGGTCACTCTGCCACTGAATTTTAAAAGTTACCACTGAATAAGCAAATAGAAAGAAAATTATGTGTAGGTCCTATATATAAATAAAGCTTGCAAATGACTGATGCATTGCATGATCACACGGCATCTGCAAGCACATTGATTAGTTTAATATATGGAGCATATAAGCATCTCTCCTGTCACCTCTCTTTATTCCTCACAGTATTTCCATCGGCACCTGCTATTCCAGTTCAGGGCTTTCACATAGCTCCTCCACTGCACTGCAGTCCTGGTCTCCAGTAGTGCTGAATCTTTCCTGGAGTCAGACTGCTAATTTTTCTGTATTATACAATATTTTTCTGATGTAGATACATATCCACCATCAACACGGATGAGATCCCTAAGCTCCTTTTTATCTATTCTTTAAGTAAAGATTTGAAACTAGGGGCCAGAGTCTTCCCTCAATTATAGCTGTGTGAATTTTGAAGTAATTGCACAGGCTTTGTTGGAGTTAATCTAGATCTGCATCATTGTAAATAAGAGAAGATTTTAAGTATTGTTAGCAAAACTCTGGTTTTCACTCCTCTACCTTCATGTCTGCACTTACTGGCCTTTTGCCTTTATCAGGACCTGAAGTCTCATAGGATTTAATTTATATTGAGAGAATAATTCTCAGCTGTGTCAGGTAAGTATTATGAGATAATGAGAAAAGTGATTAATACGCACCATTGCATTCTCTGTGTTGCAGCACATATGAAAAAAATGCACTTGCACACACATACTCGCAAAAACTCACACTCTGAGGCAAAGCATGTTGGTGGGAATAGCCTGCAAAGCAAGGAATTAACTGCATGCAAAACAATTAATTAGATTTTTAGAGATAAGAAAAAAAGATTTTCCTCTTGCCAGATCAACCCAGAGCTTTTCTTAACAGCGTACATTAAGCCAGTTTTGTCCATATATCTATAAGTGATCCTGGATACTCTTTCCTGGTTCAGTTCTCACACATGAGAAATGTTGGGATAGACAAAATCACAGGTCCATGTAAGCAGATCTCTTGTATGTTGTCAAGAAGACCAGTATATTTATGGCTATGAATGCAATGATTTTGATAGTCAGGAGGTGCTGTGAATTTGGGAGGGTGGGGGAAGATAAAAATACTGTTCATTCTAGTTTTAAAAGATTAACAGTAGGAATTTGGAGCACTAATAATTACAGCTGTAATTTGATGTCTAACTAATCAGTCTATTATTAGGTCACTAGGTGTCTGAATATTATCCATTGCTCCCACAAATAATTGTCAGTAATAAAAATACTAACAGATTTATTTTGGCAAAAGCTTTCATGGGTAAAAAGCCCCCACTTCCTCAGATGCCACAAAAGCTTATGCCCAAATAAATCTGTTAGTCTTTAAGGTGCCACTGGACTCCTCGTTATTTTTGTGGATACAGACTAACACAGCTACCCATCTTATACTTGTCAGTACTAACTTGCAAGTGCAGGGAAGGGATTCTTGACCTTAAAACTCTGCCTATGTCCATAGGTTTCCCATTGCATATATAGATGACACTCGGGATGAAAAAAATATTCTTTCAGCACATAAAAAATACTCCAGTATTCTACTCTTTTGGTCCATGCACTTCAATTTTACAAAGTGGCATCAGGATACTACAGTAATGAGTATGATATAAGAATCTAAATAAATAGAATAGAATAGAATAGAATAGAATAGAGCAGGATTTGCCTAATTTAGCCACATTGATTTTAGCCCTGAGTAACAAAATAGTAGTTTTTATACAATCAATATTGAATCAAAATGTCCTAATCTTCACTCTCCTAGGTTATCTACACCTTGGATATCCTTTGAATCTGTGATGGCAATGGCCAACCAGTTTTTACCTACTAAGCCCTCCCCCCAGCTACCAGTTAGCAAAACCACCCATGCTTTGCTTCCCACTGCTGTTTCACAGCTGTGATACAAAGTCTTGCCCTAAATTCTAAAGTTAAACATTCTCTCACAAAGTAGCAGCGTTGCTTTTGTGTGTTATTGACAGATGGATTATCTTTAGCATCATAACAGCAAGTTGCTCACATGGTTAATATCTCACTTAGACAACTCTATATCAGAATACAGACACCTCCAGTTTTAATTGAACTAAAACGAAGTAGCAAATGAGTAGAGGACATCTGCTATCTTCCTCTCCCCGCCCCTCCCAATAGTGTTCCTATGGCAAGACAAAGTATTTAATTCACTAAAACCGATCAGTTACAATTTAATACAAGTGCCAAATGTCTAGAGCTGCATCGATAAAATCATTATGTCTGCAGTCTTCTGACACAAGGAGATGAAGGTTAGGCCAGTAAATTTTTCAAAGGCTTATTATATGCCCATGCTGATCAAACACACATGAGAAGCAAGACTTAATAGATGTAGCAACGGAGGAGAGCCTAAAAATGTGACAGAAAATCCATGAATTGCAAAGGATCTAGCAATTGTTATAAAACTGATATAAGAAACATGAATTAAAAGATACAAAGATCCCTCAGTAAACTAAATTACTAAATTCTACATTTCTTTCTGAAGTCTGCAAGCTACCCAGAGAAAACTATTAGGACAATGCTAAAATTGATCTTAAATGATCTCCAGGTGAAAAGTCCCAGCATCTACTTGAGTCCATGGCCTTGAGTTAGAACAGGAAAAGGGTTTGTCTTCACAAAACAGACAAATAATACTATTCACCATTGTGTTTAGAGTGAAAGAATGATGCTATATTCACAGCCCTGAAGCCTAAAGTCCTCTGTTTATTTAAAGGACAAAAAGGGCAGAAATAGTTGCAGTGGAAGCTTCCAGAATACATCTCCTCTCCAATGCAAATACACCTCACTAAGGATGAAGGAAGGATGGTCTTGTGGATGAGACATTGGAACTGGACACAAAATTCAGTTATGATACTTTTCTTGAACTAAAGAAAAACATACTGACAGAAAATATATAGAAAATTTATATTTTCTATTTTTTATTCATGCCTGGTTTTATGGAACACAGAAGAGAAGACTTCTGAAAATCTGCCAGAATGCAGGTTTCTTACAAACACATGAAAAGATTTTTAAAAAACTATTCTAGGTGCATTTTAGTGTTTTGAAAATGGGAGACACATAATAATGAATCAGGCATAGTATGGCCAGGTTCACAAGTTTCCTGAGGCACTGCCAATGCAGCTCATTCACACACCTGTCTTGAAACCATTCAATGGTTCTAATTTGTGAAGTGCTTTTCCCATGTAGGAAAATATCCACTACAGGTTTAGCTGAGATGAGCCAAACTCTTTTCATTTGTAATTTAAATCATCCTGGAACATGTATCTCATAGTATGAAGGGCTAGTGTATTAACCCACACAGTGACACCTTTCCATTGGCCTTTTCCCCCTACCTCTTTTAGGGCTGTAGTAACTGGATCCTGGTCACACTCTACAAGATTGCCTGGCACCAAGTACACATGCATATTGTCCCAGATACTACTGACAGTCCCTGGAGAACACACAAATCATATAAGTGACAAAGCCTCATACGCACAACAGGTACATCCATCAATAGGATATCCTTACTCCTGAAGGGTCGGTTCCCTTCTCCTTATGAACCCATAACTGGCATTGACATAAGAGGGAATTTGTACTGCCTAAAGAAAGAGATCCCTATACACAATGTAGATTTAATCCATTGTATGCACCACTTTTCATCACTTCACTGTGTTTAGAATGCAATGTCAGGTTCTACCTCGCCTTCAACTGAGGGGGGCGGAAAGAGAGATTTCATAACATCCTTACAGATTTTGATCAACATTTGACCTACCAGGGATTTAATCAACAGGACAGCATGAAACAGGAAATAACATGACAATGCTATATGTTTAAGTGCATGATGATAACTTCTTTTAGCAATTTACTTATAAAGAAGAAGCAATAACTACAAATTTTAGCATTGTTTTCATCCTTTGTGGCCCCAGTGTACTATCTCCAGCTTTCTTCTGATTTAAATGGAATTCTTTTTAATGTCAAATGAGAGGCTTAATGACACTAGAAATCTACCTGGCTCTAGGAAAGTAGGTGACATATATCAAAATCATCAAGAGTCTGAAATCAATTTACAAGAAATGTTGTTAGGTTATAAATTATGTATTTTAAATAACATATTTATTTAATTAGTATGAGTCATATCATGCCCCTTTGATCCACATATGTGGGGTGGACTTTCTGTACACAGATCTCCCATTTTTTCAAGGAAAGGTAGGGATCAGCTATATCTCTGCCATTATCCCCCCTACGTCCCAGATACTACAGAGACCTTTCAAGGAAGTATGCCTAGGAAGGGAGAATGAGGAGGTAGAATAGGGTTAGGGATGGGGACACAGAATAACCACCAACCTAGTAAGGAGTCACATCTGAAGTTAATAGAACCTGATACTATGTGCTCATTCCTCAAGAGAATGATTTGGGGGAATCTCACAGACTTTTCCTCCTCTCTTGACTCCAACCTTTTTTCTTTTACTTTTTTTTTGGGAGGGGTGGGGCAAATGGGTTATTAGTAACAGCTTACATTATTAAAACTGTGGACATTATGAAACTCAGATGTACTTGTTGCTTTGAACACTGATTGTTTACCTCTTCATTTCACCGGGCTTGGCCAGTCATTACAGATTACTCACTTTCATCCTGTTTTCCCTGGTCATTTTCTAGCCACTTTCCCCTGCTGGCTCTCATCCTATACAGGTACAATGCTGCAATGTTTGAGTTACAAACACAACATGGGCAATATTTAAATCCAAATAAAAAGATTGTTTAATTGGAATTTAAAATAAAAAATGAAATATTTGTTTTTATCTTAGCTTTTGTAAAAAACTTGGCTTTACAAAACCTAATTGAGGGTTCTAATTTGCCTAAAGAACTGGCAGCTTTATTCACCAGATCCTTTCTGGTTGGATGTCTATACACAACTAACTAAATACTTCCAAAGTCCTGTCTCAGACTGTGTTGTGTAGAATAAGAGAGAGTCATACTATCTAAATATGAACATGCATCAATAAATTCACCCCAGTTAGTGCAAAGGAACATAAATTCCACCCCTTTAATGGTAAGGGCTGCTAAGCCTAGCATTTGTTTCCTTCCACGGCACAATAGCTCTTCTTTCTGCCTGGCATGAGATGGGTTCACAAAGGTAATCTCTTGCCAATCATGGTCATCATTCAACCGAAACCAATACATAGATTATACTTACACAACTCCTTAAAATCCCTGACTGTTTTCTCACCAGATATACCACAAAGCAGCCTATGAACTCAGACCGATATTTTTGAAATTTGGTTATGTTTGTTTTCTTACTAATATTCAGGGAGTAGGTTAGGGTGTGGGACATCTTCTCTTGGTCGGTACATGTATAACCAAATCATCATCCTGCAACTTGTAAAATATGATTGCATAGGAGATATTGGTAGTCTGCCCTAAGGGAAGTTCTGGATAATAGAGACTCATAATTAGAATTCCCATGTATTTGATTTAATACAGTTTCCATCAATGTCACAGAAATATGAGTGGTTGTGAAATTCAGAGTCATCATTGCCCCTAGAAACTGATTTATACACTTCCAACTTTGAAAAGGGCAAAGAACTCATACCAAAAAATTCCAATCCTACTACTCCTTATCCTTAGGGTGGCTGCTGAAACTTATAGTAGTTCAAGATCTAGAGGTTTCAGTTGGTAGCACATGATCTACTTACGCTGATGCCCAATCCATCTACTTTTAATCAAACAGCCCCTTTATCTGTAAATCCCCAATCACAACATGAAGGATGTGTGGATCTGCTGATAAGAAATTTTTGCAGGAAAAGAGCATCTGGACAGATAACAGTTTTATTTCCAGGGCTGCTGGCAGGAACTCTAACACCTCATTTATTCCAGATGTATAAAGGTCCACTGTGTAGATCTGAGAGTAGAGCTGAGCATTTAACAGCTATGGTAACAGAATGTATACCCACACACCATATGTGATGGTAAATATCAAGTTAAAAGGATATTGATCATACTATCCCAATTTGGAATTAAAACAATTACCTTGTTAGCATTTAGTTTTCCATGGGGCCCGATTCTCTACTCTGTTACACTGGTTTTACATCTATGTAATGTGATATGATTTCAATGGAAATATACCAATCTGACATTGGTATACCAGGGAGGCGACTCAGATCCATAGTCTTCCAAAGGAAATAATAGTAACCCAGCTGCATGAGTCATTTAAAACTGTACTGGACTAAGTACTACTTTTGGGAACACTCCTGTATTGGCTATCACAGCAAAGTAGAGCAAAAAGGAGAATAGACAAAACTGAAGATATCTTTTCCATCTCTAAATTCTGTGATAACACCTATGTAACCTAGTCCAATAAACAGTTACGTGGAAGGTATGAACTAATTAGTCTCCAAAATCAGAAGGAAATGAACTTGCCAAATGAGCCTTTGTAATTCAAATTCGCTTAAAGGGTATTCTTTCTGCCCTAAATATAATTCTCTACACACAATATCATATACATGGAAGATTTTGTGAAAACAGTTCATGGATAAAGCAATTAAAGCAATAGCATGTTAGCTGGTCTGCTACAGAGATTATGAAAAGTGTGTGTATACGGTGATGGGAGATCCAACACTGTTCACGGCATTCAGAGTACAAATTTGACAAAGAGAGATATACCTTATATTCTTTTATTGCCTATTTTCAAAGCTATAATAGTAGACACTTTTCTCTGAGTAAAGTCTGTTATTGCGTTATACCCCACTGCTAAAGCTAGCGGTTCTGAAATTAATTTTGTCAAAAGGTGAAAGTAATTTCTCAGACAAAAAGTGTGTGCTACTGGCAGGATGCATTTTACAGTTTTCCGCTGAAGTGCAGATCAACTTAAAAAACAATAACAAAACAAAACAAAAGTGTCCTCCCTAAGCACTGTGGCGTAGAGCCAGAGCCAGATGTTTCAAAGGTCACTGTTGGGCATATACCAATTTGAAACAAAGAGTTAAATGACACAGTTTGAAAGGGCTTTTATTTATTCATTTATTCATGTAAGTGTGCTGCTGCATTCATGCAGTGTTACATGTATACCCATCTGCAGCATTAGACAACTTTGTTTTTAGACTGGCTTTGTTAATTTCATTTTAAAGGTACTGAAATGTATGCTGGACAAGAACCCTTTTCAAATACATAATTGTACATAAATTTAAAAAGTGCAATTCATTTTCTGTGGGCACTTGAGAGGGGAAAATGTCTCAAGTGACATTTGAGACATTTAAAACAAGACTGGATGATTTACAGAGGACAATCCTAAGCTAGACAAGATGACCTAATAGGTCTTCTCCATCTCTCTCTTTTATGATTCAGTGAATAATATGGGGCTAACAGTAGTAAATCAGTAAAGAGAGATGCAATATGCAACTGGAACATTACTATATTTGGTTGGAGTCTTCTAACTGTGATCCAGAGCAAACATTGGAAGTACTGATTTCACACCGCCTTAAGCATTTTTTCTATGCTTATTATTTATAATAAAGCAATCATTAACTTTTTCAACTGATAGGACTTAAGAAAGAAAATCCAGCCTGATGGAGCTTGTAAATAGCCCTGAAGGGATAAGGGATAAGACCAAAAGCTATCACAGGCCAAATCCAGCTCGGCCATTGTTTTCTAGGGGATTGCTCATGAAAATGAGGCAAACTAGATTTGGCCCAGGAAGCTAGTCACATAGACTGGCATAACTTAGCCCTGCAGAAACCTTTCAATGCTGGTGCAACTATCGCTCACACTCAGGGATGCCTTCACTCCCAGTCCAAAAACAAAATTACGATGAGATGCTAAAATACTGCTGACAAATATTCCCACTTTTACAGATACTCCAGCTCTTTAACTAACATAATTTCATATACAAAATAGTTCACTACATCCAGCTTGCCAATAAAAAAATAACCCAAAGACAGCTTTGCAAACCTAAAGCCTGGCCTACATACAGCTTGTGTACAGGTATATAACTCTGTTGGTTAGGGGGTGTGGGATTTCACTGAAATACTTGTATAACCCCAAGTGTGGACACAGTTATACCAGTATAAATGTGCCTTGAGCCAGTGTAGATTACTCCCCTGTCGGTGTGGGCACGTTTATATTGGTATTACTGTAACCACACTAGGGGAATTGTATTGCTTTAGCTATCCCAGTATAAAATCAACTTGCATATGTCAGGGTAGCAGGATTGGGCCCACAGTCAAAAAAAATTACGACATCGTTTTTCATGCATAGAGTTTTGTTTAGCAGTTGTATGTATCATTTTCTAGAGAGTCTACCAAATAAATCACCAAAAGCAAGGCACATAAATCCAGATGGAATGTTCATAGTGCTGACCTGACTCCCAATTCGACTGATATTAATGAGAGCTGAGAGCGCTCAGCACCTAGAAGACTCAACACCATGGTCTAGAAACTGACAGTAAAGAAAAAAAATGTTTCTAAATTATCTTTTTCTTGGGGTTGCGTTTGTACTGACAAAATCAATTTAATATTTTTTTTTAACTGACAGTAACTTTACTCACTCATGAGAGGTTTTGTAGAACAGTGCAGAGGAGACATTCTTGAAAAAAACCCCATATCTTCACTGTAGTGTTGCACTTTCATTGTTACTGCAGTTGCTTTTCTTCTATGTGAGGAAAGTACAGGAGAGTAAAAGTGAGGGAAATGTTTGTAATTTTTAACCGAGGGGGCATTTTACCTTATGATTGCTACGTTGTGATCAAGTTGCACTCTATGACCCTGAGGATTGGTGTCTGTGTATCTACATCTTGCGTATCTATATAAAATACTAGAACACATGCAATCAATTCTACATCTCACACAAGTAACCCTTATGCATGAGAGAAGTCTCATTTACTTCTATGGAACTACCCAAATAGCTAAGAACTATTTGTGTCACTAAATGGTGTAAGGCTGTGCCTTTGGTTAAGAAGTGAAAAATTCTCTTTGCTCTAATTTAACTTTCCCTGTTGTTTTTTGATTAAGCAGTGATATGGGCTGCCAACTTCAGTAGGGAAAGACACAATCTTACAGTATGAGCCTATTTCAGTCCTGATAAGGTGCTGTTAATGCTTTCCATGCAGGGATCTGACCTTTTCTGGCTTTAATGGATCATGTAATATTTGTGTACAGTTTTTAATAGCTGCTGTGGGAGAAGTGCCTAGCACCAGCTTGCACAGGTATTACTGTAGGCAGAAATCATTGCGAGTAGAGGCCCAATAGCTTTACCTGGAATTTTTTGATGGGAGGGGGTGATATTTTAAAATCATGCGGCCTAACCCTGCACTTCTCACTCAAATTCATTGATTTTAACAGGAATCTTGCCTGAGCAAAAAGTGCAGAACAGGGCAGTTGGCTTATTTCATTATTTCAAAAGGCAACTGATTGGATGTCTGCCAGTCTGGGAGCTGTTTTATTTTTAGAGAATCCCAATTAAATTATACATAAAACAGCCTTTTGAACAGAGGAGAAATCATCCCTCTCCCCCCCCCCGCCGCCACACACCTTCTGGCCCCCTCAATCCAAGTAGTTCTAATATGGTACCATTTGAGAAGAAGAGTGATAAAAGGAACAAAGGGTCCTCTCCTGCTTAACTCTTAGTCAGGATCTGGCCCCACATGAGTAAGGACTTGCAGGATCAGATTATCATGGGTATTTAAAGGTTATCGCTCCAAATATATTTCAGAATTATTCTTTTTGTTTTAATTTCTGTGACTGTGGTCTTTAACCCATAACTGTCACCGAGAATTACAATATTAATCAGTTGAATAGCTGGCCCATGATTAATAATTACGAAGGTGGCCTTTTGACTTGAAAGCCATGTCAGAAAATTTTCTGTGACCTTTCGGTACTCATGCTCTGTAAGGGCCAGATCCTCCAATGTGCCAATCAGCTCCTGTGACATGCAGCATACCCTTTGCCTTGCATGAACTTCAATGGGGGCTGAAGAGTGCTCAGCACCTTGCAGGATTGAGCAGGATGGACCTGATCCTGCATCGTTGGAAGTTTATGGGAGTTTTGCCTGAACAAGGTCTACGGGGTCAATTTCAATGACATTGGTCTCTTGAATGAACCACAAGGTCTGCACACTTATATAAATACATCCTCACGTTAAACTAAGTCAAAGAAGGTTTCTTTTAAAATACATTAATAACATTTGAGGTAAAACATACGGAAGACCTTTAAGCAATAGAACTACGAGCACAAGATTTCTTTTTCTTTTTTAAAAATGGTGTTTGCAGAACTCTTTATGCATCATTAAGTTTTCTGGAATCCTAACCACAGCATGATGGATTTGTTTTAAAAGGTTCTAGTATTTAGTTTAGATTCACTTCAAAGGGCCATGTCAGAAAGAAGAAAATAAAGGCAGTTAGTTGCGTAAATCACAAGTAAAAATGAGAGGGAACATGAAGGTTCCAACAACTTTGCCATCAACTGAAAATAACAAAGTTTATTGTACTAATACAAGATTTTACTGTTCGATGCAACTAGAATATATTTGTTGAAGGGAGAATAATTTTTATTTAAAATATTTTTCATAGGGTTAGTGGTGGTGGTGGTTCTGCTGGGTTTTTTAAATCAGTTTGTTTTAATAAAACAGCTCAAAAAAGGAATAGGGTTTAATAATTATGCTTAACGGTCATTTTTCTTTGTCAGTTAATTGAAAGGACAAGGTAAAACATTGCTCGAGGGGAAATAAGCCTAGTGTCTTCAATATATGCTAATTTAGCCTTCTTTAAAATAGTAACTTTACTGTTGTATCTTTCTGCTTCATTTAAATAAAGAACACAAATATTTTCCACAAGTAAATGCAGATCTGTATATTTCTACTGCAAATATAAGCTCTTTTAATTTCTTTAGGAAATAAATAAATTAAAAAAACACACAAAAGCTCCTGAGTAAAGACTGCCCAAGGGGAGGGAGGAAAAAAAAAAACTCCTAAAACCACCATATTACCAAGCATTAATGCACCAAATACAATCTGGAACATGTCAAACAATGGTGTCCACCCACCTAAGAAATGTGCTAATCTAAATTCTCAGTTGCTGTTAACAATAATTAACTAAAACATGAAATATGAATATGGATCCAAGCAAGAGACAAATTAGTATTGAGAAACTGTGTTTAATAATCACCTAAAAGAGACCATCTGTTTATAAAGACCCCTTTTTCCTTGATCTCTGACATGTATTCATAATATAGACACAGCTGGATTTTTTTTTCCTTTTATAAATACCCTGATACTATAAAGTCCTACCTACAGTATATCTGGTATGAATGTTTGTCTCAAGTTTCAGTTGTTATGTCAGCACTCTGGGGCAATAAAATTTCACTTACAATCATCAGGCTTTGGAGTAAGTATTAAAACATTAGATGGACGGCACTGCTTTCTTTACTGGCATAGGGCAGTACTTGATTAATTTTTTTAACGCTGATCGTATTCTCAGTGCTCTCTGGAATAGGTGTCTAGATGTCTCCTGTTCTTTAAATTACTAGTACAGTCCTTACTGGGACTTGGGTTTGTTTTGTTTGTTTAAATAATTGTTATATTATATTACCAACAGAGGACACTACTTTGGGAAGATTGAAGGAAAGTTAGGTGACTTCTAGGTATCAAAAAGCAAAGCAATTCATATACCATGTTTTCAATCTACTTTAGAGAAGAAAAGAGAGGGAAAAAACACACACCATTGATCCTACACTTCTCACAGATAGAGGTCACTAATGGACTGAATTTGAATCAATGTGGTAGAAACCGCAAAGTTATATGGAAGTAATCTAGGGAAAAATGAACTCATTTTGAGATTAAAGAAGAGGTAGCAGAGATGATTAAGAAAAGCCCTCACCTTCACAGAAACAATGTTATCCTAAAGCCACCCTCTTTCCAGTCTGTTAAACAGACAGTGCCATAATGGGAAAGCCTGATAGAGTTGGACATTTGAACCACTGCTTGTTTTTGAGTTTGTAAACCTCAGTTTACCTTTTTCTTCTGTTAAAAAGTATGGAAAAATCAAACCTGATAAGATGCTACACTTTGGAGATCTGCTATTTTAAGCAATTCAAGACTAGCACATTCTTGATTCTGGATTGAAACCATAGCCCATGTAATGCAGATTCCAACTGGGAGGGTGTAGAGTTGCTATAGGGTGATATGCCTAAATCCTAAATCAAGCTATCCAACAGGCCAGGATATAAATGTGACCTGTAACAGTGACTCAGATTAGATCCAGACAGAGGCAAACCAGGATAAAATATCAACATAAGAAATATAGGGTGTATGTGTGTGTGTCAGGAGGGAATCTTTTTAGAATACCATGTGCATTCCAATACAATTCCTCTTTGTTGCAGCCTTGGACTTTGAAAACTGTGAGGAGTGTTCTAATCACAGATAATTTTACAAGCACTGCATTAACACGGAGATTAGAATTGCTTCATTTACACAGTTTCTGGCCTGCATGATCATTCTTTTAACTGCCTGGTTACCCAGTCAGGAGGGAGAACAGCAATTTAGACAGAAATTCCTCTACAAATAGAGAAGTTCAAGGTGCATATGCAATGCCCCATCATAGCCCAGTAGCAGGGGCTAGTTGCATAGATATTTTGCAATGTTTCATTCTGGATTCATTTTCAAGAGCAACATCAATCTGGAATAAATCAGTATTGTATTTATTTATTTTTTTCTACAAGTCACTTTTTAAATTTAGTAATCCTGGCTTTTAGATGCATCTGTTGTATCAGGGTGCTGCAGAGCCATGCCCCAATGACAGCCATGCACATTACGACTCTTTATTTCAAAGAGAGAGAAAAAAAAGATTTATTGGTGCGGTACCTTTAAATTAATTTGAAAAAATGACAGAAGGCTAGTGCTGTGTAGTCCCCCCTCCCCCCCCCCCGCCGCCATGCACACTTTCATTTCCATATAGATATAAAGCCCTCTCAGTGACTTTTCTCTGAATTCATGATTGAATAAAAGGTGCCTTTGGGTAAAAATCACATTATTCAATGAAGCCATGAATGAGGTGCATGGGAAGTTTAGGGGTTGTTGGGTTTTTTTTTCTGAGTAAAGACTGCAGGATTCGTCTCCACACGTTAGCTCAAGCTTGAGATCTATTAGATTCTATTAGTTTGCAAGCTCTGAGAAGTTAGATGCAGTAGATAAAAGTGTGTGTGTGAGAGAGAGAGAGAGAGAGAGAGAGAGAGAGAGCGCTCTGACTGGGTTTAGTATCTCTCCCGCTTCCCAGAAAATGCAACCAGCCTCTTCTTTTCTGTTTAGCAGTGGCTCTGCATGACCAAAAAGCAGCATCTGCTTTGCAGCCGGTGTTTTGTTTTTGTTTTTATCCTCACACGACGGAGAGGTGTTTTGTTTTGTGTTTTTTTTTTTAAATCATCATGATTTGACTATTTACATTAGAGGCTGCTGTCTATTTGGAAGACTTGATGCAATTTTTTCTCTCTTGCTCTCACTCATGCACCCACCCCTGGTCATGTCGCTGTAGGGATCTGATGAATTCTGATGCTTGTACAGTTAGTTCCCTTTTCTCCCCTTGGCTGTTCATTTGGATTTCTTAATGCTTGTCAGCAGCAAGCGATCTGCCATCTCCTCCGAACCTAGCTCATCTGTTAAAATTCCAGTTGCCAAAAAGATCCCCCCCCCCTGCTGCCCCCCAAAATAATCAAACACCACTCCCACCCCTCGAGATTATAACTCAGAGGTTCGTTTCTACAGATCTTCTAGGTGTTTCCTTTGAAAGCTGGAGCCTTGTTTCTCGATCATGGGGAGGTTGGGGTGCACATACGTGCCCGGGGAGGGGGGTTGTTTTTTGTATGGATGGTAAAATGGTAGCGGACAATCTATGGTCATCAAAATGATTTGCGATGATGAGGATGAAAGCTTTGAGATCTACTCAGAATACACTCTGATTGAAACAAACCAAGGCCAGGAAACTTACACTGAAATTCACTAACAGGCGTAAAATAGCCGAGCAACCCTCCTGACACTTGTCACATACCATTCAATAATGTGTGTGTGTGTGTGTGTGTGTGTGTGACACACACACACACGGTCTCTAATGAGATGGAGGGTGATATCTCTAGTATAGAACCCGATCCTGGATCATTAACTTTTTACCTCCTTCTATTGAGGTGGGGGGTAGCTGCAAACTACTGGGGAACTGGAATTAGCAGGGAGGAAAAGGGGAGAAATGAAATCTCATCCGTACCTGGCAGGGCTGGGAGTCCTTCTCCGGCACCGATCATAATCCCCCTCTGCGCCTTTTGCCCCCCACACCAAAACTTTTGCAGCAGCTGCCGGCGCTTCTCCGTGGTGGTGGCCGGGCCGGTCGCCTTTGGCAGTATCCAATGCGGTGCGGGCGAAAAGCTGCCGGAGCCCGAGCCCGCCCTGCAGGCTCCGCTTCCCCGCAGGCTGGCGCTTGCCTGTGCCTCCTCCCCGGAGCGCTCCGTTCCCCTTCTCTCTCCTTCCTCCCTTAGGAGGCAGCGGCATCATCCTCCCCCTTTCTCCTCCACCTCCTCCTCCAACGCGCAGCCCAGGGCGCGGGCATCCCCAGCACGCTTTCTCTCCGCGCTTCTCTCCCTGCCCTCCCGCTGCCCCCCAATAAATAAATGAAGGGAGGAAGGAAGGGAAGGAGAAGCCGGAGGAACCGGATCAAGCCTGGTCTTTTCTCCGCCGGAGACGCGTGGATCACATGAGGAGGAGCCACAGAGACCCAGGACCCCGTGCAGCCTCCAGAGGGACCGGACACCTATGTGTGAATATACGCGGGTCCGTCTGTCTCCTTCTCGCTCCTCGTCCTGGGCTTGCTTTCAGCCGGGCTTGCAGGCTGACCTTAGCCGTTATGATGCCCCAGATCTGACTATTCCCTGCTAATGTAAGTCGTGCTTTTTCCTCTCTCTCTCGCTCTTCTCCCCCTCCCTGCCTGACACCCCAGGGAGATGTTTACAGTAATGAATTCAGTTGATAGCCATCTCTCTCTCCCCCTCTCCTGGAGTCCCTCCCACATTGCTAGTTTAAAGAATGCTTGGAAGGCAGCGCAGGGCTGCAACTTAGAGCTTTCCAAGAGGCAAAGTCAGGCTCTGAGGGTTGGGTTGTTGTTTTTTTTTCGTTTTGTTTTTTAACCCACCCCTTGCCGAAAGCGGTGTCTGCCCCATCAGATTAGTGCCTACGCGCAACTTACTATATGGAGCGCTGGCAATGCGAAGCGCGCTAGAAGGGTTACAGTCTAGATCCGGGCCGATGTGCGTGCTTTAGTTGTTTTAATGGCTAAGAGGGGCTCTCCTTGCAGCCCTCTCGCCAAATAGCTGTGCCAAAGAAGGTAACACTGGCAACAGAGCGCTATTCTTGCATAATGAATCCCTCTCCTCCCCCCGTTAGGAATAAGGCCACCGTGTGATCTGCGACTGTTCCTTTCTCCTGTCTGAGGGCTATTGGACCCTATCAACGGGGATTGGTTTAAATAAAAGAAACTCCCGGGGCCAGTGATCCAAAAGGAGAGGTTCCCCCCAAATTATAATAATCCTCTCCGCCAACATGGCGTTATTTCACTTGCATGCAACCTCTGACGATTTCTTTCTCTCTCTTTCTCTTTTCCCCTCTCTAAGAACTTTTATCTGGGAAATAACAACAAAACAATACAATCATATCCTTGGGGAAAGAGACGGATCTTTTTAAATACTCTCTCTGATTGCCCTGATCAGCCAGCCAGACTTTAAAACTGCTGGAGAAACCTGGGGATGTATTTTATGGCCAACTATGTCTTGCCATACATATCAAATAAACCCCATACTGATGTCTTGGACGGAGCCAAGAACCCCTTTAGTTTTTTGTTTTTTTTTTTTGGGGGGGGGGGTTGCACACGTTCCAGATTGTCTGCATTTCTTTCAGTGGGAAAGAAAAAAAAAACAAACCCTTCCTAGTTCACTAGTAAGTGCCTGCCATGTTCTAACAAGTCCAGATAAAAGCTGTGTTATTTAATTTTGAAGAGCAAGTTACAATATAGACTTTCGGGGGCGGGCAGCGGGGGGACGGCTACCTGGAAAGTGCAGGACACAGATTGTGTTTTAAGTTATTATAGGGGAGGGTAGAGAGGAAAAGAGAGGGGAGAATAGGTGAATTCGATCAATTCCATGTGTTTATTAGCCGGGAAAGGCAATTGAAGTGTCTCGGGATGTATTTATTCGTTGCTTTTGACTGCATGATGAACTTGAAATGTCTGTTCATCTGTAGTTTAAAAGTGGAACCATTTGACATCGGTTTCTGAATCTTATTCTAAATTCATTTGGGGGGTCTAAATTATTCCCCCCCTTTTCAAGGGCATACCTCATCCTGAGGCCCCTTGATGGGGGAAACGCTATTTGATGCACTAAACAGAGATGGCCAATGTTTAGAGAATGGACTTGTGTGCCTTACTCTGTGCCCCTCTCTCCTTTATAAACCCTGTCACACACACCACCACCACCAGCGCTACCACCACTTTGACTTTCCCTTCCACCCGCCAACCTTTCCCCACAGTGTAGTGCCCTTAAAGGTGGATAGAGAAAGGCTACAATTATAGCGCCCTGGAGTAGACCGCAGCCCAGACAGGTTGTATTGCAGAAGTGCGCTCTAAAGAATGCCCAGGGGCAAATCAGGGGCGAAGGGCAGCCTGCCTGCCTGTGCCATCTTGCCAGGAACTTCCCTCCGCGGATGCCACATCAAAGCTTTGCTGCTCACTGCACTGCCCAGTCCCGGAGCTTTGTTTCCCGGAGCACAGCAGAAGCCGCCTGTTACCGCCACCCCCCCTGACCTTGATCTTGCTTCCAGATGACACATTTCTCTACACCGGTGCAGTGCCGCGACTGGGGAGGGGGGAGACTAGAATATCCTGCCCTTCTGTAGGGGCTTGGGGGTGACAGGAGTTGTCTGCATGATGGCAAACGCCTAGCGGCTTTATTACCTTTGCAGCACAGGGGTGGCAGCAGGTGTCTTCTCCAGAGTCCCACAGGGATCAATAGGATTCTGGTCACAAACCATGGCCAGGGCGCTTGTGCCGCGAGTTCGCCCGGGCTCAGACAGGAGTACTGTGCAAGCCAGGGAAAGCTGAAGCGCAGAGCTGGCCCCGTTCAAGGCAGGGTGGAAATAATCACTAATGAGGAGAAGGACTGCCGCCATCAAACCTACTCTCTGCGTGCAGCTTCATGCTGGCCCCGAGGAATGAAAGTAGCGCCAGCCCTAAGGGGTTAAATGGGACCTAAACATTCCAGAGAATGAACGGAGTCTTTCAAAGCTCGATTCGGAGTCTTTTTTAAAGGACCAGGAGCCCTGTTAGGGCGATGGGGGGCTTTTAAAGGTAATTATTTTAAAATTAGTTTTACTGAAGCTGAGTGACTGATACAAGGTGAGAGACATTTTCTCCTTGCCAACCCCTACAAATAGCCTCTTTTAAAAAGCTATCAATGGGACTAATTGCAAGGGAGGTTTGCTGCACTATCTCCACCCCCGCACCCCCCACCCCAGGATAGAGCCGCTCTTCACAAATGCCTGGCTGTAGGTGCTGGAACTATGGATGCTGAAGCACCTCCAGGCTTGAAGCGGTTTCCTTTCTATGCAGGCTTTGCAGTTTGGTTCAATGGCTCTCAGCCACCCCCACTACACAAATTGTTCCAACACCCCCGCCTGACTTGGTGAGATCTGCTTTGCGTAGCAATGTTGGAGCTTGCTGCTCTGACTTGTAGGCACAAAGAGTAGCCATAGAGTTATGTCTGGCTCCCCCATCCCAAGTTAAGGTCAAAGAGAGAGAGAGAGAGAGAGAGAGAGAGAGAGAGAGAGAGAGAGAGAGAGAGAGAGAGAGAAGTGTATAGACCAACACAGTCGTCAATTCTAGCTCATCCCATCCCAGAAGGAAAGATGCAACTGACCCAGCTGTTACCTGCTGTAGGGAGGTTCCTCTTAGGGAATCTCACCCAAACCCCACTGGGTCAGGAAGGTTGAAAGGAGAGAAACTTACAGAAGAGAGGGACTCCTGCATGGTATTGTTTTAAGGATCACCACCAAGGTCTCCTTTTTTTCATAGCTGGCAATGGTCAGCATCACCCCAGCTTCCTCTTAAGGAAAGGGAGGACGGAAAGGAGCTTCCGGAGCTGCTGTCCAGCCGGTCATTGAACCCTGACACCCCACTGGCTGGCACGGACGAGCTCACGGCTGAAGTGGTTAAAACGCCCTTTTTAATTTTTTTTTTTAATGTTCTTCCCCCTTCCCCCAGCGCTTCCAGCTCAACAAGGCTGAGCGATCTTATCGACGTGTGATCATTACTCACTGGCGACAAGCAGAGCCGCAGAACTCCTAAGTGAGTGTGACAGCTTTCCAACGTATGGCTGCAGCGCACCCAGCCTCAGCCATAGTCTTCCTCAAACTGTGTCTGGCGGTTTAACCCTTTGCAGCCTCACAGAAGAGCACAGGTCACTGGGAAACCCCAGCCCAGCTGGGGTTGCCTATTGAAGGTCAACAGCAAAGATGCTTGGCTTATGTCTTTTTATAGCGTGTCCGTTTCTATTCTTAGTTTGCTTTAAACAGTGTAACTCCGTTCTAGCTTGGGAGACAAACATTTCTCCTCTGTGTTTAGGGATGATCCTCTAGTTAAAAACAGACCCCTGTGGGGACCACATCTTTTGTCCCTGGTTTGGGAGAGGTCTCGAATCTAGCATGTAAAACTTCAGACAAGTCCTCCCCCTTCGCTATTTCTCCCTCTGTCTCTGGCATTTTCCCCATCGAGGAGGGTGATGGAGCCGAAAGTACGTATTTGGAAATAGTACTCCATTCAAGCTTCACCTTTTGCAGGGTTATTTATAGTAGCTTCAACAGGGACAAGTAAAGGGACCCACAAGAAAAAAGTGAGAGTCCCACGTAGGCAATTCGCCAGTGTTCAAAGGAAAGCTTTACCACCACCATTAAACTTGAACATGTGGGGACACGTTGCCTTCGGGGGGGGGAAGGGCATTTTGAAATGGGAGAGCTAAGTCTTGTGTAAGTCACAAAGACAATCGCGGGGGCAGGCGAATCTTTCAAAACTGGATCCCACCGGGCTCGATTCTGCTCCGGTTTCTGAATCGACTTCCACTGCTTTGTAAAGTTTTAAACACGGAGGAAAAAGAGAGAGAAAGAAACCGACAGGCAGAGGCATTATCAACGCTCCACCGATTTTTAATGTGCATTTTAAAAACAACTTCCCAATAACGGATCGTGTCCCCCCCTCTAAAGAGCTAATATCAGTTGAACGAAACCCATCGATTAAAAGGAGTAAAGATTCTGTAAGAATGTCTTTTCCAGAACTCCAAACTGATAGTCAGGTCAATACATCTAATCTGCTTTTTCTTTTCATTAAGACTTTAAAACTAGACTGGACAAAACACAGAAGGGAATCATGCTGTACTTGCCAAGGGATAGATCAAGTTTATCCCCCCATCTCTTTAATGTCTTTGATGTATACACAAAATCAAACAAGCCTCCCTGAAAGACTTTATAAAACGCATGAAATATTCCGGAGACAGTTATTAAAAAAAAAAAAAACCCGATGGCATAAATACCGTGATTATGCCAGAATGAGTCAAGTCTCACAAATATGATTATCATTTCTATCATCCCACTTATGTACAAACAGGAAGCTTTCTAAAAGGGAAAAATTACACATCAATGCCCAGAGAAGCATTAAACAGCAAGGCAAGCACTATGCTGTTGTGGAATTGCTTGTAAGTCTCTTTGCTTTGCCAAGGTGGCAGCATAGCACAGGGTTAGGCTCCTTGGAGGAACACAAGAAACATCAACATTCAAGAACACATTGTAGGATAGCTGAGGAGTGCTAACCTACCAGCTTTTAAAACCTCCCCCCACCTATTTTAGGCTGATTTATTTATTTATTTATTTATTTCCCTCCTTTGAATGATTAATCTTGGTTATAGCCTGATTGCTTAGACCTTAAACAGTGTCTTTTTCTAAAATTGATGAAGCTTTTTCTTTTCTTTATATGCTTTATATGGTTGTAAAGGAAATCAACTGAAAGGAGAACACAGAAATATATACTTCTTAAATGATCTGTGATTATAAGTGGGGCTAGCCTAGAGTGATGTGCCAGTGATCCATACTAAAGGCCCGCTGATGCAATTACTTTTAAGAGAGACAGAAACGCTATAACATAAAAAACAAAACAAAAAAACTTATTTTGCAGAGATGGCATTAGAATGATATTTGTACATTATAAGTGGAAGAAAGGGTAAAGGGAGCTCCAGATATTTCTCTTGATTCAAATAAATGAATCTGTCACAGAATGCCTTCCCTCACCCTGGATTTCTCTTTGCAAACATTCTTCACACACTTTTTGTAAGTTCACCACAGTGTACTTCATTTATAATACCTCATTCAACTTCATGTCCCAGCCCCACACGGCTTTTCCCAAGCACAGGGTGAAAGAGTGAGAAGAAAAGTCTCACTACTGAGATCCTGGGCTTCTTTACCCTTCCTTACAGCTTCCCTTCCTGTCTACCGTTTAACAGTGCCCACTGGATATATTGAATCCTCTTGTTAACTAGTTAAGAACCCCACCCTTACTCAAATATCTCCCCAATTTGACTCCTACAGAGTGGAAGCTTGCAGAGTGTGTCACCCTTAGGCTTACTCCATTCTGTCACAGTACCTGATCAAAAATCAACTGAAGTGTATTCATTTACTTCAATGGGCTTTGGATCCTGAATTCACAGGAGACAGAAGGGGAAATTGGGACTGTAGTCAATTTCTGGCAAATAAAATATGTGCTTTTTACTTAGGAACATTTTTTATTTTTATCACTGTGGTTTGGAAAGAAAGAAAGAAAGAAAGAAAGAAAGAAAGAAAGAAAGAAAGAAAGAAAGAAAGAAAGAAAGAAAGAAAGAAAGAAAGAAAGAAAGAAAGAAAGAAAGAAAAAGAATTCAGTAATTTCCCCAGATACCTAAAAGAAGAAAAATCTGTGCAGTGACAGGCCATTATGTTTTTTAATCATTACTGTATTGTATTTTGAATTCTGGGAAAGAATGACAGTATAAAACTGTTTGTCTGCAAATTAATAAAACAATTAAGAACATAACGGTGGCCATACTGGGACCAATCAATGGTCCACCTAGCTCAGTATCTTTCTTCCAACAGTGGCCAGTGCCACGTGCTTCAGAAGGAATAAACAGAATAGGGCAATTATTGAATGATCGTTCCCCTGTTGTCCAGTCCCATATCTAGCAGTTGAGGCTTAGGGACACCCAGAGTATAGGGTTGCATCTCTGACCATGTTGGCTAATAGCCATTGATGGACCTATCCTCCATTAAAACAGTTTAGTTAGAGTTATATAAACTTGGAAAACCTGGATTACCAGGTTTTCTCTGAGCTCTTAATTTTAGAGTGAATTAATGTAATGTAAAAGTACCATTTGTGTTCTGAACTTGAGTCATTTATGTAAACAAGGACAGGATCTGATATTGAGCCTATAAACTATTACTGACCTGCAGGATAAGGTCCTGCAATTTCCAAATATAAAATGTATCTATTTTGGAGGCTTTTCTTTCTTTCTTTTCTTTTCTTAATTGCCTTCCCAATTCATAGTTATCTGCTATATATTGACTCGGAAGGGTCACTTCGGTATCACCAAGTAATAGTGTGCACAGTGCTGCACTTCACTTCACGGCTTGCCCTAGCAGAGATCCTCCGTTCTTTCCTCTTGGAGGTTTCTGCAATTAGCTTTTGACAAAATCATGACAACCTGTTTCTGAGAATTGCCTTCAGGCCATTCCTCACCATCTATTTCCAATAGACACAGGCATCTGGGGAGTTCCGTGGATCTCCTCTTGTCTAAGCATGACCAACATGTTTCAATGTTTTCTGTTTGCAATTTCTTTGTTATTCTTGTTCTTCCAATAAAACCAGGAAATAAGCTGGGCAAAGTCATTCTAAGATCAAAGTCTCCTGAAAATATTTGTTTTTATTTATATATGTATTTAATTGTATTTATTTAGTGATAGTTGTTGTGGACACCTTAGAGACACCTTGTCAAAGACTGTTAAAGCCTGACAAGATGTAGCTAGATAGTATGTGAAGAGAGATACACTAGAAATTAGACAGATACCCAGACAGATAAAACTAGACTACAATGCAAAATGTTATTATGTTCAAAAGGAGGCTGGATAGCCATCTGTCTTGGATGGTTTAGACACAACAAATCCTACATCTTGGCAGGTGGTTAGACTCGATGACCCTTGCGGTTACCCTATGATTCTATGTTTGAGGAGAGGCCCTTTACCCATTATTAGCTGGCATGATTTCTGCCCAGTGTAACTCAGGACAAATTGTGGTCAGAGAATCACTGATGTCCACTTTTTGTGCAACAAATAGTGTATTCAAATAATCACAGGTTCAGTTTTGGCCAATAATTTGCACCTGAAATTCAGGTCACTTAGTTATCTAAATAACTGGCTTGTGAGGACAAGAAGCTGGCTAAGAATCAACAGGCATATGAATTGCTCCTGCAGTTATTTGTGTGCCCAAAATCTCAACTGAAAATGGAAGACTGATAAACAAGATGGCCCCTACCTGAGATGAGAGAGAAAGAGAGCTTATTTGTTACTTCACTACCTAGCATGGTGGAAGCTGGAACTGTAAGAAAAGCCCTTTCTCCATGATGAAAAATGGACCTTGTGGGTTGTTCCTGAAACAGCATAGAAACTCTTTTATCTATTAAAACAAGCCATTGAATTAAGTAGGGAAGTTGTCCATCTCTGGCTCTGTGAGGGAATCTTTATCCATTCACCAAGCCACCCAGCACATGCCTATCAGAGAGACACGCTGCTGGCCATGTACAGAACTGAAAAAGTGAACTACAATAAAAGTCACTCCATCGAATTCACTATCTTGTCTCCTGTGCCTTCATCTCTCCTCTTTCACTTTAAGGGGAGAAGGGCTAGAAGACAGACAATCAATACAGATCTAGAAACGACACCAGCTTTTGATCAACAAGGCCATCTGCCCTACTTCCCAAATAATCTCAAAAGCCTATTGATTCTAATTTTCTACTGATTAAAAAGTCATGTTCATTTTTATTTGCATATTCATAGATTAAAGAGGCAGAAATCCTTCCTTCTTTTCTGTATCATTCAGTCTGTTTTCAGCAGGTCTCAATGAACTTTAGTATGTCCAAGGGGGCCATTGTTATGAAAGGGACATTTCAAATGATTTAACAGGATCCACTATGCTTACAGCTCAATAAACAAAGCAAAAGAGAGAAGTTCAATCCCCTTTTGAACGTATATATATCTCTGCTTATGAGTCAAATATTGTAACTGTGCTACAAGCATTGATAAAAGCTGTACTACTAGATTTGAGGAATAATGATTTTGATTCCTCTATGAGGTTGGAAGAGCCACATGACACACTGAACTCTTAATGGTCTGGGGTATTCTGAATGTTCATTGTACTTTTGAAATATTTTGAACCACTGTAACTCAGATATCACTTTCTGAAGACTCAGATAATACAATGAAGGTAATGGTTGGGATTGTCAGTGGAGCTAAGCACCCAAATCCCATTTAAATTCAGTGGAAATTGAGCACTTAACTCCCATAGGCTTCTCTGAAAACTCCATCTGATAATTCCAGAGGAGTACCATACTGAATCACATTGAAATCCTGAAATAAAGAAGAAACAAAACTATCCCTTAGCATCAGAACATCTTAGGAGCAATGGATAGTTTGAAGGGAAATGACTGTTGACCAAACACCAGGGATTCTAATAAAAACTCTTACTTACACCCATTTTACACTCCATTGACATCAGTGGAATAATGTATGATTTATATCAGTGTAAGCAAAAGGAAATGGCCTTATATGTACACGAAAGGATTAATTCCCATCTTCTCCCTGGGAAGCTGAGGGGGAGAGTCCTTTATATGAGCTGGGAGATTGAGACAGGAAGACTGTCTCAGAGTCAAGAGAATGTCTTGAGAATGTCAGAAAGAGACTCCATTTTGAGGGCAGAACATAGACTGCAGAAGATCACAGTAGGCAGGGGACTATAGGTTCCACAAGAATAATTCATAGTTTAAATCTTTAAATGCCTTAAATAATAGGTCTTTTCCATTTTGAAACTAGAATAGTTTCCCTAAACCTATCAGATGCTTAGAGTTGTTAAATGTTTAACTTTACAAAAACCAACAACCCTAAACTGGACCTTTAAAAGCAAGTAGGTTACAGAAGAGAATTTTTTAAAGTGTTTGCTGTAGTTAATTTAGTTGGGGCACGGTATTGATATGTCTAAGACTATATCACTCCTCTCTCTTGGCCAGAGGTAGGTAAGATTGGTCAGTACTCATTGTTATTGGTTAAGGGTAAAGAAGGAGTGAGGTCTCTACTCATTAAAAGACCAATTAGGAAGTGTGAGGATTCAGAGAGGACACAGAAGAACAACAACTGACCTCAAAATACCAGGTATGGCCAAAGTCCCCCTTGGAATGTTAAAGGTCTTCTTCAAAGTGGTACCGTCAACAGAAATGTGTTATAGATACAGTATAGAGCCCTGTCCTGCTAGCATTACTCATGTGAATAACCCTAATTTCCATGGACCTACTGACATAAGACAAGCAGGGTTTTCCCATAGCTTTTGAGAAATTTCTGAAATATTGAGCTCTTTCCACTAGCTGGTGGCAAACCAGTATTCAGTGCCAGAGACAGTTAATCTTATGTAGCAGTGTCTGCAGGGGAAAAAATATAGCTTTCATGTTGAAATCCATTCTGAAGGAGTCTTTTCTGGAACACTGCCTATTTATTACAGAACACAGATGACATTTTGTGAAGATGGTGGACATTTTATATTTGGTTTTGTTTTTTAAAGAAAAATGTTACTGCAAAACAGGTGAAAAAGAAAATCAGACACAATGTCAGCTTCCTTAAGAAGAAAACATAAAGAAAATAACTTGAGCATCAGAGAGCACAGACCAAGAATCTTTCCCTTCTGAGGGTATGTCTATACAGCTGATGTTTTAATGTGGCTGTGTAGTCACGGTTCCAGTGCTGGGAGAGAGTTCTCCCTACGCTGTAATAAAACCACCTCCATGGGGGGAATAGCTACCAGTGCTGGGATCACGGATCCCAGCACTGTAGCACTGTCTACGCTGCCTCTTTACAGCATTGAAACTTGCATCGCTCGGGGGGTATTTGATGCCACTACAGAGCAGAGCACAGAGATAAATAAACAAGAATCACATTATGCTGCTTCTCCAGAAGGTCCCTGTTCCAATGTCTATTACTTGAGGGCAGAAAAGTATGTCATTCTGCTGCAGACTGATCACCTGAAAGAAAAGCTAAAAAGCAAGCAAAACTACCTAGCAGATGGTATCTATTTGGCATCCTGATAAATTGACACTAAATTTTCAGATCTTTGAGAGGATTCTGAGGTAATGAAAACGTCTTGTGAAACAATTTGTTTAGCTTTTCAGCAGTACAAAACACCCATGTTACAAATTTGTAGACAGTGAGAGATAGAAAGGTAGTCAGAGTAGTCAGCACCTTTTCAATCTGCATTAAAACAAATGACCTGGCTGATGCACTGGTTTCATTTCTCTCAATCCCAAACTTGTTTTCAAGATCTGGTAAAAGAGCGTTTATGCCACTTTAATGGTCTCTTTATAGCCAGGAAGATTTTGCATTTTAGACTTAGGGAACTGTTGATAGAATGAAGGAGGTTAGAACTCTGACTAGTTTTACTGAACCAGTGAAACATTCATCACGCATTCAGGAAAATATTCCTTTATGGCTGAAAGATGGAAGGGATGTCGTTTAATGAGGTATGAGTACTATATGGAAGTGGAAATACACTGCTGAAAGGTATGAGGCTACTTGTGTTGATATTATGAAGAATATTTTTGTCATTGATATGAATCACATTTCTCATAATGTCATTCCCATTCTTTAGAAGGGACTGGGAAAGATGCTATATTTTATTTGGCCTTTGGGATACTGAGAAAATCTGTCTGGTGAGCAAACTCATTTACAAAAGCTTACCGGGACTGCAAGCTTAGAGTGAGCTTAATTAAGCTTCGGGAAGGCATCAAATGATAATTTTGTCTCTCTTGTTTCTTCTTCTTCTCTCAGCCTCTGCAGTTCTCAAACCCACAAGTCTCTGGGGAACAGCCTGTTCCCACTGTACATTTTATACATTGGTGCAATATGCGATAGAGAGAGGATCATTATATTCAAAGAAACCAGTTCTATGTGTAGTGTTCACATGGATCACAAACCATTATTTTTTCCCCATCACCTTGACCAATGAAACACTGTACTTATTTCAATCTGATTTCTTGCGTTTAACTCAAAAGGCATCTTCCTCAAATCACAGTAAGTTTTTTTTTGTCTTCAGTTAGTGCTGCTTCTTTGGTAGCTATTAATGTTACCAGGAGTGAGTTACAGTGGGCTCATTTAGTCAAACACTACATAGACACTGTGTCACAAGCAGAGTAGTTATTAGGAACAGTCATGAGAATATCCTCAGGATAAGCTGAGCTTCTCATTTGAATCATAAAATCTTCTTCCTTTCTTTGTCTCAGGCAGAAAGAATACTAAGAACTTAAAACTCTTTTTTTTTTTTTTTTTTTTTTTTGTGGGTCAGGAGGAGGCAATAAAGTCCTTTCTGAAGAAAACTGAGCGGCTTGAGTATTTAATAGTTTATTGGGAACTTTGCGTGAGGCAAAATGATGGGAGGGAGGGAGGGAGGGAAAGGTTTCATTTATTTTATTACTATACTTTACACTCAGAGTTCTAAGAGGCACTGGTGCCAACTTTCACAATTTTATCATGAATTTCATGATATTTAATGTTTATGTTAAAGCCCTAGTTTCTGGAGTCAGCTGATTATATGAGAATCACAGCTCTTGTTTTTAAAGAATAAGTTTCTGTTGCTCAGAAAAGCTTGAAAATGTGAACCCTAGGGGCTCAAAACCCAGATGGCAAGTAAAAAGAACTCAGACAATGTTATTTTTAATATCTCATTATTTTAAATCCAGTCTCATGATTTATGGAGATGTGAGTTGTAAATGCTTGGATTTGGCAGTTCTGCTGTTATCTTTATCCCAGGTATTTCTCAGTTATCCATCACCATGGTACATAATCTGTCCCTGATTCTCAATTATTTTTCAGTAGCCAGTGTGCAAATCCATGCACGCTGCTTCACTACTATCTTTAGCACTTTCTATCACTTCACCCACAAGGAACAGGGCCACCTTGACATTTTAATCCAGATGCCCCAAGATGAAAATCTTCTCATTATAAATCAATTATATCCACAAATATTTCATCGTTAGACAGTTCAGTATAATGATAATTACCTGAAGATGCTGTTATGTTTCAAGGAACAGGGGAACTTCTTAGTTCAAGGCACTGAGGATAAAAAATGAGATACATGAACCATAGACTGCTTAAATCATGCCTTCACTATATGAGTTTTCACATAGCACTGCCTAAACTCTCATGGTCTGGTTTTTGCTCTTCCTTACACAGCTTTTACATTGATGGAACTCAACTGACTTGACTTGACTTATTCTTGATGAGGGTAGATGATTACTGAATCTGGGCCTCAAAATCTTGTTCCAGACACTGGGATGGATTCTCTGGGAAAGTTTCTTCTTTAATTGTTCCAAAGTCCTAATCAGGAATCTAGGGGGGAATGTCCTTACAGTTATTCCCTGTCAACTTAGTAATGACCATCCATATGGACTTATACATATGTGAGTGCAGATAAATGGGGAAAATTTCTCTACTGGGGTAAGTAGGTGAAACTCTATTGAAGTCAGTGGAGCTGTGCCCATTTATACCAGCAGATAATGTAGCTTTTGCTGTGATGGATCAGGCCTCTAGTACACCTAGGACAGCATCCTGCTACTTCTGAAAATGGCCAGTATCTGAAGTTTAAGAGCAATGTGCACTAATCTGTAAAGAACCTGGCTAATTGTACAAGCTACAATTCTGGATTAAACAATAAAATAATAATAAAAAGCTAAGAGTGAAGAAACAGAAGTCAAAGATATTGATGATCTTATTCCAGTTGAGTAGCCAGCAAGGCACATTGTATTAATTGGACATGGAAGAGTTCTCTTTTGTTTTGAACTGTTTTTTTAAATGCTCATATTTTGTGAAGCATGTGCGTGCACACACATGAACACACACAACTGGGCTATTAAGACTCAATAGATGCATTGTTTTGTCTTTCTTCTTTCTTTTTCTCATCATTCATTAAACGATACACAATGACTTGCCTCCCCACATTATTTAAAAATCTATTTCTTTACTCCTCATGTTTTATTGTGAACAAAAAGTAGTCTTGTGCCGCAAAGGCTCATCAAAGTCATAATTATATTTCTTTTGTCTGCATTGAACTGTCTGTCATCTGTTAGCATTTGAATGTGCTCTATGTCTTTCTGCATTTGTCTGCATTCTTCCTCATTATTTACTGCTCCTCCATCATCCACTACTGATTGTTAACTTCTTTCTGCTCTCTCTGCCTTTAATTTTTCTGACCTGTTATTAACACTGTGTTTGACCTTCTAGCTGTTCCAAACCAGAAACATTGGTGATGCTTTTTTGTATTTTAATTTTGCAAATGTACTAAAATATATTGTTTATACTAATAGCACTGATGTTTATCTACATGACCAGTCTGCTAACATAATCTGCCAAAAGAAGGGAGGAAGTTTTGTTAAGCAACACAAGTCGGAATCATGCGATCCCAGATCAAACAAACACCTTCCCATTTTTTCCCCCAAGCTTCCCTTTACGCATGGAGCACCCTCTCTGAAGTAATTGGTGAAGTCAAAACCTCTTCCAAATCCTTCCTCAAAACCCTCTTCTACTGTGATGCCTATGATAAATTATCAACTAACAATGGTTAGAGAGGTGGCCAGTAAGGATTAAGGACTGCTGATATAATTTCTGATTTGGGTTTATTTTTAGCATTCGTAATTCTGGTTTGCTATAGTTAATTATAAATATGTCATCTTGAAATCTGCTAATTGTCCCATAGCTGATAAAAGGTGTTCATAGCAATTTACAGTTGTCCTCCCTCCCTCTGATGCCCCTCCCTCCAAGTGTTGGTTACAGCATTTGCTATGTCTTGACTTAATTCAGATGGCAAATGTTGTGAGACAGTGGGTCATTGAACATTTGAACAGCACCTAGCACAATGGAGCCTTTGAAGCCTACTGTAAAGCAAATAGTAGATACGTACCTCCTGCCCCCACTGAAGTCAATGTGGGTTTTCCCATTTACTTCTCTGAGAGCAGGCCCTTAATCTTTGGGGTCATCATCTGTAAAATGAAAATAACGATGCTCACTTATTTCCCAGGAGTATTCTGAGACTTTTTGGAAAGAAGCTTGAGATAATCAGATAAAACACACAAAAGGGGGGCAAAATATTCTAAATTGTGGTCCAGAAACTTAGATGATGTAAATTGGAATTAGTAGAGGTACGCTGATTTACACATACTGAGGATATGGTCTTGAATGTCTTATTTTAACATAGATTTAAGCAAATTTGTCACAAGTCAATAAGGCTGACTTCAAAAACCTTGGAATTTCACTTTAATTGATAATAACAATACCTAGTTCTTATATAACATTTTACATCAGTAGATCCCAAAGTGTTTTAAAAAGCAGGAGAGCGTCATTGTTTGGGTTCAGAGGAACACCACAATATTCTCATGTTTCTCCAGCTAGAAGGTTACTAACCCCTTGGGACTGAAATATTCAACTAGAAATCTGACCAGGACAAGTTTTCTTTCACATTCAATTGCTATTTATTTTTTCTCCTGTTGTTATATGGGGTTGACCTTTCTCATAGTATTTGGGGCACTTCTACCTTGCATCAAGGAGAGCAGAGGCGATCACAAAAGTGAAATAAAACTTAACTGGACATTTTCCCTACTTTGCAAAAGCTTCGGTTTCCGTCTATTTTGACTTATGGGCAAATGTTTGTATTGGTTCTTATTTTATCCAAACAAGATTCCTAGATTTTATTGCCAGAAAGGGACTATTATTATAATCTAATTTGCTCTTCAGCATAACCCAGGCGATAAAATTTCAACCAGCAATACTTTAATTAAACTCAATAAAATGTGGTTGACCTACAGAATATCTTTCAGAAAGACATCTGCTCCTTTGATAAGCTGTTCCAATGATTAATTTTCCTCAGGGTTAAAAAATATGTGCCTTATTTCCAGTTTACGTTTGTCTAGCTTCAAATTCCAGCCATTAGAACCTGTCATGTCTTTTTTATTTGCTAGAATAAAGAGTCTTCTCGCATCTTTCCCCTATGTAGTTACTTATAGACTGTGATCAAGTGATCTTCCAACCTTCTCTTCAATAAGCAAAGGAGACGGAACTCTATAAGTCTTTCAAGGTTTTACCCATCCCTAGAATGCAATTTAATAAAACATCACACATTAGTTTCTTTCTCTCTCTTTGTTCTTTCCTTTTTCAAATTTTGTTGGCCACCAGTTCCCTGTCAACTAGCACTTCACCCACCCACACTCCCCAGCTGCCACTGGTTTTCATTTTACATTCAAACGAACAGAATGCATCACCTGCTATCAACACTGCCATTCTTCCCTCTGTGCTGGGAGGTGATGAGTCATCCCCGAACTAGAGTCTAGTCAATCCACAAACCAGGAGCTGGTCTGGTGACTCTGAGAGCAGGTTTATAAGCCTCAGAAGATAGACAGCAGCTGCTTTGTGGCCTGGAACTCTCTGCTGCTTAAGAGTGGTGATGGACTCTTTATCCTACTCCAGTCTTGTCCCTAATCCTGCTGCAGCCCTGCTCTTGCAGCAGCCTAATTCCAGCCCCTACTTTTACCTTGTTCCAATCCTGATTTTTATGCCTGATTCTGGCTCTGACCCTTGGCCTGACTGCCACTGGTCCAACTACCAGGTGTGACTATCTTCATTTCAGTTTTATACATGCAAAGTATCAAGAAAAGGTACTTGTACAGATCTTCATTGGCCTAGGATGGGATACTTCTGAATCTTAGAGATCAGTACAGTATTCTGCTACCCAAACTAATCTTTTGTTTCATTTATTCCACAGCCAATTTGTATGTCTCCTGTAGCAGGGAGAGTCCTGAGGGTATGGATACCTGGGGGGGGTGGGGGGGGTCTGTCAGGTGTCACGTTTTTCTGCAGGAAGGAAATTTGGAAAATCCCTAGAAATGGAAAGCAGTACTTCGACTATGTCCATGCCACCTAGCCATCACCATAGGAAGCCAAGGTTGCCTCTGTATATGTTGGTGATTTAGATAATGGAAAGGTTCAGTGCTTCAAAACCACACCCTGAGATCCTTTGCACTGCCTGAAATACTACTTCAGAGGAGGTGCTGCAGGACCCAGTGCAGAAGATTTCATGGCTCTGGGCTGTACAGGAGGCGGAGGGTATCTCACAGTTGGGTACAAATTAGGTACCCTTAATTAGCCCAATATTGATTCAAACAGTTTTCTAATTGGAAGAATTAGCCATGTGTCCCCTTAGATATAGCATCTTAGACAGCCCCCTCTATTGTTTATGCCTAATGCCAGAGACAGGAGAAGGTGGAGAGCAAGGCTATTCTTCCACCACCTACCCTCTACTTCTTCTCCCACCTCAGTGGAGGGTGGGGAATGAATATGCATTGACAGCCTTGTTATTTTTTTAGGTGCAATTTTTATCTTGAGATATCTTGTGGAGGCATGGTGATTCACAGGGGTGTTGTGAGGAATCCTTAGTTAATGCTTGTACAATACTTTGGGGATGGAACATGCTAGCTAAGTACTATGCGTTTAGTCTTTTCCCATCAAGCCTATGCTGCCTCGTGTAGAATTTGGTGCCATTCTTCTTCAAATATGAAGGGATCTCACCACAGAATTTCAGCCCATCTTGCTGCAGAGTTCACAAAGCCAATAAGAAGGTAGCACTGTGTTATACGAGCATATAAGAGTAAGGAGCTACTGCTTTCCAGCTCTGCATGACTGGATGAGTGAATTAGATCCACTGATCACTCCCCTACCCTCCCACCAGGAACAAAGTCACTCCATGGGGATGGGAACAGCCCCGTGAGCACTGCTGGGCAGGCTATAAGAACCCCCAGTTTCAACTGCACCAGATGGAAGGATCTTCATTGCCTCCTGCCCGTGTCACAGCTGGCACTTTGGCCTCAGCCGTCTTCACACACAGCACTGATGCTGCCATGGCTTGAACGTTACCCGTTTTTTTCATCCAGCCCTTTCATTCCCTGCTTGTTGCTGCCATTTAATTACCCTTATAAGCTTTTGCCTCCTTCCTGCCAATGGCTCAGCTTCTCCATTGCTACTGCTTGGGTAACTGAGCCTGGCAATTGTGTCATCTCTATCGTTGAATTAACTCTCTGCCTTATTATTAGTTTTAACTTTGCCCTTTGACTTACTCATTGCTCCAAATGATCGTATTGTGCCCCCGGGGTCTCATTATGCCACCTTCTTCTCTCTCCTCACCCGTTCTCCTCTATTGTCCTCCTTTCTACTGCCCTTTTCTCCACTCCTAATCCCATACCCAGCTCTTTTCATATAACCAGTGCAATAGAACAGGGTGCCCTGTTTAAACACCATGCAGATATATTCTACAAAGTAAACAACAGAGGGGGAGGGCACCCAGTTCTCCTCTTCTCCACCTTGTGACATTATTGATACCTGTGCAAAGTGAATGTAAAATGCTGCCAGATCAGCTTGTATATCCATGTTGCTCTCACCTTGCTGGGGTGTGGATGATAGCCCAAGGTGCAACAGAACGAAGAGTCAGGCCGAGCACATGCACATTTCCAAGAAATCACATTTTCTTCTTTTATCTGTGTCCTCCCCTCCCTTTAAACTTTCCCTTTGTGCATTATCACCTGTGCTGTTGGTTCTAAACATAGAACATAAGATCATGGGACCCTCAGGCTTAACCCTCAGCTATGCCCAGTAACTGCTAGGTTTAGGAGAAGGAGGAAATCCTAATCCAGCCGCCAGCATAGTTCAGAGCAGCTCTGTCTGGCTGGCTGTTGCTGCAAGACTTGATCCGCCCAAAAGGAATTGCTGGAGTACAGTGCATTCTTGGCATGTCCCCTCCCATCCCTGGCACACCATGTACACTGAACGTTTGCAAGGGTTATATCATAGGAACTGGCTATACAAGTTCCCCACTATAATGAAGTAATACCCAGCAAGGAGAATCTGGTGGCTTTCTGGCCCCTGTGTGCCACGAGAGACGTATAAAAGGGCTGAGAGGGGCTGAACTCCACCTCTTTCACAAGTCTGTGAAGCGCCATGCAAAGGTTTGGTGCTACTCTGTAAATAATATGAATAAGGTAAATATTCCCAAGGAAAAGAAAAGGCGCAAGGTGTAAATGACAATGATTCACATATCCTTAAGAGCAGTGTTTCTCAAATTTTTGTATTGGTGACCCCTTTCACACAGCAAACCTATGAGTGTGACCCCCCTTATACACTTTTTTATATTTAACACTATTATAAATGCTGGAGGCAAAGTGGGGCTTGCGGGTGGAGGCTGACAGCTCGCGACCCCCCATGTAATAACCTTGTGACCCCCCGTTTGAGAACCCCTGCTTAAGAGGAAGTATGAGGAAGGGAACATGAAAGGAAACTCAAAGGTATGAAAACCAGAATGTATAGGGGGAGGAAGGGGAACTGTTTCATGTTCATTTTGTACCTGAAAAGAAAAGGAGGACTAGTGCACCTTAGAGACTAACCAATTTATTTGAGCATAAGCTTTCGTGAGCTAGAGCTCACTTCATCGGATGCATTCAGTGGAAAATACAGTGAGGAGATTTATATACACACAGAACATGAAAAAATGGGTGTTATCATACACACTGTAAGGAGAGTCATGATAACACACATTTTTTCATGTTCTGTGTGTATATGAATCTCCTCAGTGTATTTTCCACTGAATGCATCCGATGAAATGAGCTGTAGCTCAAGAAAGCTTATGCTCAAATAAATTGGTTAGTCTCTAAGGTGCCACAAGTCCTCCTTTCCTTTTTGCGAATACAGACTAACACTGTCATTTTGTACCTGGAAATTGTTTTATCAGTGGCCTGTCATTGTTGTTCTTCAGAAAGCACAATGGGACAAACCCTTTACTTTTCAGAGTTATGCAAGCCTAGGTTGTTACAGCTCCTCCTTTTGTAAAGCAGGAGTTCATGAAAATAATCTTTTATTCCTCTGTTCCAGCAAAGACACTCACCAGCATGCACACCCAGACCGGCACATATACAAGCACATTGAATACACTCATGAGAGCTTAATACACACGGCCAGCTTCAACACATAAATAATACTGTCCCTTTGCCATTCTAATGCAACCGGAGTGAGCTAGACCTGTAAAATCAGGAGCTGGTTTATGAAAGGTCAGACAGTCTTCTGCACTCCAAAGCCCAGTGGAGAGTGAAAAAATCCCCAGAACAGTGGATCTGGGCAGACAAGGTTAGGATCACAAAAGGAAAGGGTGCTGGCTCCTTGGCATGTTCCCCCCACCCCCACACTGTCCCACAGAAGGTAATCCATGAGTGCTCATGGAGGAGGTCCAGTGGCTACAGCATTGTCTCCCATTCAATCTACGTTAGCACTTACCATTGCAGTATTAACTTACTGTGTTGCCTCTGCTACCGAGTAAACTGCCTTCTCCTAACTTCTGAGAGTGAGTCTGGCAGTGCTGGAAGGTGGGATAGCACTGGTGCTCTCATGGAGGCCAGCCGGAGCTTGGAGATGGCTTATAGACACAGAATCCACGCAGAGTCCAGTCCTAGGAGATCTGCATGCTCAGTGGAGAGAAGCCCCTGTCATTCTCAGAAGGGAAATACCCTCTCTCCCTAACCTGCCCACATGGAAATGATTAGTTGGAAACTCTGAAAGTAAATATTCAGGGAGTTTTTTAGTCCTCCTGTGTGGGAATAACCCACATTGATCTGGTATCTCACAAGCCACTGGGGCTAGCAATAAATTCCCCTCTGTATTGAAACATTGAAAACCCTAGGCTTCCTGGCAAGGTCTGAGCTATCAGGTCATAAAATTACATCACTCTCATGACCAGCTCAGCTTTTCCCCTGTGTTTGGTTTCTGATACTATTGTAGTGGCCAGTTTCTTAACAATTAATGATGTCAGCCACTTGAAAGCTGGAGTTTACAAATGGTGTAATAAAACTGGTTTCTCAGTAGAGCTGGTCAAAGTGTTGGTTTTTTTTTTTAAATTCTACAGACCATGCTGCATGAATTATAAGATCCACTTCACCCACAGTCCGAGCAATACCTGATACAGAAGGTGGGTGTGGGGTATCCCCATCGTCCCAGGAAAAAGGTTTTATACTTCATGGTGACATTGTTTTTCAGATCCTCATATGAAGTGAGCTTAGTATGGCAAAGCTGTTGGTACTGGACAGCATAAAGTTATGTTTTGAATAAGTCACTGGTGTGTAAATACTGTATCCGCAGCTGACCTAACTGCGGTCTGTTTAATTGTGTCAGTACTGAATGGTTTATATACCTTTCATGGGGATTGAAGTAATATTCATCGTAAACATTATTTGTTGTAGATATAGTCAATTGCATCTGGTGAATATATAAAATTTAAAACTATAGGGGTATAAAATGTATATAGAAAGACTAATGGTACTATGTGACCAGATATATATATATGTACACAATGAAGAATAATGGCCCATTGGGTAAATAAGATAAAATTTCTAAATTGCATAAACAACTCCTTGCTGTGTTAGCAGGGAAAATGGGTTAATTATCAGTAAGGTTGCTTAAATGAGTTTCCTGTGCATATTTACCTGGGACACTCATACAGCTTCATAGGAGATTACAGCAATTACTATTTGACCTCTTAAAACAATGTCCCCTTTAATTTCTAACAAGAAGAAAGAGAAGAATTGAAAAACCATAAACAAGGTTTTACCTTCATTTCATTTGTGTGTTTAATTAAAGAGAAACTAGCACTCAGTGCAGTTCACACTTACAAGACAATGCAGCAAGCCCAAAGAGTAAGAGATCCTGTTAACTGAAACCCACTCAGATTGAATGAAACTCCATGTATGGAGAAGCAGAATATCAGCTTTCAATCTTCAATGCACAACACAATTCTGCTTCAAGTGAACGTCTGCTTCTCCTGAGGCTGCTGGAGCAGTGGGGGAAATTCCCTGTGAGATGGCTCCACTTCATGTTATGACCTCAAGGGATTGATGCTTGTTGGGCTGAGGCAGGAAAGGAAACTCTCCGATGAAGTGAGCTGTAGCTCACGAAAGCTCATGCTCAAATAAATTGGTTAGTCTCTAAGGTGCCACAAGTACTCCTTTTCTTTCTGCGGGGGACTATGTCTTCTCCCGCTCTGGAGCACACAGTGGAAGTCTGGATTTTGCACCATCCCTTTCCATGTCATAACGTGGGTTCCCCATGTGTAACTATTATTAACTGGCTCTATGAGCCAGTGGAAGAGCCTAGCCCTGCTTCCTCAGCCACAATCCCAGCCTCCTATGGGTTAATTCGCATGCTGGGATGGTAGCAAAGAGCATTCTTTCTCCAGGTGCAAGTAGTATAATTGTGCGGTGCCTTTGCTCAGGAAGCACAAATAGCAGAGGGGTTGCTTGCTCCCTCACCCACTTCCTGTGTGAGCCTGCAGTAGAGCCCTGCACATTTTATTCTCTGGCCTGTTATGCAGGAGGTCAGACTAGATTATCATCGTGGTCTTTAAAATCTATTAATCTATCTGGCCCCATATATATATACATTAAACAAGACAGGTGGATCTTCTGTGGTGTTAATATCACTATCGTCCCCACAGTCCCACTGATGTCAGTGGGTGTTCTTTCTGCACAAGGATCAAAGTTAGTATGTAGCTTTTATAGATCAAATAAGTATGGAACACCCATGTTTCAAAGATAGCACGGGTAGCTTATTCCATCTCTTCGGGGCTGAAATCCCCAAAGCCTGCCTCTCATAGCTACATTTAGCTCTGAGCCCTTTAATATTATTGGACTGGTTTGAATTAAGGACATATTTACAGAGTGCATTGGAAAAAGAATTGATTGTACTTGATTGGGAGTTTTGCCTGATTAAGGACTGGAGATTCTGTCTCAGCATATGGTTCATAACATCAGGCAGGGTTTTAATAAAAGGATTTCAAGACAACCTTTGGTTCAGCAAATGCACAAAAGCAAAGATTTTGATTTTCCAAGGCATGCACTGAAGTGCTGCCAGGGTGAATTTGGTGCATAATTGTAATGTCTAAGAATGAATTCAATTAAAACGGAAACAAAATCTCTGCAAGGAATATGGACTTTAAAATGTAAATTTCACATGCTAAGGATTATTTTAAGCCCTTTTTAGAAACATGAAATAAATGTTTTTTGAGACATGAACACAGTCCATTCAGATGACAAACTCCTTTGTTTCATTAAGTGTCCCTTTAAATGCTTTGGATGCAGTATTTATCACTTGGCACCTAATTAAGTAATTATCCAAGATGGAGTCACAGAGTGATGCCTGTCCCCTTTCTCCAGAGAATTAGAATCTGATGCTAAATCTGATTGTGGGGCACATCCCTGTTAAATGGCAGATCTGCATGATTAAAAACTTGGGACCCTATTTCCCTCCCAAACCCACATCATTCCTTAAAAAAAAGCTAACTATCACTGTGAATCAAAATACAGGCCTCACTTTTCCATGCTTAAAACAACCCCCCCATTTTATCCCACTCTGATAAATCTATTTCTCAGTCTGTTTTAAAATTAATGGAGATAATATTCTGGGGGAAGATGGACAAGGGAGTTTGTGTATCTTCTAAAAACAAGACTTTCAAAGGACCACTTAAATTTCAGCTAGAATGACAGCAAAGCAGTTTTGTGGTGTTCACCTTCTCGGTGTATGGAGCAGGGCCTTTCCCCCCCCACTCAGTGGGTTCATGAAATTTACATCCCCATTTAATTAAAAGTTTGCAACAATAATTGACCTTAGGAGTAAGTCATCTGGTAATAAATAGATTCCATTGTTTCTAAATAGTTGTTTACTGGCTCTGAGGAGCTATTTATAATCTGGTAGGTTTGCTACTGCTCATCAACAATTTGCTTAAATACATATCCCATTGTATAATTGACCGTGAATCAGAGAATAGATTAGCCAAAGTTTCAACGTGTGCCACATCAGAAGATAATGTAGGGTTATTTTTTTAAGTCCTTTTGTTTTGATTCTCAGGTGACAATCAGACAGATGGGATAGAGACAGATTTTTAAATCACATTGAATTTCTCTGGCTTTTTGAGCTGTCCCACCTCCAAAAACATTACATGTTCATCTCCATTTTAGTTTCGTATTTCAAGTCAACAAGCAAGAGAGTTTTGGTTGGTTGGTTTGATTGAGTACAGCAATAATGGCATTTGGTGATGCAAAACCAATATGGATATACAAACTGGTACATACATTTCATCTCCTCCTCCCCAACAAAAGATCATTTTTATATTCTGCTTTTGTTTAAAACCTAACAGCCAAATTCAGAGGTGATGTGTAAAGTAGTGTAATTTAGATTCCTTTATGCTCAGCTAAATACTCTTAGACCTACTTACTCACTTGGTGTAATTTATATGATGTGGAGCGAGAAGAAAGTGTAAGAAATATACTAGGTAAAGTAGGGGGTGGCCTTCTTTAATGTCTACTTCCTAACATGTAGTTGCTTTTCTTGCTCTGCTTCTGGCCCTCAGAGTAAATTACGTCAGTGTACACCTCTCTAGACTCCCTTACACTTAGCTAGACTCACAGTGCCAAATGCACAGTGATGTGTAAGAGGGGGCCTGGAAGTTGCATGTTGATAAGTAGGTGTAAGTCTAAGAAATAAGGAGATCAGTCTAAGGGCGTCTAAGTAAGGCCTAATCTACATACAAAAATTCATCATAATCTTTTGTTTTCAATTCCAGGTAGTGTCAATTTCTGCTAGTTTCGTTATCTAGACTACCACCAACCTCACCTCTAGGCCAGTTGTACAGATGGGTAACGGAAGCACAAAGAGGCTAAGTGACTTGCCCAAGATTACACAGAAAGTCCATGGCAGAGTTGTAACTTGAACCCAAGTCTCCTATTTGCTAGGTCAGTGCCTTAACTATCAAACCATCCTTCTTTACACAGAAGCATTGTACTGCTTTAATTTTATTGGTATAATTAAAGCAGTACAGCTCCTCCTCCCAAGCATGGACATTGGTATATCACTATCTTTTCTTTCTTTCTTTCTTTCTTTCTTTCTCCTCCCACACCCTCAGGTGCATAGGTGTCCACCAATTTCTGTCATTTATTTCAGTCTTGTGGGGGTCTGTTCAGGCTTCTGATGGATATGGCTTCTTTTGCTGCTGTTCTGTGTAATGTTTCTCTAGGTCACTCTACTTTTCTTTTTCCCAACGGATGTCCATATTATCAGTTTACATAGAAGTCATGTTGGTGGCATCTTTAAAGCATGTCTTACATATGTCCTTTGCTGTTTCTTTCCATATTTGATGCTTTATAACTATATCGGTTTAATTCACACTTTAGGTTATACCAACACTCCCCTCCCCCTAAAAAAAATACTTTTCTGTGTATACAAGACCAAAGGCTTTGACTAAGATTTAAGGGTGTGTTGTTGGACCATGTTGTTATCTAGCTCGATCCAGTTAACACTTTCTAAAACTTTAGTCAAGACAAAGCAGGTTGTACTTTAGTACATGGTCCAATAAAGGCTATACCCCCACATAGGCTTTGATTCAACCATCTTAGCATGTCTAAAGTACAATTTTCTTTGGCTAGGTCTACACTAGAGACTTTTAATGGTTTAGTAATGTCACTAGGTGGTGTATTTATTTATTATTATTATTATTATTATTTATTATTTACCACATAGAGACAGTTATACCGGCACAACACTGCTTTTGCTACTACAGCTTATTTCATTCAGCTATATGGGGAAAATAACTCTTTTGCCAGTATAAGTTGCTCCTACACTCAGAGGACTTGCTATAGCTAGATCCTTTCTAGTATAGACAAGTCTTTTGTCTTGACTAGAATTTTAGAAGGTATTAATAAGATTGTGATAGATAAAATCAGCTAACATGATCCAAGAATATACTTTTAACCTTAGTCTAAGATAAAGCCTTAGAATCCCCTCTGTATTTGGCCTTATGCATTTCCCAGGAACCTAACAATAACAGTATCTCTATTTATTTATTTTGGTTTTAAAAATACATGTTACGATTGCCCATCCCATGTACTGGGTCACCCTTCGAATAATGAAAACATAGTAATCAACAATTACACCAAATGGATGGCCACAATCATAATCCATTCACATCCCATCGATCCCATTATATTATAACTCCGAAATAACTAAATACCCATCCTACTCCCATTGCCATTTTCCGTTGTTCCCACACATTATCAAAAACCATTGCAGCAAAGCAAGAAATTCTTTTGTTTTGAAGGTGGTTCCTAAAAAGAAAGCAAACAAAACCACTACTGAGACTTTAAAATGAGACATTAATGGGGAGGGAGGAGGAGTTGGGAGAACTTGATCCTAAAGTGACAATGGGTGTTTATCATACTGGTCACATTTGGTTTGAAAATAGAAGAAAAGAGATTCCCCATATTGTGCTATCTACCTTGTTCCCAAAACCAACTCAAGCTTAAAAGGATAAATTGCTGACTTCATGTGAGTTCATGTGAGTGAAGGTTCCTTTATTTTAAATGAGACTGACTCAGCAAAATGCTGAGTTCTAGCACATGCCAGTGAGGCAGTGTTCTGTGAAGCAACCAGGCATCAGAAAAGCCTGGACCCAGTGCAGCTGAGGATCCAGAGAGCAATCCCCGTAGAAGTTCTTTCCTCAGCTGTGGTCAGAAAGACACTGGCTGTTGCGACACTGGGGAGATCATCAGTTCCACAGCAGTGGCACCCCTAGATACTCCCTGCTGGAACCAATAACACAGAACTTTTGCCCCAAAAGTGTTGATTTATTGTCATCGTGTTGAAAAAAGAAAGTCCAAGGCAAACATCATTACCTATGTATGTATTCATACAACACCAGTTACTGTGGTACCTTGATGTCAGTATTAAAGCTAGTATAACACTGTTGTCCCAAGGAGACCCTGCTCTTGCCATGCTAAGGTTTATCTGCAGAGGTTCATTTTCCTTTCTTCTTCTTCCTCCTCCTTTCATTTCTCCCATCTTTTCTTTTTACAGGATGTGTAAGGGCAGTAGCTTATTATGAATTAGAATTAGCATAATAAATGCTGCAAAGAATCACTGTGTGGTGCTGGGTTTACTCCATACACACCGTGGAGTCTATTCATCTCTCCAGTTTCCCAAATAAAAGTATAAGAGCAAGGGGGTTTGAATGGTATTCTCTCTCATGAGACAGCCCAGTGAATCCTGAGCTAGGAACAGCTTCCTCAGCCCACATCTTCACTCCATTCTGCTTTCTCATTCACTGTCCTTTCACACTTGATCACTTTTCTTTGGATACCATGGGATAAATTCTCAAAAACGACTTCTAATTTTGTATGCTTCCATTTCTGCATGTCCAGCGTTGAATAGCTGGCAAATTAGGTCTGGATGCCCAAAAGCTGAGGCAACCAAGAGTAGAGCTCACTTATGAAGATTTAGGCCTGTATCCCTCAGTTACCTCCTGCATTTTGGCCAAAATTTATAAATACTGGTGTGCTGGTAGAGGTGGATCTGGGGGAAGGGCAGACTTGTACAACTGTCTTTAATTGTTACCACTACCATGGACATTAAAGACTGTTTTAAAGTGTACTAATTTGTTTTCTCCTTTGTAGAAGCATTAAAAGCCTCTGCATGGCTAAACCAGGTGTGTGTTTCTTCCATTTCCCCTATATCCATGGCATTCCCGTACACTAATCACTGGTGAAGATTTCCCCTTTGTGGAAGTATACTGTGTGAAGTGAGCAACATTAGCCCAATCCTCATTGCAAGGATGTATTTGGTTATGTATGTCAAATCTGCATGTTTTGCTTATAGTATATGATCCTGTAAAGACTTCACCTGTGATCAGATTGTTAAAGGTATTAAGGTGGCTAAAGATGCATATAAGCACCTAGTGGGATTTTCAAAGCAGCTAAACTCTTTAAGCACTTCTGCAACTTAAAGCACCTATGTATTTTTTGAAAATCTGGCCTGTGATGTTTATACATTGACTTAATCTAACCCCTTTATCTGGCAGAATACAGAGCAAAGTGTATGCCTGTCTTCTTATGGAAAGGATTCATGAGTTTGGGGTGAAGAAAAATATATACAGCATAAGTCCACAGAGCCAAACTCTTTCACACAGTTGTAAATCTAGAAATATCTCTGCTGAAGTCAGTGGAGTTACTCCAGATTTGGAACAGTTTAAAATAAGAACAGAATTTGTTCCTAGCATGTATTGCTTTAAATTTTAACACCATACATTTGTCCAAAATCTAAATGGATCCATGTCTATATTTGACTTTGGAAGCATATGACATTTGAGAGAGTGGTTCTCTCTGCCAACAAGAATTAAAAATAGCACATAAAGGTATTTAATGAAGAATAAAATCAGATATAAATGGTGTATGAGTGCATCACTGAACAACTCAGGCTGCAACCTCTTTGACAGATTCATGAATAGCTTGTCCCCTCCTAATTTCTGCATTAAGCAAAGTTATTCTTAATTTTATGATGCTAATTAGATCTTTGGTCATTGACAGATCTCGGATGAGTCAGATTCGTTTCATTGTGTTTTTACTTTTCAAGGAAACAAATCTTCTCTGAATGTTATAAAATGTGAATAAATAATCAGCAAGAATAATACTATTTTGCACTTTTATGGCACTTGTCATCCACAAATCTCAGGGAACTCTAGAAAACTGGCTATTTAATATTCCCATTTATAAATAGGTAAACTGAAACAGAGAGATAAGTGACTTGCTCAAGATCAAAGCAATTCAGTGATAGAGTCAGGAATTGAGTCCATGTTTCCTGATTCCCAGCCCACAGATCTAGTCACAAAGGGGTGGATTGTCTCCTCTCTTGAGAAAACCTATGCATGTTGCTCAGGGGAGGAAATCTCCATGAGGTTCCCATCACAGAAATTCCCTCACATTGTTCTTTTGGGTTCACAGGGTTTTCCCTCAATGCAACTGAAATCTTCTAGAGATCCGTATCTATGGGTACTATTTACCCCTGCATGCTCCTTCCATCTGTAAGGTTCTGAGGATATAATGGGGGACTGGCCCATATTACTCCCAAACTATCTGAATCTCAAGAAGGCTGTCCCAATGGAACTTTGTGCCCCAGATGCACTCCACTCCCCTGTCTTTAAATCCCTGGCAGCATGACTTCATCTGAGGGCATTTGTAGAAACCCAAAAGGGGTAGCTGGTGGTAAGAGCAAGGCTCTGTCCCTTCTGCAATAGTCAGTAATGCTGAACCAGAATGGGGAAAACTCTACATCTGGTAAATAACGCCAGCAGTGTCAGCTGCTGTGTGCATTCCCAGCATGCTGTGTACCTCTCCTCCACCCACATCTAACAGTCTATATGGGCTTACAAGTCAGAATGTGGTCCTTAGGAAAGACACATACCACACATGTTACTGAGCCTGCTCAGATCCTTAGGGAAGACTCATCTCTTGTACAGTAGCAATTTTTCATAGCTTAATACCTCATCTGTGCCTCTTTAAATGCAAAATGCCAAAGACAATCAGACCCTACTGCAGTGTTTTTGGCAGTGGACCACAGACATAAATAGAGGCATCAACAATTTCTCTTTCCAGATCAGTTACTTGTTTCTAATAGGATCCAACACACTGGGTTAATGACAAACAGAGTGTGCTGCTGGATTACAATTCTCCCAGGATCAGGAAACAGCCTTTAGCTAAAGCAGCATTTCCCAGAGATCAGCCTTAACTTAGGCCCAGATTATGCCCTTGAAACCAATGGGTGTACCTCATCCTGCTCCTGGAAAAGTGTGTCAGCTACTTCTCCAGCAACATCCTTCAGCTGACCCCACAAAGGGCACTCCATAGATCTGGAAATCCGTCTGAGGTTCCTGCATGAGACAGGGGAGGAGTAGGCGGGGCTGCAAGAGGAAACACATAGAAGCTATAATAGATTTCCATTGGAATTCAGCCCCTGTGGTGGGGCTTAGAGGGGATCTTCAGGGTAGCCACAGTTATTGGAGTTTCTGGTATTGGTGAACAGCCACAGAAAATCCAGAGCACAGGGTAAGCGTGGAGATTCTGTGCACATGGTCCTGTAAAGCCTCAATATCCATGTGGGATCTATATATTTTGGGGGCCAGGGACTACCTTTTTTCACAGTAGATGGACTCTTTGTCCTGATAGAAGCATTCAGAAGAAATACTGCAGGCTGCCCAATTGCATAGTTTGCCAGTGATGCTGGCACACTGGCAGCATCCTGGTATGCTGTTTAGGGAGTGCTGCATGTTGTCTGCGGAGCGGCTGGTCTTCTAAGCATCCTCCCTTGCTCCCTTGGCGGTGCTTGTACTCTGGAGGGAGGAAGGGAGGGGGACCTTACCAGGAAGTGCATAGGCTGAAATGGGCTGGCCGGTGTGCAGAGTCATGAGGTGGGGGGAAGATCCTTGTACGCTCCCCCTCCTTTGCCCATCCAGTTGGGGCCCAGTCATGATGTGGCCTGAAATGAAAGTGGAGGGAGGGAATTCAGCTTTTGCACAATGTCCCCTGTTGTGCTGGCTCAAAAGGACCATGGAGCAGGTGGAAGCTTCCCCTCCCAGGGACTGCCCTGGCACAAGGAGCCCCAGGAGAGGAGGCACTGGCTATTCTGGGGCAGAATGGAAGAGGGACAGTGGAAAGAGGAGTGGCAAGAGAGGTTCCACTCTCCTGCAATGGACTACAGTAGTGATGCAAGTTACATATGCCACCTGCATCCAACATGGAACAGAAAGACAAGGCATGCATTGCAGGGAACAGTTGCAGATTTGTCCATAATTAAGTTGCCCTGTTTTCTCTATGGTTTTTTACAAATCTATTATTCAGAATGTTTTGAAGAATAATATTCACATACAGAGGTGAGCCTTGGGCTGTTTACAAACTCTGTGTAGGAGCATTTGATTGACTATATACAATATTCAGAAATCATGGTTTGAGATTTGTGTCTGTTTTTCTATGTCAGATGGTGGTGTTTTGGTTTCCTCACTGGAGATGACCTAGCCTTCTTTATAAATCACTGTATTTCAGGGTGAAGTTAATGTTGTTTCTTGATTTAAATCAATCATGGTTACAAACTTGAAATTTGCTGTTCCCCAGCATGTGTGTGTTCAGTGCCAAGCAAACCAGGGTCCCAGGCCATGACATGACCAGGGCTCCTAGGCTCTATAATAATAATTAATAAATATTAATTATTATTACTAATATAGATCATGTATAATGATTAATGAAGGGGTTAGAGTTACAAGATACACATCTCTCTGCACTGTTACAACTGGTATGAGGATTAACATAGAAGATGACTGGCATGGCAAAAATCTGCCATTGCACAGACAGGTTACTGATCAATGAGCTGTGTTCATTGAATCTTCTGAACTGTGATAACCCACCCCATTGAATGATCCAGATGACCAAGCTAATTTCTAATATGGCCAGGGTGAAAAATTGCTTCGTACCCCAACATCCGGAGATTGTTTAACGATTTAATCGAACACATGCCACTGTAACTGTAGTAGGTTCTTTGTCTCAAAGCTGAGCTCTTGGGAATGTTCCCTTCCCAGCTTATGAACCTCCTTACTTGTCAAGCTCTTAAAAATGAAGAGTGAGCATTAAGAGGAAGAAATCAGTTGGAACTTTCACTGTGGCAAAAGCAATATCTAGAAAATTGCTCTGTTCTCTTGGGCGAGTAGAAGAGCTGATGGTGCTACTGTCTGTTGCCAAACTCAGAAAGAAATCCCTTCTTTGGAAGAGGAAGATTTTCATGGTGTGAGTGTGTGAGAACAGCTGGAGTTTGAACATCACTTTTAAACAAAGACCAGGCTAGGAATCAAATATCTTACTTGCTACAGAACAGAAACTGCCCTTATTTTGTTCTTATTCTGCAAAAGTACCACCACTGAAGTCCTCAGATACTATAGTGCTGGGTTTGATATAAAGGTCAGATAGACTGAGTTTGATATAAAGGTTAGGTAGGAAGTACAAATCTATTTAGGGACCCTATCGGAAAGAGAGATTTATCCAAGAATGGACAGATGGGACATCAGTGTTCCAATCCATCTCTGACACTAGCCCCTTTTTATAGCATGGGCAGGTCACTTCACCTCTGCTTCAGCTTCCCCATCTCTAAAATGGGTGCAATTATTTTTACCTACTTCAAAGGAGTATTGTGAAGGTTAGGACTATGTGCATCATGAAGATTAAAAAAACTAAACTGTATTATAATTTGAGTCTCGTCCAGGTGGTTAGTAATTGGAAGTCATTGCCATTCACAGATGGGTCAAGTTCCAATAGAGTTTTCTTGAATGTTTTTCCCGTGTGTCTTCCAACACAGATTTCTTCTTTTTTTATTACTGTTGAATCAACCCATATTTTATCTGCCAAACGCCTGATTCTGATCTCAAAATAGGTGTAAAACCAGATTAACTCCATATATGGAGTTACAATTTGTGTAAAACTGGTGTGAGATCGGGCCCAAAGCATTTTTCCACATGATTCTGCACCACTACAGAAAGAACTGTCCTGTGAGCAAGAAGTGTCTGTGTGATCAGAAAGCCACTGATGATGAGAGATTGTAAAACAGTAGTTATTGACTAATGTTCACTAAGAGACCTCCTCCCATCTTCTGAGGATTCAGGTAGCCTGACCTTCATCCTAGGGTGTGTCTATTAATTGATTGTATTTGGTTGACTGCATTGGGGTTAGCTGCTATAATTTTGTTTCTTTGGTTGTTTTAAATAAAGAGGGAAAAGGAAAATTTTGGAGACAGGGGCTACTGACCCTGCTGTGTGACCATGGTATTAATCTTCTGTCATGTTGACCCATGTATGGTGATTGGAGCCAGGAAATAAAAAAACAGTCTCTTATCACCACTTCTCCATTTCACATCTTTCTTCCCTTGCTCTCGTAATAGCTGGGCACACAGATTATCTACCTTCACTTACATGTCTCAGTCACACTTCTGTCCCTGCAGAGAAGCATGTTACTATCCCTTTACCCAAAGGCTGCAAGAGCAGGACCAGGCACTTAATATCTCTTCAAGGGAAAACACCTTTATTCTTATTATATCTTCAGTGATGTGTTTGCTCATTCTTCTTTATGTTGACCTTTGCCTTTTTGAATATTGCTGCAATGCTGGGGGAAAAAAATCCTCAGTTGAATTGTACTTGGTAAACAGAGGGGGAGAGAGAATTTCTGTGACGTGCCTAATAGTCATGCCTTTGGTGACAGAAGTTTTAACAGTTGGGTACACTGGGCCCATGAAATTGAAACAAGTCGTCCCATTGATTATTAATGAGACTACCTAGCTGAATTTTCGTCGATCATTCAATGTTAGGGCTCCAGTGACACTGTAAAATAAGGCACCCCTGCTGCTCTTTTAGAGTTTTCTGCAGAACTCTTCTAATGATTTACAGCCATGTAATCTGCCGGGTGCTGCATATCTTTCTATAAGCAATGTAAAATATGTTTGGTTAAACACAAAAGTGTGAAACATTCCACTGTGGTGTTTCAGTTACCCTTGCTTCCTGTTTCCAACTTTCAGATTTACAGCCCTTTCCTGACAGAGCCATCAAGGTTCTTTTCTCTGCAGAAAACCAAATTTTACATATCAGGTTTTCTTTAAGGGTGAGGATTAAAAATAATATCACACTGAAGCTATGCTTAGCTATGACTCTGAGCCTGGCTGTCCTCTCACTCTGCTGTTATACTGGTGCAACTCCATTGACTTTACTGGAGTTATTGCTGGTGTCAGTGAGAAAAGAATCATCCCCAGAGTGCTTCTGATTTTCATGAGCATTCCCACAGTGTGCTGTGTTGTAGTTTAGCTGTTGGGAGGGAAGCGGGAAATACTTGTGGGAGATTTACTGTAACTGAAGTACTTATCACTTCCCACTGTGTCATGAGGGTTCCCCTCCCCACACCTCGCTACAAATACATCACACTGATTGGTCACAGACAATAACATATGACTGCTGGTTGCTGTTTTACTTTTGGTAAATCAGATGCAGCAATTTTATGTAGTCAGATTTTGATAGTTTTCACTCACCCTTAACTTCCCTAGGGCTTTTATATATTGTTTGCATGTTTCTTTATTACTTATTATTATTATTTATTATTATTGCCATGGTGCCTAGAAACCCTAGTCCTGGACCAGGATCCCATTGTGCTAGGTGCTGTACCAACACAGAACAAAGAGACAGTCCCTGCCCAAGGAGCTTACAACCTATGTATAAGACAATAGAAAACAAATGGCTAAACACAAATGGGGAAGTATATGGAAATAATGAGACTATATTGACCAGGAAGTAATCTGAGCACATCAACAGTGCTATGTCATCAAACCCAAACTTTGGAGACATCATCTCAGGCTCTGGATAAGCAAATCATATAGAATTCTGGGACAAATCCTCAGTTCCTTACTCAGAAAAACTCTCATCTACTTCAACATCTTCATTAATGACTGAGCAAGGAATTCTGGATCTGGGACCAGTACATCAGAGATAGAAAAGATCCATTGGTTCTTTAGCAAGATTGTTCTGTGCAGTGAAATTTCTAATGCTTTGTCCAGTGTCGTTTCCATTGTTTAAAGTGATGGGACTTCCACCACTTCCCTTGGGAGACCGATCAACAGCTTATTGAACTTCACCACTAAGAAGTGTTTTATGCTATTTATCCTAAACTTTCCTTTTCTTAATTTCATCCCACTAATTGTATCCATCCCCCATGTATAGTGCCTCTCGTTGCCTGGAGTTTATACACCAAATACTTGTAGAGTGAAAACAGGTTAGAGAGCTTTGGAGTACTGTAGCTTTCATTCCAACACTCCTTCACAGGGAGATAATTTGAATAGCAGTGTCATACACTCTTGTCAATTCACTCTGCCTAAGTGTCAATTGATTCTGGCCAAACATTTCCACACAGCCAAGAGGAGCAGGTGCTGAGGAGACTTTCAGCTGACAGTGAGTTGAAAGATAATAATACTTTGCACTTACTAAAACAAGACTCCTCTCAAAGCACTTTGTGAACACTAGACCTGCTTCTCATTTACACGCAGGGTATATCTACACTGCAATAAAAGCCGGAGCACCAAATCTCGGAGCCTGCAGCAATTGACTTGGGCTTGTAGGGATCCAGGACTTGTAGGGAGCGGGGATCCAGCACCCCCAGGGAAATCCCAAAGTTGGTGCCCCTGGAGCCTCCCAACCTCAGTGGGGGCTCAGGGATTCACGGAGTGTCCCAACTTGCGGGAGGAGCACACCCTCAGCAGTATCCCTCAGGATGATGCATGCAAGCACTCCCTTCCACAGCTGGTGAGCTCCATGGGTTGATGCAAAGTGGGTTGGGCCATGGGCCTGCTTCTTGCCCATTTAAGGTAGTTAACAGCTACAAAGGCACAAGCTAAAAACAGCCTCTGCGTTCTGGAGAGGGCAGGTAAAGCAATTGTGCCTGGCACCTCTGCTGGGGGATGGTGTAAGGCTGGGGAGAAGAAACACTGCATTATCCACCTCTGTTGCACACCCATGCAAGGGCCAGCCAAAACCTAGCTTTCACAATATTCTCTTGATATATATATAAATATATATGGATTATTACAGTCTTTGGTCAAAGGGCTGATTGGAGCAATGACTTTCCCAAGTTCAGAGATGGCATAAGTGGCAAAGCTCAAAATACAACCCAGAAACCCTGACTGCTGGTCTCCTGCTGCCACTGCTAAACCACATTCCATAGCAATGAGTAATGGGGATATATGTGCTGTGGAATTTACTTTGCTTAAAAAATAAAAAAAAAGCTTTCTACAGCTCATATAGGACCTGAAAACTCTAAAGTGTAATCTAACTGGATTTCAATTTCTTTTTAATCAAAGAATCATTTTTTTCTTCATCCAAATATATGGTTCAAATGAATTTGGAAAGGCCATTTATAATTATATTCAAATATGATTCACATGAACAGGCTGTATTTGAAGTCACTGAGTCTCAGCAATATTCTGAAGAAGAATTTGAAAGGAAAATAGCAAAAATACCCATCACTCCAAAAATATGTATCTCATGTCATTGCAATTAGAGGGCCAAAATCTCCTCAATTTCAGGTGTGGAGGGGATGAAAGGGGAACAAGCACCAACCATGGGGGACTAGTAAGAATATAAGATGACGAAAGAAGTCTAAGTGGCATCATCATGCCGTCCCTTTACTGAATCTGTGGAAATCTCTCTGTGAAACATCAAGTGTCCCCATGGGTTTTGGTGAAAGTTACCAGGTAGGGAGGAGCAGGGCTCAAAACAATTACTAGAGTGCTGGGCACTATAAAAAATCTTAAAATAGAGAGATAAATCGATAGCTTCTCTAACAGCAACTCATGGGGAAATACCAGCAGGAGGTAAAGCTGATTCTGGGCATTTACCCAGAAAATGTTTATCATAGGGGGAGTTGAAGACATTCAGAACCCCACAGGAGACACTGAGCACCTGTACTAGACTGTCCTGGTCTACCTTGTCAATATCTTTTGGTAGCTGAGGGCTTGTTTAGATGGAAAGGCAAAGACTGCATAGGCCCTATAGTCAGATAAACCTACACTCATTACAGGCACCAATATACTTCTGTGATGGGCATTAAACAAATACAGATATTAGTGGGATAGGTAGATAAGACAATTAAACAGTCTAAAAGAAAAGGAACACATTTTAATGGAATTTGATTTTTTTTGCTGGCTCTCTTAAGGTTGATGAGTTCCCCATTATTTTATCTGTGAAGGTTTACTTTAGCCCCCAAGTTTGCCATGCTGTGGCTTATTCAGCTTTCCCCACCCACAATCACCAGCTAGAGCTTATCTTTCTAATCACAATAACGCCACTGCATCCTGGATGAAGCTATGTTCCTGCTTTCCCGGTCTCTAGCGGTGACGTGAATTCCACAGCCCTTATTTTTCTCTTAGATTTACCAGCAAATTATTGTTATAATTTTATTATTAGATTCTTCAGATGGTGTAAATCAACCTTGCTCTCACCATAGCAATGGAGCTATTTGAATTACATCAGCTGATTATCTAACCAACATCTCAAAAGAAAGAAAGACAGTGAATAACATATCAGGATTCATCTCACCTGAAAATAATATAAGAAGCTGTGTTAGTACCCTTTGATTTATTAAATTAGGATCCTCTCCGTTAGTATTAACCTGGTTTATGTCACTATCACCATCTTTAATTCAAGGAACCTTGACAAGCTGTAAAAACACAGAAACACATCCTGAAAGTGGGCAGACTGAAGGGTGACTAAAGAAGAGGTCAGAGCCACTGCTATTTGCTTAGGAATAGATATCCTTCTGTAACTGCTATGGAGAGGAAATGATGACCGTGCAAGGTCAAAACCAGCTCAGTTTGCACCAGGCAGCTGGGAGATCATCGGTTAAACATGTGCTATCTTGTGCTATGCTGTATGCTGGAACAACACAGAGCATCATGGGACTGATGAATAGCTGTGATTAGTCAAACTGGTCCTGCTTCAGTACAGATTATGTCTGGGTCTGTCTGAGTTTACTCAGTGTTGGAGATAAGGAAAGATTATGAACCTCTCAACAAACCCTGGAGAAACCAGACACCTGGACTAAAAACACATGACATTAGCAGTAGTGGTCAATAATTTAGGAGCTTATCGTGCTCCAGTGAAATTCAATGGATATTTTAACATTGATTTCCATGGGATCAGGTTTGGACAATTGGTTTCTAAGTACATTTTTAATCAGTGTGTATAAAAAATACTGAACTAAATTGTGTTTGCGATATTCTATGCCTCTCCCCCATCTGCACCCACCCTCACTCTATAGGCCTCACTTCCACAGCCCCCTCAGTTCCCATGTGCTACAAACCCTTTCAATCTGAAGCACCACACCCAGCCCTCATAACATAGCTCAAAGGATTGTGGTTTATGGTGTGTCACAGGATGACTTGTTCGAGCCTCACAGACTGAAACAAGCATTGAGAAATACTGTGTTTTGTTTTTAAGTAACTCCTCACCTTTTCCCTTCCCCCCACAACAACTGTGACAATGGGACAGTCCTTTGGCTGTTCCATTAATGAGGGCTAAAAAGATGTTAGACTGATCATTGAATCTAGTTATCTGATCAGTTGCACAGTTGTTGCAGATTATAACAAGAAATTAACTCTTTGATTTTCTGGTAGGGAAAAAGTCAGCACTTCATTCTAAACACTGTGTTATAGTAAACTCCTACCCAAAGTTCATATCCATTAGTTATTGACATTGGTTTAGGTTGTGACTTGAGCTATTGAGTGACAAATTTGTTTTGCCAATGAGATGATCACTTCACACTCAGTTTCCTTTCCTGAATAGACAGCAACAATCACAGAAACTTAGAGCAAACTGAAAGTTCATGAATGTTTGTGATGCTTGAACTAGTGCCAGGCAAAATTTTGGAGTGTGAAGTTGTCAGCCTATTGTTTTGGATTTGCAAAACTGGTTAGAGTTTGCAGACTTATTTTTCTTTTAATTAAGCTATTTTTAAAAAATATATATGATTCAGTGTTGAGGAACAAAAATGGACTTTATTTTATTTACACAAACAATATTTTACACAGCTCTGGCAGTGTAAAGGGATCTTAAAATGGGAGTACATTTGGTTTTCAATAGTGAATCATATTTTAAAAATGAGGTTTAAACACAATAAAAAGGGTTTTTGGTTTTTTGGGGGCGTTTTTTGAGCAGCGGTATTTTTTAGCTAATGGGAAGAGTGTGGTATATATCAGAGAAATAACAACTACACTCAACGTGTTTAGCTGGGTTTGTACATTAATATATTTCCACCCATTTTGAAACGTAACCTGTACAAGTGGTAAATTCTTTCACCTATGCATGAAGGTGATCATATATACACAGTGTGTTGTATATGTGCGCATAAACACAATTGTGCATGCAGAAGTATAAGCAGCTTTTTGGGGAAAAAAACAAGCAAAGCAAACAAACAAACAAACAAAACCCCATGAGATCATTGTGGAGAAAAACAAAATTAATGTTTGTATGTTTTTACAGTCAAGCATCCTTTATATACAATTTTACTAAACATTGAGGAGCTATGCACTGTTTATAATGATCCCGCTGAAATTTTTTGGAAAGTTTGTTGGAAAAATTTTCCACAATTTGAAATAATTCTCTGTAGAAAAATCAAATAAAGAAAATGGAAAAACAGTGTGTGCTAATACTGTAATTGTTTTAGGAAGAACATTCTGAAAGATGACATTCCACAATTTATGTGGAAGTTCAAACTGCAAGAAGAGAAGCATAGCTTGTTTCAGATTTAACTTTCTTTTTGTTTTAATACTGCTGGTAAAACATGAAATAAAAAGTCAGATTAAACAAAAATTAGGAATTTTACATGGAAAAATATTTTGCTGGACAGGTAAACCTCATTTGTCGTAGCTTCAAAGGAGAAAGGATTATTTCAAATTTGCTAAATCACTATCAACCAGTGTCATATTTTTTTTTTATTTTATTTGGGCAGGTAAGCTGTCAAGGTTCCTTCCCCATTCTGTACTCTAGGGTACAGATGTGGGGACCAGCATGAAAGACCCCCTAAGCTTATTCTTACCAGCCTAGGTTAAAAAAACTTCCTCAACGTACAAACTTTGCCTTGTCCTTGAACCCTATGCTGCCACCACCAAGCGTGTTAAACAAAGAACAGGGAAAGAGCCCACTTGGAGACATCTTCCCCCCAAAAGATCCCCCTAAGCCCTACACCCCCTTTCCTGGGGAAGGCTTGATAAAAATCCTCACCAATTTGTACAGGTGAACACAGACCCAAACCCTTGGATCTTAAGAACAATGAAAAAGCAATCAGGTTCTTAAAAGAAGACTTTTAATTAAAGAAAAAGTAAAAGAATCACCTCTGTAAAAATCAGGATGGTAAATACCTTACAGGGTAATTAGATTCAAAACATAGAGAATCCCTCTAGGCTAAAGCTTAAGTTACAAAAAGACACAAAAACAGGAATATACATTCCATTCAGCACAGCTATTTTACCAGCCATTAAACAAAAGAAATCTAATGCATTTCTAGCTAGATTACGTACTAACTTTTTACAGGAATTCTGAGCTGCATTCCTGATCTGTTCCTGGCAAAAGAATCACACAGACAGACAGACCCTTTGTTCCCCCTGCCCCCTCCAGCTTTGAAAGTATCTTGTCTCCTCACTGGTCATTTTGGTCAGGTGCCAGTGAGGTTATCTTAGCTTCTTAACCCTTTACAGGTGAAAGGGTTTTGCATTTGGCCAGGAGGGATTTTATAGTTCTGTATACAGAAAGGTGGTTACCCTTCCCTTTATATTTATGACACAAGCTGAAGCAGGCATTTTCCTAGTAGCGCTCTCTGTAAACAAATTCCCATGTCTTTTCCATCAGAGATGTTAAGATCTGAAGAATCAACTTGAAAATGCCTGATGAAGAAATGGTGTATTTCTAATTCTCTCTTTCATCTCCCCTTCCCTCTTTTAATTGCCCTGGCACAGAAGCAGTCTCTAGTTTGAATTCCGTGTGGAGATGCGGAATTAAATTCCTGCACAAACTAAGAAATAGAACTGCGCAGAGAAATTTCAACGGAGCGTTGGAGTATGTGGTTCCTTTGAAATCGAAATGCTTTGCAAAGTTGGGTTGATTTCACCAGCATTTTGTTTCAGAAGAAAACCATCCCATTTTGACATTTTCAGCACAAACATTCTGATTTTTCATTTTGAAACAACTTTTCATTTTGAATATTTTTAACTTTTCTTTCTTTATCTATCTATCTAAAAATGCTTGAAATTAATGTAGTGAAGCCCATCTTAAGCATCCACTCAAAAGACCAACAAAATCAGTTGGTTAAGGGAGGTGGAGCAGAATTTGTTCTCAGTAGTCCAGATTCTAATTTACACCAAGGATCACTTCCATTACTATGCCAGGTTCCTTTAAGGCCCATTTATATTGCCAGAATGTCATAAAGGGGCCTTAGTATAAATATGGCTCTGGCCAAGTTTGAGGATACTTTGGGGTGGACACTTAAGACAAGAGTCTTGCCTAATAAGGTCATTCTCATGTTCAGATCTCATAGTATGTATTTTTTGGAATGGAAATTAGTTAGTGAATTTTAATTACTGAACAAATTTGAACATGTAAAGCCCTGTTGGCTTGCTTTTCAAAGGTTCTGTGCACCTACAGTTCCCATTGACTTCAAGTGCTATATATAGTTGTCAGTGCTAAGTGCTCATTAATTATTATTATTATCATCAGATTATTGCATTAGTCATACAGACACATTGCTTTTTTTCTATATATACTTTCTTCCTTCAAGGAACAAGCATACATTTCATGGACTCCTGTATCTCTGTTTTGACTGAGGAATGTTATTGTATATTCCTTACAACAGAGTGAGGCATTTGCAAAGGTTCACATCTATCTCATTTCCAGCATCTGAACAAAACTCTCAGGATTAGGGCTTGAATTGCATGTACTTCTTCTAGGCCAGCTGAATAATGAAAACACTCTTAATTATTTCCAGGCTCTATAGTGGTGTACAGTGTAATTAACTATGATGTGCATTTCACAGCCAATTAGAGAATATTGTAGCACCAAACTAATTGGACGCAATAGCACCTCTGAAGGGCAATAAAACAAGTTTATCACCTCTTGTGATTGACACAAGTGAATTGTGAATACAGCATGTAGTCAGAAAAGTTGTGAAGATGTTCTTGACAATATTAATTCTTCCCTATTCCAGTCACTTCAGGTCAAGCATGTCTTTGTCATATTCCATTCATTGTTTTTAAATCATATCTGCCTAGAAGCCTATTTTATAGGCCCCATCTCTGTCTACCCACAACTTCCCTCTGTTAATTAAGTACCAACCTCATATGTGGACCTAACTGCATTGTCACCATTGTGGTGGTGTCAATGCTCAAGATTTTATAACAAGTCTCACGATAATAGGTGATTTCCTTAAAGCCCCCCTCCCCCCCGCCTGGATTCATGTGAATATGTGAGAATTTCAACTTTCATTTTAGATAAAGGATATGTCTTCACTAGCAACGCTAAAGCGCTGCTGTGTAGTCGTGGCATAGCACTGGGAGAGAGCTCTCCCAGCGCTATAAAAGCCCCACCCCCACGAGGGGTGTAGCTTCCAGCATTGGGAGCGGGGCTCCCAGCGCTGGTGCACTGTCTACACCGCCACTTTACAGCGCTGCAACTTGCAGCGCTCAGGGGTGTGTTTTTCACACCCCTGAGTGAGAAAGTTGCAGTGCTCTAAAGTGGCAGTGTAGACAAGGCCAAAGTATATTTCTAGCCCTCATGGTTGCAGAGAAATGCATAAAAACGGGACCCCAGTGTATTTTTAAAAGCTCTATGACTGGAAGTCAGATGGAAAGAATACAATACATATAGCATTCTTTTCATTTGACTTCCATTCATTTACACCCCTTAGGTGTTTGTGCATAATTATAATTTAAATCTCATGCTTTTTAATGAACCCTTGATTTTGGTGGGAGGGGAACTGACTCATGATTTTTGAACATCTGAGGTTGGTAATGTTGCCATTATTAGTACCATAGCGTCCTCCTCTGAAGATTCTACCATCTGGAGAAACCTCCCTGGACTTCTCCCCCTCATGAACCCTCCAGCTTTAATTCAAATCTTAAGTGAAAAACAAATCCTTCCTACCTTGTTTCTACCATTAAGTTACTCTCTCCATTTTTATTGAGACAAGGTGGGTGAGGCAATATCTTTTACTAGACCAACTTCTGTTGGTGAACGTGTATGGGCTTGTCTACACATACAGTGTTGTGTGGCATTTTAGTGACGACGCTACCATAGGTGCTGATTCTGTGGGTGCGCCAGGGCTGGAGCACCCATGGAAAAAAATAGTTGGTGCTCAACACTCACTGGCAGTCCCCCGATCAGCTGCTCCCTCCCGCCCACTGGCAGCCCTGCCAATCAGCTCCTCCCCATCCCTCCCAGTGCCTCCTGCCCACCGCAGATCAGCTGTTCAGCAGCAGGCAGGAGGCGCTGTGGGGTGCGGGAGAGGAAGGAGCGAGGGCTGAGCATACTCAGGGGAGGAGGCAGGAAGGGGCGAGGGTGAGGTCTTGGGGGAAGGAGTGGAGTGGGAGCAGGGCCTTGGGCAGAGCGGGGGTCGAGCACCCCCTGGCAACTCATAAATATGGTGCCTATGGGCGCTACTACTCCAATGGGAGAGCTTCTCCCACCAGCATAGTTGATCCATCTCCCCGAGAGCTGGTAGCTATGTCAGCAGGAGAAGCTCACCCACTGACATAGCGCTGTCTGCACCGGGGTATAACTACATCACTCAGGAATGTGAAAAATCCACACCCCTGAGCCACATAGATATATCAGCGTAAGTTTGTAGTGTAGACCTGGCCTCAATCTACACTCAGAACACTACAGAAGCTGTAGCACTTCCATATAGGTAGTGCCTACACTGACAGGAGGGGTTCTTTTATCTGTGTAAGTCATCCACCTCCCCAAGAGGCAGCAGCTTGGTCAAAAGAAGAATTTTTCACACCTCTGAGAGATGTAAATTCCTAGTGTAAATCAGGCTAAAGAGACAAGCTTTCGAGCTGCACAGAGCTCCTCTTCAATACTGCTAATCAGATTGTCCCAGCTAACTTACAAAATGGAACAGATTGTTAAACATAAGGAGTTAACCCATGTTGCAAGAGACCATTCAAGATGAAGTGTGCAATTAACACCTCTCTAGTCATAGGACAGAGGGTTAGTGGGTTACAGATTGTTGTAATGAGACATAAAATCAACATTCCTATTAAGTCCACGATTTTTAGTGTCTAGCAATGTTATGAATTTAAGCTTTCAGCACTACTGAACAGTACAAACAATTATTAGCCAGACACTAAAGATGACATACCCAGTCAGCTAGAATCTCTGCTACTTTATCTGAGGCATGTGGTTTGTTGGCAGCAACTCTATGACATGAAGTAAGTGAAAAGGGATCTTCTTACTGAATGAGCTCCCTTTGAAGGGGAGGATATGTCCAGATTTTGGGACAGGTGCACATTGAAGGAGAAACAAAATGGTTTCACATGATACAGTTCCAGTCTCCTAGTTAATAAGATCTATGGACAGCAAGAGAAAATTTGTACTAGGGCTGGTCAAAAATTTTCCATTGAAAATTAGTTTTGATGGGAAACTGGGTTTTTAATAAAATGCTTTTTCCCACAAAATCTGTCTCCTTTCCACTGCAAATTTTATTTTCTTGCTGAAAGATTTCAGCCAAAAACAAAAAATATTTTGGCCAGAAGTGTGAGCTGTAATGTATGCTAATACTTGTAGTTTGCTCCTCATGTCCTTATTCTTCTCTAGGAGCCAGGATCTCCAGCTGGAATTCATTTCCCATAATGCACCATGGACAGGGACAGGCTGTTGCATACTTCCCTCACCAAAAGGAGAGACTAGGATGCATTATCGGAGAGGTAGTCCATTTGGAGATCCTAGCTCATAGAAGAGAACAAACTTCAACTCCCATGAGGCATTACACGCCCCATTTTTGGCCAAAATATTTCAGTTTTCAAAAAGTCTGTGGAAAATTTAGACAAAAATGCAAATTTCTGGGGGGGAGGGGCAAAACAATTGGAACAGCTCTATTGGTACAAGACAATGTGGGACACAAATGAACTTCAAACTCTAAACCAAATGAGATATGTTATAGGCGTAGTTAAGGTACAGTTGTGATGTGTGGGGATCCAATATACCAGAGCGGCTTGCTGGCTCTATAAAGATTCAGTGTAACTTATATAATACATCTCATCCTTTTTTTAAAATTACCATTGTAGCTGTGTCTGTGATTGGAGGTATGTGATGTACTACGTTGCTATTGCTTGCTTTGGTCTTGTAAGAGTGCAAGACGATTAGATGTGCAAAGCATTTTGAAACTAAATTGCTGAAAAGTTCTTCTTTTAGACCTTAACACCCTTGATAATGTCCTGTTAATTTTAAGTGAAAACGTGAGATATGTTCTCAAAACCCCATCTATAACCTTGAGGGGTGATCTCATACAATATCACCTGTAGCAATGAAGTCACTGGGAGATTGGACATTTCTTTAAATTACCAGTGGCCTTATCTGCATTAGGATTGTTTGGACCTTTACTTCTGAATGAGTGCAGTTCTATTGGTGGTTGTAGCAATGAAAACTGTAGTGCAGAGACAACTCAGATGTGCCTTGACTACAGTAAAGCTGTACCCAGTGGAAATTAATTGTTCAAAACAATTCATAGTGTAGGGGAAAAAAAAAACATTGTGAGTGCAATTGTTCAGTATAAATGAAGAAAAGCTGAAAACATCACACAACACTTTCCCCCTATAGCCCAGTAGTTCCTCTGCACTTGTGTAGATTAAATATGAAATGTTATGACATTTTGGGACTTGTTCTTAAAAATGGCTCATTGCTCACAAAAGAAGAGCCTGTTAATTCTTTTAAACTTTGATACAGAGCTGTTTAAATAAACTAAGCCTTAAGGAGATGACCTTCAGGGGAACATTTGCACTTGAGCTTTCTTCCCCAAAGGGAGAAGTCTGAATTTTGCTTTTAATGTCATATGAACGGGCCGGGGCTGTACTTCCTCAGCAAAGAGAAGATACAAAAGCCTTGAAACATAACTATAGGAAAAGACAGACAGGACTGAGATTTCTCAATTGCCTTCTGTGACTCCTGAAATCACAGGACATTGATTGTGTAGTTAGCAAATTGTATGCCCACTTTAATGCTAATGGTTGAGTCCCACTCAGTGCTCTAGAAGAAGGTGATAGTTTCAGGATCTCTGCTTTGTGCCGCAGGAGAAAATTACTTTCTGACCCTTGATTTGAAAATTAAGGCAAATCAACACTTAAAATGCTGCCATAGCACTTTAATGAAGACTGTCAATGCCGTCCACGTACTTAATATACCTACCCGAGAGAGGGTAGTTATGTCGGCAGGAGAAGCTCTCCCATTGACATAGAACGGGGATTAGGTCAGTATAGCTATGTTGCTCAGGGGTGTGTGGATTTTTCGCACCTCTGTGCAATGTAGTTATACCAATATAAGTCTGTAATGTAGACCAGATCTTAGTTTTGTCCTGCGCAGGAGAGCAAGAATTGTCACCAATAGGTAAATAATAATCCTGCTGCTCCTATTGAATTTGTGGATGTTCAGTACTTCTGAATATCAAGACACTAGAATCAGGAGAGCCTGATTCTGCTCTCCTTGACACTGGCTTAAATGAGGAGAAACTCCCTTGAAGTCAATGGAGTTACCAAGTTAACATTGGTATAGTAAGAAAAGGATGATTTCTTGTTAATACAATGAAAATGGAGGACATATAAAACCACAGCACCCAACCGTAATTCTTGAGCATATACTCAAAAGGTTGTATATGTCCCATGCAGTCACTGCATTACAAAGGCCAGATTTTGCTATGTGCTGGAGCTGCATTTGGTACATCTGTGAATGGGGAACATACATGAGAGAAGTAGCTGGAATATTTTTGATGAAATATATTTTTGTCAAAATAAGTTGTTTTGTCAAAGACGAAATATTTTGTAGAGCTATATCAATTCTGACAATATTTTCACTGAGAAGGTTCCTGCAATCCAGAGCTGTCTGAGGTCCAGGACACTTCTGATATGAAAGAGTGTGTCAGAGCGAAAGAAATTGAAAATCCTGACCTTTCTGATTTGAAAACAGAAATTCTGATACAATTCAATTTAGTGAAAGGTTTGGTTTCATTCTGCAGCAGAACCAAAATCATTTTTTGAAATTTCAAGTCTTGGCAAAATGGAATTTTTGGTCTCCAGCTAGCTTTAATAAAAGGTTTATTGCCATTTATTGCCTTTTCATTACCATTACCCACTAAACTTGGGAGTAGCTGCGGGCTGATTCAGCTCCTGGAGTAAGTTAGAACAGGCTCACGGCTGCTCTTCAATAATGTCCCCAAGGGACTGTGCCACTGGTCCAGACTTACTGAAGAGCAACACAGTCTGGCCTGGCTCTAAGGATTCCTTGTATACTAGGGTCAAGCAACAAATGGCATAGAGGTGGCTACACTAGCTTTACACCACTCAAGCATTCCTCCATACAAGGAAAATCTACAGCTGGTTGTGTATGATAGCTTTCTATCCCATCTGCACTTCCTGAGTAATGGGAAGGAGACGGAGTGGGACTGAGGAGCTGGACCCCATTATCAAACATACAGAATAAATTAACTTCATTCCAAAAACTGCTGTGCCTGTAACTAATACCAAAGTTAAAAGAAAATTGAAATCAGCTACAGGCATATACCATGCTAGTGCTTGTTCAGCTAGAGAATGGAATGAATCATCCTTTGTACTTGTCTGTAGTAGAATGAATGGGAAGACAAAACAGAAAGGAGATTAACCAGAAATATTTACTTGGTACTCTTGTTTGAAGTAAAACAGTTTATAAAAGGACAATGTAGGCTTCTGAGACAAGCAGTTAATGATAAGCCTTTAGGCCCAAACTGAAAGATCATAGGTAGATGTTCTTACTAATCACCTCATAGAAATGAAGAATGTAGGATATGAGATCTCTATATGATGCAATATTTTTTTTTAAACACTGACATTTCCATGTTTTTTTTTTATTGTTTTACAAAGATTACTATAATTTGGAAGCCAAAAATATGGCATGTTTTCTGATAAAATGGATTGAAAATTTCCTTCTGGTTGGAATGGGATTGTGGGAAGCACTTCCATGATTAAGAGGATACAGGAGCTTTCAATTCTAGGCTGCCAGCTCAAATTCAGCCTAGGTTAGAAATGCCTAACAGTCCTTATCTGATGCCTGCATAGCAATCTATGCGTAATGAGTTAGAGTCCTTGGTCCAGATCCTACACAAATTGTCTCCACACAAAATCAAATATCCATTTGGCACAAGTGGGGACTTTTTTTGGTAGTTCCAACAAAAAGGCCAAGGCTTACATGAACTATTTCCTCACCCATAATGATGGACCCTCTAGGTCAGGGTAGAAACATATCATCAACGGGTAATGTGGACAACAAACTTTAATAAAGATATGCAACCATGATATTATATTATATAGTAAACTTGTATTATTAATCCATAAACAATAAAGAAGTATCTTATTGCTAAATTTGCCTTTTCTTTTGTACCATACACCTGTAAATATGTTGGCCTAAAACCTGGGCTACACTGAGGCAAGTTTATGCCACATGAATGGAGTCGCTAGCCAGAGGAGGATACCATAGCGTAGGTCGACACTGTGATGCAGTGAGTCTGAACAGAGTATCCTACATGACATCCTTCCTGCCTGTGGCTGGAGTAAGGGTTGTGGCCAGGAGAAAAAGCAGTGTCACCGAGCATCCCTATTCCCTGATGATTGCTAGCTGCCACCTTGGCCCATACCGGCTTTTAACATATGGTACAAACTACAGCAGCTTTCAGGTTGCTCTAACTTACTCTATGGAACACACCTGGTGCCTGGATGGCCCAGGATTGGATAAGTCAAAAGCAGCTTTAAGCCCCTTTTCCTTCTTGGCTCCCCACCCTTCCCCCTGGAGTTACATTGTGCTCTGCTCTGAGACAATCACTCTGACTAGCTAACTGAACCATGCTTAATTGTTCAAGTGAAAGCAAAAGGACTCATCTCAGAAAATAATATTAATTAAGACCATGTTTGCTTTTGTAATACAAAAGGGTTACTTAGTAGATGAAGGATGGTAATGAACTTAGATTTCACCTGAAGCCTTCCTGTATAGATATATAATTAGAAGGAAATGATGGTTTGAATATAAAAGTAAGAAGCAAATCTAAGAGTTAAGCAATCTCTAGAAATTTTGCAGTTCTGGTATGTTCTTCTCTGAGCTTCAGGAAATGTTTATGCAAATAATGATGTGATCTGATGAGTTAACAAGGTGCATACAAAGCAATTGTCTGGAAGTATCTGTCACATACTGTAGTTACCTGTAGTCATGTTCCTTAAAAGAGACTTTTCAAATACTTGAGTGTATTGATTAATGACAGAACTAGATGGGCCATCAGCCATTACACCTCCTTAATGACAAACACACTCTTGCCTGCCACAGCAACACAAGTCTCTAAACTAAAATTAATTTTGAAAGCTACAAGCTTGGAGGCTTTCCTGTCTTTTGCATCATAATCAGTATGAAATTATATCTGAAATCTATACCTCATATTTCTGTTAATTTATCATAATAAAGTGTGAAATTGTATGTTGTTCATTATGAATTACTTATCCCAGATCAAGAATCCAGGGAAGTTAGTCTAAGGATTTTGAATTCTGTAGTCTGGATATTTTAATAAGAATGCTTATTACAACCAAAGCTAAGTTATGGTTTTGACGCTGGTAGATCAGGTCATGCCAGAGGGTATTTGGGCCAATTCACTTGTGTATTAGTATAAATCAAAGTGATTGTTGAATGTAGAAGAGTATCTTTGTTGTTTAGATTTCATAAAACTAATGGGATATTTCTTGTATTGTTTTCACTTATCTGTATCCTGTTATAATGCAGTAGCACACATTTACATTGTGTATACCCCTGTAATTAAATAACCCATCAAAGAAGTTTTGTGGAATGCCAATGAAGGACTTTAACAGAAAAGTGCTAATTTCAAAGCAAGTGGCCATCATGTGTGATGACCAGAGGTCAAAGATTCTAAGTGTATTCCTTACTCACCATCATCAAAGGAAAAGCCTACGTGAGAAGAGACACTGTCAGCTTGTTTTCTGTCAGAAGAAGATATAAATATGGACTCAAGGAAAGATCCTTCATTTCTGAAGATTTTGGACTCTTACAGGCAAGTGTACCAGATGCAAAGCAGAGATCCCAAGAGACAATCTGGGTACCCAGAAAAGACTTTTGGGAAATTGGCAGTTCATTACATCACAGCCACCATTTGGAATTACAAACTATGACTCACTTGTTAATATATTTTACCAGCTTTAACCTCTCAGTAACTCCAATTTCCTTTTCTTAGCTAATAAACCTTTATTTAGTTTACTATAGAATTGGCTGCCAGCATTGTATTTGGTGTGAGATCTGTAATACCAATTGATCTGGTGTAAGTGATTGGTCTCTTGGGACTGAAGAGCAACCTGGTATGGTGTGATTTTTGGTTTAAGTGACCTTTTATCACAAAGTCCAGTTTGTCTGGGTGGCAAGATAGTCTAAGGCGACTGACTGTGCCTCCATGGTGAGATTGTTATAGTGATCCAGGAGTTCACATTTGTCACTGGCTTGGTGAAATCTAATTATAGAACACCACTAGCTTTGGGTGTCTGCCCTGTTTTCTGACAGTGTGCCTGGAGGTAGGTACTCACGCACAGTAGAGAGCCATGGCAGACAGCATGACAATGGTAAGCACTGGTAAGAGGAAAAGTTAGAAAGAGGTACAAGATATTCCAGAGAAAAAAGTCATGCTTATCCAACAACATTACAATTAGCTATTATAGCAAAGAACTTCTAAAGGAAGCCACATAGAATCATAGAAGATTAGAGTTGGAAGAGACCTCAGAAGGTCATCTAGTCCAACCCCCTGCTCAAACCAGGACCAACCCAACATGGTCTAGTTAAAAAGAGATGCCCAGATCCACATAGGTAATTAGGTATTCCTCCACTTACTGCTGCAATACCTAGCCCCTAGGTGCCCTGCTGCCCTGATTTAGGCACCCAGGCTCCCCATACAATGCATGGGGAGAGTTCTATGTCCAAGGAAGGGATCCTCAGGTGAGCAGGGAGCTGCCCAGGCCACCCAGGAGTGAAATGTAGAAGTAGGGTTGGGGGCCTGAGTATTTAGGCCCTTCACTCCCATTGATCCGGACCTCTGGGTTCCTAACAGACAAAGTGGTGGGCACCTGTCAAGGTTCCTTCCCCACTCTGAACTCTAGGGTACAGATGTGGGGACCTGCATGAAAACCTCCTAAGCTTACTTTTACCAGCTTAGGTTAAAACTTCCCCAAGGTACAAACTATTTTACCCTTTGCCCTTGGACTTCCACTGCCATCACCAAACGTTTATCTGGGTTTATTTGATTAGGAAAGCATTGTTTGGAAACGTCTTTCCCCAAAAAATCCTCCCAACCCTTGCACCCCACTTCCTGGGGAAGGTTTGGTAAAAATCCTCACCAATTTGCATAGGTGACCACAGACCCAAACCCTTGGATCTTAAGAACAATGAAAAAAGCATTCAGGTCTTACAAGAAGAATTTTAATAGAAGAAACAGTAAAAAAGGAGTAACAATAAAAAGAATCACCTCTGTAAAATCAGGATGGTAAATACCTTACAGGGTAATTAGATTCAAAACATAGAGAATCCTTCTAGGCAAAACCTTAAGTTACAAAAAGACACACAGACAGGAATATCCATTCTATTCAGCACAGCTTAATTTCTCAGCCATTTAAAGAAATCATAATCTAACACATATCTAGCTAGATTACTTACTAAATTCTAAGACTCCATTCCTGTTCTGTCCCCAGCAAAGCATCACACAGACAGACCCTTTGTTTTTCCCTCCCCCTAGCTTTTGAAAGTATTTTGTCTCCTCATTGGTCATTTTGGTCAGGTGCCAGCGAGGTTATCCTAGCTTCTTAACCCTTTACAGGTGAGAGGATTTTTCCTCTGGCCAGGAGGGATTTTAAAGGGGTTTACCCTTCCCTTTATATTTATGACAGCACCTCTCTCTGCTCAGGATCTTCAGCCATGAACTGCGTCCTGGAGTTAAGCACCCAAGCCAGGACAGCTGCATAGGTAACCTGTATCCTAGCAACTGAAATCCTCACCTTCAAAGAAGCTGGTAGTTAGACCACTAAGGTGGGATATAAGAGCTGCAGATTCAAAACCCAGCTCTGCCTGAGTCTGAGCAGCAACTTGAACCCACAGCCTATTGAATGCCCTAACCAGTATTCTGGGGTGAGTCTTTCCTGTCGGAGTTGTTCCACTTTATCTATATCTATCCATCTATATATGTAAACACTCACTGTAGTAGGGATTTGAACCTAGGTCTCCTACATTGCAGATAAATGCCCTAATTACTGGGGTATAGTATCAGTGTCTTCCTTGTGTTCTGCCCAAATGACTAAATATCGTTGTGGGGAGAAAATATGGGATACTAAAGGGCTTTTCAGTCTAGCACACAGAAAGGCATAATAAGAACTATAGGCTGGATTTTAAAGACATACAATTTCATAGTGAAGTAAGGCACATTTTTTAACAGTGAGGGTGATAAACCATTGGAACAAACTACTAAGGGAAGTGGTGGATTATCCATCTCTTGATGTTTTCAAATCATGGCTGGATGCCTTTCTGGAAGATCTGCTTTTGTCAAACACAAGCTATTGGAGACAATACAGGGGGTCACTAGGTGAAAGTCTGTGGCCTTTGTTATACAGTGGGTCAGACTGGATGATCTCATCCATTCTAGCCTTAATATCTATGAGTTTATGAATCTATGAATTGCAGGTAAAATTCTGCTTGAAATCAATGGGAGTTTTGCCATTGATTTAAATGGGGACAGAATTTTGCCCTTTTTATTTTGATCCATCTTAAATCTCCTCATTGAGAGCAAAGAAAAGGCACATTGTGTTACCTAACCTGCATCTAATTGTTCTCTTAATCGTGGATTTGATTATTCCACAACTGATGGAACTATTTTTGAGAATATACCAAAGACTTAGTGTCAGGTTCAGATTATTTTCATGTATTGATAGCATGTCTGACATAATTATTAGAAAATAAATCTGTTTTTTCAACCTTTGCCTTACTTTCAATGCTTTTTTATTGATCTGTTTATTTAAAGTAGAATAAAATCTATAAATTAGTAAATAGTGGGGTAATTCCCTGAGCTTTATGACTCTTAATAATTTGACCTACCAGATTTTTGTTGTCTTGTGGTATTTATATGTTATTAGCATACTTTTTCCTTCCCACTGCGGTGTAGGGGAAGCTTACCCTGCTGCTCACCCTCTCTTTATCTCACTGGTCTTTAAATACATAGAAGATATAGTTAGAGCTAAGGAAATCATTTACTTTTCAGGTCAGCCAGCAAACTGAAAACAAAACATTGAGTTCTCAATTTGTCAGCAAAGGCTGGTCATCATCAGAAAACTACAGGGGTCGGTTTCCCTTATAATCTTTAGTCCACTGATTAAGACATTTTCCCAGAGAGGCCCATGTCTGAATCCCCAGTCTGGACCAGGGACTTAAGACCTTCCTTGTCCCTGGTATGCATCGTGACACTAGGGTATTCTGGGGAGGGTTGCTCTCAAATGTTCCTGTTGAAGTTGTTGTAGAAATATTTCAATGTTCATTAGAGTAGGGACTCAAACTCAGAGCCTCCCCCTACCAATGGAGCTTCATACCCACCAGGTTATTCTGCTCGTAATCTCTCCTGTTGAAAACTGTTCCACTGTGTACAAATATATAAATATTCATTGGAAAAGCAAGAGTAAAAGGCACTCTATAGTCCTATGATTCAGGCACCTGGCAGGTTGGCGATATGGATTCCAATCCCTCCTCTGAATCAGGCAGAAATAACATTTGAATCCATATCTCCTACATCTTAGGAGACAATAGAGTTAGTCTCACTCGCTCTTTCTTTGGCCCAATGAATTTTTAAGTATGTATACAAAGTGGAACAGCAACAGGAAAGACTGAGATAAGAATATTCTATAGCCTTGTGGTCTGCCTGCTTACCAAAGAGAGTGGGAATCTGAATTCAAGTCCCTATTCCAGAGTAGGGGTTCAAAAGTGTATCTCCTACATCCTAAGTAAGTGCCCAAACCACTGACCTAAAGGTTATCAGGAACACACACAGTTTTCTGAAACTAGCCTCTAAAACTTTTTCCAAAACCAAACTAATCAGGTCAAACTGGCAAATTGTTTGGGGTTCCCTGAAACTGCATTTTTTTTCTGATTAAACTATTTGTCTGAAAACTTTTGGCCATTGCTAGTTATAGTTGAATTTTTACAGTCCCAATCCTGCAACCAGTTCCATGTGGGCATAGATGCTGGACCATGTAGAACCAGTTGCAGGATCAGGGCCTTAGTGAGAGAAGCAGATAAGATCCTGATGCCAATCTGGCTTCTTTACACTGAGTAAAGGCTCTGGAGAAAAGTAAAGGGCTTCTCAGAAAACCAGGTCCAGCTGAGGAAGGATTACCCCCATCATAAGCACTGTAGAGACAGTCTCTAGCCAAGGAAGTGTGTCCAGTGTGGTGATAGAGCTAGGAAGGTCATGGGAGAGACAGGGCTATAGAAAACAATGCTGTGGGGGTTCTGGGCAGTGCAGCAACCCATAGAGCAGGCTGAGGATGTTGCCATAGCTAGGCCACCAGGGCTGTTTAAGTTACACTGGTGATCATTCCAGCCCTCATAGTAGCACAAGAGGGGAGGGCTTTAAAATATCATAGAGCCCTACTCCCCCTGGGCTGTGAATTCTGTTATACATCGTTTAGGCACAGCAAAGAATCTCACCCTGTGTGTCTTAATTTTACAAGTGATTCCTCTGAAAGCAAAATATGCTTCTTTAAAAAAATATTTGGTAGAATTTCTAGGAACCTGTTCTCCCCCAACCCCTAGCCTTCCTTTAGTTTCAGTTTCTTATGACACTCCAAACCAGTCTGGCTTTTGATCCACTATCTTGGAGTGTGATATTGTGTCAAGCCAAGAATTTGCAAACCCCAGAAGAAAATGCTACTCTTGGAAGTATTTTTGCAGCTTTTATCTTTGTTGTAGTCCCCTTTTCACCTCACACTATTTTAAATTACTTTTCCCACCCAATCTGCTCCTTTTCATGTTTTATTTTTCCAAGGCTTTCCCACCCCCTGTCCCTAACCTACACACACTTTTTCCAGATGTGTGGTAAACATTGTCATTTCAGAGCACATCTCTGAAAACAAAAACATTCCAGAGGCTAATTTGTCTCAGATCATGGGGGTCTTTGTGTGTGCAGACACCAGATGAGCTCAGAAGCTTGAGGAAGCTTCTACTCCAAGCTTTCCTTAAAGATCTGGTAACATTAGTACAAAGCTTGTATACACAGCAGGGATGAGAAACCAGTTTGCTCAAATTCAGGGCAGGACAGAAAAAGAGCTAAATGTTAATTTTTGTTTGTTAGTTTTGTTCTAGAATTTGTAGGAACCATTTGGTCACAATCTCTAGATGTTTATCCCTATAAGTGGGAGCAAGGGCCCTAAAGCTGCCTTAGTGACAGCTGTGCAAATTTGAACTCAGAATTGGGTCATGTGTTGTGGTTCCTTGATTGGATGACCTAATCTTTATAAAGAAGAGCATGGCTTTAAAAAGTCATTGAATTCAGTAATGTTACATGGGAGTAGATAGAACTTAGTACTGCTAGTATTACAAAGCTTTGCTGACTTTTCTTTATGAGTAGGGTAAATTGTGGGACAATCAGAACAATGAAGATAAATGTGTCTGACAGTTTCTTGCAGCAGAGAGTTGACTTTTAGGGGCATATGCATGTAAAGACCAGAAGATTAAGAAGGCTACAAATTGCTGGGAATGAAATTAGGAAGAGAAGATAAGTCATGTGAATGATATCCATCAGAGAAATGAGAGCTTTGCGTGGGAGTTACCTGGCATGTAATGAGTTTTAGTCATTAGGTAGCCGGAAGAAGTTTCAGTCCCCATAACTGGCCTAGTTTGTATACTGAAAGTGCTGACTTTCAGTATACAGAGAGAAGGGGAAATTTAAATAAAATTGTGCCTCAGGTTTTTTTTGTTTTAACTTTCAATTAGTCAGTTGATTTTCCTACCCCATTTACATGAATTGTCTGGAACAAACAAAAGATATCATTAGTCCTGATTATGTTTTCAAGCTATTTCCCTGAGTGAGAAGAGCCCTGCAATGTTATTTTTGGCTTTGTTAACCAATAATCATAAATTCCATGAAACATGCAATGGCACAGAAGCAGGAGAAAACACATCCATATTCTTGAGCGTGTCCAGGCAATGTGTGTGGTAGTAGTGGAGCATGATGACAATCTAAAAATCAGGGCTGTTCCCATCTCTGTCATTGGTTCGGATGGCAGAGACTCAGGGCCAGTTGAATAATATCAAAAACGATTTGTAAATAATGAATGTGATAGTTGAAACAAACTCTTTGAATAGAATGTGGCCAGCTCTAGTAGAGATATGGATTGTGAGGGGAAAATACCATACCTCATGCTTAGTATCCTTTAAAAAGGGTTCCTCTAAGTGCAGGTGAAAATAATCAGACTGATACCAGAGTCCTTTACTGATATATAGGGCAAACACAGTCCAGCATAGGCAGCAACACAGACACATCCATACTGCCTGTGCGAAAGGAGCTGCTCTAGGGGTAAAAGCATAATTCCTTCTCCCTGCCCATTCATCCCTTGCTTACTCTGCTGAGACAGCCAACAAGGACAGTGGTTTCTGTGATCTGGACACCCGGAGTGAAATCCTGGCTCTACTGAAATCAATGGCAAAACTCCCATTGCATTCAGGATTTCACCCATCTCCTTTAGGGACTGAATTGACATCCAGGGACTCATTTCCTTTAGGTTGCCAACTGTGATGCTTCTGTGGCATACCCAGGGTTGTGAGGCACCTCGCTACCACCTGCCCGTAACATAAGGGAGCCTTGTCTGTGCCTGCCAAGGGTCAGCTCCCCGACTCCACCAGCCATGAGCAATACAAGCACTCCCATCTCAGCCCACAAGCTATAGGCACACTGCAACCCCGAGTGTCTCCCGGGAGTGTCCAGCCCCTGTTCCACTGGACACTCACAGAATTCAGAGTCACTGCTCCCAAAAGATCAGTACACCGCAGCTTACCAGTTATACCTCAGATCACTGCTTCACTGAACACTCAGCACTTACATAAGTTTGTAGTGAAAACAGGTAAAAGTTTATTTAATAAAGTCTAGAGAGTCAAGTGATAGAAAGTAGGAATAGTGGAAACAAATGGTTACATATACACTAAAAACCTAATACACATTCCAGAACCTAGACTTACTTAATGAGTTATTGTTATGTCTTATAGGGCAAGACATATTATATTTCAGGGTATTGTAGCCAGACTTGGCTGTGATCTTCCATTCAGGAGACAAGCCACGCTGTCAGCTTGCCTCAACCTGGATCTTTTCCACAGAGATCTCCCTGTTCCCCCGGTTTACCTGCTTCCTTCCCCCCACCCCAAACATTCTTACTCATAAACGATGCCACCTGCTGGTTGTTTTTTTTCCTGTGTGTCTCTTTCTTGTCAACTTCACAGTCTCTTGATTAACATTCAGTTTAGACTGTAGGCAGGCTCCTTTGTGAAGCGCACAATACACAGTAAACACATGACCAGCAGAGAGAGCTAAATGTCTCTTCCCTCTGACTTGACAGGAGTATGTTTACTACCTTCTAGTGACCTGCCTGAACTAACATACCTTAACAACATAATTTTCAGTATCAACATATAATTCCTTAAACATGATCTGTGCATACATTTGCAATAATTATGATGACCAGAGGACTCTTGGCATAGACCTCACATACACACCCTTTGCAAACTTAATATGCATACATCTGAAGAAAGGGGATCCCTATAAAACTCTTTGCACCCCCTGTGCCCTCTGCCAACTGGCATCAAAAAGTTTCTGAGTAACACCAACCATCCATCCTGTAGTAATGATTTTCAGTCACTATGAAATTGGGTCAGAGATCTAGAGGAGAAAGGCATCGTATCCCATTATCAGTCCCCTGAACCATCCAGCCTTCCTCTCTGCCAAGATTTATCTAGCATGAAAATTAGGCTTTTTTTTTTTTAGTAATTGAATATGTTTTAATATATTTTAATACTCTGTTCTATTTTAATATGTGTAGTACATTAGATCAGACACAGAACACATGTACAACAGCCATATCTCTTTTCCCAAGGGTGTGCAATTACACTACATTCCACAGATTGCAGTGTGAACTTCTATGCCACACTACTAGTTTCAGGGAAAATGAATAGGTGGTTTAGTCTTACAGTTGTGGATAGAGCATTTATATGCTGTTAACCATAAAACTGTATAAAGAGCTTAATCTCAGCCATATATACATAGTGCTACTGTATTAAATGTCTGTTTTACTTATGCTAATCAGTCCATGGCAGTCTTCATCTTATCTGTGTTACAGATGGTAGATTTTTATATCCAAAGTATTAGTTTATTTTGGCCTTTGGGCTGAAGCAGTATGCTCCTTGAGTTGAACTCAGATTAAACTTTTCTCCCTGCATTATTAAAGGCACACATTTAATTAATCAGGCAATTCCATGTTTTCAAGAGTTAATATCATGCACATAACTTCATGCAAGCTGTCAGAAAGATTAGCGTGGAAGTCCAGAGCTTCTAATAAGATGTCCTGGTACTGAATCTCCCCTTTACTCTATGGTATAATGTGGTTCTGGAACAGCCTTCCAAGGGGAGCAGTAGGGGCACAAAGCCTAACTGGACTCAAGATTGACCCTGATAAATTTATAGAGGTATAGTGAGATTGCCTATAATGGCATGTGACCCGTGCATGGCTACTAATAACAAATATCTCCAATGGCTGGAGATGGGACACTAGGTAGAGAGAGCTCTGAGTTACTACAGAGAATTCTTTCCCAAGTATCTGGCTGGTGGTTCTTGCCAACATGCTCAGGATCTAACTGATTGCCATATTTGGGGTGGGGAAGGATTTTCCCCCCAGATCAGGGTGGCAGAGACCCTGTGAAGGGTGTGTGTGGGGGTTCACCTTCATCTGCAGCATGGGGCACGGGTTACTTGCTGCTTTGAACTAGAGCAGGGATCGGCAACCTTTGGCATGCGGATCATCAGGGAAATCTGCTGGCGGGCTGGGACGGTTTGTTTACCTGCAACATCCACAGATTTGACAGATCGCAGCTGCCACTGGCCGCAGTTCGCTGTTCCAGGCTAATGGGGGCTGCGGGAAGTGGCAACTAGCACATCTCTCGGCCTGCGCCACTTCCCTCAGTCCCTATAGGCCTGGAACGGTGAACCGTGGCCAATGGCAGCTGCAATCAGTCGTTTAACCTCTTTGTGACATAGTTTATCTGTCTCTGAAATGTGTTTAATAATGCTTACCTGCCTCATTGGGACGGTGTGATGTTTAATTAATTAGCCAGATTTTGGCGTTCTTTTGGCTTATTGCAGTGATAGGGTCTTAATTTCCATACCTTGAGAGGGGTTGTTCAAAGTCTTGGGTCATGGCTAACTCTTACAGAGTGGTTTGGGTGATGTCACCAGGCTTTATGTATTTAATGCAGCTGGGGCTGAAGCAATTTGACTGAGAGAGTGTGAGTGGCATTGCATTAGATAGATTAGGCTAAACTGATCAAATTTCTCTCTGGTCATCTTTAATAGCTGTTTCATTTTCTCTCTGCTTGCGAGGGGCAGATTTACACAGTGTATTCAGTCAGATCAATGTGAATTAAAGGCAATCAGTTAGGGCAAACAGTAAAAAAAGACCATGTATCATACTCTGCTCGCTAAGGACTACAGATAAAGTTATGGCAGCATCTGGTTGCAATGATGTAAATTATTCACCATGTTATTGATTATTAAACAAAACTGGAGGGACAGTTTGATGGCACTGGGAAGCTGTTGGCAGGATTTAATCTAAAAGGAGCTTCTTTGTTTTCTGTCTATTGTTTGAAACATTTTTCAATAGTTGCTTATTCATTAAAAATATCAGACTGACTCATAGATGGAAGCAACACTTAGGGATGTTTTAATATTTAGTTTGTGATTTCCGGCCTACATAATTCAAATTGTATTCTCTCCTCAGCCAGTCAGGCTATTCTGAAGTCCTCTATTGGAGGTTTTGTTTTAGAGGTTTTGTTTTAATGTACAGTTCTTTATATTTATCTCTCAACTTACAAGCTTTGTTTTATTTCACACAGTTTCAAATGCTCTCATGAAGGTTCACTCATCCTTCAAGGACAACATAAGAGGAATTACATCATCTTCTCATTTAGTTTGTCTTTATTTTAAAAGAAAACTAATTTAACCTGAAGTGAAGGTATCAAATGTTGAGAGGGATGGACATATCTCAGAATTGATGCTGGCGATTGTTTGAGCAGAATGAATAGTGATGGGAAAATAGAAGGAGGGGAGTTTAATCAGCTAGATTTTCTCCAGATCTGAATTTTGCTTAGGATGGGCAGGTGGGAGATCATCCCAGAGCCAAATCTGACTCCCTGATTCCATGGGCCATTCCCAATCCCAACTCAATGTAAAGCAGCTACAAGGCAGCTTTAAATTCTGCCATTGCTTTATTGTCCTTAAGGATTGCTAGGGTGGAGCTCCTTCCTCATCCTGACATGCCCTATAAGATAAGGAGAAGAGGGGGATGGAGATGCAAGTTCCAGCTGCACCACAGATGGGCCACCAAGGATCTGACAGGAGAATTCTCTGCTGGCCATTTACAAGTGGGTTATGGCTCCTTTGTGTTACCTGAATGGTACAAAGGGACCATAACTCAGCTCATAAATCTGTCCCCGTATATGTTACCATAAAAATTATAATCCCATGATAGCAACAGTCAACTTGGCAACTAAAATAGATGTCTATCATCACTGTGATCACTCTGTGCGTGTGTGTGTTTGTACTACCCTATCTTTTTAGACGGTAAGCACGTTGTGGGGCAGGGACTGCATGAGCCTCTGTGTTTGGAAATCACCTACCACATCCCAGGACATCCCTATCTATTCTGTACCCTTGCAGGCTGTGATCTTATTCTATAGAATCAGCTAAGCTGGGTTGGGCTTGGTTAATAACTGAGTGGGAGATCTCCAGGGGAAAATAAGGTACTACAGGAAGTGGCGTGTGTGATTCAACAGGTAATGCTCTTCCTTCTGAGTCAGAAGTGAGTCAGTGTCCCAGCCTGGTGATAGGGAAAGCTATATTGTTATAAAGCTATGGACTTTCCAATGAGACATAAAATTGAACCCCTGGCTTTGTCTGATAATTAAAGAACCCATGGAACTTGACCTAGGAGTAGGAGAGTCTTCCACAGTCTGCTACATTCTACCTATTAAAAATCCTCCTCTTGCTTTAATTCAGTGTTATATTCTTCTTTATTTTCTTTCCCAAACTGCACTGTGTTACTTTGAACTGTTATAAAGAGTACTGTGTTCCTCCCCACAGATGTGTGATTAAACCAAGTCTGCTCCCTTAACCTGTGATCGTGTCAGGTTTCAAATCCCAAGCTAAGAAGAGCCAGGCCTGGTCAGTACTTGATTTTAGAGAGGACACAAAACAAAAGACAGTGCAAGAGAATATATTGTTGATAAGTCAGCACATAGCTCAGAATCTCTCAGAACCAATACTTCAGCAGGGTGTTCAGAGGTTCTGTGTTAATAGAGGTGCCTGAGTTCTAAAATCAGGATCCTGACCACTGTGGTTATTAAAGATCCCCTGCATTTATAGGTATTTCTACACTGCAGATGGGATCGAGCCTCACAGCCTGAGTAGAGAGACTTGCACTAGCGGGTCTTGATGAATGGCTAGTGGGGCTCGAGCTGCTGAGATAAAAATATCAGTATATGGATGTTGTGGCCCAGGCTGGAGCTCAGGCTCTCAAGGACACCTCCCTCCTGCAAGTCGTGACAGCCTGAGCTGCAATTTTTATTTTTAGCAGAATGCTCGATCGCTGCTAGCGTGAATCTGACTTCCCAGGCTGGGAGGTTCACTCCCTGCTGCAGTGTAGACAGTCCTTATTTGGCAAGACAAGAGGCGGTATTAGTACTAAAAAGGCATCAAGCCAAATTGTTTGTTACATTAGTGTAAATCTCTTTCCTTCACTGAAATCAGTGGAAGAAACTCTGGATTTTACAGGGCTGTAATTAAGATTAGAATTTGGCTCCTCCTCTAAGGACATAACTGGTAACCTAAAACTCTATCCTGAGTTTAGTTTGTTCTGGTTCATTGGGAAAATTACTTCATTACTCTAGTCATAGAAATGAGACATGTAAGGCTGGAAAGGACCTTGAGTAGTCATCAAGTTCAGCCCTTTGCACTGTGGCTGGACATAGTAAACATAGACATGCCTGGTGTTTGTCCAACCTTTTTGTAAAAATCTCCAATGATGGGGATTCCACAACCAACCTTGGAAGCCTGTTCCAGACCTTAGCAACACTTATACTCAGAAAGATTTTCCTGATATCTAACCTAAATCTCTCTTGCTGCAGATTAAGCCCATTACTGTTTGTCCTACCTTCAGTGGCCATGGAGAAGAATTGATCACCATCCTCTTTTATAACAGCCCTGAACATATCTGAAGACAATTATCAGGTCCATCCACCCTGGTCTTCATTGTCTCAGTCTGAAACATGAGGTTAATAATTCTCATTGGTCTACCTCAGAGGAGTGTTGTGAGGATTAATTATAGAGATGATTGCTGATCAAAAGTTTTGCTGATGAAAAGTTTCTTTGCTGGAAAATGTTGAGTCTACAAAAATCAAAAAGTTTTGAAGGAATGCATTGATTTCATCAATATTTTGACAAGAAATTATCTAATCATTTTGTTCTGATAAAGTCAAAAGTTTCATTTAGGCTTATAGTATAACAATAATTGAAATATGTTGACATTTATATTTTATTAATATATTATAATTGAAGTTATAGAATTAAAATATTATGGAACATTTCAAGAAAAAATTCTGAGATTTCTACTTTTTTTCAGAAGAGAATGGGATTTCCATTTTTTGATCAGCTCTAATTAATGGCTGGTCTTTATAAGTGTGCTAATTATTATTGTTATTATTATTATTATCAATACATGTAACTGCCCATGTAATTGTGATTAGAGCAGTCTCTTAGACAGCCCTGCCTCTCTCATTTGAATGTCTTCTGGCTGCATAACAGCCCAGGTGAACTTTGGGCAACTTCAGAAATTATACAAAAGATGGAGTGTCTCAAGCAAGAGGGAGAAACAGATATGTTTTAGCTAAACAAAGCTGCATATCCCATAATTTCTTTTTACATTTACTATATAAATAATATTGCAATTGGATATGTTGTACCAGGATAATTCTGTGATCAATGACATTTGCAGTTATATATGTCTAAAACAAAGCTAATCAATTTTCCTGCTTCACAGCATCAGCTGATCATTTCAGATATCAGAATGGAATCTTTTTTGTCCCGGTTTTCCGTAAAATATTGCATTACTATCAGAGATAGACTGAGGGACTGATTAGATTAGTGGAATGGGAAATCCTATGTTCCCAAATAGCTATGGTATGCCTGTGTACTTTGCTGGGTTATCAATGGAGTCAGGTAGAGTATTCTCCAGGAAACCCTATCATACAGCCAAGAACAAATAAACATACACCATGTGTCCAGCAATCTTTGTTTGAAAGAGACACAATATCTAAGTTGCAGGGCTGTTCTGTTGATCAGAGAGACCAAGGTGCATTGGCAGAACTAAAGATGTGGACAATAGTCTTATTCCTGGTCCAAACCATTGCTAATAGTCCTTCCTTTTAATGGGCATCATATTCACACAAAGTAAAAAGCAACTTAAAAAAAAACAGTCAAAAAACCTCTAGGAATTATTGCATTAGCAGCAAAGTGACTCCTACTCAGAATTCTAAATTAAGGGCAGAAAGATGGCCTACAGAACATAAACTGAGGAATCATGTGAGATTATTGCACTGGCCAAGTCAACACTCTACAGAATATCCCATAGGTCATGAAAGCATGATGCACATTGTGATAGGGTGTGCTTCCCACACTCTCCCTAAAGGCGTTAATGTAGGCCAGATGGGGCAATTAACCTATCATGCTGCAAACTGGGGGAAGATATTTAGGCTGAAAGGAAAGCCTTACATAAAGGAAACTCATCTGTGCAGGAACAGGTGGGATTTCTATAAAACCAGGGAGCTGGTAGCAGAAAGGGGGTTGCAGTTATTCTCTGGAAGCAGAGAGAAGGGAGATGAAAACTCAAGCAGGAGAATAAGCCCTGGGATTCTAGCCCTACAAGAAGAGTCAACCCCAGAAGAGTTGTGGGGAAAGGAAACCTGAGAGGGCTAGGTAGGAATAAGCCAAGGGAAACAGCAGCCTGGTGTAGGACTGCACAGACCTTGGCTATTTGTTATAGGATCCGTGAGCTAGAACCCAGTGTCAACGGTTGGCCTGGGTTCCCCTACCATCAACTAAGAAGTGGAACGGGAGCATTGGAGACACCAGATGGACAGCTGGTCCAGAGAGATTTTATTACCCTGGAAGGGGAGGACTATTGTGAGTTGTCCAGAGCCGTAAGCCACAAAGGCAGGGTGCTGCAGCTCCTGAGGAGCAAGAAGAGGGTTTCCAGCTGGCAGAGCTAATCCCCAGGCACAGCCTGAAAGAGGTGCTCTGGCAATGAGTAGGGGCTCCTGTGATATACATGTTTAGAATCATAACATTTTTATTATGACTATAAAATTACTTTGTTTATGATGTCAATTAATATTCCAGGCAAAATTAATAAATTCTCTTTGTGTAAAATTAGCACTAAACTAGAAAGTGTGTGAAAGACCCTATAATGCTGAATTATTATTAACACCTTATAACCATTCATTTCGCATCAGATTTTCATCCAGATCACGTTACAAGTGATCACGACCCATCTCTTTGCCAGAATGAAACTCCATAAAAGTTTTAGTAGTGTAAGAACTACCTTAGTGGAAGAGTCAATCCCAGCACCATATTTCCTAATATGGACAGTGCTGGAAATGTTAGGGGAAGCGTAACACCCTCCCACTTCTGTTTCCATAATGCAACTAATTATGCAATACTTCATTATGGCAAGGTATTTCTTCCTGCTCTCAGTTCATGCTCTGAAGCCCAATTATTGACAAGCCTTGTAATTTATACTAGCAGGGTAGCCATGGGAGCTGTTATATACCGGTAAACATGTAATCCTTTTCAAGGATGTCTGAGCACCATCATTGCCAGGAGGCGTTGGAGATGGATTGGTCATGTGCTTCGGATGGAAACTGATTCCATCACCAGAGTGGCAATAAGATGGACACCTGAAGGCAAGAAAAAACAAGGCCACCCGAAAACAACATGGCAAAGAGCTGTGGAAGCCGAGCTGAAAAACCTGGGGCACAGCTGGGGAACCATTGAAAAACTTGCCAGAAACAGACAGGAGTGGAGGAGCTTTGTCACTGCCCTAAACGCCAGAGGCGTAATGGGAACATGATGATAATGATGACTAGAGAGTGTGCCTCGGTAATATTGTGTGACGATGAGTTCCACAGGTAAATTACACATTGTGTTAATTATATGTTGCCTTTGATCACTCATGATCCTTTCTCTTTCCAGAGTTCTGTTATATTTAGGGGAATATCAGTGACAGGAAGAAAGTCTTAGGGCTTGGCTACACTTGCAAGTTAGAGCGCTTTAAAGCAGCCCCAGGCACCCTAACTCCTGATGTGTCCACACTGGCAGGGCATGAAGAGCACTGGACTCCGCAGCTGGAGAGCTCCTCATAATCCATCTCCACAAGAAGCATAGAGATTACTGCACCCTGGCTGAAATGCCCGGGCGTCAGTGTGAATGAGATGTTGCATTACTGCACTGTGATTGGCCTCCAGAAATGTCCCATAATCCCCTGAAGTCAAGTGGCCACTCTTCTCATTGTTTTGTAATCGGCTACAAAAATGCAGATATCCCCTTTCAAAGCTCCGTTTCTGACATCCGGCATGCTTATCTGCTCCCAGACAAAGCAACCATTAGTGTGGAATTCTGCTGTTGTGAGTGTGTGGGGCGGGGGGAGGGAGGTCTGCTGCTGTCTGATCTTACAAGACAGCATGCGGACACACTCTCAGCCCCCCAAAACACACTCCCTGCCACACTCCACTCCCCCGCATTTGAAAAGCATGTTGCAGCCACTTGCACACTGGGATAGCTACCACAATACGCTGCTGTTTGTGGCTTTGCAAGAGCTGCTAACGTGGCCATGCCAGTGCTCTTGCAGCTGACAGGGTAAACACACGGCAGCGTTTTCCCTGCTACCGTCTCCGAAGTCTGGTTTAACTCCCAGCACTCTGCATCTGCAAGTGTAGCCATGCCTTTAGGTCCTGTACATCCTCCAGCATAATAAGGTCTCCTAGCACAACTGGAGGCATAAGAAGAAAGCTAGAAGGAAGCCAAAGATGAGAGAGACTAAACCTGTCTATGTGAGATGGTTGAGTGAGGGTTGAATGGTATGCATCATTTACTGGGATCTTCGAGCTGTAATTGTTTTTGAGGGTTTGTCTTGTGGCTAATTCCTTGCACTGGTATGTGGGGAATTAAATGATTTTTAAAGCCAGAAGTGACCATTAAATCTTCTTGTCAGACCTCGTGTATAACACAAGCCACACAATTTCTTCCTGTTACTCTTGTATTGGTCCCAATAACTTTTGTTTGACTAAAGCAGGGACCAGCAGCCTTTGGCATGTGGCCCGCCAGGGTAAGCCCTTTGGCAGGCCGGGCTAGTTTGTTTACTTGCTGCGTCCACAGGCTCAGCCGATTGCAGATCCCACTGGCCGCGGTTCACCGCTCCAGGCCAATGGGGGTTGCGGGAAATGGCACAGGTCGAGGGAGGTGCGCTGGCTGCCGCTTCCCACAGCCCCCATTGGCCTGGAGCGGTGAACCGCAGCCAGTGGGAGCTGCGATCAGCCAAACCTGCGGACGTGGCAGGTAAACAAACTGTCCCGGCCTGCCAGGGGGCTCACCCTGGAGGGCCACATGCCAAAGGTTGCCGATCCCTGGACTAAAGCATATCTTCCAGAAAGGTATCCAGTCTTGATCTGAAGATAACAAGAGGTGGAGAATCCACGACATCCTTCGGTAATCTGTTCCAGTGGTTACTCAAACTCACTGTTAAAAATTTGTGCCTTACTTGAATGTATTTCTTTAACTTCCATTGTTTCTTTATGCCTTTCTCCCCTAGACTAAAGAGCTCATTACTACCTCGTCTTTTCTCCTTGTGAAAATATGCATACCCCATAATGAAGCCACTTCTAAATCTTTTTTTATTATTATTATTAACTAAACAGATTAATCTTTTGCTGTCTCTCACTTTAAGGCATTTTTTCAGGCCTCAACTGTTTTTCTGAGGCTCTTTTCTGCATCCTCTTCAGTTTTTCAAAATCCTTTATAAAATGTGGACATAAAACTGGATGCAGGATTCCAATATTTGTACACAGAGGCAAAATCACCTCTGTACTTCTATTCCCTGCTTTCCTGTTTATACATCCAAAGATTGCATTAGCTCCCTTTGCCACAGTATCACACCAGGAGTTCATGTTGACTTGTTTGTCCCCTATAATCCTTAAATCCTCTTCAGAATCACTGCTTCCCAATTCTCACTCAATTTTCAGCTCTGTTGGGTTGTTTTAATATCTCTGTCCCTTATTTCCCCATTTCTAAATATTGCCAATTTTTTCTACCTACTCTGGAGTTGTCTTGTCTTAAAATGTAACCCCTTCAGTGCAGGGACTATATCCTACCTTTTATTTGAACAGTGTTTAGCACAATGGGGTCCTAAATTTGGCTGGCTGCTACTGTAATACAAATTATATTGACTAGGGCTCAAATTATTCTCAGTCTTCTTCAGTTTTGCAACAACATCATCAAATTCCTTCTTTGGTACCTTCCCATTTAGAAAGCCTTCCTCCAACCCTTTGAATTAATTTTATAGCACATGTTAGCATAATTTCTCTAGCTTTGACTTTCAATGAATGTCAACGTTTTGCTTTTATGTTCCCAACCACAATTTAACATTAAGTATTGAAGTTATGACCTGTTTTCTTCAGATCTTTCTCTTATTATTTTTGACAGAAAAGAGGGGAATTTAAGCATTGCCTTTTGTTCTGTACTGTTATACGATTGATCAGCACAAACTATTCAAGAAAATTGCCTGGAGCTTCCAAGCATTTCAGCAGACACCTAAGCAATGTACAAGTGTTAGTGACTCAGATGTCTGTCTGTATCCTTCAAAGAGATTAAAAGAAAAGAGGCTGACTAACCAGTAGGTGTAGCTTAGTCACACTAAATCCCACACATAGGAATAATATAGTTTTACACTATTGTTCCCCTGACTATTTTCATTAGGCTCTGCACTCCTCTGCGGGGTTGGATTCAAGTAGTACATGTTTCGTGGGAATTGGATGAAAGTCTTCCCTGCATATTTTGATTAAAAAAATATTTTACATTCATGGAGCATTTCATCTGTAGATTCTGGGATGAAAGAATGGTGCTCTTTGGTGATCATTGATATTGGATCTGGGTCTGTCACAAGCATGGTGTTCTGTACTAGAAATGAGGGTGGATAGTTCACCCTAGGGAATTGTGACATACCTAAAGGTAATTTTATAAAGATGAGGAACCATTATTCTCCCCATTTTACAAACAGTACAACTGAGGCTCAGATATTGTCTAAGGTCAAACAAAAAGCCAATGGGAGAATGAGGAATAGAACATACCTTTCCTACTTCCTGGCCTGGTACTCAGTCCACAGGAATACAGCTGTTCCCAATATAACCTTCAAAGGCCATCTACCTGCCCTTCCAGATTCCCTCTCCCTGGTCTCATAGACACTTTCCTTTGATGCCTTCCCCCCACACTTTCCATTGATACCCTCTTCCACTGCCACCTGGGTTCCTCCCCCTGCAAAATGGGAGTGTTGGCTGGTCACTCAATATTCTGTAGTGGGTTGAAGGTACCATATAGCACTATGGAATTCGAAATTCTAAGGTGGGACAGGAAGTGGTGGTGGGACAGGAAGTGGCCTAATTCCAACCATAACTAGAGGACTCTGACAGTGTTAGAACAATGATATATTGATCTATATTGACCCTTCCATCCAACAAACTCAAAGCGGTTTATACTCATTAATGAACTTGCTGTTCAGTTTCACGTTATCCTTGTGCGTCTGGAATTATCATCTCCGTTTTGCAGATGAGGGAAACTGAAGCACAAAAGGAATTATTGGTCTGCTACTTTGACTTCATAACTACACTGAACTCATGTGAACTTTAATGGGAGTTAGGAGTGGTGGGTATCTCACTGGAAGAACTTGACATTTTTCAGGATTGTGTCATAAATGAATTGTTTATGGTCATGGAGAAAGTCTGTGTGATAGCCAGGGACAGACTTTAAGACTTGTAATCTTGTACCTTAACCACAAGATCATCATTTCACTCCAGTGTACATTCCTGAATTTCATTTTCATGAATTCAAAGGATGATGTGGTACTTTGTTGGTGTAAATGAGAGATTTAACACCATACTTGGTGAGTGAGCTAAAGTAAAGAATCAAACGGTACAGATAAAAAAAAGAAGAAAAACAAAATTTTGATAATGTTAAATAGAAAAGGCAATCCAACAGAGCCCTATAGACCACATGATGTGACTGGCCTGAACACAATCAAATGAGCCTGGGTTCTCAGTAAAATTCAAATAATATCTAATACCATCAGAGTTGTTTAAGATTATCACAGGACCACTTAGCACATGCCTGGTTGGATTAAAGAGCAAGTCAGAAAGCACAAATAAATCCCATAGCTGAGCCGATTGTGCAACAGAAGTCATTTTTATATATACAATGGGTCAATAGAAATTAGGGATAGGCAGAAATTTTTCAGCAAATGTAGCCAGTGTGAACCACTGATCCAATATTACAAATAGTTCTAACAAATTTAAAGTCAAAAGTGGGTATAGCTTAAAAAAAGACAAACAAAATTAATTCAAGAAAATGCAGTGATAAGTTGTGAGTCGTTTCACTTAAGCTATGAAGGGCTTGAGGAGCTGGTCATAGGGTACAGGAAATTAATACTGGGCTACAAAAGAGTTCTGAGGATTTGTGATGGGTTGTAAAATGCTTTCCCCAGAAATTGTGAGATGAAATCCAGCCCATGTCAGTAGTGATGGAACATCATTACCATCTGGTGGCTGTTTGGTGGCCCAATGTGTGTAAAACTAATTTGTGGCTTTTGATTCAGTACCCAGTGAATGGATAGGTGTCATTGTCACAACTGGTCCGTAGAAACTTCTGAAGGCTGGAAACTTTTTTCTCTACTCTTGGATCATATATAACAGGGATAGGCAACCTTTGCCCTCTGGCAGGCCGGGTTGGTTTGTTTACCTGCAGCGTCTTCAGGTTCGGCTGATCGTGGCTCCCACTGGCCACGGTTCGCCACTCCAGGCCAATGGGGGTTGCGGGGAGCGGCGCGGGCCGAGGGATGTGCTGGCCCCCGCTTCCCGCAGCCCCCATTGGCCTGGAACAGTGAACTGCGGCCAGTGGGAGCTGCGATCGGCTGAACACGCGGACTCAGCAGGTAAACAAACCAGCCCGGCCCACCAGGGGGCTTGCCCTGGCATGCTGCGCGCCAAAGATTCCTGATCCCTGATATACAATATATTTAATCACAACAATGTTAGTTCTGACCACACCTGTGCATGTCGTACCTAGTTAGATATTCCTCCCCTACAGGAGAATTGGCATGAATTAGAACCCTTTTTTGGCAAACCTGTGATTGAAGCCGGGAACTGAGTGGGTCATGAGACTGCATTGTGTTTTCGCCCTTAGGCAGGGTAAAGCTACACTGATAGGAACTAGTGGACTAAAAAAGTGTATTTTGCTGCTGCCTGAGCTGGTTGGAAAACTTTTTTTTAGTTTAGTTTTTTCTGGGATTTTAGGATTTTTTTTTTCAATCAGACATTTTCGTTTTGTTGAAATTAGAATAAAAATATTTCATTTACATTTTCAGAACCCTGAATTTAAGCAAGCTGACAATTTCTTATTAAAATTTAAATCAAATATTTTCCTATTCATTTTTTATTTTGAAATTTCTTGTAAAAAATAGAGTTGAAAATGACATTTCCCCCCAAAAAACCTTTTTTTTCCCAACCAGCCCTTGCTAGACCCCTGCCATGGGCAAACAGAGAACTACAGCAATTGGATATCAAACACTGATTTCCTCTAACGCTCTAGTCACTCAAATTGATAAAAGAGCGAAACAAAGAAAGAGAAGCTTTTAAAAGTCATTGTGGACTGATTTTGAAATTTGTGATGGTAGCCTCCTTGAATGAAAAACACAGATGACTGGGAAAATCAGACTGTGAACTCCTTACTCACCTTGATGATCATTCACTCACATAAGTAGTCTGACTGGGAAGGGGACTTCATTCCCATTCTGATCCATGCTTTTGCTTTTTAAAGCTATGGCAGTATCCCAACAACCTGGTACACCTGGAATGAAAACAGAGGTGATTATTTAATGGGGCATATATTTGTATATATGGCTCTATCTTTCACTATACACATTTCCAACTGCAAGCTCTTTCTTTTGTTATCCTACATGTTATGATTATAGATTATGGTCTTGAAGTAATGTAATACTTTGCAGGTATATTGTGACTTTCATTCTTAAGGCTTCAAATGCATCTTTCTTGGTTGATGATAGCAGTGTTTCAGAACTGCCATTGCCTAGAGCTTCCATCATGTCTGCCTAGAATGATAAAGCAAGTACTATCTCTTCCCCACCCCCAACTCTTTACTTGAGATATTTTTACCCCTTCAAGATTACTCTTAAAATGTAAATGGAGTCATCTTCAACCTCAGAAACGAGTAGCACGGATGTTATCAGCTCAATGTATGTTGGCCTATCATAGTGACTGGGATGGAAGGTCTCATTACTTCTGTCAGGATTCCCTCCCCACTCTGAACTCTAGGGTACAGATGTGGGGACCCGCATGAAAGACCCCCTAAGCTTATTTCTACCAGCTTAGGGTAAAACTTCCCCAAGGCACAAACTCTTTGCCCTTGGAGGGTACTCTGCCACCACCAAGTGATTTAACAAAGAATCAGGGAAAGGACCACTTGGAGTTCCTATTCTCCCAAAATATCCCCCCAAGCCCTTACACCCCCTTTCCGGGGGAGGCTTGAGAATAATATCCTAACCAATTGGTTACAAAGTGATCACAGACCCAAACCCCTGGATCTTAGGACAATAGAGAAATCAGTCAGGCTCTTAAAAGAAATAGAACTTTATTAGAAAGAAAAAAAGTAAAAGAAGCACCCCTGTAAAATTAGAAGGGAAGCTAATCTGACAGGGCAATCAGATTTAAAACATAGAGGATTTCCCTCTGGGCAAAAACTTTAAAGTTACAAAAAGAAAACCAGGAATACACCTTCCTCTCAGCACAAAGAAAATCACAAGCCAAAACAAAAGTAAACTAACACGTTTCCTTGCTAGTACTTACTAATTCTAATGGAGTTGGATTGCTTTCTTTCTTGATCTCTCTCCAGCAAGCACACAGAACAGACAAACAAAAGCCTCTCCCCTCCCCCCCCCGCCCCGATTTGAAAGTAACTTGTCCCCTTATTGGTCCTTTTGGTCAGGTGCCAGCCAGGTTACCTGAGCTTCTTAACCCTTTACAGGTAAAAGGATATTGTGCCTCTGGCCAGAAGGGATTTTATAGTACTGTATACAGAAAGGTTGTTACCCTTCTCTTTATATTTATGACAACTTCCTTCTTTGAACTGTATGTCCAAGATTTTCCAAAACAAGAGTCTAAGTTTAGATCCCATAAATTACCTCTCCTTGGCCAACTAGGTGCTCAGCATTTTTGAAAATGAGGCCAGAGCCTTAAATATGAAGTTAGAAGCCTACATTGGTACTCCTACTTTTGGAAAAATCTTGGCCGTTATATGTACTGAAAGCCTGCCCTGCATGGACCTGATTCATCACTGCTTTGCATCTCATATAGCCACTTACACCTGTGCAAATCCAGTGTGAAATATCACCATTCTTTTCTGTTTGCATTTTACACCCAGCCTGTACAGGTATAAGTGTACAAGTGTACAGTCCAGTGGAGGGGAGAGTTTGACACATACCTGTTTAGGTCCTGCTCATATAATGAAGTTTCTTTGCCGAGAACGTGTTGGATATTTCTGTAGTTCCTTAAGCCTCTGCACTTCAAACAGAAGTTCTGTAGGCTGAGTGGGGGCAGAAACTACCGAAGAATGTCACACATTGATTTTGCATCCAGCACAGAACAGGAATGAGTAATTGTTAGGTGAGAAGTTGATATAACTTTGCTAGCAGTTCTGAGCAATCTGCAAGATGTTATACAAGACTTAGTGGAGGCTTGACTAGGTGTCTTAGAGAAATAGTAATGACTTGCAGAGCTTTTCATTTCTAGGTCACTGATTTGTGTATCATATTTTGTCAGTGTAAGCTATCACTAGCCAATGACTCCTATGTGGGCTACGTGACATTTGCTGGTGGTCTGAATTCAATCCTATTGAACAGGTTATCTAAAATCACCCCGGCACTGGCACTAATTGGCATGGTGGTTGATGATCGCAGCAGAGAAACCAAACACTAAGGCTATGTCTACACTTATGTCGATATAACTTATGTTGCTCAGGGGTGTGAATAAGCCACCCCCCAAGTGACGTAAGTTACACTGACCTAAGTGCCGGTGTAGCCAAAGTTATATCAGCAGGAGAGCTAACATTCACGGGGGCTGGAGTAATTAGGCTTAGAATGTCTGCATCAGTGCAATTCTGCTGCTGTAAGCTCTCTAGTGTAGCCATAGCCTAAATGGGGATTGACAGTGAAATTACTCTCTCAGCCCTTGAGGTGGTTCCTTTCACAGCAGTTCTGAGACAGATTTACAGAGTCGTATGAAGAACACACATAGATTTTGAGGCCAAAAGAGACCGTTAGATTACCTAATCTGATTTACAGTATAACACAGGCTATAGAATTTCACCCAAGTACCTTATACTGTGTCCAATAACTTGAGTTTAACAAAAGCCTGTGTTCTAGAAAAGAATCCAATCTTGATTTGAAGACATCAAGAGGTGGAGAATCTGCCACTTCCCTTGATAGTTTCTTCCAACGTTAATGAACCTCACTGTTAAAAATTTGAGTCTTTCTTCTAATTTGAATTTCTCTGTCCTTAACCTCCAGCCATTGTTTTTTTTGTTATGCTTTCTCCACTACATTAAAGGGCCCTTTACTACCTGGTATTTTCTGCCCATGAAGGTACTTACATACAATCATCAAATGAGGTTAAACAGAACAAGCAATGAAGCTAGCACCGCAATTAAGCTTGCCTTTTAGCTGTGCTTGTTTAACCTCTCCACTAGAAATATAGGAGTCAGGCACCTCTTATTTTTGGTACTAATCATCCCTTTCAATTCGCATGCAAGTCAAACGGAAACTTTCCACTGAATTCAGTGAGAGTTGGATCTGGCCCCAAAGTAATTAAGATTTAAACCAATACAAGTTAAAGACTGTATGTACAAATCCCAACACTGCTAAAAGTACCAAGGGACGTGTGCTTGCAATCATTCCTATACTGTACATGATGATGGATGTGAACTCAATATTGTTCAAACATTGTAGAAATAAAGGTAAACAAGAATTCAAAATCATGTATTCTATTCTAGCATTTGATTTCTGGCTCTGCTAATGTACATTACTATGCTACATTCAACAGTAAAGGTTTGGATCAATCTGATGCTCTTGGTGAGAGTTTACTGAACAAGAAGCTGTTGGAAGATTGTCGGATTTCCACTGAACTCAGGAAGTTCTTTGGTGTATTACTTTATTTTGCCACTTATTTTCTCTCTTTGCTCCTGCTGTTCAAAGTACATTTAGCTTTGTGTTTACTTGTTGCAAATCTTCTAGAAAACAAGTTTATTTGCAAGAAATAATGAATTTTAAATTCATATTGGAAAATCTTAAAGGAATGAAAGTTAAAAAAATCACTAAAGAGAATATTGTACAAAAAATATTATTCTAAGGGTTACCTCCTCCAATCAAAGAAGACAATATCATATGTTCAACATTTGATTTTTGTAAAAACTGAATACTTTCATTAATCTTCTCACAAACAAGCTACCGATGAAAAATTATTCATGGAAATTATCTGGTAAATAATTTGGAATAATATCTCAATGTGAGAATGTTGGAAGCTGCTCATGGAGAAATCTCTCACACACAAAAAGTAACATTCACTGAATGACTGAATTGCTGTTAATTTTTACCAATTTCTGTTGTGGCTTCTCAAAATAATAGGTCATATATTACTATCACTTTGTGATAGAAATAGATTACTGATATAGTTATTATATGAATTCCATGAGGCACAGGTTCTGTGAGTATGCTGACACTCTAACGTAGGAAAAGAACAACAGCTTGCTAAGAAGAGTAACCAACTCTGAAAGGTAATTGAGTACGTTTGGGCAAGAAATAGCTTTCCTGTCCTGCAAAAAAAAAGTCATCTCAAATTGGGACAAAAAGTTGAAATCTCAAAATGTTTATAAACCAAAAATCCGGGGGGAAGTTATTTGAGTAATTTGAAATCTTTTTGTTTTTTATAATTTTAAATTATTCATTTTGATTTTGATCTTTTAAAATCTTTTTATCACAGTTATAGAGTAAGGCTGGAAGGGACCAACAGATTGTATAGCACAAGACACTAAACATCACCTAGCCACCACCCAATCAAACCCAACACTCAGAATTAGACTAGAGTATTACAGCTCTCAGGAAACTCAACTATTGTGTGCCACAGGCAGAGAACAGGAGGGGCACAAATACCAGAGGCCCCTTCAATGGCAGGGAATTAATTTAGTGAGATAGGCCAGATGAGCAAGTGGTCTGCACCCACTGCTGCAGAGGAAACTGAACCACCCTCAAAGTGCCTGTCAATCTGAACTGGTGAAAATTCCTTCCTGACTCTAACATGGCAATCAGTTTAACCTTGAGCATGTGAGCAAGACCCACCAGTCAAGCACCTGAGAAAGAAAATTCTTGGTAAGACATTAGAATACCAGCCCAACCAGTCCATCGTCCCATTTCCAGACAGTCCAAACTTATGAAAATTTCAAAACAAAAAGTAGTTTTGTCTAAAACTACTTTTTTTTTTTCAAAAATGTTAAAATGGAATATTTCAACAATTTTGAAACTTTTTTCCACTGATGGTGGGTTTCTTTTCTTGTTGTTTTTGTTTTGTTTTGTTTTTGAATCAGGAGATTCATCAAAACTAACCCTGTTTGCAAAAAAAGGTTAATTGAATTTTCCCAACAAGCTCTATAAATGAGGTCATTTCTTTGGACCCCATTTTTAAAGTGTGATCTGTGGCTGTAATACCTGACTCTAAAAAAATTAAAGAACTATATGTTGGGATGGCTAAACCAGCTCCGATAAAATAATGAAGTTACCAAACCTTAACCCAAAACCACACACCAAACTTTTACTGATGATTGCAAAAGTTAGTATAACTTTATTTGTAAAATATTACTTTTCATTTGCCCCTACCTGTGCTTTCCCTTATGGTAGCCAGAGAAGCAGCAGTGCCTAGTTTTGGTAAAAATGGCAAATCTGGCCTGATTGGAACAGGCATCACCAGACATCTTGAGAGAAAACCTGTTCTTGTGAGATTTCCGGCTTAGTGGTGTTTTCTGGTTTGGTTTTGTTTTTGTCTTTTTTTTTTCAAATCCAAGTTTTTTTGATTGTGTCAGAAAAGAATCCAATGTTTCGGGTGTCTATCCAGATCAAACCTCTGAACTTTCTGAGGCACACACTTCACACATTATATGTCACAACTCGTTGGAATCAGTTGCTTTAACAAATGTGTACTTGATTCTCATTTACGGTAAGGCCTAGGGTGACCAGATGTCCTGATTTTATAGGGACTGTCCTGATTTTGGAGTCTTTTTTTTTATAAAGGCTCCTATTACCTCCCACCCCCATCCCAATTTTTCACATTTGCTATCTGGTCACCCTAGTAAGGCCCCTTTATACTGCCACAGAGATGAAAAGGGCCTTAGTGAAAATAAGAATGAGGTTTGCACTTCTCTGACAGTGTAAAAGGACCTTAGCATAAATGAGAATCACGTTATGTGTCTCCACAACACTTGGCTATTTTCATGCTTCTTCCACTTGTGTGAAGGGCCTGATCCAATGCCCTCTGAAGGCAAAGGGGATATTTTCATTAACTTATAAGGGCATTAGGTCAGGTCCAAAGTCTGTTCAGTCCTAGCATGGCTGACGGGAATTTGTCATTCACTTTCCTTAACTCAGTTTCCACATAGTCCCTGAAATGGAGGCGTTCTTTGGCATTTCAGTGTGGCTGAGATGATACCTGCACAACTGCATTAGGCTGCTCTATCTTCCAAATCATTAATACCGAACATGCGTCAGAAACTGGCAGCAGTCTTTCAAACATTGCTCTCTCCCTTTTCGCAGTTTGAGGCAATGTGCTCCCTTAGAAATTACCTGCAGACAAGACCCCAAAGGCCAGACCTGTACAATTTAAAAGAACAAATATGTTCCAAATTTCTAAAGCTTGCTATATGGAGCATCAAAAGGGTACAAGGATCCTTCCTACCTCCCGCAATCCCTACCCACCTCATTCCCCCCTTCTTTTCTGCCAGATGATTCTTTTGTTCTGTTCCCTATCTCCTCAAGATTAAAGTGCTGATCCCCCTTTGAAAATGATGTCATTTTCTTGCCTTGGCAGGGAGAGAGTTCATTACAAAGCTGCAGTGTGACTGATGGCTTTGAACAGATATAGGTGGAGAGGAAAAAATGCATTCAGGGAAAGGTATGAAACTCAAAAGAGACAGGTTGACAGTTCAGCTGGCAGAAAGAGAGATGGAAAGAATGAGGGAAAATAGTTGTTTGGTGTGAATCTCGCTCTCATATTCTCATTTACAACCACTGAAGATCTGCTTTTATTTCCTTGATGGTTTCATTCTGAATTGAAGCTATGAATTTGGATTAATTTTAACTATCGCCTTAGAAGTGCCAAGCACCTCCAAGTATATTATACCATGCAGATCAGTGTGAATACGGATTCTTTTCATTACTAGGTTTTGGAAAATAATTTGCTGTTGAATCAGGTTACCTCTACATGCTGATGCTTGGGTCTTGTGGGGACTGATGTTTGTAGGATTTGAAGAAGCAAAATCAGGTTTGAAAATTTTAAATCTCATAAAGACAATTTAATCTTAGTGAAAGATTCAGCACTGATGACAGCTCTGATGACCTAATTGTTCTCTTTATTCACAGAATAGATAACACATGGGGAATAACCCTGACCTGAATGACAACTGCTAGGGGTGGCAGGGTAATTCCTCTGCTGTTACCATTCAGCTCTTCTCTTTGGGCAATTCTGACAGTCGTTTCTATGACATGGACTTGGTGCTTAATTTGTGCCATGGCTGAGCCCTAGCACCTCTAGGCTTAGCAGTTCATAGCCCTGGGCTTGCTGCATCAATTATGAATGCAGAAACATTCCTTTAGTCCTGGCACCTAATTGCTTCAGCCCCGACACCTCTTTTATTAAAAATTAAGCACTATGATGGATTATTATTCTGGCCCCTTGTCCAAGGGTGAGTTTTGTCCACTGAACAGCACCTTAATCCATTAGCTTCACTGGGATTTACTGTGGTGAAAGGTGTTCAGCATAAGCAAGAGTAATAGAATCTGGCCTGTACCTTGTACAATGCTCAGAACATTGGACCTTTAGGCACTACAACAATAGGAATAGTTCCTGATTCAGAGGATTGCTTAAGCATCTGGACTTCAGTGAAACTTAAGCATCTATTTAACTTTTAAACATGTTTTAAATGCTTTCCTGAAAAAGGATGCTTTCCTTAATTGGGGCTGTGATGAAGAATAATAAATAATTTGTTTGAAAAACATCACAACATTCATACAACTATTCAATGGGGTTTCTTTTCCCTTATTCATTGAGCTTTCATAGCAGAAGTTCTAGTCCAGCTCCCTGCCAGAGTGAGATTTTCCTCTACTCTACATTCTAATATTTTGTTCAGCCTTGCTTAAAAAACTCCCAGTGGATGGACTTCTACCACTTCTTTTCATAAACTATTCCATAGCCTAATAGAGTTGACTACGAGGAAGTTTTTTGCTGGTATTCTTTTTGTCTCCCTTCATCACATCCTCTTACTCTTAATTATACCCTATCTACTACACTAGGACCTAGATCCTGCAAATACTTGCACACAGGCTTAACTTCATACTCCTGAGTTGTTCCTTTGTAGGATTGAGTTATTTTGCTTCTTTGTTTACAACTTCCACGTAATTGTGGATAGTCTCTATGAGAGAGGCAAGCTTCTTTTATTGGACCAACTTCTGTTGGTGACGGAGACAAGCTTTTGAGTTCCACAGAGCTCCTCTTTAGGTCACTGCTCCTACATCATGCTATGTTCCGCTAAGTCATTGCTTAGCCAAGGTGTACACAGGGACAATAAGCTTAGTGGCAGGGATCATCTTTTTGTTCTGTGTTTGTGCAGCCTCAAGCACAATTGGGCACATGATGGGACTCCTGGACACTGCCACTATAATAATGATGATTAATATATAAAGTGCTATAGAGGTGCTAAGTATTATTATTAGTTTCTGTACCTCTTTGCCTAAACTTTTGTATAACGTTACTGTGTACTAGTAAACAACTGCCACATTACATCCCAGAGTTGGCTGCATTACCACTTGTGGGTAACGTGAATCATGGAGGCAGTGTAGCCCAGTGGATAGAGTACTGGACCGGGACTCAGGAGATATGGATTCTATTCCCAGTTGTGCTGCAAGCCTGCTAGATGACCTTGGCCAAGTCACTTCCCTGCTCTCTGCCTCAGTTTCCCCAACTGTCAAATTAGGGTAATGATACTGACCTCCTTAGAAAAGCACTTTGAAATCTAATGATAAAAGTGTGATATAAGAGCTAGGTGGTATTTATTTATTTGTAAAATGCTTTGAGATCCTTCAGAGTCAAAGGGCATCATTTACAATGCAATATATACAGTGTTATCTATCTATAATGTGTGTGTTTATACACAAACACACACAAAGAGTGAGTGAGAGATTTGAAAGTTAATATCTTCGGAAAGCAATCTCACGCACACCTGGACATATGCACACATATGCTGAGGAATATTTACAGCAGTCAAAATTCTCAGACCTAATTTACACTCCATATGAAAACAACAAACAAATTAGCAGACAGGAAGCTCTTACCCTGCTGTCATGTGAAAGCATCACTAACACATCTTCATTTAGATAGATCCTTTGTCCAGAGGCAACAAAACAGTTTGCGCAGAACTATTAGGCAGACATTCAAGTTTAATAAATATTAATCAAAATATTATTTGGCTTCTGATTATGCAGCTATAGATCCTTTAAAAAATCCTTAAATTTACTACATTTGTGGAAGGATACAGTTAGCACAATAGGTGGCTGTCAGTGCTATATGGGCACTGGTGAAATATATTCACAAGGCTCCTCTTCTGTTTATTTATTTTTTTCTTTTCCACAGGCAGTGAAATGATTCTGGTTTGTAAAGGCCTCACTACCTGTTTTGCAAAGCTAAATTTGACTTGCCACTTTGACTTTTTTTATGAAGCAGATAGCCTGTTTGAAGCTTAGCCTCCTCTAATTTGTGGCAGTGACACACTTTTCATGAAATGGCCCATTTAATATTAGCTATGCAGGTGTGACTTCTTTATCTCCTTAAGAAATACTTTCCCCCTCTCTCATTCCTCCCAAGCTCCAAAGTTTAATGTCCATTTACAGAAATAAATACAATATCTATCTATCTATCTATCTATCGGCTTCTTTGAAAAGTTCTTTAAAACACACTCTCTCTCTCGGAGGAAAAAAGCCTGCCAGGTGCAAATGGAAGCTGACTCTCATTTAGATAGTGATTGATATTACTCCAGGTGCAGTCCATCTGAATCTTTCCCTACTAGTGGGATGAAACATCAGCCATGTTGATGTTGCTTCAGGCAAATGCAAGTTAGAAAGAAGCTGTTTTCTTTGTTGTTTTTATTTTTGACCCTCATTGCTGTTTGCCAAAATGTTCAAGACTTGCTCACTGCTTAAATGAACAATGAAGAGCAGAGGACATAAGCCCCAAAATATCAACAAACACTTTTGGGCAGATTATCGTCTCGGGTCTTATTGTGAGGATGGTGATTGTGGGATGCTCCCCACCTCTCAATGAAGTGTGCAAATATGACCTTTGCTGAAACTAGCGAGTTAAAGTGACTAAAGCATAAACTGACCCCTTGGAAAACAAAGTGTTGATGTTGCAGCCCCCCAAAAGCTAAAATGGCAACTGTCTCAACAGGCACCTAGTTAGTCCACCATTAAGAAACCTTTAATCCTTTATTTTAAATTGTAAAGCGTTAAAAAAGTTAGTGTGTCATCTATGTGCCATTCACCTCTCCTCTTCTGATTATATTTTTAAAATGTGCTACCCAGTCCTAACTCAGGCAAAATTCTGTTGACTCCAGCAGGAGTTTTGCCTTAGAGGATAAGACTCTAAGGACATCAGGATCTGACATCTCTCTCTTTAGGCAGGACTTTGTCAAATCTTCAGAGGACCCTGAATAGTGCCATCTCAGCTTGAGGCTAACATCGAACCTGCAGCTCTTACAGTTAGTGGCTGGGGAATGGGATGGTGAGTGCAACTCTATGCCAAAAAGAGTGAGGTTAGTAACTAATATCCCTGATATTTCTCTGGTCCAATCTTGCAGTCCTTACTCAGCCAAAATCCCCACTAAAGACAGTCAAACTCATTATTGCTTAATATTTAAAGTATAATAAGCCTTAGCACTTGCATAGCATTTACATCTTCAGACCCTGTACAAACCGTTAACTAGCAGTAACACAGCATCCTTCATGAGTAAGGCAGCGCTCTACGCAAAAGCCCTTCAAGTGTTTTAGCTGATCAGCATGTAAATAGCTCTAGCTGTTTTCATCTCTACTTCAGCTCCTGTCAGTCACTAAGGTTTATGGTCCAGATTCTGCATATCCTTGCACTTCTAAAACTACCAGCAAGGTTAATCTCCCTGAAGGCAATGGAAGTTTGGAGTGTGTTAGTGATGCAGGAATGAAAATAAGATCTGTGATGCCATTGCTGCATGTTATAGCTTCACATTGGAATTTTGTTTTCTCTAAATCGTGAATGCAAAATGATGGCAACACAGTGAGTCATTCATCTCCATTTCTGGCTAATTCTGGTTTGTGTTCACCTCAGAAATGTCTTCACAGAATCTCTTCAAGGAGGTTGCTTTGTTCTACATCTGCTTTTGATATGGAGAGAAGGGGCAGAGAATGAGTGTGATTCTCTGGATCATGATTAATTGAAGGGACAAAGTGGGGTTAAATGTTAGTCTCCATAAAAGAAAACACCAGATGTAGTTCAAACGAAAAGAATAGCTTCCAACCACAAATGCACACACCTTTTTGTGCTTCACTCCCTGAGATTGTGCAGAGCAGATAAGAGGCATTCATAGTCACACAGAGATCAATATCCTCTGGATTATATCTTCTCTTTAAAGATGCACTGATGGCATTTAAGAAATGAGATAAGTCAACATATTCTATGCTCACTGTCTCCATTTGTTAGACTGAGATTTGGAAATGTCACAAAAATTTCCATTTAGTATACCTATTTCTCATATTATTATCATCACTTGTAGGAAATCATTAGTACCACAGGAAAGTGGCCTCTGGAGATCTCAGTGTGGGGAAAACTCTGGATTTGCTATCTAATATCCTCATGTGAGGAATCAGAGGCATTCATAGAGAGAACTCCTGCCTGAGAACTTCTTAATTTGGTAAGAGTTGTCTGACTTTGGAAAAAGTGGGGTATTTAATTAACTATAATGTTCTACCAAATTGATCTTAAATCTAAACTCCTGATCTGACATTCAAACTGAACCTAAACTTCCAAAAAACGAAATACATATGACAGTCATGTTGCTTAATTCCGTACTGGAATGCTCTCAGGTACCACCGTGATGAGTACACTATAAGAAACTATATAGAACAGGACAGAAATTCTTAGAAGAAAGGTGTCTCCATTTTTCTTCTTGCTTTCTGTGTGCCCTAAATTTCCTGTAGCAAAATTAATACTAAAATCTTTCCAAGCTATTTTACTACTTATATATTCACATCAGTGTTGTTGGACATAATAACAGACATGTGCCAGGTACATTTTCAGCTATTGTGATATGGTCTCTGTGTGTGTGGATGTGTGTGCATGTGTTTTAATGTCAACATTATAAACTGTTCCAGTATCACAATGCAATTTCAAATATATTCTAAATCTAAATCTGATCCTTCCATGCTCATTCCTTGAATTAATTTAGTAAATTTCTGTATTTAATTTTTTATATTCAATAATATCTCTATGTGTATAAAGAGAGAGGGACAAAATGGGTGAAGTGATATATTTTATTGGATCAACTTCTGTTGGTAAAAGAGACAAGCGTTTGAGCTTCACAGAGCTCTTCTTCAGGTCTGGGCTCTGCATAGCTCAAAAGCTTGTCTCTGTCACCAACAGAAGTTGGTCCAATAAATGATATTATCTCCCCCACCTTGTTTCTCTGATATTCTGGGACTAACATGGCTACAGCAACACTGCAAACACCAATAGAAGTGATGTATGTGTATATATTGTGTATATATATAATTTGTAAAAATATAAACACATTGACTACAGCAACCTAAATGACTCCCTCCTCCAACACTTAAAGCTAATTATACACACTGTCAATATTTCCACACCATCCAGATACGGTCTGAGAGAATGAATAGGTCTTGCACAATCAACAGACTTGGACTATTTCAGACCTGGGGGAGAAGTAAATTCCACAGCTGAGGACCCTTCACTAAGAAGGCTCAGTTACAGAATACAAATTCAGGTCTGGAGACTGTTAGAGTGTCTCCATTGATCTTAGCTGTCATGGCAATATGGGGGTAGCTAGGAACAGGAACAAAATGGAACCCTGTAGAATCCCACAAGAGAGGTGACTTGCGGTAACTGAACAATTGCCCATCATCACATTCTTGGGTTTTTGAATGGTACTACTCAGGAAGACTCTCCCAACAAAATCTAATTCCTGTCATATCTCTTAGTGCACCGTGCTATGCACAAATTCGTTCTTATCCAGTAGACCTGTTAAGCTGGTGCAGAAAGAACTGATCAGCACATTGATAGCTTAAATATAGTAGCCACATAGTTTTCAGTCAATAATGGGAAATCTTCAGCAGACAAAACAGAATTGAGATTTGGAATGTTTGGTACATATAACATTCCAACTAAAGGAGGCTGAACATAATCAAACATCCAGCTACATTGCTATGAGAGGAAGAAAGCTGAAATATATTTTTATGCGATGTTCAGTTTTAGCTAGAACAGATGAGTCAGTGTGTGGGGGTGGGAGAGGTTCCTCAGTGAAATTATAGTACCATTAACAAAGATTTTCTTATTTATTTGTATTGTGGTAGAGTCTAGGAACCCTAGTCATGGACCAGGACCCTATTGTGCTAAGCAATATAGAAACACACAACAAAAAGAGTTAAAAACCTAATATAAGAAAGAAAAGAGACCACAGATGAACAGCTCAAGTAAACAATTTAGTAACTTCTAAGCCTAAAACAATTGCCCAGCCTATAGTAACTAAAAGCCAATCCTGAAAACATCACCTTCCAACTTTCCACAGGAAATTAATTAAAATGGCCTGGTTATAATCTGAAAAGAGGGTTTCTACTACTGGATGCAATGACTGACCCTCAACTACAGCCTCTGAATTGCAGGCACTTTTAAAATCCCACTCACTTAATTATGCAAAGTAGGATGATATCTTTGGGAATGACAATAAAGTGAAAAAGAAATCAAGAAATGTTAAGGACACTTTAATTATTAATTAGATTAAAACTGATGCTTTCATGGCACGCACACGCTCACTTGACACCTGCAGAGCACTGCTGGTTTGCTGATAATGGGTAGCTGTAGTTCATATTGAGACTCCATTTACCAGCTGAAGGGGGGAAAATGCCTCCTGCATCACTCAAAAAGAGCAAAAGCAGGTGAATAATAATAAGACTGTGATCTACTATGTCTCTTATAGGAAGCACTAAAGAAAGAAAATTAATTGTTCTCCTATTCTTTGTTCTATAGGCAATTAATTCACCTGCTAACAGGAAATTATTTACTTGATTACATTCTGAAGCTGTAGTTTAGCTCACAACCATTTGTATTACAGTGAGAATGGTCAGACATACAGTACGTCTAAGATGGCTAAAAAGCCCAATCTGTGGGTGTTGGATAGTGCCCTAGATGAGTTGCTCATGCTATAAAGACAGGTTTCAGATTAGCAGCCGTATTAGTCTTTGTCCGCAAAAAGAAAAGAAGGACTTGTGGCACCTTAGAGACTAACAAATTTATTAGATCATAAGCTTTCGTGAGCTACAGCTCACTTCATCGGAATGCATCCGATGAAGTGAGCTGTAGCTCACGGAAGCTTATGCTCAAATAAACTGGTTAGTCTCTAAAGTGCCACAAGTCCTCCTTTTCTTCATGCTATAAAGTGGACAAGTGATGCAAACCACTGCAATGCAGATTTCACTCCTCCACTACAGCACAGCAACTCATTTAATCAGTCATAGTGGGGACCTGGATTTCAGTGTCTTTATGGATAGGTCAAGCTGAGCCAAACCAATCTCAACCTCTTTGGGTGTTTAACCAATAATACTAAATATTTTTTTAAGCATTACAGGCCTGATTATCCTCTGACACTGACAACAGTTTTCCACTGGTGTTAACTCCATAGTCTTAACTGGAGTGATGTGAATTGGGCCCAACATATGTTATTGGCGGAATCCTTCCCACCTAAGTCACTTATTAATTAAAAGGTCCAGTGTGGCTAGAGTGCTTATAAAGTTAACCATTGTTCACAATGAGGGGTATAGCATTCAACTAAGCTTCTTTTGCAAACAGCACTAGCAAACAGGAGCCTATTATGCCTCTAGCATTTATTTATGTGAAGATATGTATGGATCATATGAATGATCATAACAGTAATTGTCTTTAATGAAGAAAAGGACTTTTTTTTTAAATCTGGTGGTTGAAGTTCCTCCAGTTCTAGCAAAAGGAGTCACACGTGATAAAATATATTGACTCCCTCTCCCAAGACATCTGTCAGTTTTTCTACTGAAAGTATGTCCCATTACATTTATTCTGAGGTATCTGGTATAGTCTAATATTTCTCCCTTCATCTCTACCCTCCAAAAACAACAACATAAAAACAAACCACCCCCACCACCCCCGCCCTGTCAGTGAATGTATGTTTGGCTACCACTAGAACATGTTTGTAAATTAGAGTTTTTTAATGGATACATAATTTTGAATGAGAATCCCAATAAAATCAACAAAGGATAAGGAGGCAATTTAAATCCTGTGATTTTCTAAATTAGAGAGAGAAGACTGATCCAGGGTTCTTGAGTTTTAGGATAATCCCATCACATTTGGGAAAAGGTGCCAAACATCACTTAATTCCTTCAGTGATGTTTAGGGGTGCCCTAATTTAAAAACAAACGTTTTCAGTCTAGATAGGGGCAGGTACTAATAGGACAAATCATGTAGTGGTTTTCTTTGATGAAGGTAGTGAATGAAGCAGCCTTCCTCCATGTGTGTTACGAGAATTCCCAAGTAAACCCTGTTTTTTAGAGTCCTCTCAGTTTTCTATATGTAAGCTATTCTACATTTCTGATTTAAAGACATCTAAATGGATTGCAGGAGGGTGGCCCAGATGTCCTGGACATGTCTGCTCATTTCTCTCTGCTCAAGTGGCATAAAAGGAGAGGAGATTTCCTCTCATGGAGATAAACTCTGTATAAGGGAGTCCCCATAGGGTGCAAGCTGGCTTGCTCAGGCCCCTTCATGTAGACAATGGTGTAGGAGACATACCAGGGAAAGGGAGGGGTGCGTGCCACAGGAATGGCAAGCCCATGGCCAGGATGGAAAACCAGGATGCCCAAAACTTCTCTAACACTGTAGATTGATTGACTTTTCTTTCTTTCTTTCTTTCTTTCTTTCTTTCTTTCTTTCTTTCTTTCTTTCTTTCTTTCTTTCTTTCTTTCTTTCTTTCTTTCTTTTCTTTCTTTCACCAAATCCTGCTATTTCCCCCAAATTCTGAGAATAATGCTTAAGTCACAGATAGTTAAAGGTGGTGATTTCTAAAAGAGCAAACATTTTTCTCTGTCTCCTCTCTTCCCAGGAGCTGCTTCTTCCTGAAGTCTGTCAGTGTGCTCATTTCTTTCCTCTTTATGAAGTATTTGTTGTTCATCACCCCAAATTATGTCCTATTTGATAAAATGCAATGCAAAAAGTAGTTTTGTTAATGCTACCACTCGCTAAAGTCATGTTCCATTTTAAGAAAATGCACTGTACACCATGGCAAATGGGAGGAGACGGGGTGGGGGAGGGGTCATACAGGCTTGTCCAAACCTTAGTAATGGAAAAGATTCATGCTCTTTGAACAATCATATGCTAATCCAAATTTTAATCCTCCAATGCTTCTATACACACAGAAAACTAAGCTATTTTAGACATGGGTAACCAAGCAGAATCATCTTCTCATCTCTCTGTAAAAGTCTGTAAAATAAATTAAATCAATATAGATATTTAGGTCAGAAGGGACCATTATGATCATCTAGTCTGACCTCCTGCACAACGCAAGCCACAGAATTTCACCCACCACTCCTGCAAAAAACCTCTCACCTATGTCTGTGCTATTGAAGTCCTCAAATCGTGGTTTAAAGACTTCAAGGAGAAGAGAATCCTCCAGCAAGTGACCCATGCCCCATGCTACAGAGGAAGGCGAAAAACCTCCAGGGCCTCTTCCAATGTGCCCTGGAGGAAAATTCCTTCCCGACCCCAAATATGGCGATCAGCTAAACCCTGAGCATATGGGCAAGATTCATCAGCCAGATACTACAGAAAATTATTTCCTGGGTAACTCAGATCCCACCCCATCTAATATCCCATATATAATCAAAACTACCTCTCACCCTCCTTTCCTTCCCCTCTTTTGGACTGTGTAATAATTTTGGACTGAGTGAATAACTTTGTTTTTATTTTGGATCTTTATCAAAAAGGGTTGGTAAGAAAGCTAATAATTCCACATGTTTCAGGATCTAAAAAGATTGCCTACAGGAGAAAGGAAGTACTTGTAGTTGTCATTCATGTATAGTTTTGTATAACTGACTTCCTCTAAAGAATCAGTTACTGCCCACTTCTGGAGATGATGGCCTAGATCAGTGGTTTTCAACCTTTGTTCTTTTGCAGACCCCTAAAAAGTTTCAAATGGAGGTACAGACTGCTTTGGAAATCTTAGACATAGTCTGCAGACCCCTGGGGTCCATAGACCAGTGGTTGAAAACTACTGGCATAAGTAATGGACTAGAAAGGCCAGTGATCTGATTCAGTGTGGCAAATCCTATTTTCTATGTTCTTTGTTGTCCTGCTCACAGTGGCCCAAATCCTGAAGCCCTTACACAGTCCTTACTCAGGCAAAAGTCAGTTATTGTAAATCAGTATGAATGTTCCAGTAACCTCTTTGGCCAGCTCTTTTAAAACTCTTGGGTGCAAGTTATCTGGACCTGCTGATTTTAAAAAGTCTAATTTTGATAGCTGCTGTTCATCCTCATTCTCAGCAGTTTTCACTGAGTGAGAACTTTAAAGACACAAGGTGGGTGAGGTAATATCTTTTATTGGACCAACTTCTGTTGGTGAGAAAGACAAGCGTTTGAGCCACACGCAGCTTCTTCAGGTCTGGGAAAGTTATTTCTAGTGTCACAGATAAATGAAAGGTGGAACAGATTGTTTAGCATAAGTAGTTAGCACATATTCTAGAAGTTGGTCCAGTAAAAGATATTTCCTCACCCATATCGTCTCTCTAATATCCTAGGACCAACACACCTACAACTACACTGCATGAGAACTTTAAGTCCTCTGAAAAAAATACCCTTAAAAAGGAAGCAGAAAAAAAGTTATAATTTTTAAGGGATTTACTTTTTTTTAAACAGGACTTATTAATTAAAGGGTTCTCTATCCAAAAAACATTTCCCCCACCCCCAATTTTGTCAATTTAAAATGTCAGGTTGACAGTGTCCCTTTATTTAGGATGCATGCAAGGACAGAAATCACAACAAAGTTAGGGGAGACTTCAAAGAACTAAGAGACATTGCATAACGACCATCACGTTGGCCATGTTTGGGAACTGAACATATTGCCTACAGATCTAAAACATCCATTATTTTGAAGCCAAAAGGGACCATTGTGATCATCTAGTCTGACCTCTTGCGTGAAATAGGGCACAGGACTTCCCTCTATTAATTCCTAATTCAAGTCCAACAGCTGTGCTTGAACTAGAACATATCTTTTAGAAAAAAAATATTCAATCTTGATTTAAAACTCTACAATCATATAGAATTCAGCACTGCCCTTGGTAAATTGTTCCAATGATTAATTACACTCACTGATAATTTGTACCTTATTTCTAGTCTTGTCTTGATTTCCAGCAATTGGTTCTTGTTATAGTTTTGTCTGGTAGCTTAGAGAATCCACTATTATCAAATTTCTGTTACCCATAAATGTACTTATACATTGTTACCAAGTCATTCCTTAAATTTCTCTTTGATAAGCTAAAGGTGGAGCTCCTTGAGACTTTCAATATAAAGCATGTTTTCCAATCATTTAATCATTCTCATGGCTGTTCTCTGAACACTCTCAACATCCTTCTTGTAGTTTGAACACCATAACTCGATATTGTCTTTAGCTCTGCTGGCCAAAAATGTCTCCTTGTGTACTTTTGGTTCCCTTATCAATTTTCTGTACTTCCTACCTTATAATTTACATTTGTGGTTGTCAACTTTCCTTTTTTCTATTTTTTTAATAGCTGATTTCATTTTCTCTCTATGACAGCCTGTTTTTTTGTTTGTTTGTTTTTTAACCAGCATAGCCTTCTTTTGCAGCTTTGAGATTACTGCTTTTTGAACAACTAATTAAATGTTCTTAAACAGTTCCCTGGTATCAGTCATAGCTTCACCGCTACAGTTTGAACTAAAGAACTAAGTATCCTGACTAGGAGTTATCACACCCTCTGTGAGTCTTATAGAGGGGAAATGTGTAAATCATGCTGAAGAGTGGGTGCCTCCAATTTTTTTTTTTTTTTTACTGTTACTAGCCTAAGTCTAAAAGATCAAGCCTATAAGGGGTGCAGGAACTATTAACACCTATTTCCCATATTTTCTTACAATAATCCTGAGGTTTACCTCTATGTAATGCCTTCTGAAAAGTCCTGAAAAGTCAGAGCTCTGGCTTGTGCTTCATCAGAGAGTTACGCTGAGGTGCAGAAAGGAGGGGGGGTGGAATAATAGTTATACGTATTTCCTCAGCACCCCTTAAAGCAGTACATGCACTTTCTTTTTAACACACTGGCCAATTAGGACTAAATGAGTTTAAACCAGTGACACTTACAAACTGAGGGAATGGAAGAAGGTGTAGATTACACCAACTTAGACTCCAATACACTTATTTTCCCATCAGCTCTGAATTTGAACCAGGGTCTAATTTATCAGATAAAATCTATTGTCACAACATAGGTGGGCTACCACCACAAATGTTATCATATGTTTTCTTTTAGAAGCTCTGTGGATTATTATGTTATAAATACGTTTGTTCCCTTCTGTTAAGCCACTTTGGAAGATGATACTGTATAATGCTTAACGTGAGATAATCATACGGGACAAAGGAAAGTACTTCATGACACGTATTGGAAATAGCAAGGAGAAGCCTGGTTTACATGCTGTATTGAATGTCTCAAGAGAACAAATTCAGGCAGAAGTAGCAAATGTCATAAAGTATATGACATTCCAATAACTCCAAAATTATGCACACTAACGGTTATAAATGATGTGGCAATAAAGCAAAGAGGACGTGGCTAGATGTCAATTTAACTGCAGCTATATACAGTGTGGTTTAAAATGAAGAAGGAAGCATTATTCTTTCCACATGTGTGAATGTCTAGCCCTTCTTTTCTCAGTATTCAACTGATCACAGGGAAGGCTCATACAGTGGTATACATGCTATCTTTATAAGTCTAAAAACACATCTGTGATAACAGGTCTGTTTCGGAAAAGATTTTTTTAACCACCTTACCTATACTCGAGCTGAACAGAAATGTTTCCCTGCCTTGGATTAGGTTTGAAGGAAATACTTATCACAGCAAGCAATTTCCTGTAGTGTGTTTTCTGAAGTTTTATGGATGAGTGAACCAGTTCAGGAGATAGGGGGAGGGGAAGAAAAAGAAGCAGTGGCAGATACTTTCAGTGCTTATTCTGTTTTTAGTCTCTGCTGGGACTGTCAAGATGGGGACCAATTAATAATTATTGTGAAGCTAGTTATTGTGGTGGAGACTACTGTCCACCGGAAAAATGGGTAAAGGTAGTTAACTAGAGAAGTGTGACAGCTCACTCACAGATGGGCAGCCTTCTTTACAAAGATGTGGTTATGGAACTATCTAAAACAAATGGCTCTGCCATCTCAAAGGAACTAAGTGGCCTCATTTATTTGCAAGTTTCTACCAATTTAGCTTAAAAATAACAAATAAACCAATTATAAGTCTATTTACAGAACTTATTTCCAGTAAAACCTGCATATAAGTGGAATTACACTAATGTCTAGATGAACATAAGAACAGCCATACTGGGTCAGAACAATGGTCCATCTAGCCCAGTATCCTAGCCCAACAGAACAGGCAATCATCAAGTGATCCACCCCCAGCTGTCCACTCCTAGCTTCTGGTAATCAAAGGATAGGGACAGCCAGAGCCTGGGTTGAATCTCTGTTTATCTTGGCTAATAGCCATTGATGGACCTATTCTCCATGTACAGTGTATATTAACTAAAAACACCTTGAACTGAAAGTTCTTTGATTTAATGATAAAATTAGAAATAGACACATGTTACAGTTCAAATTCTAGTCCCTTCATCAACTCCAAGATTTGGCCCTATTGGTATATATATATATATATTCACTTATACATTTTTTTATGTTTTCATATTAAAAACCCCTTATTTTTATTTTTTTAAAAAAGCTATTTGATTTTTTTAAATAGACATTTCCAATGTATTCAATAGCCAATTAACTGTATTGCAGGTGGATGGAAAAGATGTTATGGAAGAACATGTAAAGTGAGTTTGTCCCTTTGAAACAATGAGGGAGAAGATAATTGACATATCTCCTCCACTTCCATGAGACTCCTCCCACTTCCTCTTTTTTGATTGTGTCTTTGACAGAAGCAGAACAGACAGAAGCAATAGAGCTCCTGGGATCTGTAGGCAAAAGAGTAACCATTAGCTTAACATGGAGTCCTATAAATATTCTGTTAGACTAAGATATTCCACAATATTGTGAGCCCTGGGAATGAAGTAAAGATAGAAGTGAACTAATTATGCACAGGAATTGCTGTGCTGCAAACCCAGGAAGCGAAGACCAAAAGATAAATCCCTTTCCTCTTTCTTACAATACCTGGGTAAGTGTAATAAAGAAACATTGGACCTGATTTTCCTTTCACTAAATTGCTGTAAAGTAGGACTAGCATAATGGGTGCTGATGGAGTTACATGAGTGTAAAACTGGGGTAGGTGAGAAGAGAATCAGGTCCATTCAGCTGATAAAAGCATATGCAGTTCATTACTTATTCTGACTAGTTAAGAGTTTGGGCTGGAGGATACAGACCTGGATATAGACTGGGTCTCTCTCTCTCTCACTTGCATTTCCTCTGTGTCTCAGACATCAAGCCCAATCCTGAGAGCTGCTGAAAACCAAAATTCCCACACTGACACTAGTAGGAGTTGTGGATGGTCAGCACTCCTTAGGATTAATTCAAATGATTAGTGTAACATCAGGGATGAAGTCCTGTCCCCATTTAAATCAACGGAAGCTATGCCACTGACTTCTGAGTGGGAGAAGGTCTCTTGTTTTGATCAGAAATTCCATCTTGGACCTGCAACAACTTTTTGATGAAAATTTTATCAAACCTGATATGTTTCCATGAAAGGTTTTTGTTTTGACAAATTGGCTTTATGGAAAAAAATGCTAAATGAAATTTAATGCTAAATGAAAAAAATGCTAAATGAAAATTCTCAACCAGCTCTAATTGCTGTACAGATCAGAGATGTTGGCCCAGGAAGCCCCTAATAGCCATACGGAAACAGCACCATTATTTTATTCCATAGGAGAATCTCTCTCTAGATGTCTGATAAACAGATGAAATAAATAAAGTACCTTTTCAAAATGTCACACAACAAGTAAAATGACTATTTTGGTTAATGTATAATGGGATTTATGCGCTCATGAAATGCCAATGGAAAATATACTCCTTGGCTTTTAACCAGATCTCATGGTGAGAAACATTTCTCCTCCAATTCATTTTTATGTCTAGTTCTTTCCTGTTCTTTTCCCTCTGTTTCTGTGTGTGTGTTGCTAAAAACTGATGAGAGCACGTGCCACTGTCAGCTGAGAATTAACTATGATTCTGTAACAGCAGAGGCAAGAGTGACAAATTGGTTGGGGGTATTTTGCTCTGCTTCCCTAGAAAGCTTCAGTTCCAAAAAGTTACCAGATCAGAAAATGCCCTAATACCCTTACTCCAATTAAATAATACCTTTCTCAATGAGTGACACCGCTGAAATCAATAGGACTGCTCATGGACTGAGTAACTACTCAGCCAGACTGAGGTAGTAACAATCTATCCATATGGATATAAATAATCTTTTGTAAGTAGAGCCAGTTGAAAAAGATAGCGGGGGAAATTGGCAGAATTTTTTGCCTTTTTTTCTCCCTGAAATTCTGTTCACAAGAGGTTTGAACTAGAAATAATGAGTTGAATTAAGAAAGAGAAAGTGTAAGCTGAATAGCAAGAAAGAAATCCCTGAGTGGGGGCAGTGGGCTGGACAAAGTGATGCAAGTCCCACTGTTTGGGATATTTTCAACAAGATTAGACAAAGCATTTGTTTGTGTTGGAGAGAATAATATTGACTTGGAGGAGAGGAAGGTGATCAGGAACAGTTAACATGGATTCACCAAGGGCAAGTCGTGCTTGGCCAACCTGATTGCCTTCTATGATGAGATAACTGGCTCTGTGGATATGGGGAAAGTGGTGGATGTGATATATCTTGACTTTAGCAAAGCTTTTGATATGGTCTCCCACAGTATTCAAGTTAAAAATGTATTGATTGCATGAATGGACTATAAGATGGATAGAGAGCTGGCTAGATCGTCAAACTCAATGGGTAGTAATCAATGGCTAAATGTCTAGTTGGCAGCTGGTATCAAGCGGAGTGTCCCAGGGGTTGGTCCTAGGGCTGATTTTGTTTAATATCTTCATTAATGATCTGGATGATGAGATGGATTGTACCTCAGCAACTTCGCAGATGACACTAAGCTGGGTGGAGAGGTAGATACTCTGGAGGGTAGGGACAGGGTCCAGAATGACCTAGACAAATTGGAGGATTGGGCCAAAAGAAATCTGATGAGGTTCAACAAGGACAAGTGCAGAGTCCTGAACTTAGAACGGAAGAATCCCATGCACTGCTACAGGCTGGGGACTGACTGGCTAAGGGGCAGTTCTGCAGAAAAGGACCTGGGGATTACAGTGGACAAGAAGCTGGATATGAGTCAACAGTGTGCCCTTGTTGCCAAGAAGGCTAATGGCATATTGGTCTGCATTAGTAAGAGCATTGCCATCAGATTGAGGGAAGTGATTATTACCCTCTGTTAGGCACTGGTGAGGCCACATCTGGAGTATTGCAACCAGTTATGGTCCCCCCAATACAGAAGGGATGTGGACATATTGGAGACAGTCCAGCAGAGGGAAACAAAAATGATTAGGGGGCTGGGGAACATGACTTACTAGGATAAGCTGAGGGAACTGGGCTTATTTAGTCTTCAGAAGAGAAGAGTGAGGGGGGATTTGATAGTCTCCAGCTACCTGAAGGGGGATTCCAAGAATCATAGAATCCTAGAATATTAGGGTTGGAAGAAACCTCAGGAGGTCCTCTAGTCCTATCCCCTGCTCAAAGCAGGACCAACACCAACTAAACCATCCCAGCCAAGGCTAGAGCCATCCCAGATTGAGCTCGACTGTTCTCAGTGGTGGCAGATGACAGAACAAGAAGCAATGGTGGTCTCAAGTTTCAGTGGGGAAGGTCCAGGTTGGATATTAGGAAAAACTATTTCACTAGGAGGGTGATGAAGCACTGGAATGGGTTACCTAGGGAGGTGGTGGAATTTCCATCCTTAGAGGTTTTTAAGGCCCAGCCTGACAAAGCCCTGGCTGGGATGATTTAGTTGGGGTTGGTCCTGCTTTGAGCAGGGGATTGGACTTGATGACCTCCTGAGGTCTCTTCCAACCCTAATATTCTAGGATTCTATGACTGAATGGAATAGAGTAGTCATGAGAATCGACAAAGAGATCCCTTCCTTTTCTAATATCTTTTATTCCTATCCTTGGGGATAAATAACTCTCCTAGGAAATATGAATAGGTCTTTGTGTGCCCATCAGTGGGAGACTGGAGAATAAGGTCCAGTCACGCAAACCCTTTACTCATGCCTTCAGAATTAAATGGAGAAAAATGTTCACTATAACTGTAGGTCTGAATGGAAGTTAGGTCTGAATGAAAGAACCCAATTTGCAGACTTCAAACACATTCAGATCCTACTCCCCCTGACATCTTCTTCAAAATTCCCATTGAGCCCCTTATTCTGGATGAAGCACATGGCTACATCACCCATAGAATCAAGGAATCATAGATTTTAAGGTCAGAAGGGACCATTATGATCATCTAGTCTGACCTCCTGCAAAACGCAGGCCACAGAATCTCACGCACCCACTCCTGTAACAAACCCCTAACTTATGTCTAAGCTATTGAAGTCCTCAAATAGTGGTTTAAAGCCTTCAAGGTGCACAGAATCCTCCAGCAAGTGACCCGTGCCCAACGCTGCAGAGGAAGGCGAAAAACCCCCATGGCCTCTGCCAATCTGCCCTGGAGGAAAATTCGTTCCCGACCCCAAATATGGCGATCAGCTAAAGCCTGAGCATGTGGGCAAGACTCATCAGCCAGACACCCAGGAATTAATTCTCTGTAGTAACTCAGATCCCACCCCATCTAACATCTCTTCAAAGGCCATTGGGCATATCTACCACTAATAGTCGAAGATCTATTAATTGCCAAAATTAGGCTATCCCATCATATCATTTCTTCCATAAACTTATCAAGCTTAGTTTTGAAGCCAGATATGTCTTTTGCCCCTGCTGCTTCCCTTGGAAGGCTGTTCCAGAACTTCACTCCTCGATGGTTAGAAACCTTTGTCTAATTTCAAGTCTAAACTTCCTGATGGCCAGTTTATATCCATTTGTTCTTGTGTCCACATTGGTACTGAGCTTAAATAATTCTTCTCTCTCTGTGGTATTTATCCCTCTAATATATTTATAGATAGCAGTCATATCTCCTCTCAGCCTTCTTTTGGTTAGGCTAAACAAGCCAAGCTCCTTGAGTCTCCTTTCATAAGACAGGTTTTCCATTCTTCAGATCATCCTAGTAGCCCTTCTCTGTACCTGTTCCAGTTTGAATTCATCCTTCTTAAACATGGGAGACCAGAACTGCACACAATATTCCAAATGAGGTCTCACCAGTGCCTTGTATAACGGTACTAACACCTCCTTATCTCTACTGGAAATACATCGCCTGATGCATCCCAAGACTGCATTAGCTTTTTGCATGGCCATATCACATTGGTGGCTCATAGTCATCTTGTGATCAACGAATACTCCAAAGTCCTTCTCCTCCTCTGTTACTTCCAAGCGATGTGTCCCCAGTTTATAACAGAAATTCTTGTTATTAACCCCTAAATGCATGACCTTGCACTTTTCACTATTAAATTTCATCCTATTACTATTACTCCAGTTTACAAGGTCATCCAGATCTTCCTGTATGATATCCCAGTCCTTCTCTGTATTGGCAATACCTCCCAGCTTTGTGTCATCCACAAACTTTATTAGCACATTCCCACTTTTTGTGCCAAGGTCAGTAATAAAAAGATTAAATAAGACTGGTCCCAAAACCGGTCCTTGAGGAACTCCACTAGTAACCTCCTTCCAGCCTGACAGTTCACTTTTCAGTGTGACCTACTGTAGTCTCCCTTTTAACCAGTTCCTTATCCACCTTTCAATTTTCATGTTGATCCCCATCTTTTCCAATTCAGCTAATAATTCTCCATGTGGAACTGTATCAAACGCCTTACTGAAATCAAGGTAAATTAGATCCACTGCGCTCCCTTTGTCTAAAAAATCTGTTACCTTCTCAAAGAAGGAGATCAGGTTGGTTTGACATGATTTACCTTTTCTAAAGCCAGGCTGTATTTTGTCCCAGTTACCATTGACCTCAATGTCCTTAACTACTTTCTCCTTCAAATTTTTTCCCAAGACCTTGCATACTACGGATGTCAAACTAACAGGCCTGTAGTTACCCGGATCACTTTTTTTTACCTTTCTTAAAAATAGGAACTATGTTCGCAATTTTCCAGTCATACGGTACAGTCCCTGAGTTTACAGATTCATTAAAAATTCTTGCTAATGGGCTTGCAATTTCATGTGCCAGTTCCTTTAATATTCTTGGATGAAGATTATCCGGGCCCCCCGATTTAGTCCTATTAAGCTTTTCTAGTTTGGCTTCTATCTCGGATGTGGTAATATCTACCTCCATATTCTCATTCCCATTTGTCATGCTACCATTAGCCCTAAGATCCTCATTAGCCTCGTTAAAGACTGAGGCAAAGTATTTGTTTAGATATTATATTAGATATTATATTACATATAATCTAGGCCATGCCTAGATTATCCTTAACCTCCACTCCATCCTCAGTGTTAAGCGGTCCCATTTCTTCTTTCTTTGTTTTCTTCTTATTTATATGGCTGTAGAACCTTTTACTATTGCTTTTAATTCCCTTTGCAAGGTCCAACTCTACATAGCTTTTGGCCTTTCTCACTTTATCCCTACATGTTTTGACCTCAGTAAGGTAGCTTTCCTTGCTAATCCCTCCCATCTTCCACTCCTTGTAGGCTTTCTGCTTTTTCTTAATCACCTCTCCGAGATGCTTGCTCATCCAGCTTGGTCTACAACTCCTGCCTATGATTTTTCCCCCCTTTCTTGGGATGCAGGCTTCTGATAGTTTCTGCAACTTTGACTTGAAGTAATTCCAGGCCTCCTCCGCCTTTAGATCCACAAGTTTTTCAGTCCAATCCACTTCCTGAACTAATTTTCTTAATTTTTTAAAGTTAGCCTTTTTGAAATCAAAAACCCTAGCCACAGATCTATTTTTGTTTATCCTTCCATTTAGTTTGAACTGAATTAGCTCATGATCACTCGAACCAAGGTTCTCCCCTACAACCATTTCTTCTGTGAGGTCCTCACTGCTCACCAAAACCAAATCTAAAATGCATCCCCTCTTGTCGGTTCAGCAACTACTTGGTAAAGGAATCCATCAGCTATCGTATCCAGGAAAATCTGAGTCCTATTATTGTTACTAGCACTTGTCCTCCAGTCTATATCTGGGAAGTTAAAGTCTCCCATGATCACACAATTCCCATTATTATTTACTTCTTTACAAACATTAAAAAGGTCTCTATCCATATCCAAATCGGATCCCGGCGGTCTATAGCACACCATAAGCACTATCTCAGGGAAGGCTCTAGTAGCTTTCTTCCCCAATGTGATTTTTGCCCAGACAGACTCTGTCTCATCCATTCCATCACTTCTTATTTCTTTACAGTCTACCTCATCGTTGATATACAATGCTACTCCACCACCTTTGCCTTTATTTCTGTCTTTCCAAAACAGCACATACCCTTCAATTCCCATACTCCAGTCATGACTATTATTCCACCATGTTTCTGTTATCCCTATAATATCTGGTTTCACTTCCTGCACCAGTAGCTCTAGTTCCTCCATTTTGTTACCTAGACTCCTTACATTAGTGTTCAACAGTGGTTCCCAAACTTGTTCCGCCGCTTGGGCAGGGAAAGCCCCTGGCGGGCCAGGCCGGTTTGTTTACCTGCTGCGTCTGCCAGATTCGCTGATTGCAGCTCCCAGTGGCCGCGGTCAGCTGCTCCAGGCCAATGGGAGCTGTTAGAAGCGGCGGCCAATACGTCCCTCAGCCTGCGCAGCTTCCAGCAGCTCCCATTGGCCCGGAGCCGCAAACCTTGGCCACTGGGAGCCGCGATCGGCCGAACCTGCGGACGCGGTAGGTAAACAAACCGGCCTGGCCCGCCAGGGGCTTTCCCTGCACAAGTGGCGGAACAAGTTTGGGAATCACTGGTGTACAAACATCTTAATTTTTGCTGTTTGGCTTCGCTCACATTCTTTACCATATTGGGCACAGACATTCTACTGCCAATATTACCTATTAGATTGGTATGTACACCGCCCTTCTGACTTATGTCCATTCTCCTACCCACAGCTGTATCCTTTCTTGCTTCATTTTCTTCACTCTCAAAGAGAAAATCTGGTGTGGAGATTACCTGGACATCTCCCAAACATCTCCGCCGAATTCCTAGTTTAAAGCTCTCTTGATCAGTTGTGCCTCCTCCATCCTAGAAGTCTATTTCCCTCCTTACTCAGGTGAAGTCCATCCCAAGAGAACAGTCCTCTGTCCATGAATGCTTCCCAGTGGCCATACATCCCAAAGCCCTCCTTATAGCACAATTGCCTGAGCCATCTGTTGAGCATCATAATCTTGTCATACCTTTGTTGCCCTTCTCTAGGAGCAGGCAGAATCCCACTGAAGATCACCTGAGCCTCAATTTCCTTAAATGTCTTCCCCAGCCTGGCATAGTCTCCCTTGATATGTTCCAGTGAGAATCTGGCTATACCATTTGTTCCCACATGAAGGATAATCAATGGATTCTTTCCTGCTCCTGTTAGGATCCTCTTCAGCCTCAAGTCCACATCCCATATCTTAGGACCTGACAGCCCAGCACATCCTTCTGTTCTCTGGATCAGCTCTTGTTACAGGCCTGTCTATTCTTCTCAGTAATGAGTCCCCAATCACGTAGACCTGCCTTTTCCTGGCGATGGTGCGATTCTCCAGTCTATCCCCTGTTCCATCTGGCTGCAAGTCCTCTCTATTCCTATTGTCCCTTGCAATCCTCTGCAACCTATCCCATATCCTTCTGGAGCTCATATTTGGTGTTATCTCCATTGACTTTTGCCCTCTTCCTATAGGACTATCTGCTCTTCTCTTCTTCCTTGCCCTCTCACCTTCAGTGACCACCTGCTGTGCCCCGTCTTCATTTTCCAACTCCGCAAACCTGTTCCTGAGCTCTATTTCTCTTTCACTGGCCCGTCTTTTCCTCTGCCTGGTTCTCTTAGTCACATGCTTCCATTGTCCACTTTCCTCAAGCAGCAGTAGTCCCTCAGAGTTCTTTGGTCCTGCCTCCATCTGCAAGTCTGAGCTTTTCCCTTCATCCTCCTCATGTCTTTGCTTCATCATCAAACCCCCTTCTAAACTCAACCAGAGTCTCCACCTGCATCTCCAATCCTTGGATCTTCTCTTCCATCAGCTCTGTCACGCGGAACTTCATGCAGACAAATGCCCTTTTCATTTTAGGAAAGTTGATATTTAATAATGTTTAATATTTAAACATCACCTTGATTTTATGGATCAGTTAATTACTGTCCTGTGTTAGGAAGTTTGTGCTACATAGGGAGCTCTGACATTTGCATCATTCCTTGGGGGTGGGAAGCAGATACATTTGCCTCTACAACTTGTCAGCTCTGCAGTCTGTGTGTGCGCATGGCCCCATTACGTCCCTGGCCCGTGATGAATGGCCTATCTATCAATCACAGGTACTTACATGGCCCCCATTACCATTGTATCTGAGTGCCTCACAATCTTTTGTATATTTATCCACAAGCACTTGGTGAGATTGGGAAGTGCCATTATTCCCATGTTACAGATGAGGAACTAAGGTGCACAGAGAAGCTAAGTGACTTCCTCAAGGTTACACAGGAAGCTTATAGCACAGAAGGGAATTGTACCCAGCTCTCCCACATTCTACGCTAGGGCACTAAACACTGGACCATCCTTCTTCTCTGGCATCCCAGAAGATATTTTCAGGGGGCACTTCCTGTGCTTGGAGAAGTATTTGCACTGCATTTGTGGCTAGCACAATGGGGGCGTAAAGGCCAACAACAATCCACCCATAAATATACTCTTCATGTGCCTTTAAAAACCTAAGGAAATCATTTAAAGACCCTGTTTGGATGTCCGCAATAAAATGTTTACTTCTGGGAATTATCTTTGATTCGGTGCAAGGTGAGTCTACCTTTCAAATAATGAAACATTATCGTCTTTCTTGTTTACTTGCATAGTTTGTTCTGCTTATTTAACGAAGAAGAAATTACTGAAAGGCAAACAGCATCCCTACAGCTCAGTGAGGCAGCTTTATCCATGCCTTACTGAATTCTGAAGTCACTGAGCTGTAGGCACACATACAGTGCTATAAATGCGCTCATTGTAACATGAAATAAATATTGTCTATAAGCACTGGGCTCTGAAAAACACACACTCTTAAAAAGGTTCAAAGACTTACTGTACTTTAAAATCTAGTAATACCAATGTTGCTTGACTTCAACATCTGTTCAGAACATTCCTTTAGTCAGCACTGCTCCATTTTACAAGGAAAAATCTAGGGAAAATGTCAAACCATTACCATTACATCATGTTACTGACTTTTCACACCTCTATAAGGTACAAGTTTATACAAGCTTTAAAAAAAAATCAATAAGCTTGAAGTGAAAGCTTTCCCCCATTTTGTGCACAGCGGCATTCCTGCACCGATAGGCAAAGGATTTCTTGGCTAGACAAAGGCTTTTAAATGGCATTTGTAAATAAAGTGTTTTTAATAGAAATCAGCATTTTGTAACAAGCTGCTGGACAGCTTCCATCTTGCTGAGAAAGCAACATCATATGAGACACTATCAGAATATCTGTTGTCAGAGACCATATTGTGGCATCAGCAGGGGGAAGTTCATAGCCATTTAAAATATAACTGAAGAAGAGAGGCAATATGTAGCCTGTGGGATTCAGACCTGCACATAGTAACCCAAATGGATACCTAGTGTGTCACCTTAACTTCTCAGGCAGAACTACAGGATTATTTGTGTGTGTGTGTCCTGCTTTAGCGAGGCTTTAAGGATAATCGGTTCTGATGCTACAGGGCATGAGCTTGTCAGCAGTGTAGCAGGGATAGAGAAGAGATTTCCCCCAACACAGAACTGGCTGGTGTTGGGACTTACCTTCTTCTGAATCGATAGGTAGACTGCTATTAAGCTATAGCACCAAAGAAAAGTGTCATGTATCTCACTGTTTTATAGCGATTCTTTTTTATTCTTGTTCAGTGTCACTAGATTATTTCTATCTATAGGAGTCTAAACTGCCTATCATCACAATGTCTGGGCACATGTTATGGATCATCTCATACCTGGGCATCTCTTTTTTCCCCCCCTATGTATCTATTTTATTTTGTATTTCTATACACATATTTCACAAGCCAATAAAGCTTCTAAACAAAAACATTATACATGTCTCTGTGGTTCCCAGTTCCAGCTGGGACCAGAATAGACAGAGGAACACCCAGAGAAAGTCTGTTCTTTTGGTACTTTATACATGACCAGTAAGTACTGAGATCTCACAAAGGAGATTGTTCCCTGTGCATTTAGCCTGATTTTATAGGGTCAAGAGTTGTGACTAGTTCACCTAAAGTTTAGATAAACAGCCAAACTATGGCTTACTTATTTGCTCCACATTGAACCTTTGAAACATTTGTGGTTCATTCATCACTAATGTATATTTTACACCCATCAGTTCTGATTTTTTATATATATATACATATATATTTGCTCTTCTGGTAAAACATGAAGTTGTCATCATTGTCATCATCCATAAAATCATAAATTTTGAGGCCAAAAGGGACCATAATAATCAGCTATTCTGCCCTCCTGGCAGGTTTTAGCCTAAACTGTCCCATTTCTTTACAATATGGCAAGATATTTGTCCATTAAAGGAAAAAGTATGAACAGAAATCTTGCCATTCACTTGGAATGGAGCAAGACTCACCTTCTGCTGGGCAGATGTAGGACCAGATCCTTAGCCAGTGTAAATCATCTTAGATCCATTGAAGTCAAAGGAGTAAAGCTAGCTTACATGGGCTGAAAGTCTAGTCTATAGACATTTTTTTTTCCAGTTTTACCCTTTCTAGCATTTGAGGGCAAATTTCTCTCCACCCATGTAAAGCCCTAGTATTTCACAGGTGAAGTGTGAGGGAAAAGGCCTGGCCAGAATGTGGGTGTAGTGTGCTTCATAATAAAGAAGGAAAGATGTGGTTAGACTAAATACAAAGAAGAAATGTTTATTCAAGCTGCTAGATGCTGATAGACCCTTGTTTAAAGCCTGGGAAGGGATTATGTAGTGGATAAATAGTCCCAGCCCACCTATACCACTAGCACAGGATGTTACTATGTACCTGTAAGTCCCGTTGCTCTGTCCCCTCTCTCTATTATTCAGGACTCATGCAGAGACCAGTAGTAGAGTCCCCACTATGCAAGCAGTCCAGTAGTGCCCCCTCTACAGTCCCATTGCAGAGTCTAAGGGATAAAGAGATTTGTCGTTATTATTTACTTTCTTTTTTTATTATTGCTATATTATATTTCCTCATCTCTGAGTTTTTTCATTAAATCCCATCTTGAAAGAAGGGACTATATGCTACTTTAAAATCCTTCCTAATAAGGATATTCTGTTTGATCCCTAGAGTGTTTTCCCTTATTTGTTTGTGCCTCTAAAAGCTTTCTCCGGTATTCAGCTGAACACTTGTGTTATTCATTTATGAATGGAGGTTTCCTTCTGTTAATATTTTAATATTTACTTTACAAAACTGCTGACCTTCTGTTTCTTCTTAGTCTTTTTCTTCTCAAACACCATCTTTGGTACTTGAGAGGAGAAGAGGATAGAAAAGCCCTGGCCATTCAACAGGAAAAAAAATAAATGCTCCAGAATAAATCTTCCAGTCAGCAGAGCATGTTTAGTGTCTGGACTGTTTATGAAAAGTTTCAAAGTGATAAAAGGGTCAAATTTAAGACAATAACCATTTAATACAGTTAAGAGGATGGATATTTGCATGGTCTTTTGCAGGCAAACATTGCAAAAAATATTCAGATAAGGTTCAGTCCATTTTTTTTTATTGCTTCAACTATTTTAACACCAGTTTGATGTTTGCTTTTAGTGAATATTTTATTGAACAAGTTTACTGGCAAGAATGTTCATGAAAACAACACACTTTAAGTGAATATTGCAGTAAGTACATTGTTAATTCATAATTGAAAAAAATTGGACCAATAATCTGAATCTAAGAATTAATTTATCCTGTTAGGAACCACAAAAATACCATGCTCCTCATCTAATACTTGAGCTGTGATTTTCAGTCTCAATGCAAAAATAGTAATTTCTTAAATTTCATGCAAAAGTAAAATTAAAGAAGGGTAAATTTAATGGCTAAATTAAATGGCAAAGTTGTTTGTGGTGGATTTTGTAGAGAAATTTACATAAATCACCCACAGTTCTAATTGTAAATTTGGTGATCTCTAATCTGGTTTTTAAAATCCTTTTTATGTTCTTGACACAACAGTGAACAAAATGAGACTAAATTTAATTATATACTTACATTACTGGAACAATTTGTATAGTGGGGGTGCTGAGAACCATTGAACCAAACTGTAAACCCTGTATATGATGGAAATCACTTCCAGCCAGGGGGTGCAGCAGCACCCCCAGCACCCCTAGTTCCAGCACCTGTGGTTGGAATCCAGGTCTAATGATCCATTTGGGGCCCTTTTTGGTTGCTGTATAAAGATCCTTATAGGTAGATCCATGGAAAGAGTGCCGTTCCCAAAGTTGGACATGTAAAATGTCCAATGCATCATTAGATATGAGGCTGGATGAAAGCACCAGATTCAGACTTCCACAGACTTTGAGAAAGTCTGGGTCTAGGTCTAGATCTGAAGCCAAGCAACACAACTGGCCTCAATACTTATAATGGACCCAATTAGAACACTTAAACCCAAATCCCTAAAATACAGGAAGGCTGGCCTAGGGCTTGGGAGACACGGAATTGAAATTCCTTGCTCTGCCACAGACTTCCTGTGTGACAAAAGGCAAGTCACTTAGCTCATCTGTGCCTGTTTCCCATCTGTAAAATGGGTATCATAGTACTTCCGTACAACACAGGGTGTTTTGAGGTTAATTATCTTAAAGATTATGCTGTGCTCAAATACTACAATAATGAAGGCCAAATAAGAAACTAAGATAGAAATTTGGGGAATTTGAACAAAGATTCAGTTCTGAACCCCACACTTTGGGCCATCTATCACTGTAATAGTTATCTGAGTATTAAGGCAAATCAGTCACATTGGTCAGTCACATTATAATTGGCTTCATCTAACATTCCAAAAACTGTAATATTTTTGCCTGCAGATTAGTGGCACAACAAAAGGTTTTAAATTCTTTCCTGCCTTTAAAACATCAAAGAAAACACTTCCAGCCTCACCCTTAAAAGCAATAGCCCTTTGGTCAGTATAAGTAGATGCAGACATATCCAGAGCCATGGGAGCTAGCATTTGGATTTGGTCCATGTTCAGTAGTCAAATGATCACGATACACGTGGGTATGTGGAAAGTAAAAGTAACACCAGAAATAATGAGTTTCAAATAGCAAGAAGGTTACTATGATTAAGTCCTTGACTATGTTGTTGAAACCTTCAGTAGTATAACTGCATCTTCAGTACTGTCTATGTGGACACTAAGATTTACTAACGTGTTCCTCAGCATATGTATAGACTGATTTTTTTGTTTTTAAAGAGAGGCACTGCTTATAATCAGTGAAGCCTACCCCTTAAAGGGGAAATGGGCCTTCTTTTGCTGTCCTATGAATTCAAGATCCTACACTGAAGGAGCAGTCGGCTAAAAAAAATTAGTTTACAATACACCTATCAATTTTACTATTCAACATCCAATACCATCCCTCTGTGGAGATGGAGCTGCTGTACAGTCACAATAATTAATAGTTCTGTATAGTTATCACCCTGTACACCCTAAGGAAATGGTGAGCATGTTTAGCTAAAGGCAGTCCGATGAGTTCAGAGACATCAGTTAAACAGGATGTAGTTATTCAATTTCCATTTCTTTTCGGACTACATAAAATTCGATTTAAGGTTGAGCTGTGAAATTTGGGTATAACTAGAGACTACTGAAAAAGTCAAGGAGTTGTTCTGATGCAGATTTGGAGTAAGAGCCCTTTAAAATAAAATTCAGATCAGTATCTAAAACAGGATTAGAGCTGGTCAGTGTTTTACATCCAAACCATTTATTTAAATGAAAAATTAATTTTTTGGTGTCAAACTGGAAATTTTTTGGAAAATCCATTTTCAATTAAGAGTTCTGTGTTTTCTGTCAAAAAAACTCAAAATCATGAAAACTGATTTTTTTCCATTTTATTTGTTTTATTTTATTGGTTACAGCAAACAAAAAAAAAAAGCTTAGGTGGCTAAAATGTCTCAGTATAACATTTTATTTTATTTATTTATTTTTGCCCAGCCGGCTGAATTTTTATTTATTTATTTATTTATTTTTGGTTTTTCAACAAATGCTTATTTAATATGTTTATTTACTTATTTATTTAATGGGGAAGCAAAATATTTCCCAACTGGCTCTAAAATAGACTATCAACCCAAACACTCCATTGGGGTTGAAGTGTGGTATTTTTATTTGGATCTGTGCACTCGCATCTCAGCACAGGAAGGGCCTTACAAGTGAAACATCACGGTTTATAGAAAATTTATTTCAGGTCAGTTTTAGAGATTTCCAAAATGTAATACTATTTTTTTCCTCTTTCTCTGTGGACTCTACTGTTCGCTTTGGGTACTATGAGAGTCTAGATTTATAGCGGACGGAATAGGAAAAATAGCACCAATAACATTTTTTGTTAGAACTCTCCAAAGCTTTTCTAAAATACATTTTTTGGGGTAAAATATGGCCTTGTATGGGCTATAGGATGGTGTATTATAGTATAAAGGGTATATTGAATCACTTAATTAGGGCTTTACCACTGGTGAGTAACTCGTCCATCCCAAATGGATACAGATACAATATTTACTCCCTACTACACTGTCCCAGTGGAGATGGGTAATATTATGCAGACTGTTATAGGTGAGGATGAGGATCTTGAATGTGATGCTGGTAGAATCATAAATCACATTCTTTGCCTCTCAAATATGTAAACACATATATTATAATACACCCATTTAACTGAAAAATGTGATGGACTCTTAACTATGGCCTTGGCCTTGCTGCCTTTCACTATTATATCACCACATACAGCAGTGGTGTCCAATTATTTTAGCCTGAGAGCTGAACATATTTTTAGAAAGGTCAAGAGGTCACAATCAGTACAATCAGGCAGCGCAAATGGAGTAGAAACAACCCACAAGTCCCTTATTTGGGATTTTGGAGGCCTTATGATTGGCTGAAGATCCAATGTAACCAACTCCTACATTTTCTTTCCTGAAGTCCCTGCTGTAGTTAAGTGTGTCACACCGTCTGGAATGGCTGACTACCATGAGTGCCAACCTCAGGTCCAACACCCCAAAGCGGTGGTATGTTCCATAATTACATTTGACCAACCCAGTAACCAATGTGAACTCCTGAAGTACTACAACAATCTTACCATAGAGTCACAGACAGTCCCCTGAGGCACTCCAGTCTATCTTGCCACTCAGGCAAATTGGACTTAGTGATAAATGGTCACTTACACCAAAGATCAAAACATATTGAGGTTGCTCCGAGTGGCAAGAGATCAGTCACTTATCCCAGGTCAATTTGTACTTTAGATCTCACACCAAAGACAACAGTTGTAGCCAATGCTATAGTCAACTAAGTTAAGGATTAATTAACTAGGAAAAAGAAATAAGACGTTATGTACAGGTTAAAGCAGGCTACATCTCTGTCACTTTTTGGAACCACAGATTGTAACTCATTATATATAATGAGTTACAATATATATAAATATATATAAATTATGAGTTGCAATATATATAAATTAGTTATGGTTTGTGGTTCCAAAAGGTGACAGATGTACTGATCTGTCAAAATTAAATGTCTTTTAGGGCTAACCCAGGTTGACTCTGGGGATCTCTGCTTTTGTTTCCTGTCTCCAGCTCTGTGAGAGTCCAAACAACAAAGAGAGAAAAAAAAAAGTTCATGTCAGCTATCTTTATTTCCCTTTTTCAGAATACATACTGATAGGATGAGCCCTTCTGCACGTAATATGTGTAAGGGCAGATAGCAAACTGTTTTTATCATGGTGTTTCACAATAGCCTATTTAGTTTTGATAGTCCTCCTTGATGGGTGGGGTGAGCCACTCCTGCCTGAGTTCACAAGTTCAAAGCAGGGATTTTTACAGTAAAGCAAAATTTACGTATTACCTCATAGCATGGGTACGGACATGACAACTCAGATGAATGCATGTAGCAACTTACCAGCATTTTATAGAGTATAAACACTAAACATATCCTTACAAGTCTAACACCTATCTTGAGCAATACCATCATACTAGATGAGCTAGTCTGGTTTCCAGATATGAATTTGTAGGTGCTTAGCTGACACCTAGAGCATTAGGTAGGCACCCAAGAGCTGGCACCTAGTCTACCAACATCACAGAGTGGCTGGAATGTGCTGTGCTCTGGCAATTCCCCGCTGGCCTGTGGTCAGTTAGGCCAAGTAACAGAAGACCTTTACATACATTTTTTTTGTAACACAGTCACCCTTAAAAGCCATAGATTGGACACCACAGCTACATAATTATACTATATTAAATTATTATTATAAATCACTTATACGGCACCAGTTAAGATGGATGATTGGAGTTAGAAGGATATACCATGTTCAGAACAAACGAATTAGGGGAAGTATGAAGGTGGTCCTAATTGCAGAAAAGCTGAGGAAATCCATGATTAGGTGGTTAGGGTATGTGAAAAGAAGACAATAAGAATACATAGGAAACATGGTGTTACACTTAGAAGTGGAGGGTTAGAGAAAGGTTGAAAGATCCAAAACTAGATGAGTGATTGTCATACCTTTTCGATCTGATGAGCTGCAGAGGGTCTGAGGAACCCTGCATGATGGCTGGAGTATGTGTGAGAGAAAGCAGTTGAGAGAGGAAGGAGCAGTTATTTAAATGATCTATTTGACAACTGGCCAAAATTTTCTGAAATTAGGTTTTTGACCGATTTTAGCTGAAATTTTGACTTTCAATGAGGGTGGGGGGAATCAGCTAATATTCTGGGGAGCTATTCGTCCAACCAGAGAACTGGTTGGGATTTTTATTTATTAATTTTTGAAGAAGTAAAAAAAAATTGAAAAAAGTTATTTTTTACCAGTTTTTCCAACCAGCTCCATTCTATCATAATATGGACTATAAAACTAGATAGTCTGTTTCCTAAAGCCCCAGGCCTGGAAAGGCACCATCAGATAAGAGGAAAACAAGGGGGCCAGAATGCGGGGGGAATCTTTAATGCTCTGAAGGAACTGGAGATGCCTTTGTAGATCACAGGGAGCTGATGGAGGTGTCATTGCTAATAAGTGAAGGCTGATTTTTTGCCAATGGTTTGAAACTTTGATATCTCAAAAAATAAGATGGATGTGAATCAAAAACAAGCCTGAACAGAGTCAGTTTCTAGAGAGGTGCTAGGATGAGTCTTAACAAAATACCAAGTGCCATCCTTCAAGACAATTTCAAACATAAGATCCCTTTATACATTAACTACAGCATCAGTCTCTGCACAGTGCACCTAGAAAAAGAGGCCCTTTATATATATTAAGATGCCACACGGGAGCTGTTTATTTGCTTACCCCCCTTCCCCCCCCCCGACCCACCCAGCTGTTCCTTCCATTTGTGGTTTTAGGATTAATTACATGATGTCCTTAATTTATACCCACTGGTAAATCAGATCAGAGCATTACCTGGAGGGCAAGATTTAATTAGAGGAATTTCAGAACAAATTGTCTAAAACCCTTGTTTAGTGTGATTAAATGCAAGTGATCTCCCCCCCCCACCCCTCTAAAAACATGAATATTTACTTTGCACTAAAACCCGGCAGATTAAAAAAATAAAAAATAAAAACATCTCAATAACATCAGTTCAAAAGAAAAGGCTATAAAGTGAGTGGTAGAATCACCAAAATAGCAAACTGGGTTTTCTTATCTGCAAGTGAACATCTATACAGTCAAGTACTGCACACTGTCTGGGCATCTCTGTCAGAAATAACAAAGTGAAACACTAACTGCATCGTCAAGGGGGCAGGGAAGAGGAAGGAAAGGGCAGGGAAACCAGTGCACCTCCAAATATGTACACCTGTCAACAACATGTTTTTTGGGGGAGGAAGCAAAATGATTAAAAGCAGCACCTTTCTTCTGAGGCTCAACTATTGTTTTGCAAAAAATTAATCAAGTCCCACACACCCCTATGGGGCAGTGTTTCCTTATTCTGATGGGCAAACTATGGTGCTAATGGCCATATTGTTACTCTGCTGCACAGCCCAGTAAGGACTGTAAGTGGGAATAACCCCCCTCTTGCCTCAGCTGTGAGAGAAAGGGCTGAGCTAATTGTATAAGTGGGTGGGGAGCTCTGGCTCCCCTCACCCCAACTCACTGGCCAGAGTAGCTGGTTGGGTGCATAGGAAGGTGGAAGGGCCTTCATGAAAATATGTGAAGGAACTCTCTTCTATACAGCAAGGATAAGGAACCGGGGAAGGATTGTGAGGCCATGTGTACACTATAAAATTGTAGACTTAAGTTACGTTGATATACAGCTGCCACACTAATTACATCAGCAGTGCACATCCTCACCAGGAGCGCTTGCACCCATTGAACTGTTAGTGTGGGGCACTGTGGGATGACTTCTGAAAGCCAGCTACAGCCAATATAAGCAATATAAGGCTTGTCTTCTCTACCAGGGTAAGTCGACTTCAGTTACGCTACTCCAGCTATGTGAATAACGTAGCAGGAGTTGACGTCGTTTAGGTCGACATACCCCCGTTTTTTCACTGTGCTGCATCGATGGGAGATGCTCTCTGGTCGACTTCCCTTACTCGTCTCAGAGAACTGGAGTACCGGGGTCGACCAGAGAGTGCTTTGCCATTGATTCAGCAGGTCTTCACTAGACTTTTGAGATCAGTGATTTCAGTGAACATAGGCATGTATAGCGCTGTAAGTGCTGCACTTACAGTCCTAGATTCATATCAGTTAGTGACTTTTGACTTCAACAAGAGTTATGCCTCAGTAAAGCTAGATTAAGGAGTCCAGGATTGGGTCCATACCGATTAAACTGCTACTTAGCAGCATAAGCTGCGGACAGCATTTGATTCAAGTGCCCTGCTCCTAACTCTAGCTCCATGACCACGCGTGACAGCTGTGTTCCACTGGAACTGTGGAACAGCTATCACCCACTAGAGTGAGACCAGTGAGTTCTGAGGCAGAGCTGTCTTGGCCCTTGACTCATGACTATGGAGCTGTGTCCTGGATCCCATCAGAACGAGCGTGGATGGACCTCAGTGCCTTCAAAACAGAATGCAAATCATGCCTGTGGAACAGCTACAGAAGCAAAGATTACATTTGCTCAATCTGACTTTCCCTCAGTAATCACACAATTAAACAAATACACAAAAGATTTCCCTCCCTGAGACTAGTGATGGGGACAAAATAGGATCTTGTGTGTTTAGGACAAAATGTGCAAGGTACTGAAATATTTGTATATGGTGATCAGAGGAAGGTTGGCACTGGTTGGGGAATTAGAAGATCTAGGTTTAATGCCAAGCTCTGCCAGAGACTTATATGTGACTTTGGTCAAGTCATATAGTCTAGGTGCCTTGGTTTCCCATCCATGAAATAGAGAGAACAATCACACCTTTCTCCCACACTTTATCTGACTTATCTGTGTAAATATTTTTTGGTGCAGGGAATATATTTTATTGAGTACTTATATAACATCTTACGTGATGGGGCCCTGATCTTGTTTGACACCTCTAGGCAGAATTGTAAAAAATAAAATAAAAAATGTACTGATACATTTTTGAGGAGTGCAGTACATAAAACAACACTGCTTAGATAGATTCACATAGACAGAACTGAAGTGTAAAAAATGAATTGTGCCACTGTCTACAAAGCCAAGAATATACAGACATTGAAAAGTATACTTTAAGCGTGAGATTTTCCAAGGAACAAATTGGTGTTAGGCACCGAACTCCCATTTACACTCAGTGAGAGTTAGCCACTTAACTGTCATTTGTGTCTTTGAAAATCTCCCTTTAAATTAATACAGAAAGGGAATAGATATTCAGCAATAACATAGCACACTTTAATTTCTGAACTATGCTTAGGGGCCATATCAACCTTGTGTTGTTACATTACACAAATGATTTTATGTTTGAGGTGCATATACCTTTCATGCAACAAACTACCAAAAACATTACTGAATAATAACATGGAGTTCACATATAAGGTTCACAATCAGGACAAGTAATCAGGGTTACTTAAGATAGTAGGCAACAAAATGTGTGCAACTGAAGCTCAGTTTCACATGCCTAGGTGAATCTGTTTGAATTAGTGAGGGTGTCAGGAAGGAATGCCTAACTTTATAAACTTGATTCACATCCTTCCTGCTAACTACTCTATCAGGACAGTGACGTTTATATTGCTTGATTGGAAGTTTATTTTATTTGTCCAGACACGAAGTAAAGATTGTACTTTTGCTTGACTATGCCTATAAAATGGTCGTATCTTGGTGTTGGTACCCAATAAAATAAAACAAACTGATTAACTTTTCACTGGTATCCAATCAATACTCTGTTTCAGAGTAGCAGCCGTGTTAGTCTGTTTCTGCAAAAAGAAAAGGAGGACTTGTGGCACCTTAGAGACTAACACATTTATTTACTCTGTAAATACTCTGTAACCTGAAAAAGAGCTAGAAGTGCAGGATTATGAGGATTTTTTAAAATCTCTCTGTCTGTAAAGAGGCAAAAGGGAAAAATAGATTTGTGGGGGTGGGGGGGTGGACATAAGATCCTTGAACCTGACATTCAGAGGTGTTGAGCATCCATAACTCCAAGTGAAATTAATAGAATCTATGAATACTGATAGATTCATATAGTCAAAGGCCAGAAGGGACCATGGTGATCATCTGGTCTGGTATCCTATATAACACAGGCCACAGACTTCTCCAAAACAATTCCTAGAGCAGATCTTTTAGAACAGGGATCGGCAAAGTTTGGCCCGCGGCCCACCAGGGTAAGCCCCCGGTGGGCCAAGCCAGTTTGTTTACCTGCTGCATCCACAGGTTCGGCCAATTGCAGCTCCCACTGGCCACGGCTTGCTGCTTCAGGCCAATGGGGGCTGCGGAAAGTGGTGGCCAGTACGTCCCTCATCCCGCGCTGCTTCCCGCAGCCCCCATTGGCCGAGAGCAGCGAACCGTGGCCAGTGGGAGCTGTGATCGGCCGAACCTGCAGATGCAGCAGGTAAACAAACCAGCCCGGCCCACCAGGGGGCTTACCCTGGCGGGCTGCGTGCCAAACGTTGCCAATCCCTGTTTTAGAAGAATATCCAATCTTGATTTAAAAATGGTCAGTGATGGAAAATCCACAAAAATCGTTGCTAAATTGTTCCAATGGTTAATTACTCTGACTGAGGGCAGGGAGAAGCCCTTATTTCCACTCGGAAGGTACCTAGCCTCAACTTCCAGCCATTGGATCCTTTTCTCTGCCAGATTGAAGAGCCCATTATTAAATATCTGTTCCCCAGGTACATATTTATAGAGTGTGATCAAGTCACCCCTTAACCATCTTTGTTAAGATAAATAGATTGAGCTCCTTGAGTCTATCACTAATTCTTTACTCATTCTCGTGGCTCTTCTCTAGACCTTCTACAATTTATCAACATCCTTCTTAAATTGTGGACACCAGAACTAGACACAGAATTCCAGCAGTTGTCACACCAGTGCCAAATACAGATATAAAATAACCTCTCAACTCCTATTTAAGATTCCCCCTTTTATGTATTCAAGGATCACATTAGTCATTTTGGCCAGTGTCACACTGGAGCTCCTGTTCAACTTATTATCCATCATGACCCACACATCTTTTTTCAGTCACTACTTCTCAGGATAGTGTCCTCCATTATGTAAGTATGACCTATATTTTTTGTTCCTAGATGTATACATTTACATTTAGCCATATTAAAGCACATTTTGTTTGTTTGCACCCAGTTTTTCAAGCAATCCAGATAACTCTGAATCAGTGATCTGCCCGCTTCATTATTTATCACACTCCCCCACCCTTTTTTGTGTGTGTCAACTGCAAACTTTATCAGTGGTACTTTTGTGTTTTCTTCCAGGTCATTATTTACAAAAGATTAAATAGTGCATGGTCAAGAAGCAATCCCTGTGGGACCCCACTAGAGAAACACCCACATTTTGATGATTCAATTTGTTGTTCAATTACATTTTGAGATCTATCAGTCAGCCAGCTTTTAATCCATTTAATGTGTACCATGTTAACTTTATATCTTACTTAGTTTTTAATCAAAATACCAAGTGGTACCAAGTCAAATGCCTTACAGAAGCCTAAGTATATTATATCAGAAATATCAAGTTAGTTTGACAGGATCTATCTTCCATAAACCCATGCTAATTGGCATTAATTGTATTACCCTCCTTTACAAATCAGAGTTAAAGTGTTTCATGTTGGGCACCCAAAACAGTGAGAGACCCAACATCACTGGCCACTTTTGAAATGTTGGCCCTAATTTCTGCAAGGTTGAGCTTTGCATTGATGGTACTCATGACTTTACAGAAAGAGCTCAGCATCACACAGGATTGGACTCTGAATCCAAATTCATTTAATCTGTAAAACTGGTGGGAAAATCTCATTAAAATAGACTTTCTGATTGCTTTGCTGCACTATTGTTTCTAAGCATGGGCAGAATCATGGAATGTAGAAGGAAGAATGAAATTTGTTTCCATTATTATTGTTATTCAATAACAGTAACAAGGTGTTTGACACTTTGTGATCAAATAATAATACTTAACACTTCTATAGATCCTCCCATCCAAGGATAGCAAATCACTTTACAGCTGCTTATGAATAAACTTCACAACACATGATAGTATCATATTTTTAGAGATCTGGAAGTTGAGGCACAGAAAAGTTAAGGCCAAACTTTTCAAAAATAGCCACTAAATAAGGGTTCCTTAATTTTGGGGCCTCATGGAAGCTAGTCAGGACATTAATAGTTGCATTGTCAAGCACCCACAAGGTACAGTAAAAGATGACTTCAACTTCATTAGAAACATATTTGTTGAGAATCTGAATAATTTAGTTAAATTTTCTTTGTTCATATTCATGAATCTTCACAAGTGCTGGTTCTGGAAAGAACTTGTTGAAGAATTGCAGAAATACTTTGAGGGACTGATCTTCGAATATTTTCACAAATCTTTTTCTTATTAGACTTCTAGATCCATTGCAAAGGAGTTCTGGAAAACCACCGTAACTTCTGGATTCTTTCCTTGACCCTGGGGTTCTGCAGAGTCTGCTTTCTTATTTTGAACCCAAAACAACAGCAACAAAAAGGGAGAAAAGAAAGAGGGTCAGGTGAGAAAGGAACAGAAGGAGTTTTTACATATCTTGGGTGAAATCACTGAAGTGATGACTTCAATGGAGTCATGGATTTCTCCTTGTTAACTGTGGTGTTCTGCTCTCTGATGAACATACTGGTTCAAAAGCATACCTGTTCTCATTCCTCTGAGCTATAGAATATGGTTGATCTTTTTGGTTTTAATAACAAATGGCATTGATTTCACACGCAATTTTATGCTACTAAATATAAATGGTAGATTTGTTAGGATAGCCACTCAACATTACTTTAAATATCAATTGATTATTAAAGACATTTTCATTTCATTATCATTGAGTACTCATAACTCTTTTACTGTTAATCTTCTGCAATATGGTTAATCAGTTTAAATTAAGTTGCTATATAGTCAATAACTGTGTTAATGTATGATAAGAGAAAGAGGAAAGGTCCAGGAAAAGGGCCACATAAAATAATTAGTTTCAGAGTAGCAGCCGTGTGAGTCTGTATCTGTAAAAAGAAAAGGAGTACTTGTGGCACCTTAGAGACTAACAAATTTATTAGAGTGTAAGTTTTCATGAGCTACAGCTCACTTCATCGGATGCATTCAGTGGAAAATATAGTGGGGAGATTTTATATACACAGAGAAAATGAAACAATGGGTGTTACCATACACACTGTAACTAAGGTGCCACAAATACTCCTTTTCTTTTTATAAAATGATTAGATGCATTTGGGATGGGAAAGGAAGGAAAAGGTATTTCACAAAGTGATGCAGATTAGGGCTATTTAGTTTGGAAAAGTTAAGGGTAAAAATGTATAGTGTGTGATATGCTTAGTTAATAGTACAGGGAAGACCATTTGAGCTCTCCCATTTACCCTTTTCCATAATTCAAGAAAAGAAACACTTGAATACATTTATAGGAATATTATTTTTAAAAGGAAATTTATACAAAGAATAATCCACCTGTGGATTTCTCTGCCATGGGAAAATATTGAGGGAAATGTTTCAGTAAGATTCAGATAAGGATTAGACTTTTATTTGAATAACAGTGACATCTGGATTTACTATAGCTAGGATAAAAAACTACAAAGGCTATTTCAGTCCTAATTATTCTGGGCATAAACCAAACACCAGCTGGAGTGAGTGTGGGGGAAAAAAATCCACCAGTGCTGTCATAATGCCCAAGTAGGTGCATTGTGCAGCTGTTTCATCTTTCTCTGATGCAGCCAACTTCCTAGTTATTGGAGCATAATACTGAAATAGAAGGACCACTAGTCTTTTCTGATAATTACAATTTCTATGGGCCCATCTTGTTGCCTTCCTCTACACAAAACACCCATTGACTTCAACTGGAGTTCTGCACATGTAATACATTTAGAAGATTGGACCCTTTGTTCTTTGCCAAATACACTTTTAATTTAAGCTAATCAGTAAGACCTGATCCTGTGAGGTGCTCCTCTGAGGTGCAACCATTAAAATTCTAACTCCTTCAGCTCCTTTCAGAACCTCAGCCCTGTGTCACAACTGATGCACAAATGGTGCTTTTGTAATAATCTGTTATTGCAGAGCAGTAACTGCATGGATATGTTCCAGGTGCCCTTTACGTCATTCAGTCACCTTTCTGTCCCCTTGTCCTTACCCGACCTCAATGTGCCAATCTTGTATAACTACAGATCATGTTGTCATGATAGGAACGTTTATAAAAAATGAACAACATGCAGACTCTGACAAGAGGGCCATATTTTATGTCTTATGTGAGCATAGCTGGACACTGCATCAAAAGCAAAAGGTTGAATTATCAAAATAAATGTTATTAACTAAAGCACTCTTAATTTAGAAGAAACCAGATATGCACAATCACCAACTGGTCATCCACTTTCCTCCCTTCTGCTTGGTGCAATGCAGAGTTTGGAATAATCTGATGTTCAAATGAAAGCCACTTCATAAGTGGTTTCAGTTAACTCAGGCACGCTATAGTAAGGAGAAATGCTTTCATGCCATAGACTTCCAGTCCGGATGTAGATTTCAAACATTTCAGGTCTGTGGATTTGGGGGGTTGGTTTGGCTCATTATAACGATATGGGCTGATTGTGAAATTCAGAATAGGATCTGGGTTTGAAATTGCAGATATCGCCATGGTTTAAGGATGGCTGGATTTGAGATTTTGGTTCAGGCACATCTTCTCGTAAAAAGTCCTTTCTGGCAACCAGGGGAACCTGTAGGGATTTTATTAAAAAGGCAACAGTCTGATAGTGGAAAATTTCCATGAATAAGAATGTATTCATACCATTTGTTCAAATACATTGTTTTGTAAGTTACACCCGAATCTGATTCTGCAGGCTCATTGTACAGGAAGGTAAAATGTGGCCAAACCAAAGTGAGTTTATATTTGGGGAAGAAAGTGTTATTTTTCTCTTTGTTTTGGGAAAGTTTTTAGTTGTTTGAGAGAGACATGATCCATGTACAGAACACTTGTTTTCTCTAACGCTGTTCCTATAAGTTCCTAAATCATTAAAGTCCTGAGCTCCCATAACTAGTGGGGAGATAGTGGTACGTAGTGATAATGTCTCATGGTTAGAAGAGGGCCTAGAGTCATAAAACTCAGCGATTTAAGTTCAAAGTTGTTCCGGATTTTTTTTTAAAACCCTTTTGTTGTTGTAGTAATAATTATAAGAGTTCTCCCTACCTCAGATTTGTTTTGAACTTAAGGCTCAAATGAACTTGAAAAATGCAAAGCAAAATGGAGTTGAAACAGTCATTTTTTTTTCTGGATTTGGGTCAAAAGTATATGAACTACCCCAAATCACGAATCCTTCTTTGGAACGTGAAACTTGGCCCAGGTTTTAGAAACTTGTGGAGAATATTGAAAAACTAGGGCCAACATTTAGTTTTGTAGGGGAAGTTTGTCACACAGCTCTACCCCAGGGTTCTTTTCCTCGCTTCAGTGACTCACTGTGGACTTTGGGCAAGTTAGTTAGGGTATGTCTACACTGCAATTAGACACCCATGGCTGGCCTGTGCCAACTGATTCAGTCTTGCAGGACTTAGGCTAAAAGGCTGTTTAATTGTGGTGCAGACGTTCGGATTCAAGCTCTGGCTGCAGCCTGAGCTCTGGGACCCTCCGACCTCCCAGGGTCATAGAGCCCAGGCTCCATCCAGAGACCAAATATCTACACTGCAGTTAAACAAACCATTAGCCCAAGTCCCAGGAGCCCAAGTCAGTTGGCCCATGCCAGCTTTTTTGGGGGGGAGGAAGGGGACGGAGGGGTAATTGCAGCATAGACATCTGGTCTCTGGATGGAGCCTGGGCTCTATTTCCCATTAGCTTCTTTACCTCAGTTTCCTCATATGTACGATGGGAATAATAAATATTCCCTACTGTACCCCCCTATGGTGTTCTGAATTGTAATTCATGAAGGATCATCATGAACTTTGAATTCCTTGGAAGGAAAGTGTTTTTATACAATACATGTAAAGTATTATAACCGCAGTGATTTTATAGTAAGAATTAGAGGTGTATGAATACTTCTATAAATATTCTTTCACTTGTTTAAAAAATTGGCCTTGCATGTGCCCCATTTGTTTTCATTCCCCACACCAATTTTTATGAATGGGTTTTGCTGGCTTGAATGATTGCAGAAACAAAATTTCACATTTACACATAGAATCATAGAAGATTAGGGACGAAAGAGACCTCAGGAGGTCATCTAGTCCGACCCCCTGCTCAAAGCAGGACCAATACCCACTAAATCATCCCAGCCAGGGCTTTGTCAAGCTGGGCCTTAAAAACCTCTAAGGATGGAGATTCCACCACCTCCCTAGGTAACCCATTCCAGTGCTTCACCACCCTCCTAGTGAAATAGTGTTCCCTAATATCCAACCTAGACCTCCCCCACTGCAACTTGAGACCATTGCTTCTTGTTCTGTCATCTGCCACCACTGAGAACAGCCTAGCTCCATTGTCTTTGGAACCCCCTTCAGGTAGTTGAAAGCTGCTATCAAATCCCCCTTCTCTCTTCTCTTCTGCAGACTAAACAAGCCCAGTTCCCTCAGCCTCTCTGTGCAGAGAGAGCTCTGTTCGTAGCATTGTGGAGAGAGGGGCCTGCTAGCCAGAGTAGCCACTGGGGAGGAGAAGTTAGACCCCCAGGAGCAGGTGACATACGAGTAAGAGACTGTTTGCAACTGAGCCTGAAGGAAAGGCCAGGGGTGCCTCATGGGAAGACTGGTGAGCAGCCAAATATTGAACTGTTTGCTTTATGTTTAGAACATTTTGGGGCTAGGTTCCTCCAACCCCCTTCCCATCCCCTGATGGAGATAGGACTAAATGGACAATTAGCTGGTGGGCTGGAGCGCACCTCAGCACACACACGAAGCAGAGATTTCTTCACCCCAGGGGGATGTGTGGGTGTGTTGGGACATGTAGTAAATCTATTAGAGGGTGCTGCTTCAGACAAACTATTACAAAGCCCACCATGAGAAATGCAACTGAACACAGAGCACTTATAAATTCAAATGCTCCTATCCAAATAAGAAGACTATACAATTTCTATTTACTATAATCTACTTGATAGACAATGCTTACCCAACGGCTAACCAGGTGGGGTAGTTTAAAAAGAGTGGTCACACATTCAAGTAAGGATGGGTTATTTTCCATCCTTTTAAAGACTATGCTCCATTTATTAACATTTACAACAAGAGCCAGTGAAACTGCTAATAGAGACGCTACATTGTAAAGGAGAGTTCTGTGCTGAAAGTGAAGGGTTCTATTCATGGATTCAGTCTAGCCTTGATTATGATCAATATTAATGTAAACCTAACAGAAAAATGTGATCTCAAACATCTCAAGAGTTTACTTAATGCATGAAAAATGCACAGAAAGCTTGTACTACAGAAAGATTGTACCTCAGGCACAAAAGTTGGATGCAAAGATTGAATCCCATGCTGATTTAACGTACAGTAACTTGTTCTGGACTGTATTTTATTTCGTATTATGTTATTAGAAGGGTGAACTGGTTCTGGTTCAGATGAAACGTGAACTGACCCCAAACTTTCATCCAGATCTCAAACCAAACTAAACCCAAACTATCCATAATATGAAGTTTAGTTGAATGCTCCCCAGAAAACTGTGCATGCTCTTTCTATTTCTTTCCAAAGGACACTCCTCCCTTTGGGTCATATTCTTCCTGTAGATTCATGCAGGGAAATCACACACAGCTATGACTAGCAGCATTTGGCCCTTTGCTTTTTATGTTAGTAAGTTTACAATCAAAGCTGCAAAACAGGTTACTTACAAAGATCACCATAGTGCAGAATTTCCTATTTTTATGACGGAAGGGTCTGTTGAACTGTCCTATATCAGTCTGTATCAGTGGTTCTCAACCTGCAGCCCAATCAGCACAGCTCTGTGGCCCATGTGACTTCCTCAGGGGCATACACATAGTATTGGATGCTGCCCACAATGATAAATAGGTTGAGGACCACTGGTCTGTATCATTCCTACAAGTGAGTGAATAATTCACAATGAATAATTTTCTACTGATCTTTCCCTCTTTTCCTGCTCATGAAACATCTCTGATCAGACTGATATTTCTTTAAATGTATGTGTACTTGAAACTTTTCAATTAACTATTTTTTTACTGGTTAGATTGAGAATGAAGAGTTCGCCACATGTATGCAGTGTGATCCAGACTGATACACTCATTTATAGTGTAGTAGCTTGCACTGTGAGATCCCATTAAAGCCAACTGGACTACTCATGGAGCATGATACTATTCAGTTGTGAGTGATGGTGGAAAACTCTTCCCTATGTGATATTTGCTATGTGAGATGTTGGTTATGATGGGTCAGGTAAGTCATATGAACTACTGATACGATGGATGACTAAGGAAGCCCTCTAGGCACAGATACTCCATAGTCAGGAAAAGTGTGGGATCCTTATTGAATGGAGGAGGCAGCCTAGTGACAGATGATGTGGAAAAAGGTGAACTACTCAATGCTTTTTTTGCCTCAGTCTTCACAGACAAGGTCAACTCCCAGACTGCTGCACTGGTCAGCACAGTATGGGGAGGAGGTGAGCAACCCTCAGTGGTGAAAGAACAGGTTTAGGACTATTTAGAAAAGCTGGACAAGCACAAGTCCATGGGGCTGGATGTAATGCATCCGAGTGTGCTGGCTGATGTGATTGCAGAGCCATTGGCCATTATCTTTCAAATATCATGGCGATCGGGGGAGGTCCCGGCTAATTGGAAAAAGGCAAATGTAGTGCCCATCTTTTAAAAAGGGAAGAAGGAGAATCCAGGGAACTACAGACCGGTCAGCCTCACCTCAGTCCCCATAAAAATCATGGAGCAGATCCTAAAGAAATCCATTTTGAAGCACTTGGAGAAGAGGAAGGTGATTAGGTACAGTCAACATGGATTCACCAAGGGCAAGTCATGCCTGACCAACCTGATTGCCTTGTAGGACGAGATTACTGGCTCTGTGGATGTGGGGAAAGTGGTGGATGTGATATATCTTGACTTTAGCAAAGCTTTTGATACGGTCTCCCACAGTATTCTTGCCAGCAAGTTAAAGACATATGGATTGGATGAATGGACTATAAGGTGGATAGAAAGCTGGCTAGATTGTTGGGCTCAACTGGTAATGATCACCGGCTCAATGTCTAGCTGGCAGCCGGTATCAAGCAGAGTGCCCCAGGGGTTGGTCTTAGGGCCAGTTTTGTTCAGCATCTTCATTGACGATCTGGATGATGGGATAGATTGCACCCTCAGCAAGTTCGCGGATGGCACTAAGTTGGAGGGTAGGGATAGGGTCCAGAGTGACCTAGACAAATTGGAGGATTGGGCCAAAAGAAATCTGATGAGGTTCAACAAGGACAAGCGCAGAGTCTTGAATTTAGGAAGGAAGAATACCATGCACCACTACAGGCTGGGGACCGACTGGCTAAGTGGCAGTTCTGCAGAAGAGGGCCCGGGGATTACAATGGACAAGAAGCTGGATATGAGTCAACAGTGAGCCCTTGTCGCTAAGAAGCCTAATGGCATATTGGATTGCATTAGTAGGAGCATTGCCATCAGATTGAGGGAAGTGGTTATTCCCCTCTATTCAGCACTGGTGAGGCCACATCTGGAGTATTGCGTCCAATTTTGGGCCCCCCATTACAGAAAGGATGTGGACAATTTAGAGAGAGTCCAGAGGAGGGCAACAGAAATTATTAGGGGCACATGACTTATGAGGAGAGGCTGAGGGAACTGGGCTTATTTAGTCTGCAGAAGAGAAGAGAAGAGTGAGGGGGATTTGATAGCAGCCTTCAACTGCCTGAAGGGGGGTTCCAAAGAGGATAGAGCTAGCCTGCTCTCAGTGGTGGCAGATAACAGAACAAGAGGCAATGGTCTCAAGTTGCAGTGGGGGAGGTCTAGTTTGGATATTAGGAAACACTATTTCACTAGGAGGGTGGTGAAGCACTGGAAGGAGTTACCGAGGAAGGTGGTGGAATCTTCATCCTTAGAGGTTTTTAAGGCCCAGCTTGACAAAGCCCTGGCTGGGATGATTTAGTTAGGGTTGGTCCTGCTTTGAGCAGGGGGTTGGACTAGATGACCTCCTGAGGTCTAAAATCCTTTGGCACCTAAATTTCCACTGTACAAGTCCCTTAGGTGCGTATATTTCTGCCACTGAGTATGTGGACAAGGCCTGAGTGTAGGTGTCTAGGTGCCTATCTCTTGCTGAAGCCACAGCAGGATCCTCAAACCAGGTGAAGATAAGCTTTGCGCTGCTTATCTCGCCTGTGGGGCTTAATCCATTAGCATGCCGAACTCAACACAAAATATCCAGGGGGAAGTGGGGCCTTGGTAAATTACTTGAACTACTTAGTCCTTTGGATTATTACTTGACCTACTCGGAAATCATTAAATTGGCATCCTGACGGGAAGTGATGCTGGATGTGTCATATATATATATATATATATGATTATTTATTGTTTTTGATAGTGACCACAATGTGCTAGGTGCCTTCCAGACACAATAAAAAGGCATAGTCCCTTACTGTGACTGAGGAACTCACAATCACCCTGACAATTTCTTTCACATCTGACTGCCATTGGGAGTGGTTATAAATTATTATTTTATTATTATATTGATGACAGCTTGTTTACATAGCACCCAAAATCTACTGGGTTCTTTACAGACAAGCCTTGCAGAGAAGAACCTTATTCCAAAGATCTTGTAGGCTGTGACTATGATCTTGCAAAAAACATATGTATATATTTAGCTTTACACACCAGGAACAGTCTTATTGGGTAGTCAGCTGCTTAGATGCTAAAGTAATATACAATTCAGCTGCAAAAGGACTCTGTGGTTCCTTTGAAAATCAGGAGCCTAGTTCCAAGAATTACAAGAATCCACTTTCCACATGCAATGCATGTGGAAAGTTGTTTGCACCCTGAATAATGGAACAGGAGGCAAGATTGGGTGTGCACATGTAGCCATAGCGTCCTACCATCACCTTTGGATGGTGATAAAAATTCCTCCCTATACATGTTCTTTCACACTTAGTAATTTAGAACATTCCTCCTAACCCAAACATATTGAGCAACAATGAAACTTCATTCTGAATGCTGATTAGCGTTGACCTTTCCTGTTGTGCTCAGGAAGGTACACATGTCTTCTACTTTATCTCGCAAAATTGTAATTAAAAAGGGTGCGGGGGAGAGTTACATGTGTGAAATTTTAATAGAGGTTCCCAGTGCAGCAATTGTACAGTATGTCATCTTGGATGCATTTTGACTGAATTTGCTTTTACAAAATACCCACCAGACCCGCTTCTAGAGGCTGTTTTGCCATCTGCACTATTAAAGCATCTCCATTAAGTGTGCCTGGGGTCTAATCTTTCACAATTGATTACAAATTGTCCATAACACAGAGGCTGAAATAGAATTACAGGAATTCATTTTCAAAATTTAAAGGTGCAAATTCATTAAATAGGAAACAAAAGGATATCTCTACTATAATCATTTTCATCTGGATTGGATGCTGATTAGGATGATAAACAGGCACCACTAATAAAGCTCAGATGTTAATACTAACATTTGCCTCGTTGATGATCATGGAAGTTTTAATGTGTTTGTAGTGTAAACTTTGCAGCAGCTCTTCCTTTTCTCTTGTCTGCCTGAGAGAATCCCTCTGCAAAAGAACCTATGCCCCCACCAATACAGTTACATGCTGTACATTCTTTCCTAATGAGAATTAACCATGCCAAAAATGTAACCACACACCAGACATCTGCTCTGTTCATTTTATTTTGTTCTTCTGTATCCCCTCAGCAACTCTCTGCCCATTGAACAATCTTCCTCTGTTATGCCTTTGGAAAAGGACACAGATCAAGCAAGAAGCTGATAGGAATTATTACCTAGTGCTGAGAACACAGAACTGAAAATCAGAATTTTGGGATTCAATTCCTGGCTATATTGCTGACACTTTCTTTGTCTTTGGGCAAGTCACCTACCTCTCTGTGTCTGTTTCCCTATCTGTAAAATGGAAATAATATTAAGCTACCTCACTGAAGGCTTGGTTGTACTTTAAGACACACTGGAACTGGTGTGGAGTCTGACTGTGCTACACCATTTCAACATGGCCAGCACACTATACACTGTGCCCTTGGCCAGTGTATGAAGGTCTTTCCCTGCCCCTTTCGGTTATCTTATGCCCCAAGCGTACACAGAAAGGGTAGTCTCTTTGCTGCAATTATGGAGTTAAGTACCACCCAATGCTGTATAATCATAGAAATGTAGGGCTGGAAGGGACCTCGAGAGGTCATCAAGTCTAGCTCCCAGCACTGAAGTAGGATCAAGTATATCTAGACCATCATTACATGCAGTTTGTTGTAGACATATCACTCCCAGGATATTAGAGAGATAAGGTGGGTGAGGTGATATCTTTTATTGGACCAACTTCTGTTGGTGAGAGAGACAAACTTTCAAGCTACAAAAAGCTCTTCTACAGGTGTGAGAAACATTTTCAGCATGTCACAGCTAAATACGAGGTAGAACAGATTGTTTAGCTTAAGTAATTACAACATATTTCAAGTGACCATCCCAGGTGAAGTGGCGCAGTAACAGCCCTCCATGGGAGGGAAAAAGGAAGTTGGGGCGGTGGGATTGCTAGTGAGTTATAGATTGTTGTAACAAGCCATAGATCCAGTGTTTCTGTTCAGTCCATGATTTTTAATGTTTAGCAAAGTCATGAATTTAAACTCCTGGACCCATCTTTTGAAAGCGTTGTGCAAGTTTCCTTTGAGAATGAAGACTGATAGGTCAGATAGAGAGTGACCACTTTGTAAAAAGTATTCACCCACAGGTGATACAGTGTTTTTGTCATTTATCATTTTCCTTGTGTGAGTTCATTTGAGAGTGTAGTGATTGTCTGGTGTCACCCTCATAGTCGTTGTTGGGGAATTTAGTGCACTGGATGAGGTACACCACATGTTGAGAGCTGTTTGTCTAATTTGTCCTTAAAAACCTCAAATGAGGGGGATTCCAGTGCTTAACTATCTTTACAGTTAAGCAGTTTTTTTCTGACATGTAACCTAAATCTCCCTTGCTGAAGATGAAACTGATTACTTGTCCTACCTTCAGTAGACATGGAGAATAACTGATCACTGTCCTCTTTATAACAACCCTTAACATATTTGAAGACTGTTATTAGGTCCCCCCTCAGTCTTCTTTTCTCAAGACTAAACATGCCCAGTTCTTTCTATCTTTCCTCAGAAATCAGGATTTCTGAACTTTTTAACATTTTTGTTGCGCTCCTCTGGACTCTTTCGAAATTGTCCAATCTTTCCTGAAACGTGGCACCCAGATTTGGACATTACTTCAGCTGAGGCCTCACCAGTGCTGAGAAGAGTGGGACAATTACATCCCATGTCTTACATATAATGCTCCTGTTAATACACTCCAGAATATTAGCCTTTTTTTGCAACATATTCAATTTGTGATCCACTATAACCCCCTTTTCAGCAGTACTACTGCCTAACCAGTTAGTCTCCATTTTGTAGTTTTGCATTTGTTTTTGTTTTTCTTCCTAAGTGTAGTACTTTCCACTTGTCTTTACTGAATTTCGTCATGTTGATTTCAGACCAATTCTCCAATTTGTCAAGGTTGATTACCACTCTAAACCTGTCCTTCAGTGTTAGCAACCCCTCCCAGCTTGGAGTCATCAAAAAAAATTTAAGCATACTCTCCACTCCATTATCCAAGTCATTAATAAGAATGTTGAATAGTATCAGAGCCAGGACAGACCCCTGTGGGACTGCACTAGAAACTTCCTCCCAGTTTGGCAGCAAGCAATTGAAGCCTGCTCTTTGAGTATGGTCTTTCAGCAAGTTTTGCACCACCTTATACTTATTTCATCTAGACCACATTTCCCTAGTTTGCTAATGAGAATGTTATATGGGACTGTGTCAAAAATCTTACTAGAAATCAAGATATATCATGTCTACTACTTCCTCATCCCCATCCATTAGGCCAGTAACTGTCGTTTAAAGTGAAAAAAGTGCAGTTGAAGCCAAAAAGACTAATGAAAACATTACAAGATGGTGCTAATGGATATTTAAAATAATATGCATTGGAAATAAAAGTATAGTGACCCTGGCACAAATAATAATATTTAGCACCTATACAGAATCTTTCATCTTCAACATGCTTAACAAACTTAAAGCCATTAATCCTCACAACCCCATTGTTAGGTAATTAATTATTAGCCCCATTTTACACATGAGACAAATGTTATAGACAAGTTATAACTCAGGCGTTCCTGCTCTCAGTCCAGTGCTCCTGCCTGTTGCCCCTATTTCACACCACCCCTTCCTGACAACCCTGGGTCATCTCTAATGGATGCTAGCTAGTGTAAATGCCAAGTTTCAGCCAAAGGCTTGTGGTCATTTTGAAACTTGTTAAATGTCTAAGCCTACATTTGAGCAAGTCGACTGGTTACAGCAAGCCTCATATGAGTAGAAGAAGGGCACTGAAAACCACAAGTTAGCACACTGGTGTTAGGTGGATCACTGCCTGCAAAATGTCATGTTCATCCCCTAGTAAGTAGCTAACATATACATGGTATTCACTAAAGGAAGAATGAGGTTGCCGGCTTGGAAATTTTATGACAGTCTGACCTAAACATATCTGTATTTCAAATTTCATAGAGTGTAGGAGTGACCTGTCTCTGTCATGGGTTAGACCAAATGCCAAGACAAGTCCCTTTGGAACTTCTGATGAGGATCTGGATTTTTGAACCCTCCCAAAATTAAATGGTATTCGAGTCTGGGCCCATCTCTGTTAACAAAGAACAGGAAAAGTGAAAGAGGGAGGAGGCAAAGGGAGAAGATATGTTGAAAGCTGATCAAAGAAAAGGGGGGAGGGCCAGCTGAATAGAATTTTCCCAGACTATCATGAACTTTGAGGCATGCTCTCAATGCAATTATTTTATATATATATAAAATGACTCCATGCAGATTTGCTTTTGGGGCACAAGAAATAAGCAGCCTCCTGGGATCTGAGGGTGGTAGTCATGCTTGGGAGTGGCCATCCCAGCATTCGCATATGGAGCAGTATTCTATATTTTGGTGGGGTACATAAAAGGTGCTCTGTCTTTCTCTGTCTTTCTGAATGTTTCAACAACTAAATATCTCAAGATCCACTGCTTCAGTTATGAAGACACAGTCCCAGTCAGAAGGTGTTTTAAGCCTAAAGTAACAGACTAGAAATTTGAGCTGCCGGTGTGATAGGTGCAGTGAAGATGGGGTGAAGATGCAGGGAACTCCCAGTCCTATTCTAGCTCACCTGTGCAGGAGGAAGGCAGAATATAGACTCAGTGCTCTCTTAATGGCTAGACCATTGGACCAGCTAACATGCTCATGACTAAAGTGTTCCTAATGCTCAAGTGAGCCAGGCCAACTCCTCTCCACCTCCTTGCTAGCACACACAGAAGCAGGCTGTATTGGGAGTTTGAAGGGGTAGGTTAGTGCACACTAATTGTCTGCAGCTGGTGTAGGGTGTGCTGATCAGCCTGCACCCTCATCCCTCATGTGCTTCTGAGTCATTGCACTGCCTGGATGCTACTTTCCCTGCCCTCTGACACAGTGCACACCACAGAATGGCAATATCAAGAAGAAACAAGACCTAAACAGCTCAAAGGGCATGCTAAAAACTCTCTCAGCAATGGGGAAATGACTCAATAGGGAAATGACATAAAGAGAGACTTTTCACACGTCTCTTTAGACAGATGCAGACGGATATCTATTAATTCAGAAACACTAGGTGTGTCAGCCCTCCCCCTGTGATCTTGAATCCAATCAAAACAGCAGCTTCTTGTAATGTTACCAAATAAGGTAACACAGTGAAGAAGCCCAAATAAACAGACGCATCATGCAGCCACCTTTTTTTTTCAACAGCGTCAGTATGTCAGGGTGGAGGGCAGATTACTCAATATCAAACGCTCTTTGAGATCATTTTGCTCTAACAGTTTGAACAACAGTTAATTGGGTAGAGCAAGAAGTCTGTTCAGTCCTAATACCCCTAATGGGCCAGACAGACTACCCCCCTACACACCCTCTCTAAAATGTATCTAGTTTCATCCTGCAGAATCTCAGTTTACAAGGCAAAAAGGACATACATATTCCAAACTGTACACAGCAAAGGTTCTCACAGCCCAGCTGGAAAGGATGGGGGGGAATCAGGAAGGTGGAATTTTGGGGCAGGGGAGGAGTATGAACAAATGTGGAGGATAAGTGGCCTCTCTGGATGTAGTGACACCAGATATCTGCTGTGGAGTGAACATGCCTCGGAAGAGGTTTGTTTCCCCCTATTATAATCAATATGCAGAATGCCAATAGGAGAAAATGTAAAACCAGGCAGAGAGAACCGAACAAGCAGGCGCCACGCCATGCTGATTCACACTTTAAAAAAAATCCGTAGTGACTCTGGTAAATCAATCTACAGCTGCAGGGATTTGCTGTGAGTTCTGCTGAGGGAGGAGAAATGAAGTCTTGTTTTGAGGCTGCAGCCTGGACACACCTCGAAGTTGGCCCTTCCTCGGGGCTGTTGAAAGCCTTCTAATCCTGGCTTCCACCTGCTTGAACATATCACAATTCACGTATATGCTAGAGTCTATCTTTAGCTTCTCCACAGTGGATATTTTAGGGAATGGCAGATTAAGACAAGGCAGTACAGTTTTTAGTACTGCCTGTACCATCAGTAACTAGCTCTCAGTATTGACAAGAACATAAAAAAAAGTGATTGTTGCTTTGCAGTGTTTGTGATTAACTGGCTTTTGTTAAGGGATGAGGGAAGAATGTTTCCAGCTAAATAATAGAAATGCTCTTCTCTATAAAATTTCATTGTGCCATGTCAGAATACTTTAGCATTTGTTTGAGCAAGAGGATCTAAGCATCACAAAGAAACACGGGAAAAGATGGTTTGAGTGACGTAAATGTGCTGTACTTAATATTGCTACTGCACACAAAGTCCAAGTACAGCTGGTGCAGAAATGCTTGTGTGAACCAAAGATAGGCTAAAGAGACTGCTTTCAGATCTGGATTAGTTTTATGTTAGGGTTCAAGGCAGAAGGCAAGGATTTGGGTTTAGATTCAATGGCTATAAAATTAAAAAGACGTTCTCAGGCCATTGTGTCCCTAAACCATGAACTTTTTTGTGAGCTCAGCATTCCTCTAAGATTTCTGCTATTCTGGGGCAAGCCACCACTGAAGTAGAGCTGTATTTGTTTATATCTGCCCTGAAATCGGAACCTTTTGGGATGTATTTGAGTTTAGGAATTCAGTCTGGAAAACCTGAACTTCCATGGGTCAGACTTGAAGATCTATTATTAATTATTATTATTATTATCACTTGGTTGGATCACTCATCTGCATTCCTCTTTACCTCTGAGTAGAGGAGACTCTTAATGCATGGATGTCCCTACCTTTGATATGGAAGCAGGATCTGCCTGCCCTTTCAACCTGTATTTGGCAGAGCATCTCCATGAATCTGGGATCCATACTTGAGGAGAAGTGTGAGGAGGTTGGTTGGGTCAAAGGGAAGAGTGGCTAGGCTAGAGGAGGAGTCAGCAAGCTGTGGCCAAGGGTTACAGGAACCCATAAGTGCAAAATCTTCAATGAAGCTTAGTTGTGGCTGGTGCTAGAAATGAGAAGATTTGGGGGCACTTTTTTCTGAGTAATTCCACACATATCCATGTTATTGATTAGGTGGAGATGGTCACTGTGGTCTATTTAGGCCAAACTCTTATCTCATTTACACTGCTGCTGCAAATCCAAAGTGACTCAATTGATTTACACCAGTGTAAATCTGGAATACCCCAATAAGAGAGATCTGAGCCCGGTATAATATTGTCTTTCTTTTTCAAACTTCCAAGAGGGAAAACAATTTACCATTTAGGATGCCATACCTCATTCACTTTCTCATGTCATGATGGAGGTGAGTTTTTTGTAAAGTTTAAAGATAGTCCATTCATCTGCTTTTGAGCTGTCACAGAGAGGAGAAATTATGTCTTATGCTCTGAAAACATTTTCACAGCATAGTGTGCTTAGATAACTCAAAAACAGCTTTGATTTAAATAAGGTCTTTGTCCATAATGAGAAGAGTGCTTTGCCTTGTCTGAAGAAATAATGGATGTGTGCCCATTTGAAAATCAGATATTAATCGTTTACAGTACAATGTTCTCCTGATTTATTTAAAGATGTACCACAAAGTGGATTACTCTCACAGTGTACCAGGGGTCTATAGTTCAGAGGAGCAATCAAAATTTCCATACTGATCTTAACTTTTTCTGAAATATCCAAACCTTGTGGGAACTTGGGACTCTTGCACAAAGCAAGCTTACTCATCAGACTGCCTTTATCTCCTACCTCCAGTCAAGTTAAAAAAGAAGTATGTGCATCATAACTAAAGAGAAAAAAATGGACTTAATAGAGGGGTAACTGGGTGACATTGTGTGGCCTCTGTTTTACAAGAAGATAGAATAGATGATGCAGTGCTCCCTTCTCACTTTAAAATCTATGAACCTTGAGATGTACTGAATGTGCAGTAACTTCCCACTTAATGTCCTCTCGCTTAACATTGTTTCGATGTTACGTCCCTGGTCAGTTAGAGAACATGCTCCATTTAAAGTTGTGCAATGCTTTACTATAATGTCGTTTGGCTGCCTGCTTTGTTCACAGCTGGCAGCCCCCTATCAGCTCCCCTACGACTCCCCCACAGACCCCACCTGCCGCCGGACCCTGAGGATCAGCGCCTCCCCCCACTTTCCTGTGCCTCCTGCCCGCGGCAATCAGCTGGCTTGCAGTGTTCAAGAGGGAGGGGAAGAAGCGAGGGGGTGGCGCACAGCCTCCCCCATCCTTCCCCTGCCTCCTGCCCGCAGCAATCAGCGGTGTTCAGGAGGCAGGAGAGGGAGGGGGAGCCTGCACACCGTGTCCTCGCTCCTCTCTCCTGCCTCCTGGACACGCAAACCAGCTGATTGCTGAGGGCCGGAGGCAGGAGAGGGATGGGGGAGGAGCGAGGATGCGGTGTGCAGAGTAAAGGAGGAGGAGGGGGAAGAAGAGGTAGGTTAAGGGTGGGGGCTTGGGGGAAGGGGTGGAGTGGGCAGGCCAAGGGTTGAGCCCCCTGCCCCTGGTGCTTGAAGAGTAGGGGAAGCTGCCGCTGCTGCTGCGCAACGTGCTTCTCCTAGCCTACAACACCTTCAGCCTCCTTGCCTGCCTCGTTGTCTCCAGTGCCAGTGGGCTGTGCCAGTGTGCGGTAAGGCGGGGGCACCTCCCAACTATAGTACTGTATTGTATGGCAAAAAAAAATTTCCCTGGAACCTAACTCCCCCATTTACATTCATTCTTATGGGGAAACTGGACTCGCTTAACATCGTTTCACTTAAAGTCGCAATTTTCAGGAATATAGCTACAACGTTAAGTGAGGAGTTACTGTATTCACTATCGCAAGTTCCATCAGAATGAGCTTAATTTTTATAATTAAGTGGACATAACTGTACAAATGATGTGCAGGTGCAGTTATCACCACTGAGGACATGATCTGGGAAACTTCATATGCAAATTGTCCCCCCAGCTAAAGATGAACAGGAATGATGCTTGTGAGAGTTGATGTAACTGTGGAAAAAAATGTACATTTGGAACAGCCAACACTGATCTAGCAGATGATGCATCATCTCTACCAGTGAGAGCACTGAGGGTAGGAAATCAGGGTGTGACTCCAACTATTTGGCTACCATATGCATATTTTATATCTTAACCTTCATGAATAAGAACTTATGTGCATGATTTAAACATCATAATTTTTTTACAAGTTACTCCAAGCAGTACTGGGACCTTATGGACAAACAACATGTTGTCTCTTCTGTTCCTGCAATTGTAGAGCACAGGGATTCAGCTGGTTCTGTCTTTTGGTCCTGGACAGTTTTCCACCCCTGGGCAACACTTTGTGAATGTCATGTGCATCATGTGTGTTTCATGTTTTACATATGTATGGAAGATATATTTTAAAAAACCAGCCCAACAACACAACAACCCAACAACACAACATTCCAGCCCCTGCGTACAACCCACACTGACAGTGCCGTCTGAATTGTCTGTTTTGTCCATTGTCAGCTTGACTTGCAACCATTCCTCCTCTGAGAATGATTTTTTTTCATTCTGGCAATAGTGGTTATTACTTAGGGAAACAGAGCAGGATTCTGGAGATCTGGAATACATGTAACAGGAGACCTATTTTATCAACTTGTGAAACGTCGAACCATAATTTATCTAGTTATGTATAATGACATATTAATTAGTGTCAATTCAAATAACATAACTAGATATTCTCTAGAAACAGCATTTTTTATTGTATTAATCATTTTTTGAATCCATATCTGATGGGTTTAGACCTGTTTTAGATATATTAGATACCTTAGCAAATTGTGGCACTCTGCCTAGCCATATGGGGTTTTGTTTACTGTTTTAGCAAGAACACTTTCCAGAAATTTGAGTTAAATTTCCAAGTTCTGGACCACTTTATTTGAATCAGTGAAATATTAAAGTTGAAACCAAACAAACTGAGCCAGTGGATATTGACTTTAGCATCATGAAAAGAGAACAGGAGTACTTGTGGCACCTTAGAGACTAACAAATTTATTTGAGCATAAGCTTTCGTGGGCTACAGCTCACTTCATTGGATGCATAGAATGGAACATAGAGTGAGAAGATATATATATATATATATATATATATATATATATACACACACACACAAAGAATATGAAAAGGAGGCTAATTATTTAAGATGAGCTATTATCAGCAGGAGAAAAAAAACTTTTGTAGTGATAATCAAGATGGCCCATTTAGACAGTTGACAAGAAGGTGTGAGGATACTTAATGTTGACTCTTCTCTTCCTACAATTGTAGGGGACAGGGATTCAGCTGGTTCTGTCTTTGGATCCTGGGTAGTTTTCCTCCCCTGGGTAGCAGCCGCTCCCCCTCTGAACACAAGTGTTGCCTTTTTAATTTATAGGAGCCTTTTAAAATTTTTGCTCACCCGGCGGCACCCTGGGTCTCCAGCGGCAGGGGCCATCATGAGCTCCGGCTCCTCGGCGGTGGGGACCTTCATGCACTCCAGCTCGGCAGGGGCCTTCACTCGCTCCGGGTCCTCGGCGGCATTTCAGTGGCAGGGGCCTTCAGTGCCTCCAAGGACCCAGAGAGCTGCCCAGTGAGTACAAGCGAGTGGCACCTTTTTTTATGTCTGCTGCCCCGTTCGCTCCACCTAGCTACACCACTGGCACTATGTAAATGTCAAGTGCATCATGCGTGTTTCATGTTTTGTGTTTGAGGGTTTATACTTAATTTTCCTATAATGAAGTAGGTGTTTCATATTTTTACATGTTCCCTTCTTAGAGGCGGGATGAGGAGAAAAGACGAATACTAAAGAAACTCTGCAGGGCTTCTCTCATGGTCCCACCGGCATGTGCTCCATGCTCCCCTCCAGATCTACCAGGGATTCAGATAGGGAGTAAGGCTTGGAAACCCTCCAGACCCTTAAGTTCAGAGCAGAAACCAGACTCTTCACAGCTCCTTGGACAGATGACTAGGAGGTCTGGTTGTTCCAGGCTAACCACTGACCTCCTCCTGGCAAAGAGCCATACTGTCATTGGCTGTCCCGCTTTTCACCACTTCACCTCCCCAGCACAAGAGAGTTAACACTTGTCCAACTAGCACAAACTACTTGTAAATTTACACTAGGAAATCTACAAGTAACTCAGGGGAATGTTCAATGTACATGCACTAACTGTTCCCTGGATCTTTCTCCTTCTTTCCCTAACATGTCTCTGCATCCCTGAGCTGTAAATTGTAACATGTTGTCTGGGGGATAAAAGGGATGGGAAGCTCACATGATGTCTAAAAAGGCCCACATTCTCCCATTAGCTACACCCATTCATCTGGGGGACATTATCAACTTTATTTTGTTTAATTTTTAATTTATATATATAAATATATTTCTGTTTATATGATGTTTACAAGGATCTTTTCAGCAAGGAAGGAACTGGATATACAGGGGAGAGAATGAAACAGAATACACACACGCTGTTGCCAATTGTACAAAAAAACTGGAAAAAATAGTTATGGGAATCTTAGCTGTTCATTTAAACTGTAGTAGCCACAAACCGAGAGATATGTGATTTTTCCTTTTAAGGTAGTAAGGGACTGTGCGCACATATTCTTCGAGGCAGTATTTGGCCCTAATTCTTGATACTACAGACAAAAGCAGAATAATTTGTGTATTAGCCTCTGGCCTTCTGGACACAAATTTGCAAGAAATTAGTTGGGAAGTTCAAAGCTTTTGCTGAGGATATGTTCTTGGGTGGCTGGTGCTGAGAATATATATAGGGAAAAAGCATATGTTAAGGATTTATTTCATTAGAGTAGAATGATTTTTTTTATTGAGGCTCTTTCATAGTCATAGAAATATTTTAAGAATAGAAATAGAAAAAAGCATACAAGCAAGTAGATTAAACTTTGTTACTATGCTGGTCAAAATAAATAGACAATGATTTCTCAGTTTGTGGCACATATGAAATCGTCTCATACATTGAGAGCTAAACTATATGGAAACATCTAAAAATACAGCTTTATTTTGCCATATATCAGAGAACAGACTGCTGTGACTCTTTTTTTTTTCTTTTTTTTTAAAGACATGATCTTCAACTGGCATAAACAGTCATTGATAGTAATAGAGCCATGTCGGTTTACACAGGCTGAAGATCTGGAACTTTTTAAGATCTCAGATCAGTAAGGAAACCATTCACGAAAGCATTCCTATTCAGGAAAGCACTTACGCACATATTCAGTTCACAGTGAAGTCAATAACACATAAGGACTTGCTGAATTGGGGCCTATCAGAACATCGGTGCAGTCTTGGCAGTTGTAATATATTATATTTTTTAAACAAAATAGGAACAAAGGTAACAAGTTAAACTGTTAATTATCATAGCCCCCAAAGTGCTAAATTTGTGATTATGCATTTTCACAGCAAAAGTTGAGGAAAGCATAGACAGCTAAATTAAAGTAAATAATTGACTAATGTTCTATGGATCACCACTGCCTTGTACAGGAAATAATCATTATGGATCTATATATGGATCTACAAGGAGTTGTTCAATGGGGCTTCTCATGGGTTGGACTCCCCAAGGAGCCCTGTTGAAGTCCAAGGAGCTGGGGCTGTCCAGGTGGAGTTCTCTGCACAATCAGGACCTATACTGATAACAGCTAATGGAGAGTGTCCTTTAAATGGAATAGTAGGGACATGTGGCTTTAGAACAGTAATCAATTCTATTATTTATTAGCATCTTTATACAGCACCCTGCACCATGGTGCCAAACTTTTCTCATGGAAAATTATGATTTTTCAGACTACCTCTCCCATGATTCACCCCAGTCTTGCCTCTTGGTGAGGGGAGGTTGTATATCATGAGAGTCCCTGATCATTGTGTATCATGGGATACGTGTTGTACATTTGGGGATCCCAGCCCATAGAGGAGAATTGGAACACAAGGAAACCACCTAAAAGTCCCAAGAAGCACCGCAGCAACCTATCCAAATGGAAGTATTTTGTTTTTAGCTGAAGTATTTCTAGTTTGGGATGCTTGGTTCTTCAATGAAAAGTCAAAATTTTTCACAGAAAATTGACATTTTTTAAGGGAAAAATCATTTGGGAAAACTCAGTTTTCTATTGAAAAACAATTTTGACAGAATTTTTTCAACCAGTCCTATTCTATCCCAGCTCTTGCTGTGAAGTTCTGAGTGGCCTTTGTGAGCAGCAAAGTGTGACAACTATGAAGTCCTAGGTAACTAGTTTATTACAATAGCAAGGATGAATGCCTTACTCTGCTTTCCATGTTAGTGGTCTGATCATAGCACTACACACAACCCTGAACTCATAGAATCATAGAATCAGCTCTTTTCAGGAAAGTATGAAAGACCTTTTTATTTTGAATTATTTTGCTATAAGCTAAAGTTATGTGTCACTCATATCTTCACTTGTACCCTCTGATGATCTTATATCACTTTATTATTATTATTATTATTATTTATTATTAATTGTTGCCATTCAGCTTCAAATCTTTAAACAAGTAGCAATGACTTACATACATTAAAAATGTGTACAGTTATCTACCATATAATAAAAAATGATTACTTTAGAGTATAAAATAAACAAGTAAGTACTTGCGTGACATAAACCCCCCAGATCTTGCTGGAATCTGGTGTCTGAGATTACGAGTGGTTTATTTTTCATACCTCTCTCTTCTTACTATTGTATATTCCAGTTACAGAGCTTGATATTAAATTGCACACAGTTTTAAACACATAGCTCTGTGGGCTGCAATGTTCTCCCACCACATTGCAAATGCTGCAGTAAACACCATACATGTGGTACTCATTTCACGTATATTTCAGTTGCTGATCTGTGGTTACTGTCATTCGTTCAAGATAACAAACACAAAATTATGGAGAGCAATGTGGTGCAAAGTAGCCTGGGAGTTTTCCGCAGAGCACGTCTTTTATATCTGGAGTTGTAATCCAGCTCACAGGAATGCCTTTCATGTATGAAAAAAGAGGTTATTATCCTATCAGCATACAATCTGTTAATAACAAACATCAGGAGAGAACAATTCATTTAGCCTGACAGCTTTGTTGAACAGGCTTAGTAACTGTTGTGAGCAATAGAATACACTAAGAAAAATGTTATTTATTTCAGAAGACAGAGAGTATGTTTTCCTTTCTGGAATGGGGAATTGTTTTTTTAGCCAAAACAGCAAATTTCCCAAATTATTGTTTACCTAGATTAAATTAAAGACCGGCCTCCTTATTTCTACCTGAAATGTGATGGCAAAATTTGTGTCATTTGGGCATCTTTGTACCTGATTTATGTGCACAATATTTGAATGATCCCAATTATGCCCACATATATTTCTCCTGCAACATTGTGGGTACAAAAATGAGGCAGAGTTAAGGCCCAGATGAAAATCTGCCCCTTAAAGTCCTACTTTTGCCCTCTGTGTGGTGTTTTTTGCCACATGAATGTCTCCTTTCACACAATCTGTGCCTCTCCTGGATTCTGTGGGCCCACCCTACCCACTTTCTTAACTGCTAAGGCTAGTTCTAGATTCCTTGATGGAATGGGAGTTTCAGGAGGTTTGCACTCCTAGGCCCCAAAGGCTCACACCCCAGCTTCTGTCGACAGAAATAAATCATCAACCTGGATATGTGTGTTTACTGTAACACACAGTGTTTCGACTCTGTTGAATTTCCATATATTGGACAGCCTCTTTCTTGCCATTTACTATTCTGTTTATCTCTAATAAAATATAATTAGTATCACAAAGAAAAAAGGGTGTGTGTGTGTTTTATTCACATGCCTGAGTGACATAAGTTATACTGACATAATTGGTAGTATAGGCATAGCCTTAACTGACAAAGAGCAGGAGGAGGAAAAGGGGCTAAGTGAAGTGACTTATCCCTGGTGATACAATGGGTCAATAGCAGAAATGGGACTAAATCCCAACTCGCCTGTATTACTGTCTACTGCCTTAACCACTGGACCATGCTGCCTCTCAAAGCTTTTACACCTAAAAGGTCATGAGGTAATATATCTAATGTGAAAACTACAATGACTTAAAACTTCCATTGTTGTGTGTGTGTTTGATGTGAGTCAGAACCACATTTTTGTTTTAAAATCTGTCTATCCTCCCCCAATGCTTGTGAATGAGTTCTTATAGTTGTTCCATAAATAAGTCCTTCCCACCTATTATTTTACTAGCGTGACTAGCTCATGCAATGAGCCCTTGTGAATTGGGGCCTAGAAAACTTTATTATTTTTTCACTACTATATTGTAAAATACATAATAGGTTTCTGTCCATGTTCTTTATGCTTTCAAATTTGATGTAATATTTTCAAAGAAGTTAGGTGAAAGATTTAAGAAGGGCCAGATATAACAAGCTCAGTATTCCATTTATGAAATACACGCTAGTGTCCTGTGGCAATGCAGGAGTTCAGCAACACAATTAAAGCTGTATTGATCTCTTACGGTCATTACAATGTAGACAGACTGACTATAAGTTATTTTCATTACATTTACCCGCACCTCATTATTATTATTGTTTTTTAACTGAACTGAGTGCTGGTGAAAGATGCTGGGTTGGCAGGCTGAAGTCCTTTGTTTATCCACAAGACAAGTACAGCAGCGGCAGCCAACAATCTAAGTTTCCCCAAACTGCCTCATGAACGTTGCCTCAACCATTAGCTGAAAGGGATAGGGATAAGAGATTAGTGCTTCATAGCTGAGACTGAGACATAGTATTGCTCTGAGACCACCCGTTGTGGGGGTGACTTGGTGATGTCTGCTGCAAACCAGACAGACACTACCACATCGTTTCACAAAAAGACCACTGCAGAGTCATCAGATATAGTAACAAATTTCATTACTATTGGATCTGAGTCAGTTTTGAATCAGTCATCCAGAGGTGAGACATTCTATCCCAATGGCAATTCTCTATCAGATTTCCATCTCCAATATTACCAGTTTACAGAGATTACACACACACATGCACTGTGGTCCACATTTTCAACAAGACTCCATTGACTCTTCCACAGAACTAGTGGATGAATCCAGGTGTGTGGGTGCAGACCATTTCCATGGTCAAATTGGTGAATCACACACCTACCTCCCCAATGTGCATGCCTGAACTGGGGTGAGTATAGGGAGTCATCAAACACAAACAGCTGCACCTGCACATTTTGTGCATGCATATGGGAAGGCCCACTAAAAACAATAGTATTTATTCAGATGCTCAGGTAATTAGGAAGAATATGGGAAGAGTTCCCCTACTCTGAGAAAACCACTACCATCAAACCCACCCATAAATATATTTGTCTTCTTGTTAAGTAATCTGTTAGGTGGCTTTCTACAATGGCCCTCCGTGACATTTATGAAAAAGAGAAAAAAACAACAGCCCTTCTTACAAGTTCACACAGAGGCAGATGGGTGGGCTTCAGCTGAGACATCCCACATTAGTCCAAAATCAAATATGCTTTCAAAGGGAAACTCCCTTTTTTACTGAGCCTACTGTGATTATACTATAGGTTTTCAGTTGGATTTGATCCCAGGCCTTACTTGCTGAGGCATCTGCAGCAAACATTTCTGCTGCTCGCTGACATGTTAGCACTGTGGAGAATTGCCAAATCATACACTCCCACGCTTATGCTTAGGTCTTTGTATTTGCAAACTAACTTCCCCTTTTAAATGCTATATAAATGGAAAGCTCTGATGCTGACAGAGCTCTGAACAGAGGGGTCTGCAGAGGTTGGGGAAAAAAACAGTTTAGAAAGTGGCTCAAAGATATGGTTTTGAATCAGGAAGACTAGCATTAGTGGCACTTGAATCAAGAGGCTGCATGGGGCACAAAAGTGGAAGAGGCACTCAGATAAAGTTGGCAAGCTTTTCCATACTTATGGAATACTTTGTTTTCAAAGTGCTCTAAAGACATGAGCTAATCTTCACTCCGCCACTGTGAGACGGATCCCCATTGTAGATGGGCAACCCAAGACTCTGGGAGATTAAGTGATTTATCCAAAACCACACAGTGACTCAATAGCAAAGTTAGGATTATAAAAGAGTTCTCGGATCCTACTGTGCTACACCACACCGCATCTTCAGACACTTATTTTCATTCTATTAAACATAGTCAGAAAAAGGAGTGGAGAAAAAAAATCTTCAGAATGGATAGCTTTTCCAGGCAATTATTCACATTAGGGAGAGGCATGCAGTTGCATGTATATATATGCACAAGCACAGAGACACAGCCCCACACCTACTATATTAAAATGTTTTGGAACTGAGTAACATTTTACATTTCTCTACTGTCTTTCCTCTGAAAACCCAAAGTGTCATGTATACATGCGGTATCACTGAAATACAGAGACCTCACGGAGGGGGGCGGTGGTTGGCAATTAACTGAAACCCAGTACCTTGAACACCAGTGGGGAAGGTGGATATTTTATTCAAAGACACTAGGACAAATACCCTACATTTACAAAAAGTGTAATTGTGCCAAAGGATCTTTAATGTTCAGGAAGAACAGAATGGACCTTCTCTGTGTCTTAAAGTCTCATCAGGAAAGTGCATGGTGCTCAATTCATATGCCTCAGCAAGCCTGGGATTTGAACAGAGGGTTCTAGGGACTGCAGATTTAAACCGAGTGCTTAATCCACCAAGGGTATATCTACATTTCACTTAGTTGCCTGCAGCTGGCCTGTGCCAGTTGACGTGCTCATGGGGCTTGGGTTGTACAGATGTTTAAGTGTGTGTAGACATTCAGGCTTGGGCTGCAGCCCAAGCTCTGGTATCCTCCCACCTCACAGAGTCCTGGAACCTGGGGCCAAACAACTATACCTCAGTTAAACAGGCCCTTAGCCCATCCCACATGAGCCTGAGTTGGCTAGCACGGGCCAGCCATGAGTGTCTAATTGCAATGTAGACATACCCCAAGAAACTCCAGCAGCTAAAAATGTTATGAGGCACTTTACCCTGTGATAAAGTCTGAGGTTCTCACTTAGTACTTACTGTGTCCTAAGTCTAGTTGACATATGTGGAAATTTGTGAGGACTGAGTAAAAACTGAATAAAGACTTCAGGAGTTGGCCCGCTAATTGAATAATGGTCTCATGAATTATTCACTTTACATTCATTATATTTTTGGTATGATAAATTAATTGAGAAATATCTCTTCCCTGGTGTATATCCAGTATTGATATCATCGTTCTGGAGGACCCTACTAAGACCAGAAGTATTTTCCAATAGTTGGGGAAATAGGCTAACATTTGGGAGCCCCAGACTCAATTACCTGCTCTAACACTGACTTCCTGTGTGATGCTGGGCAAGTCACTTAGTTCACTGTGTCTCAGTTCCCCATCTGTAAAATGGGGGTAATATCACTTCCTTACCCCATCAGGGAGTGGTAAGGATATGTATATTAAAGATTATAAAACACTGTGAGATATACTGACTAAAAAGTGCAATATGTGAGTTAGATATTACTATTCCATTTTTTACTTAGTCTTTATTCAAACAAAACTCCTGTGGAAAATAGAAATTTGCCTGAGTAAGAGATAAATTAAAATTGAGTAAGGACTAGAGCTGGATAAATCCTGTGTATTTACTCTGATGTTATTTGTAAACCATTTCTTTCACTTTCCACCGACAGTTGTGCAGGTAGATTTTTGTTTTCAGAAAACATTTGTAAAGAAAGCGAAAGCATTGCAAATATGTCTTCACACAAATGTCTGAGCTGGAAACCTTTGTGTGGCCACCTTAAAACCTCTTTTCAGGTTTGTGTGTCATACAATTAGGAAGCAAGAAAAAAACAACTTAAGTGACCAACCATGCAACAAGTATAGCAAAATATCAATAAGCGACCACACTCAACAATATCCATGATGAGTAGTATATAATCAATTCATAGATTAGGCTGAAATAGATTTACCTAATACAGTCGAGGCTCATCTGAAGCCCACTGAAGTACATAGGAGTATTTAGGCTTTGGATCAAGCTCTTGTTAATTAATTTTGAATTAGGAACACATTAGTCAAAATTGAAAGCTGTTTACTAATTTAAAGGGGAAAAATGTTTGCAGCAAATAATTTGACTAGTGTTTTTAAAGACCTCAGGATTTGGCTTATTATTATTTATATAGCGTCGGCATTGTGTTAGATGTTTCATGTGATTTGGCCTTTGGAGTGTCTTGTTAATTCAGAATGTCTTTTAAATGAAAACCATTGTGTTTCTTTTGGTATCTTGTCTGAAATGTTTTTGTTTGTTTGTTTGTTTTGTTTTCCCCAAGGACCTTTTGCTACAGCTTAGAATGCAGTGGTATTTCTTTCACGAATGTAGGCCAATTTTAAAAGTTCTTAACACTTGACATTTTATTTTCATCTCTCATTTTCAGTATAAACAACAACATGTCTGCAATTTAGATGACTGTCACTTGTAGTAATTATGCCATTATCTTTTAGTTTATCAGGCTTTCACAAGGCATTCATTATGGCACTAGTGAGGCAGGTGACCAAGTGAGGATAAAATAACAAAGGACCCAAACCTTGGCCAAAAATTCTTGGGAAGATGGCCTTATTGAAAGAAAGAAAGAAAGAAAGAAAGAAAGAAAGAAAGAAAGAAAGAAAGAAAGAAAGAAAGGTATCTCTTTTTCCTACCCAGAACCAGAACCATAAGTATCAAAATATTATGATGAAGACTATTGAAAACAGTGGCTCCGTTGTAGTCAATGTCAAAATTCCCAATGACTTCAAAAGAGCCAGGATTTCACCATGACCTTTACTGGGAGTATATATAACTACAAAATACTGGATGAGGTAACAATGGTTACATTTCCCTTTTCTCTGTACTGGACATTTATGTTATTGTCTGCTGGAGTAGCTAGCTCACATTACGTGAGTCAGAGTTGATGCAGCATGTTACAGAGAAGCACACATTATACTCTCTAATGGAGTCTTTACAATTGCTATTTCTTCTGTTGCTTCCCTTAATCTAAAATAAATAATTCAGATTGAAAGCATATGTTTGTTTTTCTTTATATCCACAAAAAAGGCACAGAATAAACTGCGTAAATAGGCTTCCCTTCCAAAACCTGCCAGTGGGCTTCATCTGCGACCGCTATTTCCCGCTCTGTGATATATTTAGTCTTCAGCCGGTATAATGAGGATCTAGGAATCATGCTACTAATGCATCATTTAAATATTATTGTTACACAATTTGTTTCTGGGGGTGCACACAGTGTGCTAAGGCACTGTGAAAATTCAAAAGAAGGTAAGACCATGCCCTGAGGACCTTGCGCTATTTAATAGCTAATAATAGTTTATGTAGCTGTGTTTTTTCATAGTTTGTTTGGGCACTACTTTTTTGTCTCCACAGTTTATTAAAACTCCAAGATTAGGAAAAAAATTACTTTAAAATATATCAGTTTTGCCTACCACATTTTTGTCTCTCCATATACCTAAACTCATGCATCACGCCTCCTACCACCTCCATACACAGTCTTTAAAATAAATAAATGAATTCCTTAGCACATAACCACAGTGGCAGCCTTACCAAATCATTTGGTTTAGCATGAATAATGTAGACTAGAATCCGTTTTTGTTGAATCTCTCTTTAAAATGAACATTAATAAGACCATAGCCTCTGCAGTGGATTTCTTACTATAAACTTATATTCAACGGTCCTGATTCTCTTAACATTGGTTTTATAACAGTGTTAACAGAGTTTGAGTTCACCAACTTTGTGATAAATCAAGATCATGAAGCTTTGCAGACCAAATGTGCTAATCTGCTCTGGAATGTTGCCTCCTCCCTTTTCAAACATCTGTATTTGTATTTAAGGTATAATAGTAATAACAAACTAGGGCAACTTTTGCTTCCAAGGCTCACTGAAGACATTTTAAAGCCTCATCATGCTAGAGGCCTCATTTTTCATCATAACATTCAGGTATCAATCAATTCTACAAATGTACACTATGTATATCACTTAGGTGTCAGAGATTTTCATCTCAGACTTCTCCACGCATGGACTTAAACCAACAAAACCATTTTTTCCCCCTCTTGCAGGGCTAAGATCCCTAATCTTAAAAACTGGAAGCCTGAGTGGGCTGAGATCTATTGCCCAGTACAAGGATAGTGCTTTTAAAACTCAGAGCAAGTCAAGCTGTGCATTTTCTTGTTTATAAAAGGCAACAAAGATAAGGGTGTACAGACAAATGACACTTTCATAATGATAATGTAATTAAAGGCATGTCTGCACAGCCCCTGGCAATAAGGTTCCCAGCCCGAGTGGATAGACTCAGGCTAGCAGGGCTTATGCGAGCGCTCTAAAAATAACTGTGCAGACAGTGCTTTGAAGTCGCGCCTTGGGCTGGAGCTCAGGCTCTGAAGCTCAGGGGGTGGGATGGGCTTCAGAGGCTGAGCCACAACTTCGGAGTGCTTTCTACACAGAGTGCTTGTGTGAACCCCACTAACCCGAGTTTGCCAATCCAGGCTGGACTGCTTGCTGCCATGAGCTGTGTAGACTTATGATCTCCTATATATATTTGTGAACTGCGATTCGATTGTATGTGACATTGGGCTGTGCTTTCTTGCAATGCATTAAAAGAAACGTCTTGCAACGTTTAGAGAAGTTAAAGTGCTTTTCATATTCTTGCTCTTAACAAAACAAATGCATCTTGCTGGGCATATTCCTTAATGGAACTTGCATCTAATTGCTTACTTCAATAGACTCTTCTCAATAATGGAATTCGAACACAGTCATTAACAGGTTACATTACTAAAACTGACAGAAGCATTGCATAGTTCATAATGTATATGTGTATACATGCACACACACACATAATATCACACATAAAAAGCTATGTTAACATACCACAAGGCATGGGAGGCAAACCGCCGCTCAGGTGCTGTGCCCACGAGCTGCCATTCTACAAAGACCTGGACGTGATACTCGGTGATGACCTCACCTCCACTGTGGATATTTGGAAGGCCACTGGGGATACTTTGGTGGCTTGCCTGCCAGGTGAGAGTGGACTGAGCCAGGAAGAGGAAATCTTGGACGATGATGTGGCGTGGGAGGGGGACCCAGAGGCAGAGGATTATTTGGAGGTCAGAGATGCATGCAGCTTGGAGCTCTTCTCTACCCTGGAGGCGGCTAGCCAGTCACAGCTGTCAGAGGTTGGCGAAGCGCAAATAGTAGAGGAGGCCCCTGGTAAGTGGCTTTGATTTTGGGAATTGCTGAAGCGAGTTGTTGGGGGCAGAAGGGTTGCAGAAACCAGGCTTGTGTCTGTCTGATGGGCGTACTACCACATGCCTAGTCTGAGTGGCGGAATAGGGTGTTGATTGACTCCCTCTCTTCTTTGGCAGAGCTCCTTTGTTTCTTGCCCCATTAAGGGTAACTTTCCCGCACCACTCTGCCATCACAGGGAGGTGGGAGGGGTTGGTTTGAAATCAATTTTTATTCCATTAATTGAAAGCAAACAGAGCCCTGCAAAGCAACAGGCAATTTTCCTAAACCTTCACAGTGCATTGTCTGCACCAATCACAATCACCTCCTAGCATGACAAGCACTGCACTCCCAAGCATAGCAACAAATATTAGTGGCTTTCAGCTTCAAATTGCTGCCTCAAGGCATCCCTGATCCTTATAGCCCCATGCTGTGCCCCCTAATAGCCCTGGTCTCTGGCTGTTCAAATTCAGCCTCCAGGTGCTGAGCCTCAGCGGTCCAGCTCTGAGTGAAGCTTTCACCCTTCCCTTCCCAAATATTATGGCGCGTACAGCACGCGGCTATCAGCATAGGAATATTGTAATCAGCCAGGTGCAGCTTATCATAGAGGCAGTGCCAGTAAGTCTTTAAATGGCCAAAAGCACACTCCACAGTCATTTTGCACTTGCTCAGACTGTTGTTGAACCGCTCCTTGCTGCTGTCAAGATGCCCAGTGTATGGCTTCATAAACCACTTCATTAAGGGGTAGGCAGGGACTCCCAGGATCACAATGGGCATTTTGACTTCCCCTACGGTGATCTTCTGGTCCATGAAGAAAGTCCCTGCTTGCAGCTTCTTGAACAGGCCAGTGTTCCAAAAGATGCGTGCATCATGCACCTTTCCAGACCATCCTGTGTTAATGTCTGTGAAGCACCCACGGTGATCCACAAGTCTCTGGAGAGCCATAGAGAAATAACCCTTGCTATTAATGTACTCGGTGGCTAGGTGGTCTGGTGCCAGGATTGGAATATGCATGCCATCTATCGCCCCTCTGCAGTTAAGGAAGCCCATTTGTGCAAAGCCATCCACAATGTCATGGTCTTCTGGACCAGGATGTGATTAATGGCCCTGCACACTTCCGTCAACACGAGTCCAACAGTCAACTTTCCCACTCTGAACTGGTTAGTGACCGAAAGGTTGCAGTCTGGAATAGCCAGCTTCCATAATGCAATCGCCAAGCGCTTCTCCAGCGACAAGGTAGCTCTCATTCTTGTGTCCTTGCACCGCATCACACAGTCCCATCACACAGACTCATCACACAGTCCCATGAATGTGGCTTTCCTCATCCGAAAGTTCTGCAGCCACTGCTCATCATCCCAGACATGCGTCACGATGTGATCCCACCACTCAGTGCTTGTTTCCCAAGCCCAAAAGCAGCATTCCACTGTGGTCAGCACCTCCGTGAATGCCACAAGCAATCTCATGTTGTAGCTACTACGCATGGTGAGATCAATGTCAAACTCCTTCTGCCTTTGTAGTTTCAGGAATAATTCCATGGCCACTCATGATGTGTTAGTGAGAGCAAGCAGCATACTGGTCAACAGTGCAGGATCCATTCCTGCAGACCGAAGAGGCAAAGTGCCCAGTACACAAACCGTTGAAAGATGGCGCCAAATGTAGATGGAAGCACAGGGATTGCTGGGATGTGAAGCAATGCATCACGGGACACTGGAACAGGAACCAGGATGCCCCGCGATCCCCTCCGCCTTCCCACAACTCTTAGCGGCATAAGAGGAAGAGATGCTCTGTGGGATAGCTGCTCAGAGCTCCGAATACTTCTGCTAGTGCCCCAAGTGTGAACACACTATTGTGCAGGCAGCTGACAGTGTGAACACACAACAGCGGTTTCCCTTCAGCGCTCTCTGAGCGGCACTGTACCTGCTGGTGCTGTAACTCTGCCAGTGTAGACATACCTTCATTCTTCAGGCAAGGTTGAGCAATTCCCCTCAATTCCCCTTGCATGAGGTCTGGTGTGGCCTCATGCAGATGAGTCACTGAATTGTAGTTCCCATGTTGGACAATAGCTGTTGATGGGATTGTTTGACACCCCGCCCGGGCGCTGGTTACTTTCTTTGCTGTTGCCTCTGGGGTGCTAATGTCTGTCTGATTCCCCAACTTACAGCATATTTTAGTGACAACCATACAACACAATTCTCATAACTTCATATGCATTAATGATATACATATATGGATAGAGAAATGAATTTAAACCGATCATAATCTTTCCCATGACACCTTAAAAGGCATGCTCTATATGTAAGATAATGATTATATAAAAATGAGGAATATGGGGGTTACAGGATGCTCCCCCAAGGTATAGAATGTCACAATCATTACATATTATTTTTTCTTCAGGACCCCTTCCTCATTCAGAGCACAGAATGGATGGAACTCACTTAAGGAGTTCATTATTTTGTTTTCTCTTCATTGTTCAGTGTGTGGCCCTAGGCCCTATTCCTACTTATGGCAAGCTATTCAAAGCTTGCTCTGAAGACAGATTTATTAATTTCCTCATGGGTTCTTCCATGGTGTTCATCATTATAGGATTTGAGTGCTTCACAAATATCTATGAATTTATTTTAACAACAGCTGTGTGAGATGAGGGGTTATCATTGTCCAAGTTTTACATATGGGAAACTGAAGTACAGAGAGATTAGGGTCAAAAGTGTCCACTAATTTTGAGTACCACATTTAAGACACCTAGGACCTGATATTTCAGAGTACTTAGCATTATACAGCACTTTCTATGTCCAAGCCACTGCTCCCATTGACTTCAGTGGCAGGTGTCAGTGCTCACTCCTTCTGTAAATCAGACATCCAGAAAGTGAAGAACACACAATTAGTGACCACCTGTGGAAAGTTTCATGTAAGTGGCTTGCCCAGCATCATATAGGAATTCTATGGCAGAGGATTCTCCAGGCCCAAGTTAACCAATGTGAACTTGGGCACAGGGCCCCTGTTTCATATTCAGCCTGAGGCAGGCATCTGACATGGAAAATTTCAGCCCAAGCTGTTGAAGTTTGAAGAAATTATAAGCAACTGAAAACAGGTTGGTGTAATAGGAAGTGTCAGGCCATCTTAATAATAAGCAGCACTACCAGCTCTGCCTATAATATATAATAAGTAACATTTTTCACTCTCAGAGACTTCTGACATTTTAAATCTTTAAATAATGCTGCATTTGTTGTCTAGTTAGAAAGGAAGAAAGACTAAAACTCGCTGGTTAAAGTAAGGTAAAAGCCAGGCCAGGCTAATGAGTTAAAAGTTGGAGTGAAAATGCTTTAGAGTGTTAATGATGACCAGATGAATCCAGGTACTACAGACAACCGATACAGTTATTATGTTACTATAATCAGGATAAATAAATCACACATACACACACCCTTCAAGAACTGGGAACTTCAACCTTCATCTTTCAGATCCAAAAGCACAGGTTGTTGCCATTTGAGATAAATCAAAATGCCTTTAAAAAACAATGGCCCAGATTTTGGCTAAGTTTTTATGATCATTCAAGGTAGCAAAATGGCGGAAGACACTTCCTTACTACCTTGCACTGGCTACCCATACTGCTGCTCAAAGTTTTAGTTTTTAATTTTAGGGGGTTCTTTTGTTTGTTTTCTTCCTCCCTCCACCCCCAACTTCTTTCTGTTATTTTTTTACATGACAATTTTTCCATCTGTCAAAACATGTTTCTTGAAAAAAAGGTTTTTGACGAAAATTTCTAGACTAACTAAAGTCTACCCTTCATAAACAACCCTAACCAGGGCTTTCTTTGTGAATCAAGTGTCCTCAAAAATACAACCCCCTGACTTAATTACAGTCTATAAGTGCCTACACGGGGAACAAACATTTGATAAGGGGCTCATCAATCTCGTAGAGAAATGTCTAACACGATCCAATAGCTGAAAGTTGAAGCTAGACAACTTCAGACAGAAAATAAGGCATCATTAATCATTCGTAAACATTGACTAAGTGTAGTGGTGGATTCTTCATCCCTGGTAATTTTTAAATCAAGATTGGAAGTTTTGTTTCTAAAAGATCTGCTCTAGGAATTATTTTGGGGAAGTTCTTCTGCCTGTGTTATGCATGAGGTCAGACTAGATGATCGCAATGGTCCCTTCTGTCCTGGGAATTTATAAATCTATGAATCTTTCCCCCACCCACAAAAAGACAACAAAAATCCAACCACTATATTGCAGTGCTTGTTACACTGCCTCCGCCCCCCAATGCTAAAACTATGGACTAGAATTCTCTCCCCCATTCCAGCCCCTGTTCAATGCTCTGGTAATGCAATGGGGAGGTAAAGCCACCAGATCTCCCCAGTGGGAATGTCTCCAGCAAAAGAATATCCCCAAACTAGCACAGAGCTGTCATAGCCAGATTCTACACAGCCCTCTTATTTAATCCTTGGCATGGGTGGCATGTCAGGAATGGGAAAGTGGCCCTCTGGTTGCTTGACAGCGCCTGGGAGGTCACGCCAGCTGGCATACTTTAAGAAGCCTCAAGGCCAACAAGCTTGAACCAACAAGCTCTTTTGGGCTCCCCACTGTTGCGCTTAGTATCTGGCCCTATTACCCTAACTGAGAGAAACCAGTCTGGCAAAGGTTCTATGGGTGAAATCCTGGCCCCACTGAAGTCAATGGCAAAACTCCCATTAATCCAAACAGGACCAATATTGCACCCTGTTTTTTTTTTGTTTGTTTGGTGTTTTTTTGTTTTTTTTTTAAAAACCCTCTCCACCATGAATATGGCTTATATGATAATATGAATATTATCACCAGATTGATTAAGTTGTGAGGGTGTGGATACCCCTAAGCAGAAAATAGACTGAGATCACAGACTCCCCTCACATAATGTAGGCCACTAAACAGCCATAACTTAAGACTCAGGGCTAGTATCTTCACAAAGTTGTCCCAGTTTAACTATTTCAGTTAGAGGGCTTTTATTTGTTTATTTTTTTTTACCAATACAGCCTCCTAATGTGGACACAGTTATGCTTTATACCTTCTACCTTATACCAGCATAGTTTATTCCCCTTCCCGAGGAAACTCAATCTTCTGAGTTTTTAATTACATTTTAAATCTTTCCAGAATCATTTGTCATATGAAATGTGGACTTTTTTTCCACAGCAGCAATCCTACCCTCTTTGTGAATTATAAGCAGTATATAGAAGCAGGATTATACCACATGAAATGAATACCGTAGTGTCTAATCTTCTACAATGTGTAACCTTGACCAATAGAGTTCGAATAATAACACTACTGTAGAGGAAAAAATTCAATCTGTTTTGGGTGGAGACAAAAAAATCACTTCTAATTTTAAAAGTAAACAGTTTTGATCCATTTAATGAGTTTAAAATGGGTTCTTTCCCCGTAAGTGATTGTAGCAAATATATGTTTATCACAGTTTGACAGCAATAATAAACTGAAAGTTATGAAAAGAAAAAGAGAGAGAAAAAAGAAGCAAACCTTTTTTTCCATCCAATATGTGTGATTGGAGCCCATGTGAACTTCTAACAGCTTCCTTTCAGTGACAGACCTGATTAACTCAGGGAAAGGTGGGGGGGGTGGGTGGGAGGGGAGTTGTGGGGGAGGGGAGAATGTATCCTACCCCCTCACTCTCAAGGGGAGAGGTGGGTGCTTTGTCAAAAGAGCTTCCTTGCTGTCTGGAGGGCATATGAGTAAACAAGACAGCGGTCACACAATTCGTGGGAAAGAAAACACAAAATGTTTGAAAACCTGGCACTTGGCAGTGTGAGATCCATCCTCACTACCGGAGGTTCAGGACACAGGGGTCGGGAAATGGGGAGTTCTGAGCCCCCCACATGTAAAGAGAGATCATGACTTGAGGAAAAAGACAAATAAATTCAAAGTAGTCATTTAGGCTCTTCACTTCCTGAGTTGTCGTCATTTGTGTGTGTGTGTGTGTGTGTGTGTGTGTGTGTGTGTACCAGAAAGTCTTTCACCCATAGAAAACTTGGCATGAAATGGAAAGGTCTTGGGCCAACTGCATAATTGTACTGTAACTCCAGACCTTAAAAAAAGGTTTTATATAATTATTTTGGAAGGTGTTTTTATTAGGGCATCATAATCTCCCACCTAAAGGAAGCCACTTCTCTGGCACTCAGGATTAATGTCATCATTTAATACTCTGGTTTCAATACTGACAATATTTTACTACAGATTTCCTAGAAAACCAAAGTGGAGAATGTTTTGCTTTCCAAAACAAGACTGAGCTGCTTGGTATAATTTCATATATAAGCAAGCTAAGAAACAACATATACCAACATTTCCAATGTGCTATACTTTGTGCCAAATCTTGCTGTCCTTACTCACGTAAAACACTCAGGCAGGATCAAGCCTAGTAGTTTCCTACTGCAGAAAGATTTAGAAATTTACTAGAAAAAACAGTGGCCTTCTGAAGAGGTTTACATATATGATTCCATTAATTTCCTCAGGAGAATAAGGATTAAATCGACTGTTGGAAAGGTAAAATTTATGGCAAATACTTGTACTTAATGGGTGAAATCCTGGCCCCAATAAAGTCAATCGCTAAACTCCCATTAGGTTCAATGGCTCCAGAATTTCAACCAATATGGTCAAAGTCCTGAAGTTACTAATTACCCTTTACTCTCTCTTAACTAAACAAAACTCTTACTGACTTCAAAGGAATTGTATCCACCTTACTGTTGCTCTGAATTTGACCCCAGATGCCAAATTAAGACCATTATATCTATTTCAGTGACTTATGAACTTGACAAATTGGTCTAAAATCAGCAAAATGAAATTCAATAAAGACAAATGCAAAGAACTACATTTGGGAAGGAAAAATCAAATGCACTAATAAAATTTGGAATAACTGACTAGACAATAGTACTGCTGAAAAGGATCTGGGGTTATAGTGAATCACAAATTGAATACAAGCCAGCAATGTGATGCAATTTCAAAAAATGGTTAATATCACTCTAGGGTGCATTAACCGGACTGTCATATGTAAAATATGACAGGTAATTTTCCCACTCTACTTGACACAAGTGAGTTCTCAGCTGAGGTATTGTGTCCAGTTTTGGGTGCCACATTTTAAGAAGGATATGGACAAATTGGAGAGTCCAGAGGAGAGCAACAAAAATGATAAAAAAATGTTTAGAAATCCTGACTGATGAACAGAGCTTAAAAAAAGTTGGATATATGTAGTCTTGAGAAAAGAAGATTCTGTTGGGCCCTGCTAACATGTTAAGGGTTCCTAATATGTTAAGGGCTGTGATAAAGAGGACAGTTCAATTGCTCTCCATGTCCACTGAAGATAGGACAAAAAATAATTATCTGAATCTGCAGCAAGGAAGATTTAGGTTAGATCTTAGGAAAAATCTTCCTAACTGTAAAGATAATTAAGAACTGACAGGCTTCCAAGGGAGGTTTTTGAATCCCTATCACCGGAGGTTTTATGAACAGGTTAGACAAACACCTGCCAGCGATGGTCTAGGTATGCTTGATCCTGCTTCAGCATGGTGGGCTGGACTAGATGACCTCTTGAGGTCCCTTCCAGCCCTGCATTGCTATGAATCAGTAGAGTGAGCTCTTCCTATAGTAAACTAATAAGATAGATTCATGGGACATATATAAACTGCAGCTGGGAGACTACTTCCCTGTGTAGGTAAACAGAGGTGCTATCTCTTGCTTGAGCCAGCATGCTAAAAATAGCAGTGTAGCAGTAGCTGGGGACAGCACAGGCTGGCCACCTGAGTACAAACCCACCCAGGCTTCCTGGCTCCACTGCTATTTTTAGCATGCTAGCTTGAGCGGAGCTAGCATGTGTCTGTCTGTCTGCACTGGGAAGACAGGAACTATATCCCTCACTGCTGTTTAACTTTACAACTTTCACTGTGTTGCATGGTAAATGACAGATACTTTTTCATTACATTGTTCAACTTCATTAGCCATGCATCTTATCTGCAGATATGACTGTATGCACATTTATGTATCTTATTGCATTTGCGGTTATGTACATACTCATCTGCTCTGCTCCAGGGTTTTTTTTGGGGGGGAGAGGGGGCTGGGTTTTTGTTGTTGCTGTTTTGTATTTTTGGGTTTTTTACATATAGATGTCCACAACAGAAATAATGTTAATTAAAATCTAACACACATTAAGACCACTTTCAAAAATGGGGTCTCTCATTTTATTTTGGGGAGTTTAGTGTAAAGACAACCCAAGTTATCTCAGGTTGAGAACCCCAATATTGAGCCAAAATCAATGGTCATTTTTAAAACAGTTCTCATTAATTTAACAAACTGCCTGGCAGATGAACCTACGGAAGTTAAGAAAATTGGTTAGTCAAAGTGAGACACAAATTCAGCTAAAATTCATAATTTTTTTTTAATTCACAGTCTCCCTGCGTCTTAAAGAAACATCTCTCCCACAGCATAGACCCTCAGATCAATGAGTTAGTGGACTTAGCCCAGTTCCTAAAGGGCAATTGCCCCCAGTATAAAAACCATAATGACCATTACCACTAGTTGCATCTTTGCTCGCAACCTCAGCTGACATCACGGAGGATTGCCCATGGAGAATAAACTATGCTCTCATCCCTAATAAAGATTAGGGCTGTTAACAAAATCACTCCCCTAAATGACAATGCTGTATCAGCAAAACCTTTAGCTGTTATGCTGTTATGCCAGCAAAAATTCCTTCTGCCAGTAGAGCTTATATAGTTTTGGGAACTGATATAACCTACACCAGCAAAAAAACTGTTTTGTGGGTATAAGCTGCCTTTCCACAAGAAGAGTTTGCCAGTATTATTATAACCATACCGGCAAACCCTTTCAATGCCAGGTCTACACTACAGGTTTTTGTCCATACAAGTTTGTCAGAAGTGTGAAGAGGTGTGATCTCTGATAGGTATAGCTGTGCTGGCAGAAGTCCCTAGTGGAGACATGGCTATATTGCCAAGGATGCATTTCACACATGGGGGGTGGTTTCACTATACTGGTGTAAACACAGCATTACCTATACAGCTACATCCACCCTAGGAGCCTTTGCTAGAACCAGTAATAAAGCTGATAAAGTGCTCCTAATGCTGCTGTGGCCCAAGTGAATACAAGACCATCTTAAGGGTGCTTACATTGCCATTGCTATACTTACTCTGTGGGTAAACAGAAGACATCAGTTGCCAATATTTTCCATCTAGCTTATTTTATCAGCACTAAATCCACTTTAAAATAGCACTCTAAGGTTGTTAAGAGTTGACTGACTACAATCCTGGGGATCGTAAGCACTTGACTTGCTTCATGCCTCAAAGGCCTCCACGGAAATGACTATGCTATGACACACACAACCACACCCATCATGCCACATTGCTTACAGATGGCAATTTTTAAAAAAAATTTCTCAATATCATATGAAATGGAAGAGCACAGAGTGGAAAGCAATAGTTTTATCCAACCACCCAGATATGCACAAAACATTGAGCTAAAGTCATTAGTGAGTCTATTTCCAAATTATTGGGTTAATGAGAAATACACATAACAGAAATGTCCCATAAACTAACCCTTCAACAAAGACATCACCAGGTGAAAAAGAAGATTCTAATAAAGTTCCTAAATACAATGCAGGTGTTATCAAAAGTGGCATTACCTGTACAGTAATTAGTGTACTTAATTTGTTCAATACACTTTGAGATTTGCAGGTAGGACTAATATCTTTCTTACACTGGAACCCCAGAGGCAAAATGAAATAATAAGAGGCTAAAAAAATAATTGTTATGCAAGGAAATGTTAAAAACTTCTCAGATAATAGGCATGACATGTTCTAGTAGGAGATTAGAGTTCAATGTTCTTATTGTTCTCTCCAGACAGCCCTAATTTGTTTCCAATTAGCAGAAAATGTATTACAACTGACTTAACAGACCAAAGTGGTCACAGGAATATGGGCCCTGTGTGTGATCTTGCCACAGAAATCTGTTCTCTGTTGTGTTACCTTGTCATGAAAATTTGTCCCTTCTCAGTTGTCGGCCCTGTCTTTTTTTTTTCTATAGGATATCATTTGTGAGAGCACATATTGACTCAAACATCCCCTCAACCACATTAGATCCCACTACAGAAGAGAGGATTTGTAGTTGCTTTGGTGGAAATAATAATGGAGTAATTGAAACCAATTATCATACTGTACTTAAGCCACTTGTAACAGGCTGCAAGGATCTTGCATGAGAATTACACAATGTTCAAAGATTAATGAACTTCCGTTCTCAATGTGTTTTTTTCCATGCTGTTGTTAATGCCTCTAATCTTTAATACGAAAATGTTTTCTGCACTGTTGTAGGAGCGGGTAATTGTTTCCTTATGAGTCTAATCTTTCTGATGCCTGTGCAGTGTGGTGTGGGTCACTGTGGGCACTGCAGAGAACAGCAAAGCTGAGAAAGGGAAGAGCACAGTCTCAAAGATACTTGCTTTGATGTGACCCCTTCCCCCCCTCCACTTAAAAGTTGGGAAATTCTTTTCATTCCCCCCTCTTCCCCCCACCGCCCCGCTTGCTAAATTGTGTTTAAAAGATCAGGAAACTGAAGAAATGCGGATGTTAATATCTCAAAAGGGAAACCGCTTCAAGAAACGAATGAAAAAAATACCAAGCTCACACTAAGAGAGTCCATTCAATTCCCCATGTGGGTGTGACACTCCCACCAGTAAAGTGTGTTAACCCTTTCATTGCAGAGAACATCTCTGCAGTAATATGGGCATTCATCTGATTAGAATGGAATACAGATCTATTCACCTATTGATCGCAGGCATGATTCCAGTTCCAGTGGATAGTGACCCACGTTACTGCTGTCCAATGGTAACCTGTGTGAAATTAGTTGGTGAGTTCACAGTTGACAAATGTCCATACAACACAAAAACCCAGCCATACTAGGCAATGCCAGTTGTTATGCTTGTAGGCAGTTTTAGGGAATTTAATGCTTGTGAAATATATCAGATTAACAGCATCATATATAGTTTGTTTCCATTGATGCTAATCTGGCATATGTCACCAGCACTAAAAATTCACTATTAAAATTCACTATTCACTGTTTAGCAGCTTCAAAAATGCCAGGAAGTTACCAGGACTTATGGGAATGTATCCATGTGACAGCACATCAGGTTGTAGAATAGCTGTGAAATTATTCTTTTGTTTATGTTGCTCTTCATTTTCATTCCTTTTAATTCTCTCAAATCATCTGTAGAATTGGTATTGTGATCTCCCCTGGGTATATCCCTTCCACCAGTGCAACTGAGCAACTGATTCCCAATTTACAAATATATATATATCAGGGATGGGCAACGTTTGGCAAGTGGCCCGCCAGGCTGGTTTGTTTACCTGCCGCGTCCGCAGGTTTGGCCAATTACAGCTCCCACTGGCCGCGGTTCACTGCTCCAGGCCAATGGGGGTTGCGGGAAGTGGCAGCCAGCACATCCCTCAGCCCGCGCCGCTTCCTGCAGCCCCCATTGGCCTGGAGCGGTGAGATCCCTTTGTAACTTCTTCCAGTGTGCTTTGGCCTTAACTATCTTGAGTAATTTTGTATTGTCTGCAAACTTTGCCACCTCATTGTTTACCTCTTTTTTCAGATAATTTATGAATATATTGAACAGCACTGGTCCCAGTACAGATCCTTGGGGGACCCCATGATTTACCACTTTCCACTGTGAAAACTGACCAGTTATTCCGACACTTTGTTTCCTATCTTTTAACCCTTTACTGATCCATGAGAAGAGGACCTTCCGTTTTATCCCATGACTGTTTCCTTTGCTTAAGAGCTTTTGGTGTGGGACTTTGTCAAAGTGTTTCTGAAAGTCCTAGTACATTATATCCACTGGATTGTCCTTGTCCATGTGTATATTAGAATTCTTTAAAGGGGTCTACAGATTGGTAAAGCATGATTTCCTTTTACAAAAGCCATGTTGACTCTTCCCCCCAAAATTGTGTTCATCTATGTGTCTGATAATTTGTTCTTTACTATAGTTTCAATCAGTATGCCTGCACTGAAGTTAAGTTTACCAGCCTGTAACTGCCAGGATCACCTCTGGATCCTTTTTAAAAAAAAAAAAAAAAAAGAATCTGCATTATATTAGCTAGCTTCCAGTCATCTGGTACAGAGGCTGATTTAAGTGATAGGTTACATACCACAGTTAGTAGTTCTGCAATTTCATACCTGAGTTTATTCAGAATTCTTGGGTGAATTGCAAATCCTCCTCTTCTGATGCCTCAACCTGGGACAGTTCCTCAGATATGTCCCCTAAAAAGAATGTCTCAGATATGGGAATCTCCCTCACATCCTCTACAGTGAAGAACAATGCAGATAATTCACTTAGCTTCTCCGCAATGGCCTTGTCTTCCCTGAGTGCTCCTTTAGTACCTCAGTCATCCAGTGGCCCTTCTCATGGCTTGGCAGGATTCCTGTTTCTGATGTACTTAAAAAAATGTTGTCAGTTTTTGTGGGTTTTGCTCATTGTTCTTCAAATTCTTTTTTGCCCCCCAATTGTACTTTAACACTTGACTTACCAGAGTTTATGTTCCCTTTCTATTTTCCTAGGTGGGATTTGACTTCTAATTTTTAAAGGATGCCTTTTTGCCTCTAACCACTTTGCTTACTCTGTTCTTTAGCTGTGGTGGCATTTTTTTCCTTCTCTTACTGTTTTGTTTTTATTTTGGTATACATTTAGTTTGAGCCTCTGTTATGATGTCTTTGAACAGCTTACATGCAGCTTGCAGGCATTTCATTCTTGTGTCTGGTCCTTTTAATTTCCATTTCACTAGCTTTCTCATTTTTGTATAGTTCCCCTTCTTGAAGTTAAATGCTACTGTGGTGGATTTCTTTTGTATTTCACGCCCAACAAGTTTAATTACACTGTGATTATTATTCCTGGGTGGTTCAGCTATACTCGCCTCTCGGACCACATGCTATGCACAGTTTAGGACTAAATCAAGAATGGTCTCTCCCCTAGTGGATTCTAGGACTAGCTGCTCCAAGAAGCAGTCAATAATGGTGTCCAGAATTTTTTTTTCTGTATCCTGCCCTGAGGTGACATGCACCCAATCAGTGTGGGGATAGTTGAAATTCCCCATTATTACAGGTTTTTCTGGTTTTGTAGTCTCTTTAATGTCCCTGAGTTTTTCACTGTCACCATCCTGGTGAGGTCGTCAGTAGTATATTCCTACTTTTATACTCTTATTATTCAAGCTTGGAATTTCTATCCATAGAGATTCTATGATACTGTTAGATTCATTTAAGATTTTTATTATATTTGACTCTGTGCTTTTTCATATACAGTGCCATTCCCCCACCAGCATGACGTACTCTGTCATTTATATATATTTTGTACGCTGGTCTTACCATGTCCCATTAATTATCATTGTTCCACCAATTTTCTGTGATGTCTATTAAATCAATATTTTCCTTTAATAACAGGCACTCAAGTTCGCCCATCTTAGCATTTAGATGTCTAGCATTTGTATACAAGCACTTACAAAAATTGTCAATACTTAGTTGTCTGCCTTCGTGATATGATGTAATTGAATGGGAATCTTTTTTCATTTGACCGTGTCTCTTCAGCTCCTACCTGTACTTTATCAATTTTTATCCTCTCCTCTTTACTAGAATATAGAGTATCCCCTTTAATAATTCCTCCCTGAATGGATATGTCTGCCTGAATCATGTGCTCCTTTGCACCTGTCAGCTTTCTCCCGGCCCTTAGTTTAAAAATTCCTGAACTTTTTTTATTTTATATGCCAGCAATCTGACTCCATTTTAATTTAGGTGGAGCCTATCCTTCCTGTATAGGCTCCTCATTTACCCAAAGGTTCCCCAGATTCCTAATAAAATAAATAATAAAATATTTTTCAACCTGCTGTATTTCCAGCTATGTGGTATCTATTAGTTAGGTGACAAACTCCAAAATTTACCCTTCATTATTTTACAGTTGGATAGAGGATTGAAAAAACATGTAATTCTGGGTTATTTGTTAGAAATTGGGCTGTGAGCACTCATGCTTAATGTGTGGAGCAGGAACCGGGCCTAGTTGGCAGATCCAAACCACAGCTCAGAGCCAAAATCAGGAACCAGTAGCTATGCCAAGGGTTAGAGAAGGAATCAGGAACCAGGGTCCGGGTGAGAACGCTGGAACCGGGAGCAAGGTGAGGTAGCCCGACTGAGCAGGAGCAAGGTGGGGGAATGGGACTAGGAGTGGGACTAGAAGCAGGCTGGAGCAACCCAGAAGCGAGGCAAGGAGAAGCAAAAACGGGGAGGTTCACAGCTATGCAGGCGTGATCACACTGAGTGGCCAGAGAATTGCTTCTGTTGCACTTGAAAGCCAGACAGCTACCTTTCCTGACTAGTCAGGTGGTGCAGTCAGTCAAGAAGCCTGGTGCAGGCCAGTTGTTCCTATGGGGTTGCCAAGAGAATAACTCTGCTGCAGACCCTGATCCCTGACACTATCGTAATCTCTCTTCCTACCCGGCCCATACGATCACCAGGTTTATTTTTGCTTCTTCATGTTGCAACTCCTATCATTGCAATGCACAGCAGGCAATTCAGCTGATGTCAAAGGCTAAGCAAACAAACAAAACAACTGGCTTTGAATACTCCTGTTAGAACCCATCCCTGATTTACAAATAAAGTTTCCTTAATTAAGTAGGGGAAAAAACAAATACATAGCTTTCCCCTTATGAAGGGAAAACAATTCATTTGATGTTGCTAAACTCATTGAATGGCTTTAAAAGGAGAAAAATTATGTTGTTTTTCAGCAAAGTTAAGGGCTCAGATTTACTACTGGGTTCACATGTGTGGCTCCCATTTGAGTCAATAGGAGCCTGACATGTGCATCTGAATCCAGAATTTGGCCCTGAAATGATTTGTGACTGATGGTGAATAGCAAACAAGTTCTCTAAGCATAGATCAAGGATCTTTGGGGATATCTCCGGTTTGACTGAGCTACAACTTGTATAGCTGTAAACAATTCAGTCATCCTGCTTTATATAAACAAGTTTCTCTTCAAAATTTAATCATTGTAATGGGAGAGAGATATTTTTATTAAACAAAATAAGCTCAGTTCCTTAGACACTACCATCTGTAGTTATCAGCTCTAATGGAGACACATTTTTAGCATGGCATGCAGTCTAACACGGTGCATGGATCTAGTGGTAAAAGGAGACACCTGTCTCTCTATACAGCATAACAGGACTGTCAAATTGAAGGCAATGTGAGGATTCAGATTCTAGAACTTTTGCGAAGGAAACTTTGCATCTTGATAGTACATTATCAGCTTATTGTGGCACTATGTCAAATTGCTGCAACTCAGTATCTTCATGAAGTGAAGCTCTTGTATCATCCTAAAGGTATTCCCCTCCCAGGTCTGGGAAGGAGCCGAAAGAACAATATTCAGCTTTAAATGTCCACCTGTTGTGGATGAAAGGAGTGATTTTGTTCTTACTGGAACTCAGCATTATTGAAAGGAATTCACCCTGTAGGGCTGGAAATCAGTTAAAGCACAGGTGGAATTTTCAGCATCCAGGACTGTATATATTGCCAATATTTTCAAAGCTCTGTGGCATACACTGATATTTGAATCCTGGGTTTCCTGCAAGTAGAGGCTGCTAACTGTGAGAATATAGGAGCTCTGATAGTGGTGATGTGTTTGGTATGGGAACCTAGATACACTGGAGGGGTTTTGTGATGTGGGCAAATGGAAATTAAGATAGATAAGACCAATCATACTGGCCAAATATGAGCTTTGAACCCACATTTCAGTGCTTGGTTCACTGAATAGTGCTATGGTAGTGAAATGCCACATCCATAGTAAGGCAGTAGCTTGGCTTGGTACTGTGTGATGTTCTTATGTTAAACTCTCAGAGAAAAAATGCTAAATTGATGTTACCAGCTTCATACTGTATACATAGTATCAGCTTCAATTCAGATCATATGCAGTTGGAATATAATGCATAATATTGATCTTGGGTTTTTTCCCAGTCTGTATTTTAGCTTCTAGCCTTGATCTTAAAAGTTAAGATGGATGTTAGGTATTATTATCTAGCAGAAAGGATAAAAAATCAATTTTATCTCCCGGTGCTTCATTCCCTCATCTTCCAGAGCCCAAGCACTGGGGCTGTAACAACCAACAGCATAAAATCATTTATAAGCTGGTGTTATGACAACTTTTGGCACAGGAATACATTACTATATGTACCCTGATGCTCATGAAATCAACTTTCTGATTAAAGATACTAAAAGGGTATGGCAACCAATCAACTGTTTTTAATGGGAGTAATAATTTCATAAAGCATCACATTGCAGGAGGGTGGTAGCAGCATCCAGGCTGAGGGAACTGTGAGGTAAATATGTTTTCCGATAAGACCGATGATGATAAGGGACGATGAGAAATAATGTTGTATGTTCTTTGTCTTTTATTTATATTTTAAAGGTGACCTATAGAGGCAAAGACTGATAATTCTAGTAACTTGAGCCTGAACTTCACCAAAGGGTATATAAAATAAGGGAGTTTAGTCTAGTAGTTAAAACAACAGGACTTTTGGGTTCTGTTTCCAGACAATTTGATTTAAAGGCCCTGGTTCCAAGAGTCCTGAACATCCACAATTCCAGTTAAAGTCAATAGGCGCATCAGAGTGCCAAATGCCTCTGAAAATCAGTCCCTTAGCTCCCCTGTGCTTCAGTTTCTGGCTTCTGTAAATGGGGACAGTAATAGCTATACCTACCTCACAGAGAGATGAGGGCGGGGAGCTCCACATGAGGCTTAATATTTCCAAAGTACTTTGAGATCTTCCAAGGAGAGGTGCTGTAAGTGAAAAGTAAGCCGAGATGTATCCCAGGAGAATACTTGCTCTGAACCCCAGCTCCCATCTGAACTTTGGGGAGGTTTGAGTCAAGATCCAAGCATCCCAACTGAAGCTTCTGTGATAGGCCAAAGTAGAACACCAAGGGCCTGACCCTGCAAACTGTTATGCCTGTGCTTAACTACTTTCAGGCTTAAAGTTAAGCACAGGCATAAATCTTTGCAGAGCTCAAACCCAGACACTTAGAGTTTGGTTCCAGATCCAGAGTTGAAATTCACAGGTTGGATCCATCTCTATTGTCTACATAAACAAAAAAATTGCATTGTACTTTAATTATTTATTATTATTCCTGTTTATCAACAGATCCAGTCTATATAATTGATTCTTTTCCGTGGTCAGGCTTGATGCTCCAGCATAGTCATGCAAATGCAAGTGCCACTGCATAGTGCATGGTACAGCATCATATTAGACTTACAGCTGGCTGGCTGCGATGGGGAGTGAATGTGAAATCTTTACCAATCTTTTTTGGATCTCAGAAAAGTTTTGACACAGGTTCAGTTTTGAATTTGAGGCACAGAGTTGGTGTGTGTGTGGTGGGGGGGGCAGTGGCAGGTGTTTCATATTGTATTGGAACTCGATGACCTCTCTGAATGCTGAGTTCTCTAAATTGCACTGAGACACTGAACCAGCACACAGATGGCCCAGGATTGCGGGATGAAAAGGCCACCTTTATACCCACTGCCCTTTGCTGTGTTTTAGGATCCCTCACTTTAGCTGAGGGGCTGTGCCTATGTCTCCTTGTCTTTCCTAACCTTTTAAAATATCTTTAATCCATTCCCCCTCCATCCTTCATGATTTAATTTGCAGCATATAGGCCCAATTCTGCTGTTAGCTGCACCAGTACATCTCTGGGTTAACTCCACTGAAATCTGATTTACACAGACTTGTTTCACTGAGTGACATCTGTATAACTGAAGGCAACACTGAAGCATTTCCCCCGTTTTCATTGCTTTAACATGCTAATTGGCTTATGCTTGTATATAATACATTCTCATGTAATATTGACCATACAGTGTTACTAAAAATGGAGGAGAAAAAAATTATCAAGCTCCATTAACATTATTTAACTAAGCTGATTATACTTTTAAAAAGCAATCATGCTACCTGCAGGTTGACCAATAAAATAGTGGGACGCTATCAAGACAAAAAAAGGAGAGAGATAGTTTGATTCTGCTTTCATTTAAAATAGTGTAATGAGGACTAGCTATATTGAAAGAACAATTTGCATCCACTTGTCATCAATGTTAGTGACTGCACACAGTTCAAGGTTATAGAGAATTAGTGGTTATATATTTTAAAAGATCAAATCCTTAACTGTTATTAATAACACCTTGGTTATGATAGCTGAACCTTTAAAAAAAATCCAATTTATTTTTCTCAATTTCAGTATTGCCAACTCCAAGCTTTAAAAATCTTGAGTTTGGCCCACAAAAATAGTGGGATTGGCTTTCAAATCACAATGTTTAGATCAGGGATCGGCAACCTTTGGCACGCGACCCACCAGGGTAAGCCCCCTGGCGGGCTGGGCTGGTTTGTTTACCTGCCGCGTCTGCAGGTTTGGCTGATTGCAGCTCCCACTGGCTGCGGGTCGCCGCTCCAGGCCATGGGGCCTGCGGGAAGCTGCGAGGGCCGAGGGATGTGCTGGCCACCTCTTCCCGCAGCCCCCATTGGCCTGGAGTGGCAAATCGTGGCCAGTGGGAGCTGTGATCGGCCGAACTTGCTGACGCAGCAGGTAAACAAACTGGCCCGGCCCACCAGGGTAAGCCCCCTGGTGGGCCGCCTGCCAAAGGTTGCCAATCCCTGGTTTAGATAATAATAAAAATGTGGGGATTTCTTTTTATTTGCCTTCTGGGTTCTGAGCCTTTAAACTGGGTCATGTTGCCAAAACCATAAAGGCTAGAAACATATTGGGGGTATTTTAAGTGAAAACTGAGGTTGTCACCTTAATAACATGACTCCAGAAGCTTGGCATTCCACAACACACCAAATATCACACGCCTCATGCAATTTAAGTTTTTGTTTAATCTTTACACTTCACTCATCTTGGATTCAGCTAGATTTCTCAGTTTCACTTTCTATTTATAGTTAGTTTCACTTCCAGGTTTTCATTCACTGGCATCAGTGTTGTTCTGCAAAGTGTTCTCTGTGTGTGCTTGTGTGTGTGTCTAAAATCATAGTATGGAATTTAATTGAGATTTATATCCCAACTCTATAGAATTCTATAGATTAGTTTAAAATTCTGTGGAAAATCAATCATTTTATTTTCAAAGGGGCATTTTATAGCCCAAGTTTTAAAGTGAACTCATATTGCTCTGAGAAATGAAAAGCAGAGCTTTACTAGGATGGAAAGGTTGTTATATCACAGTGTAACTAAACAGAACAAACCCCATTCATTTTAATGATGTTTATAAATGTGACAAGATATCTATGAAAATTATCCATGTGTGTTGTAAATATAAAACCTGACACTGACGCCAATTTAAATCCCTATTGAAAATAATCATACAGCAGGTAAAATAGTAATTTTAGTGTGCAACAATTCTGTATTTGTTATGTAAACAGCACTTATATGACACTCAGTAGAAGATGAAAACCTGTTTTCATTACTAAAAACAAGTAATAAAGAGATAAGTGATAATTCTTAACAATTTATATGTCCTCATTCTGCTGTGCTCTGGTCTAGTTCTCTATATTTTTTTTGTAATGCATAATAAACACACACACAGAAAATATGTTCTGAACGGCTCTGATATTTGGAGTCTATTCATATATGGGAATCCTGTAGTCTAGCATTGGTCTGCAGCTGCAGATCCCTTCTCTCATCACCTGGTTGGTTTCTTTTAGCTCCCCCTCTTTAGTGGGGGTGGCAGTGATATGGAGTAATTCTTTCTTCCTCCCTCTTCACAGTGGAGGGGGCAGGGAACCTGGTTTGTGGTTGGTGACACGTTCTTCTCTTCTTGTCCTACAGAGAAGCAATGGAGCTAGCAGTCTTCTTTCACCTCCCCAAACAAGGGTTCAGAAGTCTTTTTTCCTCTCCTTCTCACAGAGGCCAGAGACGACTTCTCTTCCCCATCATAGAGAGATCAGATTGGGCTGTTGTATTAATAATGCCACCACCACCAGTTCAGAGAGCGATCAGGGACAGGAGTGAGAGAACGTAGCTCAACACATCCAGTTCTTCAGCAGAGAAGTGATTTGCTAGCTATGAGTGGTTTTAAATGTGTGCTATTTGGATCCCTCAGTGCTAGTACAAATTGAAAAGGATAAAAAAAGGCCACATATGTGTCATTATGATCAAAGTTCACATTCCGTGAAGTGCATGTAAATCCAGAAGAGTCAGTAGAAAACTAGTGTAAAATTAAGTTTATCCACAAAGGATCTGTGTGTTGCTATTGGAATGGTGGGTGTGGCTGGGGGGGAGGGGTAATACAGAGTATGGTATTCATGGGCAGAGCTGGACTGCTGTCATGGAGCTGAAAAGAAACCCAGTCGGAAAAGAGACATGTGAAGATATTGTAACCACAGTGCATCAAAAAATCAGAGAGTGGCGCATATGTTTTTTGATACATTTCTGTGAGGACTTTGTACCATGCAGCTTTCTGGAATGGTATTTGCTAAAAGCCTGACTACACTTCTGGTTAAGAAACAGGATGCCAGTGGCCAGTGCTAACTGAAAGCAAAAGAGTTTAGGAGAAGAAAACAATGTTCTAAATGTTTGTTTTTCTTTTACTTCAATTAAAAAGTCATTGAATTATTTTTAAAATACTTTATTCTGCTATTTCTCTTTTCTGCCTCCCATAGTGATACCCCACCTGGGAAGCTGACACTCCGTGATTGGTGTGTGAAATACACAGATCATGCTTTCCTGGGAGAGAACCCATGGGAAAAAGAGAGGGAGGAAAAGCCTGTGAGATTCTTGTCATGGTGTTTTCCCTCCGTCATTTCGTAGGGATGCGTCTGTGGAATTCACTGGTAGTTCTGCTGTCAGGTCCCACAGATCTCAGGGGAACTGGAAAAGGATGGGACTGTCTGGAAAATATGTCTTGTGGCTCTTTGCGCCAGCTCTGGGGAGGCCTGATCCACCTGCTAGAGTTGCCAAGGATTCCAAAGGAGGTGCATGGCTTGGGTTTGCTTTTCTAGCTGCCGTCCCACAGAAACAGATCTAAAAGGTGATTCCACACTTTGGAAATGGGCCACTCAAAAGTAATTCCTGCCTCGGGCTTCAACTACTGCTGCCCGGATTCCCTGTGGGCTTGGTTTTCACATTTGAGGGAAGAAATGGGAAAAAAAACCTGTTTTTCAATGAAAATGTTTAAAATTTCAGTACTGAAAAATGTAACAGATGTAAAACTAAACCAACCAAACAAAAAAGTAATTAGGACTTAAAAACAGAACCCATTTTGGGCCCTGGTTTAGACCCAGGGAAGATAATGTCTTCTAATTTCCTTCTGTTCATTGACACAGTTCTTCAGAACCCCAGGAAGCTCAAGGACGCCCCACCACACCCCTTGTATTTTAAATAGCCTTTTAATTGTTCAGATTTTCCAGGGAATCAAGGCATGTGTCAGCAATTGGACCCCTGAGGACTATTAATAAGGCTCCTAAAAATAAGCACAGGTGGGTTTCTCACCACATTAGACAACAAAATGGCTCACAGAAATTCTTCTGTATCACAGGTCACTGCAGAAGGAATCCACTTTAGTCCAATTCAGATTTTGGTTAGCAGATGTCTTTGGACAATTAGTCCCTTTTCAAGTTACCCTGACTTTGACAGAATGTTCATTTTAGCCTTCTGAAAGTCTCTCTGTTTCTCATTGATAAAGAGTGATGCAGAGAATTAAGAGCAACATATCTTTCCAAAGCCCATGCAACTAATAATTATGGAATAGTAGTAATTAAGAATAATAAGTAACATGTGCATCAACAAATGCAGTTATAGTCTCGGAGGTATAATTCTACCAAAGATTGTATGAAATGGTCACATTTTAGATGAATTAAACCAAGTTTGAATATATATCTACCATTTCCAACAACTGACTAGTGTGAACAATTGGTGTCCACAGTGAAAGTGGTGAAAATTATACTCTCTTTGGCTAAATTGTATATTTTCTCCCAACAGAAATTTGCTGTTCAAAAGGGATTATTTTTCAATGAAAATACATATGTTTGGGAGGGCATGGAGGTGGAAGGCAAAATGACACTTTGCTGCATAAACCTGAGAAGAATGAGACCATATTTTCAGTAAGGCATTGATTTATGTAGAGAATTGCACATACTGCTCCTTCCACCGTCACAATCTTCCTCTTCATGACATTTCTGATGCCAGGGGGGTCTGTGCCCTGAATTACCCTGCAAAAGTCAACACGATCCAGATTTGTGTCTCAACTATAGGCTCTAAAATGTACTTTAGTTCTTCAGTTAAACCACATGATTTTATTAATTAGAGATAGGCCTGACAAAACCCCTAATTTAAAACGTCCCTAAATTGCCTAAAAATTCAAAACTGGCTCTCAGTCTGGATTTCACAGCTAGCTAGTATCTCATCAATGGGTTCAATCAAAACCTGGATTTGAACCTCTGAACTTTGGGATGATCAGAATACAGAGCCACACTTAGCAGCTCAGGCTCATAGAGTGATAATTGTGTTCGTTTCTATGATCCGTTAAAAACGAATTCCTCATTGTTTTCCCCATTCCCACAAAGCTACTTCTACGGAGTGGGTTGACTGGACCTGGAGTAGTTGTACTATATCACTGCAAGGTTCAAGACTAAAAAAAAAAATCCATGTTCTTGACCAACGGTTTGGATTAACTGAAAATGAGACAAGCCTCCGACTAATCCATTTCAGGTTTCGAATGAAGCCTACCAATGGGGCAACTTGGGAGTGTTTACTTCAGTGCAGATATACAGTGTGAGTGTACATGCTCAATAATGCTGATGCACTTGCTGACTTTAATATTGAGCCTTTGAGTATTAAGTCTCAACTCCCAAGGAACATGGAAGCCAGTGAGACTACTCACATGAGTGACATTAATCACATAGTAAAGGTATTGCAGGATCAAGCTTCATAATTTTAAAAAACATTGAATAAGTTTTCTGTTTTTAAAGAAAATCATCAGTATCAGAAAAATAAAATTTAAAAAAAAGCATAAAGGAAGGGGAAACTAGCATATTTGTCCCATAGCCGTTTCCTTGTCTCTCTTCTTCTGATGGGTATAACAAGGCATTAGGTTGCAATCCATAACAATGCAGTTTTCCATTCAAGGTGAGTGTAACTTCAATTCTGTCTCGCAGCACAAATTATTCACCTCTCAAGTTATCCTTCTGACACTGAAATCTGTTGCACAAGAAAATGTGTCTAGCAGCCTTGAAGTGGAAACAGACAAATTATAAAGAACAGGCAGTGAGGCATCTAAGTGATTTGATGGCATCTTGCTAACAGATGGAATCTATAACATCATACAGTGGTACTCGCAAGTTCAGTGTAGTTAGGGAAAAGAGAGCATCCATCAAGCCATTCAGTCCTCATTCTTTGAATGGAAGGCTGTTTACATCGTGTGTGCAAATGCTTTTCCTCTACTGCTGTTGTGCTACCTATTAGAAAAGGTGAAGAGGTTATGTTTTGATATCTCCTGGAGATGTTGATTAAGGAAAGAAAGGAAGCTGGTTCTTAACATCCCAAACAAAAAAGGGAAGTAGGCATCATCACACTCCTATCCCTAAAATGAGAAATGGGCCGTGCCTGGAGATTACAATAAGGAACCAGAAGACAGATCTATAACACAAAGAGGATATATAGAGAGCCAAACATTCTGAGCACTTTCACCTCCCATTGGGTCAAGTCCTGAGGTCCTTGTTCAGTTTATATCCAGACCTTATCCACGATCTGACCCCAGTGAGGAGATGATTGCCCTGAATTATCATTGAGGCCAAAGGGAGTTTGAGTTCTCAGCACTGCTCAGGATGTGCTCCAAACATTGCAGGGTCTGCCTTATTGAAGGCAGTTCCCATTTGGTTAACTCATTGGCTTCCATGAGAGTTGGAGGTACTCAGGTTCTTTGAGGATTTGGTTCTCAGAGAAGAAACAGGAAACAACTGGACTACAGAAAGTGGAACCTAGCCTAGTTTGAAAGTCCCAGATCTAACAATGTCCAGACATGTTGGGACTTTTTCAGTATCTTGTTAAGTACATTCAAAATAGATTACACACTGTCCAACATTGTGTCTATTGTTTTGTTTGAATGCATTGCTTGTATATATTTCTGTTATGGGTAATTCCTTCTCTGTATTTCATCATTCTTGGTGTAGTATTGTTTCTCTCTTAGGGTCTGAGCATGATTAACAGTTTGGGAAATAATTCTGGCTACTTTGATTTACCATTCAGCAGTAGCCCAGGCAGAAAACAATATCCTATAATTTAATCTGGACAGGCATTTCTCCTTTGCTTCTTGTTCTAAACTGTTGAATAGACAACTGACAGTTTTCACACTAGAGAGCTACTTTTCGGCCTCCCAGGCTGAAAAATTCAACTTGTCCCGCAAGGTGTTTCCTGGCCAGCAGGTTGAATTCCATTGAATAACACTGAATTCCTAGGAAATGACACTTCCTTCCTGCACAACAAATGAAATATTAGGGTTCCAACCCTGTACCTGGGTAAGGCCAAACTATACCACTAAGTGGGAATTCTTTCCTATCCTTAGAAGCGGACAGCAAATTTATCCCTAACCCAACTGTTAGGGTCTGATCTTGCTTAGGCACCGGCAAAATTCCCATAAAGAGGAAGGATTGGGTCCAGTATCTTTTACTTCAGTTCTGTATGCTTTCACCCACAGCACAATGCAGATTTCAGTGTTGAAACTGTTTTGCTTTCACTTGTGGTGCCAAAGCAGAGGATTCAACTCTATTATTTCTGTTCCCTGCTTGTCTGTCTTGTGTAACTAGCCAGCACTAATAAACTGTCTAATAAACAAAGGAATATTTGATTTTGATTGAATATTTGAGAGTAAAATATACTTTTTGTCAGTATCTGAGCTAGTAAATCTGAATCATTTGAAAATTCACGGAAAATGAAGGCCAATTGATTATGCACATTGTCAAACTGAAATTTGCTTTTCACTGGGAGGAAATATTGTTTTTGATATCTTTCCCCATTATTTGCTTATGTCAAGTAAAATTCATATTATAAAGCAAGATGTAGCCACCATTTTCTAATTGTTTAGGTGCCAATACAATGGCAGTGATTACTGTGTTTATATATCACAACATTTCTAGATAAGCATGAATTTGTGTTTGTATAATGCCTTTCGTCCAGAAGTTCCCAGACTGTATATATAAGGTTTAAAATGCAACCTATCAACCTATCATTTAAATGCAACCACTGCTAGAATAGAACATAGCAGTTATTACACAACACACATCATCATTACATAACAGTTTTGAATACACCATATCCAGTTAAATATAAAGTTAAGTCTTATCCAGAATGTAATTGTGATGTTACACCCCATTATGCTTTATAGAAATATGCTTATGAGTGTAAATATGACATAACTGGAATATGTTTTATGCTAGATATGCCATGTAACACATCCTTGCAAAGGTTATGTTCTATTGAATGTATTCATCCTATGTGTATGCATGTATCATTTTTATATCTAAAGCTATGAGTGTTGACTCTATACTTTTGTATTTAAAGTTTTGCTGTAGGAACCACACAAGGCAAATTTGGTCAACATAGTGTGAAGGGGTTATTCAAGTAATTGGGAGTACTCAGCTAACAATGTACCTTGGGAGATGCCAACCCACATCTAAGCTTTCCTGGGAATGTTCAAACTAACCTTGTAAACAATGGTGTTGGCCCGAAAAGGACTAAATCATGCATGGACATGTGACTTGCCCATGTGACTTCAAAACTCCCTCCTGTAGCTGTGATTCTGGGAATCCCCTCCATTTGGTCTTCAGCTGGCTCAAGCGATAGCCTCTCCACCCCAAAGAGATGCCTGAAAGAAACTGGAACAAAGGACAGTAACTACAGATGTGTGAGTGATTGCTGGATCCAGACTAGGAAGGAGTCTAGTTTGTCAAAGAAGCTTATTGGAACATCTCTGAGGCTGAGATTTACCTGCATTTAGTTTCCTACTGTATTAGGCTTCGACTTGCATGTTTTTTTTATATTGCTTGTTAATTTACTTTGTTCTGTCTGTTATTACTTGCAACCACTTAAATCCTACTTTTTATATTTAATAAAATCACTTTTTAATTATTAATTAACCCAGAGCAAGTAATTAATTCCTGGGGGAGCAAACAGCTGTGCATATCTCTCTGTCAATGTTATAGAGGTAAACAATTTATGAGTTTACCCTGTAAAAGCTTTATAGAGAGTAAAACAGATTTATTTGGGGTTTGGATCCCATTGGGAACTGGGTATCTGGTTGTTGGAGACAGGAGCACTTTTCAGTTAAGCCTGCAGTTTTGGGGGGATGTGGTTCAGACCTGGGTCTGTGTTTGTAGCAGGCTAGTGTGTCTGGCACAACCAGGCAAGGTACTGAAGTCCCAAGCTGCCAGAGAAAACGGACTTAGAGGTAGTCTCAGCAGATCAGGTGGCAGTCCCAAGTGGGTTTCTGTGGCCCAACCCATCACAGTAATTATCCAGAGAGGAAAATGACCCAAGCACCAGATCCAATACTCCTACTCTTACAAAAAAGCACATGAGAATTTTAATAACCACCTGTGGTCAACATCTGGATGTCTCATCCCAATGATACATCTTTAAATAATGTGGTTGAAGAATATTTTACCAAACAGTTTATAGTAGTGCCAGGTTGTCTGCATATGACAGAAATTGTTCATCCTACATCTGATTATATTATATCATGTATATATTTCATTATTTGATATAACATTGTTCTAAACTTTATGTAAAGAAGGCAGACCTAAGAATAGCCCTTAGAACACCCACAGTATTTTGATCAAACAGGATGTAGATGGTGTATACAGAACTAAACAGACATATTAAACAAGGAACTGGCAGCTTTTTACAACAAAACCCTTACCCTTGTAAGTCACAAAGATTTCAAACAAAAGGGAATTGCCTACACACAGTTTTTTCATTAATACTGTACAATGCTATTTCTCTTATTGTTTCTGACCCAGTGTTCACAAATTTTCATTTGGCAATTGTCCTAAACATTGTTCTGTTTTTTTTATTCTAAACCTCAGGTGCATGATAACTTACAAGTAATATTGTAACTTCTGCTGCATAGGACTTCACTAGATTTTATGATGGTGGGTTAGGTATTCGCACCACTGCTTCTGATGCTATGAATGGTCAGCATAAAATGAACACATGATTAACAAGTCACAGACATAGACAATAAAATGAAAACTGTAATTTGCATGTATAAGTCCAGATAGTTAAAGCAGACCCTATAAAAACAGGAGCAGTTTGACAATATTGGACTCTTTTAAAAAAAATTGTATAAAATATCTATTTATTTGTCTGTGTTTAAATATTTATTAAATCAGAATATATAAATGCATAATATATGTGGATATAGGTGTGTAGGTGGTGGAATTTTAAAGGATTGTTACACAATCATAACCTTAACAGTATCAATGGGGAAACACCTTTATGCCAAACCACCTCTTAATGAGTGCACAGCACACTTCCACATCTGGAACTGGTATAATGTCTGAATTGAGTCCAGCATTTGGTAGTTTTGGATTCCTGACAACTTTTTTCCTTTATAGCGAAGCTGGGTTTTCAACCCTTCAAAGTTGCATGCCCAAATGTAGAATGGTCTTTTGAGTTCTTAGAGCACGGCCAGCAACCACTTCAGAAAGATGTTCACTTCCCACAGAGAAACACTAGGGAAGGAGGGTTAACGTGTCCTAACACTGGGAGAGGATTTTCCTTAAAATGAAGGGTTAAGGGGTGCAATGGATTAGTGCACCAGCTTCTCATCTCTGGGGAGCAGGGCTGCAAAATCTGAAACTGAGACCTTTCCAAAAAATTACCACTGGAGGAGGCTGTGTGTTTGTGTGCATGTGTGTTGGAGAGTGGGCTCACCCAGCACTAACCACATAGTGGGAACTCCTGTCCTGTGGGGCTGGACCTGGCTCCCTGTCCAAGAACTTGAAGCTGCCACATGGGGTCCCAAAACCACTTAGGTTTGTCCTAGCCACGCCTCCATCACACCAAATGGTGGCAGAGCCAAACCTGAGTGATTTACTGAATATGATTATCCTATTCATAAGCATGTATCATTTTTGTATCTGAAGTTATAAATATTGACTATGTATCCACGTTTCAGATGTGGTTACACGTGGGTGACACCCACTGGGCAAAATGCTTCCAGCCTACACAGCTGGTTATGAAAGGCCTGCTCAGAGTAGTGGGTCATTAGGAAAAACAATAAGCCTTAGGAGAAGGTTATCCCACACCTGGTGAGCCTTCCTGAAAATGCTTCAGACAGACTATGAGTAATAGATGCTATGACTCAATAGGGCATGCTAGGGCATGTGACCAGACCACATGACACTCGTCTCCTTTTTGGGTACCCGCATTTTTTCAAAAATGGGATGGGAACTGATTTTGGAATAAAGGGTTCCTGCCATATGTTAAAGCTAGAGAAGGCAGGGTGTGACATCATCGAGGGGCCTCACTCCCCACACAATGACACTCCTAAGGAACAAAGACTGAACTGGGGGGAGTGTTGGTCCCAGGCTAACTAAAAGGATTTGTAGCCTGTGTATGGAAACCTGGTGGATTTCTAGTATCATCAACCAGGGTGAGAATCTGTTAATTCATATCCAGTCTATCTAGTATTTTAGGCTTACTTTGTGGCTTTGTTTATTTACTAGGTTATCTGCTTTGATCTGTTTGTTATAACTTATAATCACTTAAAATCTATCTTTTGTAGTTAATAAACTTGTTTTATGTTTTAATCTCAACCACTGTGCCTTTAAGTGAAGACTCTGGGGAAAAATTTCAGCTTGGTTTAATACAGGCTTGTTGCATATTACTCTGCACATTGAGGCAGGGGAGAACTGGGTAATAAATTCATACTGGTCAGGATTTCAATCAGGGCAGGATGGTATAGCTCTGGGATCCTGGGCTGGGGGTTCTTTTGGCTGCAGCCTCTCTATTGTTCGTTCATGCAGTGGCTGATCTAAGCCTGTATGTAACTGCAGCTGGGTGTGTCCCTGCCTATGTGAATGATGGTGGGAGTGAAGCACCGGGAGCGGTCTATAGCCTGTCACAGCAGTACAATGCTGAGAGGGACCCCAGGCTGGTGAGTCAGAGGGCTCAGAGGTAACCCAGTTCCAGGTGGCACCCGGGAGGGAACCTGTCACAGGAGCACAAAGGGCAGATTTGGTATTGAACCAGGATTGAACTCACTCACTAGGAAGGCAGAGGGTTTCAGGTAAAGCAATGATCTAAGTAGGCGGCTCTCTTTTGTAGGACCCAGAACTGAAATAGCAGCTGAGATGTAGTAGCAGAGCCATATGGATGAGAACTGGAGTAGCAGGAGGGTGTTTCAGAATCAGGATCAAAAAGAATTACTGGAACTGTGTGTGGATGCATAGGACTACGATAGCAGGGGATGCCACAGGTTAGGATAAAACTGTATCAGTAAACCTGCAGGGGACCACAGCAGGTGAGGATTGAGATGGGTTTGCAGAGGAGGAATTTTCTATGGCACCTATCTACACTAAATATGGTCCTATTAGTCTTTAACTTCATGAGCATGCAATTGACTCAAAATTTAAAACCAACAGTAAATACACGTTAAAAAAAAAGAACCAACAAGCAGAAAATGTAAACTCTCACTAATGTTTGCACTGATCTCATTGCTTTCCAGTCATCACAGTTCTCAACAGGGAGTCTAAAGCATTACCATTTGAACTGAGTAACTCTATTACATTTTAATGTATTTCACTTAAATAAAACATTCCATGAGGTATCTTGTACAACAAGAGTAAAAGGAGTGTGTGCCAATAGCTTACTGTCTCTGAGAGTCCAGAAAGGAACAAGCTGCTCTGAAGGCAAACCTAATCAACCAGAAAATGTAACAACACACAATATAGGCTGTCCTAATTAATCCTTAATGGATGAGAGAAATATGACCTTATATTTCTCTTCTCACCTGCCTGATCCCTCCATTCACTGCCTTTTTCTGTCCCTCAACATGGTCTTGCCCTCTTAGGGCAAGAGTTTCCTACTCCTACTCTTTGATTTGGAACAACCTTCCTGTAACTCTTTGCATCATTGACTCACAACCCCTTGTACAATCCAATCTGAAAATAGCTCTTTTCTCTCTTGACTGTGCCTTTTAACTCATCTCTCTCTCATTGTTACTGACTTTACAACAGTGTTGTCCTGCCTATGGTCTGTGAGTCAAGAGACTTGGGTCCTAATTCTGAATCTGGCAGACATGCTTTTTGATAAACCCATGACATTTTCTGTAACTCGGTTTCCCCAACTGTAAAATGGAGACAATAATACTCACTCAGCTTTGTAGTATTCTTTAAGATCCTATGATGAAAATAGCTATCTATATGCCAGGTATTATTATTATTTCTTTATTTCAGTTTATCAGATGCATCCACCATCAACATAATTATGAAGGAATGATTTAGTGTATTCATGACACAATGTATCTGCTATCTACAATATGCATTAAAGTGTTTTGGGAAACAGTTTGTATGAATGATTCTTCTTCTTCAAATGACCTCGCCAATATGGAGGTTGTCGCCCACCTCCTGCCATCTTTCTCAGTTGCGAAAAGGCTGTAAAACTTCCACTTTCCTTTGGTTACCAGCCCCTCTGGCAATGTTTCCAACATAGCGGGCTCTCTTTCTTCCTTTTCCTGGTTTGTCTGTGATCTTGCCTCATAGTATGTGTGCTGGTGTCATTCTGCGATTGGTGAGCAATGTGTCCACAGAAAGATATTATTCTCTTACCTATGGTCACAAGTATTGTACTCTTATAAAATTCATCCTTTTCATCACCTTGTCATTCATAGTTTTGGTTATCCAGCTAATTTTTAACATTCTTCCACAACACCAAAACTCAAATGCTGAGTTATCTCTCAGTGTCCTTTTAAAGTGTTCAGCTCTCACATTAATACAGGAGGGCTGACTATATGTAGCACTTCAGCAATCTAGTGTGAATGTGTAATTTTAATTATATGAATGATGTAACCCACATTAAACCTGAATTCCATTATACTGTGTTGAGAGTAACTGTGTGATTGGTGAATATCTTTGCCATTAGCTTGTAAAACTGATTTGTTACCAACCCTTAGTTAGATTTTCACAGTTGTGCTCTCGTGCATATTTGCACACATCTCAACTGCCCAATTGCATGTGCAAAACACATATCAGCTTGTCCACATGATCTGTTATAGTCTAATATTTCTCTGCACACATTTTCAGGTATTCATCACATATATGCAGCTAATAGTGAAAATTTGCCCCTTTCCCACTTAGGGATGAACTGGTTCAAATCTATGAAACCCAACCCTATTTCCCTAAATTCATTCTAACCCCTGAGAAAACCTGTAGTGAGGCTTTGGGCGGTTGGGAGCTCTACAGTCTCTTTCCATTTTCTAAACATTCTGGTGATGGTATTGAATATAGTGCATCTTCTTTTTAAGCATAAAGCAAGGAAATGTGACACTCTTAACAATCTTCCTTTAGAATAGCTCCCAGGGTTTGGAGGAAATGGATTCGCTGATGTTGTTAACCATATTGAACAGTTCACTGGTGCAAAGAAATATATTTTTTCTTCTTGACATGGCGAGGGTAACTGAACAGAAAGACTCTTCTTCTTTGTCACTTAACCGTCTGTTTTTCTACCAGTCATGCAACAAATACATTTAATATTCTTTTGAAAGGAATTCAACTGCAAGATATAACAAGACATATCATTTAAGCAACACTAGGGTTCCATTCCCAGCGCTGCCAATGACATACCTTGTGACGCTACCATAGATAATTCACTTAACCATTGTAAAATGGATATACTTATACATACCTACTTTATAGATGTGTTATGAGGCTTAATGTACTAAAGCTTGCTCAGGTGCTTTGAGATGTATGCATGGAAGGTGTTCTAGATGGGCATTTTGTGACATATTGAACTGACACAATATAAATCACATATACATGAGAAAAGCAGCAGAACTTTGAGAATGCAAAATGTTAAAACTTATCAGTTTCATCTGATTTTGTCTTAGGAGCATTTTTTGTGTGAGTGCGTTTGGATTCATGAATGCTCATCCAGATCTTAAATTGTTCCCATATCTCAATGTTTTCCAAAGTTCATCTTAGCTCTGTGAATGTACGTATATCCATGAAGCCATCATTTTATTGGCTCCATAAGTAAGGTTGCTTTTACAGTTGTACTTGAAGCAGAAACTAAAATCCTTTGATGGCAAACAAAAAACAAAAATCAGGATAAGGGAAAAGCTTCCATTTTCTGAACCTTATTATGTAAAGCTCCAATCCTGCAAACACTCACATGCATAATTAAGTTTAGGAACCTTAGTAGTTTCATTGGTTTTAAAAGGAACCACTCAAGAATGTAAAGTTATGTATTTCCTTAGGTGTTTACAGGATCAGGGCCTAAATATGCTGACTATTGTTACAATTATGTGCTTTTGAAAATCACCTCTGTTTGAAATTCACTCGTGACTGTCTAACTTTCTATACATATAATATGTGTGTGGATAGTATTGAAGGAGTTTCTGAAATCTACAGCAATGTGAAATGTTCAACAGTGAAGTGAATGTGCTATTATTGAAAAACTAAAGGCTTTTCCTTTCCTTAATAAAGAAAAGACCACCACTGTACAGTGTATTGCTGCAAGAAAAAGACCATGATTTTTGCTCTGATACGATGATAAACACATCCTATAAATAAGAAAACAAATTAAACCAACCCCAATCACCCTAAGAGAAATAAAATGCATTGGTTTCATACTAAGTTTACTTCTGCAATAGACTGGAAACAGAGGGAGAAAGTCGTGCAGAGAAAATGAAAGTTTCTGGTCTGAAAGAATGATAAAATGATAAAGGCTTAGGCGCCAGGATTGAGAAATTCAGATCAACTATGGGCAGTTTTAGGAAAAAAATAGAGGGATTTTTTTGGTAAAGCTTCTTTTAGCTGATAGAAAGCATCCTGACCTAGGGCTGCTTCTAAGAGGCTTTATTATAGATATTCACAGAAGCTGTTTGAGCCTGACTTCTGTTACACACAGTAGATATTACTGATGGTTGAACCCCACAATTTTCATTTTTCTTTAGTTTAGTGTGGATAAGCATTCAAAATGTAGTAGCTTGATCCAGTGCCAGTCTTACATGTTCTTACAGAAGTAAAAGAATTACTTTGGAGGGGTCAGTTTTTCAAAAACCTTCCTTCTCTGTCCGCAGCTGGCCCTCACTACTCACTTCTTCCAGTTCTTAATCAAAAAGGGAAAACATGCTTGACTACTGCTGCTCTTAGTCAGCGCATTGCCCTCCAAGGCAACACCACAAGTAGTGAGGTTACACATGCCCTGTTCTCACATCCCTAGGACCAGTTCTGACCTGATCTGAAGTGTATCTGGACTATCCATACCTCTTGTAACAATTTTTTTGTAAGAACAGGTTTCAGAGTAACAGCCGTGTTAGTCTGTGTTCGCAAAAAGAAAAGGAGTACTTGTGGCACCTTAGAGACTAACCAATTTATTTGAGCATAAGCTTTCGTGAGCTACAGCTCACTTCATCGGATGCCTCCGATGCATCCGATGAAGTGAGCTGTAGCTCACGAAAGCTTATGCTCAAATAAATTAGTTAGTCTCTAAGGTGCCACAAGTACTCCTTTTCTTTTTGTAAGAACAAGGTCCCTTGGGAGAGTTCTGCTCCTTCCTACTTCTAGTGGGGTCAGAAATAAGATGAGACCATTATTTCAATTGGTATGTCACCAATGTCAGTCCCAGACTTTTTCATTACCTGTACTGGAGTTTGGTCCAGGCAAAGAAGTTCACCACTGGATCTGAAATTCATCAATATTCGAGTAAGTTGAGCTCCAGTGTTCTTGTTAACACTTATTTCTAATCTCCTGGGTTTATCCCTGTTTGTTGATTCATCCAGCTCGGGTAGATATTATTTAGCTTTTTTTTTTTTTTTAAAAAAGGAGATGTCGGTCTGGGATTATTTCTGTTTTAGTCTAGAGATTTATACCGTGTTCAAATTTACAACCTGAGATCAATATTAAAATAATTAACTATTTGTCTAGTTGTCTTCATAGAATCATAGAAGATTAGAGTTGGAAGGTCTGGAGGTCATCTAGTCCAACTCCCTGCTCAAAGCAGGATTAACCCCAACTAAATCATCCCAGCCAGGGCTTTTTCAAACTGGGCCATAAAAACCTCTAAGGATGGAGATTCCAGTTTTTCCTAATATTCAACCTAGACCTCCCCCACTGCAACTTGAGACCATTGCTTCTTGTTCTGTCATCTGCCACCACTGAGAACAGCCGAGCTCCATCCTCTTTGGAAACCCCCTTTCAGGTAGTTGAATGTTGCTATCAAATCCCCCCTCACTCTTCTCTTCTGCTGACTAAATAAGCTGAGTTCCCTCCGCCTCTCCTTATAAGTCATGTGCCCCAACCCCCGAATCATTTTCGTTGCCCTTCACTGGACTCTCTCCAATTTGTCCAATTTCACTGTTAGCTCAACCTATAACTCAAGTTTTGCCACTAACCTGACTCCAACCGACACAAAAAAAATCTCTAGCTTTGGTTAAGTGGTGCTTTAAACTTGAGCTGACTGCCCTGTCACAGAGTATATGTCTGGAATCTGGAGTGTTCCTGACTCTGGAAATAGTAATGAAGTGGGGATGCAGTAGCTGGATTTACAGCAAATCATCAACTTCTCATCCAAACATTCTGCTAATCCAATCACCATGTATAGCTCCTATGTTGTTCTGAAGTAGGGTCACTCTCACCCTTCTCTCACTTGAGCTGAGCTAGTCAGGCTAACAGAGTGGAGTAACTGGAGTGTACTAATGGGAGCTTACTGCTGCAGTGAAGACAAGCCCTTAGGCTATGTCTACACTACAGAGACTAAGGGCATGGCTACACTTGCAGTTGTAGAGCACAGAGTCCTGTCCCAGATTCGCATCCCAGCATTCCCTTTGCTTCTGTCCACATCTGGCACCATCTTTCAATGGTTTTTCTACTGAGCACTCTGTCTTCCCTTTCGGTCTGCGGGAATGCAGCCCGAACTGCTTTGAAGTATGTTGACGAGTCTCGGCAGCGTGGCACATTTGGCTGTCGAGTTAGTCCTTAAGATCCAAAGTGACAGTGAGGACTCCGACGATGATATTGACTTGAGTAACGCAAACAACATGAGTTTGCTTGTGGCATTCACAGACATGCTCACCACCGTGAAACACTGCTTTTTGGCTCGGGAAACAAGCACTGAGTGGTGGGGTCACATCGTCATGCACGTCTGGGGTGACGAGCAATGGCTGCAGAACTTTCGGATGAGAAAAGCCACTTTCATGGGACTGTGTGAGGAGCTCGCCCCAGCCCTGCGGCGCAAGGACACAAGATTGAGAGCTGCCCTGCCGGTGGAGAAACGGGTCGCTATTGCAATCTGGAAGCTGGCAACTCCAGACAGCCACCAATCGGTCGCTAACCAGTTTGGAGTGGGGAAGTCGACTGTTGGAATTGTGTTGATGCAAGTTTGCAGGGCCATTAATCGCATCCTGCTCAGAAGAACCGTGACTCTGGGTAATATGCATGACATTGTGGCTGGCTTTGCACAAATGGGTTTCCCTAACTGCGGAGGGGCGATAGATGGGACACATATTCCAATTCTGGCACCAGCCCACCGAGCCTCCGAGTACATTAATCGGAAGGGCTATTTCTCTATGGTTTTCCAGGAGCTTGTGGATCACAGTGGGTGTTTCATTGACATTAACGCATGCTGGCCCAGAAAGGTGAATGACGCACACATCTTTTGTAATACTGGCCTGTTCAGGAAGTTGCAAGCCAGGACTTTTTTGCCAGACCAGAAGATTACCGTAGGGGAAGTCGAAATGCCCATTGTGATCCTTGGAGACCCTGCCTACCCTTTAATGCCATGGCTCATGAAACCCTACACAGGGAGCCTTGACAGCAGCAAGGAGTGGTTCAACAACAGGCTGAGCCAGTGCAAAATGACTGTGGAGTGTGTTTTTGGCCATTTAAAGGGTCGCTGGCTCTCTCTGTATGGGAAGCTGGACCTGGCCGATAACAGCATCCCCGCGGTTATAGCCGCATGCTGTTCCCTCCATAACATTTGTGAAGGGAAGGGTGAAAGATTCACTCAGGCATGGAACTCGGAGGTTCAACACCTGGAGGCTGAATTTGAACAGCCAGAGAGCAGGGCTATAAGAGGGGCCCAGCGCAGGGCTGTAAGGATTAGGGATGCCTTGAGGGAGCAATTTGAGGCTGAAAGCCACTAATATTTGTTGCTATGCTTGGGAGTGCAGTGCTTGTAATGCTAGGAGGTGATTGTGAGTGGTGCAGACGATGCACTGTGAAGGTTTAGGAATCACAGATTTGCGTATGTCCTGTCTGGAGTGCTGTGCAATGCGTGCTGCACTTCAGGATGACTATACTGCATGGTGATGGGGGTTGAGTGCAGAGGGTAAGGGTCGTCGTTTTCAGGGCTGGGTGGTGAAGCTACAGGTGTTGGAGGCAGCGGGTGGCAGTAAGAACCCGGAAGTTGGGGAAAGTAGTTTGGAGGTGACATGGTGGCACAAGGGAAAGAGTTTTGGGACAAGGGCTGCTAGGGGAGGAGGGGTATGGTAGTGCTCCGCATGTCTGTAAGCGCCTGGATCAAGTCCACTTGGCGCTCCATGATGCTTATCAGCCGCTGTGTGCTTTGATGCCGGCGATCCACATTCTGCTGGTGGGCCCTCCTTTCACTCTCCCGCCACTCCTGCACTTTTTATTTTCATTAGTTGAATGCTGCATGACTTCATGCAGCATGTCCTCTTTGCTTCTACGTGGCCTCTTCCTGATTCTTTGCAACCTCTTGGCCATTGATAACATGGACAGCTGAGATCTCAAGGTTGCATCTGAAAAGGCAAAATGCAACACTTAACAGAGGCAGCATTATTCACACCAGACAGAGCAATGATTTCCCCATACTCAAGGGCAAGCACAGTCTACACAATAGCATAATTTGCCTGTCCCAAAGCGAGCCCACAAAACCCATGGGAGCCCCAAAATGATGAGTAAGCACAGGGTCAAGTGTGACTGATTGTTTCACGGCTGTACTGTCCTCTGGGTTTCTATGCCTTGGGGAGAGCCAACAGTGGCAGGGGGCCCCTATACCGAACACTGTCCCCACATTTTCCACAGGAGTTGTCCTGGAAGATATCTCACTGCTGAGGGTGACCAGGGAAGCAAGGGAGGGTCTTCTACTGCAATGCAGCTTCCTCCCTGGCCCATATGCAGCTTGCCTGTGTGCAGCAATGGTCCCCCTGCCCCTCATGGCACAGTGGTACAGACAAGTTAGCCTGACTGGGACAAGGACAACAGTGGCTCTCCCGAAAAACCTGTGCAAGCGCATTGCCCAAGTTCTGGCTCAGACCTTTGAAGAGATCACTGAGGCCGATTACTGTGATGTGAGAGAGCACATCAACACCCTATTCCGTATCTAGGCATGCATGCAGCCCTAACCCTCCTCACCCCAAGAGCCCACACCGAATAACTTCCTTCCCAAAATAAAAACCGCTTACCGGGGACCTCCTCTGGTGTTTGTCCTTCCCCAAGCACCGGCTGCCGCAATTGGCTACCTTCCTCCTATCTTGAGAACAGCTCCTGGATGCATGCATCTAGGGATTCCAGGGTGTCTTCCTCCACCGGAGCACCCTCACTCCCGCTTTGCTGATCCTCCTCCTCCGCCTCCTCCTCCTACTCCTGTCTTGTTGCACTGGCCTCTGAGGTGTCCATGGTGGTACTCGACATGGAGATGGGGTCGCCCCCAAGTATCGCATCCAGCTCTTTGTAGAAATGGCAGGTCGTGGGGGCAGCACTGGAGCTTTGCGGTAGGCATTCCGCAGCTCCTTCACTTTAACCCTGCCCTGTTCTGCGTCCCGGTCATGTCTCCTTTCCAGCATGGCCCTTGATATCTGCCCGAAGGTATCGTAATTCCTGTGGCTGGAGCTCAGCTGGGACTGGACAGCTTCCTCCCCCTAAACACTGATGAGGTCCAGCACCTTGCCGTTGCTCCATACTGGGGATCGCCAGGCGCATGGAGGCATGGTCACCTGGAAAGATTCGCTGAGAGCACTCCACGCCTGGCTGAGCAAACAGGAAGGGGGTTTTCAAAATTCCCAGAGAATTTAAAGGGCGGGTCTGATGGTTGGTCACCTGGGGGCAGGGCAGTAGAGTTCAAAGTGATGACTAGAGTGGCTAGCACAGGCATTGTGGGATACTTCTGGAGGCTGATAACAGCGCAATAACAGACCAGGACGTCCACACTGGTGCCGCAGCGCTCCAGTGGTGGCACAGCAAACATTAGTCTGACTAATCTAATCGCCTTTTATGATGAGATTACTGGTTCTGTGGATGAAGGGAAAGCAGTGGATGTATTGTTTCTTGACTTTAGCAAAGCTTTTGACACGGTCTCCCACAGTATTCTTGTCAGCAAGTTAAGGAAGTATGGGCTGGATGAATGCACTATAAGGTGGGTAGAAAGCTGGCTAGATTGTCGGGCTCAACGGGTAGTGATCAATGGCTCCATGTCTAGTTGGCAGCCGGTGTCAAGTGGAGTGCCCCAGGGGTCGGTCCTGGGGCCAGTTTTGTTCAATATCTTCATAAATGATCTGGAGGATGGTGTGGATTGCACTCTCAGCAAATTTGCGGATGATACTAAACTGGGAGGAGTGGTAGATACGCTGGAGGGGAGGGATAGGATACAGAAGGACCTAGACAAATTGGAGGATTGGGCCAAAAGAAATCTGATGAGGTTCAATAAGGATAAGTGCAGGGTCCTACACTTAGGATGGAAGAATCCAATGCACCGCTACAGACTAGGGACCGAATGGCTAGGCAGCAGTTCTGCGGAAAAGGACCTAGGGGTGACAGTGGACGAGAAGCTGGATATGAGTCAACAGTGTGCCCTTGTTGCCAAGAAGGCCAATGGCATTTTGGGATGTATAAGTAGGGGCATAGCGAGCAGATCGAGGGACGTGATCATTCCCCTCTATTCGACACTGGTGAGGCCTCATCTGGAGTACTGTGTCCAGTTTGGGGCCCCACACTACAAGAAGGATGTGGATAAATTGGAGAGAGTCCAGCGAAGGGCAACAAAAATGATTAGGGGTCTAGAGCACATGACTTATGAGGAGAGGCTGAGGGAGCTGGGATTGTTTAGTCTGCAGAAGAGAAGAATGAGGGGGGATTTGATAGCTGCTTTCAACTACCTGAAAGGGGGTTCCAAAGAGGATGGCTCTAGACTGTTCTCAATGGTAGCAGATGACAGAACGAGGAGTAATGGTCTCAAGTTGCAATGGGGGAGGTTTAGATTGGATATTAGGAAAAACTTTTTCACTAAGAGGGCGGTGAAACACTGGAATGCGTTACCTAGGGAGGTGGTAGAATCTCCTTCCTTAGAGGTTTTTAAGGTCAGGCTTGACAAAGCCCTGGCTGGGATGATTTAACTGGGAATTGGTCCTGCTTCGAGCAGGGGGTTGGACTAGATGACCTTCTGGGGTCCCTTCCAACCCTGATATTCTATGATTCTATGATTCTATGATTATTCCACTCGATGAGGTGGAGTACCAGCAGCCCTGTCGCCACGGAGATGGAGCGCTCTACGTGCCTTGCCAGTGTGGACGGGGAGTGAGCTAGGGCACCCCAGGGCTCCTTTACTGCACTGTAACTCGCATACTAGCATAGCTTTGTTACCGTGGCTACACTGGCATAACCTCATAGCATAGACACGGCCTACGCTGATGGAAGGGGTTTTTCTGTCAGTGTAGGAGCACCACTTCCCTGAATGATGATAACAACATTGATGGAAGCATTCTTCCATTGTCATAACCGTGTCTACACTCGGGGTTAGATCAACATAGCTATGCTGGACAGGTGTGTGGATTTTTCAAACTCCTGAACAACGTTGCTATTGCAATCTAACTTTTACGTGTAGACCGGAGTTTTCTAATTCTAAACTCTTTGAAAATAATCAACAAAACAGGAAAAGGGGCTCAACTCTGATAAACTATCCATTGCAAGCTAACTGCCTAATGGTAGTTCTTATCAAAGTCAACTTTCGTTTCATTCTCTTGATGATTTTTTTCCAAATCTACTGAAAAGGAAAAAACAGTTTTTGTTTGTTTGTTTTTCAGAGAAAAAATGTTTTCCCTAAACTCATCTGATGGTTTGGTTTGGTTTTGTTTTCAAAAATGGGACCCCATTCTGTTGCTTACTAATGGGGATATGGTTTGCACATTATGCTGCTGACAGGCTACTCCAGTATCTATAATGTCCCTGTAGAGAGAATCAGCAAGTCAGAGTCACAGACTTCACCTTCAGCATGAAGTATAGTAGTAACAAGAGCTCTGTTATAATAAGCACATTCTTCAAATACAAAGCTGAGTCTGGAGACGCTGTTTTAGAATGTTTTAGTTCAGCAGATGTTTCTATTCAATATCAGAAGTGCCTCAGTTCTTTGAATGATCAGGGAATTAAATGGCTTCCTTAAAATCTGCAGAATGGATGTTTAAAATAACACAGCAATATTTCACTTGTAATGTACCTTTTAGTGTCAGCTTAGGCATGTGGAGGAATCTTATATTGTTGTGGTGGTTTCCTTTTGAAACCAGCGATTGCTGATTGTTAGAAAGAGTATTGTTCTTGGTCTTTTTCTGATGAAACAAACAAAGGCTCTAAAGGTCTGTGTTTAAACACTGTATTATTTACATTTCACTTAATGCAAGTATTTTGTATAACTGGTAGCAGGGTAACAGAGAAACTGATACTTTTTACCCTTTGAAGAACACTGGTGATGCAGAGACAAAATCCTATTATTCAAAAGGAAGCGTGAGCACTTTGTTGCACATAGTGGTTAATGTCTATTAAGTTAAATGTTTCAGGGGTGATTGCAAAGGTGCCTGGTTATCTGCAATGCACATACTGTTGGCTGCAAGCATTGAGTCAGCAATTAATACAGAATTGCAGACGTCTCTACTCATGGAGCAGAATTATGCATCTCTGAACATTTTCAAACTTGCTTGTCTTTCCCTTTGTTAATTAGCAGATTGGCGTGCACAAGAGTTGGATAAGTGGCCATGTGTTGTTCTAACTCCTCATTCTACTTGTTTTAGGGTCCTGGGAGACCATAATATAGACAGAAATTGACTTACAGTGCCAATGACTTTTTCAAGAGTAGTGAAAAATCTTTATTACATATTTATGCAGCATCAGTAATCCCAAGGAATCCAAAAGCACTTTAGAAAATACACATAGAGCAACATCATTTCACCCAACACTGATGTCCCACCACTTTTTATGAGTGTACAGAAACACTCCATAGCACTTTAGGATAGGAAGTGAACAGGGAAACCAGATCTATTTAGACTTTCAGAAGAAAGGTTAGATGGACAGACTGTAATGACATATTCTGGAATTTGGCCAGGAAAACTATGTTTAACACCCCTGGTCTTCTGAAAAGTTCTATGTGATCTTTCATGACCAGAAGTGATCAAGAAATCAGTTTTATGTCTCATCCAAAATGGAAGTACCTCCAGCAATATAGAGTTACCTCAAACCATGTTGGGAAATGGGTTTGATACTGACTCAAAGGGATCTGTGTCAATTTACATCAGCTGAGAGTCTGGCTCCATTGATTTAAATGGAATTACTCCTAATTCATATTAGCATAAATGAGAGAAGAATTAGACCCAAGGTTTTCTTGCTTTCCTTCTTGGGGAGAGGCAACTCACTCATGAGACCCTAGCTCATTTGTTAGGTATTTCCAGAGCAGAATAAAAGTTGTGCCAAATGTTGGAAATCACATGTGGTCTGAGCTCAGAAACCAAAAACTATTTCATTAACAAGCATATAAAGTTTACTGAAACTTGAACCATGATCACACAAGGGACGACCTGGTGCCCCATTTACCATGTTATGTAGCCTCTTTGACATTTCCTCAAGGACTTTCTGGCTGTATTTGTTCAAGCCATTCTGTGACACACGGATTTGTATCATATCTATTTGGAACTACAAGGCCAATGCAAACACACAACACTACACACTTGTTTCTGGGGAAATTTAAAAAGACTGAATTTATATTAACTATAAATTACTGAGAAAACTGTCACATATTGTAAAAGAAAGAAAGAAAGAAAGAAAGAAAGAAAGAAAGAAAGAAAGAAAGAAAGAAAGACTTCATGATAATGTTCTTACTGAAATAGCCAATTTTCCATTAATGTTTAAATGGAAGTGAAGAACTACTCTGAGCAATCCTATGTTGTTTCAAACACGTGTTTTGCATACTGCTAATCTTTTCAATGTAAAAAATAATGCTGGGGATTTGACTTTAAGGGAATTAATTCCAGCAAAATTCAGTGGCAGTTGGATCCCTAACTGTCTCTTCTGACAATTTTTAGTGTTGTAGTTGTTTTGGTCCCAGGATATGAGAGAGACAAGGTGGGTGAGATAATATCTTTTAGTGGACCAACATCTGTTGGTGGAAGGACAAGCTTTCAAACTTCACAGAGCTTTTCCTCAGCTCTGGAGAAGATAATCAAAGTGCCTGAGTTTACATACAAGGTGGGACAGATTGTTAAGCATAAGGGGTTCACACATACTGGACTTAAAATGAAGTGGACGGTTAAGGGTTAGCAGGTGGTAGGGTGTGTTACAAGCTGTTGTAATGAGCCATAAAATCGTGTTTCTGTTAAGTCCAAGATGTTGTGCAAGTTTCTTTTGAATGTTTATCACTATCATCTCAAATGAATTCACATAGAAAAATGATAAAAAAAATACCCTATCACCTCTGGGTGAACACTTTTCACAAAGCGATGACTCCATATCTGACGCCTCAGTCCTCGTCCTCAAATGAAACCTGCAGATCCACTTCAAGAGACAAGTCTGGGAACTCATAAGTCTTCGGGACACTATGGGTATGTCTACACTTCAGTGAAGATGCTGCTACACGACAGGACAGCTTCTCCCATTGGCGTAGTTAATCCACTTCCATGAGAGATGGTAGGTATGTAGACTGGAGAAGCCCTCCTGTTGACATAGCATTTTCTACACCAGGGTATAGGTCAGTATAACAGCATTGCTCAAGGGTGTGGAGTTTTCACACCTCTAGGCAAATGTATTTACACCTTTGTAAATTTAGAGTGTAGACCTAGCCTAAAAACCATGGACTTAACAGAGACACTGGTTTTATGGCTCATTACAAACAATTTGTAACACACCCTACTGCCTACTAACCCTTAATTGACCACTTCATTTTAAGTGCAGCATGTGTGAACCCCTTATGCTTAACAAGCTGCCCCACCTTGTATTTAGCTCAGACACTCTGGTTACTTTCTCCAGACCTGCGAAGAGCTGGAAGATAATTAAAAGGAAAAAAAAACGGTTTATGTCAAAGTCTATAAAACTCAGCTTTAAGGAAGAAGGTTTTAATTTACAAACGTTTTTTTTTTCTCTGAGTGTCTGAAATGCCTGTTAGAAAAGTAAATAGATCAAGAGAGCATTTGGCATTTTGAACAATTTTATTACTTGAGATCTGCCCCAGAGGAAAAAAGCAGGTCCTTTAGACTTGTTGAAGGTTTTTACAGATCAGTTTGTAGCCAAAGCTCCAAGATGTTTTCCATTCCTAGATTCCCTATACTCTCTATCTCCTTCCCCATTAGGCCTACTCCTGCTGACTGCATTATCAAATTTTCCCAGAAATGCATACATCAGTCAGAATCTTATCTAAGAGTGAGACAGTTATCTTAATCCCTGACATGGAGCTGGAGGTGAGTGTAGCAGGTCTGTGGTATCCTCTGATTTCAGAAGTTCTAAGGTCGCTTCTGAACTTGGTTTTTCCTCACCTGCCTTTGTGTTTTGTGTCCTTCAATGGATTAAAAACAGGAAGAATTGGTATCCTTTTAAAAATATTTTTTAATGTAACTAAAAGTGAACTATTTGTGGAAAGTATTATCTAGTGGCAGGAGTTGTGTCTGAATTCTTTGGGCCTAATTCTGCTTTTGTTTACATGAGTGGAAATTCAGAATAACTTCAGGAAGCTCAGAGGAGTTGCTCCAGAGTGACATTCATTCAAATGAGAGCAGAATGTAGCACTTTGGTTCCGTTATTCACAGTCCTCAGTTTAGTCACCTGTAAAATGTGCATTATGATACATATTAACTTCACAGTTATTTTATGTGGTGAAGGACCTGATTCTGACCTCATTTACACTGTTATAAATCCGGAGCCAATAGAGTCATACCGGAGTAAAGAGTCCAATTAGGCCATCACTGCTTGTAAAGTGCTTTGTGACCCCCACGTGAGAGATTCTATAGCATACAAAGGACTAGAACCTGAACTCACTTGCTGCACTATACACCTTGAATAGCTCCACTCCAGATTTACATCACTGTAAATGAGATAATGTTTTAGCTTAAAGATATTATTTGTCCGTAAGTTTAGACAGGTGCGTGTGACAAAATGACAATGTTCATTTTTACGTGACATATGTGAGGCACTGTCCCAGATTGAGGTGTCAGTAAAGGAGGTTTTGGATCAAATTGATAAATTAAACACTAACAGGCCACCAGGACCAGTTGGTATTCACCCAAGAGTTCCAAAGGAACTCAAAGATGAACTTGCAGAACAACTAAATGTGGTATGTAACCTATCACTTAAATTAGCTTTTGTACCAGATGATTGGAGGATAGCTAATGTGACACCATTTTTTTTTAAAAAAGGCGCCATTGGTGATCTTGCCAATTACAGGCCAGTAAGCCTCACTTCATTACCAAGCTAATTGGTTGATACTGTAGTAAAAAACAGAATGATCAGACACATAGATGAACTTGATTTGTTGGGGAAGAGTCAACACGGCTTTTGTAAAGGGAAATTATGCTTTGCCAATCTATTAGAATTATTTGAGGAGGTCAACAAACATGTGGACAAGGGTGATCCAGTGGATATAGTGTACTTGCACATTCAGAAAGCCTTTGACAATGTTCCACACCAAAAGCTCTTAAGCAAATTAACCAGTCATGGGATAAGAGAGAAGGGTAGAAATAAATGGTCAGTTTTCAGAATGGAGAGAGGTAAATAGCGGTGTCCCCAGGGATCTGCACTGCCATCAGTGATGTTCAACATATTCATAAATGATCTGGAAAAAAGGGTAAACAGTGAGGTGGCAAAGTTTGCGGATACAAAATTACTCAAGATAATTAAAAAGCAGACTGCAAAGAGTTACAAAGGATCTCACAAAACTAGGTGACTGGGCAACAAAATGGCAGATGAAATTCAAAGTTAATAAATGCAAAGTAATGCACATTGCAAAACATAATCCCAATTATACACACAAAAGGATGGGGTCTAAATTAGCTGATACCAGTCAAGAAAGAAATTTTGGCGTCACTATGGGTAGTTCTCTGAAAACATCTGCTCAATGTGCAGTGTCAGCCAAAAAGACCTAAGAGAATATTAGGAACCATTAGGAAAGGGATAAATAATAAAACAGTAACTATCATAATGCGTCTATATAAATCCATGACATGCCCACACCTTGAATTCTATGTGCAGTTCTGGTCATCCCATCTCAAAAAAATATATTAGAATTGGAAAAGGTACAGAGAGAGGCAAAAAAAAAAAAAGATTAGGGCTATGGAACAGCTTCCATATGAAGGGAAATTAAAAAGTCTTGGACTTTTCAATTTGGAAAGTCTAAAGGGGAATCTGATAGAGGTCTGTAAAACTAAAGTTTGGAGAATGGTTTGGAGAAAGTGAATAAGGAAGTGTTATTTACTCCTTCATAAAACCCAAGAACCAGGGATCACCCACTAAAAATAATAGGCAGCAGGTTCATAAAACAAAAGGAAGTACTCCTTCGCACAATGCACAGTCAACCTGTGTAACTCATTGCCAGGGGATGTTGTGAAGGGCAAAACTATAACTGGGTTCAAAAAAGAATTAGATAAGTTCATGGAGGATAGGTCCATCAATGGCTATTAGTCAATCACTTGATGATTACCTGTTCTGTTCATTCCCTCTGGGCCACCTGGCACTGGCCACTGTTGTAAGTCAGGATACTGGGCTAGATGGACCTTTGGTCTTATCCAGTAGGGCCATTCTTATGTTCTTACGATGGTAAGGGATGCAACCCCATGCGCCGTTGTCCCTAAGCCTCTGACTTTCAAGTGTTGGGACTGGATGACAGGGGATGGATCACTTGATGATGATCTGTTCTGTTCATTCCCCTTGAATCCTATGGCATCGGCCACTGTCATAAGACAGGATACTGGGCTAGATGGAGCTTTGGTCTGACCCAGTATGGCCACTCTTATGTTCTTGTATTCATTAGAACTAATGAAGTGCTGTAGAAGATTCTCCCGTGAAGCTCTGCCACTACACCTTCATCGTGAGTGTAATATTTCTACCATTTCAGTCCAAGTGTGGGGAGGCTGCTGTACAACTTTGCTAAGGCACCATAATCTTGTCATGTAACTTTACAGACCTGGAAGAAACTGTGTGGTTTATATCTACAGCAATGACAGCCTCATCTTCCTCTGTTAACTAAGTAAGTTTTGATCATACCACATGCCCCCAGGGGTGAAAGGCCAGTGAACTATCCCACTGGACTATTTAGCCCTAGCATTCAGGATTCCAGTGGGATACAAAAATGGGCAATTGATCTCTTCAGGGCTTTCTTTAAGAGACTACAGTCCATGTACTTTAAAGTGGATTTCTGTGGAACTTATTATTTCAGATACATCAGAACTTGATTTTCAGATAATCAACTTCAAGAGTAAAAGATTTCTGATTTAGAAAATATTAGTAATATCATTGCCATGTTAGAATGGATCAGGATAAAATTTGCATGTTGTTCCTTTTAAACATAGCTTGCTCAGATCATGCAATATTAAAGAATTAAAATACAACTCATCTGGACCCATTGTTACTGCAACAATTCATTAAACTGTCCAGGTGTAAAATGTGAGTGATTTGATGGCTCAGGGGATTGCTAATAGCATATGGAGTCTTTCACCTCTAGCTTGCTGGTGTGAATCCAGCCTAGGTCAGTAGTCAGCAATCTTGAGTTGTTACCATGTAATGATTCTTCAGTGGCTAATGGGTTGTGGTTTCAGTCCAGTTGCCAGGTGTTTACATCACAAAATTTGCCTACCACATACAGCACCTGTCTTGACCATCTCAGCAGAGTGGCTGAGCCGTAAAGGAGCAAGTAAACTGAACTTTCCCCTTATCTTTAGTGGTCCCAGGTTTGAGGCATACTGGGAAAACAGTGTGGTAAAACTCATACAGTGGCCAGCTGTCCCCGTCCGCTGGGTCACAGAAAAAAAAATGAAGACTAATTTCTAAGGGTTTCAATCCACCGTCTTTCACAAACACTAAATTAAGTAATAAATACATCAATAAACTGCTGTATGAATAAATTTAGGCTGGGAATTAGATGAAGGGTTTCTAACTCTCAGAGTAGTGAGGTTCTGGAACAGTCTCCCATAGGAGTGGGGTCAAAAAAACCCAACTGGTTTTAATATGGAGCTTTATATGTTTATGAATGGGATTATATGATGGTGGGATGCATGCGATAGCAGGGGTCTGGCCTTGATGATCCAGGAGGTCCCTTCCAGCCTTATGCCCTGTGTTCCTACAATTCTGTTTTCTGTGTCCTCACCTCACCATATGCGCGTAATCTTACTACCTGTTTGCTCAGGGAAAGAACTGGGAGGCATTTCAACATGGAAGGCCCTATAGAAAGAAAGACACACTCTGCTCTCTCGCGTGGGAAAAACATGCAGGTAATTTGCCTCAGTTGTTGATGAAACTAGAATTACAGTATTTGGTTGCTGGAAGTTGAAGAAGCAAAACTATAATCCTAAAACAGTAACCAAGGGGCAAGATATGATACATTTACTGGCTGGCACCAAATCTAAACTCATTTTCTTTAGATCAATGCAAATATTTCACTCTTCTCGGGAAGTATTGAAGGTTCTTTTAAACATATATATATTTCTAAGTCACCAGGCAAGCACTCTGCCCTGGAGTGTTGCTGCCACTGATTTGGGATTGGGCCATTCTTGCTGCTTTGATATAACGTAAATTTCTGTGTAGCAGGTGGTCTTTCCTGCTGTTTACAGTGCAGCTATGGGAGGTCTGTCAGATGTAACAGCTCTTCCTTATCTGCATGGAATCTGGGTAAATCACAATGGAACAGATGGAAATATAGTCATGTATTCCACCCCACCTCTCAGGAGCAGCTCATAACATTCCACAAGCATGCCCCACTCACCAAAAGAGAGGGAAAAAAATCTGATAGATTGGTTTCCCAAATGCTAGGGGATAATCACTTTGTTTATACATAACTCTAAATATGGGCATTAGGAAAAGAAAACAAAACCAGCAAACAGTTTAAATGATCACAGCTGCTCTGTATGTGTATTTTACAATTACATTCCAGATTTCAGTAAATTAATGCTAGGAAACTGGAAATTATCCCCTAATCCACTGTGCCAGTTCCAAGTAAACTTATTTTTTTTATGCTAGAAGCTGATAAACCCCACCCACCACAATTTTTAAAAGTATCATTTTGTTGAGTCCCATGAGACACTTGTTGGGGTTCTTGCCTACAAGAACTGCCACTCTTTTTGGAGGTTCTTGACACACAAAGGCCTGCATTTGTAATAATCCTCATCACCCCCAAAGGGTTAGATGGACTGAAGAGCTTTTTCACTTTTTAAATCATACTGAGAATTCCAGATTAGTAAAAATTATAATTAACAAAAGCTAACACTTACATGCTGAACCTCTGAAACAAAGTTTATTTGATGGAACATGGATCAAGTGGATCAGCTGATTAAAAACCAGTAATTTTTTTTTAATACCAATGGGCCAAACTTTCAAAACAGCTGTGTTACCATTTAAGCACAAAATAAGTGGTTACGTTAAAGAAATCTCAACAGACTAGGTACAGAAGCTTTTGGGAAAATTCAGCCCTTATTTAGGCACCTAACAGGGATTTGAGTTCTTTTAAAAATGTGTCTGGCTACATAAATTGATTAAAAACCTACCCTGCCACAACTCTGCCCTCCTTTCTTAATTTTTATCTCTGTTCCCACTCTCAATTAGTCTCACTTAATGGTTACACAAGGAAAGAATTTGTACTGCTGGCAGTTCTATATATCTATCTATAGTGATTAAAAACATTCATAACTATAATGCTATATATGTATTTTAAGTAATTCACTCTTACAACATCCCCAGGAGGAAGAAGAACAATGAGCCTGTGATTATGGAACTAGCCTTAGACTCTGGAAACCAGGATTCAAGTGCTGCTTCTACCATAGACTTCTCCTGTAGGACCTCTTGTGAAAATCAGCCTCAGTTCCCCATCTGTAAAATGTGGATAATAGCACTTCCCAGCCTCACAGGGGGTTTTGAGAATAAATAAACTAAAGACAGTGAGGTGCTCAGATGATACAGAAATGGGGGCCTAATATAGATAGTTATTGTTTGACTTAAGAAGGATTTCTATCCACCTTTAATGGACGCAGTGGTCTCTTGAACTGTGACCATTGCTTATTATATTAATCACAATTGTCTCATTCTTACCCTGTGCTCTGTTATCTGTTGTATTCACCTGTTGCTCCTGCTGGTAACTATGAGAAAGACACATCTATGTTAGTTACTTTTTTATTGGTAACCAGCAGGAATATCTTTTCATTATGTGTATGTTCAGTGCTAGCACAATCGGGTCTTGATCCTTTACCGGAGTGTTTACATAAATAATAATATTAGCAGTAATGATGATAATTGAGTTTCAGTTTCATATGCAAAACCAGGAAAACAATGAATAATATTTTGTACATATATATTGCGTCTTTTGCATATTATACCAAGATGCACACAACACAGTAGAATTCAGGCTTATTTCATGTCTGGACTACTGGGATTCCTGTGTCAGCTACTTGTAATGCAAAGCCCTCTCTTGAATGTAAAATCTTCCCTTCAGACATTCTTTCATTCAGTGAACTGTTTCCATTAATTAAAGGTAGCATGACAAAATCTCTGTGTTGTCCAAGTGAAAAACCACAAACCCAAAACTGGAAGTGTTTTAGTAATTCCAAGTTCTTCTTTGGAAGGCTACTTAAGTTTGGTCTTTGTTCCAAGAGTATAAGAAATGAATAGAGAAGCACCCACATCTAGCATTCTGTTCATTGGAATATAGCATAAGGAGAAGTACTGTATGATAATGAAAACATTGCACTTCAAAAAGAAGTGAAATTCATTGGCTATTCTCATATAAAACTCAAGGATCTTCTATTCCAACTAAAAACACAGCTGTTAAGTAAAGGTGCAGGTTGTGTGTCACATGAGCTTTAATTAACCTCTGTATGAATTATTTAGGATTAATGCATGATGCTTTGGAGGGTAAACAACACCTTCTGAAGGCAGTTAATATTTTAAAGTAAGGGCACCAGTCTGTGCTGTCATTCTCTGCACTAATTATTTCCCCTCCCCTGCAGAGCTCAGTTTATGCAAGGTTATCAGGAAGGATGTTGTTAACAGAGGCAGTATGATCCACTGGTTAGAAGAGGGTCAGGATAATTGGATTCTGCTATTCCCTGGTTTCTGCTATTGATTCACTGTCGGATCTCGGGAAGTAGCTTAACTTTTCTGATCTCAGTTCAGGAAAGCACTTAAGTATGTGTTTCACTTTAAGCATATGCTTAAAGTTAAGCACATGTTGTCCAGAATAAGGTTTCTTTCCTGAACTGGGGCATCTATGCTTCAGTTTTCCCATATTTAAAGTTGATATCATTATCTCTACTCCACAAGGCTGTTGTGAAGATTAATTACTATTTAAAAGTTGTTTTGAGATCCTTGGACAAAAGATCTTGTATTAATTGTGTCATGCAGCTAAGCAATTACATACCAGGACAAAGAACTTGACTGCTATGAGATCACTTTGCCAAGAAAACACTGCAAATTGCACCAGACTGTGCACAAGATCTGAAGTAACTCCATGGACTTGAATGGAGCATACACAGCAACATTGAAAAATCTGGCTGCTTCTGGTTAGGTGACAAAATATGTGCCTATCTTTAGGCACCCCAGTTAGAAATTTTGATCTAAATCACTTCCTCAAAGTTTAACGGCATATCTCTGAAATAGTCAGGAGAGGAACCCAGTTTGGGGCCTATAAACAATGGCAATGGACCCAGAGATAGATTGACAGGGATTGCATTACAAATGAAACATATAGGTAGATATGTTAGGTTTTCTGTGTCCTCTTCCTGTACTTTAACCATTAAACACGATTCATCTCTAAGTCAACAGATATAAGGAAATGTTGGGTAAAAATAAGAAGGAGTCTGGTGGCACCTTAAAGACTAACAGATTTATTTGGGCATAAGATTTTGTGGGTAAAAAAAAACACTTCTTCAGATGCATGGAGTGAAAATTACAGATGCAGGCATTATGAAGAGAAGGGAGTTACCTCACAAGTGGAGAACCAGTGTTGACAGGGCCAATTCAAAAACGCTGGGTACAAATGTTTGTTTGAAAAACATCAATCCCAGTAAAATAGCAGCCTAGCCGAGAGGCAGATAAAAGTTAGCAAGTACTGCTTCTGCATGTCGTATCCAACTTAAAAATATTGTTGTGTCTGCACTTGAGCACTTCAGTGTGATGTCCAACTAATTTATCAGGGCCACTAAAATACAATTTGCTGAAAGTTGAAATCTTTTCCTTTGCAGACCGCCCAATTAGTTTTTTATGTATGGGGCTTTCAAGTTATTTAAATCATGACCTAGACAAGATTTGCCTGGCAGTGTGAACTGTGATGTATATTAGGGAAAAGCAGCACACTGATGAATGCAAGGTTTGAGACAGGTATCCACAAAATGCTTACGGATAAAATTTGATGTCTTCCATTGTTGTTTACAGTGTTGCTGTAGCTGTGTTTGTCCCAGAGTATTAGAGAGACTAGGTGGGTGAAGTAATATCTTTGACTGGTACAAGAGACAAGCTTTTGAGCTGCATAAGGACAGCTCACCCACCTTGTCTTTATTGTGGACAAAATACATCTAAAATCTTTAACAAACTGTTCTTGATCTCTCTAGTCCAGCTGATTTCATTTTTTTCCCCATTGATTAAACCATCCATCCGTCCTTTAATGGAATCTTGCACTGTCCAAGAAATTCATGGCTCTGTAGCTCCCCATATCTCTGGCTGTTTTGCTGACAGAGGAAGGCTATAAAGCTCTTGCACAGCTTATGTCACACTGTAGCTGACTCCATTGTCTAAACAAGAGAGAAAAGAATTCCCCTTAATGATAAAACTTATATGTTCTTCTTCTTTAGATGTTGTAGACTTTTCTTATTAGGAATTCAGTCTGTCAGAAGAAACAAAGTCCATGTGAAGAAAGTTTTATTGGCTCTGTGTTATGTTACGGTATTTTTATTAGATGGTGACATTCCTGAGACAGCACCTGCTGTGTGGATTTGGGCTGTTATCCAGAAAAGAAATAAAAAAGAAATGCGTGGTATAAATGTGAGTGGCAATGGGCTTGCCTTGCTGTAACAAAAGCCCACACGACAGAACAGTTGGAAAGTTAGAGTGAATCATAGTTTCTAAGCATTGGGGATAAATATATTTATAAGTGGCATTGTTATCGCCATAGCTTTTGGAGCAACAAAGATATAAAATGTCTCTCCTACAGCTGCTCTTCTTTCCTCTCCAAATGCCATTTTCTGCACAGTATGGATGGAAACAGAAAACTTTTCCTTCTCCAACATCTATGAATTTGTTAGGTCTCTCCAGCCCAATCTCCTGCCAATGCAGCAGAATCTGAAGTGAGTGAGGGCCAAATTCTGCTCTCTATTACACTCATACAAATCTGGAATAGCTCAAAATTGGCAGTTTATGGATGTATCCAAAAGTAGAATTATACCCAGAGATATTCTGGGCTTCCAGGATTGGAATTGAGGGTTCACTCTACAAAACCAAAGAACTTCATGAATCTGAACAAATTTGTGCCATAATCTAAAAAATCATTTCCAATGTGTCAGTTCTCCCCCTCTCATACTAGAAGAGAGATCTGGATATATGGTCATATCCTAAAAGACAGCTCATAAAATCAATAGGCTAAGAAGCTGTAAAACAGTTGAAAGGACTACAGAGGCATTTCAGAGTTGCAAATTCTGAGGCGTGTTTTGTTTTGTGGGGGAGGGTGAGTTGGTTGATTAGTTGGATTTTTCTCCCTTTCAAATCCGTAGGAAATGTACCTAGAATTCACTCTGATTTGGTAAAGACAAGTTGCATTTGTAAAAAACACCCAACCCCTCTGGTCCTTTAAGAAGGGAGAAGAAGTGTTGATTATGAATCTATTGTCTAGCAATGGGACTCACCTCTCCTTTCTCTGTACCACCCAATAAACCCCCTCTCAACTTTCTAGCTTTCATCAAGTTTTCAGAATGGCAACATTTCAGTCTTTGAGCCATATGTCTGTTTAAGTTCAGGGGTGTTGATTTTATGGGATTCAACCACATGACCCTAAACTGCTGGGAGGCAAGTATGTAAATCCACAATGCTTTGATGGGAGACTAGACTTCAAGAGAAGGATACAGGTCACTTGTTCTTGAAGTGATATCCACAGCCCTGTACTGGACATGTCACTCCACTCAAGTTTGTTGAATACAGTCTGGGCTATGCAGTTTCTTAGGAGGAAGAATGGATATTTCAGGTAAAATGAACAAACAAATCATATTATTGTTATTTATTTGAAGCAGCACCCTCTTTGTACTATGCATTTTCCAAAAACTCAAAAAGGACCTCACATTGAGAAGCTTTCAATCTCTGGTCTGGTCCTTGGAAATCCTTTAGCTGTGCACAGCAGATGCGTAAAGTTATTATGCCAATAGATGTGAGGCAAGTATAGTTAAATGATAGGCATATATTTCTTCACATAGTTTTAGGAAACCTTAAGTCTGCAAAAGCGAGTAAGATAAAAACAAGAAGGCAGTTTCTCAGCTGGTGTAAATTTACACCACCTGAGACTCTGTCCCTAGTAGTGGGCTGTGGTGGAGTGTGGGTGTTTCTGAAGAGACAAGTTAATGAGGTGCATAGTTATGTGCTCCCCACTTATTCTTTACTCTTGTTGCTAGGCAGGAGAGGTATTAGTGGGAACAGAGGTGCACTCTTGATAATGCAGGATCACCATCATCTTTTCACTTCCTGTCCGGCTGACCATATTTTACATGCAACCCTCTGCATCTGCACTGAGCAGGATCTATCCCTGAGGGCTATTCTGTAAACATTATTCTAAAATCTGGGATGTATTATGTGGGGAGGAAGGAAAGGTAAGTGGAAATAGGATTCTCAGTATATTTGGCATAACCCTTAAATATCTCCCCAGCATCAATCCAAGAGGGTTATTTCTAGAACTGGATCAGATTTTGAGAATCTTAAAAGCCCCAAAATATCTTTCTTAAAAATAGAGTGCTTGTGATTAAACCCTGGAATCAATTCCATTGATTCAATTATTGAAGATAACTGAACACTAATGGTTTTTTATGTTCCTTAACCCCTCATTTACATAACAGAATGGATATTAATACTGTCTATCTCTCTGTGGAGAACTTTTCTGACTGAGATGGTGAAAATGTGACTTTTCTTTCCTGTTTCAAAGGATCAGTAGTACAGAAATTAAACTATATTTTCTCTACCTAATTTCTGTCCCTTTCTTTCTTCTGGTCAAGAATGTTCTGAGCCATGGGTTCATGACAGTGTGGCCTTAGCTATGGGTCTCTTGCTTTTGGGAAAAAAGAGGGATAGATCTATTCCTATTCTATTACTTAAATTAGTGATGAGTAACCCTCAAAAGATTCAGTGACTCCTCTGTCATGTGTGTTGTATTTTGCATCCTGTGACCTGAACAAGAGCTCTGTGTAGCACAAAAGCATGTCTCTTTCACCAACAGAAGTTGGTCCAATAGAAGATATTACCGCACCCACCTTGTCTCTCTTGCATCTTGTGCAGTCATTTATGCAGACAATTGGGATGAAATGCAACACTGTTTTACAAAAGGCAGATTTTGCCAGACCAACCTGATCTCTTTCTTTGAGAAGATAATTGATTTTCTAGAAAAAGGAAACGTGGTAGATTTAAACTATCTGGATTTCAGTAAAGCATTTGATACAGTTCTAAATGGGGAATTATTCATTAAATTGGAGAAGATGGGGCTTAATATGAGAATCAAAAGGTGGATAAGGAACTGATTTAAGTGGCTTACAGTGAAATGTGAACTGTCCGGCTGGAGGGAGGTTACTAGTGAAGTTCCTCAAGGATCGATCCTGGGACCAATCTTTTTTAACATGTTAATTAATGACCTTTGCACAAAAAGTGGGAGCTTGCCAATAAAATTTGTGGAAGAGGACCAGAATATCATACGAGAAGATTTAGATGACCTTGAAAACTGGAGTAGTAAAAATGGGATACAATTTAATAGTGCAAAAAGGGACTAATAAAAAGAATTTTTGCTGTAAGCTGGGGACTTACTAGTTACAAGTGCCAGAGGAGAACAACCTGGATGTATTTGTTGATCACAAGATGACTATGAGCTGCCAATGTGATGTGGCCATGAAAAAGGCTAATGCAATCATAGGATGCATTAGGTGAGGTATTTCTAGTAGAGACAGGGAAGTGTTAGTACCATTATTCAAGGCACTGGTGAGACCTCATTCAGAATACTGTGTGCAATTCTGGTCTCCCATGTTTAAGAAAGATGAATTCAAACTGGAACTGACACAGAGAAGGACTACTAGGATGATCAGAGGAATGGAGAACCTACCTTATGAGAGGAGACTTGGCTTGTTTAGCCTAACAAAGTGAAGGCTGAGGGGAGATATGACTGCTGTCTATAAATACATCAGAGGGATAAACACCAGGGAGGGAGAGGAGTTATTTAAGTTAAAGACCAATGGTGGCACAAAAACTAATGGATATAAACTGCCATCAACAAGTTTAAGATTGAAATTAGATGAAGGCCTCTAATAATCAGAGGAATGATGGGGAGTAGTGGGTGCAAAAAACCTAACTTGTTTCAAGACTTAGCTTGATAAATTTATGGAGTGGATGATATGATGAAGTTGCGTACAGTGGCATATGGCCCTCCCCAACTGCGATTAGCAAATATCTCCAATGGCTGGAGATTGGGCCCTGGATGGGGAGGGATCCGAGTTACACCAAGAACAGATAAAAATCAGACCAACCTAATACCTTTCTTTGACAGGATAACAAACCTTTTGGATAGTGGGGGAGTGGTAGATGTGGTATATCTTGACTTTAGTAAAGCTTTTGATACTGTCTTGCATGACCTTCTCATAAATAAACTACAGAAATACAACCTAGATGGGTACATAATTGGCTGGAAAACCATTCCCAGAAAGTATTATCACAGTCAATCTGGAAGGGCATATTGAGTGAGGTCCCGGCAGGGATCAGTTCTGGGTCTGGTTCTGTTCAATATCTTCATAAATGATTTAGATAATGACATAGAGAGTACACTTATTAATTTTGCAGACAATACCAAGCTCAGAGGGGTTGCAAGTGCTTTGGAGGATAGGATTAAAATTGATCTGGACAAACTGGAGCAATGGTCTGAAGTAAATAGGATGAAATTCAATAAGGACAAATGCAAAGTACTCCACTTAGGAAGGAACAATCAGCTGCACACATACAAAATGGGAAATGACTGTCTAGGAAAGAGTACTGTAGAAAGGGATCTGGGGATCATAGTGGATCACAAGCTAAATATGAGTCAACAGTGTAACATTGTTGCAAAAAATGCAATAATTCTGGGGTGTATTAGCAGGAGTGTTGCAAGAAACACACAAGAAGTAATTCTTGGCTCTTCTCTGAGCTAATTAGACCTCAGCTGGAGTATTTTGTCCAGTTCTGGGCATCATATTTCAGGAAAGATGTAAACAAATTGGCGGAAGTCCAGAGAAAAGCAAGAAAAAAGATTAAAGTTTTAGAAAACATGACCTATGAGGGAAGATTGAAAATGGGTTTGTTTAGTCTGGAGAAGAGAAGACTGAGAGAGGGGATATGATAACAGTTTTCAAATATATAAAAAGTTGTTAAAAGGAGGAGGGAGAAAAAATATTCTCCTTAACCTCTGAGGATAGGACAAGAAGAAATGGGCTTAAATTTCAGTAAGGGTGGTTTAGGTTGGACATTAGGAAAAACTTCCCATCGGGGTGATTAAGCACTGGAATAAATTGTCTAGGGAGGCTGTGGATTCTCCATCACTGGAGATTTTTAAGAGCAGGTTAGACAAACACCTGTCAGGGATGGTCTAAATAATACTTATTCCTGCCATGAGTGCAGGGGACTGGAATAGATGACCTCTCTAGGTCCATTTCATTCATACCATTCTGTGATTCTTTCCCAGGTATCTGGCCCACATGCTCAGGGTCTATCTGATTGCCATATTTGGGGTCAGAAAGGAATTTCCATCAGGTTAGTTTGGCTGACACCCTGGGTTTTTTTTTTTTTTTTTTTTTTTGCCTTCCTCTGCAGCATGGGGCACAGGTCACTTGTTGGTTTTTACTAAAGTAAATGATAGATTCTCTGTCATTTGAAATCTTTACATCAAAAATGTGTGGACTTCAGTAACTCATCCCAGAAGTTATGGGCCTGTTGCAGGAGTGGGGGGTGAGGATCTGCAGCCTTTGATGTTCATGATGTCAGACTAGATTATTATGATGGTCCCTTCTGACCTTAAAATTCTATGAGTCTATGCCATGCACAGTGTGTGCAAAACACTGCAGAATCAGAATTCATGGGGATAAATGATTCCCCAAGGTGCAAGGCAATGAAGACCCAGACCCTCAGAATTCCAGTTTGGTTCTGGTAAGCATCCTATGCATCTTGTTTATCTTCACCTCTTGAGTCTTCTAGATCAGACTTTCCTGGAAGATTTCCAGAAGTTAGCAGGAAATGTGGCCTGGTGGTTGGTGCACAAGTGTAGGAATTTGGAACTCCTGGGTTCACTTAAGCTCTTGGTGTCTGTTTTCTGGAACGTGGGGATATTAATACTAGTTTGCCCATCAAAGGGTCATTATGATTAATTCATACAACACTGTGAAAATCATGTGAAAAACATTATGTGGGAGCTGAGCATTGTAATTTGCCATTTATATTTACCCTAAATATTATGATGTCTTGCTGGGATGGGATTATCATAAAGAATAGCCTCTCTTCATGGTATAGCAGTGCTTTTGCAGAAAGACATGTGAGAATAACTGAAATATAACTGAAAAATAACTGAACACGTCAGAGACTTGGAACAAGTTCAGTTGGTGTTTTAGAAATGGGCAAAGGTTAAGGAGGGTCCTTGTCTTTGTTTACTGATTCATACATTCCTACCTACTACTTATTTTCCCCTTCTAAAGACATTGCTAGTTGCATGGGATGCCAGAAGCCTTTGCCTTTTTCTGCTGTTCTTGTGGTGGTTTTTGCTACCTCTGACAGAGACTTAGTTTGACCCTCAGCAGGCGTAAATCAAAGTATTGACATTGGCTAAAATGGAGTTATGTTTAGTTATATCTGCTAAGGATCTGGCCCTTATCTTTGCAGCACTCCCTTTTTATCAGTTTCTTTTTTAGATAAAGCACTTAGGTCTCCCCTCTAACTTTGCACCCCTCTCTTCCTCCTACTACTTCTCACTGACTCCTATTATTTACAAAAAAAAAAAAATTCTTCCCTTTGCCTCCACTTCCCTACCAAACCGGGCTGTTCTTTCTGGCCCCAATGTACATAGGTACACCAATTGCTATAGGCCACCTAACCTGGGAGCTCTTACCCTCACTTACCCCCTCTACCTTTGCTATCACTGAAAAACAATGTTGTTTTCACTAATTAGGCAAAAGGGACTAAGCCATTGAGTACCTCTCAGACCTGTGCTCATTACAAGGCACAGCATTAATTTTAGACCCAAATTTGCCTCTGTTTGACACAAATCTCTTGTTATCCCACTGTTTATTGCTGTAAATTTTTAACGTTAGAAGCAACACAATTTGAAATGGAAGTTACAGAAAACTTTGTGTTTAATTAAGCCAAATCCCATGGAATTTTTCATGCTCCCTCCTCGGCTCTTTGAATGGTGTCTTTCAGTATGGGTCTTTGCCTCACATTTTAAAGGCTAGTGGCAAGCAGGGGGCTATGGATCTAGGGGTACCATTTTGCTAGTAACTTACAGTGGGCAGACTGCTTCATTGTCATTAAGGGATATTGCTCTGAAGGAGCAGGAGGTCATAGGAGCCAAGCACTGATAAAACTCTTGCAGAGATCATCCTGTCAGGGGGGCAATGCAAAGCACGCCATGAGAGAGAGAGCCCACACCAACTGAGCCTTTGAACAGTGCTGTGAGCCTGTAACTTTTCAGAGGAGCAGCATCAAAGCATGGTACTTAGACAAGGCAGATGTTCAGAGGAGGTGAGTCTTGTCACCAGTACAGTACTAAGTGGGAGCAGGAGTTCACAGAAGCAGAGTCCAAGCTTTTCAGAGTTCATCTGAACCAAAGCTTCTGAAACATTGCTTAGAGGAACCAATGCTCAGGCATGCAGCTCAAAAGGCTTTGTATTTCCCAGAAGCTGAGTCCAGACATAGCACTTAGAACGATCTATGGCTCTAATTCCCCTTCCAGGAGAGGAGGAACAGCACTTCCTCATTTTATTACAATTTCTTAACTGCACTGGCCCAAGGGTTTTCTAATGAGAGCTCAGTGGCTTTGCCATCTCTCTGGAGTCTTCAAGCATCAAATCCTGCAAGGTGCTGAACATCCTCAATTCTCATTGACTTCATTAGGCGTTGAGGGTACTTACCACAACTAGAGATTGCCTTGATTAGAATTTTGCAAGATCAAGCCCTATATTCCCACATCCTATTTAATTTTACTTGCTGCTATTGCGTGTCATCTCACAACAAACTTTTAAAATCTGCAATAAGGGTCTGGCACTGCACAAATGCCTTAAAAAGTAATTTCATAGTAGTTCTGTGGTTTTTTCTCTCCTAAATGATTCATAGATTATGTAGATATTTCCGTTGTCCACCTCATTTGTGAGGTGTGATTTAGAATGGAACAATAGACAGTGGTCCTGAAGGCTCACTCATTTACTCTGAGGTAAATCAGGGGTAACTCCATTTATATCAATAGTGCTAAAGTGCTGTAAGTGAAAGGAGAATCAAGCCTGCCTATGTTGCCTTTTTCTTTGAGGGTTTCTTTCCTCCTGTATATGAAAAGACAGGAAAAAGAGAGAGATGGAGGGGGATGGGGAGCACATATTTGAATACCCATTATCCTTTCCTGTTCATCTCTTCTGATCTGTCACATATCACATTTTACATCCTTGCAGGCATATGGTGAGTATTAGTGATAATAGCTGCAGCATGTCGATCCTGGCCCTACACACCTCTCTCTGACACACTGGATTGCTGAGTGACATTTGCCTTGACAGAAAGAGTTTTGTTTTTCACACTCTTCCATACACCCAAGGATGCCCTCAATAAAGGTGAAGAACAGGGGGTTGTGTTTTTGTCATAGCTGATTTTCATGATATCCAGGCATCAGATTAATGCTTGCAGGGTAAATATATAAATCTGAACCATTAACTCTCACCAAATCATGGATGTGATGGATGTTCTGCTCACAAAATAACTGCAAATGGATTGAGGTTCCCTCAGTCATCCATGATTCACATTTATTTGATGAACATCGTGTAGAAATTTTCACTCTATGAAATTGATCACATCTATTCAAAATGTCACCTGTTTTGCTTAATTTTGATTGGTCAGACAAGTCACATGGTAATGTTTCTATTCCCTGAACATGGGCACAGCCTTGGAGTAAGCTACACCATCGCAGGAGCAACCCCAGAAGGCATTGTACCTCGGAAAGCAAAATGTCTCCTGTACTCTCCTCTTGCACTAAATAAGTAATCTCCTACAGCCTTTTACATGGTGCGGCATACTCTCCTCCCCTCTATGTCACATCCAGCCAGTACCTGTCACTGACGCATAGAGGGGTATCTTAAACCCTTCGCACCTATCCTTTTACTGATCACTTGCTCCCAGGGGAAAGGGATGCATTAGCAGAACAGCCTTGGCTCTCTGGTCCACACCTGGAGTTGCGATTTGGGAAGGTTTTATGCATCCATACAGAGGGATGGGGAAGACTTCACTGCTCCCCTGTATGGTTGTGTGAGATGACAGTCCAATCGAGCACAGGGTGAGCACAGCAGAATGGCTGGCATGAATACCTGAAGACTTAACCTTCAGGTTTTGCAAATACTCAAGTGTGCAACCTGTGGCAATATCCATGAAGGTAAGGCTCAATCACTTGCATGTCTGCAAACAGCAACAATCAAAGGCTCATGATCAAGGCTAGAGAGATTTAATGAAAAATTGCTATGAATATTTGCTAAAAAAATATTTCATATTATTCACTCTAGTGGCTGGTTGGTTAGAAGAGAACAGAAATCAGGTGGGATGTGGGCAAAATCTGGACTAGTTAAAGTACAGAAAAAGAAATATAGACATAAAACTGCAAATGTGGGAAATTGGTCATGTGGTCCCCTAAGCCAAATAAATTATGTCTGCTCTATATTACAGAGGAAAGCAAAATCATCCCCACTAATATATCATGAGGTAAGCACAAATTGGGTATTATGTATTTATTTTAACAGATGAGCCTGACCCACAAAGTTCAGATCTGGACCCAAATTTCCCCAGATTTCAGTATTCTGGGCAGATCTGGGTTTGTTTCAGGTCTATCGTCTAGCTTATGCTAGATGGGGCAATACTCTAAGGAATGTTCTTCTGGGTCAGAATCACTAGAGTACATTATGCTTCAGATCTGCACCAGCATTCTTCCTCCTGAACCATTCTTTAACCCCCCGCCCCCCACGCCCGACCCTGACACCTCCCTTATACCAGAACAGGGAGAGCTGGTAGCATAATGTTTCATAGAGTCAGCTGTTCATTTACGGATGAATTAAAGTCTTTTTTTTTGCCAACCCTCTGGGTGCAAATATCTGGTGTTAGGGGGCTTATTCCTTCACCCACTTACTTCCCTGGTCCTTCTCACATGAACAGAGAGCAACAATACCCGAAGTCCAAAGGTGCAAAAAATTTGATGTTTATTGGGGTGAACTTCCAGCAAGCATGATTCCAGTTTCCTTCCTTAGTGTCCCCCTTCCCAGCTCTGACACCACAGACCCTTACCTGTGTCCCTGTTCCCATTCCCCCCCTTAGCAAAACATGATTCCAATTTCTCCACCCCCATTCCCTGTTCCCATTCCCCCCCTTATGAAAACATGATTCCAATTCCCAACTCCCATCCCTATTCCCATTCCCCCCCCCGACTTCCTGATTGACTGCAGACTATATAGTAAAACTTGAGTTCTGCTTAGCTATACCTTAACCAATCATTTTACTGAAATTTAACTAACCAATCCTAACATATTGTAACATGATTATTTAACCAATTATATCCCACCACCTTAATTAGTTTACACCCAGCAAAATTAATTATACAGCAGACAGGAACAATCACAGAACCAGACAGAGATTATGCAGACAAACAATAGGGAAATGGGGACTACAGGGATAGAACAACAAAGAAATGAGGATTTCACATCCTGGCTATTGATAAGTGAGTTCTTGCCAGACAGGATGCTATCAAACTAAGTTTCCTTTTACATCTTCCAGGTACTTCCCTTTCTCTGGAGGTGATCGGCATTATCAGGACAGGATTATATTCCTAACAGCCCAATAGCACCTTATTTCAATGAGACTAGTTTGGAATGTGAGGATGTGACCGGTCGCTTCCCACCTTATGGCTGCCTCTGCTGCTTAGCCAAAGGCCTTAGCCTAAAAACAGGGCCTCAGACTGTCACAGTAAGAGAAGGCCCTTACACCGGCAGACAGTGATTTTGAGTCTTTCTTTTATACCTCTATAACTAGCTAAGTGATAAGAATACACCTAAATTCTTAGAGTATAGGCCTTTACAGACAGGCCTGAATATCTATATCCTAACATCTGGTCTATACGTGTGATTGACAAATACACACACTGACCTAAGAGGAGCAGAGTTATAGAGTGTTTTACTGATTGAGTTTCTGTAAAAGCTAATATTGCAGTGAACAAGCTGCTTTGTGATTCTCCAATCAGAAATCAGAAATGGAAAATTCCTATTAGGTTACATCTAAGTCCATCCTTCAGGGTCCAGTACAGGATTATTCCCTACCTTATATTTTCTAGTGCTTCATCTAATCCAGTTATAAAACAATCAGTTTATGGGGCTTCTACCACTTTCCTTGGGACTCAGTGCTGTTGACTATTATACATCTCACCACCAGGCAATGTTTCCTAATAGTCAACCTCATTTTTTTTCTTAGTTGCTTTCCATTACTCCTCACTATATTTGCGGCAAAAGAGGGTTATTAGAATTGTATGTTTTTTGGAGGGACCACAGCTCTCATCTTGTATAAGAACCAACGCACATTATATCATTAACTAACATAAAGCTGTATCCTTTCTTTCTTTAAAATAAACAATATCCTGTTCGTTTTTTGCTGAGTCTTACAAAAAGAGCTTTGATAAATGAAGGGTGGGTTCCATTAAAGCCCACTACGTTTATTGCTTACAGCTGCTCGTTGGCTCATCTTGATATTAAACCTTAGCGGCAAATGAAAGAATGAAATAAAAACACTGGGCCATGTGAATAGCCTTCACACCAAAGAAATCCTAGCCACCTCAAATATACCTTAGACTGCAAGAGGCACAATGTGTCTGTATGCCTTTGTATGGGTTTGTACAATGGGATGCTAGTGTTTTAAGTGTATGGGACCACTTCTGTGACTCAGGCTATGGTTACACTGCCCCACAGTTCAAACTACAAGGGTGTGAATAGAGCAGTTCACCAACGTCCTGCCCTGTAACTCTATAGTGTCGATGCTACAGGTGTGAAATAAAAAGTTCCTAATTTGCATTAATGGAATTTAGACAAGCCCTAATGCCACACTTGATTTCTGCTGCTATTAGGCATTGTCATTTATTGTTTTCAGTTGGAGTTGTCGGTGCTCAGTGTTTCTGACATAATGACTGAAGGTGTCTGAAGTTGGGCACCAAAAAAAAAAATTGACGCACCCCCAAATTTGTGGACACTTATGAAAATGTTGATCTTCAGCATCCTGTGCCTCATCCTTGTGGAGATTAAGGGCAGTTTTGCTTCTTTGTAAAGTACTTTTTGCTAGATTCCAATAACTTTACTCACACTAAGTATCATCTTACTCTGTGAGTAGTCACATTAAAGTCAATGGAGGTTACTTGTGAAATGAGGTGATCAGAATTTGGATTCTAGAGATAAATAGCTGAAAAGCACTATACAAGCGCTAAGTATTATTGTTATTAATAAAACATACTTGCTGAGCTCTCTGGGTGGTATGTAGACCTTAGACATGAAATTCTTTACAGAACATCTTCACTGTTTGCCAAAGCTGCGGTTCAGGGAGCTTTTATGAGTGTTCAGCAAATTTTTCCAGTGATGGATATAGAGAGATTAACTTTAGCCTACATTAACTATATAATTTCGTTAAATCTGATGATCATGTTTTCTCACTTGTGAAGTTCTATCCTGTTTTCTTTTAGAAAGGTGATACATTCTTTCCCCCACCCAATACCCCCACCTCCACCCCTCTCCCTCCGGCTCACACAATAAAGACATCTTTGTAATAGGAATGGCTCAATTTTAAGTGGGGCCTGTATCCCCAGGATGTAATTCTCTCATGATAACTACCTTTGTGTCTAATTACTTAATTAGATAATCACATAATTGCTCTAAGCAATGAACTTGTGCAAAACGCAGTAAATCATCAAAGTTCATTGTGCCTGGACAGGAAAGGGTAAATTTTATGTTGCATAGGTTTTGTTAATAAGCCTCACATATTAGAGATGACAATTTTTAATACCTTCTATTAAATGCAGCTATTGATTGGCTATGAAGATTCATTTTTGTTCACTGGCACCATTTATGGTGTCACAATTAACTACTCAAAGAGAAAAAAAAAACCCCAAACCCAGAATTCATATTTTCTTTCCAACATACCATTAACTCTACCCACTTCACATTCTTCTTTGACTGTCAGGTAAAAAATAACTGAGTTTGGGTGTTGTGACTTTTTATTTTCAGTCTCATTTTCCATATCACTGGGGCCAAATGCTGAAATCCTTTCTGAACCTTTCCTTACTCAGGAGCCTCGTTGAGTTGACTGTGAGTTTTTCCTGAGGAAGGAGTAAAGGATTTGACTCAGACCATGCACAAAAAGTTCCAGAATGTTGCTGTGCTCAAAGTTGTTCTTAGAAATGACATTGCTAAGAATGTAATCTGATGGTTAGTAAAACAACCCATTAATTAGGAATATTTGTTAGGCCCATTAATATCTTTACATTAAGTATATCCTGCTTCATTGTTCAGGAGGGTTTTTTATTCTGATAATCTGATAAATGATATTATTATTATACATAACAATCGTATTATATTAATTTGTATTTCCCTAGAAGTGCCAGTCATAGACCAAGACCCCATTGTGCTACATGCTGACCATGAACAAAAAGACAGTCCATGCCCCCTGGAGCTTACATCCCTATTTTGTCTTGAAATGAAAGGAAGAGAAAACAAAGTGGGTCCTCCTGGAATATCCTTTGGATGTAGGATTTCCTTGATGTCTGTGGGGTCACATATTTTCCAGCTTTAGATCCAGAGAGTGGCTTATTGTAGTTTGCATGAATGCTGAATGATCTCATTTTGGAATCTTTCCATTGCCATAAACATTAAAGCTGAAAGCACAAACGTCATAAAGTGCTGAGGCTCCACCCCATCTCGTGCTCTTTTCTTTATCTGGTTCATGGGACCAACTTTTTCAAATGTGAGTCCCTAAAATTATTCTCCTAATTCTCAGAGGCGCTAGGAATCCACAGCTCCCATTAACTTTACAAATGTTAGGCTCCCCCAGGGGGTGAAATGGCTGTGCACCACCACCAATTCAGGTGTGTCTGTTAGTCACACAATCTTCCCTTACCCTGTGTGGACACTTTTCATTCACTTTAAGAAAGGCTTTTTTTGTTTGGTTGGTTTTGGTTTAGCTAAACCCCATTACTAATCAATTTAAACTATATTGAAATAATCCTGGTTTAACACTGGTTTAACCGGGGTGCTGGAACAATTTTTATAGTGGGGGTGCTGAGAGCCGCTGAACCAAACTGTAAACACCATATATAATGGAAACCACTTCAAGCCAGGGGGTGCTGCAGCACCCCCAGCACCCTTATTTCCAGGACCTATGGGTTTAACCCTGCCTTTTGCACCAGTTTCAATAGATTGATTTTAAAACACACTTTAAATTAAACAGATGCCACTCTGTGTGTAAACAAGCATTATTAGAAACTATTCAGAACTACTCTCTAGTAAGGCCCAAATCCAAAGCCCATTTAGGTCGATAGAAGTCATTCTATTGATTTCAGTGCACTTTGCATCATGCCTAAAGTGCCAAGAGAAAGTTTCCTATTTTATTTTGAATAACAAGTGTCAGATACCAGCATTGTCAAAAAAAAAAAGAAAAAAAAAGAAAGAAAAGAAAAGAAAAAACCCGTTACTTTGACTTTCTGCCTGTGGTGCAAACATATAAAACAAAACAAAACCAAACCAAAAAAAAACCCCAATACCATACTAAAGACTAAACTAATAAAACCATATAACCATTCACCACTAAAGAGGAAATGAGCTCGCTTTCGAGGGAAAATAGCTGTTGTTTGTTGCGTCATGTCATGTCTCTTGTATATACCTGGCAATTCCAAAAGAAAAAAATCATCTGTAAAGAAACAAAGGGACTTACATTCATGCTTAATGATCCAAATGTGATACTTTCAGGCTGTTCTAACCACTGACATCTCTAATTTGGTATATTTATTCCTTCATGTGAGCTGTGATCAATGTGCAAATTTAAGACTTAATTTTTAAAATTCGGTTTAACATTGATCCCAAAATTGCTGCATTTATTTCTGCTAGTTTCCAAATGCCAGGAGGATTCCCATTTATTAGATTTTATATGTCTGTAAACTGTTCATTGTAGTGACATATGTCTACTTATTTTATTTTTGTTTTACCATAAGGTAATATTACCAGGAGAGACCAGACTTGGCAAACAGCCTTTCAGGAAAGGCATTTCTTTTTCTTTTGGTCTCGACAGCTTAGAGCCTTGCTGAACGATTTAGCATGAAATGAAATTCATTTTCCAAGCTCCATTCAATCCTCACTTTTATTATGCAGACACAAAAAGGCTGATCACGCCAAGTGATGTTCTCTAACCCTGCCACACACAGCTATAGAAGGCTGATTGCAGTGAAGAGCAAACGCTGATACCACGGCTTAGCTTGTCTCCCCAGTAAACTACAGCAAGAAGGAGTACGACATAAGATTAAATCTGTGACTTTCAGAATCAAATAAAATACCTAGTGCTGAAATGACTTTTACCCTTTCTGCTCCATGCTTCCCAAGTCTTGGCATTGTTCACAACACATTTCCTTCCAGGTTTCCCAAAGTGATTTGACAGCGACTTTCAAAAAGTATGGGTCATTTGTTATTTTACATTGAAAGATAACTTTTTTTTTAACAGTCACATTTCAGACTACATGAGTTTGGGATGGAATGGTGACTCTTCAAACACATCTAAAGGGAGAAAAAAATAAGCCCACTGATATACGCTGTGATTTATCCAAGCTTGCAGTTACCAATAACTTAGTTACATATTATTTATCCAACCTTGTGTCTTGCATTAGACTATCTGTGTATTTTAGATGTCTGTTCTTTTGCTGAAATTCTTTTTGAGGTAAGAAATTAATTCATACAATGTTTGATTATACTCATTTGCTTAGGCCCAGATAATGCAAAGACTAAATCAAGCACCTATCTTTAATGCGTGAGTATCCCAATTCAATAGGATGATTCAAATGTGTAACATCACACATTTTGGTTGTCTTGGCAGGATCAGGGCTGTAACGTCTAGGGCTTAGTTTTACTCGTTTTTTGAATACAGTAGGCCAAATCCTGCTTCCCTTATTCATGTGAGTAGTCAGTGGGATTTGATGAATGAGTAAGGTGAGCAAGTCTTGACCAAATATTTGTAAATTACAACAGGGTACTTTTAAAAAATAATATTTTCTTCTATTTCCCTATATCTAGCTGAAAATATCTCTATAAGTTCATTAAAATAGATATTTTCCTTATTTAAACAAAAAGATTTCCTACTAAAATTTAAAAAATTTCCATTAGATTTTTCTCTCTCTTTTAATAATTTAAATAACCACATCTCCTTGAAGCTCATCTTTCAGATATTGTGGGACAAGCAGAGGGACAAAGTGACACCGCAGCCTGATATCACAGATCTTATTTGCCTTGTGAAAAAAGTGGATTACACTAGAAAAATAGGCTATTACAAACACAAAGGATAGCGAAAACAGATGGTATGCATTCCTCCGGCATATACTGGTGGCTGTTTGGGCATTAAACATTTGTCTGATCCAGTTTCCTCCAAGTAAGAAATCTAGACTCTGCTCACAGGGTGCCTTTCTTTGAATGCCGCATATTAAATAAAGTCCATCATTGCTTGCGGGACATATGGGGAAAATGATGAAAGTAGGATGGATTTTAGAGCTCATTCCACCATTTAAAAAGAACTAATAAGAGTTCTTACTTCATTGAAACTCAGTAAACGATCATGGGGAAATATTTTGTTTCCAATAAAATGTTTAAAATAGGAGAATGGAAACACTTTTAAATAAAATAAGGAAATGCAAAACACTCAATTATCCCTGCTAATGGCAAGATCTCTTTTTATGCAGCTAGTACTGTCATGGAGACATTTTTGTGTGTTCCATTTGTAAGGCCTACCTCCTCATTGGCTTCAGAGAGGATTTCAGTGTAGAGACCTGCTTGAAAATGGATGACATAATGTGAGCCCATATATTTTATATTCCTGTTATCACAATAGCAGAATCCATGACATTCTATAAACCTGCCTCACACCCATCACCTGCAATTACAATGAGTTGCTGTTACTACCATACATGGTTGTTGTTTTTAAGTCACCGTGGATTAAAGAGGAGAGAAAAATGCACTACGGTGCTAGCCCATGAAATAGAATGTGTGGGAGTCACGCACAGTGTATATTTATTTACTTACGATGAGCCCCAGCCATGAGCCATCAGCTTACAGTTTCCCTTACAATCACCCTCATTGGCTATTCATGAGCAGGCCATGAATAGCAGGATTATGTCCCTATTCATTCTGGTTTTGCTTCCCAAATAAGAGCTATTAAATAGTCACTTTTCAGATTGGTATTATTAACTGTTTGTTAGTGCCATATTTTACTAATAGTACTTTCCTTATAGTTTTACACATGCAGCACACAGAACTGGAAGTGGTTCAAGAAGAGAGCACAATCATTGGGGTTTTTTTAGAGAAATAGCTAGCCTATATTAGCAAGTGTAAACTGAATAAAATAATCCCCATGTGGCACAGTGCAAGGCCTATTCCAGTGAGCAGAATGGCTTAAAATGTTAATCAGAAAAATCTGGGTCTCCAATATTCACATTGCCTATCTCTCCTCTTAAGATTTAAGTCCTGAAGGGAACATTCTGATCATCTAGTCTAACCTCCTCCTGCACAACAAAGGCCATTGCATTTCACCAAGTAATTCCAGCATCAAGTCCATAGCTTCTGAGTGAACTAGGGCATATGATTTTAGAAAGACATGAAAGCTTGATGTAAAGACTTAAAATGATGGAGAATCTACCACAGTGCTAGGAAAGTTGTTCCAACGGCTCATTACCTTCACTATTAAAAATGTTCATCTCATTTCTAGTCTGAATTTGTCTAGCTTCAGCCCCTCCATCCCTGGACCTCTGCATCCTTCTATAGTTTCTCAGATTACTGAGTGTCTTTTGAAATAAAAGTTTCTTTCTACATGGAACTGCACAAATGTGAGTATTTGAGGAACGCAAGCTGACAATCCTCTGGTATAATTAGGAGGGGCTTCAAGACATGCTTCACTACCCATCTGTTTTTCCAGGATATTCTCAACAGGCAGATGGTAAATACATGTCCTGAATGTTTATGGCTCCTCCTCTTTCTGTTGACTGCGAAGGAGATCTTCAAACCTCCCTCTGCCCCCGCCCCCCGCACTTTTTTTTCTGAGCATGTGCAACCTGAGTTGGGACTGAGTGAGCAGCTGGATAGCAGTTCAGAGACTGTCTCCTATGTCTTTTTTAGAAACTTTCCTGGCTTTTTTTACCCATGTTTGTTTATTTCGGATCCAGTTGATTGGTAGCATTGAGATGTATTTCATGCAATTCTATCATTTCAGGCCATGTCTACACTATAAGAACAATACTAGAATAGCTACAGCACTGCCAGCATAGACGCATAGTGTAGGTGAAGCCTACAGAGATGGAAGGGGTTTTCCAATGCTGTAGGAACATCGCCTCCCCAAATAATGATAGCTAGGTTGATGGAAACATTCTTCCTTCGATCTAGCTGTGTCTGCACTGGGGGTTAGATCAGCATAACCATGCCATCTTAAGTGAAGTAACTATGCTGACCAAACCCTCAGTGTTGTCCTTAGTCTCTTCCCCTCTGAAGACGAGGGTGACTGGCCAGTGAAGATCACAAGAGAGATTGAGATGAGGCCATATTCCAGGTGATCTGGGCTGATCCTTTCCTTTCTTAAGTTTTGTTTGATATATTGTGATGCAAGTTTGTAATTTGTCCAAGGTGCCTGGGGGACTGGATAGACATGACCTTAAAATCTCAGGGCCCCACTCAATGCAGTTCACTGTAAGCAGCACAACAGAAGTGGATTTTTAGGGATAAGGGGCTCTGCAGATGAGCTCAGGAAGGTCATACCATGCATAAGAGGCTGCCTGGGAGAAGGCACAGAGGTGATGCAAATGGGAGGACAAGGCTAGGAACTAGATGATCACTGAAGTCCCTTCTGATCTTAAAATCTGAAATATATCAACACTGGTGGGTCAGAGTGGAGAGGGTGACCTGAAGCTCCATAAGGAAAGATAAATAGGGAGATGTAGACTTCTGTTGAGCGTTGAAGATGGGGATATATTTAATTAAATACATTAATTTAATCAAACAAAGAACTAAGCCTTGATATTGAAATCACAACAAACATTACATCAATCAACCATTTGCAAGATTTCATCCATAAAACCGACACAATGAACAGCATGGTGTTTAATTTTTCTATCCCTGAAAGGCTGAAGGGCAAAGTCAAAGGGGTTAGGATTTGATCAAACCTGTTGTTTCATGGCAATGCAGAAATTTAGCTGCATCCTCTCTTTGGCTCTATATGACATTGCATCTGCTTATCCAAAAATTATCAGAACTTTAATTAAATTGAAGAATAAAACTACCACCAATGACTTCTCTACTAATTGAATTTATGCTTGCAAATTAGTGCAATTTGGGGATAGCCACACCAAATTTTGATTTACCTATAGTGAGGTTTTTAATACTGAGTGAAATGCATATAGCAAATCCAGAGGAAAATTATTTTTCCTAAGATGATATGGCACAACCTTCAAACCCAAAGAACATAGGAGCTGCTTCCATCCCATCATTCATTTAGAATCCCCAGAGTGTGGTGGATGGATGAACGAACAGACAGACAGAAAGATAAACATAATCTGATTTGTTATTACACTGAATATTAATTTGCCTTTTTATTTTAAAGAATATCAAGGGGGGGTTGTTATTTTTTTTTGTTTTGTTTTCTAAAAAGCAGGTCAGAATTTTGTCAGCTAACAGCCTTAATGCTATCGGGGAAAGCAAACAAAGATGCTTAGAAGCAAATTGTACGAATATATGATATGGTAGGGCAGCAAAACAGCACTCCACAGGAGAGAGACAGACACAAGCTCTCAAGAATGAGGCTGGGCATTTAGATTCCACAAGCTACCCTACTAGAAAAAAGTTTTTAGATAACTGAGCTGCCTTCCCCAGCTCAGTCAGTAGGGTGAGACGGAGAGATTTGCACAACATGATTGATAGAGGCATGACACACCAGTCCAGGAATTTTTATAATGACATAGTTCAAAATCCAGCAGTTTCTCTTTAAGGCAGTGGTGAGAAGGTTACAGATTTATTTTTAACTTTTTAATTCCCAAAGTCTTTTTGGGACAATCAGTAGGCATGGACATATTTCTCTGACTGACAGGGAGGCCAGTATAGTATCCTCACACACATATTTGGAGGTGCCACAATCTCTACTGACATTTTCAGTATTAATGGGAGTGGCAAGAAACTACTAATTTTATTTCCTAGATGACAGGAAATGGCAGGGATAGCTATTACTTGGCACAAATGAGAAAAGGAATTAGTATGGATGTGTGAACTAGTGCAGAGAGACTATACAGCCCAAAATTTGAAATTTGTAAAAGTTCCACACCAGAACTTTTGGTCTGTACAGGTGTTTAAATCAGCAAATTCAAATAGATCATCCAGGTTATCTAACATATTATAATAGCATATTTTCCTATTGAGCCTTTATTTCACATGCACAAATTTGCCTTCCTTACATTGGACAGAAGTTGTGACAGTGGCAGAATCATTTAGAAATTGCTTCATGGAGATGAAAGCTGTGTCAAAAGATATTCAATTCAGTATTTGCCCCCACAGATTTCCATCTGCAGCTGCAGTTTCCAAGGACAGATTGTAAAACGGTTAAAGACAAACAACAGATCTAAAGGATGAAGGATCAGCTGCTTTGCTACATTTCCTAGAAGAAACAAAATGAAACTTTGGGACAAAATGTCCAATGGTGACAGAAAAGGCAACACTGAAAACATAAGTGCACAGTTTTAAGTATAGTTAAAATATAGCTTGGGGGAATTAATTTTTTTATTTTTTAAATATTTTTGATATATAATATTGATGTTTATTTTAAGCATTTTCATTTTTTTATCTATTCCAATTTTCACAGTTGTGAGAAATTCGGGGAAAGGGAATTAGACAGTAATTATTTAATGACTATAGACACTAAGATTCAAAAAGTTTAAAGCTTTATAAGCATTAAAATACAAATTGTCAACATCACAAATCAAAATAGGCAGAGTAAGTATCCTCAAATCAAAATCTAAAAAGTTCTCAATCAGCATGTTCTTACTTTGCCTATCTGTAAATTTTGAGTATCGTTGACAGAAATATTTTTTATTGGTTTGTGTGTGAACAGTGAAATTGACATTTATCCACATTTACCCATAAAAATCTAATCCTTCCAAAACCCGGATCTAAGCCCCAGATAACTGATCCAAAGTTAAGTTCGTATCCAGGGTTATAGATTTTGGATCAGGTTATAGATTTTGGATCAGGATCTAAACCTCAACAGAAGTTGACTCCTGGATTATCTAATTTCTATTTTAAAATAAAGGGTCATCTTTTCCTACACTGAGAAGGGAATGGCCACCGAAAGAAAGAAAGAAAGAAAGAAAGAAAGAAAGAAAGAAACCACAAATCCAGATGTAGCTGTGAAAGCAGATGGCAGAGTCCTCATTCAGTTGTAAGAGAGGCAATCAGAAGCATCAAAACTTGGTGAATGACAATGCCTAGTGACTGATGACACAACTCCTGCTCCTGTGAACTATACCTGTGCTACATATCAGCCACTTTAAAGTGTTTGCCACTGGGAAAAGAAGAGAGTTAACAGCTCAGTGATACAAACACAAATATGTCAGCCTTTTCAGCCAGTCTCTGCCTTCCCCCTGTGAAATATCTGTTTTATCAGCTGCAGTGCTACTTGTGGAACATGGTTGTTTGTGGTGAGGTTATTTTTTCCCTTCCATCTAATGAATAAGCTCATTGTTGAACATTTAGTGGTTACACTTTTATTAATCTTGGCTGTCCGCAGAGATGCAGAAACATGTTGGCTAGTCAGAAGGGAGGTTCTTTTTCATGTGGCATCACAATACAAACACATTTTTGTGTGTTTTTGTCCTACTGCCAGATCCAAACAGAACCTACTCCTCTTAGTCTTGTTTCTAGTGGCTCAGGCTGTATAAGTAAGATGTGTGCCTGGGGAAGCTGATTACAGGAGAGCTTAAAGCAGGATCAATCTGATCTGGAGTGGGGAGGGGGGAAGTTATGTAAAAGAACCACAGTGTAACTGTAACAAGGTGGGGGGTTCTTAAAAGTTCAGTATCTGTATCTCTGCGGGGAGGTACGGGGAGAGATGAATTTTGTTAGAGAAGTCAACTTTTTATGAAAGCGGTGACACTTTGGGTGGGGGGTGGACAGTAATCTCTCCCAGTGAGCAGTTTCTCTTACTCTGTTTAATGCTCTCCAAGTTTGCCAGCTAGGAGAAAGATTAACCTGGAGAACTCTCCAAAACAAAAAGAAATACATATTTCAAGCGTGATCATTTTGTTCAGGCTCACACCATCTTTCTTTTACTCTTCTTTCTCTGATTAGTATCACCTATAAAATCTGCTCATAATTGTTAAAAAGTATGTCGAGATTGAAGATACTCCATGTAAATGTGAGATAAACACAGACAATTATGTTTGCACACTTCACTCATAAGTGACATGCAGCCACCTCTGGAGCGGAATGTGCCAGCTCTTTAACAGTGTACTGCAGTGCTATACAATCAGTTAGGATAGGAAGGGCCCAGTTCATACAAGATGCTGAATGCCTCTTGCAAGATGCTGAGCACCCTCATCTTCCACTGAAGGCAGTGAGAGTTGAATGCACTCAACACTGGTTCAGGCCTGATATGAAGAATGTTATTTTTCTCTTTAGAAACCTAGTCCTTCCTCAGCCCATCCCCTTCCTGTTATTAGTAACCTTCCCTGCCCCCCGCCCCTTGTATTCCATCCATTATTAGACTGTAAACTCATTGAGGTGAGAACTTTGGCCCACATCCTACACTATGGCTGAGGAGTACACACAGCAGCTCAGGGCCAGGTGGCAAAGGTGGCCTTTGCACTCCCCATCCTCATCCAGTTGTGCACTGGTCCAGTCTTCTGACGTCATTACTTACTGAATTGTGTCTGCGTTTGCTTGTGGTTTGTTGACCACCCATTTTGTTATTGCCATTTGCTCCATAGTGGTGGACACCGAGCTATCTAGGTCCTGATTCTGATTTCACTTACACCCATGTAAATGAGGAGAAACTGCAGCAAAAGTCAGTGGAGTTACCCTGGTGTAAATAGGGTCTGAGTGAAAAGAGTCACATTCCCACACTACTTTTGTTACTGGGCTGTGGTCTGGGTGAGACCTCATGACATGTTTGTACTTAGCAGAGTTGTCCCCTAGTTCTCTTATCAACATTGGCATGCTGTACGTCCCTTTGTTCTGATCGCTCTGTGGATTATGCTTTATAAATTATGACAGGCACCCAATAGAAAACCAGTCAGCCAGGAAGGGCTGTGTTTATGGGTCTGTAGTAATGATAAAACTGGCCACAATATCTGAGTGCAAAGGAGGGAGAATGTGTTGCACAGCTGTTGTTTTGTTCTATAAGGTATGAGTAATCCTTAGAGGCTGTGACCTAGGAAATACTGCAGCAATGGCCTGAATGGCTTGGGGACACGGTCACAATCTCCACCAAATGCTACTTTTATTAGCACATAAATCACTGGGCCAAGTTCATTTAAAATGTGTAACTCCTTTCATTCTCCGCCTCTGGCCGATAGCAGGATTTGGCAAAGTGTCTTGGATAGTAGCTCTGTTCATAAGCAGCTGCACATGCCCAGGGAAAGGAGGACTTGATGTAAGACTTTGAGGGGAGGTGGGGCATCAGAAACAGTATGGCTATGGGAAAACAATCCTGTCAGAGGTCTTTTGTTTGGAGGGAGTTGGGGGGGGGGGGGAGAAGAGGGTACAGAATGTATCACATTAGTTGGGTAGTTAACTAAAATTAGGGATTAAACAGAATAAGTGACAGAAGGAAGCCTTTGAAAATGTGTTGCTGTGAATGGACATAAAGCTCAGCTGGAAGTGGTGCTGGAGCAGTGAGGGCAGAGATGGTGAAAGAGTCAATGGAAACAGAAATGACCCATGTGGACTCATTGTTTTTTTTTTGGGGGGGGGGTTCACTAGAGACCAAATTTAAAAAAAAACATAGCCTCCATTTCTTCCCACAAACAATTGCACAGACATTATGCAAACACTGCCAAGTAGCAGAGTTTATAAATTAGGTAGGTAAATGTCTAGATTTTACTCTCACACACAAAAGATTGTTTGCAAATTTCTTCCTCCTATGTGTGCAAGTGCTGGATGCTATCACATGTCTTTTTAATGTTCAGATAGATTCAAAATATATATGTTTGTATATGTGTGTGTGTGTTTGTGTGTGTGTGCACTCATACAAACAAATGAATGGAGGCCAAATCCAGATCTTTTTGAACATTTGTCCCAAAATACTCTAAGTGTTGCCTAACTATTATTCACAGGAATATTATAGCTGCAACATGACTGATCTCCTGAGAATTTCATTGTTTCACTCTTGCAAAATCAGGGAGACAACTAACAAAGCGAGTGAGGGAATATCTCTATAGCTAGACAGAGAAGGAAGCCTTAGAGTTTATTCAAGTCTGTGGACCAAATTCTGCTCTTACTGACAGAAACTCAGCCACACTGAAATTAGCTTCAATAGAGCTGCACCATTGTGAGGGAAGAATTTGACTCCCTATCTGTACTGAAGCATCTAGGGCCTGTATACCTGAAGCTATCGAGCTGGCTAAAAGCACCACGTTTCAGATGGAGAGTAATGATTTTAACTACTAGGCTAGCATTGAGTTGTACTATGGAATTCTGCTTCTTATAAATCCAATCTGCATAAACAATTAGAGCAATAGATGATTATACAGCATAATTAAAATCAATATTACAATCTCTGCTCCCCTCCCCTAACATTTCTTTTCTGTTTGCTTTTTCAACAACTCTTTCTCCACATAGGAAAACGTGTAGGTAGATTTTCTGGTTGGTTTGATTGACGGGATTTCCATCCACTAAAGCTGACTAATATGATGGCCAGTATTTTACAATTAGCTCTGATGACTACCTCTGTCTACAGCTGTTAATCCCTTATTAAGAGATCAATGCAGCCCTCATTGAAAATCTCTAGGCAGGGATAGATTTGATTCTTAAATAAATTATAACGAAATCTAAATGGAATTAAGCAGACGTTTTGAACATGAACATTTTGGTAAATCGCTGCTGCCACAGCCGCAAGATGTTGAATGCTTTGGATTGGTTAAAGGGATGAAATGATTTTCTGCCTTATCACTTCCAGGGCTATGCTGTCTCTCTTGGTTTCTTAGAGTGAGTTTCTAATAAATCACAAAATGCCACTTCTACCAGACATTGGTGAAAAAAATAATAATACAGAAGGGCCAGATTTACAAAGGATTTAGGGGCCTAAAGATGCAGCTAGGGACCTAGTAGGATTTGCAAAAGCCTCTAAGCAGGTTAGGTTGTAAATTACACCACACACCCTATCTGCATCTTTAAGTGCCTAAATGCCTTTGGAAATCTCCCCCATTGTGCATAGAAGGAAAATTACTAGGGAAATAATGGTGAACAATTTTAACATTTATTTTTTTTATATCACTCTGATCTGTGACAAAGTAATGATTGTTGTTATATATGCTATAACAGAGGCAATCTAATTTCAGGCATTCGGACATCACCTGATCTTGAGGATGTAATCCCCCCTCCCATGTACAATACAGGGAAAGTAGCTAGGTGCATGCCCATATTTTATGCTTTTCTCTAGATACCAGGCTAGGGGGAAACTGAACGTGATGAAATATTGATATGATCTGTTATGGGAAAATCCGATCCAGGATGTCAAGTGTGCATTTTCCAGCTGAGACAAATTTATCATGGCTCCTACTATTTTAGTCAAGGCAATGTACCTCCAGCAGAGCTTTAAGGGCTGCAACTGGGGTTTCCTCAACCTCTCATTGAATTTAAAGGTATAACCCCATGTTTACACACACAACCATAAGACTCTGTTACTCCTTCAGAACCACAGGCATTCAACATTATTTGGCAGAGCAATACGAATAGCATTAGAGCAGAACAAAACTTTTCAATGGAAAATGTTTTCATCCAAATATCACCTTTATCAAAATTGCTGTATTGTGAAAAAAAAAAATTCTCAATTTTTTCCTTTTTTAAATGAAATTGGGAAATGAAAAAAAAAAATCTCCCCCCCTCCTTTTTTTTTTTTTCATCTGTTTTTGTCAATTATTTTTTTGGTGGTGGGAGTTGGATTTGAAAAGTTGTTTATCACTTTTCCTTTTTTTCCTCATTGTTCTCTCCCTTTTATCCTTTCATCACTCTCCTTTTCAGTGTCAAAATGGAATAAAATAAAAGGGAAGAAAAGGGAGGGAAGGGAAAAAACAACAATAAATGAAAACTTTTGAAAGTCAATTTTTTCAAAAATAACTAATGCAATTTTTTGCTGATATTTTGAATAAATGGAGTCCCATTCCTTTTCAAAACTGCGAAATGAAATGGACTTTAACATTTTCCATATTTGTCACATTGGGCACTTCACTGATGGTTGCTTACCAGAGAGATACATGGGTATGCATACAAGCTGAGAAATAATAACAACAATATAATTCAAAGGAGATGATCTTTCTGGGTGTTACACATACATCAATTGACAAGAACAAATCACTTCCTCTGATTGTTTTATATCTTGGTGTTTTCTTTTTTCTTCTTTTTTTTTTCATATTTTCATCACCACCTGGTTCCTAGTCAGAGAAACCCAACCTCTTTCTTTCAACTTGATACCGAGGCATTTGTCGGATTGCTCATTCCCTGAAACCTGCCACCAAAATCTGAGCTCAGTAGTCTCTCTGTTTTGGAAATTTGTGTCACACAGTGGCCAACATAACCTGTTTATAAGGAAGCTATAATGTCATAATCGACTACAACAGCAACTATGTTGCAGATAGTCAATTGCACAATAATATTCCATGGATATGATTTTTCAGTTACCTGTCCACGTCTTCTGGAGATCAGTTTATCAACTTAATGAAAATTGGATCCATCCTGTGGGACTCCTGTGTGAGAAACTCATTTTCCTAGGGCTTGGCGGACTGGCCCAATAATCTCTACTTTACTATAGCTCGTGTAATGGAGATTATAATTAATCAAATGTGTATTTGATGTAGAGGTGGGTGAATAACATTTTTGGGTTTTTCTGGTTCATTCACAAGTTCAAAAACTTGAAAAAAAAAAGCTTCAGGCTGGACTAAAATATAAAATTTTCTTTCTTTGGGCGGTGGAAAAAATCATTTGGGGTTGAATGAAATGATTTGTTTTGACAAAATTGAAACATTTCATATCAGTCTCAACCCCTCTTAAATGTTTTGATTTTTTTAAAAAATAGAAGTAGAGGACATTTTGAAATAAAAGGTTATTTCAAACTGAAGAATTGAAAATGCTTCTTTTTGAAAATGTCAAAACAAAACATTTAAATAAAAAAAATACTATGTTTGTATTCAGAAACAAATAGTTTGAAAACTTTGATACAAACCTGGGAAATGTTTTGGTGTTGCCAAATCTGTTTTTTTTTTTTTTTGGCCAAACAACATTTTGGCCATTACATTTCACCCAGCTCTAGTTTGGTGGTAATGTTTAGTTTGTCCTGATCCAGTTTCATCATAGGGAAATAGAAATGGCAACAGGGTATTTGGTTTACTTTCCATCTCTTGCTGTCTAAACCACATAGATTCAAAAGACTGTGGGAGTGGGTGGAGGGAGGGGAGAATAAAAAGACTACCAACAATACCATAACAGAATCAGTTCTCAATGAAACATAAATAAAGCCACATGAATGATACACATCTTGTTAACTAGTCCTGTTTGTGTCTGCAAAATGAGTGTGACAGTCTACAAAGGATTTTTTATTCTTGCTTAATCAAATATTTCCAGTTTGAGACAAATTTGTGATTCAAACAGAGAACCTGGCAGAAGGATATTTCCCCCCGGGATTGCATTCCCACTTTAAATCTGGCCCTGGGCTAATAAGCCTGTTGCTGGGCTGGGGGTGGGGGAATCTACAGCTCTGAATTTAGGACGAACAACATTCATCTTTTGTGAAAAACAGCTCAGCTGAAGAGAGTCTAAGTAGGTTCAACTTTGACACAACTGTTTGAGGAACATATAACATATGGCTGGTGACCCATTTTCTGCTCTTTAAAGGTTTATGAATTGTGCCCTAAATCTCAGGCATCTACAACTTGCTTTTTCAAGGGAGTTTAAAAATACAGAATTGGAGTGAAGGCAAGATCATGGTGCCATATTAGTCAAAAGGATAATATTATATTGTACAAAATCCTGGGATAATAGTAATACCTTTTCTTGGCTGGGGAAAAAAAACCCACAAAGCACTATCTCTTCAAATGTCAGATGAAGAGTTTTTTGAAATCCCACAGGTTTCAACTCCACATTTTTCTTTTATAGACTCATGAAAAGCATATATAGAAACCCAAAAGTTTTTGCAACTGGAATGGAGGACTTTCAATCCCAAATATTGTAGTTACACTATATGACCCCACCTCTCTGGTGTATTCCACACACAGAAGCAAGTCTAAGACAATGGACAGAATACATGCAAAGTTTCAGGGCCTTTCTAATTTCCTGGTGGAGCTGTAACAGCCAATGAGATGGATAGCGTGAGATGGAACCTCAGTGTTTTATCACTGTCCTGGGCTAGTGTAGTGTAGTAATGCCAGTTAGTTAAGCCCGACTGTGGAAAACTAGGGAATAGCACAATGTTTTCTCACTCTATCTACCCCTGATTCAGTGGCACACCCCTACTCATCAAAGCATATAAGTAAATAACTCTCGCTTATAGTAAGTATATTCTAATGTGCTCTGCAGTGTAAGGACCAAGTTAAGCACTCACTTAAATGCTTTGCTGAATTGAGACACTGCCAGAAAAATCTTAGAATCTTACATCTCACAGCTGCAACAAAATTATAAAGGGGAAGAAATTCACAGCTAAATGTAAGAGACAAAAAATATGAGAATGACATTAAATATAAACTAACAACAGTTTCTCATTTTCAAAAAAATCAGTTAAATTAACAAATATGCAAATATGCCTTCTCCATGTGGCAACAAGTGTCAAATGAGGTTAGTATTGTCATTCCTGTTCTGGTTAAATTCTATACAGCAAAATCTAAACAAAGTCTCCAGTTTTCCATGAGCAAACATTTAACCCAGAGAGCAATGAAATCCTCCTACCATTCACACAGATTGAAAGAACCCAACACTAGTAGTTAGTGGCTTATTATAACAAGCTATGTACATTTTAGGTTCCTTTTAATTGTATTTAATGATTTAGTGTTGGTGAATGGTGTATGACAGCTTTGAAGAATGGAATCTCCTGTTTGTCCTCAGATCAGGTACAGCACAGGTAATGGGAGTTGCCTTTCCTTTCCTCGCTTCACCATAACATCTCCCAATTGCTCCCGGAAAAATTGTATCAGCCCTCACCTTGAGGGAACCATCTTTAGGAGAGAAGAACATAAAAAGCAGTTGGTTCCAAGGACCATTCATTCCTCTCTACTGAGATTGCCTACAACAGTGATTCTCAACCAAGGGTACACGTGCCCCTGGGGATACATCAACTCATCTAGATATTTGCCTAGTTTTACAACAGGTTACAGAAAAAGCACTAGCGAAATCAGTACAAACCAAAATTTCATTCCAGACAATGACTTGTTTATATTGATCTATATACTATACACTGAAATGTAAGTGCAATGTTTATATTCCAACTGAATTATTTTATAATTATATGGTAAAAATGAGAAAGTAAGCAATTTTTAAGTAATAGTGTACTGTGACACTTTTCTATTTTTATGTCTGATTTTGTAAGCAAATAGCTTTTAAGTGAGGTGAAACTTGGGATATGAAAGACAGATCAGGCTCCTGAAAGGGGTACACTAGTCTAGAAAGTTTGAGCGCCACTGTCCTACAACATGGCAAATTAGTGAATGTTGCAATGGTGAGTCCTGTGATGTGCTCATCTAGGCAAACACATCAACACGTGACACATGTTGGTAGAACAATAAACATATTTGCAAGGGTTTTTAATATAATAAAACACTTTACATTTTAGACATATTTCACTTATATATAGTTACATTAATCACAGTTGGTGTGGGAGGGTGTACTAGGCAGCTCCCTGCACCAGCTAAGACTGTTGCTCCCTGAGGAGGGGATTTACTTCTGTGGAAGGAAGACATACTACTTCCACCTCTACATGAGAAGGTTTCCTAACAGTTCTGCCTATTACCCATTTCTGAGACAAAGCTGGCCTTTCAGGGTTCTTGCCTTAAATGAAGTGGTGACTATATTCTACAGACTACACCTACCACCATGTGCCTTTTGGCATCATTTGCACCTGTTTAAGCAGGTGATGAATTTGAGGAGGCAAGGTGCTAGATAAATATACAACATGACGAGAAATGATGAAACTAAGTTTTTGTTCACTTTGAATCAGTGGTGGACAGGTTACTAGTGCACTCGGATTTCTCATTTTGTGTAGGTACCTTGCTGTAAGGTTGGTGGTCTAGCACTAACCTTAATAGAGGGAGGTATCCTACTGATGTGGCTCACTTTTAATAGGATTACTATAGCTGCCTATCCCGGGCACTTAAATCAGACTGAAGGAAGTGTCATGTCTATCATTGACCAGTGATGGATTTTCATCAGTTCATAATGAAATGGAATTGCTTGGACAGCTTGTTGAAATAAATCTAATGCTATTTTGGAAAAAAGAGTATGCTTGGTTTTGGCAGCTGAATTTCAGCACTGCAGAGGAGTGAAGCTCATGTAGCAGCAGTTTGGTGTGTTATCATGAGCATCCTAAATCCCATGCAAATTTTCTTCTTTTTTTCTTCTTTTAGCTTCTCTTCTCTCCCATCTCAATTTTACCTTTTTTCCCTCTGGGCACCTTGCTTTTCCATCCACTGGCTGATGCTCTCAAATATATTTTTTCAATGTACCTAGAAGAAGGCAAGATCCTTCCTACTTAAGGCATATTTTGGGATGGCCTATATATTGCTAATTTAGGGATAAATCCTGCCCATCCTTTTGGGAGTTGTTCTGCAGGAGACAGTAATAACAGTCACATAATATGTCTCAGTGAGTTTAGGGCAGGATAGCTAGGATAGGTGGAGGGGCATCCAGTGAGACACACCTTACTAGTGCTCTAGGAAGGATAGCACATAGTGCACACTATAAATATAACTGTGCTCTCCTTTGCGGTAGTGGGGTACTGGTGGATGGGGTAGGCAGGCCACTACTTTCTGTAAATAGATTAGCATATAACCAAGTGTTTGAAATTATTTTTGGTGCGCCTACATAATAAAGAGCTGGATATGGCCCCTAGAACAACCTCAAAGTCAAAATCATGGAAATGGGAAGCACAACACCTTGGATATCAGCCACCTGCTAGTACCTGTTTCCTATTTGCTCATGGGGATCAGATGGATCAGAACTTTCTCCATAATATCAAATCTCAACCCCACCCTAGAGCCAATTTAAATATTTCATAAACCGACACATCTCAATTCCAACTATTTGTCTGTTACACTCTTTTTTATTGACAGGTTTCAGAGTAACAGCCGTGTTAGTCTGTATTTGTAAAAAGAAAAAAGAAAAGGAGTACTTGTGGCACCTTAGAGACTAACCAGTTTATTTGAGCATGAGCTTTCGTGAGCTACAGCTCACTTCATCGGATGCATAGCATATCGTGGAAACTGCAGAAGACATTATATACACACAGAGACCATGAAACAAAACTTCCTCCCACCCCACTCTCCTGCTGGTAACAGCTTATCTAAAGTGATCTTCAAGTACGGCCATTTCCAGCACAAATCCAGGTTTTCTCACCCTTCCCCCCCCCCCCCACATACACACATACAAACTCACTCTCCTGCTGGTAATAGCCCATCCCTCTTTGAAACCTCTCTTTATAATGCGCATGATAATCAAGGTGGGTCATTTCCAGCACTAATCCAGGTTTTCTCACCCCCCCCCACACACCCCCCTCCAAAAACCACACACACAAACTTACTCTCCTGCTGGCAATAGACCCACCTTGATTATCATGCGCATTATAAAGAGAGGTTTCAGAGTAACAGCCGTGTTAGTCTGTATTCGTAAAAAGAAAAAAGAAAAGAAGTACTTGTGGCACCTTAGAGACTAACCAGTTTATTTGAGCATGAGCTTTCGTGAGCTACAGCTCACTTCATCGGATGCATAGCATACATACATAGCTATGCATCCGATGAAGTGAGCTGTAGCTCACGAAAGCTCATGCTCAAATAAACTGGTTAGTCTCTAAGGTGCCACAAGTACTTCTTTTCTTTTTTCTTATTATAAAGAGAGGTTTCAAAGAGGGATGGGCTATTACCAGCAGGAGAGTGAGTTTGTATGTATGTGTGTATGGGGGGGGGGAGGGTGAGAAAACCTGGATTTGTGCTGGAAATGGCCCTACTTGAAGATCACTTTAGATAAGCTGTTACCAGCAGGAGAGTGGGGTGGGAGGAAGTTTTGTTTCATGGTCTCTGTGTGTATATAATGTCTTCTGCAGTTTCCACGATATGCTATGCATCCGATGAAGTGAGCTGTAGCTCACGAAAGCTCATGCTCAAATAAACTGGTTAGTCTCTAAGGTGCCACAAGTACTCCTTTTCTTTTTTCTTTTTACTCTTTTTTATGTTCCTATATGGAGGTATAAGTTCCTATTTTTTTTACTTGTGTGTGTGAACAGATTTGTATGAAATCAGTTAAATAAACAACATATTTTCCCAAAACTCAAACCAAATTGGAATCAGATTTTTAATTTATCCACTAGTCCTTCCATTTTGGGGTTCCAGAACAGGGATCTGAAGTGGTGAAATGCCATGAGAGAGACTGGTCCCACAATATTTCCATCCTAAAAGGTGACATGAAGTAACTAGAAATTTTGCAAGAAATAAGGTCTGCCCTCAAGAGATTTCCAGACCAGTTTTGCACTCTAAAGGATCCAGAGTTGCCCCTGAATATCTTCTGAATACTTACACTAGGAATGACCTTGGGTCTGGAATTTCTGGTTATTCAGGAAAGGGGACCTGGTTTATATTAGCATAAATGAAAAATAACTCCAATGAAGTCAATGGAGTTGAACTAGTGTAAAATGTGCGTGATATCAAAATCAGGCCCAAGACTTGTAGTAAAAAGTATTCAGACACTGAGTGCTGATTACATGGAACAAATCTTTCGGAAGCCAAAGATTTTCAACTGTTGCAAAAGGCTGAAATTCTCAAAACTAAAGAAGCTTGACTCTGGAAGAAAATTTACCTTTCTATCTAGATCAGTGAACTTTACATTTACCAATATGAATGTGCAAGTAGGAGTTCCACTATATTAAAGTCCTGGGGATTAATGACAGAGTTTAATTTTGTTCAAGAAATTGGAAGTTATTTTACTGCTCTTCCCGTATATAATTTTCTCAAAATTGTCTAGAGGCCAAGTTCCTGCAGTCCTTCTTCAGTTAAAACTCCCATTAAAGTCAATGATGGTTTGACTGATTAAGGATTTGGCACTTATAAATTATGATTATGTTTAGAGAGGCAAGATGAGAAATGGAACAGAACTTTCCCACGTAACATAAGATTCATTTACAGGAAGGTAGGAATTTCCATTATTTGTATATTGTTATTATAATAATGAGATTGATAAGCATTGGTACATGTGCACAGGAGTGTGCTTGAGATGGTTTGCATAATGGAATGGGAGCCTGGATCTGCCCTTGTCATGCTGATTTTCCGATTCTCTGTCCTTTCAATTAGGGAGAGTTTCCTGCCCAAGTCCTGCTTTGCCAGCTGGGCAACCTTTTGGATAGATATAACCTGAGCTCTTCCAATGGCCTTTGGGAGCTGCCCTAGGGCCCCAAGCACCCCTTCTTATCCTCATGGTGACGGACATACATTATCTCCATTCAATCATCCACTGTCTCCATCTGTACCCCTAGCTCAGAGATACTATCCGTGAACCCACTCAGGGCCTGATGCATATGTCTGCCTTGGGCTTCCATGCATATTTGTTATATTTCTAACAACACATCTCTAACACATCTGCACTTAAAATTAGGCCGACATAACTATGGTACTCGGAGTTGTGAAAATTTGCATGAAACCATGCAGTTAGCTCAATGGAAGAAAGCTTCTGTTGACCTATCTACCATTGCTTGGGGAGAGGGAGTTTCTAAAACAATGGTAAAACCCTTTTGTCACTGTAGAGAACATCTGTACTGCAGTGCCAGAGCTGTGCTGCCACAGGGCCTGTAGTATAGACATGGCTTAAGTTGTGTAGAAACTTGTCCCCCTTGCTCCTGGATCAGTCAGGAAAAGGCCTCCAGCACGTTCACCTGAGAGAAATAGGGAGGGATGAGAGCCCCAGAATTCCTCCCCCATTGGGAATGGCCACAGAGTTTCCCAAATTCCCAGTAATCTGTGTCTGTCCCTCCCTCTTAGGGCACAGATCACAGTAGGACTTTACCTGTCAACATCTCAGTTTTCAGACACACACCCCCACACTTCCTCTCTGGTGTTTTGTGCCCATTCATTTCCATAGTGCTGCTTTTGTCCCGTCTTTTGCCTGGTACTGGAACCACTAGTGCCTTAACTCCTCCTGCTCCAAGTAGGGCTGCTTCTCTTTCTCCTGCTCCCACAACGATTGTCCTTCTCTCTCCTTCTCCTCTCTGGGTCCAGAACATCCTCTTCTCCTGGCAATACTGCCCCAGCTGTATGTAAGGATGAGTGCAGGGGCCGGCAACTTTCGGCACACGGCCCATCAGGGCAATCCGTTGGCAGGCACAAGATATTTTGTTTATGTTGATAGCTCTCGGACACTGGGAGCTCCGGGGGGCCTTGCCTGTGGACGGTCAGTGTAAACAAAATGTCTCGTGGCCCACCAGCAGATTACCCTGATGGTCCGCGTGCCGCGGTTTGCCGACACCTAGACTAGTACATCTCAGAGTCAGGATTCCTGGGTTCTGTTCCCAGCTCTGTCACTATCTCTCTAAGTGACTTGGGGTAAATCGCTCACAGATCCTGTGCCCCATTTACAAATAACCAAAGATAAAAGACGACTCGATTTGGTGTTTGATCAAATCACAGTCAATTGTCTTGGCCATTTGCCAATCCTCAGCAGCTTAAACAGGCAGAGAACAGGAGAGACCAACATGCCATTAACACCTGAGGGCCCTGCAAGGGCAGGGAATTGTTTATTGTTTATGTGGGATGCGTCACATGATACTAGCAGATGATTCACAATCTGTGCTGCAAAGGAAGGTGAACCGCACGCCCAGGTCCCTGCCAATCTGATCTGCGGGGAAATTCTTTTCTGACCCTAAACCTTGCACTCAGTTTGATCCTGAGCATGTGGGCAAGTTTCACCAGGTAAGCAACTAGAAACACAGTTCGTCTGTGGCCAACAATTGATTCTTCAGCAAAGGTGCAAAAAACAAATGAAAATGGAATGCATATGGCCAACTGTGCATTAGGAAGGAAAACATCTTCCTGACCCTTAGAAATGATGAGCTAAAGCCCTGAAGCATTAGATTTGATTGGGATCATTGCAGTAAGTACTATGAAGATGGTGAGGACACTGCAGATCTTCTTGTTCTATTGATAGCATAGAATTGAAAGAATTTGGTAGGAAAGGAGGAAGGGAGAGGTTTGTTGTTTTCCCCTGGTGCAGAAAGCAGGGATGCAGGAGAGGGATGGGGTCAGTGTAACTCATGGGGATAGAGCCCTGAATGTGCTCTGTACTTTCACAATGCAACCTTGCTCCAAAGATGACCTTGCTCCAAAGAACTTACCCACAAAATAATGCATGAGATAGAAACAGAAAAATCCCGTTTGATCTTCCCCCTGGTGTGTGAGAGCAAAATAGACTGACTGCATTGTGACTGTGTGGTCTGATGGGCTTTGCTGATGGGCTCCAATCTCACTCTCTCTCTCTCTTTCTCCTCTGTGTGAATGGACTGTGGATGTCTGTGCACTGTTAGACTTGTGGAAACAAATTACATGATTATTACAAGCAAACCAACTTCCTCTGGGTATTGACTGTGTCTTCCTTTCATCATTCTGACTCTCAATGATAGGGAGTGGATAGACAGCAATGGAAAGATGGTGCTATCCCCAATGGGATATTCAGTTTTGCCATCCCCTTTGCATCACTCTCTTCGAACTGCTCCTCTCCAAGCATCTTGCTACATTTCCTCTCTACTCTCTCCCGAAGGCATCCACCTCAGATTACATCAGAATGGAGTCCTTGCCTTACATTTACACTCAATGTCTTCCATTTCTATAGAGGCAACTTGATAAATTCACCAGAAACACCCACGGCCAGAATTGTATTCTTTATAGAAAAGCTTTGGGCTGACACTTTTGAGTTATTGAAAGGTGGAAAGTAGCTCCTTAATGGAAAGAGTCAATGGAACAAGGTGCTCTCCTCCCCAGGTCTTTCCTTTGTTTAATTTCCCGATTTAACACCCTTAGTCCCGTTCCACATTTCTTATTTACTCACCAATTCCCCTACTCACCAAAGACCTGCCTTTTTATCAGTGGGCTTAGGACCCTACACCCATATTTAGCAGAGTTCTTCTATCTGAACATAGATCTGCTTCTGAATTTCTGCACTGTTCCATCTTCATAAAGAGATGAATCAAAACTCCAGAGCCAACCCTTCTACCTTCCCCCTTCTCTTTAGGGTGTCAGAAATCTCAGTCCATATCTATTTGGTTTTGGGTTTTAGAATAATTTATTAAAATGGGACTAAGTGGCTAATGTTGTTGGCAATGAGATATTTGGCCAATTTTTAAAAATATCTCAGCACCCACAGGCAGAGCCGGGTTTTCCAAAAAATTCATCTCCCATTTCAGCACCTAAATAAATGACCATCGTTTCAATAGTAAATCTGGGTATTATAATGGGAGCTGCTGGAGCTGAGCACTTTTAATATATCTGCTTGTTATTCATGTGCTTAAATAAGAGATGATCTCTTTAGAAAATCTTGCCCTAGAACTTAAAAAATTGAGCACTTGAAAATCAGCCACTGAGTTTTTTTGGAAAACCTAGCTCACGGAGTCTATCAGTTGTGTTGGCCAGAAGGCATCTCCCTCTCATACTGAAGTGCATGGGAGGGAGCCAGAGGTATGAAAAATCTCATTAAAGTTACACAGAGTGAAAAGTCCCCTCCTGCTTCTCCCCAGCCAACTGCTGATAAACCCAGCAGAGTCCTTATTGTTCAGAGAGCCTGCACTAGGACATCTGTGATGTTCCAGGAAGAGGGGGACAGTTTCACAGAGAATCATTCCCCATCTTACATGTGACACAGTTGACAAGCACACAGAGGAACCATTTCACCCTCCTCTGAACTGCAGCCTGTTCACATGTGGTGAAATATGACTTTTGGCTTAGAAATGTAAGGGGACTGTTGCCCCCTTACTAACATTCAGTGGGGGTGTTTTACTTGCTAGCTCCCTGTACTAAAAGGGGGAAGGGTCGATGGGGAATCAGGACCCTGAGACTGACAACCCCCAGGTAAAATGGGGAGAGGCCCATGCTCCAGGTCAGCCTGAATGACAGGGTGGGCAGGCTAATCAGGGAGTCAGGAGGCCAGGGAGGTCCCGTCCTCTGTGTGAGCTGGATTTGCCTGGGTCAGACAGAGTGGGGCCGAGCTAAGGAGAAAGCAGGGGCTCAAGCTGAGCTGGGGAGCAGAGCTGTGCCAGATCCAGAGGGACCAGAAAAGCAGCCCAGAGAGAGCAGACCCTGTCCTGGGAGCAGAGCTGCAGCCCCAAAGCCAGAGGCACAGCCCTGAGAGAGCAGACTTGCTCTGGGAGCAGAGCTGCAGGAACCAGAGCCAGAGGGGCCAGAAAAGCAGCCCAGGAAGCAGGTCAGTGCTGGGAGCAGAGTCACAGAAGCAGCCTGCAGAGCAGACCTGTCCTGGGAGCAGAGCTGCAGCAACCAGAGCCAGAGGGGCCAGAGAAGCAGCCCAGGGAGCTGGAGGCAGAGCCGCAGCAGCAGTGCAGAGACAGAGTGGTGTGGCTGGAGCAGTCCAGAGCTGGGTGCGGTGAGCAGCTGGGGAGACTGAGGGGGACCGTGGGCAGCAGGTCCAGCACAGGGAGATGCCTCAGCCAAGAGGCTCTGCAGGCCAGGCTTGGATCGTAACCCCAACAGGGCGGGGGCAACACTGGGAAGAAGGGTCCTACCACTTAGAGCCTGAGAGCGTGTGGCCACCACCAGAGCAAGTGTCCAACCCACAGCATCCCTGCAGCAAAGACAGGGCCTGAGAAGGAGGCCTGGGACTTACAAGGAACAGACTGTGAACTGCCCGGACATTCCAGAGACACTGTTTGTGATGTTCCCTGCCACAGAGCGGGTTGATGTGTTTCCTTTAACCTTTCCCATTTTCCCTTATTCTTTTTAAAATTAATTGTTGATCAAATAACTTGCATTTGCTTTAACTTGTATGTAATGGTCAGTGGGTCAGAGAAGTGCCCAGTGCAGAGAGAGTACCCTGGAGCGGGGACACCCTAGCCCCTGTCCTAGGTGACCACAGCAGGGTTGGGGGTCGAGCCGCCCAGGAATCCTGGGCCCAGGCTTGTTGGGATTATGAGGATTCTGCCAGACAGGAGAGTGGAAGGGGAGTCCTCAAGGGCAGGGAGGCCACTGGGTAAAGTAAGTGGGAGCGAGGACTCAGATCCTTTCGCTAGCCCACTTCACCAGGGTAGTGCAGAAGCCAGGAAAGTTCCCCACAATAGCGGGACTATTCCTTCGCTTACAGAAAGATGCCCCTGGAGGTCAGAAAGCATAGAAGAGTACCACATCCTATTCAAGCTACAGGGCATATCCGGGGGGATATGTGGGGGGAGGCAGGGTGGTAGAAAATATATGCATTATCTCATTCAGATTTGTTCAGGATATTACTGCTAACATGCCAGCTCTCGAGAAAAATGCCAGAAGAGCTTTCACAACAAATGGTCAAGACCTCAGTTTTATGTCTTATCTAAAATAAGGAATCACAAGCGACTTTTCATGCCTTATATGGCAAAGTCTAATGCTTGTTAATTCTACCGTACATACCTCTCAACATGACAGGATCCAAATGTTAGACAAGACACAAAATGAGGGACATTTGCACGGTAAAAGGACAGGGAACTCTAAAAAAATGCTTATTAAATTTGCCTGCCATCAAATGTTCGTTCAGTTTAAAAAAATAGCTAAATCATGTAATCATTATGAAGGTCTTTAAACTCTCAGCATTCAGAAGGTAAATCTCAGTGATAGCGCTAGTAAACTATACCTTGTATGTCATAAATTATGGTAATTTAAGAAGAAGCATCTCTTGCTGCCTAGTTGTTAACTTGAGTTGTTAACGTTTTTAAAATGTTTCCCATATATTTGCAAGCCGTTCAAAATATACTCTGGCTTATAACTGGCAACAGAATTTCACTTACAGGGGAAAATATTTTATTCAACAGAATCTTTTACATTTCTGCTGCTCTAAAACTGAGTAGAACCATAACTTGTTGAAAGATAACTATGAATACTCCTCCTCTCACTTTTCCCTTAAGCTCCCCCAACTCCATGGAAGAAATGAATAGTCAGCAATCAACTGAAACGTTATCTGATACAATCACACTTTTTTAAATAATAGAGTTACATTGAACTATTTGATCTTTCCATGATCTCTAGCAAACATACCCTTTCAAGCATGCATTTCAAGGCACAATTCACATTCCCAGCAAACTCAATGAGACTTGGATCAAGCCCTCAGTTTACGGTGAAGGGTGAGCATAACATAATCACAGGTTTCAGAGTAACAGCCGTGTTAGTCTGTATTCGTAAAAAGAAAAAGGAAAAGGAGTACTTGTGGCACCTTAGAGAAACTGGTTAGTCTCTAAGGTGCCACAAGTACTCCTTTTCCTTTTTCTTTTTACATAACATAATCGCTTGACCACTGCCAAATGTTCTGTCTTCATCCAGATAGACTGTACCTGCTATGCTGCCAAAAGCTGCAGGTATACCCAGAGAGAACAGCAGTCATAACGCTGAAAATTATGGCTCTGTACAAATAAAATATATGTGCCATGCTATTAAGCTATTGATTAGATTCTGCTTGTACAAAACAGATGCTTCCATGTAGAATACAATTGCTGTGTTGCGGAACATGCTGAATATATTAATGTAGAATGTAATGTTCTGCTCTTTTGCTGAAAGTATCAGATACACAGAGATAGAACATACAAACCATGCTGGTGCCAATACCAGGAAGAACATTCCTTCTCATGATGCTGAACCTGATGCTGAATGTACATTCGTTGATGTACTTCCTGAAAAATATATATCCAGGTATTCGCACCTGCCATGTTACTGAGCAGCAGTCCTAACATACTATTGCCTTAAGCAAAATTTCATTTCATTTCCAGTAGTTATCTGGGCAAAGAAGTCTAGAATGATTGATCCCACAGAGCAGCAGATGTATGTCACACACTCACATATGCAATTCTGGTAACTGAGTATTGTTCGGAAGGAACATCCTTTTTATTTATGTATTTATTTTATTAAATCAAGCCAGTTAGCTACAACTTTTCTTGTTATGACAAAATATTTGAAATTCTTTCTTTCTTTCTTTCTTTCTTTCTTTCTTTCTTTCTTTCTTTCTTTCTTTCTTTCTTTCTAGAATAAATGATATTTCCCACAAGAAAACAAATAAAACCCTCCCTATGTCATTATGTATCCAACAAATATTTTTGTATTGCAAAATAGATCAAGAAAATGATAGTTTCATGCAGATTGATATCGGGTAGATCAATGTGGGAGACATGAGACACATCAGTAAACATCTGCCACATCCTAAACTCCAGACATTCAAGGCATCATTTCTATGCAGAAAACATTAGTTATGGAGAAGTTTTGGGTTGAGGACACTTTTATTATTAATATTTGTTTATTTATGCGAAGTTGCAAACAGAGGCATGTTTTAAGAAATATAATCACACAGAAGTTAATATGAAATACTATTTAAAAGAAAAATCATGTACAATAATCATTCACTTATAGAAAACAGATGAAACAAAACACCTCAAATTGTGAACAAGGATCAAAGCACAGTAGATTTTCTGGTTTTGAGATATACATTACACAATAAAAATAATAAGCAGCCAATGGACTCAGCTGTGCTGCCAAAGAAGAAAGGACTATGATGCTGATCCAAAGTACAATGAAGGCAATGGAAATTCTCCCGTTGACTTTAATGGCCCGTGCATTTCAGCCCTTAGTTTGGAGGCACCAAAAGAGTATCAAGGGTTTTTTTCTAATGAAAAAGGATCGACTTTCATTTTGCAGTTGCCGCCTGCCAAAATACAATTTAATATATCACTCTGCATTTGTTACCTGGCACAGTGAGTGGAAAACTTGGAAAAGGTAATTAATGTGGGAAGATTCATCATAAAAGAGACAATCCTTGCCCTGAAGGGGCTTCGTCTGAGGGGGAACACTGCATTGTAAGCACCTCACCTCCAACAGGATATCATCTTGTGTGACTTAGTGTATCTCAGGTGAATTGTAATGGGATAGAGGACAGACAAAGATTCTAAATACCTAATATTGTAAGGCTTTGGTGACAATCATATCTGAATAGATCTATAGGAACATATTTGTTTATACAGTACCTAGCAGATTAAGTAGGGTCCTGGTTCATGATTTGGTGCTACAACAAAGCAAGTAATAAATATTATTGATAATTATTAATACATAAATAATTATTTATGTGTTCATTTCCATTTTACAAAATAGGCAAATCCACCTCTGGTGTTACCCCACTCATTTCACTGACGCTACATCGGTGTGAACTAGGCTCACTGAATCTTGTGTACCTCATATCAAGATCTAGGAGACAGCTGAAAGAGTAGCAGACAACACAAACAGGCACCAGAAAGTTACATATCTGGAGAGATGGAGAGAGAGAGTTAAATATGCTGCCTGTTTCATCTCTGCTAGACAGTCTTCATCAAACATTTTAAAGCATCCTCATATGTACAATTTTGTTTAGCATTTAGTAGACCCACCCATCTCTGCTAAAAGAGACTGATTGTGTTGATCCCTCAGGTGGTCATTTCAGACAGGTTTCATTTCCTATTGTGTCACTCATCTCAAAAAGTGATGTGATATCAAATTATTTTGTGGACATCAGATTTATTGTTGCAACAGTAGATAAGTACTATTATCACTGTTCTACAGATGGGAAATTGAGGAAAAGACAGGAAGTGCCTAAGGTCAGACAGGAAGACTGTGGTAGAGTAGGGAAATAGAATCTGGGTCCTCAGGCTAGCACCCCAAACACTCAATCTCCCTTCTTCCAGCTGGCTAAGTAGTGGATGCAAAAACCAAAAGAAAACCCCATCCCTACAGCGGGGAAAAAAAAGAAAAAAAAGGATTAATCCTCTCCAAAGCTGTGGATCTACATGATTTACTGTGCATGTTATGCCGCATAACTCTATGGTTATCGATAAGGTTACACCCAGACTTGGTGGATGTGGGTAATCATTTATATTATCATATTTTTGGCCCTTGAGAATAAAGAATATTTAATTATTGCCATTTTAAGAACTTTTTATGATGTGCACCCCTCAGTTCCAAGCAGGGATTAAAACAGTTTAAATCACACACACACACACACACTTTAAAAAAAAACACAAAACATTTTCCTGCATTTTGTTTACCCCGTAAAAATCAAATAATTAAAAAAATCCTCCTCCATGCCATATGTATATTCTTACATTACCTTTGAGACTGACAGTTTTAGTAGACTTGGCACATATCTTCTGCGTTTTGAAATACAAAACGGTGAGCAAAGGTGACTTATTCTCCTGGAATATAAATGGCAAAAGTTTGTGACTGGCTTTAACTTCCTAAAAGTATTCCTTCCTTCAAGTGTTTTGGGGCATCCAGTGAAGCTGACTGAAATTAAGCTGTCATTCAGAGCTTCTGAGGGGCAGCACACTTTCTTCTCTCGAACCCTTGGCCTCCACCTTTCGTTGATGTGATATTTCAGTGAGTAATTCTGCCAAAGGTGAAGTGGAGAGATCCCCACCTCTCAGTAAAAGATCCCAACTCAGAGTGGTAGGTTTCATATAGGGATGTCTTTACACTGTTCAAGCCAGCAGTGACTGGCAGTCTGTCTCTAAGGGAAGAACTGATTTAAAAAACAAAACAAAAACCCAACTCACTCTTGTGTCATTTTACATACCTTGAATTAGACTGGTGTTAAGTGCAGAAACGGGCTCAAGCCCAGTTCCAGTGACCATGGGACAAGCATAAAGCTTGAGTTCCACCTTCCCCAGATGGTGAACAGTACATTAAAAAGAGTTTTAAAGACAGCTTGGGAAAGATTCAGGTGGGAGTCACCTGAGCCTTTAGAGTCAGATGAAGGCTACTAGTGAACTCCTAGACACAGTATGTTGGTTGGCACATTCTACAGAAGGTTTGGAACAAAAAATTCAAAAGTGCCTAGGAACCTATAGCTCATTTTTCAAAGCTGACAGACCCAGATCCTCAAAGATATTCAGGTGCCCAGTTCCCATTGGTTTCAACACGAGTTAGGCGCCTCATTACCTTTGAGGTTTTGGGCTTTAGACACATAAGGTAATATTTTAAAAAGGGTCTAGGGGCCAGATTCACAAAGGTATTTAGGCAAATGAAGATAGTAATAGGCACGGTGGGATTTTCAAAAACACCTTAAGTGAGTTAGATGCCTAATTCCCATTGGCTTTCAATGAGACTTAGGCTCAGATGAGCCAGGTTTTTAAACGTATTTAGGGGTTTAGAGATGTAGATAGGCACCGAGTGGGTTTCTGAAAATTGTCTCGGTGCCTGCTTCCCACTGATTTCAGCGTAGCACTCTTGAAGTGACAAGCTTATGCGCTGCCCCACTAAATTGTGTATTTGCCAGAGATGCCTGTAACATTGTTCAAATGTTGCCATTCTTCATCAAGGAAAACTACCACTGGAGTCAATCAGCACTTGATTCAATATAGGACTGCAAAATTGCACCCTTGCAATTGTAATACAGATGGGCACAGCACTTTAAAGTATTTACTTTCTGAGGCTCAGCACATGCTACACAGCTAGGTTCACTCTTTTGACTGCCACAGTCAAACAGATAAGAGTCAGACTGCTAATGAATCAGAGTGCTAGCATGTTGGGCTGCTGGGGAGTTAGGCTACCTTCTAAATGCTGGATGTCTGGCAATATAGCTTATTGGCACAGCAGAATCGAGAGAGTGCTATACAAATTGGGTCTATGAACATTACAGTGACACATTCCACTGATGCATTAACATCTGGCAGGAATAGAGAGCGAAAGCAAGAGAGAAAGATGAGGGAGCTGGTCACAGGCCTCCGTTAGTCTTAATTATCTTCCATTTCCACTCCTGCTTCCCAAATCAGGAACACAGATGGAAAAGTAATTAATGCATAAACTAATTAGCAATCTCATTTGCCAGTTGCTACATGATAAAGTAGGCTGTGTGCAGACAGGCTTCTGCAGGTGGAAAAAGAGGGTCTGGAAAGTGAAGCTGGGAGGAGGGTGGGTAACTTTTCCATGTGTTAAAATGCTGCAGCCAGGCTGACAGTTTTCAAAAGGTCCCAGGGAAATGTCAGCACCACAGCTGGTGCAAGTATAAAATCACCAAGTCCTTGCTCTGCTCTACTGTAGCAGAGAGGAGCAAAGAGATGACTACTTGTGCAGAAAAACCCTGAAAGGAGCAGCAGAAGGAGCAGTGACTCTATGGCATGTTCCCCTGCCTCCCCAGGGGCCCTTAAAGGATCTTTCACAGCATTTCCACGTGGCAGGGAATCCATGCCGCTTTATAGAGGGGTCAGATTGTTTTATGGTGGGAGTGTAGTGGGAGGGGGACTAAGGTGAAGAGTAGGCACTTTGGATTGCATGCTGTCCTGTGAATGGATTACAGTGCCACTGGGAAAATCATCAAGAGTACATGCTGCTGCTGGGTGATGTGTTAAGGTGCAGATATGGCAGGAGTGGCCACAGCTCCCACAGGAACTATGCAGTTAGCAAAAGGGGATGGGAGGGTGAGCTATAGAACAGCACAGAGTGGTTAGAGCCCATGAGATTAAAGCTCCAAGGATGCCTTATGGCTCCCCAAAAATCATTCTCCCCTGAGGGGAACACTGAAAGGAACAACTGCAATGTGACCCTCATGCAGTCTCCTGGGGCCTCTGTCCCCCAGCCATGGAGGATAAATGGTCTACAAACTTAGAGATGGGAACGACCTGTTAAGTCACATAGTCTGTATCCCTGCCTGCTGCAAGATTGTTTCCTTTATTGTAGCTTGTAGTGTGTTTTGTCCTGTTTACTTCCACTTATAGCTGACTGAAATACCAAACCCTAAACCCCTGATCTGAAGCAGCTAAGAAGTGCCATTCTTAGGCGATAATTGTTAACATTGTTTAGTGTGTTTGGAGCAGAAATGTAAGAGGACATGGTTTGGTCACATGCTGATGTAGATGATATTTCTTATCCACCCTCTTGAAATCTACTAAGTGTTTTCCTTTTTGCTTGAATTCTCGATTATATTTGACTGTCTCAGTAACAGGAGGATCTCCAGTTTTCATGCAAGTACAATACTCTAAGAAACCTCTTACTTAGCAGAGGGAGATCAGGAAGGAAAGCAACATATTTTCACCAGCTTATCATGACTGTACTTCAGTGCTTTCTAGGGAATATTTCTTGAAATGCCAAAGCAGGTGTCTTAAAATGCCTCAGACCTTCTGCAGTAACCCTCTATCATAAAAATCCTGCTATGCATGTTAAAATGTAATAGCTGGAATATATCATATTAACACACCAACAGCTACATAAAAGTAACATTAGGGGACGGACTTACACCCAGCAGAAGCCAGGGAATTCAGAGATAGTGATTCCACTCAAGCCTTACTTCTCTTTGCACTCTACCTGAGCATTACAGGGGCATGTAACTAGTGTGTGATGGTACATAGCTGATGTTCTGTGAGACCTGGGCTGAGCAAGGTGAATGAATGAAGGCAAAGAAAGCATGATAATTGCACGCTGGTGGCCAATTAGAAGGATTTCAGAGGAAATTGACTAAAATGATTAAGGAGCTGGGGAGACTGGTATGCAATGAATGAGGAAATGAGGACTAAAAGAATGTGAATCAACCCTACCTCAAAGCTAAACCTCCACCTTCCCCCTCTTTCTGTTCTACACCCACATTCTTTCTTTTTGTCTTGGGAGAACAGAGGCGACTGTGTGTCAGGGAACCATAAAGTGGAGTTGTGTAGGGAATGATGGGGTCATTCATTTTGGTGGGATTAGTCTGCAGAAGTTTCAAATCATTGGATAAACTGCTCCAAATTAACCCACTCTCTAAATGTTTTGAGGTTCCTATTGCTGCCTATAAGGAATAGTTAAAATAATTAAAGTCAGTGTGGATAGCTTAGCTAAATGGTGACCAATACCCAGAACACAGCTGGCCCTACACAGGCATGAAAGAAGGGGACAGGGCACAAGGAGCTTTCAAACAGAAGAGCTAGCCATCATGTGGCTGAGGCACAGAGAAACTGACCCCTGCCAGTACTGGTGGTACCAGCCTCATCAAAGGGGGCAAGTAAGAGGAGCAGGAAAGGAGGGGCACTATCACCTTAATCACCACTGGCCAGATGAGTTGATTGTGTACAGAGAAGAACACACATCCTATATCTTTACATACATGATGGTGGAGCTACTGCTCTTCCTCAGGAACCCCATGAGGAATTGCAATATGGCCCATCTGTAAGCTCCCCAGTAGAACTCCCCAGTCTGAGGCCCATCTGTAAGCTCCCCAATAGAGGGATGTGTTTTTGAGCCACAATGTGTTTGAAACCATCTTCAGTGTTTGAAATATGGACACTGAGAAGGTATAGGAATGGCTTGGGTGGTCAGAGGAGATATGGGTAAGCATAACAGGATGTATCTGAGCAAAAGAAAATTTAGGCTGAATATTAGCCCCATTTCCCAAAAACAAGATTTTCTGGGCTCTGAAGTAGCCATCCTAGGGAAATGGCAGAAGCCTCATCTCTTGAGTAATATCAAAGTAGATGAAACAAAGCCCTGGAGAATGGTGAGTCCAGCACTAACTAGTGGGATGGACAAGAAGATCTGACAAATCTTTGCAGCTCTTTTTTTAAAAAATTTTCTCCACTGTGGAGGTGTGTATTTCACACAAACAGACGATGATTTTTAAAGCTCAATATCCTCCTCTTTAAACTAAGCTATGGAATCCTTTCCAGTTCTTTCTGATCCCACTATCTTTTGCCTCTCATTTTTTCTTCCTCTGAATTCCCAAACAAACTAGATACTCTTACATGTACCCATACATTCATCCATATCCTCCAACAATACTCTTTTCTTCTCTATAGGCCTGCCAGTTGTTTTCTGGTTCCTCCCATCACCTTCAACCAGCTAGAATCTGGGAACTTTAGAATGGCAGAAAGATAGATAGTCCCTTTCCCTTCCCAAAGCCTCAAATAGGGTCTCTGCCTTTCTGCAATACCTCCAAGTTCCCTGTATTTTTGAGGCTCTTACCTGTATCTGATTGCGTATGGCCTATGCTTCAGTCACGCCTCGCACATGCTAGTGTTCCCCAGATTAGAGACTATAGTCCATTCTGTGCCAGATTGCATTAGATTTACATAAAGCACAACCTGGGGCCTAGCACATACACTGGCAGGCACTACCATGGAATCGTCAGAGGTAGAATAGTCTCCTAGGCTAGGTCATGGAGAGGGAGTGGGGTCCTGAAGAGTGAAGCAGGGCTAGCAGGAAGTTAGCTAGAAGTAGCAAGAGATCCAGGGATTTACTTACAGGAAAGAAGGGGGTGTGGGTTGATTTTAATGGGCCATGTTTTGCACGAGTTATGTCTTCCAAACGTGTTTGGCCAGTCTTACTTGAAGTGAGTTCAGTTAAATGCATTAACCGCATAAGCCTAGAATCTTCCTCGGGAGTGTTCCGCATTTCAGCACCATGTGAACTGTTATGACCAAGTTATTTCCCCTGTAGAAATTCAGCAGGGCTTTATAATGGAAACAATGACAGACAGACTCTTAACTATTGTAATGCTAGTTGCGGGCTGTTCAGATACAGAGACATTATTGGAGTCCTAGGAGGAACTGCAGCTACTTTTCAGTGTATATATTGGGCTGACAAAAACTTGTCATCTTCACTTTATTCAGGAAGTCCCGGAATGCTGCAGTTTCTGCTGCCCTCTAGAATCTAGACCTCTTAAATAATGCATAGTTTAGGACCCTTACCTACACTGCTAGATTAGGTATTAATATAGCATGGTAGTTCTCAACATGAGTAAAGGGGGTGAGGGGAAATAAACCCTTGATTAGGCACCAAAACATGAACCAGAAGTAAGATAAAACCTTTCTACAGTCCAAAGCAGGTTGATTAAGTTTAATTTAATTATTTTTCACTCTCACTATCTCAGCAGTTCTCAGTTTAGAGAAACAATTAGAAATAATTGTCAAAATCCAGAGGGAAAGGTTCTTCCCACATTTGCTGCCCAGCCAGAGGCAGAAGGTTCTTGGAATCTCAAGAGAAAACCTGTCCTTGCTTTAAAAAAAAAAAAATCAAAGCCAATCTGACAGATTGAAGAAACTCAAGTAGTTTGGTATGATACAGAACAGCATCCAAGCTTTTGAGTGATTATCTGCAGTGACCCTGAACTCTTGAGCCTTCCAAACAGTAATTTTAATGTAGGTGAACTGTGTGCATTTTTTAGAGGTCTGTTATTAATAAAATTTGTTAATAGACCTACTGATGTTTCCAGCTCATAATCGTTGTACTCAGAGGCAGAGGCTGAGGCCTATACAGTATTTTCATCTTCAAAAACCTTATACAAACACGAGCAAAAACCATCTCCTTACACCACCCCGGTATTAATCTCATTTTACCCATGGGGAAATGAGTCAAACAGGTTAAATGATTTGCTGTAGGTGACAGATGGAGTCACAATCAGGATGGGCTGAGAAGTCAGACGTTTCTAGCTCCCATACCTCTCTCTGACACCTACAGTATGAACTAAGCCACATGCCTGAGATCCCCAGCACAGTTTAATAGCGCGGTTATGCCTGACCTTTCCCATTGCTGGTGGGTTTCTGTGTGTGTGTGTGTGTGTGTGTGTGTGTGTGTGTTGTCAGCAGGCTATCTTAAAACCAGGGAGGATGTGTGAATGATTCCCACATTACTGCTCACCTCCTCTCCCACAAAGTAGCAATGCTGATGAGACTGGAGACAACCCCCATATCATCTGAGATGAAGTAAGCTCTTTTTGCAACACTTCACACCTCTGTCCTCTTGAGCTGTGGGATTCCAGATTGGTTCTGCATTTCCCAACTCGTAGTTCAGAATAGCAGACATCCTCCACCAGGCCAGATATGTGAGCATTGTTTGTTTGTTTTTTTTTAAGCTATTTTTCTTTCTCCCCTCCTTGTTTTATATTATTATCATGACAAATGCAGCTGAACTGCCATTAGAACTGAAGATTTATTCTTTCTTTTCAACAAAGCAAAGATTCAAGACTAGAGCTCTAATTGAAAGTCAAAGAGTTCCTAATAACACTTGAAGTTTGGAGTTCAAAAGTCAAATGGCTTTGGACTGCCATCTGGGTCCCAGGAAAATAAGAATGAAAACTAAGATATCCCTCCCACTATGGTTTTATTTCCCCTCTACACCATTCAGTCTAAGCAAAGCAATGCTACAACAATATTAATACTTTGCACCTTTTATTTAAACTTCAAAGTTGAGTAGGTATCACAATCCCCACTTCACAGGAGAAACTCAGTCCAAGAATTATTAAGTGATTTGTCACAGAGTAATTGAATCGGTAGTAGAACCCAGATCTCCTGACTCCAGTCCTCTGCTCAAACCTCTAAATACACTCCCATCCCATATTGTACAGTGTGGGCCAGATTCTCAGCCCTGCTTTAAGAAACTCAGGTGTTACACAGAAGCAGAAATTACTCACATATCCATAGCTGGAGATTATCCCAATGTGAGGAAGTCCCAAGCTGTCATAGAACCTGTGTAGGTGGCTCCTGTGTCAATCCCACTGAAGCCCAGGGCAAAGGGGATGAAAGTACATGGGGAGGGGACATAAGCAGAGCCCTGTTTTTCCTAGCTATCATCAGCTGACAAATGGTGTATGAACCAGGGTGGACCCAGGCAGACAATCAGCAGGCTGTAACCATCTCACCAAGAAATCCACTTCTCCGCTTTGCCAAGCAGATCTCATCTACAGAAGAAGAAAAAAAGCCTGCCTCTTCTTATTCTCAAGCAGCCAAATGTTGAGCTCCCACTAATGTCAATGGGAGTTTGAGTAAAGCCATCATTAAAACTGAGCAAGGAGCTCAGCATTTGTCCAGATGAGAAGAAAAATGGTTTATATGTAAAAGTCTGAGCTAGTATGATTATCAAAAAGAACCTTGTACATTTTATATGATGAACTGTTCTTCATGTGAGTTATATTTCAACCTTTTGATTAACTATTTGAAAAGTATAACATCATGTATATAAAACATGTAGTATGCTTCACATTTTCTCTGCTTACTTAAATGCCATTCAATTCTACATGATTCAGCAATTGAGGTACCGGCAACTGGGAAGAGTTCCCAGGGACAAGTGGTTCTCTTTTATTTGTTGTTCTACAAAGTGCTTCGCATGCTTTGGTCTCTACAATAATAAATAATGATAGTTAACCATAGGGAGAAGTAGAGGCAAAAACCACAAACTCTTAAAAAAACAACAACACACCACCAACTCTCTCAAGCTATCTCCCCCCACGCCCCCCCCAAAAAGACCTCTTCAAAACTAATGTCATAATAGTAAACCATTAAGAAACTAAAAATAAATCAATGCTGAGCCTTCTGTTTTAACGAAAAAAGGTTTCTTCTGTTAATGTTACACAAGATAATGAGCTTGAACATTTATCTATATTTATAAGACCTGTTTGACATGTTGTTATTATAGAGAATTTTGTAGCTGAATAGAATGCTACCTAGGGAAATTTACATATGTAAATTAGAGTAGTATGGAGATGACATTGCTGGAGTTTTCTGCTTTCATTGATAATTATTCAGTGTAACATTGTTGCCCAAGTACAAATTTACACAGTCTTCTATATGACTCTTATTTTAGTATATTACTTTAATAACTAGCCACTATAAGTCATAAGAGACTTTAGCTAGATCAGATTGGCTAGCTCCCAAGGGCCATTGGGTCTTATAATTTTAATTCAAAATAGAGTTTATGTTCAACATATTTGAGGAGTAAATTAAGTGTCAATCTGGTACTGGCTGGTTGGGGAGGATTATGTGACTGTGATCATATAATGCAGAAAATGTTTCCAGAAATCTAGCATAGAAATTAAACTAATTGAAATTAGCTTGAATTTTATTTTTAATACCAGTTTGATTCATTTATAAATCAGTTTCATAATGTTACCATAGAGCTACAGTCTTTATTAGTGATCACACATTTATACATAATATAATCTTTGGGTTTTCATGGCCAGATGTAGTAGAGTGGCAGAGATTCCTTACCTTCTTACCAATTTTTAAACTACAGTGCATCACACCACTGCAGTGAAGACTCATTCCTATGCAATGGGCTGATCTGAGGTGGGTCAGGGTGCGGGCGGATTTCTTTCATCCCCTGGAGCTATGAAGTGGCAGTACAACCTCAGGGCTGCAGTAACCCACATATGCTGCTCTCCCCCTCCTAGGCACGAATGGCCAGTACATCAGCATATTTACTCAATCGGTTCCCTAAAACCGATTTAGCTCTATCCCTAAAACGGCCATCTACCTGGGGCACAGGGATGCCCACAGTGCCCAGTCCATGAGCAAGATCCCAACATCTTGCTCAAATACTACTGCATCCAAGGCCCACAGTTAAAGGCAGGAGAAAGAATTTCCCATAGGGACCCTGGATAGAATAAATCTGTGTCTAGTGAAATAAAAAATGAGCATTCCCAATTGATTCAGTGTCCTGCAGTGTGCTGAATGCAGCTGCACTTAGAGTGGGTTTAGGGTGAAGATCTTCTCTGAAAACAATGAGTTCACTCTAAGAGAGCATCGTTTTATGCCACACTGAAATCATCACCCTATGAATTGCTGGAATTGCCAATTGCTGGAACACGTTATTACTGCATGATGGTGTGTATTGCTAAGTGCCTTGTGATGGAAATCCTGTGCAATAGTACAATAATAATGTGCAAATTATGTTAAAGCAGAGATAATTCCACCCCTCCCGTTGTTGCAAAAATAAAATATGACATTGACAAAACTGGTGTTGGATAATCCAGCACCCTGGAGGGAGCAGAGCAGGAGGAGAAGAAGACTGCTTTACAGATACTGCGGCACTCAGAGGATACAATGGTCTCACATTGAAACCATTTGCGTCAATTACATTTCCAGATTTTAACATTCCATGGAATTGACTTGTCAATGTGACGACTGGGAGAAAAGAGATGAGGCAGGACAGGAAAAGGCAAAGTTGAGAGGAAATTAGATCAACTTTGCATGCCAGAGCCATAGCGTATAGTTGTCCTAGATCAGTTACAGGCATTAGTTAGGAGCTGCTAAAATTGTGGGCCAGATTTTCAAAAGTGATCAGCACCCACAGTTGGGATCAGATTTTCTAATGAGCTCAGCTCCCGTCTGGCTACTGAAATAAAGTAGCCCAATTTCAAAAAGTGCTTGGCATCCAGCAGCTCCTATTGATCTCAAAGTTTTCATGGGCAGATGCTAGACATTGAGTCCAATCCCTGTTATCGTAAGCAATGCCGTCATATAGCCCCATTTATAAACATATCAAGCTCCATCTTTTAAAAAATTGCCACTGCATGATTCATATGGGGTGTGTATGTGTGTGTGTCTCACACACAAATAAAGAATTGGCTGTGTGAAATTACTTATTAACTCTAATTAGAGCTCATCAACTAGGGCTAAATTCCTTGGCTGTTGCAAATTATGGACCAGATTCTGACATCCTTACTTACATTTTTTAATACCTCACTTGTTGCGCTATCCCAGTGAAATCAATGGGGCTGCTAACATAGAAAGGGATGGCACAACAAGTGAAGTATTACAAAATGTGAGTAAGGAAGTCAAAATCTTGTCCATAATTTGCAACAGCCAAGGAATTTAGCCTCTTTTTCTGCTAATCTAATAGCCTCAGATATATTGGGATCTCCTCAAATTTATTCTTTATTTGAAAATATTCAGGAAAATATTTTGCATTTTTTTACCGCTGTGGATTGATTCCCATCCTGTAGATATGACATTTGCTATTCTACAGGGATTGTTTGGTTGTGATTGGTCAGATAAATCCCATGGTATTGTTTCTGTCCCTTAACTGAATGAGGATCCAAGCACTTCTGACGTAGCTACTGATGTTCACAAATTTAAAATTTGATTTTTTCCAGGAATTGCTCACACACATTTTTTAAATTTAATTCACTTTTGTTATGCTCCCTCTCCTTTCCTCTTTACTTTCCATAGCTTTTCATGAGATGAAGTTTTACTTGCTTTTAATGATGAAGAAAATGAATTCCAATGGTGCACATATGGATATTCATGGAAACCAAATTTTGCATTCGAACAACAAATAGTCACTTTGGAAGTGCTTGCACTTTTATATAATTGGGTGACAATTTAAAAATGCCACGTGACTTATCTAATTCCTCAAATTTAACCAGCAGAGATTGAATTTCAGACATTCACGATCAATCCATAGATTAAGAAACTTGATAATTCAGCACAAAAAATCCCAATCATAATAATAATAATAATTAATAAAAATCATGAAATTGAAATCTGCTTGTACATATTCCATGATGAGAAAAGAATGTTATGTTCTCTGAATAAATTACACATCACTTTATTTATTCAGTTCTGCTATAGTTTTTGGCTGAGACCAGGAGCAGAAATATCAGGAGAGATGCTAAATTTAAGGTATTTCTGAAATGGATGAGATCATCTTAACTTTTGTATAAACTATTGCTGAATAGGACTCAGTTTAATATAAGCTGGTGATGTTTTCCTTTGAATTCTATTTGCATTGTGTCTTTTCCAAAGGACTAGCAGTGGGCTCATTCTGGCTTCAGTAGAGCAATGTCAGTCCAAATTAGGAACAGAAGGATCAGATTTAGATATTCCCTTACCAATTGCCATCCTGTTTTTCTCCAGTTTACAGAGTCAAAACTGAGTCTGAGAAATGGTGAGAAAGTTTTAGTAACTTTGTATAAAGCAGTTAATGTAGCATACTGTATCAACAGTTGTGTACTGAATATTGTACATGTTATCACCCACCATGGAGCATTAATATTTACTCTTGTTGCAGAGGCAGAGAAAGTGCAATGGCTTTGATTAGATTTCAGGAAAAGGAAATAATATAACACAATGAAAAACTGCTAATCTGATGAAATAATTGTACAGGTAGATTGAATGGAAATGGTCATTTATTTTTTTAATGAGCAATACTGTTCCCTAAGTACTAGTCACAAGTGAAAGTGCTGAGTTCTTTTCTGAATATTTTTCTTGGTACAATCTCTGGACTTTATCCAAGGTCAATGAAGATTGTGGGTTCCCAATCCCTGGAAGAAATAGACGCTGCATGACAAAGGAAGGAGAAAACAGAGAGTGATTCCTTGCTAAGTATGCCACTGTGAGGGAGGGAGGATTAGCTCTCAGCAAACACAGAGTAAATTTTACTACAATGAAGGAACATGCTGGAGTTCTACAAATATAGAGGCTTGTAGCTGCAGGAGTTTGGAGTTTAGTTATTGTGTCTCATTTGGCCTTTTGGATGCGTCTTCCTCACCCTACATCCATACGTAGGCTCAGTTTGTTCCACTGATTCACACCTGTATCTTGCTTCAAAGCTACCATACCTAATAATAGCTGGTGTCTCACCAGCAGAGCTATTCAGGCCTCAGCTCCTCCCACTAGTAGGGTAAGAGACCCCCATCTTTTAAAAATCTTTACTTAGGAAACTGAAACATCTTGCCACCATGCACACCCAAATTGGCTGAATTTATGACAAATATATTTGCAAATACTTGTTGGTGTTGTATTTTTCTTAGATTCAATCATAGAAACAGAAATGTAGGGCTGAAACGCACCATGAGAAATCATCAGGTCCAGCCCCCTATGCTGAGGCAAGACCAAATAAACCTTGACCATCCCTGACAGATGTTTTTTCCAACCTCTTCTTAAAAACCACCAATGATTGGGGATTCCTCAAATTCTCTTGTAAGTGTATTCCAGGGTTTAACTACCCTTATAGCTAGAAGGTCCCCCCCTCCCCTGCCCCCTAATATCTAACCTAAATCTCCCTTGCTGCAGATTAAGCCCATTACTTCTGGTCCTACCTTCAATGGACACGGAGAACAATTTACCACCATCTTCTTTATAATAGTTCTTTGTTTTTCAATACTAAACATGCCCAGTTTTGTAAATATTTTATCATTTTTGTTGGTCTCCTCTGGACTCTCTCCAATTTGTTCCTATCTTTCCTAAAGTGTGGTGCCCAAAATGGACCACAGTACTCCAGCTGAGGCCTCACCAGAGCCTAATAGAAAAAAGACAATTAGCTCCCATGTCTTATATTCAACACTCCAGTTAATGCACCACAGAATGATATTATCCCTTTTCTCAACTGCGTCATATTTTGACTCATATTCAGTTTGTGATCCAGTATCACCTCTAGAACCTTTTCAACAGTACTACAACCTAGCCAGTTATTCCCCATTTTGTAGCTGTGCATTTGATTTTTCCTTTCTTTGAAGTACTTTGCACCTATCTATTGAATTATCCCCATTTTATTTACAGTGTTGCTGCACACTATTTAAGAACTGCTACCTTTCACTACAGAGGTTGCTGCAGTTCAGCGGCAGCTGAGGTAATACAGGCATTATATATATTAGGCCCAGTCCTGCTTGCCGTACTCAGACTTATAGTCCCGTTGAATTCAATGGGATTTTTCTTGTGCATAAATTGAGCAGGATTTGACATATTTTGAAATTCTACCTCCACAGAAAGAAATAGCAAAACTCCCATCGTTTTTAATGGAGCCAAGATTTCACGCATAGTTTGTAATATGGTTTTGGTATCCTTTGCAATGATACATTCTATAGACATGTCTGATATAAGATTTCTGTCACAGGTTGGCTGGAACACTGTGATTGAAATCGGTCCAGCTCCCCTGTGCCACAGCAGGGGATCCCAGTTGAGCCTACTAAGAGGACAGAGCTGCATGTGGGCTGTAAAGGGTCAGAGGGAATTTCAGGGTTGACAGAGCTAAAAGGGGAACTTCAGAGTGAAGCTGCAGGGAGATAGGGTCTCTTGTAGTGGTCCCTAAGGACGGGAACTGAGGCTGAGCAGAAAGTTTTGTGTTTCCTTTGGGAGCAGGCAAAAAAGGCAGGCTGGGTCTTGTGTCTTCTCTGGCTGGTCAGACGACAGAAACTGTACTTCAGGGAGTATGGGTTGGGCCCAGCTTAATGTGATGTGGAAAATTTTTGTATTTGCTTTTTTGGAACTTAGTGTTAATAAAGAAACCAGACCCCAAGAAGGGCTGTGATTGGATGAGCAAGACTATGTGGCATTTTGTTTAAGGAGCCCTGTGGAAGGGGAAAACAGGCGCAGGGCACAGCAGAGTCACCCTTGGCCACAAGGAGGTGTTTGGATGGCATTCAGTGTATTGCAATGGTATTAGAGCGAGTATCCATGCATACATCAGTTCCTTGGTGAAGGGCCTATCTTTTTATTGTGTTTGAACAGAGCCTAGTTGGTGTTCTGGTCCATGACAAGAGCTCCTAGCTGCTACTGTCACATAAGTAATAAAAGTAGCATAAGTGAATGGTTATTCAGCCTTGGAGTTTAGTTCCCACCGTAGGTGTGCTGCATATTAGAACATGTAAATGGTTGCATGAATGATTGTGCTTTGGCAACAAAACCTATCAATTTCTATTTGTTTTAGAAACTTCTCTATGCCCCTTCACATAAATGTCTCCTCTAATTGTAGTCAATGACACTTAGCACTTCTGATTTAATTTGTTGCCACCAAGGAGGTTTAATAGATGCCCTTAATCTTCCTTAGGTGACACCCCTTTACAGGTGTTCCCCAAGCATAAAATCCTCATTCAGGAGCACCCACATGAATGTTGATGGTGCTTCAGTCCACAGTGAAATTTTGAAGAGCCAGAGCCCTTTGAAGCCCCTCAACTCTTCCCAGACTCACCTTTGAACAAGAAAGTGGGGAGAAGTATTGCGGGGGCGGAGAGGGGAATCACATGTTGAATATTTAGAAGAAGAAAAACAGGGCCATCATCTGCCATTGTGTGAATGGAAGACCAAGGAACTTACTAATGAGCCTTTAAACTCTCTTTGGAGATAAAGAAATGTCATAATAACAATGGATGAGCAGTTTAAGGATATTAAACATGGCCCCAAAAGCCTCAGCCTTGGAAGATAAAAGAAGCAGTTACTCAAGTTGCCTGAGATAATTTTTCTGCATGTAATAATAGCATTCCTCCTCCTGATGTCTCAGCCTTGAAACCTGGCACATGCTGATAAGGTTCATGACTGAGAATTTCCCAGGTTTAGGCCACTTCCCCCCCCCCCTTTCTTTTTTTTTTTTTTCGGCTGCTTCAAAGTACTTCATGTTATCTGCTCCTTGACTGGGAGACAAACACATGGCAGAGCTGATATTTAAATTCCTCCCAATTCTTCTAATCGCTTCACCCTGTCAGGGAAAGAGAGAGAGAGAAAAAAACCCTCTGGAACTTGGGAACTGTGAGCCAAGGGTCAGCTCTAACTGGTTTCATCTGCAATCAGTTTGTGCCTGCCAGATTGCTTATGGTGAGAAAGGAATAAAGCTATAGTTTGAACTGTGTCCCTTTGGCTACTGTCCAGGTGTTCAACCAACAGAGATACAAGCAGATCAGTCCTTGTCATTCCCTGTCATCTTATTTCTCCCTCAACCCCCCTTTTTCTTTTAATGATGCTAAGCCACAGAATCAGGCATGTGATGTTACAGTTATTCAAAGACTGGTACCCTCCATAGGATCCAGTGCTCATCTGGAGGCCTTAATAACCCATTTCGATTAGCACATCAAGCATAAATTTGAAGTGTCTCCAGAAGAAGGAAAAAAATACAAAACAAAGTTTTCTTCCTTATGTGGGATTAGATTTAAATGATAATAAAGCTGCCAAAGTGATCTGAAAGTTGTAGCCAAAAGGGGTGATGCCCTTCCTGGCTCACTGGTTTTCTATTGGGTGCCTGTCATAATTTATAAAGCATAATCCACAGAACGATCAGAACAAAGGGACACCCGGCATGCCAATGTTGATAAGATAACTAGGGAAGTACTAATATGTCATGGGGTCGTTCAACGCTAGTGATTTTTGGATCCTCTCTCTCAAATACCTTCATGACCCAATCTAGTCTGGTCAGATTAAATGAAAAGCGAGGAGCGAGGAGGGGGCGGCGCAAGAGAGAGTGGTGCGGTTTGGGGTTTTTTAAAAGAATGTTACCTCTTCTGTGCAGCCACAAAGCAGCTGAAATTCCTTTCTGCAAAAATAAGAGAGAGTGAGTCTGTTTTAGATAAATCTCCTTCTCTCTCTCTCTCTCTCTCTCACACACACACACACACACACACACACACACACACACACACACACACACACACACACACACACACTTTCAGTGTTTTTTTCTTTTCTTTTCTTTTTTAGTTTAACAGAGGCAAGAGCTTAAAATAATTATGCTCGCAAAGCCCTCCCTTCAGAAATGGTTGATAACATTAATGATTCATGTGTTCTTAAAATGGATAGATAGGATACTGTAGGCAAAAAAAAAAAGGCTTTTACCTGTGTTCTCTTCGATGTTGGAGGAGTTTCTGCAGCCTCGGCTAAAATCACTGAAGCTGAAAGTCAATTTCCCCAGGGTCCATCCACAGTATCAGTAGCCTGCCGGAGAGGGGTTACATATCTTGTCCTCATCCTACTCATATTCTCCATCAATAGACAAGCTTCTGTTCTTTACCCCTGTTGGCAGGTAAGGTACAATGCTCTTTAAAAAAACAATAACAAAAAACAATTGCTCAATAAATAAAAGAGTTGATGGGATCCTATTTTCTGGAGATCAATTTCTCAAGATATTTGCTGTAATTTTCTACCCTACTTCCCCCACATACACTTTCTGGTACTTGTTAAGGAGCTAGTATATCTGCCCAGATTTCTCTTCTGCAAATGGATCCTGGCATACATTTAATCTCTTTTCTAGGTTAGTTCATTAAAAGACTGTATAACCCCATGTTCATAGGATATCTTGTATGACCTTAGGTCTCTTTGTTTTTACACAACACTGTGGCTGGCTCCATCATAAAGGTACAAGTAGGTATCACACATGCAGTAAAATATTTAATAACTGGTGTGAGTGACTTTACATTTTGGAAAACGTCACTGCCTAGGGCAGTGAAAGTCATATTTGTGCATTCAAAGACATAAGGTCTGAGTATTTGCTCAACTGTTTGTTTTCCAAGGAATTCTGACCGATTGTTCTAAAACTGTTAGGCCAGAGTTTGACTCTGGGGAAACAGAACCAGTCTGAAGAAACAGAGAGCAGAAAACAAAGAAAGAAAAGGCTTATGTTGCATAGAAGTACATGAGATAGAATGTAATGCAGGCTGAAGCCGAGTGCCTCTGAACATTAATTTTCACTGGATATCTTTTAAACTATTGACCCAGGAGAGTTGCAGGATGTTTGCATGGCTACTGACACAGATTTCCAACTGGAATTCTGCGACACTTTAAATCATGTGAAACACTTGCTAAGGTAAAAGTGTATATTATACCCTTTGTAAAAAAATAAAATAAAATAAAGTAACCTTTCTTTCAACCACAGGAAAGAGATGTTTTCTTTCTCATCGTTTCTTATCATTCAAGTTAACAGCAGTAGGTCAGGAGTTAGCACTGAAAATGGGGATAATAGAAGAAACCTTATAACTTAGAGAAAAGCCTCAAGAATCCATTCATGGCCTGAAACCTCCTCCAATCACAGAGAACGTAGAGGAAATATATTGGGGAATCAGTCAGACATGATCATTAGCCATTGGCCAGTTAGAATGTTGCAGAGCAGAGTCAGGACACCAAAGCAAGTCTGGGACAGTTACCATCTTCATCTGAATTGTACTGGACAGAGCAGTGAAGGCCTTACAGCATTTGTCCAGACACAGGAGGTGACAAAGGGATAGCAAAGCCCCTTTCTTTTGTGATTAGAAGTATTTGTATGAGGGGCATAATTGAGCCAATATCTCTGTACTGTGCACATGGCTGTCCCAAGGGACACAAGTGAGAGGGAAGACTCCTTAAATATCTCCACCTCTGGTGAACCCATGAAGAGATAACTGTAATCTAGCCCAAAGTGTTTAAGAATAGAAGAAAACAATGTTTACCTTGAATAAGGAACTAAGATTCCATGTACATTTTAAGGAAAGTATTCAATTTGGAAAGAAATCTTTCTGCCTCTGAGAATTTTCCCTATCCAGGAGAATTGATTAACCCAGCAGGACTCCATGACTGTGCCTCATCTTTACACTGTGAGACAGATAACATCAGTAGAGGGTGAGGTCATAACTCCAGCCACCTCAGTAAGGTGATTGATTCCCCTTCACACCAACCTCAGCTTTCTACTGTCTTGTAAGGTTTGAGCCCGAGGCTTTTCACTCAGCTGTCTGTCTCTTATAGGCTGGGGGAAAGTTGGGGTATGGCACTGTCTGTACAAGACAAAATATCAAGTTGGATATTGCCAGCATATTGCGAATACTGAAGTTCATTATGTCTCACAATCTCCTCCAGAGGGCTACAATATGAGCTGAATAGGAAGGGAAACAAAAACAGGATCAAATTTTGCAAAATTCCATCGGTGAGAGTTGTTAGGAAAAAAGAGAAATTGCCCATCAAATTCAAACAAAAGGTGCACAGGTGTGGATAGAGTCCTCATGCTCAATATCATGATGCAACCAGGTTACAATCTTCACTGCATGATACATGGAAATAGCAGACCCAGCCTTGTACTCATCACACCACCAGTGAGCTGACTCCCTTGTCTTCATTTCATTGTGGAGAATCACTTCAGAGTTCTGCTTCACACACAGAGTCCTGATTGGAGAAGCCAACAGTGCAGGCTTTCTGCTGCCTGACCTCAGAACCCTGTAAGTTTGCATCTAAGGTATTTTGGATGTTATGCAGCAACACAGGTCATTCAAGATTTGGCCTTCAGTCATCAGCTCGATTCTTCAGTAATGGGATTTTTTTATTTAAAAGATGTATGTTACAGGATGTATCTGAGTTTCTGAAAACATACTTTTCAGATCAAGATTTGATTCTCCTCTGAATTTTAGCTTTCTCATAGTCTGTTTCATGTTTTCACTTAAAGTTTTGCTTAATCTCCTGAACACCTTGCTGTATGCTGGTTCCATTTTGCTGGAGTAGCATGAGCCACATGGGATGTTTCTCATAGAAAGAAGGAAGGCAGGATTGAATTGCAAGACTTCTTTCCAGCGTCTCTCTCCTCCAACCCCCTCACGCTTTGATTAACTATTTGTTAAGTTCTTTGTGTTATCTATAAAGCCTAGAAACTATCATAGGCTGCTCATTTTTAAACAAAATATAGTAATAGGGGGATGTTCACATCTAAAACATAAAATCAAAAGTAGCACCAGTGCCAAACTGACACACTGAGAAAAGAGCTTCTAAAAAAAGTATAGGAAAAAAAGAAGCTGCACTAGAGGGGTTTAGAATTAGATCCATTGATTACATACCTAGCAAACAGGATTCTTCTGCTTAAGAAATGCTGACTTTTTAATCTCGCTTGGTATCAGAATACCGAAGCAATTCAGAAAAGCCTAACTGTGTTTAATTCCCAGGCTCCTTGAAGAATCATGGGGGAGGATGTCAGAAAACTTCTCAGTGTGTTCATTAAGCCACATGTGTAACAGTGTTTAATAAACTATTTTTAAGACATGAAGATTTTGTTTTGCCTAGAATTAAAGTGGAGGAGTCCTTCAGTTATTTAAAGATCCTACCGATGAATTTAATGCTTGGAAAGGTATCGGAGCAAGCACACTAGGGCTACATAGTGGTCCCAACAGCGAGTAATAAGCTCTCTAAATTGATGTGAGCAACAGGTGCTTAACCTGGCCTGGCTTTGCTCAGTTCCTCTAAACATGTCTGTATGTCCTAGTCAATCCTTGGTCAAGAAGGTTGCCAATAGTATTTTGTGTTTTGTTTGCATTATGACCTGCTATCAATTGTACTGAGGCTATCAATATATTTCCCATATATCAATAAACAGCCATTTGTTGATAACTTTTATCTGGCACTCTCTGGGCTTGATTTAAATGAATGACACAGAGAAGGAAGTTTTCCAACTCCATAAAGAAACTCCAGTCAGTTCCTTCTGTCAGGATAGGGGAAGAGAAAAGGTAAAAATATCTTGATGTTTTGCAGTAGACATTCTACTGAGATAACACAATTCTTTTCCGATAATGGAACAAATAAACTTTGGAAAGACAGTACTGGGTCTGCAGTCTCAAGTTCTTAAGTGTGAGCTAAATTTTCTGCTGGTGTAAATTGTCACAGCTACATTGAAGTCAGTGAAGTTACACCCATTTGCACCAGCAGATAATTTGGCCCTATATTTCTGCCCTTCAATGGTTTTGTTCATAGATTGCATCACCAACTTTATAGAATCACTTTTTCAAAACTAGCTGCATACAAATCACACATACAATTGCATGAACCCATGTTTTGCATGTTAATACCCACTGGCTATTTAGGGGATAATTATGCACGCACATGGCCAGTCAGGCACCTATATGAATATGTACATGTGCAGATACTATGAACCCATCAGATATTCATGAGCCAAACTTAGCTGTACAGAACTGCATGTGCCAATGTCTGAAATAATTGCCCATAATGTCAGTTTATCCAAGTCCCTGAGATAAGGAAGCCAGTGAAAGAGAGAAGCTTATCTGAACAGCTGAGGGTATTTGCTTTGTTTGGGGGGAAAAAAAACAATTATTTTGCTTACCCCATGAACTGTAAAGAAAAGAGACTTCTATAAAGTTTTAAATGGTTTCAAGTAGACAAATGGAATTTTTTTCTCCTGTATTGCTCAAGTTGCCTCTGTCTGTTTGATATGTACAACTAGCATTACAACATTTTTCATTTTCTTTATTTTATTTCTATTTTGTAAATCTCTTCTCAGAATGAATTTCTCAGCAGGACACCCGTGACATGAATATGATTCGACAAGCTGACGTGAAAGCTGAAAGGTTTGTAATCCCAAGTTGTTCATATGTTGTGTTTTACACATCATGGGCTGTTGTTCAGATGCTTTCAGACACTCAACCTGAATTCTGGTGCATGCTTCTGACAGGCATTTGTTCTGCCTCTTCCCTTGTGAGGACGGGTCTAGGAGAATATTCCAAACACTTCTCTGAATTGTTCACAGGCATGGCTGACATATGGTTTCTTACCCATAACTTCCCCTAATTTTGTTTTTACAGAAAAAAATCATTGGAAAAATTGAAATGAGCCCTAGTATAGTCACATCGTTGGTATGCTCACAAGGCAGCTGTTAGGGGTTTAGTTCATGTAGCTCATACACACTGGAACCATCAGATTCTCTTTGCAGATCTCGCAAGTGGGAAAGTCCTGCAGGTTCACCGAGACACTTGGTCCTCAGCCGAATGCTCTCATCTTGGGAGCTCACCCACTCAGCTGCCTGTCAAAGGCCCAGATCACACAGCAAGGCTTTAGTTATTCTGAAAGTGAATATTATATCCCTGATTTTTTGAGTACTTTATGAAGAGTAGTACATTTTTGGGGCTGTTTCTCTTTCTTTTAGTTTTTGCATTCACTTTATAACATACAGGTGCTTTTGTATAAGAGGCAATGGCCCTGGTCCTCTGGTGCTGCATGGATTGCAGACTGTAGCCTTAAAGTCAGCCACACTGTCAATGGGTGAATCACCAAAACATAGGGGGATCCTTTGATTCTGTAGAGATGGTGTCATGGCTCCTACATCACCCCTTCTTCCTGTTCTCAGTGTAGGGGGTCATGCTGGGGGGAGAGGTGGTGGGGTTGGAAATTCCCACTGATCCCCATCTGCCTTATGAGCCTCTTGTAGTTTTTGGCAGCTGTCATAACTTTGAGCAGATGAAAAGCTGCTCTAAGTTAGGCCAAGGAACAGGACAGAAGACAGAGGGCTAGGTAGAGCTAGTCAGAAAATGTTGTTGGGGAGGAGATATTTGACAGAAAATGTAAACTTTTTGTTGAAAAACTGAACACTTTTGATCAAAAACTAAAATATTTTAACTGAAAAATGAAAGATTTTTGTTTGGAAAAATAAACAAAAATCTTTCAATAAAAACATTTTAAGTTAGTTTGATGTTAAACTCTGTCTGCCTGGACTGTCGTCATACCTTGTGGGAGCGGTAGTTTGGGTTCCTCCTGACACTATGTTCCTTTATGGGCTGAGTGCCCTAGCTCAACTGCATCTCCCATGATGCACCACAGTCTCCACTCTTGCTGATTCATTGCAGTGTATCATGGGAGTCCCATGGCTTTCTTGCATCTTGGGAGATGTAGTCCACCCAGGGAGCCAAATCAATAGAGCATGAGGCACCCGAAGCACAATTCTTATGCGGCACTGTGGCAGCTCAGGAGGACATAAGTTAAGACTTACCTGACCTGAAACAAAACATTCTGACATGTCCAAATTGCAAGTTTCCATTTTTGACTGAAATTCGCCTGAAAGGCTTTGGTTTTCACTACAATATTTTGGTTTTCTTTCAGCTGTTAATTTTTTTTGATGAAAAATTGAAACTTTCCACGGAAAGCGGACACTTCATGAAAAGTTTTGTTTTGTCTACAACTCAATTTTGCATAAAAAACAGTTTCCATGTAATTTCTTCAACCAGCCCTAGGGTTGGGGGTTATCACTGAGTTAGTTATAGTATCCTTATTCCACAACTGTGCTGCTGTAACTTACAACAGGTAACTGTAGTCCCTAAGTGACCATACACAACCTGAGAATTGCCGTAGGAGAGAGGACATCTACCCCACTCCATCTCAATCTATCCCCATCCCATCATGACCCCTCTCTTCCCCAAAGTGTACATATGTGGGTGGATGGGAGAAAGCTGGTACAGGAACCATCTCCAACAGATTTATGTCAGTTGAGATTTTCCCTCTGGAGGGAGAATTCTTAGAAGGTCAGTTGTGGGCATATTAACATCCCCTTTGAGCTGCTCATGTGGCACCAAGGGTATGAAATACGTCTGAAGATATTTCCCTGTATTACTTAGTGTTCACTCTCCCCATGGTTCATTGCTTCCTCGTACAGAATAAGCAGATTTGTTGTGTGTGGTTATACTTGATGTGGGAACACAGTTTGCAAACAATAATTGGGAATGTTTTGAAAAGCTTTTGTGATGTTGTGGTTTCTTTTAACATTTGTGTTTATATCACTGCTAAATGAAATGATTGGCTTCTGCTCACTTTTATTCTGTCAAATAAATCTATATAAGGTATTTTTTTCTGGAAGGTTAGGAGTCACTAATAAAACCAAAAATAGACACCAAAAACAAGTAAAAACTGAAAGCAAAAAATGGAACCCCACCACATAAGATATTAAGTATATAACATAGCTTAGAGATACCACCATTTTCTATGACAGAAAAGTAGAAGTGAATTGCAATTCTGAAACCCAACTGATTTGTATGTGCAGCAGTTTACATTTAGCTGTATTTGCCTCTGGGGACAGCCCGTTCCTATTATGTCTAATGACCATTTTCTGGCTTGACCTCTCCCAGCCTAAAATCCCTGATGTAGTTGCTGACCAATGAACTGCTCATAGCTGGCATCTGTTGATCCATCAGCGGAAGGTCCCTTTGTGGCAATGTAATCACCTACTGTAAATGACCCTAGCAGAAGTAGCATCTATCATTCGTTAACAAACCATTTCTTCCCATAGCAAGCTGTGCAGAGGGAGCATCACCCCCTGGAGAAATAGTTGGCAGAAGCATCCACTATATAATGCTGGTGTCATTTTTCCCACAGTCTCCCTCAACAACATATTTAAGGGCACACAGCTGTATCATGAAGTGCTCGCAAAGCAACGGTTAGTAATAATTGCCTCATTACCACCTATCATATATATACACACATGTTATTTTTCTATATGGCCTAAAGAGTGGGTGTGGTGGGAATGGAGTGACTATGTAAAAATGGTACATTCAGACATAGTGTACCTGCTTCCTGAGTCTTTGAGTCATGTCTGCTCACCTTACCGAAACAAATGTGTTTTCACTGGTGTTATCCCTACAGAATCAACGCAGCACAGAAAACATGCACTGGCTTCTAGTCTAGCAGCAAAGTTGTCAGTCAAGTTCTGTCGCAGAACCTTTGTTGTTGGTGGTAACCAGACATCCTGGTTTAGCAGGCCTTTCTCTTTTTTCCCTTTTCCCCCCAGATTGTGACAATGTTCCAGTTGATTCCATTGTAATTTGATCAACTCCCATCCCCCCAAAGTTCCAAGGGATTGACCCAGCCCTATGTTGTCTGCTTGTGACTGTGTGTCTGTGTGTGAGTCAATAATAACAATGGTACCTAGCATTTATATCGTACTTTTCATCCATAGATCTCTAAGTACTTTACAAGGGAGGTCAGTATCGTTATCCCCACTTTAGAGATGGGGCACTGGGGCATAGAGGGGTGAAATGACCTTCCTGAGGTCACCTAGCCAGTCAGTGGTTGAGCTAGGAATGGTCCCCAAGTCTTCCGAGTCCCAATCCAGTGGTCTATCTATTAGATCACACTGCAGCATGCCACCCAGTGGGAGATGGACAGAATAAACAGACAGATGAGGAACAAAAGAACAGAGTAGGACTCAGAATAGGATTTCAAGGGACAGAAAACTGGGTAGAAAACAGTAAAGGGGACACAGAGAAATAAATACTGTTTGCTTTGATTGACCTCTTTATTGAAATTCTACCTTGAATGAGGAGCTGAAAAGGAGGTGTCTCACAAGGCATTTTAGTAGTGATCATGGGGGATTTCACCTGTGAAGCACTGACCAGAGATCATTCAATATCCCACAGGATCAGATTCTTATGATGGCATTTATGAGGCTGGCACTGACGGAGATCATGCTTTTCCGTCTTCTCTGTTTCTAACACAGTTGGATGATTAATCCATAGTCTCCATGTATTGCAGTAAAGCTCATGCAGTGGATTTCTTTCCAAGCCTGTTTGTGTTCTGAACTGAGCTTAGCAACTGAGACAGGTGAATTTTGGGAATACAGAATTTGTTCTCATCCTACCAGCCTTTTCTCAATTCATGACTCCAATATTACATTTTGTCTCCGCAGGCAATTTATCACCCCTAAATATATCTAAATCACGTTTCATGAAAGATCAAAATTCAGTTGTCTCCAATTATTAACATGACAAAGGGACATGAGAAGAACTCCCTTGACTTTCTATAATAGGGAGAGTTAATGCCATTAAACTGAATGCTCTTCCAGTCTTTCATTGTTCCTTCAAACACTCCCTCATTATATTTAGATGAGGATTTACAGCCACACCAACAGCTGTGTAGCTCACTGGGTTTGTCTGGAGCCACCCAAGATAAAAGCAATCTTTCTGGTATCAACTTGACAAAAGAAGGAGATGCTGGTCAGATTTCAATTTCTGTTATTGTTCAGTTCAGTTGTGATGGCTGGTTTATTTTTTCAGGCAGCTATTATCTATTGCATCACAACTGTAATTTCGCTACATTGTTTTTCTGTTTAATTTTTGTAGCACTCATGAAGATAAGTGACTAATAGCACCAATGTGATCCACACTGAATGCAGGCAGGCAGAGTGCAACCTTTCCCTACCATTCGCTACCAGCTCTATAATTGCCCTCCCCCCCCCATAAACTATTTCAGCCTACTAACTCTCTTGAACCGAATCATGCTGCTTTGTGCATTGGTTTTGAAATTTATGAAAATGGGGCAATAAGATCACAATACCAGCATATTGAGCAATAACTAGGATTTGAATTACAGCCCTCTTATGTGAAAAGTAGCTACTGCTTTCCCCCAGGTCTTTCATTTTATTCAAATGTACTAGTGCGATTAGCACTTGTTTGCAATAGAATCTTGACTAAACAAGAGACGACCGTCTATACCAGTTAGTTCAGATATTCTGACCTTCTGTTTGCAATGGGATGGAGAAACTTGACATCATTGACAATTTTAAATCAAGAGTGTATGGGTTTTATATTTTTCTAAAAAAATTTGCTCTAGGAATCATTTTGCAGGAGTTCTATGGCCTGTGTTATCCCGGAGGTCAGACTAGATTATCACAATGGTCTCTTCTGGCCTTGGAATCTATGAATCTATGTCACAGTGTAGTGTTTTCTATTGAAAGGGTCTCAAGATGACTGGATTCCATTTCTGGTTCTGCTGATGTTCCTCTATATGGATTGGGGTAAATCATTGAGACTGGGGATGATGATACCTCAAAGGTAGGAAGTGAGGCTTTGTTAATTAAAATTCATAAAGAACTTTGAGTTTCGCAGGAGAAAAGACTTTCAGAAGTACAAAGTATTATTATGCCATGCACCTATTGTGCTGTGTTGAACGACAGCAGGATGTGACCACCTGTCACTGAATCCAAGGAAATGGGTGATAGATCTAATAACGAGTATAAAATTCTCACATTTCCCCATTGCATATCTATGAAAATTCCTAATGATTTCACTTTACCCCGTCTGCCTACATCCAATTTTACCTGAAATTTTCTAATCCCCCAAACTAAAAAGATGCCAGGTGGTATATGGTTCCCCGAAGATACTTTGAGTTCTGTCATGCAATTATAGGCATTTTTGAACACATGTTTCAAGAGATTATTTACCACTGTGTAATGCTTTATTTAACAGTGTTTACCATTTCCTGCCTTGTAGGGTAATCAACATTTAGGACCCTTTCCCTCAAATCCTGTGATTTTAGAATCTTTCTAAGATTCTAAAATAAAAATGGACAATGAAGTGGACATGAGTAGCATCTGAGTATATAGATCAAATTAGATTTCATTACTATGATGATTCTTGTTCATATACACACGATTAAGATCATTACCAGATATAGGGTTGGGAAAGATTTCTACTCCAGCCTCATGGACATTGGTTTTGTTTGTTATCTTTTAACCTTCATCTACAGGAATCACCTTGAGTAGGAATTGTTGGTACAAAGATAGCTGGAGGGTGGGGGGAATTGAATTGGTAGATCTAATTTCTTTCCATCTTCTTCTGTGTTTCTGAGCAAAAAGAATCATGATTCACTGTTGACAGCTAAATGCATCAATACATTGAAAAGACTGCATATGGGAAGGGTTAACAAACTGAGACAATACCCATGTAAAGCTGATACAGAAGACTGAGCAGGCCAGACTAAAAGTGAGCAGGGATTAGAATTAACACTTAAATTTACAGAGTGGGAGTGACTGTCTCTGGGCTGAATTCATCCCTGGTGAAACAACACTGAATATATTGAGCTGCATGGGAGAATGTGAGTGACAGTATGATGGCGTAGTTGGTGAAAAAATGAGAGGAAAAAGTAGGATGGGGAAATATAGTGTCAGGGTTTGTGAATCTTTAGGAAAGATCTTGAAATTCTTGCTTTGGAAATAGAATAATAAAAAATAGAGAGAGAAAAGACCTGTTAGGTGAGATGGTCCATCCCTTAACCCACGTGCAGTGAAAGATTATTGCTTTTTTCCAGTTCAACTTAAAAATATTCAGTTAAGAGAAAGACAGCTCTTGCTTTAGGAGATTGTTACACCATTCAATATTCATCTGAAATTATGCTGTCTTTAATTTCATCCCATACTTGTAGTTATATGCCCTACTACCAATCCAAACAATTACTCTCCCTCCTTGGTGTTAACACCTCCAGATTCTAATCAGTAACTAATGCAGATCAATAGGATATAAAACAGATCCTAAATTAGCTTAGCTGTGCTTTGATTTTCAGCTTTCTGGAATCACTGAGTTTAGCTAGCTATTAAAGTATCACATTTATTGCTGACAAGTACTAAGCCTCACAGTACTTGACGCAGGAACCAACAGAATATCCATGCTGTACAGAATGGCTAAGTGGGATTTCACAATGTGAAAAATTAGAGCAGTCTCTTTGTGGTTGCAGAAATAGATTGGCCTTCATTTGTTCAGATACTATGGATGAAGTTTTATTAACTTCACTGATCCCATTAAAGCATGCTGTGAATCATAAACGTATTGCAAATATCACCAACAGTTTTATGAGCATTTAAGGAAAACAGATCCAGTTTTGTATCTTTAGACCTGACTTGAGATTAGACATGGGACAGAAGATATTTCTGCTGTCTGCTGTCTCCTTTTAATTGATAGAGGACAGTATATGTTATTTGTGTATATATATATATATATATATACACACACACACACACACACACACACACACACACACACATACGTATCTAGATAGGCATATACATTCATCTATTGTATTATATATGTATAGTTAGACATGTGAAAGCATTAATCTAGTGACATTACTCTAAATTAAAATTTCTATCTATGTATCTGTCTATGTGTCTATCTATCTTTTAGTTTTGGTAAAAACTGTTAAAACTTTTATCTCCGCCCCTTCCATGAAGGATTAGTCCATGAGCTGGTCAAAGACCTTACGTTCTGCTCTGGGATGGGCAAGCCTTGGAAAGACTAATTTATGGGGACTATATCACTAGGAAACCACACAGCAGCTGAGGGTCCATTCAGTCTGTATAGGATGGGGTGACAATTCATAGAGGAAACTCAAGAACAGGGAGTGATCCTAAATAGATATCTGTATCATGAGAGTTTTCTTATTATGTTCCATAACCATTTATTTAAATCATCCTAACGGTTGCATAATGACAGGTTTCAGAGTAACAGCCGTGTTAGTCTGTATTCGCAAAAAGAAAAGGAGGACTTGTGGCACCTTAGAGACTAACCAATTTATTTGAGCATAAGCTTTCGTGAGCTACAGCTCACTTCATCGGTTGCATAATGAGATACTAGAGAAGCCTGGACTATTTTCCCCCATTTTAGAATTCTTGCTCCCACAGTTCAGGAGGCTAATAATGGTCTTGGAACTAAGATGGTCTATTGTCTGAGATTGTTAATTGGACTGCCAGTCTTCTGTCATCAAAGCAATGGACAAGTTGAACTCATGGGCCTCAGAGGTGTTCACTTGTGCTTGTCCCAGCTAAGAGAAAAGGAATGTGGAGAAGTCTCAATTCTTCAGTCACTTCATACTAGACTGGCCAAAGAATTAGAAGTTTAAAATTTTTAAGAGAATTTTAAAAATATAGAATAGCGTCTATATAGCTAGCTATAAAAGGCTGATGACCCGTTTCTGGACTACCCTAGCGAATTAGGACTAGATTCACAAAGGAACTTAAGTGTTGTGATGCTGAGTGTCACAAAACCTAGCCACATACAAAGTCACTGGGATTGGAAAGCCTGCATTAGGTGCTCAGGCTCCCTATGCAATGAATGGAGGGATACAGACACCTAAGAATAGGATTCACAGAAGCCAGCATTCTAAGTAGAGCCCCACACAAGCTAGCCAATGGGAGATGCCAAAGAAATGGGTAACTTATGGCCCACCCCCTCAGCAATTTCAGTGCCCAAGCCTAGTCTAGAGAGAGACACCTATCTCTGCTTTGAATTCTTATCTGTGAACCCTCTCTTGGAGTTAGGCATCTAAGGTATTTCTTGAAAGCAACAGCAGCACCCTCATAACTTTTAGCCCAGGGGTTAGAGCACTCACCTGGGATGTGGGAGAGTCCCCTTTTTGCCTGATAAGGAGAAGGGATTTGAACACCACTTAGGTGAGTGGCCAAACTGCTGGGCTATGGGGTATTCCAATGCAGCTCCCTTAATCTCTCCTGCTAAAGCTGTTCCACTTTGGATAAATAGTGAAAGATTTATTGGCTCTGGTGGACTGAATCTTGCACCTCCATATCCTGGGTGTGTGCTCTAACCACCAGGGTATAGAGCAGTGGTGGGCAACCCATTGGCTGGGAATGGAGGACTCCGGCCACTGGGAGCTACAGGTGGCTGTGCCTGCGGATGGGCAATGTAAACAAACTGTCTCATGGCCCACCAGCAAATTACCCTGATGAGCCATGTGCAGCCCGTGGGCCACAAGTTGCCCACCACTGGTATAAAATCTTTCTCATACTTGCTTGCTCTTTCTATCTCTGTCTGTCCCAATGATAAATTAGGTATTTATACACAGTGGAACAGCTTCAACAGGAGAGACTAAAGAAGCCCCCAATCAGAATATCCAATAGCCTCTGAGGTGGGGCAGTCTCTTGAGTGGTGGCAGATCTCTGTTTACATCCCTTCTTCACAACAGGCGGGAGGGGGATTTGAACTGGGGACAGTCTCCACATCCCAGGTAAGTACCTAACCACTGAGATAAAGGTTATGAAGGAGGTCCTCTTCCACCACCCTTTTGTGTGGGAGTTAAGTGTGCTCTTTTCCATTTATAACTTCTATGAGTCTATGAAAAACAGGAATAAGAAGTCAAAAGAGGACATGACTGTTTCTCAGATGACTTGAGCCATTAAGGATGTTCAGCTTCATAATACATTTATTAAGTGTGGGAAATCTGTTTTACTGAGTTTGTGATTCCATTTGAATATTACAGTGAAGGGACACTTTGTGCACACACCACCTTGCTGATGTCAATGGGAGAGGACCAAACAGACCAAGGAGGACATGAAATGGCCGCAACAGTTCAGTTGTTCTTGATCTTCTCTTCTGATCATATATATGTGTTAGTCACTTGGCATTGTTGGGTGTTCTTTTTTCTTTTTTTTGGGTGGTCATGTAAAGTTCCATTTGTCCATCATCAGTATTGCTTAGTGACTACCCATAAACAGAGTAGACAGAAGTATCACGGTAGGGGAAGAAAGATACCCAATACACCTTTTTAGTCACATCAACTTTTAGGGTTGACATTAGTATTGTACTTCTGACAGTTGTAAACCAGCATATACATTTGTGGGATGTGCTGTGCGATCTTTTGTCCCATCCTGAAGGAATATGGAAGCCCAACCACCCTCTGCCCAGTGATATCCCTAAGAGGAGGAAACAGAGCTAGACAACAGTAGCCTCAGATTCTGGAAATTAATTAACAACCAACATTCAGAGGGAGCTCAGAAAGATAGTACCATTTGGGTGCTAACTAGGTACAGCTGAGCCTTAAAAGAAGGGCTTTCCTTTTAGAGAAAGACACAATGGATTGTACTGAGCAAGAGCCAGGACAGAGCTCTCTAGGGAAGCTTAGCTGTAATCAGGTGCAACTAAGTCCAGTTAGGCTCAAACCCTTAAAAAGGACAGTCTTTATGGGCCATATTGAATAAAATTTCATTGAGTAGAAACCAATACTGAAAACATAAGGACTGCTCTGTTTCTATTGCTTGTTGTTTTCAGACTGTGGGGCCACATAAAGAAATGTGGACAGACACTTCAGTGGTTTGTGTTGTTCTGGTTCCACTCGCAAACAAACACACATGAATCCCCCTGACACTCAACAAGGGTTTTCATAGCTTTTCTTAGGACTCCTTCTGCACTTACATCCAACTGCATGTATTCTGGTCCTGTTGTAGCTTCATAATAGGGTGATCACAAAAGTCTAAATTGGGCGTATTTGTGGTTATAAGAATCCAAGACACTCTAGGTATGTGCATACATTTCTGAACCCAAGTCACACAAAAAAGCTGGCAAATCCAAGGAAAGTGTGAATCAGTGATCAGAGCTGAGCAAAAAATGGATTTCCTGTCCCAGGAAAATTTTTGAAATTTCAAAATGTTTTCCCATCCCAAATGTTGTCAAAAAGTCAAAAATCTTGTTTTTTTTTTGTTTTGTGAATCAACAGTTTGAGGTACCCAGTTCCTGTACACTAAACTTCTGACAACTCTTTTTAACAGATGGATGGATATTCATGATTTGTTTAGCTCTCTGACTAAAAATTTGGTCAGTGTGGAGTTGTTTCAATCCTACCCACAGCTCTGTTTGGATCTGTTGCCCTGTTTGTGATGACATGTTTTTAATTTACAATATTTGAGAAAGTGACCAGAAAATTCTGGTATGGAGGCAAGATTATTTATCATTATTGTTTATTTATATCATACAATTATACCCCTTCATCCTGAAGGAGCATTATGTGCACAACAATTACTTCACATACCCTTCGAATGCAGCTACATCTGAGGTAGGAAGCAACAGTTGGTTAGCTCATAGAAACACTACATAAAGGTATCAATTCACCACTCAGAAACTTTGATAGTGCATAATTAAGATTGACTAGCAATGCCTTACACCCTTCCAGGATGTCACCTGCACCCTTATTTAAATCTCTGAAAACCAGGATAATTGATGGTGGTTTGCTAAGTGCAGGAGGTCAGGTTAGAAGCTGATGGTCTCTTCTAGCCTTAAACTGCGTGACTATATGCATTTTAAACTACATTTCCTGATGTTCACCAATCCTTTGGAACATGCCGACATCGAGTGGCATTTCAGCGACATGCTTTTCTTTGATCACACTCAGTGCCATTGTTCGGGAGACCTTCTGGCCCATTGTTACCATTGTTCAGTCCAATTGCTCAAGTGGGGAGCATGTAGTGTGATTATGTTACCCTACTGCTGCTGCTTACTAGAGTTTTTCATCTCTCTATTTCATTAATGATATTTCCCCTGAGAATATTTCTAAAGTAAATATCTAACCAGGACTATGTATGCAGGAGGCACTTACCCGTTAGAGCAACTTTGTGTGTCTTTTTCTAAGATGTTGTCTTTTCTGTATGCCAGTGTTTCCCAAACTTGGGACGCTGCTTGTTCAGGGAAAGCCTCTGGCAGGCCAGGCTGGTTTGTTTACCTGCCGCGTCCGCAGGTTCAGCTGATCGCAGCTCCCACTGGCCGCGGTTCGCTGTGCCCAGCCAATTGGGGCTTTGGGAAGTGGCGTGGGCCGAGGGACGTTCTGGCCGCTGCTTCCCGGAGTCCCTATTGGCTGGGCACAGTGAACCGCGGCCAGTGGGAGCCGCGATCGGCTGAACCTATGGATGTGGCAGGTAACCAAACTGGCCCGGCCTGCTAGGGGCTTTCCCTGAACAAGCGGTGTCCCAAGTTTGGGAAACACTGCTGTATGCCATAATAAGCAAATTAGCAGTGTTAGTATTCTTCCCATTTCATTTCCCTTACAGATAAGGATAACAGCACTGTCCATGCTTAGTGACAGAGATCAGCTTGAGTATTTGACTAATTTGGAGAGACTTCCTACAATAACACAATAATCATTTTCATGCAGTCACAGCTTCTGTGTTATTTCAGGTCTGGTTCACATTATGGTACGTCATTCAATGTATCTAGTGTGTAAAATATTGCAATGCAATCCCCATTATGGTTCTGGACACTAAGAAAAAGGCTGGTTAGGAGCACTAATATCAAATGCAGATCTACAGAGGAGAAAATTCAAATTCCTATCTCTTATAATTGAGGGGCTGGGCTTGCTGTTCTAAACCATTGTGTTTCTCGTGGAATCCCACATGGATTGATTCTTGGGTCTTTATTATTCGACACTGTTATCAGTGACCTGAAGGAAAACATTAAGTCATCACTGATAAAATTTGCACAAAGATTAGGGGATTGGTAAATAATGGAGAGGACAGGTCACTGATACAGAGCAATTTGGAGCACTTGATAAGCTGGGTGCAAGCAAACAGTGTGCATTTTAATATGGCCACCTGTAAATGTGTACATCTAGGGACAAAGACTGTAGGCCATGCTTACAGGATGGGGGACTCTATCCTGGGAAGCAGTGACTAAAAAAGGTTTGGGGGTTGTGGTGGATAATCAGCTGAACCTTGGATGCATAAACTGGAGAATCTCGTGTAGGAGTAGGGAAGTTATTTTTCCTCTGTATTTGGCACTGATGTGACCACTGATGGAATACTGGTTCTGGTTCCCGCAGTTCAAGAAGAAAGGTGATAAATTGGAGAGGTTTCAGAGAAGAGCCACAAGAATGATTAAAGGATTAAAAAAACATGCATAAGAGTGATAAAGTCAAGCAGCTCAATCTATTTAGTTTAACAAGAGAGGGTTAAGGGCTGACTTGATTACAGTCTATAAGTATCAACATGGGGAACAACTATTTGATAATGGGCTCTTCAATCTAGCAGACAAAGGTATAACATAATCGAATGGCTAGAAGGTGAAGCTAGTCAAATTCAGACTGGAAATAAGGGGTCAATTTTTAACAGCTAGAGTATTTAATCATTGGAACAACTTATGAACGGTTGTGGTGGATTCTCCATCACTGGCATTTTTTAAATTAAGATTGGATGTGTTTTTTTTCCAAAGATATGCTTTAGTCCAAACAGGAATTATTTGGGGAAAGTTCTATGGCCTGTGTTATACAAGAGATCAGACTACATGAGCACCATGGTCCCTTCTGGCCTTGAAATCTATTAATCAATTTTACTGTGTCATTCTGATGTCACACTGCCTTCAGGTTGCATATACAGTCTGGCTTACAACTGAGACCCAGTCATGCTGCACATTTGCAAATGACTTTTTGTAGCTTGACAGCTTGTTTCGAGCCACATTGCAGAGCTATTTTATCCTGAATAGCTATTTAAATATTGGCAAAGAGTCCTGTGGCACCTTATAGACTAACAGACGTATTGGAGCATAAGCTTTCGTGGGTGAATACCCACTTCATTGGATGCATGGAGTGGAAATTTCCAGAGGCAGGTATAAAGCAGGTATGCAAGCCTGCTTGCATATTTATACCTGCCTCTGGAAATAGCCACTCCATGCATCCAACGAAGTGGGTATTCACCCATGAAAGCTTATGCTCCAATACGTCTGTTAGTCTAAAATGTGCCACAGGTCTCTTAGTCTGGATCTGTAAAAGCGGCAAACACGGCTACCCTTCAGATATTTAAATATTGCTAGCCTAAAGGGACTCTGGTTCTGGACACTAGCTGAGATCAGTCCCAACAGGGTGATACCATTTTGTGAAGGACAGAGCCAGTCTGAATTCCAGATGTGTGTGTGAGTGGGGCGGGGAAGTTAGGAGAACGATAACATTTTGCCACATGATCTTTTAGGGGATTATGTCTTGTTCAAATTATTCAAATTAGCTCAAATTTGGACCACAAGCCCTACCCTGGACTCCCGTGAGGCACAGCAACTTCAAGACAATCCAAGTAAAGCATGTGGAATTTAAAACCCTCAGAATAAGCAAGGTTTAAAGAGCAAACTAATCTCAACGTGTATGCTAGCGGTGCTGCAGCCCCACTATAATGACAGGAAGTGAAAAAGAAATACCACATAGTTTAGGATGGGAAGTGAAGAATATCCTATCCTGCTGACTCTTCTGGGGGGAATTTAGGCAGGATGCTGGGGCAAATCTCCTTTTCTTACAAAAAAATTTCAGGGGATATTTAATATCTCCTCCAAAAGGAAAATATCTCATGCCTATTAATAAACATATTACTTGGGTCTCTACAGAATACACGTTATCTCATGCTTCCAAGTCATTGGTTCTTTTGTTCTTACCCATCTATGGAATTTTTTCCCCCACTTATTAACAGTGCCCTTCAATCTCTGCATTAGTTCAATGCTTTAAGATCTCTGAGACATACTGGTGTGAAAAGCCTCGGTGACTGACAGACTATGTTCCTCATTTTGAAACAAAAAGACCAGTAATTACCACTTTGCCTTGACATGTATTAGACAGTTCCCCAATCCTTCAAATGTCATTCAAAATAACAACATTTGCCTGTTGAGCAGTCCTGATCTGTACTCCGTATTTTTAAAAAGGTGGAAAATATCCATATCATCCCATCTCCACAGCACTGCCAGTGCCAACCCCTTCACAAGATGTTTATTTGTTAAATTGCTACCACCGGGTCACATTTATCTGCTTGTCTTCAGTTTGTCTCCTTTCTTTACCCTATTCCTCCACACTTGGTATTCACCAGGAGTCAGACCTTTGATTACAATATTCTTGATGTCAGATTTACCATAATGAATCATATTCCCTCTCTCAGGTATGATACTTTCTAAGGGTACAGAAAGCCCTTAGTACTTTGTACAAATCTCTGTATGACAGTTGGAAAGTACATCATCATCATGCTCAGACATTTCAACAGCTGGTTTAGACAGAGGGTGAGCCGAGGACTTTTCAGAGTGTTTGAAATCTTTAAAGTTTCGAAATGGTTCTTTCTTTTCTATTTTCATTCATTTGTACACAGCTTAGACTTTTTTTTTCCTTTGTGGTCTGGAGTCCTGTTTCGAATGTAGTTTGGGTGGGGGCGGGGTCGTGTTTTTGTTCTATTTGTTGTTTTATTTTGCTTCTCTTTTCATTTACGATAATCACATGTTTTCATTTTTATATTGGTGGCTAGCACACTATTTAGTGTTCTTTAAACTTTTAATATTTAAACTTTGGTGTTCACTCTGACTAGCTATTTTGACATTCTACAATCCATGCAAAATTCAGGATATTGCATAATTCTTTTAAATTGGCAGGAATAACAAATTCATTGTTTGTTAAAATGTGTCACCTAAATTCCTTCATCCTCATCACTGGTTTCCTGATCTCTTCTAGCAATAATCTTGAGATGACTTTTTTACTCAAGTTCTCAGTTCTTTACTGTATATGGTAAATGAGCCTCATTTGATATGTCTATACTGCAATTAAAAACCTCCGGCTGACCCATGCCAGCTGACATGGGCTCATGGGCTTTCAGCTAAGGGGCTGTTTAATTACGTTGTAGATATTCAGGCTTGGGCTGGAGTCCAGGCTCTAGGACCCTGAGAGGTAGGAGGGTTCCAGAGCTCAAGCTGCAGATCAAGCCCAAATGTCTACACCACAGTAAAATAGCATCTTAGCTCAAACTCCGTGAGCCTGGGTCAGCTTGCACCGGCCAACCGTGGGTGTATAATTGCATGTAGACATACCCATTTTTTCATCTGACAATACCCTAAGTACAATCAGTTTATACTAGTGAAGGACAAGTCTGAAAGAGGTTCAGATCAAACCAAGCATCCAGTTTGTTAATGTTTACCCAAATATTAATCCAAATTCATTTATGCTATAACGCTGGGATGGCAAGCTCACATGAAAAGGCTTTCTCAGAAGACTTATGGCAGTTCTACCTCTCTTCCTAGCTAGACATTCTGTAGGATCAATCTTTTCTCACTGTATTTCTTCACTTCTGCTTCCAGGCCCAAGTAGAACAAATCCAAACTTTAGAACAAACAAATCCAAACAAATCCAAATTTTAGAAATTCCAAAAAAGGTTTGATATAAGGTGAGTTTTTAAATGATCAAATGATTGTTCAAAAGGCTGTTCTTGGTGTTAGCTCATTTATTCATCCCTAATTTAGACCTGTTTATCCAGTAAACAATAATGGCTACTATATATTTTTTATTATCTAGTGTACCATAGTTATTTCATGGACTGAGATGGGTACAAATTTTGCTTCGTTTATTTCTAACCAACACTAATCAATATACTTTTCTGATTCTCATATCTCTTCAGTGTCTTCTGCTGAATCATTGGCTGCATCTTAAGGTTCAGCTGATTAATTAAAAGGCTGTACTGTATACATCATTGCTATGTTATCTTTGTCTGAGTGATGCCCTCCCAGTGTTTATGGGAATAATATAAATCCAGCTAACAGTCTGAGTTTTAGATGGCCCAAATTGCAATTCCCAATCATTTGCAGCCAGGGCTTTTTACCGCTGCTTATTCAGATTGATAGATGACGTGCCTATTCTGTGTAAACTTACACAGTCTTCTCAGGGTAGTCTACTCTATGTAAACTTAAGCCTTCTCTGCTTTATCTGGCAATCCAGTACTCTCTGTGAATGTATTTGCTATGTAAAATATTCTGGAATGCTTGCCTAAGGGCATCCCTGTATAACTTTAAACTGGTTTTATCCATGTTCTGAGTGTAGTAAAAGGCCACACAAGGCCTATTTCATTCATGTACTTTTCACCTCCAGCTACATCATCAGTATTTTTCAAGCATAGTAAACATCATGCTAAATTTCCCTTTCTTTTATTCCATATAGAAAATAACATGTGTGCACACTAGCTATGCCCCCTGGACAGCTTACTTTCATTCTACAGGCAACTGTACACTGTGTTGAATGGTTTTCTGTGCAGAAATGATGCATAAGTAACTCATTGGGAATATAACTGTCTATTGATGCACCAGTACTGACTTCTGCAGAGCCTTAGGTTTTCCTTAGGGGTCTCCTATCCAAGTACTGAAAATAAATGAACTTGCTTAGCCTGTGAGATCCAGTGTGACCACTGACATGGTGATCTGACCACATGTACTTGTTAGAGTGCCAAGGAGCCTGCTGCAATGCACAGCCTATCTTGTCTGAAGCCATAAATGCCAGCAAACTCTCCGTGTTCCCTTCCTGTGAGGCTCTTTGCTGGTAGTAGCACACATCATGGTGTGTGCCAAGATTCAATGAAAAATGCATATGTAGTCATTTATCTGGAAATGGCTGACAACATACAGAAACCTTTTCCTGTTTCCATGAGGTCTTTCTCTGATATTCAGCTTTGGTATTTATTTTAATGTAAGCAATTACAAATTAAGTGCCATAATCACAGACACAAAAAAATCAGATGAACTGAGATATAGGAGTAATAAGGCAGAAAGAAACACACAGTCTTTTCTCAGTGGTTCAAAATGCAGAGGTATCATGAAGAAATAAGGAGTAGACTTCCCTGATCATGGTGCTGATCTGTGCATTTCTCTCGTGTTGTGTTAGAGCAGTTTAAAAGCTGCTCTATCTTCTTCTGACCTTTAACAATGCCAGGGTCCTGAAAAGAACCCAATTTCAGCATGAGGTAGGGGGTCTCTTGGACACACCCTGGTTCTGTAATCACACCCTCTTTTTCTTCTCTGTGTCAGCAGCAGGGAGGTACAAGGTGCATAATGCTACGGTGATGGGAAGCAGCGTAAAGCCCTAAGATAGGCAGCTGTCAGATTTACTCCTCTGCAGGATCACTCACACTGGGTCTACTTATCTTGGGCTGGTTTAACCAGATTTATGGTCAAATTACACGACAGTGTAGCACAAATTGGTTACTCCACACCCAGGGATTTAGCCCCAGGCATTTCATCCAAGAAACCTGCTTTGTTCACTGTTCCAAGAAAGAGTGTGTATGTGTGAGTATTGGAGGGGTTGCTCTATTCTTCCTTTATAAGCAGCACATGTAATTATTTAGAAGGCAAAAGAGCTTTCCACTAAGTCCTCACTTGTCAATTCATTGTGTCCACAGCAGAAACTTCATTACTTCACTAGCAGAGAAAAAAGCCCTTTTGAATTTGCTTAACAACACAAATTCCCGGAATCCTGCATGGTCTTTTGCATGGAAACAAACCTATCTCCATCACATGTCTGTTCTTTCTGGAAGCTATGAGTTGTCTGGGAGAAACTCTGGTTATTAAAAAAAAAAAAAAAAGGAATGAAGAAAAGAAGCAAGCAGGGAGTTTTCCCTTGAGTAAGGGGGCAAATTACCATAATTCACCAGCTCTTTGTGATTTTAGTCAGTTCAGAAGGGGCCTTTGAAAAAACGCTAACTTGTAAAATTGTGTTATATTGATTTCAGCTTGCATGGGGAGTGAAATTGGTGTCACCTGCACGATAGTTCAGGAACTAAGCAATGCAAGGGGTAGCTGCCCCCCCTCCCCCCCGCAAGTGAACTCTACAATTCAAAATCTGGGGTCACATCATTTTCAGACAGCTGTTATGGTTCTAATGAGAGCCTACAGCGCTGTCAGTGGCAGATTCCCTGTACACACATCACTTTGCACCAATATGTTGCAGATCATTCAAAACCTCATTCTCCTTCATTATACACCCACCCTCACTGTCCACATGTGGCAGCCAGAAACAATAACACTCTGTATGTGTCATTAACTCAGATTCATTACTATACTATTACCAAACAACTGACACAGTATTAAAAACCAAGTCAAATGTTCTTAGATATCTAGGGTTAAGGCTTTTACAGCCACAGCTGTGATTGGAGGGCAGGGTGTAAAGAGGCATTGTTGAAATGCCCATGGCTGGAGAGCTTTTATCTGCTGAGGTCAGGGTAGCATAGTGCCTCCAGGGGCACTGAAGTGGGGAGAGCAGAGAAGTAGAATCACACAATTAGTTTAGAGATGAAGCTTAGGGTGACCATATTTTCCCAAAGGGAAAACGGGACACTGGACAGGGCCGGCCCAAGGCCCCCCACTCACTCCCTCTACCCCACGTGACCTCCTCCAGCCCTCCCTGCCTCCTGCCCATGTGGGACCAGCTGAAGGCTATCCTCTCTCCCCCATGTGTGGGGCTCACATACCCCCCCCCCCCCGCACTGCTTTCCCATGTGGAGTCTTCCTGAGTCGCCCATCTCCACGCTATGTGCAGGACTGGCCCAAGCCCCCCTACTGCCTGCCCAGCCACTCTCCCAAGCCCTCCCTCCCATGCAGGGCTGGCATTGCAGCTAGCTCTGCCTCCATGCCCTGCTAGGGGCCACACCCCACTTTTTTGGCAAAACTATGCATGTATCCTGTTTGCTCTTGCCAAGTGATAATCAGTTTTGCCAAAAAAGTCGAGACAGTCCTTAAAAAAGAGATCGTCCTGGCCAAAATGGGACATATGGTCATCCTATGTTTATGGTTCTACCAGGAGTATTCATAGGGTGGGGGAATCATTAACATTTCCTGACACCTTGTGCTCAAAGTTCACAAGCAATAGGATTCTACCTGTTCCCTGCACAGATTATGACACCTTTCCCTTTCCACGATGCAGGAACAACCAGGCTCTTGCTCTTAGTCTTGATCGGGGCTGGGCGGTTAGCTAGTGTGGAGTGAAAGTCAAAAAGTTCAGAGGTGTGGTTCTGATAAATACCCAATAGTGTGGATATTTGTCAGAAGTAGTTCAGGTTGAAAATATCACTACATCTGCTCTCTTACAAGACCTACAGTATTTCTTCATTTGGCTTAACTGGAAGCCTGATCATGCAAACATTTACTACCAGTCATAAGGCATGACCCAAAGACCATTGGAGTCAATGGAAAGAGTTTCATTGACTTCAAGAGACTTTGGATCAAACTCATAGTCTGAGGAGTCCCACATACCAGATTCTATTTCCTTTACTGGTATTGAATAATCCCTCTCAAATCAATGGAACTACCTGTCATGTAAGGTGCTATCCGACATAAATCAGGGGGATCAGGTAGCAATCACCCATTAGTAAAGTGTTTGCAAGATCAGGCCCTAACTTTGTAAATAGCATCTTGGAAACTAAAGATGAGGAGGAAATTATTATATTATTTCAACTAGCTAATGATTATGATGTTATTTCTTTTATTTTGTGTTCACGCGTTACCACATCTTTGTGCACAGAGGGCCAGAGCTGACTTCCACTGAAGTCAATAGAGAGGCTCTCACTGACTTTGCTGAACTTTGGAACTCACCTTGAATAAATGAATATTAATAAATAATTATTTTCTCTCTTTGATATTTATAGATGATTTTTATCCAGGTTCATGGGAGTTATTGTATGAGCATTAAAAGTATCAGGGCCAGCCTTAGGGGTGGGCCACCCGGGCGACCACCTGGGGCGCCATGTCAAGGGGAGCACTGTGCAGCAGCGCATATGTGCACGCTGCTGGTGTAGAGACAGAAACTGCTCACGACTGACAAGGGAGCGTCGTGTGGGGGAGGAGGGGTGCACAGATTTTGCTGTGCTTCCTCCTGGCAGAGGAGCATGGTGGGTAGAGGAGAGCGGTGATGCACAGATACTGCTCACGCCCCTCTCCAATGTTCCTCCACGCCTCCCAGAGGGCTCTGAGTGGGGGGAGCAAGGAGTAACACCAAGTGCTCTGTGCATCCAGGTCACTTGGCCCACCTGTGCTGTGCTGTGCTGTGAGGCAAGCGTCAGGAACTGCTGCTCTCTGCCTTCCCCTTATGCAGCCCAGGTGGGGAAAGTGATCTGGATGCAGAGAGCCCTGACATTGATCCAGACAGCAAGTATGAAAATTCAGGACAGGGGGTCTGGGGTAATAGGTGCCTATATAACACTAAGCCCTACATATCAGAACTGTCCCTATAAAATTGGGATATCTGGTCATCCTATTGCTCCTTGACACTTCCACACACACAGAGCCCAGTAGGGGTGCAAGGAGAAGCAGCATTCGGTGGGGGGAGGGAGGAAGGAGGAGCAATGCCAGCTGCTCCCTGCATCTAGGTCAATTTCCACACCTGGGCACAGGAGGGGAATGAAGGGGTTAAGGGCACAGGAGGGGAGTGCAGAGATTAGAAGCAAAGAAGGGCACAGTGCAGGGGTTAGTGGTGCAGGAGGTGGCCAGGGGTTAGGGGCAAAGGAGGCACAGTACAGGGGTTGGGGTGAAGGGGGGAGCTTGGGGAGCCCATGGGGGCCAGGGGGAACCTCAGGGGCCAGGGGTGCCAAAATACAAGTTCACTCAGGGCACCATTTTCCCTAAGGTCGGCTCTGAAAAGGAGAATGCAAACCACATCCATGTTGAGCTTTTTCATTGTTTGCAATCATGTACTGACTTTGTTCCCCTTGTTAAAGCAAATGACATTCAAATAGTAATTAAAGCGATCTTTCCTAATTCCATGTACATCCTTGAAAATTGTTTTCAGCTAAGCAAGTTAATTGTCTTATTTGGCCTGTACTCTGCTCTGACACTAAAAAAATCCTCCATCATCCTCATTATAAATTTTCCTACTGTTGTTCATTATTACCAAATGTTTTCCTTCTCCACCACCATTCATTATATAGTTATTGTGTATCTTATGATTTAATTTTAATTGCCCTCCCTTAATTTGTACAGTATAGCAGTTCTTTATGGAAACAACATAATATATACTCTGTGTTTCCACTCAAGAGGTTTTCCTAGCTCAGCTTTTTAATGTTGTGTTTGTTAACATATTCTAATCATTTTCAGGGGTTGCAATTATATTTATTCCCTTGACTGAAGTCTCTACGTAGCTCAGTGAGGACCCAATCCTGCTCACTCAGGGTGGTGATTTCACTTGGAGTTGAAAGTGCTCAGCACCTTGCAAGATTGTCTTCATTAAGGCCTGATCCAGCTTCTATTTAAACCAATGTGAGTCTTTCCAGTGCCTTGAATGGGAGTTGGAGCTAGCTTAATACATAAAATAAAATAATGATAACAATTATTATTATTATTCATTATCATCACACATCATATTAATATACTTCAAACTTCTGTAGTAGGTTCCATCTGGGAATCTTAAACTGATTTATAAACATTTGTGATTTAGGCCTCAAAATACCCCCTCAACGAGATACATCTTATTATTCCCTTTCTACTAATGGGGAACATAATCAGTGGAGAGTTTAAGGGCATAATCTGAAAGGTTCTGAGCTCAGTTCCTTCAGTGAGCTCACTCAGCACTATGTAAGATGAAGCCCTAAGGACCCAGTCTTTCTCCCATTGAAGACAAAGGCAGAATCCTGCTTGACTTTAGAGGATGTGAAACCTTAAATCTGTGACACATCCAACAACAGTACATATATCTCCTGGCACATAATCTTGTACTTTTACCACTAGACCACAATTCCATTCTCTGGGCTACTTATGCTCAGGCTAAGTAAATATTAATAATTGTCTTTGTATATACATTACTACTGAATTTGGAGTTAATCTGAAAATTCCTGAAGCATCTCTCCTGTGTCATAGTATCACTCAGCAGTACCATATATAGATTTTTTTCCCCCCAGGCTGTATCATGCTTATATAGATTAAATTATGGGATTGATGTTTTATGAAAATGCAAAGCTTTACAGAGACTGACAGTTATAGATACACTGAAGTGTTGTAAAAGAGCAGGGCAACCAAATAGGGCTAGGAACCGGAGAGATCTAGCAGGTCACTATGTGGTTAGAGGGGAACTAGCCTGAAATCTTAATGATCCTTTTTCTCCCCCCCATTTAGAGATTCCTAAGTGTGGCAGGTGGTATGAGGGTTTCCACTGAATGCTCAGAAAAGCCAAATTCAGCAAAGTTCATAGTTATTGATTTTGTTCTAATAGCTCTGTGTTTCAAAAGACTGAGTCTCCAGGGAACAGCTAAACTATTTGTATTTGTTTGTGTTCTCCCATCAATGAGGGTTCCATTGTTCACAAGAACTGATTATTTATGCCAGCAGTCCACACTACCCGCCACACAATTTTTTTATTGACCAAATACGTGTGTGAAATGACCACTATGCACATCCTTGTTTGGAGGAATTGTTTGAAAACTGGGCTGGCCTTCTGATTCATCAGACTCCAATCTGTCATAAGAGCAGATGTTCAGTCTGTGAGTTGCCTCCCTCATTAGTCCTAATGCCTGAAACAGGGATCAATCTTCATGCACATTCTATAGGGAGGCAGCACTGTCAGGTGGTTACTGCAGGAGATTGGGAGTCAATAAATCTAAGTTCTATTCCAAGGTCTTCCACTGATTTGCTACAGGGGTTGTCAGTAAAAAGAAGCATTTGCTGACATTTGCCTGAGATACCACAGTGATTTTCTCAGACACTTTTATTTTCATAAGATTATGGACTCCATTGTGTAGATGCAGAAACTGAAGCTCAGCGAGGTTATATAACATATATGAGGTTTGCAAATGGAACTTCACTGTCTGAAATAGAACTTTCCCTGTCCTTTGTGGGGCAAAAAGAGCGTGGAAAGCCAAAGGAGAGACAATCATTGGAAGGACAGGGACTGAACTTATCAACATCATCTGCCACTCCCTGCAGCACCGGGGATGCACTCTGTGATTCTGAAGTCACAGAAGTCTAATGGGTTGAGCCAGAGAGCAGGCAGAGCCAGCGCAAAGGGTCACTCTCTATGACATACCTTACTTCAAGCTCACAGGTATTTTCTAGTGCACGGTAGTGCAAAATGTCAGTTATGTTGTACCCATTCTATACAGTGAACTGCCCTCTCCACAGGAAGTGATTAGGGCTGCTGGCACGGAGGCCCTGGCAGAATGGCTGCCAGAGATGCTGGGTCAATGGGAGTGAGGAGAGGTTCTCTGAGAGTACAAAGCCAGCAAATGACACAGTCCTTCTTAGATGTAAAAGACCTGCAAATCTTTCCTTTGGGTTACAGCACAGCTATTGGCTTGGAAGGCCACATCCTCAGCTTCCTCCATTGGAAAGGGGCTAAGGAATACCCCTTCCACACAAAAAGAAACTGTAAGGCACCTTTGGACCTTCTTATGATTTTTTCCCTCTAGAAGGGATTTTTGACCCACCCTGCTTCCATCCTCTCCCCCACGTTTCCTAGCACATTTCTGATTGCACAAAGAAAGCAAGAAACAACGTCTGATTGTTTACCACCTTCCAAAATAGTGTATCATCAAACATAAAGGAATGTCCCTCCTTACTGGACACAGAGCTGGCCAAGCCAATTTGAAGCACTCTCATCAATGAAGAACAGAGCCTTCGGATCACCATCAAATCTGGTCAAAGGGCAGTCATAAGTGATGCATGCCATTCTCTGTCTTTGGCCACATGTGCATGTGGGATCCTCTTGTTGACCCCAGATGTGAAGACTGGCTGCACATTGACCATGGCCCATTTGAAATCTGTTTACAAGGACCCATGAGCAGCATGGCAAATCAAAGCAGTTATAAGAGACTGGTCTCTCATGTCAGCTGCAAACCATACTTCATGCCACATCAACTGTACAGAGAAATCTGAGCAAGTCAAGTGTCCCCACAATGGGTGCCTCAAAGACAAGCACAGACTTGGGTGGTCAAAGTCTGTGTGTAGAGGTGATAGGGTCAGGTTTGTCCTGATTTTTTCAGCCATTCTGGCTGTAGATTGCTCAAGGATGTGTGGAGGAATGATGATGCTTGACAGGGGGAGCCATGGTACTGCTGTGTGTCAAATCATCCCAGTTACGATATACACGGTTGAGTGTAGTTCTACATCAACCAACTTGATATGCGATGAATGGAGCCAGACCAGAGCCCAGTATTCTGCTGCAGAGTAACAAAGGGCCAAAGCGGATGATCTGAATGTTTCCTCCCCATGAAGTGTAGGCTAATTTGTTTAGAAGGTTGATATGTAGTTAAGATATGTGAGACATCTATCTAAGGTTATTCCTAGATAGATTGGGTGGGATTCATGTTTCAAGTGATGTCCATTGAGAAACTGGTTAAAAGAAGGCTATCTTTGCAGAATCAATCAAGATCTCTCTATCCATATTCAAGTAAATTAAATGAATGAGATCTTAAAAACCCCATTGAGATTACCCCATTTGCTTGGTGTTTCTTTCTCAATGACTGGAAAAGCTGTGGTGTAATTATTTACTTTCTCCTATTTTCTAGGTATTTATATACTTGCCTTAGGAAAGACTGTGTTATCTTAAATAAATATGACAAATGAGCTGAGCAGTTGAACAGATGGGTTGAGAGTCTAACAGATGGTCCTACAGTTTCATAGGTGAGGTGATCCATATCCATTTCCCCACATTACAGGAATGCCAGCAGGGAGAAAGAAGAAAGAGCAAGAAGAGACCAAAAAACAATATTACAAAATATTACTAACACCCTGCGATGGGTTAAAGAGCTTCAATTAGTCATTCAAAGGGAAATGTATTTGACAGCCCATGCTATGACATATTACAAGTACTATCTAAGGGCGAATTGGGCTAAATCATAGTTAAAATTAAAAGGGATCATGGTTTAATTTAAGCTCTGGCTACACCCAAGCATCATTTGTCACAGCAAGTTAAAAGAATATAGGAGTAGCTGCTAACCCGATTAGCCTTTTAATATTCATTATATCTTTTGAAAAAAGGCAGAGCCAGAAATCTGAAGGCATCCTCTGATCAGGTCTCCAGATAGTGCTAAGAGTGCTACTGACCAGGAAGTGAACTGTGCTCCCAACAGTCATGGGAAGGAAGTGTGTGCAAAAGAAGGGATAATCCTAACAATAAGTGCCACCCTTTGGTTGGAATTTGGAAAGATCTTGATGGGGTGTGCAGGTGCCATGTTCAGCACTAAGGCCTTAGATACAGAGACCTTATAACAAAACACTTTGCCTGCCCCAAGAAGGTTAATTACTGCCATTAACATTGCCATCCTAGATTCTATCTAGCTCCTTCCTAGCTAATGTATCTCTCTGCCTGGAAGTTTCTCCTGATATGCAGGCTAAATTTCCTTCTTCTTAATTTCATCCCCTTACTCCAATAAGCCTACCTTTGTAAAATCCTGTATATAATCTCTCTCCCCCTTCTTGGTCTTTATGTAACCCAAACAATGCCTAGGTGTGCTGTTCTTTCCCATCTAGTGGCACTGGGGGGAGAGAGCTCTATAACCTTAGCTAAGGGCCATATGGCTTTTAGCTCATGCACTAAGCTCCAGAGACCCCAGGTTCAATCCTGCCTGCTGACGACCGAGGTCTGTCGGTGTTACATTTACACCTTTGAATTATTTGTAAAATGTTATCATGTCCTCCATTAGCCAGTTGGTGCTTAGCCAATCTACACGTATTTAACTCTTTTAATCTTTCCTTATAAGACAGCTCCTCCAGCACCATAATAATTTTTGCTGCTCTGTGTTGAACTCCCTCCAGTTTGTCCATCTTTCCAGTAATGTGGTGGTCAGAAGTGAAGACAGTTCTCCCATGTGTTTTTCAGTGTGGCAAAAAGCTATGGATTTTTATCTGTTGCAACAAATACCAAAATATTTATATAACTCAGGGGGAAATTACCATCTCCATTCTATACACTAACAAGCTCCAGTTCTGTATTTCCAGGCCTAGAAAATGATTACATGACTGAACGCTTTAATAATCTTTTGCCATATTAGCAAATATATGATGATTACATAATCTAGAACAAAATAAATCCCTACCCAAATGCTATTAAGGATAATCTGTGGCACTTTGTATAAAGTCCTTCATAAATATTATTCATTTGGAGCAAGCCTTGCAAATTCCAAAATGAGTTCTCTTATTACTTATCTGAGAGCCAGGAGACGCTTCAAGGTCCTGGAATGGCCAAACCTGCATTAAGCACTTAAGCCAAGTGATCAGAAGAAATTAAGGTATATCCAGTTTAAACACTTGACGTTTACATTAAAGCCCAGCAGACATTTCTTCATGGAATGTAAACACTGGGGAAATTTTCAATTTGAATTGTCTTCATCCAAATATAAAACTGTCACCCCCACACATGATCCCCACAATCCACATGTGCATACCTTCACAAACACTTCACACCCCATAAGGTGAAGTGAGGTGATTTGAGCTGCAGAGGGCTCTATGGGAGCCCCTAGTTAAGAGACCCAGTCTTTGGGCCCCATGAAAGACAATCTCAGCTTTCACTTAAAGTTGTGGGGAAGGAGGAGGGAGTAAATTTCTAGCCCTTTCCTTTGCAGGGAGAGCCTTGGAAAAGTAAACTAATGGGAGCTAATATAAACCAATGTAAACCAAGCAAGGAACAAGCAGCTGGGCTTCACTTCAACAGCAGGAAGCTGTGGGGAGCCTGAAGTCTCCTCCACCCCAATACACATATACACTTTCAATGAAAAATGAGTTGGTTATGTTTAAGATTCATCTTGCTGAGCCTCCTCAAAATCCAGGCAGACCCCTGTGAACAGCTGTGGGAATGTGACAGATGAAAAACAGTTATGTTTGAGGGGACAGCAAAAACATTGTTTCACAGGCTCATCCTAGAGAATGCTAAGGCCAGCTCTTCCATTACCAAAAAAAATCCCTTTTCCATCTGTATCTGATGAGAAGACTAAGTCCCCTCCTGGTGGATTCAGAATTATCTATGGTCACCCACACATTTGTGACCTTCAGGCTTGATTGCTGTAGCACTCTGATCTCTTACAAGGATAGTGGGTTTTTTTTATAGGGATGGAAGAAGTGGGGAGAGTGTTTTGTCTAGGGATTCCCAGCTTTATCTCTAACACTAGTAGAAAAAATGTTAGGGAGCTCTTTGTTAAACACTACTCAGATGCCGGTCACATCACTTAACACTCCTCTGGAAGTAGTTCAGTTGCTATGGTGCTTAGGGCCATATCAGAACCTGAATAGGATGGACTATAACGCACTTATCACCTGTGACCTTTTGTCATTAAGTGTAAATAATTTTCCCTTTACTAAACTGAATGAAAATGACTCTGTAAAAAATTCCCAGGCTTGGTGGTGAATTGTTCACAAATATTCATACTTAAGTGTCAAAGGGTATATCTACACTACGGAATAAGGTCGAATTTATAGAAGTCATTTTTTTAGAAATCGGTTTTATATATTTGAGTGTATGTGTCCCCACAGAAGTACATTAAGTGCATTAACTCGGCGGAGTGCTTCCACAGTACCGAAGCTAGAGTCGACTTCCGGAGCGTTGCACTGTGGGTAGCTATCCCACAGTTCCCGCAGTCTCCGCTGCCCATTGGAATTCTGGGTTGAGATCCCAATGCCTGATGGGGCTGAAACATTGTCGCGGGTGGTTCTGGGTACATATTATCAGTCCCCCCTTCCCTCCCTCCCTCCCTCCGTGAAAGCAAGGGCAGACAATCGTTTCACGCCTTTTTTCCTGAGTTACCTGTGCGGACGCCATACCACCGCAAGCATGGAGCCCGCTCAGGTAACCGTCACCGTATGTCTCCTGGGTGCTGGCAGACGCGGTACGGCATTGCTACACAGTAGCAGCAACCCATTGCCTTGTGGCAGCAGATGGTACAATACGACTGGTAGCCGTCCTCGTCATGTCCGAGGTACTCCTGGTCGCCTGTGTGAGGTCGATCAGGAGTGCCTGGGCAGACATGGGCGCAGGGACTAAATTTTTAGTGACTTGACCAGGTCATTCTCTTAAGTCCGGCAGTCAGTCCTATTGAACCGTCTTATGGTGAGCAGGTAGGCAATATGTCCTTCTGCACCGTCTGCTGCCAGCCAAAGATGTAAAAGATAGATGGAGTGGATCAAAACAAGAAATAGACCAGATTTGTTTTGTACTCATTTGCCTTCTCCCCTGTCTAGGGGACTCATTCCTCTAGGTCACACTGCAGTCACTCACAGAGAAGGTGCAGCGAGGTAGATCTAGCCATGTATCAATCAGAGGCCAGGCTAACCTCCTTGTTCCAATAAGAACAATAACTTAGGTGCACCATTTCTTTATTGGAACCCTCCTTGAAGTCCTGCCTGAACTACTCCTTGATGTAAAGCCACCCCCTTTCTTGATTTTAGCTCCCTGAAGCCAACCCTGTAAGCCGTGTTGTCAGTCGCCCCTCCCTGCGTCAGAGCAACGGCAAACAATCGTGCATCTGAGTTGAGAGTGCTGTCCAGAGCAGTCACAATGGAGCACTCTGATTGGGCTAAAACATTGTCGCGGGTGGTTCTGGGTACATATTGTCCGGCCCCCGTTCCCTCCCTCCCTCCGTGAAGGCAAGGGCAGACAATCGTTTCGCGCCTTTTTTCCTGAGTTACCTGTGCGGATGCCATACCACCGCAAGCATGGAGCCCGCTCAGGTAACCGTCACCATATGTCTCCTGGGTGCTGGCAGACGCGGTACGGCATTGCTACACAGTAGCAGCAACCCATTGCCTTCTGGCAGCAGACGGTGCAGTATGACTGATAGCCGTCCTCGTCATGTCCGAGGTGCTCCTGGCCACGTCGGCTGGGAGCGCCTGGGCAGACATGGGCGCAGGGACTAAATTTTTGGTGACTTGACCAGGTCATTCTCTTTAGTCCTGCAGTCAGTCCTATTGAACCGTCTAATGGTGATCAGGCAGGCAATACGGATTGCTAGCAGTCGTATTGTACCATCTTCTGCCGGGCAGGCAAGAGATGAGGATGGCTAGCAGTCATATTGCACCATCTTCTGCCAGGCAGGCAAGAGATGAGGATGGCTAGCAGTCGTACTGTACCATCTTCTGCCGAGCAGCCATGAGATGTGGATGGCTTGCAGTCCTTCTGCACCATCTGCTGCCAGCCAAAGATGTAAAAGATAGATGGAGTGGATCAAAACAAGAAATAGACCAGATTTGTTTTGTACTCATTTGCCTCCTCCCCTGTCTAGGGGACTTATTCCTCTAGGTCACACTGCAGTCACTCACAGAGAAGGTGCAGCGAGGTAAATCTAGCCATGTATCAATCAGAGGCCAGGCTAACCTCCTTGTTCCAATAAGAACAATAACTTAGGTGCACCATTTCTTATTGGAACCCTCCGTGAAGTCCTGCCTGAACTACTCCTTGATGTAAAGCCACCCCCTTTGTGGATTTTAGCCCCCTGAAGCCAACCCTGTAAGCCGTGTCGTCAGTCGCCCCTCCCTCCGTCAGAGCAACGGCAGACAATCATTCCGTGCCTTTTTTCTGTGCGGACGCCATACCAAGGCAAGCATGGAGTCCGCTCAGCTCACTTTGGCAATTAGGAGCACATTAAACACCACACGCATTATCCAGCAGTATATGCAGCACCAGAACCTGGCAAAGTGCTACCGGGCGAGGAGGCGACGTCAGCGCGGTCACGTGAGTGATCAGGACATGGACACAGATTTCTCTGAAAGCATGGGCCCTGCCAATGCATGCATCATGGTGCTAATGGGGCAGGTTCATGCTGTGGAACGCCGATTCTGGGCTCAGGAAACAAGCACAGACTGGTGGGACCGCATAGTGTTGCAGGTCTGGGACGATTCCCAGTGGCTGCGAAACTTTCGCATGCGTAAGGGCACTTTCATGGAACTTTGTGACTTGCTTTCCCCTGCCCTGAAGTGCATGAATACCAAGATGAGAGCAGCCCTCACAGTTGAGAAGCGAGTGGCGATAGCCCTGTGGAAGCTTGCAACGCCAGACAGCTACCGGTCAGTTGGGAATCAATTTGGAGTGGGCAAATCTACTGTTGGGGCTGCTGTGATGCAAGTAGCCCACGCAATCAAAGATCTGCTGATATCAAGGGTAGTGACCCTGGGAAATGTGCAGGTCATAGCGGATGGCTTTGCTGCAATGGGATTCCCTAACTGTGGTGGGGCCATAGATGGAACCCATATCCCTATTTTGGCACCGGAGCACCAAGCCGGCGAGTACATAAACCGCAAGGGGTACTTTTCAATAGTGCTGCAAGCTCCGGTGGATCACAAGGGACGTTTCACCAACATCAACGTGGGATGGCCGGGAAAGGTACATGACGCTCGCATCTTCAGGAACTCTGGTCTGTTTCAAAAGCTTCAAGAAGGGACTTTATTCCCAGACCAGAAAATAACTGTTGGTGATGTTGAAATGCCTATATGTATCCTTGGGGACCCAGCCTACCCCTTAATGCCATGGCTCATGAAGCCGTACACAGGCAGCCTGGACAGTAGTCAGGAGCTGTTCAACTACAGGCTGAGCAAGTGCAGAATGGTGGTAGAATGTGCATTTGGATGTTTAAAGGCGCGCTGGCGCAGTTTACTGACTCGCTTAGACCTCAGCGAAACCAATATTCCCACTGTTATTACTGCTTGCTGTGTGCTCCACAATATCTGTGAGAGTAAGGGGGAGACGTTTATGGCGGGGTGGGAGGTTGAGGCAAATCGCCTGGCTGCTGGTTACGCGCAGCCAGACACCAGGGCGGTTAGAAGAGCACAGGAGGGTGCGGTACGCATCAGAGAAGCTTTGAAAACCAGTTTCATGACTGGCCAGGCTACGGTGTGAAAGTTCTATTTGTTTCTCCTTGATGAAACTCCCCGCCCCTTGGTTCACTCTACTTCCCTGTAAGCTAACCACCCTCTCCTCCTCCCTTCGATCACCGCTTGCAGAGGCAATAAAGTCATTGTTGCTTCACATTCATGTATTCTTTATTCATTCATCACACAAATAGGGGGATGACTACCGAGGTAGCCCAGGAGGGGTGGTGGAGGAGGGAAGGAAAATGCCACACAGCACTTTAAAAGTTTACAACTTTAAAATTTATTGAATGACAGCCTTCTTTTTTTTTGGGCAATCCTCTGTGGTGGAGTGGCTGGTTGGCCGGAGGCCCCCCCACCGCGTTCTTGGGCGTCTGGGTGTGGAGGCTATGGAACTTGGGGAGGAGGGCGGTTGGTTACACAGGGGCTGTAGTGGCAGTCTGTGCTCCAGCTGCCTTTGCTGCAGCTCAACCATACACTGGAGCATACTGGTTTGGTCCTCCAGCAGCCTCAGCATTGAATCCTGCCTCCTCTCATCACGCTGCCGCCACATTCGAGCTTCAGCCCTCTCTTCAGCCCGCCACTTACTCTCTTCAGCCCGCCACCTCTCCTCCCGGTCATTTTGTGCTTTCCTGCACTCTGACATTATTTGCTTCCACGCATTCGTCTGTGCTCTGTCAGTGTGGGAGGACAGCATGAGCTCGGAGAACATTTCATCTCGAGTGTGTTTTTTTTTCTTTCTAATCTTCACTAGCCTCTGGGAAGGAGAAGATCCTGTGATCATTGAAACACATGCAGCTGGTGGAGAAAAAAAAAGGGACAGCGGTATTTAAAAAGACACATTTTATAAAACACTGGCTACACTCTTTCAGGGTAAACCTTGCTGTTAACATTACATACATAGCACATGTGCTTTCGTTACAAGGTCGCATTTTGCCTCCCCCCACCGCGTGGCTACCCCCCAACCCTCCCCCCTCCCTGTGGCTAACAGCGGGGAACATTTCTGTTCAGCCGCAGGCAAACAGCCCAGCAGGAATGGGCTCCTCTGAGTGTCCCCTGAAGAAAAGCACCCTATTTCAACCAGGTGACCATGGATTATATCTCACTCTCCTGAGGATAACACAGAGAGATAAAGAACGGATGTTGCTTGAACGCCAGCAAACATACACTGCAATGCTTTGTTGTACAATGATTCCCGAGTACGTGTTACTGGCCTGGAGTGGTAAAGTGTCCTACCATGAAGGACGCAATAAGTCTGCCCTCCCCAGAAACCTTTTGCAAAGGCTTTGGGAGTATATCCAGGAGAGCCGTGAATGCCAGGGCAAAGTAATCCTTTCACATGCTTGCTTTTAAACCATGTATAGTATTTTAAAAGGTAAACTCACCGGAGGTCCCTTCTCCGCCTGCTGGGTCCAGGAGGCAGCCTTGGGTGGGTTCAGGGGGTACTGGCTCCAGGTCCAGGGTGAGAAACAGTTCCTGGCTGTCGGGAAAACCGGTTTCTCCGCTTGCTTGCTGTGAGCTATCTACAACCTCGTCATCATCATCATCTTCTTCGTCCCCAAAACCTGCTTTCGTATTGCCTCCATCTCCATTGAAGGAGTCAAACAACATGGCTGGGGTAGTGGTGGCTGAACCCGCTAAAATGGCATGCAGCTCATCATAGAAGCGGCATGTTTGGGGCTCTGACCCGGAGCGGCCGTTCGCCTCTCTGGTTTTCTGGTAGGCTTGCCTCAGCTCCTTCAGTTTCACGCGGCACTGCTTCGGGTCCCTGTTATGGCCTCTGTCCTTCATGCCCTGGGAGATTTTGACAAAGGTTTTGGCATTTCGAAAACTGGAACGGAGTTCTGATAGCACGGATTCCTCTCCCCATACAGCGATCAGATCCCGTACCTCCCGTTCGGTCCATGCTGGAGCTCTTTTGCGATTCTGAGACTCCATCATGGTCACCTCTGCTGATGAGCTCTGCATGGTCACCTGCAGCTTGCCACGCTGGCCAAACAGGAAATGAGATTCAAAAGTTTGCGGTTCTTTTCCTGTCTACCTGGCCAGTGCATCTGAGTTGAGAGTGCTGTCCAGAGCGGTCAAAATGGAGCACTCTGGGATAGCTCCCGGAGGCCAATACCGTCAAATTGTGTCCACAGTACCCCAAATTCGACCCGGCAAGGCCGATTTAAGCGCTAATCCACTTGTCAGGGGTGGAGTAAGGAAATCGATTTTAAGAGCCCTTTAAGTCGAAATAAAGGGCTTCATCGTGTGGACGGGTGCAGGTTTACATCGATTTAATGCTGCTAAATTTGACCTAAAGTCCTAGTGTAGACCAGGGCAAAGTGGCAGAAGCAGATTTGGTGCAACTGTGTCCATGGAGTCTATTGAAAGGAATTGTCCCTAGGGGGGGCAAAGAAAACTGACAAAGCCACTCACAGCCATGACTGTAGCTATGAGGCTGTAGTAACTCCCACTGGTACTTCAGGTGCAGTGAGCAATGCAGTGGATGGTGGACAATGTAAGTTGCAGTAGGCAGTGGATCAACTGCTCTGCTTCCATTTCTCTCCCCATGCTTAAAACGTACGCTGTCTCCAGACTTAGTTATATAAGGATGTCTAGGGCTCCCTCATGGAAATGGGCTTCCCAAACATTGTCTTATCCCCTACACAGAACTGCACCCATTATCCTGCATGTGGGGTCTTGTGAGGCTGCAGACAGGGACAGGGAAGATAGGATTGGCCACTTTGGAGGTATAAATTCTCCATCATCTCCATTCCATTGGGAGAAAGGAGGGACTTTCCTTAGGAAAGTACCCTCTTCCCTCTCTTCAAACCTTTATGAAGTCCAAAAAACAACTGAGATTCCTATGAATAAAAAGCAAAGGGGTGGGTGGGAACCTTAAACACTACTCAGTAAATTTAACACAGCATTGAAAGCGATTTTCCAAGGCCTTGAATACACCATCAAAACAAACACAAAAGGGGAACTCAAAGGAGCCAAGTCAGTTAAATACTGAATCACAGTCACCAAAAGGATGATGTTTTTCTTGACGCTTTCACAGATTATCTGCACTGTGATAATGATAGTGTGTTTGGATCTGAATTGTTACATCCCTTGATCTTTGAACTAATCCACTAACTTGCATTCAGTTCTCATAAAAGACGGAGCTCTGTATGCTTTTTGTTAGACACTGACATTCTCTCCATGTAGGCTTCAAATAACTCAGGCCAAATCCTGAGCCCGATCATTTCTACAAATGTATCAACTTGGAGGATCCTTGCCTTGTTGATTTCCTCCCATCCTGTGTGAAGGGAAATAAGCCACCTGCCTCTGTAGCACTGTCTCGCCCTGGTCAAAACACCTGGGGCTGGGGATCCACAATAAGGAAGGGGGCTGAGGAAAAGGATCCTCTGCCTTCTAAAGTCTAGGGGAATTCAGCGCACAGTCATGCAGCTTGAGAAAGTAACCAGCTCACGATTCTTTAACACTGGCTTCAGGGGACTGCACTGCTCGGGAATAGGAAGGGAGTACAGGGCACCCCAGAGTCAGCACAAAGGCATAAGACCTGAACAAAGAGAGTCTTGCTTCCTGCAGATCTCCAATATCCACTTGGCTTCGGATCACAATCCTTACATTTTTTATATGGGGAGAAGGCAGATTAAATTCCACTCCCCAGGGAAACTCCATGAGAATACCTCCTTAATCCCTCTCCTGGGGCTATTTTCACAGGAGATATCATGAATCCTCTTAAGAGGTGCTGAGAGTCTCTTGAACAACTGCTACTAACACTAAAGCCAATTGTCTAAATCCTGTAAGGTGCCAACCTTGCTAGGAGATGACAGAACTGAGTACTTCAAAGGTGGGCCCACACACCGTACAATATGTTTTACAAAAACAAATTCCCAGTTTGTCTGGTACTACAGCAAATAGAGTGATGAAATAATACATTGCTCTTGTACTGATACAGCTTAGCATTACTGTAGAAGACGGATGAAGGGAAGTCAGCTTCCCTTTGAGACGCATGGAGGTGATACTTAAATAGCTTAGGCCAATTCTTGCTCACCTTACTCTTGCAAATGTTCTTACCAGGCTCAATAGGACTAGCTATGTGGGGTAAGGAAAGTAGAATTCAGCCCCCTTCCTTGTGTGCTTGTAGTGTTCTGCATTTGGATACACATAGCCATGATTTGCTTATTTCAAAGTTTCAGTGAGGTTTTAGCCTGCAGGGAAGGAAAGAAGGAATAGCTACTATTTACATTATTTTGACACCCATGGGACAAAAGTTTCAGAACACCTGAAAAGGGATAAAAAGTCAGGGCAAAATTCATTCATTGTAAAACAAGACACATTTCATACCCTGAGCTGTTAACAATACCTTAAAATATTAGAGAAGAAACTTAGGGCATGCCTACCTAGCTATAAAAAACCCCATGCCACTGAGTCTCAGAGCCCAGGTCAGTTGATCTGGGATCCCAGGGCTCAGGCTGCAGGGTTAAAAATATCAGTCTAGACTTTGGGCTCTGATTGGAGCCAGGCTCTGAGACTCGACCCCCTGGCTGGGTCTCAGAGCCCAGGATCTAGCCCGGGGCCAAATGTCTACATTGTAATTTTATAGCCCCACAGCCTGAGCCCCGTGAGCCCAAGTCAGCTGACCCAGGCCAGCCACGGTCATGATGTGGGTCTTTTATTGCAGTGGAGATATACCCTACGTCCCAAGCCCTGCAAGTTAGTGACTATACTGAGCCCTGTTGACTTCAATGGGACTCCACAAAGGTACAAAGGTCTGTGTAGATTAGAATTATTTGCAGGATTGGGGTCTAATTTTCTATAACAGTGACAGTGTACTAGACCAACTCTTTTCTGTTTAAAGAGTTACTGGAAAAACAAAACAAAATAAAACAAACAAACAAAAAACCCAACAACAAAAATCAAACATGACATCCTCCCCAATGATAGAATCTCTGATGAATGGATTTTTAAAAAGATCTCCAATTCCATCGTGACTTTAACACCAGAATAAACAGGGCAGCCATCCAGCAAACCGATGTCCACATCTGAAAACTAATTGCAAAGTCTTAGAAGAGCAAGCAGACCTAAAGAACACGCTATCATTTACAATGCAGCTTTACACAATGCTGCACTAGAAATGTCCCAGCTCAGGAGAGGAAAATGGAAAGCAGAATTTAAGCAAAGTGCTCCAGAAAATAACTTCAGAATAAATAACATTCAAAATGTGCCTGTCAGCATCCATTTACCATCAAAGAAACAATGCCTATGGAAATTGATCACCACAGCAATTAACAACAAAATGAACTCAATCAAACTCCAGCTTCTCCCTAAGAAGATAGGGGCAGATAGGTGTCCAATACAGATGAGCAAATAACCTGTAGTTAATAATTTATTTATTTATTTTTGGTTTTTACTCTGTTTTTAATTGTCCATGAATATATTGCATAACTCTCCAGATTTAATTATTCCTTGATATTATTCATGAATAATTTCAGCAACTAATTCCTAGTCTGAATTGAGGTTTGTTACACAATTCACTATAGACCTGATCAAAAGTCAGTCAAGGTCAATGGAAAGAGTTCCATTTACTCCAATTGGCTTTGGATAAAGCCCAGTTTGTGTTGTATTGTATTATTTATACAAGTCACTAAATTAAAGTGAATTTGAGCTTGTCTATGTGATTCTAAAATTTAGAATTTGCAGTTTGCACAGTAGTTACATCCAGGTGCAGGATAGAAACACTACTGCATGACTTTGTTATTAGCTAACAGTACAAACTGAGCTGTGAATTTTACTCTTGGGTGCCTAATTTAAAGATCACTTTTGGCTGATATTTGAACATTCATTCTTCATGTTAGTGACAGAAAAGAGGCACAGACACATTTGAATTGAATTGTCAAATACATCCCTAAAGAAAATGTTTCCCACCACTTTTTCCATAGTAGTCACCACACACACTATTTTCTGGGGTTGTACACAAAGCCAGACATTTTGGTTACGCAGCCAGACATACAGGTTTAAAGAAAACCTTTGAACATACATTTTTATAAACACCCAACTTATTATGTTCTAGGAGACACTCTAGGAGATCTATAAAATAACAAAAGAAGGTATTTATTCTGAATATTAACAATAGCAGCAAGAAAATGCATCCTCCCATTATGACTCAACCCTACACTAACCATGTAGCTGAACAAAATTTGAGACATTTGAGATAGGAATAGCTGGCAACCTAGATTAGACAGTCAAGGGTTTTTTTTTTCTGAATCACTGAATCACACAAAAAGAGACAATGAGGCAAAACTAGAAAGAACTTTTGTTGTTAATTTCTCTTTTATGTGTTGAATAAATCACACCTGCATACTTACCTGAGTATAACATTTCTGCACAAAATGTCCACATATCTATGTGTATATAAAACTTCTGTGACAACTACTTGTGGACCAGTTACTGTGTACATAAAATATGTGTGCATATGCGTGTGTATTAGCCATTTTGCACCAAATACTCATGTATATTCTTTTTCAGAGCAACATTTCACCATGTACCTGTGAATATATATTCTTATCTGTATGTAAACATAAACTTCATATCTGAAATCTAAAACCTTTCCCTTATGCTTACTTGTCTGCCTGATCCTGCACCATGCAACTCAGTAAGAGTTTTGTCATTGACTTCAATGGGCTCAAGATCAACCCCGTAAATGTCCATATACAACACAAATAAAGAATGAAATATAATTTAGAGGCGTATTTAAGCTCCTGAAAACTGAGGACTCATAACACTGGCTGAAGGAGTGCCAGGGTTGTGCAAGTTTCCCACTCTGTGCTATTCTAACACCTCATTGACTAGAATCGCCTTCTCCTATTCTAGACCTGATCCCCCAAACAGCTCTACCAAAGCATCTCAGTCTTGACCTACAGAATTCGTAGGTGAATTTCATTCCTGTCCCCACACAATAACACCAGTACAATTCTATCCTGACTTGAAGCATGCCTTCCTGTTACAGGCCTCTGGCCCCACACAGCTATGCTGATGTATCTTAACCCTGTCTGTAACATCCTCTGCTGCTCAAAGAATCATGGAAACATATAAAGCAAAGGTGAAAAAGAACTATAAAAAGGACTGTAATATCACCTCATCTCTCTGCTGGCCAATAGTTTGTTCTTTGTAATGTATATTTTGGTTCTTGGTCCAATCTTGTTTTAATGGTCTTACTCCCTGGAACACTATTCCCCTACCTAATAAAGCCCATTGTCAGGAAGTTTCTTTTTTATATTCTACCTTTTTTTTTCTCTCAATTTTATTTCATTACTGGCCTGGCCTCCCACGCAGCATGTTGCACTAGACCTGCAGCATTTCCTACTGCTGTCATCATTAGAATCTTCTATGTGGAAATTGGCAGTGGTGCTGATTTACATCAAAGTGTAGGTCTACACTATAAATGCTATAGCAGCATTGTAGCACTCTAGTGTGGACACTTACTACAGTGACAGAAGGGTTCTTCCATTGCCGTAATAAATCCACCTCACCGAGAGGCAGCAGCTGTTCTTCTATTGACCTAGCAGCATCTGGGGCTTTGGGGAGCTCTGTTACATCACACAGGGCATGACATTTTTCACACCCCTCAGTGATGTAGTTAAGCCAAGCTAACTTTGCAGTGTAGCCGAAAGTGGTTTTGCAATGTGGACAAATGGGGAGTAGGAAGAAATCCACTCAACTCAGTTTCATTTGTTCAATTCCAAGTTTGAGTCCTCAGTTAAATTAATTTAAATCCAAGTGTCCAGAGCAAATGGTTCCCTTTACTAAGCAGTCATTTAAGAAGGATCTGCTATCATTAAAAATAATTATAGATGGAAAGAAAATATATTCTTTTTACAGATCTTCTGTTCCATACAATGGCACCAGACAGATATTTCCAGTATGTGCACCAAATTCTGGTCTCAGTGACACTGAGGTAAAAAATGAAGTAATTTCCCTGATTGTTTTATCAGCCTGGGTTTCCTGTGCTGAAAATGGGAACATTATTTTGTGAATGAGAGATTTATTCTGTAAACAAATATATTAGTTGAACACATATTGATTGCAAAGAAGCTCACTACATTTCTATATTATATATTTTGGTTTAGTGCACAGAAACCCAACATTCAAATCTCATCCAAATTGAACCTTTGGTGGAGTTCAAGAATGCTACTTTTAATCAATTTTTTAACTATATTTTCCCACGTCTTTGTGTTTCCTGATTCTGGCTGGAAGTGGAGATGCTGAAATATCTTTAAAGATTCTGCTAGCAATTGTATGTCAAGCCCAAGAATAAACTGTAATAGCAGAACTCTCACAAGAAAGACTGTTAACTCAAGAGAGCCAGCTGAGTTCTGTAGCCACAAGAGGCAAACCTCTCAACCTTTTTATCATCAGGCACCTGAATATGATCTCTGTTCTATTGGTATAAATTAGGCATAACTACAGTCAGTCAGTGGAGTTCCCCCAGCGTGAAACCAATGTAAGCTAGATCAGAATCAAGCCCCCAAATTGTAGCAACAACCTCCTAAATGTCTAGCAAAGGATTAATGTTAATAGCAGGTTTTTCTTCCTTTTTTCTTTTATTTGCCATGTAAACCATATAAATGTACAGCTAAATCACTGAAAACAATAGCTATTATTTTCTGATTTCCTTATTGGCAGAAGTACACTGTATGGGTGCGTTTTGTTTTATCTAATTATTTTTATTTCAACGGAAAAGATACCAAGGGCCAGATCCGCAAGTACTATATGTCATCCTGGCTCCATTGCCCCATTGAGTTCAATGGAGCTATGCTGATTTACATCAGGAGATCTAGACCAGCGTTCATCAAATAAGCCTGATTCTCCTCTTGCTAAGTTTTACACTGGTGTAGCTCCATTGATTTGACTGGAATTATCCCTAATTTATACTAATGTCAGTGAGGAGAGAATTAGTACCCTTTCCATTGACTTCCATGGGACCCCGATCAGGCTCCAAATGGGGAGCACTTCACAAAATGGAGAGATTTGTCTATTTTAGCCAAACATCCCAAACCTTGAGGTGCTTAGTGCAGCGAAACTACCAAACTCTTTGAAAGTTCTCATCACAATTTCCAACAAATCTTCCTCTCTAAAAAGTATTTGATGTAAACATGCCTATGTACAGCTTTGTAGAGTGTGATCTGGTCCAAATTAGCCCTCGTTTGTTAAGCTTTAAAGCATGCTTCAGTGCTCATCTTCCCTTCCTGGTGGGGAACTCTGTTGTGAGGTAGGTAGGGGAATATGTTTTATTATCTCTTTTCTTCTTCCAGGGGTGCTACGTTTTGAGAACAGGGCCTCAATTTAGGACAGCATTTAAACACTTGCTTAAGTCCAATCCTATTCAGCACAGTACTTAAGCACATGATTAATTTTAAGCCTGTGCTTAAATCTCATAGAAGTCCTATCCACATGCCTAAAGTGAAGCACATGCATAAGTGCTTTTCTGAATAGGAATGTAGGAGTCTGCTTATGTAAACATACATTGTGTATTTTGAGATGGATGGGAGTGCCCAGAGTCTGGAATGAGTACTCTTTTTTTTAGTTATAGTATAAATAGAAGTTATATTACTTTGGGACAAATTCTGCTTTCATTTACCCTGGTGTCTTTTACACTTATTGTCCATTGACTTCACTTTATTCACTCTGTGTTTACACTGATATAAATGAGAGCAGCAGTTGGCTTTTGGCATTTACAACGAAAGGAAACAAGCAGAGTTAACTTGCCAGATTCATACTACAGTCTCTGCATTTACAGAGAAGCAAAGTTCATTTGAGAATCATTTGGGGGTGGGTGAGTTACGAAAGGAGAGGGGCAGGTGATGGTGAATGTGATATATCACCATTTATAATGTCAAATATATCTGCAACAGGGAATTAACATTCCTTTCCCTCTCAGAAGCAGACCTGCTTGTAATCTCTGGGACTTTAGTAGGTGTCCTCAGATAGTATAAAACCTCAAAGAAAAATAAATGGAGCTTCCATTTCAGGGAAAGGGACTCAAGATTTTGGCAGAATTTGGAGAAGTCAGTTGAAAGCCTTCAATCCCTCTTTCTCTGTTAGAGGTACAGGAGGTTAAACCTTCAGTGGAAGAAGTGAAACTGACAAAGCCCACTAACTAAATTGAATCAGTCAGTATCAACATGCGTAAGTGACAAGGAGGCAAGATGAAAGATTGGGGTAATTATTTATTTTCAATTTTTAATGGCCTTTTATTTGTGGTTTTCATGCCGATGTTTTTTAGTGGTAATTGCCTTTCCCTCTACTATTTACTTTTAATGAGACCCTTAAAACGGAGCATAAATATTGTAAAATCACAACAGTAATTATCCTGGTTGACTTATAAAGGAGTGTAAAAACAGGACATTGCTGAATTTAGGGGTGAAATGCACATTTGATAAAATGATTTAAGATATGGTTAAGATCACAAATCAGAAGCATAACTGATTTACAGACTTAACATTTACAAATTGATTAGGAACATTACTTTGAGACTAAGACCCAGATTTTAAAGGTGTTTAAGCATTGGTCTGCTTAGCGTTGCAAGGTCTGACTGTCTTAGGTGGCAAAGTTCCTGTAGGCCAGATGCATGCGTGCAGTGACATTAGTGCCAGAGCAGGGACAGAGGGGAGGCAGCTTGAGCAGCCCCAATTCAGGAGCTTCAGTCCCTGGCACAGACTAGGACATTCCTATGGGGCTTTGCAAAGACCCACATTCAGTGTGTAAGCACACTCCACCTGCATCCCCCCTGATTCCCTTCCGTATCCTGCCTCTTCTGCTTCCTCAGGCCCTGCTTCTGATCTGCCCCAGGCCTATCCTGGAATGCCCCCTGGACATGGGGCTCCTGTGGAGACAGTGCACAACTGCCAGATCTGCTCCTCAACAAAGGGACCTTCTGCATTGGGGATGTTTCCCAGGTGGGGAGAAAGCTTATGCCAACTCTGGACCCCTTTGGTACTAGGAAAGATGGAAAAGTGCAATATGTAGAACACAAAGACATCACAATATCAGAATTACCTACATGGCAGCACTGCAGTTAGTTATTAACTACAGTGTGTAGCACTTGCATAGTGCTTTATGTTTTCAAATTACTGTACAGGCACTAATTAAACTGTGGGGTGGTCACTAGTTACCTATTTGGAATCTTTTTCTTTAAAAAAAAATATTATTATTTGGTGAAGTTTTTCAGTTGACCTCCAAAGTGCTGCATTGTTCCCCCCCCCCCCCCCCGAAAAAAAAAAGAAAAGCAAAATCAAAGGACAAACAATGGCATCTGTTTTGTTGGTTTTTAATGAATATTATGCTTTTTTTGTGTGTGTGGTAAGTAGCTTCTGTTGCTCAGTCCAAAAGCTATCAGAACTAGAAGCAAATGTCTTTCCCATTTTTCTGTGCAGTTCTTTGAGATAACTCACTGAGAAATGTGGCCTAAAATTGGGTCTCCATTGGCTCTAATACTGCCTTCTCAACCACAACAGAGAGAGGACACACAGAAACATGTGGTCCAGCATACATTGGACAGACAGTGACGAGTCTCAGATGACTGTTAAAGGCTGATCTTGCTACGTTTTTGTTTATGTATTATCATTGGTACTGAAGGGTATGCTTGTGTTCATTTTAAACAAAATGTGATTTGGAGGGTACCTATGGATAAAGAAGCATGCTGGGGCTCACCACCCTAGGAACATTCTAGAAAAGGCCAAGGGGAGGGCAGCAAACTCAACATGTGGAGTGGAGAAGTATAATCATGTGATGACAAATCCATATAGAGAAAGGTTAAATATGATTGGTTACAGGTTTGTGTTATGTAACTTGTTATGTAACTGCCATGTGCTATAAAATAGCAAAGGGAGGGGCTCCTTGCTGGGGGGACTCTGGCTGATTTTGTACCAGGGGATCTCCCTTTGTGCACATGGAATAAAGTCTTGTTGAATTGAATTGAACTGAATTGAATCAAAGACCCGTGATTCTGCCCGGCATCTGACTCATTTGCTTATTATTGGGAACCACAAATCCCAACAGTATCAAATATTTGATTTTAAGTTTATCAGTTTGGGGCCATGACTGACCTTTTGCCAGTAGGGTTGAGTTGATTGGATCACCTCTTTTATTAATTATTATTTATTTAGTGCTAGAATCTCATCAGGATTGTGACCCCTTCATACCAAATGCTTTAAAAAAAACACCGTGAGAAATAATCCTTCTTCAAAGAGCTTAAAATCTGAGAGTATGTCTACACTGGCAAGTTTCTGCACCACAAGTTATACCATTTTTATTAAAATGCTGGAATTAAACCACTGTTGTGTGTCCACACTGTGTTCCTTGTGACGCTGGAGCGCATCCACATTAGCAGCTCTTGCAACAGCAAAGAAGCAGTGCATTGTGGTAACTAGCCCACTGTGCAACTGGCCGCAGGGTGCTTTGGGAAGGGTTTGCAATGCCTCATGGGGCAGGCACAACATCACATGATGCAGGTTTCCCAATTCCATTGTTCCATGAGCATCCTACTACATTACCAGCTGCTTTTCAACTGAAGTGGGGGGAGGGGAAGAGTGTTTCAGGGAGTGTGTGTGTGTGTATGGAGGGGGGGAGAGACAGTGTGTTTTGGGGGACAGAGAGTGTGTCAGCATGCTGTAAGTTCAGACAGCGGCAGGAAGCAACCAGTCCTGATGCATGGGGAAGGGGAAACCCTGACATCAGCCCCAACCTCCCTCCCTAGGGTCTCTGCACAGCCATCTCTCTTTCTCTTTCTCTCTCTTTCTCTCTCTCTCACTCACACACACACACACTCACACACACACACCCTGCCTTTGTGTTCAACAGCACGGGCATTCCACATTAATGGTTTGCTTTGTGTCCCAGAGCAGATCAGCACAGCACGCAAGGGATGTCAGAAATGGTGCTTTGAAAGAGGAGAAGCGCATGTCTCCAGGGCAGCCGAGTTCAAAACAATGAGCCGAGCGGTCACCTGAGGCATTATGGGACTGCTCCAGAGGCCAATTACAGCACAGAAAGCAATCAAGTGTCTACACTGGCAATAGAGTGAGCCTCTGCGCAAATAGCCTTACAGCTCTCACAGAGGTGCTTTTTTTTTCAGCACTGCAACTGAGGAGTTTCTGCGCACAAAGTGGCTCGGCAGGGTGTACACATCTGCAGTTTGAGCGCAAAACGCTGCTTTACTGTGAAGAAATTTGCCAGTGTAGAGAAGTTCTAAGTAGACAAAGGGAGAGAGGGGAAACAGTTGTGCTGTATGGATACACAGGAACACACCATCCCTGCCCCAGCAAGTTTCCAATCTAAATCCCAGTCCATTAAGAACTGGATTGGGATCTCCCACTGATTTAATGCCATCAGAACAGCTCTCCCAGTTTATCCGAGTTCCACATGTCATACAGGTGAAAGGATTCATGTCCCATTCCTAATCTCCTGCACCATTCAGCCCCCTGACTAAAAATCAAACAAAACAAAAGAGAAAAAACACTTTCTAACGTGCTTTCACAATAGCATGAATTAATAGACTTTATAACTGAGGCAGACGTTTGCAACTAAATAAACCATCACACAACAGAGTGATATTTTCTCTGAACAGATCACCTGACAACAAACGCTGCCAAGTATTTTCTAAACCCCATCTTTGAAAAAATTACTGTGAGTCCTTAAGTACAACATATCAGCATGGAATCATTTGCCTCCAAACAGAAGAAAGTTTACATGCAGAAGCCTCATGCAGTCAACCACAAGGAGTAAAGATACCAGAGGTGTAGTATTCAAAAGCCCGGTACTTATGGGGTGTGCAGAGAGATTGCTACCCCAGAGATTTGGCAGCAGCTCTGCAGACTAAAGAGATTTTGAGAAGTGTGACACATCTTTTAAAAAGGGAAGAAGGAGAATCCAGGGAACAACAGACCGGTCAGCCTCACCTCAGGCCCTGGAAAAATCATGCAGCAGGTCCTCAATTAATCCATTTTGAAGCACTTGGAGGAGAGGAAGGTGATTAGGAACAGTCAACGTGGATTCACCAAGGGCAAGGCATGCCTGACCAACCTGATTGCCTTCTATGATGACATAACTGGCTCTGTGGATATGGGGAAAGGGGTGGAAGTGATATAATCTCCCACAGTATTCTTGCCAGCAAGTTAAAGAAGTATGGATTGGATGAATGGACTATAAGGTGGATTAAAAGATGGCTAGATTGTCGGGCTCAATGGGTAGTGATCACTGGCTCAATGTCTAGTTGGCAGCCAGTCAAGCTGAGTGCCCCAGCGGTCGGTCCTGGGGCCAGTTTTGTTCAACATCTTCATTAATGACCTGGATGATGGGATAGATTGCACCCTCAGCAAGTTCACAGATGACACTAAACTGCAGGGAGAGGGAGATATGATGGAGGGTAGGAATAGGGTCCAGAGTGACCTAGACAAGTTGGAGGATTGGGCCAAAAAAAATCTGATGAGGTTCAATAAGGACAAGCGCAGAGTCCTGCACTTAGGACAGAAGAATCCCATGCACTGCTACAGGCTGGGGACTGACTGGCTAAGCAGTAGTTCTGCAGTTGTGGGGATTACAGTGGATGAGAAGCTGGATATGAGTCAACAGTGTGCTCTTGTTGCCAAGAAGGCTAATGGCATATTGGGCTGCATTAGGAGAAGCATTACCAGCAGATGGAAGGAAGTGATCATTCCCCTCTATTTGGCACTGGTGAGGCCACATCTGGAGTATTGCGTCCAGTATTGGGCTGCATTAGGAGAAGCATTACCAGCAGATCGACAGAAAAGACTGTTCCCCTCTCTTCGGCACTGGTGAGGCCACATCTGGAGTTCTGTGTCCAGTTTTGGGGCCCCCACTACAGAAAGGATGTGGACAAATTGCCGAGAGTCCAGCGGAGGGCAACAAAAATGATTAGGGGCTAGGGCACATGACTTACGAGGAGAGGCTGAGGGAACTGGGTTTATTTAGTCTGCAGAAAAGAAGAGTGAGGGGGGATTTGATAGCAGCCTTCAACTACCTGAAAGGGAATTCCAAAGAGGATGGAGTTAGGCTTTTCTCAGTGGTGGCAGATGACAGTACAAGAAGCAATGGTTTCAAGTTGTAGTTGGGGAGGTCTAGGTTGGATATTAGGAAAAACTATTTCACTAGGAGGGTGGTGAAGAACTCGAGTGGGTTACCTACGGAGGTGGTGGAATCTCCATCCTTAGAGGTTTTTAAGGCCCGGCTTGACAAAGCCCTGGCTGGGATGATTTAGTTGGTGTTGGTCCTGCTTTGAGCAGGGGGTTGGACTAGATGACCTTATGAGGTCTTCTATGATTCTTTATTCTTTTCTTTTTCTTTTAAGTGCTTCTTCCCCCCCCCCGCCCCCCCCCCCCCCGGTGCTTGTATGTGTGAAATTAGTGCTTAGACGGTACTTGATTGACAGCCTTGGAGGATAAAATCTTTTATTTATTCACTGACTAGGTACAGCACAGGCAGGGGTAGTTCTAGCATTTGTCACATTGCCCCAGCAATGTGCCACAACGTTGATATGGAAGGGCCATCTCTGGGAGTCAGTGTCCATTCAGTTATTGAATTCTACCTACCATTACGGGCTGGGATATTAAAAGAAGCTTAAGGAAATTAGGTCCCTGTATTTCAATGAGATTAGGGAGTCCAAGGACAGGTCTACACTACGGGGTCAAGTGACCTAAGTTATGCAACTCCAGCTATGTGAATAAAGTAGCTGGAGTTGATGTAGATTAGGTCGACTTATTGTGGTGTCTACACCTCAGTGGGTCAATGGGAGAAACTCTCCTGTCAATTTACCTTATGCTTCTCATTTCAGTGGAGTACCAGAGTCAACGGGAGAGTGATCGGCAGTCGATTTAGCAGGTCTTCACTAGACCCGCTAAATCGACCCCGGTGGATCGATCACTGCAGCATCAATCCACGGTAAGTGTAGACAAGCCCTGACTCTCTTAGGATATGTCTACAATGGAGGTGAAGGTATAATTTCCAGTTTCCATTTGTGCTTGCTCAGATTGAGTTAGTGCACTAAAAATACCAGTGTACCCATGGCTGCATGGGCGGCAGGAGGAACTAGCCGCTGCGATTATGTACCTAGATTTCAGACAGGATTGTACTCAGGGTAGCTAGCCCATTTTGCCTCCCATGCAGCCAAGGCAACACAGCTATTTTTAGCACACTAGCTTGAGCTGAGCTAGTGTGGGTATGTCTACCTGAATTGGAAATTACACTTCCAGCTCCAGCGTAGACATACCCTTAGTTTTCTTTGAAAATCCCAGGCCTTCTGTTTATCTTTAGGGAGCACCATATTGTTCTCAGCACTGTATATGCACCTGCCTGTATATCCAATCTACTTGTAATGTCCCATCATTGAGGTATCTAGGTGCTCAACTCTGTTGACGCTGCCATCAAAGCAGTTAGCAACAGTTGTGGGGGTGATTTTACAAGGGGGACTTTTGTTGGCTAAGAACTGGGCTGATGGCTGAACCTGAAGCCCTGCATTCATTTTAAGTACCATAGGCTCATCAGCAGCTATCAGATGATAATTACTTTGGTCACTACTGATGGGATTTGAGTTGCTTTACGTCACAATTTCTGACAATCGTACAATACTCTGGGTTTTCTCACTGTTTTCTTCTATTCTTTGTCTTTCTTTTCCTGGGGCTTGAGCCTGAGGTTGAAAAGTATCTGATTAATTATGAGCAAAACTGCCAATGCCAAAGCTCTCTCAGGGATTCCTAAGTGCCAGTATATTATGTATATTTAACTCAGTGGTGCAATGAGAAGTCAGCAGAGAGCAGACACAGGGTTGCTGCACCATCCTGACCAAACTCTCTGTTTTATCAGTCATCTGTGGGCATTGCCTTTGATTTGCTTAAAATGTAAAGAGAAAATAAACCTCCTTACATCATTTTCCTTGTGTAAATTTTGGATTAATGTACAGCTTGGGTTTATCTATGAATAGCTGACCAACAGGTAAATAAAACCGGGGGGGGTGGGGGGGAGCCAAGAAATCCTTCCCCACAACCCTAGAGATTTGCAAATGAGTTGCAGAAAAGGGTAATGCACAAATGACCTAAAACATTGGTTTTCCTAAGGGATGATTGATGGCCCAGTTAGACTGTGGTGCCTAGAATGAGTGCTCGGTAAACACCTACACATAAGTACATAAAGGCACTTTATAGTCAAAAGAAAAGATACATAGAAGGAGGATGGATTTTTAGGGTTTATTAAATAATTATGTATTGTCCTTAATTATATCATCTCAAAGCACTTCACAAATTACTGTTATTCATATTTTGTAATAAATGTATTAAGTGTTCCACAGATATGCAAAAAACTAGTTCATTTATTCATTACAATAAAAGACAGGTTCCTGACTTTTTGCATTCTAAATTAAGGCAAGTTGCAGAAGGATAATACCTACTCTTAACAAAAAAAAAGTAAACTGTAATTACATAATCTCTCTTGAATATGGAGAAGTATTATTATAATATTACAGAAAGGTAAACTGAGGCACTGTCTGCCTAGGGTGCCGTTGATTACCAAAGTACCTGAACACCTCATAATTGTGCTCTTGTGAGGTAGAGAAGTACTAATATCACCACTTTACAGATGCACAGCTCAAGCACAGAGACTAAATTACTTGCTCAAGGTCACCCTGGAACTCGGTGGGGGAGCAAGGAATTGAGTCCATGTCTCCCAAATATAAATGTGGTGGGCTGAAATCTGGATCATCCTAATTCTCATTGTACCTATTCGGTTCCGGGAAGGGGGTGGGCTCCACTGCTTAAGCCCCCCACCCCCACCCCACAGCCTAAGGGGACGATCTATAGGACCTGGAAACCAAATTATTCCGGGGGACAAGTAATGAAATAACAGGGACAGGAGTGCAGTCAAAGGGTCAAAAGAAGGGAGCCTGACAGGGACACCAAGCAGAGAACCCTGGACAGCACCCACTGCTCCTCAAAGGCGTCAAGAGAGCCAGTGGCTGCCGCCCAGAGGAACTCTGCCCAGATACGTGAACGGATAGAGGACTATTTCTCATTGTAGTGGGGTGGTTACCCGCTCCAGCCCTGAGAGGGCGGAGGCCAGCCCTGGGAGAGGGCTGGGACTGTGGGGCCCGGGGCCTGGCTGCAAGCCGAGCAGGACACCTAGATTGGAGCAGGGCTGGGGAAGGGCCAGAGGAGCTGGAAGCTCCAGCCTGGAAAGCGTCAGGCTGAATAGGTGCAGGGTTGCAGAGGGGCAGCCCATGGGTAGGCCGAGGCAGCAGGTCCAAAACCCCCTTGCCTGTGTTGAGTGGCATATACACTGCAGTCTGCCCCCGATACAAGTGGCTAAGTAGGGACTGGAAGTAGCCCAGACTGCGGCGAGGTGGGGTTAGAGGGTGGGGTTCCCCTGGGTGGGGAGACCCAGAACCTGAAAATGTGGGGGTACTGCCAGGGGGCAGCACCCCAGAGAAAGGGGCACCGGGTCCTGGGAGGGACACTGGGGCTGGCGGTAAGGCGGATCACTGGCCTGCAGAGGGCGCTCTGGTGGCTGGACAAGCTAATTCCTGACAACTATCAGCAGGAGGTGCCACCGGGTGAGTCCGAACCTTTACACTCATACTGAGAGGTACTGAGAAATACCACTGAGAGATTGCCCAAAGGTATGCAGTGAATCTGTAACAGAGCTAGAAGCAGAACCAAGGACTCCTGACTCTAAGGCTATGTCTACAGCTGGGGATATGATTCCCTGTTTGATAGACATACTCTCACTAACTCCCATCAAGCCAGTGCACTAAAACATATTAGTGTAGCCACCATAGCATAGGCAGTGTCAAGTGAAGGCACAGGATAGCCACCCCAAATATGTGCACAAAGGGTCCATCTGGGTTTGTACTCGGAACGGCTAGTCCCCATTCCACCACTGCTTCTACCAGTGGGTACCATTGCTACACTACTATTTTTAGTGTGCTTGCTCAACATGAACTAATGCAAGTATGTCTGCTCAAGCTGAGACTCACACCCTCATCTCCAAGTTATAAATGTAGCCCTAATTCACTTGCCCTACCCATTGCCCATTAATCAAATAAGAGCCAGTTGAAGCAGGGCTGAATTTCCAGACATATTAGTTTGAGCTGCCTCTAAAGATCAGAAAAAAAATATTTGTCCATTCCAAAATCTGACTAACCTATAGAAGCACTGAGATTGTTCTTGTATAGTAATCCAGATGATACACTTTTTATGTGTTCACCAGAAAAAATTGCCCTTCAGTTGATTAATTAAATTATTACATACTTTTGCAATGATGCCACGATGGTGGGGAGAAAGGCAATGGTCCTTCAAGACACTTAGAAGCAATAAAGCCCACACACGAAGACACTGATCTTAAAATGGCCTTGAGTATGAAGAAATTCTGTTTATCATGACATTTTCAAAATCAGGATCAAAACAGGTGTATTCTCTGTAGTCACTAATGTTGGCAATTACATCTGCTTGCCTATGAATGCATCTTGCACAATTTGCAATTACTGAACGAACCAGGAGTACTATCCTGGGAGTTTCTATTGTGTGTGAGAAGCTCAGCAATTCTGCTTTCCACACAGTAGCTGAGTTGTTAGTTCTCCTTTCTCTCCCCAACTCATTACAAAAAAAAGTCACCTTTTTTTCTGTTCTCCTTCATCTTTCTCCTGTCTTCTTTTCCACTTCATTTATTTTTATACAAATCACAAGGATTTTTGACATTACAAACCAGATTGTATTTTCAGTAGATATGGGCTTTAAGTCCAAGCATATAGACCTGTATTTAATTTTCCCTGAAGCCAATAGAGGCTTAAAACTCAGGATTAGATTTGACCCATTGGCCACTCCTAGGCACTAGGCAAGTTCAGAGCTTCCCATAGTTTGGGATGTTTGGTTCTGGGGTCTGGTTCATGTCTATCTTTACTGTTTATTGAATGAATGTACATTGGAGAGTTTCACTCCCTTCTTTGTCTCTGTCTCATTTCCGCAGCTATCACTCCTCTCCTGCTCTTATAGAGCCATTATAATGTCGGGCTAGAAGGGACATCAACAGGCATCAAGTCCAGCTGCCCTCACAGAAGCAGAACCAAGTAAATCTAGGCCATTCCTGACAGAATCCAACCTCTTTTTAAAAACCTCCAATGATGGTGATTACACAACCTCCCTTGGAAGCCTAGTTCAGAGCTCAACTATCCTTATAGTTAGAAAGCTTTTTCCTAATATTTAACCAAATCTCCTTTGCTGCAGATTAAGCCCATTACCTCTTGTCCTACCTTCAATAGACATAGAGAACAATTGATCACTATCCTCTTTATCACAGCTCTTAATATATTTGAAGACTGCTAATGAGTCCTCCCATCCCCAAGTCTTCGTTTCTCAATATTAAACATGCCCAGATTTTTTAACCTTTCCTCATAGGGCCGTGTAGAGGACCCTTGCTCTCCCGTGCGGTGGGAAGTCCCTCGTTCAGGTTGCTTCTGGGTTTCCCACACCATCTAGAGGTCACAATGGAAGATCTCAAAGCGTAGGCCATCTCTCAGTTGGGCTTGTCTGGCCAAGGCATGAACCTGCAGAAGGGTCTAGGGCCTTTGGCTCTGTCCCGAGGTGGAGCAAGGCCCTGCAGATCCTCTGCTTCCCAGCCCCACAATAGGGCTGGGCACCAAACAGTCACGGTCAGGCTTTAGCCTGGGGTTGGGGAGGCTCAAGCTGCCAGCAATTAAATGCAGCCTATAGGGGTTGGCTTCGGCTGGGGCGGGGCTCAGACCGTATGCCAGGCTATCACAGTCCATGGAGCTGGTGCAGGCCTGGGCTTGTGGAGGCTCATGTGACCCGCAATTAAACACAGTCTTGGGGGCTGGCTCTAGCCTAAACGGGACTCAGGCAGCCAGCAAATACAGTCTCTACAGCTGGACATGGCCTGGGCTTGCAGAGGCTCAGGCAGCCAGCAAAGCAACAATCTATAACAGAGCTGGTAAGGGCGGCTCCTACTCCAGAGTGGGAGCTTCCCCATGAAGTGTAGGGCATTGGCCACCCCGGGGTGCGGTAGCAGGGGGACGCTGGCCCATCCTACTCCACCATGTACCAGTCCAAGGCTCTGGCAGAGGCAGGATTGGCTGCTGCTGTGTCGGTGGGGATCCCGCCGCAACACGCTGACTGAGCCACCCCGGCTCTGCAGCTGGCTGCTCTGGGGCTGCTCCTGGGCCACTTCCTGCCTTCCTGGGGTTTGGTACCTCTTGCTTCCAGGGCTTCTCCGGTTCCTCGGGGAACGCTGTGGCCAGCAGTCCGGACACTTCTCATTGTGGTCTCCCAATTCTGTGGCTAGTGGACAGCCGGGTGTAGGTTCCCCTCCGGGGCACGGCAGTACAGTAGGAGTGTCCTTCTCCTCTGCAGATTCCATGCCGACTGAACTGCAGGGCCTTCCTCTTATACTTCCGGCCCCTCCCCGGCACATCTGGTGAGGGGGGCGGAGCAGGCTAGGCTCCGTCCACCAAGGGGCATGTAGTGGACCCTCGCTCTCCCATGTGGAGGGAGGCCACTCGGCCTCATTACAGGCAGGTTTTCTAAATCTTTTATCATTTTTGTTGGTCCCCTCTGCAGTCTCTCTACTTTGTTCAAATCTTTTCTAAAGTGTGGTGCCTAAAATGGAACACCGTACTCCAGAGTCACAAATGTCTAGTAGAGAAAGACAATTAGCTCCCATGTCTTACATACAACACTTCAGTTAATACACCCCAGACTGATATTAGCCTTTTTCTCAACTGCCTCATACTGTTGACTCATATTCAGTTTGTGATCCAGTATCACCCCCAGAACCTTTTCAACAGTACTACAACCAAGCCAGTTATTCCCCATTTTGTAGTGGTGCATTTCATATTTCCTTCCAAGAGAAGTATTTTTCACTAGTCTTTATTGGACTTTATCTTGTTGAATTCAGACAAATTCTCCAGTTTGTCAAGGTTACTTTGAATTCTAATCCTGCCCTCCAAAGTGTTTGTAACCCCTCTCAGCTTAGTGTCATCCACACATTTTATAAATTTACTCTCCATTCCGTTATCCAAGTCACTATTAAAAATACTGAATAGTACCAGAATCTGGACTGTTTTCTGTGGGAACCCACTAGATACACCCTCCCAGTTTGACAGAGAACAATTGATAGCTACTCTTTGTGTATGGTCTTTAAACCAGTTGTGCAACCACCTTAGAGAAATTTTGTCTAAGCCTACATTTCCCTAGGTTGCTTATGAGAATGTCATATGGGGACTATGTCAAAAGCCTTACTAAAATCGAGATGTATCACGGCCACTGCTTCTCCCCTATCTACTAGGTCAGTAACCCTATCAAAGAAGGCAATTAGATGGGTTTGGAATATTTGTTCCTGATAAACCTATGCTGGTTATTCCTTATGACCCTATTATCCTCTAAGTGCTTACAAATGGATTGCTTAGTAATTTGTTCCAGTATCCTTCCTGGTATCAAAGTTAGGCTGATGGATCTATAATTCCTAGAGTTATCTTTTTGTTCATCTTTTTTAAAGATAGGTTGTTATGTTTGCCCTTCTCCAGTCATCTGGGGCCTCCCCCAAGAATTCTCAAAGATAATTGCTAATGGCTCCTTAAGCTTGTTCCTTAAGTTCCCTACGATGAATTTCATCAGGCCCTGCCAACTTGAATACATCTAACTTATCTAAATGTTCTTTAACCTGTTCTTTGCCTATTTTGGCTCATATTCCTTCCTCCTGGTTGTTAATATTAATTGTGTTGAGTATCTGGTCACCATGAACCATTTTAGTGAAAACTAAAGAAAAATAGGCATTGAACACCTCAGCCTTCTTGATGTCAACAGTTATTAGCTCTTCTTCTCTGCTAAGTAGAGGATTTATACTTTCCTTCATTTTTCTCTTTCTCCTAATGTATTAAAAGAACTTCTTCTTATTGCTTTTTATGTCCCCTGTTAAGTGTAACTCATTTTGTACCTTAACCTTTCTGATTTTATCCCTGTATGCTCGTGCTATTCGTTTGTACTCTTCCTTAGAAATTTGTCCTGTTTCCACTTTTTGTCAGATACCTTTTTGATGTTCAGGTCATTAAAGTGCTCCTGAGGGAGCCACATTGGCCTCTTCCTACGCTTTGTCTATTCTACCTCTTTCTCTTCCTCCAGTCTCTCATCTCCCTTTCATCTAGCAACCCACACAAGCCATCCCCAGTTCTTTAGTTCCACATATATAGCTCTCATCAGCTTTCACAGACTCTGTTCCATCTCATCTATCTGGGTGTCTATTTAATCTAATGCACTAATCACCTTGGTATCTAGGTTTGATATATATAAAAAAGAGAAGGAGTACTTGTGGCACCTTAGAGACTAACCAGTTTATTTGAGCATGAGCTTTCGTGAGCTACAGCTCACTTCATCGGATGCATAGCTATGTATGTATGCTATGCATCCGATGAAGTGAGCTGTAGCTCACGAAAGCTCATGCTCAAATAAACTGGTTAGTCTCTAAGGTGCCACAAGTACTCCTTTTCTTTTTACGAATACAGACTAACACGGCTGTTACTCTGAAACATATAAAAAAGAGATTAGGTTTCAGTGGCACCCTGTAACTGTTGCACTGTTATCTATGGGCCAGGAGATGGAATTTCCCTTGGTCCCTCCTTCCACTGAGGATAGGCTTGTGCAGACTAATGTATCTTGCAATCTTTTCTAAGGGATACAAGACATAGATTCCGTCTTATCTCCTGTAAGTGAGGATTCCAAAGCCAGAAGCTCTTCATTGAAAATACCTCATCTCCCAGCATGGCAAGTTTTATCCTAGACACCACCAGCTTCATCATCATCCCTGTTGAACTCTTCTCAGGATGGTGTGGAAGGAGATGCCTTTGGACTAGAGGTCCCCAAAGTGTGGGGTGTGGCCCCCCGTGGGAACATGGAGGAACATCTGGGGGGGTGGCCCTAGCCAGCCCCCATGGGGGCAGGGAGGGAGCACCACCCAGCCCCTCCCTACCCCCAGCTTTGTTTCAGTCACGCTTCTAGCTGCATCCGCAGCTCCTGGCCCCGCACCTGGCTCCATCCCTAGCCTCGGCGTGACTCTGCTCCCAGCCCTGCACCAGCCCCCAGCCTCAGCCGCTGGCCATGGCTCCATTCTTGGTCTGGGGCCGAGGCAGGGGGCAAGGCCGGGAGGGGGGCTGCACCTGGCTGTGAGCCTGGCTGCTGGCCCCACACTGCGTCCCTGCCCCTAGCCTCGGGCCCCTAATCGTAGCGCTGATCCCAGTCCCAGACTCACCCCCAGCTGCAGCCCCAGCCTCAGCCCTCTTACCTCATCCATGTCTCTCCTCCCCTGGAGCTGTGGCCCTGCTCCCAGCCCCAGCTCCAGGGGGCGCAGACAGGGGTAAAGGGGGCATAACCCTGAAAAGTTTGGGGACCACTGCTTTAGACTGTCAAGCCCCAGTCCATTGAAGTCTTTGAAAATGGGGACCATGACTTTGTAATAACCCTCCTCCCATCTCTCCTCTACCCCATATCCCTCTTCACTCATGATCTTACAAATGTCTCAAAAGCAGCATTGGTAGTGTCCAGAAGAAGTTCACTGCACCCTTCTCCCTGACCAACCTCTTTCCTCCAGCTTCTTTGTACATCTTTTCCCCTCAAACTGATGCCGAGGGTCTCACATTTTGTCTCCTCTAATTCTCTACTAGTCTCCAGTCCTTTCAACTCCATCCCTTTCAGCCTCCTAACCTCTCTAGAAGATTTTAGATGCTAACTTTCCCACCCACCCACAGCTGCAACCCTCCCTCTGCTCTTCTTCCATGCAGGTAGTTAGTCAGCAAGTACAGCCAGTCTCCGTTTACCTTTCCGCTCTGCCTCTGGTTTCCACTCTCCACATGTTCCTGTGCACCTAAAGGCGGTCTTGACTTTCATTCAGTAAATGCTAAATAAATTTGATTTGCATAACATACCCATGAAAGTCATTTCAATTGGAGCTGATTATGTGTTTACTAGGAGAAGGAACAGGGGGAAAGTGGATTGCAATAACAAGCCTGTGTTTTATCAGAAGAAAAGCCATCTTTTAGCTTGTTTGACAAACCCACATCTTGCCATTTCAACACTTTTCTGCATTTCTGAATAGACGTTTGAGCATAAATTGCTTTTATTATAGCATGCAGTGTGTTTGATAATAAACTTTTAAACACTATTTATTGTGCTACACACAAAACTATTACCTTTTGGCTAACAGCAATAGCTCATTGAGTGACAAATAATGATTTCAATACAGAAATATGGGGAACATTTGATACTCCAGCAAAACATAATAGTACTTACTGATTGATGCCTCCTCCCCCATCCTCTGTAACACATGATGAACACATTCTATCTTTTCTCTGGCAAGGGCTAATTATTATCCCCCCTGCAGTTGTAAAACAAATTTCACTGCCTGACCAGCAAGTATCTACACAATTCAGTCAGATATAGGAAGAATGAAAAAAAATCCCCCCAATCACAGTCCCTTTACTGCTGGAACATAACTAACATCCTTCAGGAGCCCTTCTTGAGTCCCTGTCTACTGAAGGGTGTGGGCCTCACACAGCACACTCAGCTGCCCAAATTGGAAAAAAAAAATTCACACAGAACAGAAAGAAAATGATGGTGTTTTTCTGCCACAGAGGATAACAGAATTTGTTCTCCAACCTAAGGGGTTCTTTGACTGAGTGCGGTCTAGTGCTTATAGCGCTCTCTCTGCTGGGTCACATCATCCCATCGGTTAGAGTGGTGGAATGCAGTTTCATTACCAAAGCAAACTTCTGAGAGGGTCCCAGAGTTTCATAGAAACAATATTTTGTGCTTCTCCCATGCAGGGCCACACCCCTCTTCCCTGCCCTCCCTCCCACACACTTTATGTGTAATTGTCTTCTGAGGGAGGGGGCAGTCTTTACTCTTCCCATAGATCTGTGCTGTGGGGGCCTAGCCTGCTGACCCCATCGGGGCTGGAGCACTCACAAAAAAAAAAAAAAAAGTGGGTGCTCAGCACCCACCAATCAGCTGTTTCGTGGTGTGTGGGAGGCATAGAGCGGAGCGGGAAGAGATGGATTGAGGGCGGGGCCTTGGGGGAAGGGCAGCGTGGGGACGGGGCCTCGGGGTGGAGCACCCTACCAGAAAAATGAAAGTCAGCACCTCAGCCAGCAAGTAGGCCTGACCCACCCCGCAGCAGAATAGAAGACACTCCTCCTCCTCCTGCTGCCAGCTGTTGCTGTTGTGGCTGTTGAACAAGTGTGATTTCCACTATACTGACAATTGCCAATGTGGCTCACTTTTGTCTGTCCTCCCAGGTAAGGAGTGAGGCCCATTTGCAGGCATTGTGAGGGAAGCCAACCGTGCTCTGCGGATGAAGATAATCCCATGCCTTTAACCTCACAGTTTGTCGGTCCAGAACCCTGCATGAGTATTACACTAAAAACAAAATAAAATGCTTTGTGGAAATACACGTATATGTTAACTCTAGGCAAACTATTCCAGCAATGCCAGTGGAGTATTGGTGCTAGAGGCATACACGACAATATCTTGTTAGTCTGCCTCTCTTGCAACTGGCTCAAGTGCTGCTGACCATGCATGCCCCCCTCAAGCGGTGATTCACCAAGCAGTGATTCGCCAAGATAATCTTTCCTCCCCCATTTCAGATCTCTTTATAAGACTCACATATTCTGAAGCGAGTGTATAATATTTAATATTAATTAGTACCAGGGCCCTGGGGTACATGTGCAGCTTTTAGTTGAACTTCCTAGATGAGCACCTAGCTGGAGTAATAGTCTGATCTTATTGGTGTCCATTGCCTTCCTTCACCCAATCCCCTGGCTATTCTTTGCTAACCCATATGTGGCATCCTATCTAATAATCATAAATTTGGGGGACCGCAGGATCCACTACAATCATTTAGTCTCAGCTATGGCATAACACAGCAGAATTTTCCCAGTGATTAGAATGGAATTATAGTAGTTACTTATTATAATAGAAGATTTTAAGCTGTTTGGGCAGAGGTTGTCTTTCTATTGGTAAAAAGCTCTGAACACACTTTTGGGTGCTTCAAAAATATTGTATAAATAATCGATTATTATTAATAATTAATAGTAATGGTTACAGCATACCATTTAAAGCTACTGATCCATGTGTGAAATTACAAAGCAATCTAAGTAGCTTAATCAATGGATGTAGATAATTATTGCTATGCTCACCAGGAGCTCTTATTTGAATAAGAGAAGCTCACATGCTATTTGAGAAATAAACAAACAGGCAATAGATAAGGCTTTCCACTGTGATTTTAATGATCCTTGAGCCTATTCCACAATTTCAGCCTGTATGCAGATTTTTTAATGGGGAGAAGGGAAGTGAATTAGGTGAATCTATTTCATTCTAGTCCATTGTGGACATATATTCATATGTCAGAAAAATCAAAATGCAATTGGCATTCTCTGCTCAAGTTATGAGTAGGTCTAGAGCAAGAGGAAGCATTGCAGGCACATTGACAGAGCTGTGTGGGTCCAGAATTTGAACAGCAGGGAGAATGGTGGTCAGGAACGAGATTCAGTACAAAATCTGTTTCAGCTCATACATGAAGGTACTAGAATTTGTCTCTGATTTCTGAGACCTGAAATAATAAAACAAAACTCAGTACAGTAAGGTAAAGAGCTAATGGCTATATTGAATCCATGTCATCTACCTGGAGTTCTAAATAAAGCATGAATTAATTAACTGAGTTCCAGCACCGGGTTAGGAACCAGAGAGGACATAGAGGAAGTTGAATTATTTTTTACTTATTCACTTAATTCATGAAGCTGGTCAAAAAATTATTATTACCTGTCTCAGCCTATGCTGTGTCCTGTGTAAAGTCTGGAATGGATTTGTAAGATTCTCTCTAACTGGTTGAGCCAAACATTTGGTCCAGAATATGAAGAGAATCTTTCCAGATCATTACACAGGGAGTGGGCAGATCAGGTTTTGGATGCATTGGAAGAGCAGTGCACGGACTTGGGACAGAAGGAGGAGGAGGATATTTCCTGTCAAGACAAAAGTGTATTGACCAGAATATATGGTGGATACTTGTGTGATGACTGCCAGTAGTATTCCCAGATAAACCCAATCTATTAGTCATTCAGAAATAAATGACAGAATAATGGAAAGTAGAGATAGTGAAGACCTATAACTATCAACTTTCACACGTACTATATTAACATACAACTACAAAATAAATCCAAGCCAATCGGAGTAGGCAGGAAGATTTAGAGCAATTTGGAAAAAAAAATCAGCTTTATACAGAAATGATGTTTTAACCTTAAAATTTTGTGTGGCACGTCCACTCCTGAATGGTAAATATTGTGCACATTTTGTGTATTCATTGAATGCAGGTTCGATATTGGAATGAGATAGGTAGACATCTTTTGCAGCTATGTACCATGTGATCCTTGAGTGAAATCTTAGTTATTTAAAGCAGATCAGTCAATGTGCTGCAGATTATTATTGCTGCGTGCTCTCAGAGCTCTTATCTGAACAAAAAAAGACTCATGGGTAGGCTAAAAGTACACAAACAAATATGTGAACAGATCAGCCCACTTTACATTGAAACAAATTGTAGACATTGCTTAAATGTTTTCTGAGCCTTTTGAACAAGTTCAGCCTAGAGAATTACAAGGCACAATGAAAACGAAAATAGAAATACCATTATCAACTGAGCCATGGCAGCATGAATTCCAGTATATGTGCAAAAAGAAAAGGAGTACTTGTGGCACCTTAGAGACTAACCAATGTGCATTACCAGACCTGCAATACATGCACCACCAGGGGTAGTGTAGTGAGCTTCCTCACCCTGAGTTTATATTGTGGGGTCTAAGAAAAACAATATTTCATGAGCCAGTTTGTAAACCTAGTGGTGAGCTAGCTGGGAATATTTTCCATTCACACGTACAGTAGTTATGGAAAGTTTTAAAAGGGGTTTCCAGTAGGGATGAGGGAATCTGCTCAGGTAAAATAAGAATTAACCTTCATCTTCACCCTGAATTTGAACCAGACTGAACCAAAACACTCCCTGTTGTTCAGAAAAAGATCAGTCATTTTTTCCCACACACTTCCGTACTTTATGGAAAGTACCGTGAGGTGGGCCCTTTTCACCCATGATCTATTTCACTTCCATATCCCCATAACCCTCTCCCGGTTCACTTCCTCTCTGAGACCCTCAGATTGTTCTGGCAACTTCCACCAGCTGCTTGTGCTACCCTGCAACCTCTAGATGGCCCTCTTACATAAACAGGAAAGACAGGAGAAGGAGCCAAGGCAGAACTTTCCAATTGTGAACAATGAGGGAATGTGATTTCTGGTGCAGCCCACTGAATCAAATGAATCAGTAGAAGGGGAGCTGGGGTTGGAGTTCTGGGTAGATCATCAGGTATGCGTGTGTGGTGGAGGTCCCCAGGAAATTCCACAGCTCACCTAGGCCTCAAGTGGCCATTGCTTCCTGGTTTTGTCTGGGATTTGGAGGTTAAAGTGCCAAATTATCATGAGGGATTTTGTTCTTGGTTATATTTACACATCAGCCAGGAAGCACTGGATATGTTTTAAGAAACTCTGTTCTCTTGCGATTTCCAATCTGATTTAGCAGGCAAAGAATTCTAGATGAGCTTCAAGTAAAAACCTAAAAGTCTGGTCTTATACCCTCATCTCTTTGAGATTCTTGTGTCTTAGTCGTTTAAACATTATGAAAAGAACTGTGGAGTTTTTACTGTTTGGGAAGATTCCAGCTTATTTATTTGGATAGTTTGGAGGGAGACAGACAGACAGACTGAAAGAAACCCACTCTTATATACAAGAGTAAAATGATGGCAGAGGCAGAAAAGATTCAGCTGTCCTATGCAGTGGTAAGAAAAGGCTTGACAGCTGCTGACTAATTATGGCGCCTAAAACCGTCACCAAGCCCTAGTAAAGATCAGCATTTGCTAGTGTCTTCCGGGCATTACAAAGTAAACAAGATGAATGAATCCCTTGGAAGGAGGGAGTTTATGTGTAATAACTCAGACATGTCTCTGGGTTTGTTTGAGATGCTTATTGCTATTGTAAAATGAAGAATGACATCACAAATTTGCTATATTCCCCGAAGAGATATCCTTAACCAACACATTGACACACAGTTCACAGTTCTTTATTTTTCTCTGACTACACCTTTAGCTCTTTTCTCCATGGAAAACTTTAATCATGCCAGTCTGCCCATTTGAGCCAGCCCTGTACCCGCCCCTTCCAAATTCCTAAGTGAAACCATACCCTGAGTCTGAAATATTCCCAGCACTTGTCCAGAATACTTAAAATTATGCAGGAAAAGGCCTTCATTGATCAAACCTGATGAGTTTATGACTGCAAATGTTTGAAATGAGCTTCATTTAAAACTTGGATTAACCAGCTGCTGCATTTGGCTCCAAACTTCCTACCCTAGGAGGGTGAGATCAGTGTGCGTGTGTGTGTTTGTGATCACAAGAAGCTACAAAGGGCTGGCTACAAAGGGCTGAGAACTCTGAGTCAAATATATTTCAAAGAAAAAGAGTCAGAATTCACAATCACTGTTTGTTGGTAATAAATAGAATTTGGTTTCTCACCAGGAAGAAAAAAAGTGGGCAAGATGTAGTGCTGAGACCAAGTCTTCACATCCAAGTTCATGTGAGGTCTGCATCAGAGAAAATATTAGAACAGTTGTCTTTCTATGTGTTTGATACACACAGCGTCCAAGATAATCCCTCCAGGGCAGCACACGTGATTTATATTATACTGTAGTGTTAAATCATTTCTAGACAGGATTAAGCAAAGCAAGAGCTGGAACAAGAGAGGTGAAATGAATTTCAGAAGCCCGATGGAATAAGCAAAACTGAACCATCACAGACTTGAATTAAACCCAACTGCCACTGAGTTTTGGAAAAGTTTGGCTAATTTATTTAAAGAAAATTGTGACCTTCTGCTCTTTTTTTGGTTTTGGCTGGGAGCAGAAGAAGCTTACAGATCTGGACCACCTTTGGTATTAGCAATTCACAGAGATCTGTGCTTTTCAGTCTATCACACCCTTCTCTGAGCTTCAGGATCAATCAAAGTCCAAAATCTCAAAGATAAATACAGCCAGAACAACGGAATCTTATTTAATTTTGACAGGGTACCACATATTGTCCCTAGCTTTATTTCAGACTCGACTGGGCTTGGTTAAGAGATTCATGAAACTCAGTGAACCGCTTGATGAACCTGGGTTGACTTTTATTTTGTAATGAAACACAAACCAGGCAAAATTTCTGTGGTTTCTGAATTTGTAATGGTATGTCTGCACTGTGCTAATAGTGAAATACCACTATTAAGGCACTTCTCATGGTATTTTTGACCCAACTTTTGCAAATGGGATTTCTGACTGGATGCTTGTGTCAGGTAATGTTGTAACTTTTCAAATTAGAAACTTCAAGGTCATGCTGTGATTCTGTTTGGGCCAGTTTGGGATGGTTTGCTGTTATGTAAGCTCAGCTCAGTGTGGGACAACTCTGGCAAAATCATGACTCTCCTGCACAAATCGAGAAAGTTGGGGAAATTCAGTGCCGGAGTCAGTGACACACTTTAGAATTTGGGAATGTATCTATAATTGGAGGGTACTCCAATCTGAAGACCACTGCATTTTGGAGCAAATTGAGCTAATTTTTGTTTCAGTCTGTACCACTTGGGCCCACATGTAATTTAGAGGGCTCTATTATTGTTTGTGTTTGTTTTAAAAAAGTGTGTGCATGTGTGTATTTCTATAGGAGAATGGTACTCCATGATATTGTGAGAGAAAGACATATTGTTCACAAAGCAGGGGCAGATCATGAGTGCACAGAAATGCTATAGGCCCAATCCTTGGTTCCAAGAGGGCCCATTCTGTGCTGTAGTGGTTTGAGTATATGTATGATGATAAAGTGTCTTAGTCATGGATGTCAGGGGTCTGTTGCAGTTCCTTGCATGAGAGAGGTCACAGAGTTGATTTTTTATCACTGTTCAAGAAAGCCTAAAGCTGCCAATATATTTCACAAGGGACTTTCTTAAACATAATCCAACATGAGCTAATATTTCATTTTAACTGCAGTGCTGGGAAACATAAATGAAGATGTAGGCTAAAAATATAGATAGAAGGGTGTTCTGATTCTGAACATAGTTTATTACAGGAAAAAGTGTCTTACCTGAAACTGTTTCCGTATGTTTCCTGGTCTTCAGCTTTCACTGCATGAGGCACAGTGGAATGACGATTGATGCCCTTGTAAGTAAATGATGAATGGAATCTACCCACCTGCCACACAGGATCAAATCTGAGATATTTCATTTTGCTTTGACCATAGCTTCTTACAAGTGTGTAACGTGTCCAGTGTATCCTCTTACCAGCTGTTGCATACAGTGCGTAGGCTAGGACAAGCTTTGAACATTCTGAGAAGACTAGATTACAACTTGTGGTTTTAGTGGTAGATTTTTGGAGGCTTTCATTCTTAACTTTTCAATCTGCTAACTTGTTTATAGACTTTTGGGGAGAAGGGATTTTTTTGAGGTGGAGGAGAATGCAAATAGTATTTAATTTGAGATTCTGAAGGTTCAGAGTTTGGCTCAGATTAGCATGTGTTAACAATAAAATAACCCGGATGTGCAGAGTACATGTGTTACACAAAGAGAAAAAAAATGTCAACTACGCATGACCACATATGTCTGATAAATGGTTTTTTAACTATTTCATTTTCAAAATCCCTTTGAAGTGTGTCCCTAGAGCACTGAGGTCAAAGCAACTGCTAGATTTTCAGAAGAAATATCCTCTCTGGTGCTATTTCAAATGTATTGTGTTTGGAACTAATTAGACCTGCACAACCCCTGATACCGTAATTTAAAAATGATTTTTTTTTCAAACATGTTTCAGATGGATCAGCCACTTTGAAGCTATTTCTTTTGTTTTAAAGGATGTTGCCAAGTTATAGTTAGTTGTGTATCTTTTTTAACATTTTCATTTTTTTAATCTTTTATTTGTAAAATCCAGTTACAGGTTTGAAACATTTTTCTTCACTTTTCCAATATAATTCTTTTGCATTTGGTAAGCACTAAGATTTTTCCTCCCTAGCTTTGAAGGCATCTGTGACGGGGTAGATAAACCCTGAGACAGGGATGAACGAACAACTCAGGGCACAGAAAGTCCCACCCCCGCACGCCTGCTGGGCACGCTCCAGTTGGAGGAGGGGCATAAAAGGAAGTCTATTCAGTACAACAGGGTGACAGGTGGACAAAGACAGACCAGCACCTCTTGTTACTGAGGGGTTATGCCAGGAGAGTATCCCCAGGAGAACTGCTGCACAAAGCTGGGATTCCCAGCCTAGGTGGTGCTGCTACCACAAACGCTTACCGCTTGATGGGGCTGCTGCCATGGACTCTAACCACTAGGCCAGAGGGCCTGTCTCCACTATAGCATTTAACTATATGATGACTGGTTTATTGTAACAGCAACAACAATTCCAATTTCTATAACATCTTATCAGATCATTATTAGTTTATCAGATTCATCAACTGATTAGCATTATTAGCACTGTAGTAGTGACGAGAATCCCCTGTCATGGACCAGGATGCATTTGTGCTAGGTGCTGTACAAACAGATAAAAAAGATCCTCCCTACCTCAAAGAGGTTACAATCTGAGGCCTTGTCTACACTTAAAAGTTTTGCTGTTTTAACTATGCTGGCATAACATAAAGTGGCAAAAAATCTTAGTGCAGATGCACTTATACTGATATAAAGGTGCTTATTCCAGTTCAGCAAAGCAAAATAAGCTATTCCAGTATAAAGCACTTTATAATGGTATAACTGTGCCAACATTAGGGTTTCTACCAACATTTACTCTCTCAGTAAAAGAAATGTCTCTTCTTACAAAGTTTTACCAGCATAGCTATTTTAGTAAGTGTAAACCAGGTGTAAATAAAGCTAAGCCGATGCCAATGACAACTCTGGAAATAATGTTGTTTGGTCATAGGGAAGCTAGCAAGGAAAAAAAAAAGCACCTTGCCTGTGTACACTTTAGATGATTAAAACTGAAAGAATAATGATACTGGTTTTGGTGCTGAATGATTTACCTCTTTATTATGAAATCTCTGAAAGAACTGGTGAAAGGTCTGTGAGTAGTATAGATACTTATACGCTCCAGGATAATGTCTATTTATTTCATGGGGTAAATAATGCTAAGATGTTCAGGGTTTTTATTTTATTTTTCCTTCTATCTCAAGATATTTTGGGGGACCATTTTTCCTTCAGTGAAAGTGAAGTAAAGCATCCCTTTTGTTTTATTTCCCTACTGAAAATTGGATATAATATCACTATGAAATGATATATATTTTAAAGATGTGTATTGCTTTTCAAAACACTTGCAATTATTCATAGGCGCTGACTCCGTGGGTGCTCTGAGGCTGGAGCACCCATGGAAGAAAATAGTGGGTGCTCAACACCCACCAGCCACCCCCCGATCAGCTGTTCAGCGAGCCCCACCGATCAGCCCCACCCCCTCTCCCAAAGTGCCTGCTGCCAATCAGCTGTTTGGCAGCAGTCCGAAAGCCCTGGGGGAGAGGGAGGAGCGGGGGCAGAAAGAGGTGGAGCTAGGGTGGGGCATGCTCAGGGAAGTCGCGAAGTGGGAGCAGGAAGAGGCAGGGTAGAGCCTCAGGGGAGGGGGCAGGAAGAGGCAGAGCGAGGATGGATCCTCGTGGGAAGGGGTGGAGAGGGGGCAAGGCACTGGGGCCAAGCGACAGGTGGAGCTGAAAGTCGGCACCTGTGCAATTACTATTTGCATTTTGTTCAGCTTAGGCAGTGCAACTGGGCTGGTCAATTCCATTTTTAAAATTTTTATACCCGGATTCAGCAAAGCACATAAGCCTATGCCTTACTTTCAGCGAATGAGACTCAAAGATATGCTAAAAGTGAATTGCATAATTAAGCTGAACTTGTATCTGAGTTTCATTTTCTGATTTTCATGTGTACCTCTTTTGCCACTGTGTTTAGCTTCACCACACAGCAGGAAGATTTTTTTTTTAAAAACAAAGAAACAAAAAAATTTGCAAAAATATTTCTATTTATAGCATGTGATGGTAAAATACTTTGTTTTGTTTGTTTATGTTTGTATTGGTTTTCAAAAGCCAAATGTTGGGTCTAAAATCAGGTGCCTGTGTCTCTGTGGTTGCTGCTACAAAAGCAAGATGGAGTGTTCAAAACCATGGATAAAATTTGTTTTCAACCATGTAAATTTCAATAGACTTTCCAGGGCATATCTAAAAGCCTGAACAGAGCAACAGAAAGATCCTCATTGACCTCAGTTGGCTTCAAATCTGTTTCTGAGGCCAGTGTGCTCCATTTTTATTTGGTAGGGTCTAAAACCACAAGTGGCCATTGCAATTCTACCTCTGATAATTACTTGACATTGATAAAGTAGTATATTAACAAGAGCAAGAAACCTTGGTAGTCAGAATACATCGGGGCTTCCCACCTCCAATCCTCCCCAGTGATCTGATAGCAATAGTTTTAATGTAAAGTGGGTGACATTTATGGATTACACACACTGTCAGAATTGTATGTGGAAACTGACTGCTAAACTAAATATATATTATATTATTTATTGTTAATTATTATTATTATTATAGATACACACAATATATTCTCTAATTTTACCAGCTCTTTGTTTCCTCATCATTTCATGTCACAATGTCCCCAGCATGGAAATAGATCAATTTTCAGGTATATCCAATCCCTCTTCTCTCTTAAAGTAAATACATTAACATACATCAGTGTTCTATGGAATGAACAGAAGACAAAAACAATGCACAGCATGGATTGTGTGGGTAATCTTCCTTCCAATGCAATTGGGACTCTCTGTGTGCAGATCTCTCCCTTTCCATTAGGAAGAAATACTCAACCACTTCTGTCTTTTCCACTCCCCTTTCTGTGGAGAGTCTTCCACAGATTTAGGGATCCACTCATGGAAAAGTGGCAAACAGAGGTCAGGGATGGGATATGGGTACATTATGGCTTCATTTCCAATGACAAACAATCTGCAGGCAAGTTAATGAAGCCTGGCCCTACATCACATTTCCCATGTCCCTCTGACTGCCCATTGGGGGATTTCCAGGGACAGCAATAGGTAAAGTGGAGCCATTTGGCCAGTCCTGGAACCTACAGCTACTCTAAGTGAATGTGCATCTGCTTCCATTGAAAATGTATGGGGTTAGGAGGAACTCTCTGCTTCTTCCAAGGGACGGGTAAATCCACCACCTCAGCAGAAGAATATATAGAGGTGTTATCTCCCCCAGAGTATGCCACCTACTACTGGTGTGAATCCATTATGTACTTACTATACATGAGCTGATGAAAAATGAATGCCTGACTGCTATGGAGACTGATGTCCTCTGTCCTAACAGCAGGTACAGTATTGGCAGAGGTAGTGTATGTTTTCCACCCTGTCACTGTGGCTCACCTAGAAGGAACTACCTGTGAAGGTAGATATTGTAAGAGCCCTAAGAAGTTTTCAGAATCCTGCTAGCAGCATATTCTATGCATGCACTCTACATATTGTATTAAGAAAAGCAAATTCATCCAAATAATGAAACATTTTTTTTTAGAAATGAAAGGAAACTAAGTGGGATTATTGAAAATTTAAATACCCTGAGAAGCATTAAATGGTGCCTTGTTACAGCCTGAGGGGACCTATTTTTGACAGATAGAGGAACTGATCACAGAATTGAACACTAATGGTAACTTAAATACAATTAATCATGACTTGGTCACATTTATAATTGCAAACAAAATAAAGCCCAGATCAGTGATATATATATATATCTACACGGCCAATTTCACAAAGCTGAAAACAATTATGAGTCAAATGAGCTGTGAGGAAGAACTTAATCAGAAAAATGTGAGAGATAATTGGGAATTGTTTTAGAACACTTGACTAGATGCTCCCAAAGTCACAATCAAGGAAGAAGGCTAAATAGGTTTAAAAAATCTAGTTTAGAGATGAAGTGAAGACAAATTAAAGAAAGGGGAAATTTGTAGGAATTAATATAAATCAGAAGCTACCAATTGTAGGAAAATGATAAAGGAAGCAAAGGGACACAAGAACACACGGAGAAATCTATGGCCATCAGAGTTAAGGAAAATAAAAAAAGGATTTTTAAAGTATATTAGAAATAAAAAGAATCCTAACAATGGTTGTGGTCCATTAGTAGATGGAAATTGTAGAATTATCAATAATAATGCAGGAAAGGCAAAAAGTGTCTAATAAATATTTCTGTTCTGTATTGTTTAAAGGTGTGTTTCTAGTGATGTCCTGCAGGTATCAGTTCTTGGTCCTATGCTATTCAATATTTTTATTATAGACTTGCAAGACCTAAAATCATCATTGATGAAATTTGCAGATGCTTCCACAAAAATTGGCAGAATGGTAAATGATGAAGAGGACGGGTCACTGATACAGAGTCATCTGGATCACTTGGTAAACTGGGCACAAGCAAAGAATATGCATTGTAATACGGTAACAAAGAATGTAGGCCATACTTGCAGGATGGTGGGCTCTATCCTGGGAAGTAGTGACTCTGAAAAAGATTTAAAACTCATGGTGGCTAATCAGCTGAACATGATCTTCAGTGCGATGTTGTGTCCAAAATGGCTAAAGCAATCCTTGGATGTATAAATGAGAATCTTGAGTAGGAGTAGAGAGGTTATTTTACTTCTGTATCTTGCACTGGTGTGCCTGCTTCTGGAATACTATATCCTGTTTTGGTGTCCACAATTCAAAAAGGACACTAATAATCTGGAAAGTGTTCGGAGAAGAGCCACAAGAATGATGAACATAAGAATGGCCATACTGGGTCAAACCAAAGTCTATCCAGCCCAGTATCCTGTCTACTGACGGTGGCCAATGCCAGGTGTCCCAGAGGGAGTGAACCTAACAGGTAATGACAAAGTGATCTCTCTCCTGCCGTCCATCTCCACCCTCTGACAAACAGAGGCTAGGGACACCATTCCTTACCCATCTTGGCTAATAGCCATTAATGGACTTAACCTCCATGAATTTATCCAGTCCTCTTTTAAACCTTGTTATAGTCCTAGCCTTTACAACCTCCTCAGGCAAGGAGTTCCACAGGTTGACTGTGTGCTGAGTGAAGAAGAACTTCCTTTTATTTGTTTTAAACCTGCTACCCATTAACTTCATTTGGTGCCCACTAGTTCTTATATTATGGGAACAAGTAAATAACGTTTCCTTATTCACTTTCTCCACACGACTCATGATTTTATATACCTCTATCATATCCTTCTTTAGTCTCCTCTTTTCCAAACTGAAAAAGTCTAGCCTCTTTAAACTCTCCTCATATGGGACCTGTTCCAAACCCCTAATCATTTTAGTTGCCCTTTTCTGAACCTTTTCTAATGCCAATATATCTTTTTTGAGATGAGAGGACCACATCTGTTTGCAGTATTCAAGATGTGGGTGTACCATGGATTTATATAAGGGCAATTAGATATTCTCCGTCTTATTCTCTATCCCTTTTTAAATGATTCCTAACATCCTGTTTGCTTTTTTGACTGCCGCTGCACACTGCATGGACGTCTTCAGAGAACTATCCACAATGACTCCAAGATCTTTCTCCTGATTAGTCGTAGCTAAATTAGCCCCCATCATATTGTATGTATAGTTGGGATTATTTTTTCCAACGTGCATTATTTTACATTTATCCACATTAAATTTCATTTGCCATTTTGTTGCCCAGTCACTTAGTTTTGTGAGATTTTTTTGAAGTTCTTCATAGTCTGCTTTGGTCTTAACTATCTTGAGCAGTTTAGTATCATCTGCAAACTTTTCCACCTCACTGTTTACCCCTTTCTCCAGATCATTTATGAATAAGTTGAATAGGATTGGTCCTAGGACTGACCCTTGGGGAACACCACTAGTTACCCCCTCTCCATTCTGAAAATTTACCATTTATTCCTACCCTTTGTTCCCTGTCTTTTAACCAGTTCTCAGTCCATGAAAGGATCTTCCCTCTTACCCCATGACAACTCAATTTACGTAAGAGTCTTTGGTGAGGGACCTTGTCAAAGGCTTTCTGGAAATCTAAGTACACTATGTCCACTGGATCCCCCTTGTCCACATGTTTGTTGACCCCCTCAAAGAACTCTAATAGATTTGTAAGACATGATATCCTTTTACAAAAACCATGTTGACTTTTGTGCAACAATTTATGTTCTTCTATGTGTCTAACAATTTTATTCTTTGCTGTTGTTTCAACTAATTTGCCCAGTACTGACATTAGACTTACTGGTCTGTAATTGCCAGGATCACCTCTAGAGCCCTTCTTAAATATTGGCATTACATTTGCTCTCTTCCAGTCATTGGGTACAGTAAATGATTTAAAGGACAGGTTACAAACCATAGTTAATAGTTCCGCAATTTCACATTTGAGTTCTTTCAAAACTCTTGGGTGAATGCCATTTGGCCCCGGTGAATTGTTACTGTTAAGTTTCTCAATTAATTCCAAAACCTCCTCTAGTGACACTTCAATCTGTGACAATTCCTCCAATTTTTCACCTACAAAAGATGGCTCAGGTTTGGGAATCTCCCTAACATCCTCAGCCGTGAAGACTGGAGCAAAGAATTCATTTAGTTTTCTGCAATGACGTTATTGTCTTTAAGTGCTCCTTTTGTATCTCGATCGTCCAGGGGCCCCACTCGTTGTTTAGCAGGCTTCCTGCTTCTGATGTACTTTAAAAACATTTTGTTATTACCTTTTAAGTTTTTGGCTAGCTGTTCTTCAAACACCTTTTTGGCTTTTCTTATTACATTTTTGCATTTAGTTTGGCAGTGTTTATGCTCCTTTCTATTTTCCTCACTAGGATTTGACTTCCACTTTTTAAAAGATGCCTTTTTATCTCTCACTGCTTCTTTTACATCATTGTTAAGCCACGATGGCTCTTTTTAGTTCTTTTACTGTGTTTTTTTAATTTGGGGTACACATTTAAGAATGGATTAGAAAACACACCTTACAGTAATTGACACAAGCAGCTCAATCCATTTAGCCTAACAAAGAGAAGGCTAAGGGATGACTTGATTATACACTATACCAACATGGGGAACAGATATTTAATATAGGGTTCCTCAGTCTAGCAGAGAAAGATATAACAAGACCCAGTGACTGTAAATCGAAGCTAGACAAATTCAGACTGGAAGTAAGGTGTACATTTTTAACTGTGAGAGTTATTAATCATTGGAACAACTTACAAAGGGTTGTGGCGGATTCTCTGTCATTGACACTTTTTATCAAAATTGTATTTCTTTTTTTAAAAGATCTGTTCTATGAATTATTTTGGGGAAGTTCTATGGACTATGTTATATTGGAGGTCAGACTAAATTAATAGAATGGCCTCTTCTGGTCCTGGAATCTATGAAGCTATTAATCTGTTTTGGTTGTGACATACTGATGGCATTAGCTTTTTCAGAAACATTATTGATAGTATTTGTGACCACTCTATACTGTGGAGTGACACATGACTGATTTATAGTTTATAAGCTCATCATCTGTACAAAAATGCATGGAGGGGGGCAAAATAATTGGGGAAAAAAACCCTATAGGACTCGTTAAAGTAGGGAGTGGTCAGGAGCAAGGCTAGTAAATGAAGTGGATCCTAGTTTCCACTCTTATGACCAGTTGCTGAGAAAGAACATTCACTATTTGCACAACTCCAGACTTCATCAAGTATGGAAATACCCAACTTGCCGGTACCTTATTGCATCCTAACAAACTTTATGGTCCTCCAGTGTGGAGTCATGGATTGTGCAATGGGTAATAATGCTACTTTGGGAAGCATTTACTCTGCAATATTTTTTGTGACTCCTCTTGAAGGCTGTTAGTGTTGGAACAAGCCTATTAATACAGCCCTTGGACCTACCACTGGCTATATGATAAGTCAATGGCAAAGCCTGGGGTAGAACCCAGGAGTCCCCTGCTCTAACTCATATGCACAGTCCCTCCAAGTGTCAGGGGAGGTCTACATTGCTGCTAAAGTTGATCTAACTTACATCACTCAGGGGTGTGAAAAAGACACTTCCCTGAGCGATGCAAGTTACAGGAACCTAAGCGCTGTCCACACTGGTGTTATGTCAGTGGGATATGCTCTTCCATCAACATAGCTTCTGCCTCTTGCAAAGATAGAGTAATTATGTCAACAGGAAAACACTGTTCCATCTGCATAGAACATCTCCACCAAATGCGCTACAGTGGTGCAGCTGCATCGGTAGTGCTTCTAGTGTAGACCTGCCATCAGATAACTACATTCTTTTAAAAGAGCCATTCTCCCTGGCCAATTTTTGGTATGGTATAGTTTCTCTCAAAGATGTTTGGATTACAATGTAGCATACACGCTATACTATCCAGTTAGATTCGTCTAGCTGAGAAAACCCTGATAGGTCCGTGTGGGCTCATTGAGTGTATTTCTCCATTTGTCCCATCTGCTAGAGCTCGGTTACCTGCACACTCCAGCCATCCTGGCTAGAGCCCTTACTGCAGTGTAAAAGACACATGTACAAAGAGTACAGTTTTGGATTGTGGTGGATTGGGCTAAATGGCTTAGTCTTCCCAGAGTATCTTTCACCTGCTGCTAGACAATAGCCTGTATATCAAACGTCTGCTCTCTTCCAGAGGTCTTTGCTAGGTGTTCTCTGCAGAGAGATCTTTATGTTGAAACATTTAACAGAGGGTATGTGTACACTATAAAATTATGTCAACCTAAGTTACACTGGAATACAGCCACCACAGTACTTAAATAGCTTTTACATGGCCACACTATGCTCCTTGTGTCAGCAGTGTGCATCCTCACTAGGAGTGCTTGCACTGATTTAACTGTCAGTGTGGGGCATTGTGGGATGACTTCTGAAAGCCAGCAACAGTCGATGTAAGCAACGCAGTGTCTATAATGACACTGCATCGACTTAACTACATCAGCCTAAGCACTACAGCTCTCATGGAGGTGGAGTTAAGTTGGCATAATGGGTGAGTTACATTGGCGGGAGTGACATTTTAGTGTAGACGCTTACAGAATTAGTCGATGTAAGCTGCCTTGTATCTACCCAACTCTGCAGTGTAGACCAGGGCTTAGAGCCTGTTTCCAAATCATGCAGTATGGCACATTTCAAAGGTGTAAAAAAGGATTGAATGTCTCTGAAATAACTAAAGAGTTTACCTTGTATTTTGTTTAATTTTGTGTTGTTGCTGCCAACACTAAGTAAAAATCAGAAGCTGTGTTAATGTATTTTCCATAAACTGATTGAATGCTACCAAAGAAGTGCTCAAAAGGAACTTGACCTGCTTTTAAGAACAATAAAGTAAAAACTTAAGCAAAGTCGTAAGGATTTTGACTTCACAACTTAAAACAGAAAAAAAAAACGGTTGTTTATCCCCTTTTAGGTATAATTTTGCTAAATACCATTAGCATAACAAATCAAGTAAGAAAAGACTTAACTTTTCAATACCTAACTATTATTAAAGAAATTTTTCCTCCAATACTCTATGGGCTAGATTCTACCCACCCTTACTCATTTTAAGTAGTACCTTACTGCACCACTAGTCACATTGATTAGGTTGACAGACTCAGACCCTAAAGGCCAAAGGAGCTGTGTATTCACATTAGGTTAGGTTGTTTTTTGGATTACATGCCCATGCAAGGGAGCAACGGAGCCCAAGACTCTATTTACACCTCTGTGTGGGCTACCTGGACCTTGGCTGCAGGCATTTAGGAATCAGTAAGCCCTACTCCTCTGCTTACTGCCCACAGAACAGGTGGATGGGGAATGGATGTGGATGGGCAGGGAATGGACAAAGAATCTTGTCTCTCTCCCTACCGCCATCGGTCAGTGCATCTGAGCAAGCACAGGAGGTGATATAAATTGGTTCATACTCCACCGCATAACCCAAGTCAGGCACAAAGAGGAAGTATCAGAGGAATTGAAAGTTTCTCAGTCACACAGTGCTTCCACAGGCTGGGTTGGTGCAACTTATGTACTACCCATTGCTTAAGGCTGTGCTTAAAATCATGGTCTAGCACGTTGAAGTCAATTGAACTATTTACTTCAGTAAGTGCTACTCAGTATTAGTATGTGGTACAGAAAAGGGCTGAGAGCCCAACCTAGCTGAATTCAACAAGTGTTCCATCACGGGCTTCAATGAGAGTAGAATAGGGACCCTGGACGCCATTGCAAGTGACAACCTAGTTAACATTCCAACTAGAGAAACAACAGATTATGTGACCAGCAGAGCTGTTTAGGAATTTTTTGACCAAATGTTTTTTCATCCAAAAATATTGATTTGTTGAAACCAAAACAGTTAGCAGGAAAGTGTTGATTTTGATGAGTTTCCTGTTTTGAAAAAATTGAAATTGACTTTTCTAAATGTTCCATTTGGGGGAGGTCGAACGAACTTTTCATTTTGAAATTTCAGTTAATTTATAATAAAAATGTAAAATAAATAAAAAGATAAAAATAGAAATTATTAAAATAAAATGTTTTGATTGACCCAGTCAGATTTTTGTTTTCTGAATTGCAAAACATTTGAGATTTTTGACTTTTCATCCCAATTTGGGATGGGAAGTGTTTTTGAAATTGCCACAGTTCTCACAGGATGGAAAAATTATTTCTCACTGAGCTCAAGTGACCAGGAACTAAATTATTCTCTCACTCCTTGAAATGATCCCTCTAGAACAAACGTTGAGAGAGAATGCTATGTGAGAGAAACTTGAACTGCCTCTGCTCTATAGTTTTTGTTCTGTGGCTAGAGAAGTGTCAGACAAGCATATTTATTTAAATTGTTTTTAAAAATGAAATATTTTTAAGCATCTTGCTTAGATTTAACAAGAGCCTTCCTCTCAAATACCAACTGATAATTAAAACCACATTTATTGAGGTTTAACAACTACCATAAGTAAAAGATGCGTATGTCTATTACTGGAGTTGCTAATCTTCAGTAAATGAGTGTGCAAACTGCAACAATAGCTAACTGGCATCTATTTAACATTCTGTACAACTTTCTTTCTCCAGCTGATCTCAGCTTTTCACCCATCAATAACAGACATTTTCCCAAGCTTTGTCAGGCACAAGTCAAGTTTTCAATATTGTAATGATTCCCTTCATTGAGCTTGTCATAAGTATAAAGGGAAGGATAACAACCTTCTTGTATACAGTACTGTAAAATCCCTCCTGGCCAGAGGCACAAAATCCTTTTACCTGTAAAGGGTTAAGAAGCTCAGGTAACCTGGCTGGCACGTGACCAAAAGGACGAATAAGAGGACAAGATACTTTCAAATTGGGGGGGCGGGGCGGGGGGGGAGGAGAGGTTGAGAAGGTTTTGGTCTGTCCGTTCTGTGTGCTTGCCAGACACAGATCAAGGAAGCAAGCAATCCAACTCCATTAGAATGTGTTATCTTATTTTTGTTTTGGCTTGTGATTTGCTCTGTGCTGAGAGGAAGGTGTATTCCTGGTTTTCTTTTTGTAACTTTAAATTTGGCCCAGAGGGAAATCCTCTGTGTTTTTGAATCTGATTGCCCTGTAAGATTATCTTCCCTTCTAATTTTACAGAGGTGCTTCTTTTACCTTTTTTCTTTCTAATAAAGTTCTGTTTCTTTTAGAATCTGATTTGATGCCTATAATGCAATGGCTTCTCTGCTATGCTATAATACTGAAGTGCTAATCATCTATGGATATTAAGGATCCCGTGAAACTATTAATAAAATTTGGGGAGTTAACCCTATTGTCCTGGCCAAATTCAAGTTTGGTAACTTTACATTTTAGCTGCCTAAAATTGTCTATGCAGTTCAATAGGATACCATATTCTCCTTCACTTCCTTTCATAATCCGTTGTATAGTGTTGCAAATGTGCTTTTAACAACTGCAATGTTCCATTCCAGAGATGGCTGCATAGTTTCATAAATTCCAAGGGCAGAAAGAAACATTACAATCATCTAGTCTGATTTGTAATATCAGAGGGAGGTAAGGCAGTGCCTGTAAATAGTGTGCAAAGTGCTTTCAGATGAGACATATAATATAAATTATGAACATTCATCTTGTAGTTTGACAGTTATTAATTGTTTAGGATAGAAAGTACTCCTATAATAGTAGTTGTGGATGCACATATAAATGTAATGGGTCAATCTCTGAACATAAATATGTGCTCCACTCAGACATGCATGCACACACACACATGCACAATTTAGAGCTTTGAAATAAAAATGTCTCAAATTATGAGGAAATAACTGAGTCATTCATGGAACACTTGATCATTCCTCATTGTGTTCGGTAATAAGATGTAATAGTTGCTTCACGTGAAAAAGCCATCAGGTGTTACAAGACAAATGCAATATAAAAGCAGTGTTTGAAAGGGGGAGGAGGGTTGTCAAAGACTGAATGTACCTATTGAATCTCAGTAATTGCCACTTACTGCTTGATTTAATGAAAGCTACTGAATAAAGGCACCATCACCAAGACTCATGTTCCAATTTGTACTGTACCCTTTTCTGTCTTCCAAAGTCATTGTCACCATTTCTAGCAGAGAATCACTTCCTTCTCTTCTCCCTCACTCATTCTCATCTGCGTGCATTTCCCACACCATTAATGGGGGCAGTCAAAATGACCGCTGCCAGATATAGGCTTTGAAGTTGACAGGCTTGCAATAGACTCAACCTTGGAGACACTAAAAAGATATAACCATGAGTTTGCTCAAAACTCTGTGCATTCTTATGTGTCCTAGAAGAAAGATTTGGCCTTTGTTATACAGAAGATCTTGCCATCTGAGCTACTTGTAGACAGAACATTTGTTCATGGTCTGTGAAGTTGTTTACAGCTTCTATTCTCTCTCTCTCTCTCTCTCTCTCTCTCACCCTCATGCAATCACAAAATGAATTCAGACTAGTTAAAGGGGCCTCATTTTTCATACAAAGCACTTTGTTGCTAATAATATAGTCACAGAGACAGGAAAGTGCTGTTTTCATCACCCTCAGCTCTTCAAGTTACACAAGTCCCATGCTGATGATGGCATTGGTAAGGAATCAGTAGGATAAACATATGGTACAAAAGCTCTCCACTGAGGTGCTAATTCTTTTCATTGTTAACTGTTGCTGGGTCATTAACTTTTTCTGTCTTGGTTAGTTTTTTTTCTGGCTCTTTTGTTGTGGTTGAGAATTGGCTTCTGTTAAAAGTAGAAATCAATTAAATTAAATTAAGGACTGAAATTAATACTGGGACAAACTTCAAAGCAAACAAGTTTTGAGATAGAAAAAAATCAGGTCTGGATTCTGGTTGGGACTGGAAACTGAAGTGTCCAATTACCACAGGAAAGTCAGTTCTTATCTGTGGGCATGTCAGGCCTGACTGGAAGTTGAAATTACCAAGAAAACCTGTTTCTATTGATTTCTAATGTAATTTTTCATAATGGACTCTAGAATGCAATCTAGAGGTAGTTAACACAGTTGGGGGTAGGGAGTGCGGGGGAGTTCTTTGTTTTGTTTTGAAAATATGAAAACAAAATGTTTGTTTCAAAAGTTTCCACATTTAAAAAATACCTGAAAATTTTAGAGATCACAATGTAAAGAAAGACAGACAAGTAGATAGAGGTTGGGAGGGAATGGAATGCTTTTTTCAGTGGTGTATCTGTGTGTGAGGATGAGGCCATGACACCGCTTTCCCCCAACACACATCTGCCAGTAGAGCTGGGATAGCATTGGGGTTAGGGGTACATGCATCATCTTATAATAGGTCAGTTTTTTCCCTTTGTGGTCCATCAGCACCCCCAGATCCACAGAGTCTGACTTTCAGAGGTACTGACTGAGCAGCCATAGCTCCCATTGACTTCAGTAGAAGTTGTGGGTGCTCAATTCCTATCACAATTAGACTCAAAAATGTCTTAGGAGATGACTCCTGCAGCTGCATATTTCTGCACAAACTCCTACTACAGCCCGTGCTTTTAAGCCACACTATGGCTGTGTGTGTTTGTTTGTATCTGAGAGAGAGAGAGATTCAGGCCATGTCTACACTACTGCACCTATGCTGCTGTAGCACAAACACTTTATACAGGAATGGAAGGGTTTTTTTCATCACTGTAGGTAAGGACCCTCCTAAAGTGGTGGCAGATGGGTTGACAGAAGAATTCTTCCACTGATCTGCCTGTATCTACTCTGGGAGCATAGCTACTGTGCTCGGGGGGTGGATTTACCCCTGAGTGCTGTAGCTCTCTTGGCCTAATTCTTAAGTGTAGAGATCAAGCCTAAGGGTAAAATTTTCAAATGGACCTGAGTGATTTGGGAACCTAAGTTAGATTTTCAGAAATTACTTAGACACTTAGGAGTCTAAGGCGAAGTCTACACTACAGTTATGTCGACAACCATAAGTCGCTTTAATAACATCGGTTGTGCACGTCCACACAACACTCCTTGTGTCGGCAGAATGTGTCCACAATCATTGCTCTTGCTTTGATAGTGCGTTGCATCATGGGTAGCTATCCTACTGTGCAATTCATGACCCTCCGTCACCTTCTGGCACTGGGAACACTGGGAATGGATTGCAGTGCATCATGGAGATGTTCTTGCCATCCCATGAGGCAGTTATTTCTATCCCATTATTCCATGGGCTTCCTACTTCATTGTGTGCCATTTTTCAACAGCCTTGAACCCATGTGTCTTCCATCTCTGCCTGACAGCCAGAATCCTGAGGTGCTGACCAGTCTAGTGGTGAGCATTCTGAACACCAGGAGGCTGGTCCTGCAGTATTTCATGAGCTGTGAAACAGAGAGTGAATCAGCGATGCCTGCCCTGCTGTCTGCCATGGAAACAAATAATTTAAGATTGCTGTTGGCATTCATGGTACAGCTTGCATTGGTGGACAGCTGGTACTGGGCTTGGACACAAGCACTAAGTGGTGGGATCACATCGTGATGCATGTATGGGAACTGTATGCGGAGCTCACCCCAACACTGTGGTGTAAGGACACCAGAATGAGAGCTGCCCTCATCGTGGGAAAAGCGAGTGACAATCGCTGTGTGGAAGCTGGAAACTCCAGAGCAAATCAGTTTGGAGTTGGAAAGTCCACCTTGAGGGTTGTGGTGATGCAAATGTGCAGAGCCATTAATCGCCTCCTGCTACGAAGGACTGTGACGCTCGGTAATGTGCAGGAAATAATTCATGGCTTTGAGAAATGGGGTTCTCTAACTGCGGTGGGGTGATAGATGGAAAGCATATCCCAATTTGGTCCCCTGATCATCTTGTGATGGAGTACATCAACCAAAGGGGCTATTTCTCCATCGTCTCGCAGGTGCTGGTGGTCACCGGGGCCGTTTCAGAGAGATCAATGCAGGCTGGTCAGGGAAAGTGCATGATGCATGCATCTTTCAGAACACTGAACTGTACAGAAAGCTGCATTCTGGGAATTTCTTTCCAAACCAGAAGATTCCAATGGGGGATGTGAAAATGCCCATAGTGATCATTGGAGACTCTGCCTACCCCTTGCTCCTTTGACTTATGAAGCCTTACATTGGGAACCGAGATGCAGCAAGGAGTGCTTCAAAAACAGGCTCAACAGGTGCCCAATAGTGTGTCTTTATGTGATACATTAGGCCAGGCAATGTTTACTTGCCACCTTGAATGACCCCTGTAGTGCTTGCTTCCTGAGTGTTAATTATACTAAGTAAAGATTCCTACCTATAGCCGCTATATTTGTAAGTTAGCGCTGACCAATGTGTGTATGTCACAAAAAAAGACTCATTTTATTTTAAAGACTCAAGTGTAATAATAGGACAAAACACAAATTTTTGGTCAAACAAGGGGCATGACAATGAGGAACAGTCTCACGGTTAGGGCGTTCCCATCTGTGTGTCACTCCAGCGTTCATTGGGAAACCAGCTCCGGGTACTTTGAGGAGCTGGGAACATGTGAGGAATGCAGTGGGGGAGTTTGGGGAGGGCATGGACCAGAGTTCTGCAATGGCTGCAGGGGGAATTGTGCACGGATAGCTCAGATAGTAAGGTAATGGGAGACTTCATCATGTCTGTCTGGCCCTCCAAGAGCTTTATCATCCATTCCTATCCCTGTGTCCTTTCCATGCTATCGAGCCTCAGTCTTTCATTAATTGTCTCCCTCCATGCTCTTGTTTCACTATGTGCTGAATCTGTTGACTGCAGTCCTTCACGAAACATATCCTTCTTACTCCTCCCGGTTCACCACCTTATCTGACAGAGGCACTCCGCCAGTGTGGAGGAGTGCATTCTCAAGGGCACATCTGCAGACACTAGAGAAACAATGAACAGAGACAGTATTGTGAGTGCACTCACCGCCATGAATCATAAAAGGTATACACGTCTCTTTCTCTCTGTCCCTTGGCTAGCACACTGGTTGGCACAAGTATCAAATAGGATGAGTTCGCCTGCCTCAGCTCTTTGATCTTAACACGGCACTGCTGCATATCCCTCCCGTGCCCCTTCTGCTGCATTCCACTAGCAATCAGCCCACAGGTATCAAAGTTCCTATGGCTGGAGTGAAGCTGCAACTGCACAGCCTCCTCTTCCCATAGACTCAGCAGATCCAACAGCTCTGGAATGCTCCACATGGGGGACCATATGCTGCAGAGAGTAGGCATAGCCAGCTGGGACAATGCTCTTTGAACTGTGCCAGCTGGGCAAAGAGGAAGAGAAATTTCAAAAATTCCTGGGCCTTTAAATGGGGGAAGGGCACAGACCTGTGTACCTTCAGGGCAGCGGAGTTCAAACTGCTGACTATAGCGGTCCTGATGGGCATTGTGAGTTACCTCCTGGAGGCCAGTTAGGGTGACATAACAAAGCGCAGTGTTTACACTGACACTGCGTCACTCTAACTACGTTGCAAAGAGCTTGATGCTGCTCTTCGAGGTGGTTTTATTATGTTGGCGTAGCAGGGGAGATACATCGGCGGGAGGAACATTTCAGTGTGTACACCGCCACTGTTTTGTCGATGAAAGCTAACTTTTGTCAAGAAAACTATGTAGTGCAGGCGAGGCCGAAGTCTTATTGACTTTCCATGGAAGTTAGGGCTTATGTACACAGGGAAAATTGAGCTATTCCTGTATATTTTAGCTCTTCTGGAATAAGTCCCTGTGTGGATTTTATTCTGGAATAATTACTCTCCTGTGTGTGTGGTGAGTCTCCACATGGAGAACTATTCTAGGGTAGCTATTCCCATCAATTTCTGGGTGTTAATGAGCCCCTCGGCTCCTAGTACCTCAATCACTTTAGAAAATGGAACTTAGGCTCCCAGGTCATTTTGAAAAATGTACCCTAAATAACTAATGGAAATAACTACTGGGTAGAAAATCATTGTAGGATTTCCGCATGCCCAGGAGGTATATCTCAATAGAAAACCCATTAGGTGAATTTCCTGTTAGCTGGATTGCAGTGTCACTCTCAGCATGTTTTCCATGATAATATATGCATTGCCTGGTACTGTACTTCCTGACAGTGTTGCTAAGGCCTCAGGTTTTAACAAAGTGGAAATACAAAAACCTCTATTGAGAGTCGTCCTTCCCGCTTTGTTTCTATCTTAAATGAAATGTGGGGAAGGAAAAAAAATCAATAGTACTCTTTAATGGAGTTGCAAGAGGCTGTTTGTAATAGTTTCGGAGCTCTGGTAAGCTAGCCTCTCTAAGCCTCCTTGTTCTTTTTCTCTTAAAATCCCACTTGATTGAAACACAGCTTCTGTTCTGGTGCTGGTCTGGACTGGCTCTGCCGTTCCCATGCAGGGACAATAATTTAAGATTGGCATAAAGAACTAGCCATCAGTTTGGAAGAAACACTGGGGAGAGATGGGCTTTTCTAGGTGTTTTGAACCACTTGATTGTGGCTAAATGCTCCATGTAGGCCCAGGTAGAGTGATTCTGCTGTGCTGCTGTGTTCAAGGTATATCCAAGTAGAACATGCCATCTGTGCTACAGAGTGTGCCAAGGGCATCCACGTAGAACGTGGTTGCTAGCAAATGTTTCAGATGCTGCATATCCTGGTTGAATACATCTGCTGTGATGCTGAATTCTCTGGGTACATACAAGCAAAACAGAAATGATGTGCTGACACATCTCTCAGGTGTGTTAAGACAGGATGTCGCTAATGTGCTGTCAAACATTCTAAGTATGTGCAAATGGAATACACTCATGTGCTGCTGACTATTCCAGGCATCTTCAACTGAAACACCCTGTCACTGTGCTGTACAGCCTAATATTCCATGAAGTATTAATGCAACACAGCCGGGACCATTCCCCAGGGGTCACAAGCATCTTCCACATACAAACCAATGCACAGGTGGATGTGGATCTGGATAAGATTTTGCAGTTGGGAGTGAGAGAAAAAGCAAAATGCTACTGGTCTTGGGAGCATAAATCCTTCCTCATAGATGGAGCATGACTGTGCTTTTATTCATGTGATGATCAAACAACAACCAATCAATAATGGGCTCTTAATTATCATTTTAATTTTCTATTATTGGTATTACTTATTAAACTGGGAACCGGAGTAGAATTGTGCAGTTGGGCAGGGATCAAGACAAAGAAATAAATTTTGTTTAAATTAGAATTAGTTTGAGGGAGGAGTGACTTTGCAGGTGAGAGAGACTGAATATGAAAGAGGTGAATGGTATTTAGCACTTCTGTTTAAAAATATCCCTATCATGGAATTTAAAGTTCATATCCAGAGCTGGATTGAGGCTTGTTGAGTAGATAGCTTGAAATTCATAGATCTTTGTTTTCTGTGTACTGCACCTTTAAATTTCTAAAACAAAACAAAAAAACCCTGCTGCCTGTTTGCAGTGACAGACTGTTTTCTCAGATGTGCTGTACCCTGGTATAGAGAAGGAAAACACAGTGGGTTCAAGTGAAGGCATGTTGTTTGTTCTTTCTTGCTTATCCTTTATCTAAAATACATACCATTTAAGATTGAAATATGTGTTTAGCTATTTGTGTATACAAAAACAGAACATGTGTTTAGCTATTTGTGTATACAAAAACAGAACAATTCTATTTTTAAAAACAAGGACATATACAATAGGTTTCTTTTTTTGCAGTCACAATTAAGAAGAACCTGCTTTCAGTTAGCTTAAGTGATGCGAGACTCTAATTGAGTGCTTAGAAGGCTAACCAGGGAGGGTGGAAGCGCTCCAGGTGAGCTTTATAAAAGAACAGCCTCATTTCACCAGCATTCCTTTTAGAAACCATACCATGGACGGATAGTACTAAGACACTGAAAGCCTGTGAAATGTACAGGGAATTATACAGAGGTTAATGCTGGGTTTTAACAGCAGTTGCAGGTATACATCAAGTCTTTTAACTTTAGTGCTAATTAGCATCTGAGAAGGGTTCTAAAAAAAAGATAGTGGAACAGAACAAGAGCCCTACCTATGTAGGTGGATCAAGGAAATATCCTTTTTTGTCTATGCAAAAAGGAGAGTTTCCAAAGGCTGAAAAATAACCTACTCTCTGACAGTCTGATGAAAGGTCAACTAAACAAGACAGTAGCTGTGATCAAGCTGAAATATTACACAGTACTCCCTCTCTCTTCAAATAAGAGATTGTTGGACTTTTCTATACTACTATAGGTATTTATTAAGTGCATCAAAGCAGAAGGAATAGAACAGTATGTAAATTCTATTTAAACCATCAAATACTTCTGGGGAAAAATGTATATAGGCTTTCTCCCTGTGACCTATCCTGGCGTTCCTAAATTTACACATATACTTCACAACACACTCCATGCAAATTTGCATCCTTCATGTTTATAATTATACACTGACAGCCCCAACAGTCCCCCAAGACTTTCTGAAGTCTGTTCCCATATCAGTCATTGGAATGGGGGAAAGAATGTGGAAACCTGTTATAAACTGAGCAACTCAAAGCTTTATTATTAAATAACACCATAGCTGCAGATGGTGACTTCCAATATGCACTGCTTGCTTTGTGAAGGACAATGGCTCCAAAGAATTTTTGCTATAAAGAAATGAACAGATAAGATGAAGAGAGGACATAATTGCTGGCTATTGCATTACATCATGACCTCCTAAAGATATAGTGAGAAGTGATGTAAAACTGTAAAAAAAAGTTATTTTTACATTTAGACTGTCTTGCAGAACAGTTATAGAAAATCCTTTGCACTGGATATTAAATTCCTACTATATAATTCGACAGGATGGTTGCATATTTTTTGTTTAATTCTACCATTTTTAAGAGTAATTTCTGTAAAATCCTAAAAAAATCTAAGATCCCTATTGGTTACATCACTGTTAGTTTCTACAGCATTTTTTCCATAAAAGGAAAGGTAACCATTATCAAAATCAGCATTTGCCATCAGTTACCACTATCACAAAGTATTGTTAATGGCACCACAGGAAAATTGTGGTATTTCAGTCCAGTTATGTGATAAATATTCACAAACAGAATCTTTGTAATAGTGTTTGCCGAACCCTCAACAGCTACGTCAAAATAAATAGGATGATGACTTCTCTTTGTCCAATGTAAGATTAAAAATGAATCTTATTTTCTAAAATCATACTTGTCTCCCAGTAACTTTTAGGAAATGTCATATTTTATAGCATCAGTTCAGAATTTCCCCAGGTGTTACTGGCTGTTTATGAGAAGAGCCCATGTTTTAAACGACAGCTGGTGTCCTTTTGGGAGGGGGAATAGAGTGCAACCTCATTGGAGGGCCATGTCAATTGCAAATGACTATTTGTAGATATGCTGGAATTGGGCGGAAGCAGGGTGGCCTTCTAAGGTCACCTAGGGCAGAGGAAGGGGCTATGAGGCCCGCTGTTTGGGCCACGCAGCACCACATTGAAATGTTACCCTAGGGGCTGTGCATAAGCAAGTGACCAGACTTCTTGTACAATTACTCATGTGATATACTGCAGCACCTGGACTGTTTTAGAAATGTTTTTTTTAAGACTGTGCTCAGTGTAACTATGAAAACATATTGCACTTAAAAATCATTTTGCTCAGATAAACAAAAGGAAACACCATGGGTCTGATGGAGGTAAAGAGGACAGAAAACACAGTCTAAGCTCCAGATCTCTTTCAGCATTGGAATGGGGGAATTGGAGCCCTAGGCTATGTCTACACTGCAGTTTTGTCAGTAAAACTTTTGTCAGTCCGGAGTGTGGACAGTGTTTTGTCAGTGGGAGATGCTCTCCTGCCAATAAAGCTACTGCTGCTCGTTGGGGGTAGTTTTATTTTGCCAGCAAGAGAATTCTCTCCTGCCAGCAAAGAGCGGCTACACGGGAGACCTTACAGCGGCACAGCTGCGCTGCTGTAAGGTATGCAGTGTAGACAAAGCCCTAGTGGAGTGGTGGTGTTTTATTAGCTGAGCTGAAGATTTTTTCATTTCCTTTGTGGCTGAATCTATACGGGAGAGAGGGGCAACATTGATTGATTGGTCATGGAGGTGCAGTGTCAGTCCCCAAAGAACATATCCTTTCCCTTACCTACTCCAAATAACCATTCTCTTTCTTTACTGAGGGTGGTGCTCCCTACAGACACCAGTCAGCTGAATAATAATAATAATAACAAAACAACAAAAAACAATAATACCTATCACTATCACTGGCAATTTCTAAATCAAGATTGGATTTCCCACCCCTAAAAGATATGCTCCAGTTCAAATAAGAATTACTTCAAGTAAATCTTTTGGCCTGTGTCATACAGGAGGTCAGACTACATGATCTCAAAGATCTCTTCTGGCCTTCTGATATATGAATCTCCTGAATCCCAGCCTAGTTCCCTGTCCAATAACCCACACCACCTCCTCACATTCACTGCCTCAGGCACTGTAATTCTTACCAGCTCTATACATGATGATGGTATTGTAGGATTTGGGAGGCCTGCCTTTCTTCAAACCCAGCGCTGTGGGGGCTGCTCTGTTTGTCCCGTGGAGGATTTTGGAGGTAGGGAGCAGTAGATCTGCTATGATAGAAATCCACTAGCCATTGCCCCATGCAGAGCACATGTGCAGGAGCACCAGCACCTATTACAGCCTCAGGACTGCACTTCATGGTTTAAAGAGAGTTTTCCTTTCCCTCTGGACCCTATTAAATTCCCACTGCACCAAGCCTAGCTGTCATCCATGGCGGGGGGAACAGAGTTTTTTATAAAAAGAAAAAAGAAAAGGAGTACTTGTGGCACCTTAGAGACTAACCAGTTTATTTGAGCATGAGCTTTCGTGAGCTACAGCTCACTTCATCGGATGCATAGCATATCGTGTGTGTGATTAGACATACGCATCATGGGTATGGATGAGTGGAACTGTTTAGAAACCATGAGAACTAGCTCTCAATCTCAACTCCACCTGAGTAACTGAATCTTATCCTGCAGCAGCTCTCTTCCATATCTGCCATCGCTATATGTACTATAGTGCACAAACTTGCTTTTAAAAATCCCTTTAAATCCATCAGGTGGTTTCAGCAGGTCTGTCTGCTGGACTGGCTGCTGTCTTAAAATATCATGCACTCTTGAACTTCCTCTGGCTCAAAGGCAAATGCATTTGGCAGAGTATCAGGAACATAGAAATGTGCCATACTGGAGTAGACCTATTGTCCATTCAGTCTGATATCCTTTGCCAACCTTGGCATATATCTGTTGATTTGCGGGTGGCTAAGTTATGGGGCAAAGATCTCCGTGTCAGACACTGTCAAATGACTGTAGGAAGTTTGAACTGATGTGGGATTAATTGCTTTAGCATAAAAATATAATTCACTGACACTTCACTTTCAGGAATCACGATTTCCAATCTAAATAACTGGCAGTAATAAAAATACCACATTTTTTGAGGAGCAGGTGCTGAACACTGCTGTGCAGTGAGGAATGTCCCACATAATGGATAGGCTGGTCAGTTCTAACTGTGTGCGTACATGATGGAGAAGGAAGAGAGACTGTGAGTCTGCAGCAATATGTTATCCAAACCAAACAGGCTTATTCCCCAGAAATAATAACAAAGCCAGCCATACAGAACATTGCTTTGCTGGATTTTCTTGAATCCTCTGTTCATCCTTTGAAACAATATAACCTTTTGAAATTCCTTCTTTTCCAGTAAAATCATTGCTAAACTGGGATGAAATGGACCCTTTCTAACTGCACAACGTTCCCATTTACTGTGTGCATTTCATGAAGGGAATTTGGCTGCTGATGTTTATTTTATATCTCTGCATCTGCTTCTTCTTTCATGTCTGTCTGTGCCTCTGCCTCCCTATCTGTATGGATGGTAGGTAGGAACGACATGACATTATGATGCAATATAGGGATTTTCTCAGAAAGAGTTGGGATGGCAGTGTTACTCAGATGTGGTAACACAAGTGAGTTATGCCGTTATACTACCCCACATGAGCATGCATTCTGTTCATGCCGCTTATGTTACAGGAGAGCTAGCCAGTCCTTCGAGGTGCAGAGGATAGGAGCCCAGTGATCTTAATGTTGTGGGAAAGGAGTGTGGCAGAAAAAGATCCAGCCCTACTTTCCAGAAACACTCACCTCCTCTGGAAGGCAATTCCTGCTGAGTGGTCCCAGAGTTTCCTCCACAAAATTTCCTCCTGCTGGTAGAAAGGGCCTCAAAGCCACCTTGTGCCTCCAAAGACTGTTCCTTCCAATGGGAGATAGGTGCCATCCCCCAGTAGGTCAAGCATGGGTTTGGAGGCTGAAGATAGAGTGGAACAAGAAGAAAAATAGCCAATATTCCCTCAGTTAGTCAATGAATGTGTAAGGCATTTAAGCACCATACACTAAACTTATTATAAACCATTGCAATCAAAATACAGAACTAACCAGACCAAACGTACAGTGCGCCTGTACCAAAGAATCTGGCTCTAGGGCAAGCTCAGTAGTCCGCTGCTCATTTCAAAAGAGGAATCAGTTGACAATAAATACAAAGAGAGAGCACAAAACGGGAGCAGCAATTTCAAAAGGCTAGGAACAAAGGACAAATATATTGAGTCACTTTCGGGGCAATGATTGTGGGAGGAAAAATTCTGCTCTTAGATAAAAATCCAATGTGCCATTATCCAAGGAAGCACTTTTCACCACAGGTAATATTTTACTCTAATTTTCCATAGAACCAATCAATGTTTATATGGTAAATGCAATATATATTCAATGAAAAAGTATCCAGGTACAGATGCATTCCTTTGATTGGCTCTAAAAGCTCATTCAGGCCATTTAATTCACCATAAGGTTGAAGTAGACACAACAAGGCCAAATTCTGCCTTATTATTCTGATATAAATCTGGAGTAACTTTATTAATAATAAGAATCCTTAACTCTTTTTCATCCATAGATTTCAAAGTGCTTAAATATAGGTCATTTAATAGATGGGAAACTGAAGAACTGGAAGGGAAATGACTTGCCCAAGATCACCTAGCAGAGCAGTGGCAGAGTTAGGGTTGTTACCTGTCCATGTTTTCCCAGAGTCTCATCCCATTTCTAAAGTAGCTGCCCAGGGAAATCTGTAAGGATGGTCAATACACACTGCCAACTCTCCAGTTTTATGGATCATCCCAGATGTCCTGGGTATTTTTGTACCTCAGAGGTGGCAACCCTAGGCAGAGTCATGAATTAAACTCATGTCTCCTGAATCCGGAGTCCGGTGCTGTGTCAGTAGAAAACATTGCCTCCCCATTAGTGGAATATACTCCATTTATGCTGGTGCAAAACCCAGGAGTAAATCCATTTCCCATTCCATTGGAGTAAACGCTCCCCAGGCAGCAGGATCAATGAGTGAGGTTCTCTTGCTTGGTTAATGGGGAGCTGTTGCTTATCCTCTGTGTGATGTGGAGCCCTGAATTGTGGGGGGCTGCAACACAGAAACACATAGTGGCAAGATGGAACTGAGCATCACCAAACTGGCTTGGAGGTGGGACTGGAGGACCTGATTCCATGCATATCCTCCTGTCTTCCTCCTGTACAAGAATAGAGCCTCACGCTCCATCCCTTTGTGTGTCTGTCTAACACTGAACCTGATGACTCTGGCTGGGTGCTGGGCCCTGGACTCTGGCTGAAGATAAGAATTTGGGCCTAACTTGGTGAGGTTAAATCAAATAATGAATTTGAAGTTCACACTTGAAAATCTATTTTCTTTGCAATAAAAAGCCTTAATGACAGAAATGAATCCCAGTTCTGCACTTGATTTAATATATTCTAGTTTCTCTTTCTGCCCAGGATGCAGGGGGAACAGAAAGATACCAGCACACATGGTATGGAAGATGAAAGTGATTATAATGCATAATGTAGGAGGAAGAAAATTATGGGGAAATTATCTATAGCAGTTCACTGATAATTATATTGCATAGATTAAAGAGTAACTGAAAGTATATATGTAAATTACTTAAATGTTCTATCAGAATTTTCCACCGTTCTGTAGATTGTAAGAGTTGCCTGAAATTTGTGAATTAAGAACACAGATTAAAATAAAGCCAATTTATTTTATTTTATGTGGTTTGTGATGCATGACAGATGCATAAATGATTGGTTTGTGTTTGTACAATCCTTGCAAAATATGCATGTTATGAGTTATGCATTGATGAAAGGAAATGCAATGTGGAACAGTCTACAGTTTGGAAAGATGAAGATAAAGCCTAATAATTGCATCTGGATTTCACTTTTATTTTCCTGAGTGCCTCATCTATTAAACTTTTTATATCAGTGGAAAGATAATTAGGCCATTCATGTACTTACTAACTGCGGCTGGGAATGTGTGATTTCACAATGTTTTGTATACACGCATATTCATTTTTACTGTGTCTGCTTACACATTGCAGACTTGATAGGTTCCAGCAAAGCTATTTATTTAATCTACAGTTCAAGACAAATATGCAGAAAAACTGAATTTTCCCTTTTATCTGTTTATTTTCCTTTTAAGAGTGATGTTAGTGCAGGTATTTCACAGGAAGTACATGCCACTCATGGAAAATCATTTGGTGAACCTGGAAGAAATGAAAACGAGGAATGAATGTTGTGATTTTTCTTTACAATCTGGACTTCAGAAATGAGGGTTATAGTGGGCAAGAAGGATGTCCAGGTAAAACCCTTTGCACTCTGTAGGTTTGAGTCTGTTATGCCAATGAAAATCAGAAGTAATTCTACTGAAATCAATGAAGTCTCACTGGTATAAAACTGGTGTGAGATCAGAATCAGATCCTAAAAATGTATTCGGCCAACCTAATTAGGAAGTTAATTCTTTCAGTGTTTACCTTGTGCTTCTCCTCCACTTGTTTGTATTATCTCTGTGTTACCTTGTGCTTCTCCTCCACTTGTTTGTATTATCTCTGTGTTATTTTTTAATTGTATGCACAGATTTTATTAGAATATTTGTTTTTTAGCTATGTGCATCTGCAGTGAATAGCAAAACAATGCCCTGATTTCAGATTGGGACCTCCACATGAAAGCTAGTGAGGAAATTTTTGACAAAACCTTTTTGTCAGAAAATGCCAGTTTCTTGAAACCATTTTTTTTTTTTTTTTTGGTAGAAATGAAGCTTTCTCCATTCCACTTTCATCGGGAGGGTTTCTCAGGTCCAGGGTGTTATTTCTGGTTCGCAAGAGAGCAGGAACTTTAACCCAAATCTGCCACATTCCAGACAAGTGGCCTATTGGCTACTGTATGGTGGGTGTGTCTCTTCTCCCCCATCCCCCAAAATCTTTTGTATGGTCTCAGTTATGTTCCACACTGAAATGAACTCAACATGGCAAAAGCTTGAATTTTTTTATAGAATGGAATTCTTGTTTTTTAGCCAGCCCTACTCCAGAGGCTATTGGGGTGATCTAAGGGAGGGTCCAGGCACATTTGCACTGATGCAGATCCAGTCACCCCAGTTGCTTTTACAATTGGCACGGAAGAGCTGTAGCTACTATACCAGCCAAAAAGACTGGTATAGCAGCTGTGGGAGTGGGCTAAATGGCTAAATTTCAACCCCCCAACCTCTCTGAATGCTAACTGCACAGTACCTGAGTCCTGGCACTCAGTCTGTCTGGGAAGAATTTCATCCATTGTGTAGCATCTTCCACTGCAATTAGTCCTCTTGAAATAAATGGGGATTACTTGCATACTAAGATACTACTCAACTAGTGTAAGGGTGCTAGACCTAGGCACTGGAGGAGCATAGCTGCAACATGTTTAACAAGAAATGGGTCCAAATTGGCATCAGGACTGTAACCCTCCACCCCCATATTGTGGGAAGTTTGGATTGAGGCCTGATTACAGAACTAATCTTTTGGGACTCTGGCACATTTCCAGTAACAATTCTCAGGTTACACAATTCTGTGAAACTGCCTTGAGGTTCATCTAGAAGTAGCAAAAGCCATCTAATGAAGGCTTCTACATCTGGCACCAAATTCCAGCCTCAGATGCCTGACATACATCAATGAAATGTGTTCACACATCTAATTAGAGGTGGTTTGTGTGTGTTTCAGGACAGATGCTGCTGTCTTCCTTATCTCATGGAGCAGAATCTGGTGACTCCTCTGCAACAGAGAAAGCATGAATCTACAGTATATCAATGAAAAATGCTTTGAATAGTCTGGCCCAGAACAAGGCCCTGTGCCTTGACCGTGGAAATACCTGTTCACCTAGTCTGGGAATTTGGTATCAGTGTTTGGTATCTGATTTCTGCTACTTTCATTCAGAATGGTTTAGGGATACGGGCTTTCTAAGTGACAAGTTTAAAAGGATGTTTTTGTTAAATATTTTCAATGGTTTGTGTCAACTGTGGGAGATAATACCTTGACTGATTTGATGCAACACTTCATAATACAGTGATGAATAGGTATTGGAAATGTAAAGAGACAAACCCACGCAAAGGTCATTAGACTTAATAAATAATAGTTACATGAGGCTTCAATCAACAAGGACAGAGGGCATGTTTTCTAAAAGGAGACTGACTAAATGCTAAGTGACAGTGAAAGCAGCCTATAGAAGCAGAGAGTAATAGTTTAGCAGCTAGTTTCTATGGTGCTGGGCACAATGTAAGGGTATGTCTTCACTACCCGCCAGATCGACAGGCAGCGATCGATCCAGCGGGGATTGATTTATTACGTCTAGTCTAGTCTAGATGCGATAAATCGACTCCCGAGTGCTCTCCCATCGACTCCTGTACTCCAGTGCCATGAGAGGCACAGGCAGAGTCAGTGGGGGAGCAGCAGCAGTTGACTCACCGTGGTGAAGACACCACGGTATGTCAATCTAAGTACATCGACTTCAGCTATGTTATTCACGTAGCTGAAGTTGTGTAACTTAGATTCCTCCCCGCCCCAGTGTAGACCAGGGCTAAGCTTGAGATGCAGCATAATAAACAGGAGATAGAATAATGTCCTACAAATGATCTGTGATGGACTAATGAAAGGGGAAGAATTGTGTTCCAGACAAGCTTGAGGAGTAATAGTAGAAAAACCAAGGCTAAAAATCCAAGCTAAACCTCTTACCTGTGCGGTCAGCTAAGAATAATCTATCCAGGGAACTGAATCACTGAGGCTCTGTCACTGTTCAAGAAAACACTGTATGTAATAGGCTCAAGAAAGTCTTGCATTTTTACATAGGGCTGGAGTATATGACCCAGAAGAGGAGCTGGGTGGGAAATGTTTTCCCAAAGAGTGTCACTTTTTGAGATTTCAATTTTCCCCCCCTTTTCTGCATCAGTATGAAACTGAGACCTCTCAAAGGTTCATTTCCATGGATTGAATCAGGCTGAGCACAGACTTGAATCTGAGTCTCCTGCATCCCATGAGGAGATACCACCAGCAGCCTATTAGATGATGTGGGGCTCTCCTCAGAAATTCCCATCTGGACCTGAAAAACCTTTGTCAATGAAAGTTTAATTGAAACTCATACATTCCTGGGGAAAAAATGGTGTTGACAAATTGGCCTTTTCTGACAAAAACTAATTTCACCCAAAAGTTCCTGACCAGCTCTACCCTGATGGTGGTGCCTCCCTTCTCTCAAGACATCTGAGAAGTCCATTTCTTCACCAGGCTTCAACTATCATAATGTGTATGCTGTAATTTTGACCTACAAATTATCCAGCCAAATACTGATTAGAGCCTATGAAAACAGCAGGATTTGTGGTGTTGGGAGATGAATGTGAGTTAAAAGCCATAAAACTGCAACTAGTAAAATTTCAGGAGGAAAATGGAAAGCTCACTCCAATAAACACCCAACAAGATGGAGTGATATAATGCTATCCTTCTTTCTACCAACTGTTAAATGTAACACAGAAATGCTTTAAAAACCATAAACTGACAAAAGATTGGCTTAATCTTCTCAGTACAGTTGAGATACTTTTTCAATATGGAGCTCTCAACATATTCATGAGTAAAGAAGTTTTTTTTTTAATGCTAAATACAGATCACCTTTTCTTTGAAAAGCAAGTGCAACCGCTTGGAATAAGAACACATCAGTGCTCCTGCAGTCTGTGAACTGCTGGGGCCATTGATTGTGGTTTCCAGCAAAACCATTTCTAATATTCACGGCTGAGGCTGAGTGTCTTCTCTCTTTCCAGACACAATTCTGTGTTGCTTCTTTTGAGGCAAATGTGCTCTGCAGCTTTCTGAAGCTACATGGAGAAAAATAAGTCATAATTCATAGCAAGAGGAAGGGCATCATGTTCACATCAAGAGAGAAAAGGGAAGAGATCAAAAGGTGGTGCGTACACATCCATCACAGTGCACCAGATAACGCTCCAGTTTGGCAGCTCCACCAGGCTCTGCTCCACTAAATCAACTGCCATAGGGAAAAACACAGTACTATGCGGTTAGGCTTTGAATAAGATCACATTATGTTCAGACTGCTGCAGAAGTTGTCACATATACCCCAAGGGTCAAATTCTTAGCAGATGTAAATTGATGTTGATCTATTTAGTTCACATTTACTTTGGAGCTACACTGATTTACACTAGCTGAGGATTGGGTCCCGAGCCTCTATACTCTATATTCATGGTATCAGACAATGCTTTGCCATTATATTGTTATCTGTAAAATAAAGGGCCATCTGGTAATTAACTAATGCAGAATGAAGCTGCTTATCTCTTTAGAAGCATCTCTCAGAGCTCATTACAACTACACTTCAGCATCTGTGTTGGCCTCCAACTCTTTCTGGATGCAATTTGAGGTATAATTTCCACCTATATATCCTTAAATGGTTTGGAACCTGTGTAACTCAGAGACTATATATATATATATATATATATAATGGTGTTGTACTGTGGTAGCTGATGCAGTTTAGCTAACACTTGCATTGTTTAACTGGGAGTGGGCTGAAGGAAGGACACTTTTAGTGCAGGGTCTTCAGCTCTGGAATTTGTGTTGCTTGTTGTTCTCTCAGAGCCCAAATTTGTTGACTGTAATGTCATGGGCTAAGTTGGTAATAGTGAATCGTGAGAGTCTGAGGGGCTTTGTCCCCTGACCTCAGTTTCTTTTAAGATAACATCTTCTGCTTGTTAGTAATGGTAATTCAGTCTGTAGTGATTATTTAGACAGGTCCCTGGTGCATTTCCTGATTGCTTGTGCATCTTGCTATGTGTCAGTGAATTTAGAAGTAAAGAAGAAATTATCAGTCAACTGTGTAGGAAATCCACCAAGTCTTTCTTTTAATTCCAGAATAAATGGGATGCTTTGAAAGAGAACACTGACAAGTTAGCTTGTATCATGTCATCAGTGTAAAATAATCTAATCCACATTAACTAAAGGTGTGCATTTGCAGTAGATTAGTTAAACTGTATAAAATCCCTGTGAGGAAATAAATTAAGCAAAACCAAATTAAAGGTCACTGTAATTCTGAATGAGGGTGTTCATACAGGGGTTTAATATGGTTTAACTAAGTCACTTCAAATGCACACCGTTAGTTCATTTGGATTAATTTTCCTAGATGTCCCTGTGTAGAAAAGCCCTAACAGAGATAAGTTCTTGTAAAGAAAATATCAGAGGCCATCATCCCATTAGACATCATCTGGCTTCTTCTCCCCAAATTGCCATCAATCACTTCATGAAACAACACATTAAAAGGGGCACAGTAAAGCAGCCATAATCACAAGAACAGCACAAGAAAGCAGCAGCAAAACCTAAGCATAATATGTTCAACAGCAATCTGAACACTTGGTACATTCTGGTGCATCCCAAAATAGCAATCCTCCCTCCCCCCCACACACAGCAAGACATGTAGGTAAGTTGTCAATCAAAACACGTAATAACCGTGAACAAAACCTGATAACATTCTGAACAGCAGATATGGAGCAGCGGGCCCTTGGTAGCTGCACACACCCAACGCTGGTGCACACAGCCTTAAATAGGAAACCAAACACTGAGTTCAGGGAGCAAGAAGGCAGCATACAGTCATTACAATTTCCTTCCCTTTTCTCCAAAAGTTCAGCTGGAAACTCAAGGTGACAGATAATGCCTAAAACCTCTACAGCATCATTTGCAAAACCGTACTCGCCACATTCAATATTACACCAGCTTGTTGTAGTTGGGTTAGCCCCTGGTCCAGAACAGTATTGTCATAGCAGAATGTTATCCAACTAGCAACATGCACCCTGGATATTATTCAGGAAATAAGAGATCACTCTCTGAAATACCTCAGGAGCAAAGACTAAGCCAAAAGAGAGTTGTTGATAGCATTACCTCCCAAGTGGCATGCTGAAAGTCTATAACAGCTGTAAACTTTCAGCCAGAGGTATCTGCTGGATCAGTAGACCAACACAGAGAAAATCCAGGATCCACTTACCCACAAGTCTCCTCTTTGAAGCTTGGCAATTGAAACTGCTCGTGTTTCACATATGTATTAAGTGCCCTAAAATCTCTGCACAGGCAGATAACATCATTTATTTTGTATATGATCACCATGGGTGAGCTCCAATCCATAGGCTAGTGCACCTCCCAAATGATGCCATTAGCTTTCATGAGCTGCAATTCTGCTTTCATCTTGTATCTCGCCCACAAGTGCAGAAGGTACATGACATGACATGCAAAGGGCTTGGCCTCCGAATCTAACTGCAGAGAGTATGCGTATCCCATGACAGAACACCATCACTGATAAATAAATCATGTTTCAGAGTGATAGCCATGTTAGTCTGTTCAGCAAAAACAACAAGGAGTCCTTGTGGCACCTTAGAGACTAACACATTTATTTGGTCATAAGCTTTCCGTGGGCTAGAACCCACTTCAGATGCATGGAGTGGAAAATACAGGAGCAGGTATTCATATATGTGTCCATTAATACCATCATAGGACCTAACCACGTCAGCCATACCATCAGGGGCTCGTTCACCTGCACATCTACCAATGTGATATATGCCATTATGTGCCAGCAATGCCCCTCTGCCATGTACATTGGCCAAACTGGACAGTCTCTACGCAAAAGAATAAATGGACACAAATCTAACATCAGGAGTTATAACATTCAAAAACCAGTAGGAGAACACTTCCATCTCCATGGTCACTCAATAACAGACTTAAAAGTGCCAATTCTTCAACAAAAAAAATTCAAAAACAGACTCCAACATGAAACTGCAGAACTGGAATTAATTTGCAACCTGGACACCATCACATTAGGCTTGAATAAAGACTGGGAGTGGTTGGGTCATTACAAAACCGAAACCTAATTTCCCCCATACTAATTTCCCCCTACTGTTACTCACACCTTCTTGTCAACTGTTTGAAATGGGCCACTCTCATTACCACTACAAAAGTTATTTTCCCTCCTTTAGTATCCTACTGTTAATTGAATTGTCTCATTTGACTGACCTCACACTTGGTAAGGCAACTCCTATCTTTTCATGTATTTATACCTGCTCCTGTATTTTCCATTCCATGCATCTGATGAAGTGGGTTCTAGCCCATGAAAGCTTATGCCCAAATAAATTCGTTAGTCTCTAAGGTGCCACAAGGACTCCTCATTTTTTAAAAAATAAATCATGGTGTCTCTGACTGATATATTGAGTATCCCCTTCTATTCTAGCTGCCATAATCACATCTGAGGTGTCTTGTGTGAGGTCATGCATAATACCAAGCTGTCAACACAGATAGTATAAAAACAATGACACATAATTCACAGCCACACCTTTAACAATATAAAACGTACAGGCAAGGCTATGTCTTTGTAGACAAAGAGCATACAACTTCACCCATTGTCTGCACAGCATACAAATTACAAAATTTTACTATCACTGTGAACATGCAAATGTCCAGATTGTGAACTAACCCAGAGGGAAGAATGTTAACTTCAGTACCCATAACCTTCATGCACTTCAGCAGTGTATCATTAATTTCCATGATACAGGATGTGATGCTGGCAGATTAGATGCCAGCTCTTGTCCAGGCTACAGGCATTAGCTAGGAACTGACAGTCTCATAGCTGGAGACCAGACCAGGTCACCTGTATGTTAGTTTTGCTAAATATTGGTATTAGTTTTTTAAGAACGTATGTAGTGTTTGGACTCTATGAAACGCTTATAAGTTGCTGCATACATTAATCTCACTTGCAACGTCTGTATTCCGTGCTTTAAGAAAATATGTTTTTCTTTATAAATTTGAAAATGTTTGCTCTGAACTTGTGAACTCAGGTATGGGAATCACCCTTTGCCTCCCTGCCAATATCTGCCCATCTGGTAGAACTGTCAAAATCAGATGGGCCATCAAGGGTCATCATAATACAAAGGATTGGTTAATGGCCCTATTGCACCTGGGAAATACTATGTGCAAGGAAGCTCATCTTGTGGGCTTGAAAGCTGCATGAAGAAAATAAAACAAAGCCGTAGGAAATGTTTCCATCTTTTGAGCTGTTTGAATGTTGAAGGGCCAAAGACTCTAAACTGAAGCCAGAGATCCCCAAGGGCTGCCTCTTGGGTCCTCCATGAAAGACATTTTGAATCGACAGATCACTACAACTCTGCCACGCTTAGGATTTAGATGGTAATTCATTTGCGTGTATATGTTTGCTTGCTTTAACCTGTAAATAACTCTTATTCCTTTTTCCTAGTTAATAAACCTTTAAATAATTTATTACAGGATTAGCTACAGGTGTTGTCTTTGGTATAGGACAGGGATTGGTAACCTTTCTCACACGGCCCTCCAGATTAAGCCTCCTGGCAGGCCAGGCCGGTTTGTTTACCTGCCGCATCCACAGGTTCGGCCGATCGCAGCTCCCACTGGCAGCAGTTCGCCGCTCCAGGCCAATGGGGGCTGTGGGAAGCAGCAGCCAGCACATCCCTCAGCCCATGCCACTTCCCGCAGCCCCATTGGCCTGGAGTGGCGAACCGCGGCCAGTGGGAGTTGTGATCGGCCGAATCTCTGGACACGGCAGGTAAACAAACCGGCCCGGCCCGCCAGGGTGGTTACCCTGGCGGGCCATGTGCCAAAGGTCGCCAATCCCTGATATAGGATCTGGGGTACCAATTGATCTGGAATAAGTGACTGGTCTCTTGTGACTGGAAGCAATCTGAATGTGGTATGATTTTTGGTGTAAGTGACCATTTATCATTAACTCCAGTTTGTCTGGGTAGCAATATAGACTGGAAAGTCTAAGGGGACTGTCTGTGACTCCATGGTAGGACTGTTATAGTGATCTAGGAGTTCACATTTGTTCCTGGCTTGGTGAAATCTAATTTATATAACATACCACCAGTTATCGACAGTGTGCCCTGAGGCAGGCATTCACGGTTGTGAGCCACTCCAGACAGCATGACAATTGGCATAGTCTTGGCAAGATTGACATACCACAGGTCAATTGGGTTTATAGATTATAATCCCGTACTGTTAAAAAAGTTTAAATTTGATATTGAGAGCTTTTAACTGTTAACAAGTAGTCAGAATCAGTGAATCACAGTCATATGAGGGTCTTGGAACAAAGAACATCAAGCATTTGTGCTGGGAAAGGGGATTATCTTTTAAGAGAAACGCCTCAGATGAGGAATTGAGAGCATTGCTCATAGACTTTGACCAAGGAGCAGGGTCTAAGCACTCCTAAAACTCAGATGCCACAGCGATCACTGCAGTAGAACTGGTTTGGCTGAAACTCCTGGAAGCCCCAAAAGCATGTGAGTACCACATACTGATGGTAGAACTCCTGATCAAGGAGAAGAAAGAAGCTGAGGAGAGAGTGCAAACCCACCACTGAAATTGAGGAGCAAGCTCACCAAAGGTGCATCAAACAACTAGAAGTTGAGAAAAAAGCAGATGAGAAACAGATGGAAGCTCACTCACCACAGTTGAAAGACCTAAAGCAGCAGCCTCAGACTGTGATTACATTCCCTTTCATCAGCAAAGAATGGGAGGAACCCTGCCAAGTCTCTCAAGACATTGACTGCATTAAATAGTTCCTGTGCGCCTCTGAGAGACCATGTTGGATCCATAAGATTCCAGAGGGCAAATGGATGTCTATCCTCTTGGCCTGGTTGATTCAGAAAGCCAGACAAATTGTTAATGATATGGAGGAGGGTGAGGCTATGGTGTATTAGAGATTTTTTTTAAAGTATTGAAAAGGTTTAAGATCACCCCTGATTCCTATCAATTGAGGTATAGAAATCTTAAAATGTTTGCCAATGTCAGTCATGTGGAATATGTGTATAAGATGTGTAATTATATGAAAAATGGATAATAGGGGCAGGAGTTGAAGATAGTTATGACAAACTGATTTGATGGTACAAAAGCAATTATTGTGGACAGCCACTGATGAGGTAAAAGTCTCCATCTGTGACAAAAACAAAAACAAACCCAAAACCTTACACAGTTTTGAAGGCAGCAGAAAATGCTGATGAATATATTGACTGAAAGGCTCATGCTGGACACAAACCCCAGAGAAGGGAAATCCTCCTGTTCTCCAGGTTAAGAGGGCTGAGGAGTCTAGGAATAAATCTAATCCCAACTTTGTTTGAAAAAAAACCCTCAAGGGAGCCCAAATTTTAAAACCTCTTACTCTAAAGAAGGCAGAGAGTTTGCCATCAGTGTGGGTCTTTTGGCATATAAAACCAAATTGCTCAAAACTTAAGGTCATCCTACAGTCTACACCCACAACCTCTACTGTGAGTGCCGGTGCTACCACCTCGATCCCAGAGGAGAATGGCCTCATAAACTATATTAGGACAGAGTCTTGGGAAGGTAGGGCATAGTTTATTAAGAGTGCTAGAGTGAATGGCATAGAATGTACAGGGTGGAGAGATACAGCATCACAAGTCACTTTGGTTAAGGAAAGTTTGGTAAGGGAAGAGGACCGGCTTCCTGGCAAAAATCTAAATATTTTAGCTTTGGCTGAAATTTCTGTGACTGTGCCCTGGCTAAAGTCCACCCTGAATGGGAGGATTTTGGGGATTATTGTAGGCATCAGAAATTTGCTGCCAGCTGATATTTGACTAGGTAATAACATTTTAGCCATGTCTAAGCATATTAATGATATAACCCTATCCGAGAGAAAGCATGGCTCACCTGCTTTGTCTCTGGTCAGCAGTGAAAGCTATGAAGGGGAGGGAAATACCCTCAGTAAAAGCTTACCTTCTGAGGAGGAATTCGAAAATTCTTCTGTTGTGCCAGAGTCTGCCTTGGGCTTAAGAGAAACTCAAAATGAGCTTGTGGCTGCCCAACAATCTGACCAACACAGTGTTGCAGCTCAGAATGATGCCCCAGCTGGGCAAGGAAAAGTTAGAATTTTTGTAGAAGAAGGTTTGTTATATGGGAAGGCTCCTACAGAGAAAAAAAGGTGTCCTGGTGAGATGTGAAAGCAGGTAGTTGTGCCTGAGAAATACAGGAGAGAATTGCTCTAAGTAGCTCATGATTGTCTATTTGCAGGATATTTAGGAGTGGAAAAAACCTGTGACAGACTGAAACAGAATTTCTATGGCCTCACATGTTTGAGACAGCAGAAGATCACTGTAAGAGTTGTCATTTTTGTTAAAAGCATAAGGGGACCCTGCAAAGCACTATTGCAGCCTTTGCCCATTATTAAAGAGGTGTTTGCTAGAGTGCATGTAGATACTGTGGGACCTCTCACTAAGTTTTCCAGGAATGGAAAGAGACACTACTTGTGGTAGATTCTGCCACCAGGTATCCTGAAGCCACAGCCTTATCTAATATTGAAACTGAAACAGTGGCTACAGCTTTATTCACCATTTTTAGCAGAGTAGGTTTTCCCAGAGAAATCTTGACAGACCGTGGTGCAAATTTTATGTCTGTAATCTTTAAAAAGTTATGGGAATTATGTGGAGTAAAGCATATAAAGGCTTCTCCCTATCACCCAGAAAATAATGGGCTTGTGGAAATGGAACTTTAAAAGCTATGCTAAGAATGTATGTATCCAGACACGAGAATGACTGGAACGTGTTACTTCATTATTTGCTATATGAGTACAGAAGTGTTCCCCAAGAATCTACTGGCTTTGTCCCCTTTGATCTCCTGTATGAGAAGCAGGTTAGGGAACCCCTAGATTTGAAGCGAGGCTCTTGGGAAGGCAGTACTGAGGAAACAGCACAACCAGTAGGGGAGTATGTCACTCGTTTTAAGAAGAATTTATAGGTTATGATGAATTGAGTGCAGCAGAACCTTGAAAAAAGTCAGGAAACTCAGAAAATTTGGTATAATCGGCATGCCAAAGAAAGAGCTTTGATATTGGTGATTTGGCGCTAGTGCTGGTCCCTGTGAGGGGAAAAACAAAATGCAGGATTATTGGGAAGGACCTTTTGAGGTGATTGAAAGAGTGAATAAAGTCACATATGAAGTAAGGTTTCAGAGAAGCAGCCGTGTTAGTCTGTATTTGCAAAAAGAAAAGGAGTACTTGTGGCACCTTAGAGACTAACGAATTTATTTGAGCATAAATTTTCATGAGCTGCAGCTCACTTCACGAAAACTTATGCTCAAATAAATTTGTTAGTCTCTAAGGTGCCACAAGTACTCCTTTTCTTTATATGATGTAAGGAAGCCCAACAGCAGAGGATCTGTGTAAACTGTGCATATGAATAGATTAAAAGCTTACCATGAAAGGGAGATGGCAGTAAATATGATTTGTTGTGTTGATAAGGAAATGTTTTCCATCCCTTTGCTTGATTTGGTCACTGAGAGCAGGGAATTTGGGGAGGGTTTAAATCCAACCCCAAATCAGGAAATGCTGGCCCTTTTAAAGCACCACAAACAGGTATTTCCCAATCAGCCAAGTTTAATGGACAAGGCTGTACACTCCATTGAAACTTCAGGGACCTGCCCTGCTCCTAGCAGAGCATACTGGAGTGAAGGGGAAATGCAGAAACAAATCCAGGAGGAGGTGGAGAGCATGCTTGAAATAAGGGCAATTTCCTATTGTGATGGTACCTAAAAAAGACATAACCAGTAGATTTTGTGTGGATTACAGAAAACTAAATGTTATCACCCAGCTTGATGCATACCCCCACCCTGAATAGAGGACTTACTAGATCTGTTGGCGGGTGTGTGTGTGGGGGGGGGGGGGTGATTGCAAAATTCATAAACACTGGATTGGACTCTTGGGTACTGGCAAATTCCCTTAGATGCTGATGCCCAGGAAAAAAATCACTTTTTATACTGGAATCTGGATTATATGAGTTTAAGGTTATGCCTTTTGGATTAATACATTTGAGGCTTGTCAGTGAGGTGCTGCAGAGGTTACAAACATTTGCCAGAGACTATCTAGATCAGTTTGCTCTATTCAGTAGCTCCTGGCAAGACCACTTAAAACATGTGGGAATTGCGTTACAAAGGCTGAGAGAAGCCAATCTCATTGCCAAGATCTCCAGATACAAGATGGGGGCTGCAAAGGTAACTTACCAAGAACGCACCACCAATTTAGGGTGTCTACCCTATTTTTGATAGTCTAACCTGAAGTAGGCATTCATGGTCATAAGCCACTCTAGAAAGTGTGACACAGGATACCAGTTCCAGCACTTTGCCACAGGAGATCCGAGTCCTGGATAAAATGGTCCCAGGTGACTCCACGTTCACAGCGTGCACTTCAGGCTTCCTGTCTCTGTGAACCAGTGTACTGCGGCAAACCACCTTAGTGTCCTTCCTTCCCAAAAGCCCAGCACAAAGCAGTTCTAGCTGAGCAGGCAGGGAAATCGGCCAAGTGGCCTGCACTACCACAGCAGAAACAGTGAGGCACTGACAACTGTCACTGCCAAGGCCATGGAGAGGAAGTAGGTAACAGCATATGAGCCTGGGAAATGAAAATAGGAGGAAAAACTGATGGTTTAAGCATAGACACCAAGGTAGCAGCAGACTGAGACACAGAACCCCTCTCAGCCCTAGCCCCCTGCTCAAATGCCTCACTGTGAGCAACTGCAGCATCAAAAATAAGCATTCTAGCATCTTCTGCTGGTAACTATTCACCCTGGTGGTCATTGGCTATACCAATCACAAAAATAACCCTGAGCATGATCATAATGTTCCCCAAACTCATAGTTCTGGGCCAGTCAACACATATAAATTCATGTGTTCTTTTGTTGGGCTGCTGGTGAGCTTAAAAAGAAAAAAAAAAAAACCCAGCCTATAGTCCTTCTTAACAGAACAGAATCTCTGGTCAGGAAATACTGACTGAGGCACGGCACAACTACATCAAAAGAGGACTTGGGCTCCAGGAGTCCATCATAAATATCAATGTCATTATGGCTTACGCTAAGGTAACCTGGCAGTATCAGAGAGTTTCAGGACCTGCACATAGTTCTAAAAATTCTATTGCCAGTTAACAACTGAAGAATGTACAGGCAGCATGGGTTACAAATCAGAAGCACTTATCACCATCAAGTTATATTCCGATGTATCCCAGAATAGAAATCCAAAATCACACACAGAAAAATGAAAAAGAAAAAAGAAAAGGAGTACTTGTGGCACCTTAGAGACTAACCAGTTTATTTGAGCATGAGCTTTCGTGAGCTACAGCTCACTTCATCGGATGCATAGCAGAAAAATGAAGCAAGACATGCAGGTAGCTTTTCAGTCAAAACATGCAATAACCACGTGTACCGGTTAGGTCAGCAACAGTCTGAACAAAACCCACTAATAGTCTGAACAGCAGGCATTTAGCAGAGTGCCCGAGTAGCTGCGGTCACTCAATGCTCTGCACATGCACATAGTCTTAAACAGGAACTGGAACACTGAGGCCAGGTCTGCCCTAAATATTTATAACTACATCACTTAGGGGTGTGAAAAATCCAGACAGTTATCCTGACCTAACGCCTGTTTTAGACAGCTTTATGTCAACAGGAGAACTTCTCCCGTTTTCATAGCTGCTGCCTCCTGGGGAGGTGAATTAACTACACTGATGAAAGACGCTCTCTCACCGATGTAGTAGCATCTTCACTAAAGCACTACAGAAGCACAGCTACATCGGTGTAACTGTGCCATTGTAGTGCTGTACATGAAGACAAGCCCTGGGTTCAGAGAGCAGGAACCAGGAAAAAGAACAGGAAGTAGGAAGGCAACATACACACCAAATATCACAACACTGTAGTGATTGTTTGAGTGGGCTAGACATTTATCATCACCTCTAGTTTAGATACAATTATCTGGGCAATCTGCTTTTGGTGAAAATCTATTTCCATAATGAAAAATTTCATTCCAGATGCGTAGGGAAGACCCTTTACTGTTTTGGGAAATCATTTGGTCATATTCAGACATTAAAGTTTGGATCCTGAATATCCAATCTACATGTTTCGGGGTTCCAAATGTGGTGAGTTACTTATTTACTGATTATTCTTGCAGAACCAGGGCCTGGCAGACTTTTATAATTTTCTAATGTCCAATGATTGCTGGCATTTGGCTACTTCCATTCAAATTAGTTTCTAAGTATTTCCAGGGGAATTAGGCTTATTTTAAATTCAACATCCATAAACAACATGGCAAGACAGGAAAAATAGTCTGCAAACCCAATTGATCAAGGAGATCAAAGAAATTGCAAATGAATCCAAATAAAGCCTTTGTTAACAAAATCTTCAGCAAAGTGATTAAGAAAAAGGAAGGAAATAAGAATGCCCGAAGCTTCAGTTCTAACTAGGTGGCCCTGTATGCTAGACTGGCTGTGTTTTATTTATTTTTTTCCTTCCAATGTTTGGAATCATCAAGCAGATATTTGTTTTTTTTAATTGGCATGTGTCTATATCTATCTATTTATTGTCTTTTAGGTTGGAGGAATTTAGCTCCAAAGATTTGTCTTTTGACAACTGAAACTGACCTCTGGTAGACCACCCACAGCTAGTTAAAATACTGGCACTGAATGCCAAACAGAATGTAATGAATTAATGAGGCTGTCTTTTTTATTATAGTGAATGGGTTCCAAACTAAAGTTTATGTTGAATATGGGAGAGAGGGGGCAAGGAGGCAGGAAAAATATATCTTGGTCATTTTGAGTCTTATGGGCACCCTTGCAAATGTATCTCAGGTGACAAGTAATTTGTGTGGTAGTGTGTGCAACTGTCTCACACATAATTGTAGGCAAGTCTAATAAATACATCACTGTGGTATCTAGATAGCCACCTATTTAGATTGTAAGCTCTTTTGGGCAGGGACTGTCTTTTTTATACAGTGCCTAGCAGAATCGGCTCCAAGGTGCTCTGACAAATACAAATTAATAATAATAATCATTAATTAATTCACAATTAGTATAAGAGTTGGGTATAGTTGGTAGAATAGTATTCTGCAAATGCCAAAGCTGACAGATCTGAGGGGCAGATGTGCATGTGGGTATATGGATCAGTTGTGAAGCATTCCCAGAGTTTTTGAACAGCAAACAATAAATAGCGCATAACATAATAACATGTTTCCAGTACTAATCTGCGACACTTTCAGGATTCATGAACATGTAATGTGCCTATAGAAGGAGAAAGTACTCTACTGCACCTCTTCAGAAGGTATAGCTTAATTCCCACTACAAACTCAGATAGCTATGGTGCCCAATGCATAGTGATGTTCCTCACTTGGGGATTGATTGGTAATGTAGTGTAGCCTGGTGGTCAGGGCTTAGGCCCATGACTTGCAGAGGGATTATTGGTAGGGGAACATGGGCCCTCTCACTCCATGAGGCTCTGACCCAGGGTCCTTTGAGGGCTATCCGTGATCTGAACAGCCAAGGGCTGCTTAAGGCTGCCCTCCCTGGGCCACTTCCTATCACCGCCCTGCAATTGTCCCAAGTCACCATCTGGGATTAGATGACATGAAGGGTGTCTGCACACCACAAGTCACCTTCTGGAGGCTGCATGTAGCAGGTAGCTCTCTTTCTTTCATGGGCAGCAACTGCCTCCTTCTGCAGTATGGCTTGCCCTCCTGGGCCAGCTCAGTCCTAGGACTTTCCCCTGATGGGGTAGTCCAAACAAAGTAAAGGAGAACTAACGGAACTTGGAGTCCATATGAGAGGGAGAGGGGAATGCTTCCCTCTCAGGCAGTCTCTGTAGCAGGTTCTCCCTTCCTTCAGGCAAGGACCTTTGGGCAGTTGTCATAGGGAGAGATTCTACCTTTCCTTCAGCTCTCCTCAGCTGCAGGTTGCAAGTCTTCTCTCTTCCCTGGTCTGTCACCAAATGAGCTGCTCCCCTGCCAGTTAGAGGATTTCCTACAGGTGGGGTGTGGCAGGGCTGGCTGAGCCCAGAGCAATTCCTTAATCCCTGGTTGCCCAGTGTGGGGTTTGTATACCCCATCAGAGATGGTCTCTCATCAACATTCTTCACAAGTCAAAGAATCATGAGACCCCTCCAGAGTTTCTTCCTATCATTTCCATATCCACTGTGTCTCACTCCTCTGCTGATAGTTGTCCAGTCATTTTGTCAGACAAGAACCTGCAGATTTATCAGTGGCCACTCAATAGTGGGACCTGCTCAGCTAGTCACGACTTCTGATGCTAGTCTACAGGAGCTTATTCAGAGGATAAGATGATCTTGGTGACCTTGGCAACCTTAAATAAAACTCAGCAGCAATTGACTGGTATTAAGAGCAATCGACTGCACCCTTCAAACTGTATTACCTTCTCTCCCTTTCAGGGGGATTCTCTGAATGACTGGCAATACTTGAACCTTGGCATATGTTAGCAAGCAGAGACAGTCCAAATCATCTTCCCTGAAGAAGGAAGCATCTCTTCTGATATCTTGGGCAGAAAGGAATATTTTAATCTACGAATCCTGCACATAAGAAGAAAATTAAACTCCATAGCAGACTGCCTGAGCTGGTTTCTGATAGATCAAGCAAAGCAGTCTCTATTTCCAGGGGTCTGTCTTCATCTGACCAAGTCCCTAAGGATGTCATCACTGGTTGCCCAGTGTGGGGTTTGTATACCCCATCACAAGGTGACAGAGAAATGGCACCATCTCCTACCTGTTCCTAGTGACTAGAGCACTGGGCTGGGATTCAAGAGATCTGGCTTCTGTTCCCATCTTGGCTACTGGTTTGTTGGGTGACATCTGGTAAATCATTTCATTTTCCTGTGCCTCAATTACTCCATCTGTAAAAGAGGGATAATGAGCCTACCTCTTTTGTAAAGTGCTTTATAAGAACTATGTGTTGTTATTAGTCCCTTTGGGGTGTTTTAAGATGATAGGGTGCACAGAGGGAGCCACCACTGAATTCCAGAACTGTGCTCCCCCTACTAGTTTCCAGCTGCTTCACAGGGGCCCAAGAGCCTGACTCCTTGTACCTGCCCTCTTCTTTCTATGTGAACCTGCAGAGAAGCCAACCCTACGTGCTGTAAAATAGAATAAATCAAAGCTCTGGATAACTTGTGACTACTTCAGCTCCTTTCATGTAATTTCTGGCACCCGCTTTCCCTATTTATACCATTTCACGAATGTTCATCTTATCAACATACCTCATATACAGTGTGTTGTATCACAGAAAAAGAGATGGTAGACTTTGCCACCTCTCCACTCACTATATCATTTAATTCAGCCTATATTATTTTTGAAGGGGACACTGCTCCCATACTATGGAGATCGTAGCCAGAGAAGAAAATCATTTAGGCTTTGGGACTGAGGTTTGGTTTAGAAAAAAGACCCGTTAGTGAGACAGGTAGCATGAAGGCCATTTGGGCTGGGACTCGGGAGACCTATTCCTGATCTATTCCTGGCTCCTGCCACTGATCTGCTGTGTAAGTCACTTTACATCTCTATTTCCCTTCCCACGCATTTTTCTCTTTTGTCTAGTTAGACTGTAAGCTCTTTGAGAGACATCTAGCAAGACAGAATACGTTCAGCACATTGCACAATGGAACCGTGATCTCAATGGAGACCTAAAGTTGTTACCATAATATAATTAATAGGAATATGTAAACATATTTTACAGGTGAGCCCAACATTTATGAAAGTCTTGGGGGACATCTAAAACCTTGAAAAAATTGAGGGTTTGGATAATCAGAAGCTTTAATCTTTCAGAGTTGCAAAGATCCAAAGAGCTGAAACTAAGCTGTGGTGGAACTTGGATCTCCACAATCCCAGAGCTTCTTAGCTTTAGTCCAATGGAGTGTATAAATTCCATTTCTACAGAGTTTAGATGCTGCATAGAAATAGAATTTCAGGCCGTGTAGTCTTTGAGGGCATAATTTATATTTATTTAGCTGGAGTTTGGGGGAAAAAAGGATTGCATTGTATATTATTCTAATCACAGCAGTGTCTTTTTAAGCATAATTTTTGCCTCGAGCCCATAGGGGTTCTAGTAATTTCTTATATATAGATATATAACAGTGGATTTATTGTGATTTATCTTACTGCAGACTCAGAAACACGATCAGTTATATTTACCAAAACTAAAATAGCCAATGGATGCAATGTGTTATCTACTGATGATGGCAATGTTATTGCTAGAGAGCACGACTTGCATAGAAAAAGCCATTGTGTATTTGTTTCCAGCTCCTAAGCTTTCAACAAAGAATTTTAGTCACATATACAAGTGATAAAAGGCTTTCATAGTTCAACAAACAACAGGCTACAAGCTTGCAAAATGTGTGAGGGATTTTTTAAATATATAAATATCAGGAATTTCATATTTTCTGTATGCAATGAATGGAATGAAGGAAATCTACACATGATGGAACAAATTCTTCTTGCAGCTATTCCCATACAATGCTGCTGATGCTGAGTGGGGCTAAGCAGAATATACCCCAGTGATTGTAAGCTTTATAATTACCGTTGCTGAAAGATATTTGTGCAGATCTGGGCTTCCAGGAATCAAAGCATTGTGAACAATAGGCTGTCCTTCTGTTGGGGACTCCGTGGAAGTTAGCAAGCGCTCATCAGTATATCACTTGTGATTATTGCACCCTTACCATATACCAGATATAGATTGAAAGACTTATTTTCAGGTGTGTATTTTTTCCCCGTCTACACAGGGTTTTTTATTTACCCTGTGAACTGAGATTCTGAATAATATTTGATGGATAATTTATTTCACAAATTTAACAATAGCTTTGCACATACTATTCATAGAATAGTTCCTCCCTCAACCAACCCCTCAATTCATCCAAGTTTTATACGCTAGGTAAACTGCGTTTGCATTAATATGTACAAATTTCATGGTTTAAAAAAACCAGAAACAATCCACGAATCTGTGAATGATTGTTTCCCATTATTTTCCCATCTCTACTTATAAGGGCCTTTTAGTGTGGAGGGCTAATTGGCTTCCCACAGATATGATCCTGAGGGTTCAATATGGAGATTCCCCCTCTACAGAATTTTCAGCCGCACTTCTCCGTCACTGGCAGCTTGTTTGGAATGCAGCATCATGTCCACTTGCAGCCTTTAGCAGAGGCAGTAGGAGGCATCCTTTAGTCTTCTTCAGTCTTGAGAGACCATGCGTATGTGCCCCCGAGAGGTAAAGGATTCACTCCGTTGGTTTTATGGCAGCCGCGAATATGGCTGAAGAGACCCTCTTGAGAGAGACAATCTCTGCTGCATCGGTCACATTTAAAGGTGATGTTTCGACCCTTTGGGCTCTGCCTTCTGTGAGCTCTTTTCTCCTCTGCTAAGCTGGACTGCTTCCTCTCGTAACTCAGGAGACCTTTGTTAAGCTCTTGTTTCCAAAGGCAGCAGTCTTGAGTGCGATCTTCCCATTTGTCCACATCCATGTCCATTTCTTTAAGGTCTCACTTGCATACATCCTTGAAACGCATTTGGCAATTCAGATGCCAATTTGCCATAGAGGATGTCCTTAGGGATGCACCCATCATCCATTTGGAACACATGCCCAAGCCAGCGGACGCATCTCTGTTTGAGGAGTATTTGCATGCTGGGTATGCTGGCCCGTTTGAGCACCTCACTGTTGGTGACTCTGTCCCTCCAGGAGAGGCCAAAGATTTGACAAAGGCAACACATATGAAAGCTGTTGAGCCTCTTTTCCTGATGAGAGTATAAGATCCATGCCTCACTCCAATACAAAAGTGTGCTGATAGCAGATGCACGATACACACAGATCTTTTGTGTTCTGTCAGTTTGTTGTTTTGCCATACCCTCTTGTTCAGTCTAGACATTGTTGTGGTGGCCTTGCTTTGGGCATGGCCTCCTCCTTGATCTTCACCCTAATAGGTATCTGTGTTTGGTCACCTCCCGCTGTTTTTGAATCCTGCTAAGGATACCTGTTGGCCCTATAATTTATTACATTCCTCTTTTTTCTCCTCCTTTTCAATTTCCCTCCCTCCATCCCGTTTAACTTCTTTTTAACCCTTTGATGGGTTTTATTTGCTCGGAGCCAGATGGGAGTGATTAACACCCTGCCCCATTGTCAGGTGGTGTGGAAGGGAAGAGTGCATGTTCAGCTATCCGACTGGACAATGCATTTGGTGCCCTTGGCATGCACGGAGCTCTCTATAGGCCAGTGTGGAGTGGGGAAGGGGCAATATTCCTGTACTCATGTTGACTCTCTCTGCTAGACACTCCCCAAATAGAGTCCAGCACCTGCAGTTGCAACAGGCCATTGTAGAGTGGGTGTGAGGCGAGCAAGGATCCTCCATTCTCTTCTCTGCATATCCGTACAGGGCAAAATCTAATGCTAACATCTTTAAGGGTGATCTTTTATGTAAATCTAGTATAATGTCTTTATTTAAATTTATGCATTATGATGTACAACACTCTGGGCAATTTCCAAACAAGACTATTAATTAACTTTTAACTACTATTGATTTTAGTCTTTAGTTCTTTTTAGTGCTCAGCTGGCTTTAATTTACCACTAACTCCAGGACAGTCCTATTTTAGAATCCTGGATCAATTTATAGCAAAGCGTCATCTGCTACGTGAAGAACAGGTGCTCAGCTCTTAGAGAGCTATTACTTATATAGCTTGGCAGCAGCTACTGAACCAAAGTTAATCTATTTCATCAGAATGTTCAACCTGCAAACACCAAGTAAACCTTTAAAAAATTATTGATCGGCTGTTGTACATGGGATTGGATAACCTTGCATAAGTGACTGATGTTTTACTTGTTATCTTACAAGTCTAGATATGCGACTACTGCTGTTGCACAATGGGGGACTGATTTCTGCAGGTGTTGTGTTCCCATAACTTCAATGGGAAGTTTGAGTGCTCAACATCTTTGAAAAATCAGACTGCAATTCAGGATATTTTACAAGGCAAGATAATCTCCCATGGAAAAAGCCAGCCACTGAGAGAATATTCAGACCCATCAGAGCCTTTAAAACTACACTGGTGATAGTCTGAACAAATATAGATAGTGGAATCGTAACTTCTTTGAAGACATAATATGGTGTGGGTAATATTTTCAAAATCACCTAAGTGAAAGTCAATGAGCGCCTAAATGCTTACGTCATTTTTAAAAATGTTATCCTATATATATATATATATATATATATATTTATATACTTGCTCTATCTTCTCCAATCCAATTAAAAATAATTGCTTTTTAACAGTGCTTCTAGATCTCTCATTTCTTTGAATCCAAATATATATATCTAAAATTATACTCTGTGGGTCAGATTCTGTTCTCCCTAACACTGGTTTAAATCCAGAATAGCCTAATTGACTTCACTGAAGATATTCTGGATTTACAGCAGTGTAACTAAGACAAGAATATGGTTTTACATATATAAACTATTCTCTTGTATTGTTCCTTTTCTTATATAGGTCGTCATAATGATGATCCGTTTTTATTAAATTCAGATATCTACCCAGACTCTTGGCTCTCTGAAAGATCTGTCCAAACTTGGACCATTCATGAAACCTTCCAACAAGGAATTTGCTGGGCATTCAGAACACACTTCCACTCTCTTGACTCCTCTTCTCTTGGCAAACAATAAGATTTCTATAGTACTCACTCTTATTTCGTCTTGCCTTCTTTGAATGAGTCAATCTGCTTTTGCCTTGAAGTTGTTAAAGGACTAATCAAGAAAGTTTTTACTGGTAAGTGATTATTATAAAACAAGGTGGTTTAGGGTGATGGGCTGTCTCGGGGGAATGGAAAAGAGATACAAGTACACAACCCTTCATCTCTACCTCACTAGTTTGAATCTATTTCACATTGGAATGACTGAAAGTCCCTACCATCTACTGGCTTTTCAGTGGTCTCAATCCAGCTCATAGGGTTTTTTCCACATTAAAACAGACAAACAAAACACATTAGCAGATGGTGATATTTGTCAACCATGTTAGTCTCAGCGAACACACCAAGAATTGAATGAGTCATGAAGACTGAATAACCCTCATCCCTATAGGTGATAGCTCTAGGACTATACGAAGGCAGGGCAGCTTGTGCTGCTGCTGCTATCAGTATTATCCTGTTTACTGGACCAATTGAGGGCTTCAGTCTCCAGTTTGGCACCTTCACCACCGATATAGAATCATAGAATTAAAGGACTGGAAGGGACATTGAGAGGTCATCTTGTCCAGTCCTCTGCACTCATGGCAGAACTAAATATTATCTAGACCATTCCTGACAGGTGTTTGTCTAACCTGCACTTACAAATCTCCAATGATTGAGATTCCACAACCTTCTTAGTCAATTTATTCCAGTTCTTTATATATTCCCTTTATTTTTATTTTAGATATCCTAAGTAAACAGAACTTAGGATAGGGAGGGAGAGAACCAAGTTTTAGGCACTGAGATTTGAATGGAAATTTCTGGAGAAATGTTCAGTCCCCATAAGCATGGCATTTTTTAGTATTTTGTGATTTTATTGTAGTTTTCATACTGTTAGAAAACAGCAAGTGTAGGCAGGCACTGTGCACATTTCTCTACATGGCTCCATAAATGCTGTAACCCTACTTTTAAACTTTCTTTAATGAAACTGGATGAAATATATGGTAGTTTTGTGAGCATCTGGGATTTAATTGAAGCCATCTGATTCTGTTCACTGTGACCTGAGCTGGTTGCATCCCATTCTCATAGAAGTGAAAGTCCTTATGCCATATAGTTCACATCCACCGCTATGATTTATAGTCTATTAGTAGTCACAACCATCCAGACAGATTGACATTCTTCACTCACTAAATTATAGAAGAACTCATCCTCATTTTGCATTTTGTCTTAATTCTTTTCTTTCAGTTAGGGCATGAACCTTAACTGGAAAGGTCTTTTGCTTCATTTTCTAGTCTGTTTCCTAACCCATTACTGCTGGATCTTCCAGGACAGAGCCATATTTTTTACTATCACATCCTGTATCAATGACAGTAAAATATTCATGTTGCAATTAGCATTGGGTCAAAGAACGTGCTTGCATAGCACACTGGTAGTGGTTATTTTGCCAGCTGTCCTCCTGACAATTAATATAAATTCATAGACCAAGTTTTGATCTGGTGCATTTGAAGGACACAGAATCTCAATCACACAACTTGCTGTTACATTCATTGCACTTTCTTATTTGATGGATATATGTGGATTATTAGCCCGTCATGAGTAGAAGCGATGAACATTGTAGAAGGCATCTACCGTAGAACATCATCAATTTGCACATAACTAATCTACGCACTTTATAACTTGCACACATGAAAATGGTCTCATCGCAGTTCTCAAGAAACATTTAATATCAGGCTCATTTTGGTAAGATTTTATTATTTTTGCATAATAAACTACAAAACTTTTCCTATGGCCTTGAGAAGTATTATCAGTAGTGAAAACTAAATTATAATTGGCATTACTAGTAGGGTTTTGCTTTTAAATTATTATTCCTGGGTTGGTTCACTTACTTGCTAATACACAATATTCACTCATTCCTAAAGTTTCTGTGTCATTAGTGAGAATCATTAAGGCTTTCCTGTAAATTGATCAAAAGAATTAAAGACTGCTATGTGTGCCTTCCTCTTTCAGACAAATATACCCAGCTATTTTAAAGAACTTGTATGGTACCTTTAACAATGGATATCCAGGAATTTATGCACACTATTACATGTAACAAGTTAATAGGGTTACTGTTGAATACGGGTATGAAAAATGGTCAAAATTAAATGAGGACAGTTGTGACCTTCCATTTAGAATTTGATGCAAATGAATTTTAAGGGTTCACAAAGTGTGAATCATTCTTCCATGACTTCTGGCACTGAATATAATGGGGCTGATGGTGGTGGAACCCATTCTTGCAAAATTTCCATCTGAAGTGACATATTTGATTATGTTTAAATAAACTGATTCAGAAAGCTTCAAATAAGCACCCAGCCATTGGAATTTTACCTCAACCTAATTTAGATCCTGATACTGAAAAGTGTTTAGCACTTCTTTGTTGTTGCTCAGTGCCATCAACTTCCATTGTCATCAGTGGGAGCTGAGGTTGCTCAGCTCAGTAACTATATCTCTCAAATTTTACTGGATACCTAATTGCTAGTTTCCAGATGACCAATCTGTAATTCAGCCATAACAGCAATCACTTTAATTTGGTCCAATCTCTAATTCTAGCATGTCATCAGGCAACGACAAGAACAGAGAAATTGATTTCACCTGACAGATCATAGCTATGTAGGACAGGAAGGGACCTTGATAGGTTATCTAGTTCAGTCCTCTGCACTGAGGCAGGACTAAGTATTATTTAGACCACCCCAACAGGTGTTTGTCTAACCTATTCTTAAATATCTCCAATGATGGAGATTCCACAACCTCACTAGATAATTTGTTCCAGTGCTTAACTACACTTACAGTTAGGAAGTATTTCCTAATGCCTATGGCTATGTCTACACTACTGCCTATGTTGGCAAAACTTATGTCACTCGGGGTGTGAATATTCCACCCCCTGAGTGACATAAGTTACACCCAATATAAACGCTAATGTGCACAATGCTATGTCGGGAGGTGAGCTTATCCTGCTGACATAGCTTATGCCTCTGGCAGGGGTTGTTTTTTTTTTCTATAGCAACAGGAAAGCTCTCATCTGGTGGCATAGAGCATCTTCACCACACTCACTGTAGAGCTTTGCTGCAGCACTGTAAGTGTAGAAATGCCCTAACCTAAATCTTCCTTGCTGCAATTTAAGCCCATTGCTTCTTGTCTTGTCATCCGGGGTTAAGGAGAAGAATTTATCACCCTCCTCTTTATAACAACTTTTTACATACTTGAAGATTGTTATTATGTCCCCCCCTCCCCAGTCTTCTTCTCCAGACTAAACATGTTTTTCAATCTTTCCTCACAGGTCATGTTTTCTAGACCTTTAATCTTTTTTGTTGCTCTCCTCTGGACTTTCTCCAGTTTGTCTACATCTTTCCCAAAATGTAATGCCCAGAACTGGACACAGAAGTCCTGCTGAGGCCTAATCATTGCAGAGTAGAGTGGAAGAATTAGTTCTCATGTCTTGCTTACAACAGTCCTGCTAATACATCCCAGAATGAGTTTTCTTTTTTCTTTTCTTTTCTTTTTTTTTTTTTTTGCAACAGTGTTACACTATTGACTCATATTAGTATGGGATCCACTATAACCCTCAAATCCTTTTCTGCAGTACTCTTTTGGAGGCAGTCATTTCCCATTTTGTATTTGTGCTATTGATTATTCCTTCCCAAATATAGTACTTTGCATTTGTTCTCATTACATTTCATCCTATTTATTTCAGACCATTTCTCCAGTTTGCCAAGATAATTTTTAATTCTAATCCTCTCCTCCAAAGTGTTTGCAACTCCTCTCAGCTTGGTATCATCCACAGTCTTTATAAGTGTACACTCTGTGCCATTATCCAAATCATTTATGAAAATATTTATTAGAACCAGAACCAGAACAGATCCGTGGGCCCTGACTTGATATGCCTTTCCAGCTTGACTTTAACCATTGATAGCTACTCTTTGAGTATGTTTTTCCAACCACGCTATATTTATAGGCTATATTTCCCTAATTTGATTCCAAGAAGGTTATGTAAGACAGTAACAAAAACCTTGCTAAAGTTGAGATATGACATATCTACTGCTTCCTGCCAATTCACATAGGCTTGTTACCCTGTCAAAAAAGAATATTAGGTTGGTTTGACATAATTTGATCTTGGCAAATCAATTATTACTATTGTTGTATCAATTTATAATCTTCTAGTGCTTATAAATTGATTGTTTCATTATTTGCTCCATTATTTTTCTGGGTACCAAAGTAAACACAACTGGTCTATAATCCCTCTGGTTATTTTTATCCCCCTTTTTACAGATCGGCATATATCTGCCCTTTTCCGGTCCTCTAGAATCTCTCCTATCCTCCACAAGTTCTCAAAGGTAGTCACGAATGGCTCAGAGATCTCTTCAGCCTGTTCCTTAAATATTCTCCGATGTACATCATCAGGTTCTGCTGACTTTAAGACATCAAACTGGTTTAAAGAAAAGGAGTACTTGTGGCACCTTGGAGACTAAGAAATTTATTGAGCATAAGATTTTGTGAGCTACAGCTCACTTCATCGGATGCATTCAGTGGAAAATACAGTGGGGAGATTTATATACATAGAGAACATGAAACAATGGGTGTTACCATATACACTGTAACTTGTTCTTTCCCTATTTTAGCCTCAGATCCTATCCTATTTACGCTGATATTCACTGTGTCATTCATCCAATTACTGCTACCTTTTTTGGTGAAAACTGAAACATGGTCTTCTTCTTGCTTCTAATACATTTGTAAAATGTTTTCTTGCTACCCTTTATGCCCTTAGCTAGTTTAATCTCATTTTGTGCCTTGACCTTTCTAATATTGTCCCTACATGCTTGTGTTATTTTCTTTTTTACATATGTTAATCCTTTATAATTTGACCTAATTTTCACTTTTTGGTAGGACTCTATTTTGAGTTTCAAGTTGTTGCAGATATCTTGGTTAATCCAGGGCAGGTTCTTACTGTACTTCTTATCTTCCCTAGTCATTGGGATAGTTTGCTCTTGTGCCCTTAATAACATCTCTTTAAAAACTACCAACTCTCTTTAACATTTTTCCCCTTACAGTTGCTTCCCATGGGATCCTGCCTACCAGCTCCCTGAGTTTGCTAAAGTCTGCCTTTTTGATTGATTATCCCTAATAAGATTGGTTTTGTTTATGGATTCGTCTTTGTATAGAAGCATGACTATAAACTGCCTGTCATTCATCTGCAGATGCGTGCATGCAAGGAACAATGAACAGCAATGTCAGGAAGATTTCTCTCTCTAGCTTTCTGGGGGTATGTATGTGTATGTGTGTGTTAAAGCTAAACTCTCATGAAAACACTTCCTAACAAGCTTCTGAGCAAACAAAACTTTTAATAAGTAAAATAACCTACAGTAAACGCAGACGCGTTTAACAACGGCTCTTGTTGTCCACAGAAGAGGCAGACAAATGAATTTTCACACCCTGACCTGGATTCCAGGAAAATGGTTTTATGGCTGCTAAAACGCAGCAGCCGGTGCCTGAGTTACAGTGTTATTCCAAAAGAAAGGATGGAATACAAATAGGAACCACTTTTTTTTCTCTGTGTGTTTTTGCTTAACTAATAGGGTAGCACCAGGTGGACATTGTGTTAAAAAGTAGGCTACCCAGAGAGATTGATGTCTGGCAACAGTTGGGTTCATTTACTATGCCACTTTCTGGAAGTCTCACAGAATGTACACCAGTAATTTATTGTCCATTCCAGGCTCTTTCATTACATTTCTCTATTTAATATTAAACATACCTGTTTTCACTGGAGACCGAAGTATCCTTGTTCAGATTTGCATATGGCTTTTCATTTGATGTAAGGCCAGAAGGAAGAATTATAACCAGATAGAATAGATCTGTTCTCTGAATGATTGTTGTGGACTTGCCTTTTGTGACTCTTTTATGTATAATAAACAACATTTATAATATAGACCAGATTAGACAAGTGAGGTAGTTACAATGGCATGGTAAGGATGCTGCAGTCGATAAAAGGTTAATAGGTCCCTGCCAGTCACATCAGGTATAAGAGGAAGGAGAGGTTGGATCAACGGGGAACTAAGAGATGGAAGGGTGTATCCTCTGTACTCCTGGTTGGCTAAAACAAAGAAAGCCTATAGGAATTACCCATTAAAGCGTGTGAGCAAAAATCAGCCTTGATGTAAAAGGATGCAACTCCTAGACAGGGACCACTTTGTCAGCCAACATCTCATTTGTGTTTAAAGTACACACTGTCATCATCATCCGTGAATATGACTTTCACATTGTGTGAGGATTTAAATAGTTTAAATGTATCGATTTCATTTCATATAAATTTAAAAATGATTGTTTGCCCTCCTATAGCAGTTGCCATCCGAGGGGGGTATGTCTTCACTACCCGCAGGATTGGCGTGCAGCGATTGATCCAGTGGGGATCGATGTATCATGTCTAGTCTAGACATGATAATCGACCCCCGAGTGCTCTCCTGTACTCCAGCACCACGAGAGGCGCAGGCAGAGGTGATGGAGGAGCTGCAGCAGTCGACTCACCGCGGTGAAGACGCCACGGTAAGTCGATCTAAGTACGTAGCTGAAGTTGCGTAACCTTGATCGATTCCCCCCACGCCACATACACACACACACACACACACACACACACAGTGACGACCAGGGCCAAGTGTCTCAAAGCAATTTATAAACCTCAGACATGCCTGTGAGGTAAGGAAGTATTATTTTACCCAGGATACAGATCGATAAAATAAAGCAAAGAGCCATTTCAGTTACTTGTCCACAGTGGGTCAGTAATGGAATCGAGATTAGAACCTCACCAAAATTCCACTTCTGTGGCGTTCACTTTATCAGATTAAACTATAAGCTAAACTCAAATATATAAATAATCAGATATTAAGTAAGGAGCTGATCCAAAGACCACTGCAATTAATGAAATGTTTTAATTGACTTTAGTAGGTTTTGTATCAGGCCCTGAAAAGCATAGTTAACTTAGAAGTGATTTAATCAGAAAAGGACTATGTCCAAGTTGGAGTACTTCCTCAGGGATTATACACATGCACTGTAGTCATCAAAATATCATGTGCACTCCTGCATTGTTTTGTTTTCAACAGGAATAATGAGTTGGACAATATTACAGTCATAGAAAGGATTTTCTTTTTCCAACTCCTCATGGTATCATTTAACATATTCTGCATTTGTTTTTCAAGTTTGTTTTAAATTTCTTCCATTTAAAAATTGCGGAAAGAGAAATGGAGGTATATGGGGGAAACCTATAGTAGGTTTTTATGAATGGATGTGAGTGTGGTCCATTGTACTGTGTTATGCCATTTTGGAGACAGCAATATAAAGCTGGTCTTTCTTGGGTGATTATTGAGAAACAGGACATGTTGATAATTGAGTGTAAGGGACTGTAAGAGAATCTGAGTTTAAGGAAGATGGCAAAGTTCAGATGTCTTTTTAACAAATCTTATTTGTTGTCCATGCAAAATTCCCATTAGAAATAAACAGGAATTTTGCCTGAACTAAGATGAAGCAAACAAACAAACAAAACAAACAAAAACAAACAGCTTCAAAATGTGTCTGTAACTGTATGCATATTTTCTGAATTAGGCACAGGCTATGTATATTTAGTAATCCTGTTCTAAATTATATGCATATCAATGGTCTCCATTGTATCTATGATTTTAATAAATTCCGGGCTCTTATAGATAGATAGATAGATGCAGTGTTAGTATAGCTGTGTTGGTCCTAGGATATTAGAGAGACAAGATGGGTTAGGTAATATCCTTCATTGGACAAACTTTTATTGGATTGAACAGAGACACTATCTATGGCTTATTACAACCATCTGTAACCCATTCACCCCCCTACCCCCCCCTTTTTTTTGTCCTATGATTGCCGGGATGTTAATGGGCCACTCAACCTTGAATGATCCCTTAGAATATGAGCTAACTACCTATGCTAAACAATCTGTTCCACCTTGTGTTTAGTTGTGGGGTTTGGAGTACCTTTCGCAGATCCAAAGAAGAGCTTTGTATAGCTAGAAAGCTTGACTCTCTCACCAAGAGAACTTGGTCCAATAAAAGATATTATTTCACTCACATTGTGGCTATTGTGTAGTTTTCTTCATCTATAGATTTAAAAGCCTTTCAGAAAGGAAGGGAAACACTATCCCCATTATACAGATGAGAAAATTGAGGAACAGAGAGTAAAATGACGTAAGTAAATGTTCCACATAGAATCATTTACTTTTCTTAGGTCCACAAAGCATGTGACAGATAAAAAACTACTGGCTGGTGAATATCTGAAGGTTGCTGGGAAGCCTACACACTCAAAAATTTGAAGGCTTTTCCAAATGATCAGAACATCCTGCATCCACAAAATGGGACTGGAAGAAGCTTTCTCATAAGATTTTTTGGTATTTTGTCATTCTGGCCATGCCAGAAATATCATCAGCAAAACCTTTACCCCTGTATTTTGGCAGTTGAAATAAAGGACAGAGGCAGAGAACATGAGTTTTTTCCTTTCTCTCTAAAGACGAACATTTTCAAACTTCATAGGTCAATTAGTATTTTAACTGGATCAGTTCACCCATTCCTAATAAGCACAATATGATTCTGGTCAATGTAATGTAAGACACCTCTGATTTGAATGTGTGTCTACAATTCCTATTTGGTTTAAGTTTCAGGCACTGATCATTGAATTTGGAGGGCAATTATAGAAAATCAACCTTTATTAAACAGCATCTGTTTAGAAAATGATTCAAGGGGGTGAAAAATAAATTTCACATTTATTTTGTTGGGAGAAGGCATAGGGGTTTGAGTGGTTACATTATAAAGAAAATCCTTTGGAAAGCTGGCCTCAAATTTTGAGGTATTCAACATCAATATTTAGTTGCTGAGGAAAAAATTATTTGACTCAATGTTAAGTGATATGTCGCCCATTCATTGCCTTTCATAGAACAAAAAAATTCTGAAAAGAGCTCCTTTATATTATGAATGACTGTTCTATAGAGATTTCCTGAGGGAATATTTTCTCAAATGCTTTATAAATATTGAAATGGTAAATTTATAAATGGTAAATTTTGCAGGTTTTTCTTAATTCCCAGTTCTCCTCAATTTTCTTTACAACACAATCCTCATTCTGAATAATTGACCATTCAATCTTAGATCCTTAGCTGTCTTTCCACTCAGCTGATCCAGGTTGTGACATAGTGGTTAGGAATGGCATGAGGAAAGCTTGTGTTGATACTACCTGTGCACATTCATTCATACAGACTATTCTTCTGATACCTTTCACAAGAACTAAATTCATTCCCAATGACCTTTGAACAATTTAATCCTGAGATTACAAAAAGGGGGAAAAAGAAACACTTACCTTAGATCATATAAAGTAGGCAAATATCTGAGTGAGGTGCAGAATAGTTAATGGTTTAATAAAACTCTAACATTGTGATCCTGGTAACACAGATGTACACGCTTAGCTTTTAGAAAATCAAATATTGTTCCTGTTGATGTTGTGACAAGTAATTTCAACAACAATACACATTTGGCCAACTCGACAATGTAGTACGCCTCATCCTTTGAATTGTGCATGGTTTTCACTGTGCTAAGAATGACAACAATTACAGAACTCACATGCATCTGCCAAGCGAACAGATGGCCTTGTAGATGGGAGAATGAGAAAGAAAGAAAGAAAAGACAAGTTAAAATAAAACCCCAAATCACAAAGATAACTAAACTAAAAACGGATACACAGGGGCAGGAAAAAATCATTTACAGCGTCAGGAAAAATGGAAACTGCACCTTTGACATTTTCAGGGGAGCACAAAAGCATTGGATTGAGATATTTTGGGTTCATAATCCACCACTTCTAATTCCAGCACCTTTGGTTTGGGTAGGCCATTGTTATATCTACAATAGTAATGCTCCTAATTCTGGTCCTGGTAAGACTGATGTGCAAGGACTTCATTAGGAACAGATTGTAAAGCAACTCTTAGTATTGTTGAAAAGTGTAGGGTATACAGATCTGGAGGATGAAGTGGTCTGTTTATCCATTACATGTGTGTAGCATGGGCAGCGGAAATACAAGCTTCTCTCACACAGCACCATCAATGGGCCTCAGCCTTGTTTTTGGAGACTGCCTTTATCATGAGCTGGGAGTTCTGTCTTTGTGGCTTGTTTAGCTCCACCTAAGCAGAGCATGCTAGTTAATTTAGTGACAAACACAGAGGTGGTATTTATAACATGGACAAGTTTCCAGCAGGAACATGTCCAAGAATGCTAAAGAAATTTCACACAGGCCACCAGAATTACCTGGTTTAACGATATTGGTTACTGCAGGTCCGAGCTTGATTTAGACCAGTGGAAGACTTGAACTGATGCACTCTGACCATCTCATCTCCCCAACTCGGGCAGTGGTTTTTTTTTTGTTTGTTTGTTTTTTTAGTACCCCAGTGACCAATGGTCGGAAGTATGATCCATATTTGATCAATGTCAATAGTAGACTATGAACTATAAACCCTAAAGATTATCAATATCACTATAATTGCCATAGCTCTTAGGAGCCCTAGTCATGAACTAGGACCAGATTGTGAAATGTACTGTACAAACACAGAACAAAGACAGTCCCTGCGCCCAAAGATGTAAGTATGATGTAAGTAGAAGATGTAAGTATAAGACAAGAGACAACACAGATGGATAGAGAGAGAGAGACAGGAGAGTACAAGGAAACCATGACACAGTGTTGGTCAACATGATAGACTTACTTAGGCTTAGAATCTCCAGTGCCTAGTGGCACATGAGGCAACCCATTTTTCACACTCCCTTCTGACCAGAGCAAGAAGTTTGACTCCATCGTAAGTTGTCTCCATGATGGCATATTTTAAAGAATCCCTATTGAGGTTACAGGGACAAAGCATCCCGATGTGTAGAAAGAATAGTAAATATGGTAGGCAACCAGCTTGGCATAACAGTGAAATCCTTGCTGCTCTTAAATACAAAAAAGAAGCTTACAAGAAGTGGAAGATTGGACAAATGACCAGGGATGAGTATAAAAATATTGCTCGGGCTTGCAGGAGTGAAATCAGGAAGGCCAAATTACGTCTGGAGTTGCAGCTAGCAAGAGATGTTAAGAGTAACAAGAAGGGTTTCTTCAGGTATTTTAGCAACAAGAAGAAAGTCAAGGAAAGTGTGGGCCCCTTACTGAATGAGGGAGGCAACTTAGTGACAGAGGATGTGGAAAAAGCTAATGTACTCAATGCTTTTTTTGCCTCTGTCTTCACAAACAAGGTCAGCTCCCAGACTACTGCACTGGGCAGCACAGCATGGGGAGAAGGTGACCAGCCCTCTGTGGAGAAAGAAGTGGTTCGGGACTATTTAGAAAAGCTGGACGAGCACAAGTCCATGGGGCCGGATGCGTTGCATCTGAGAGTGCTAAAGGAGTTGGCGGATGTGATTGCAGAGCCATTGGCCATTATCTTTGAAAATTCATAGCGATTGGGGGAGGTCGCAGATGACTGGAAAAAGGCTAATGTAGTGCCCATTTTTAAAAAAGGGAAGAAGGAGGATCCTGGGAACTACAGGCCAGTCAGCCTCACCTCAGTCCCTGGAAAAATCATGGAGCCGGTCCTCAAGGAATCAGTTCTGAAGCACTTAGAGGAGAGGAGAGGAAAGTGATCAGGAACAGTCAGCATGGATTCACCAAGGGCAAGTCATGCCTGACTAATCTAATTGCCTTCTATGACGAGATAACTGGCTCTGTGGATGAGGGGAAAGCAGTGGACGTGTTGTTCCTTGATTTTAGCAAAGCTTTTGACACAGTCTCCCACAGTATTCTTGCCAGCAAGTTAAAGAAGCATGGGCTGGATGAATGGACTATATGGTGGATAGAAAGCTGGCTAGATTGTCGGGCTCAATGGGTAGTGATCAATGGCTCCATGTCTAATTGGCAGCCGGTATCAAGTGGAGTGCCCCAGGGGTCGGTCCTGGGGCCGGTTTTGTTCAATATCTTCATAAATGATCTAGAGGATGATGTGGATTGCACCCTCAGCAAGTTTGCAGATGACACTAAACTGGGAGGAGTGGTAGATACGCTGGAGGGTAGGGATAGGATACAGAGGGACCTAGACAAATTGGAGGATTGGGCCAAAAGAAATCTGATGAGGTTCAACAAGGACAAGTGCAGAGTCCTGCACTTAGGACGGAAGAATCCAATGCACCCCTACAGACTAGGGACCGAATGGCTCGGCAGCAGTTCTGCAGAAAAGGACCTAGGGGTTACAGTGGACAAGAAGTTGGATATGATTCAACAGTGTGCCCTTGTTGCCAAGAAGGCCAATGGCATTTTGGGATGTATAAGTAGGGGCATAGCGAGCAGATCGAGGGACGTGATCGTTCCCCTCTTTTCGACATTGGTGAGGCCTCATCTGGAGTACTGTGTCCAGTTTTGGGCCCCACACTACAAGAAGGATGTGGAAAAATTGGAAAGAGTCCAGCGGAGGGCAACAAAAATGATTAGGGGACTGGAACACATGACTTATGAAGAGAGGCTGAGGGAACTGGGGATGTTTAGTCTTCAGAAGAGAAGAATGAGAGGAGATTTGATAGCTGCTTTCAACTACCTGAAACGGGGTTCCAAAGAGGATGGCTCTAGACTGTTCTCAGTGGTAGCAGATGACAGAACAAGGAGTAATGGTCTCAAGTTGCAGGGGGGGAGATTTAGGTTGGATATTAGGAAAAACTTTTTCACTGTGAGGGTTGTGAAACACTGGAATGCGTTACCTAGGGAGGTGGTGGAATCTCCTTCCCTAGAAGTTTTTAAGGTCAGGCTTGACAAAGCCCTGGCTGGGATGATTTAGTCGGGGATCGGTCCTGCTTTGAGCAGGGGGTTGGACTAGATGACCTCCTGAGGTCCCTTCCAACCCTGATATTCTATGATTCTATGGCAGCATCCCATGATGGCACTGCTCATCATAGAAAGTCACCTTTTAATAGATCATTCTGTGATACATCATTCTTCCTCCTCTAGTCCTTGTCTTCCCTGCAGGGGAAATCCTGCCTAAGACATACTTTGTGCTTCTGCCATTGTAGTCTGATGACATAGAAATTACTGAGAGTTTGGCACTCTAATTATGTAGTCCACAGTCTGCTGACCCATTCATATTCATTTTGTGTACTTCCACCATCTGACACATTTCTGAGGCATGCAATCTCATTTTGGTATGTAGATATATCTTCTTATTCTTCCAGATGTTTGTTTGACAAACAGGAAAATGGTCCACTGATTTTACCAATTCTAGCCTTCACCTGTTTAGTGAGCTGGCCATTAGCAGATATTGTAATTCCAATATAGATGCTGAGTAATCAACTCTTTGGTACTCTTCTCCACCAATCACACATCTCCCAATGTTGACAGAACTCTCTTATCTCCAAGTTCCAAGGAGGATAACGAGACAGCTTTGTGCCTGTTTAAGAGGATCTCATCCCAAGAGTGAGGGACAGCATGGGAAAGCCTGAAGGTCCTTCTTTGAAAATGTAACAAGTGCTTAATGGAGGCTGGCATCTAGATATAATGAATTGCAATAATCCAGCCTACAGGTCACAAAGGCACATTGATCATCATAGAAAGTCACCTTTTAATAGTAGCAGCATTGAGGAGTCTTAAAGAATTCCAAGGCATCAGGCTGATATGATAATCTGGCCTGGGAGTAAATTTCCTTAATAGAGGGTGACATAAAATTCTTTAAAGACAGGTTGGGAGTGTGATCAACCTTACAGGAAGAAGTGCAAGAAGCACATATTTGCTCCTTTCATCTCCAGGTAAAGAACTAGTACCTAGTGCTTTCCTCCTAGAATACATCAGGACATTGTCACTTGGTCACTTCAGCTCTGTAAGCCTTTTTCTCCTCACATCACCCTTCCAACCTATTCACAGAGGAGCAAGAACATGAACTTGTCTTCAATCCTGAAAAAGCTTTGCACATTTCTGTGTGGCAAAGCACAATTGGTAAAAAGAACTCTTTGTGCATTAGCATCCTCGTCAAGCGTGTGTGTGTCCTGCATATTTTCTTTTTATACGGACCTTACAATCAACAAAGTTAATGACACACCACTGGTATTTTTAATCTGAAACCTCTGGCAAGGTAGTTGAGTTACTATGTATGATTAATTACAGAAATGTGGAGATATTAACATATTAATGTGGGAAAAAATGACTACAGTCTGGAGGTCTTTCCAGGTTTTCTTTGGCTTCATACTATGTTTCTTTTAGTTACATTAAAAAAAGAACAAACAGACTGAACTCATTGTTAGGAGAGGCAAGTAAAATAATTTATATTAAATATTTGGAGACTGAACACAGCAGGGCATATTCTGATCTCATTTACTCTAGCGTGACTCTACAGTAACTTCATTTATTTCAAAGCAGGTACTCCTAGTTTACATTGGTATTAGTCAAAGTACAATCTGGCCCACTGATTTTTAAAGAACAAACAAACAAAACAGGCTATACTGGTTCAATTTGACCCACAGAACTTTTCCTTCTCACACATACATATTGGCTATATCTGCAGCTGCTATAAATCAACATTGCCCCACTGAAGTCACAATAGAGCTATGCCAATTAATACCAAATGAGGATGTGGTCCACTGACTTCAGCAGGAGTTGTACATGCATATATGTGGCAGAATTTGATTCACTGTATGGTGATCTACCTACCTTTCCATATATATGTCATCTCTTTCTATGACTGAGTCTGTCTCTTTCTAACTTCCAAATATATTATACTCTAAGTATTTATTCTTTTTATCTGGTAGTTTGGACAAAGGTCAATATCTTAAAGGTTAAAAGCCACTAGTTTTGTTGAATGCAGGGATTTGGTATTTGAAAATCCATCCTTGTGAAGATACACTTACTAATAAACTAGCGTCCCTGATGAGGTCTCAAGAATATCTCTTTATTTTCTTTAAGGAAAATCTATCTAGCTTTAAAGGTCAAATGTTAAATGACTGCTGGCGTTGATTTATGGCTAATAGTCACTTAATTTCTGTTATGGGAACTCTGGGGACAGGCTTGGTCTCCAGGCTGTGATAAAATGTGGTTTAAGTATACCATTTATTACTTGTCCCTTTATGATTAATTGATCATTTGGAATGCTGATTATTTAATCATCCAAAATATCAATCAGCAGCCAGTTAGACAATAGCCGTAAATTGCTTTAATACCAATGTCCAGGTGGCCGCTAGAAGAAAAAAGTCCCTCCCATTTAAGGGCTGACTTCGATTTTGCTGTCAAATAGGCGCTAGGAACATCATCTCCTCACCACTTCCTGCTGAAAGCTTAGTACAGCTCAAGTATTTTACCAAAAGTAAGTCTCTGAAACTTTTGAATCAGGACTTTTACTCAGCAAATGTCTGAGATGTTTTCATTTCCAAGATAAGTTACTGTCCACCATGCAGTCCATGTTCTGTCTGACTATCACAGGAACTTCTGTTTGGGTTGGCCACATAGAAATGTACAAAGTCACAGTAGATCAGGACATCAATGAAATTAGCGACAGTTCAGACTGCTACTGTGGTAGCAGCCAAATTCATATCACAATTAAGTATGTGCTCCCGTCCAATGAGATTGAATCTATTAGGGAAGAATACCGTTTTTGGCATCCTTCTCAATAATTGAAGTTAGCATTTAGTATTGTTCTACTGATATACGGTGGGCCAAATAATATGTTTGATGTAGATCCAGTGTAACTGAGATCACAATCTGACCTACTGAGTCTCTGTACCTGAAGAAAATAGCATGGTTTAGAATTCAAAGCAAGAAGCTGGGACTCATCACACTTGGGTTCTGTTCCCATCTCTACCACTCATTTACCATGTGGCCTCTGTTGTGATAATTGGGCCTACAAATTTGCCTTAAATTGAAAGCTCAACTGTAAAAGAAAAAAAAAGGGGAGAGGGGAGTGAAAGTTCCTAAATTGTCCCAATGACCTGTTATATAAATTTGTTTAAGAAACGATGTAAGAAGGAGCCCAAAAAACTGAATTAATTTAAGCAAAGGGTTTTACTGCTACCACTCAAGGACTGTGTTAAGATTATGACTGGTAAACAAGAGGAGTAGAGGACTGGAAATCAACTAACCAAAACTGATCAGCTAACCTAATGGATTCAGAAATGAGGCCTATAGGTGGACAAAATAATGAGAGGCTGGACTATTTCACCCACAACTCCCTTTTGGGCTTCTTAAAAAGGAAAGATGTTTGGGCAAATAAGCAGAGGAAAGCTGCTTCACAGCTGCCTATTAGAATGCTGGCTGACTTAAAGATAAAACATGGGGAAGCAGTGAGCTTTGCCATCAGAGCTGCTACCCACACTGTCTCCTGGAACCCTGGGCTTCATCCTGATTCTAAGAGATGTCCTGACCAGACTGGGCCAGAGAAAGGGACCCAGATGGCATTACCTCCTTTATCAGTGCTCCAGCTAAATCCCAGACACCAACTGGGAGGTGAGACTTTATCCCCCACATGCCATGTGCTCCCTCCCCAACTGTGTCCTTTTCCTTCACCATCTTATTTCTTCTCTTTCCTATCTCTCTTCTTTTACTGAGCCATTCAAGACTACAGGTTTTACAACACTGGTGTAGGCCTATGACCAGAGAGCAACTCAAAGGAATAGCCTAAACAGCCGCATGTGGGGAAATTTTGTCAGGTCTCAGTGTGGTTGATAAGACAGTGTGCTGTGCCTGTGTTTTTCCAGCAGTGATGCTGCAACTGAGAGTCAATGCCAGTGACAGAAGCTGCATTTTCTGTCTTGGCTAATCTTTTCTCTCCCCTTTTCTGTGTGTGCCTTATCTTTTTAGGAAATGGAATCAGACTTTAACAACAGTACCAATAACAACTAACTCCAGCCCATCTCAACCAAGTTCTCTTTTCCCCCAAAAAGGACAGTTATCACCTTTGATACCCTCCAAGAGTCTGTTAAACAAGGGGTGTTTCTTTTTAACGACTCTCTACAGCTAAAGGGAAAGGGAACTAGGGATGTTGTTAAAATGAGAGCATATATTTAAATTTCAAATGCTTTACCTGCTTTTCCTTCTTTTCTGTATCTTTAACAAATGGTTAAAAGGATTTTTAATGTTGGGTTTGCCCTAGTACTAAGCAGGCCGAAGTCTTCATCTGCCATTTCCTGAGCTTTGTTCAAAACTGGTTAATGGTGGACAGTGACTGGATTATATTAACACCTTTCACTTTTTGGCCCCATATTTTCCATCTAAATTAATACAACCCCTCTATGCCTCAATTTAGCCATTTATAAAATGGGTATAATAATCTTAACAGTTAAAACCAGTTTTTAATAGTGAGAGTGGGTAACCATTGGAACAAACTACCAAAAAAAGTGGTGGATTCTCTATCTCTTGATGTCTCCATATCAAAACTGGATGTCTTTTTGGAAGACATGCTTTAGTTGAACACAAATTAGTGAGCAAAACAGAGGGGTAACTGAATTAAGTTTAATGGCCTGTTGCATACAGGAGGTCAAAATAGATGATTTAATAGCCTCTTCCAGCTTTAAACTCAGTTAATCTGTGAAATCTATGTATCTTTATCTTTTCACAAGGGTGTTGAGGCTTAATTAATAAGCATCTCTTAGGTAAGTTAATAATAGGCTGTAATTAAATAATTATATATATATACACACACACATAGCTATAATAATAATTATAATCAAAACACTTCCTATACTTTAGCCCCTTGTTTGGGACTCTAATTTCACAGACCATTGCTTCAGAACATTGTACACCTCAGAGTGGAAACTAACTTCCGTCATGTATAAATAATTATGGTAAATTTCAGAAGTTTATTGTACATATTTGGTGTCCTATCTCCAAAGAGAGGAGAGAGGTTGCTGAGGAAGAGTGTGTGTGTGGGGGGGGGGGGCGGCATTGGAGACATTAGCCTGCTGCTGACCTATATTTCATTTTAATCTGAAATGACTCCTATATGAAAAATAAAATCCTTAAACAATATCATAAAGCTACCATATCATTTGGTACAATTGGCATTCCCTGCTTAGGAGAAGCCCTGGACACATGGTACATTGGCAGGGCAGTGCAGGGGCCCAGGACTGGAATTTCATGGCCTACATATGATATAATTGAGTAACAGTCACAGAAGTGTATGGGAGAAGCTTGAACAGCACCTGCGTTTACTATTCTTGGCTCAAGCTGAGCGCTGTTTGTCATTTGTCGGGGCACCAAATTTCCCAATAATTAAAAAAGACCTCCCATATATTTCAAATACCACAGAGTGTTGTTATCCTTTGAAAATGTAAATCAAAGAGTATGTTCCTCATGCTAGTATGCTAACTAAACAGTGTCTCATTTCCCATTCCAGAGGCCCTATAATTATTCTCCAAAATAACTGATTTTTTTTTTCTGAATGTCATCAATTTAGTGGTTTCTGTCAGCAAGCATTTTCATCAATGTTTCTTTATGGCTGTTAGCAGTTCCCTGTTGGTACGTGTCTCACCTCCTGATAAAGGCTGGAGAGGAGTGCCTCAGTGAAATCTGCATCATTCAACTTCCTTCAGATGTGGTGCAAGACCATAACTAAGAACTTAATTGCACATTTGCTAACCAAGTCCACGGAAAAAAGACATTGCAGGCAAATAATTATGATTTATTGGCAGCAATGAGTTAAGCCTACAAAGGCCAAAGGTTCAATCTGGATATATGTCTGAATTTATGTTAACTACAATAGTCTAGAAACCAGGATGCAAAAATCCCAAGAACAATATTTTCCATGTAAGGTCCTGTATTTCAGGGTCTGGTAACATTGGGAATAGTACTTGTCTTTTTTGTGGCACTTTGATATCTGATCCCAGCCAGATTAAGAGGGAAGAGATGCCACCAGGTTTAAAAGAAAAAAAAAACACACCTTTCTGAACTTAAAAGGTTTCATTTGTTTCTTATTTTACATGGACCGGTTCATCCATTCTAACTTATCAGAGTGGTCTAGATTTCGCAAAAAGAAAAGGAGTACTTGTGGCACCTTAGAGACTAACAAATTTATTTGAGCATAAGCTCACGAAAGCTTATGCTCAAATTTGTTAGTCTCTAAGGTGCCACAAGTACTCCTTTTCTTTTTGAGAATACAGACTAACACGGCTGTTACTCTGAAACCTGTCTAGATTTGTTATTGGAAATGCTGTATTTTTGTAAGCTTCCTATTAATTACTCAGAGGAGTTTTACTTAGTCTGTTTCTTCAACCACTTGCTATGCAGCAAATTACTACCTGTGTGGAAGGCTACAGTAGAGTAGAGCATTAAATATAACTAGATTAAGTACAATATGTAATTAACACTAAATAACATGAGTGAAATCTTGGCCCTGTTGAAATCAATAGCAAACCTTCAGTTGACTTCAGTGTGGACGAAGTTTGCTTTTAATATCCCCTATTGAAGTAGGTTTGTAGAGAGGCAGGACTCACCGGTGCAGGACCTCCCACTAGTCATCCGGGGAGTTAGCTCTTCCAGCCCAGGAGCACCCTCTGCAGGCCAGTGTCCCACTTGCCTTAGGCCCCCATGTCTCTCCCAGACCCCAGTGCCCCTTTATCTTGGGTGCTGCCCCCAGCAGTACATCCACTCCCACCCAGGGGAACCCCCAACCCTCTATCCCCACCTCACTTCAGTCTATGGCTACTGCCAGTCACCATCTAGCCCCCACTCACTGGGGCAGACTGCAATGTACAAGCCATTCATCATTGGCAAAGGGGGGGTTGGACCAGCTGCCTTTGCCTACCCTGGGCTGCACCTCTGCAACCCCAGTACTCTTCCCAGCCTTTAACAAAGCCTGCAGCCTGGGGGGTTTCCAGGCTGGAGCTCCCCCAGCCTTCCTCCAGCCCTGCTCGACTCTAGGTACCTTACTCAGCTCCAAAGCAACCAGGCCCATCTCTCTCCACAGCTAGAGAGAAACTGCCTGAGCTCCTGGCTCACAGCCTTTTATAGGGCCAGCTGTGGCCTGATTGGGGCATGGCCCCAGCTGAGGCTGCCTTCCCCACCAGCCTCGCCTTTGGCTCACCGCCCCAGCCCTATACCAGGGCTGGCTGTAACCCTTTCAGGCCTGGAGCGGGTGACCACCCCGCTACAAGGTTGTACTCAAAATGATAATTATATTAGTCTGAGCTGGTGAAATTGTTAATAATTATAGTTTATCAGACAAAAATGGCATTTTCACTATTGGCAAATAATATGTAAACTCATCTTAATTTCTGCATGTCTGAGTCATTTTGAAGTATGGTATTTGCAGAATAGTTGACACAAATAATATTCAGCATATGGGTTATTCACAGATTATTCCTCCTAACTATTTGTATGACATGACATTGTTCACACTCCCTGGCTGGATCACTTAGTTTAAACCGTAGAAGAAAAGGAAATAACGAATAACAAACTTTTGAGTGCGAATTTTGGACAAATATTCATTCATGAAACTTTTGGGTTTCACAAGTATTTCCCTGAATAACCTAAGTAAGTGTTGCAATCCTTGGAAAAAATAAATGGTATGTGACCCTATGAATAACATGAGAGTGAATTTGCTACACACATTCCTAACATAATTCAAACATCTTTATTTAGGCTTGTGACCAACTCTGCTATTAATGCATTATGTGAGTGTGAAAGTTTCCTCTCTCACACACATATTGGCAAGAACTTCACAACTGGTATCACTGGATTTCAAGGACATGTCCTGGGAGATATTTGGTTGGAGCAGGTTCTAAATACCTCTGGCATGTTCAGAAAGAAATAAGAAAGGAGCAGAGTGGAATACAGAAAGATAAAGGATGTTGAAGAGTGAGACTGTGTTACTATTAATAATTGTGGGCTAGATTGTCACTGGTAGGCATGCAGCCTTGTGCTGGGGGCAAGGTGGAGCTTTGCTACCTCTGAAGGAGAAGAGCTCTTGATTCATATGGGGAGGCACAGTAATTTATGACATCATGCTATAGGATGAAGAATGCTTACCCACAGCATGGCCACTCTGTCAAGCATGTGGGGAAAATTGGAGCCAAGTCTTTATCTATTCCCCTTGTGGAGAGTTGCTACTAGGGGAGAGCAACAGTAGCCTCTTTTCTCCCCTGAGAGGAGAGGAGCTGCGATTCTGGACCAGAATGCACACTATGCCATCGTATGCCATCATGTACACCTACATGGGCATAATCTAGCTTTGTACTTTTAAAGCTCCAACTTCACCACAACTCTACCGAGATTCAATAAATAATATTTAGCATACCACAAAATATACAGGGCCTGATTTTGAGTGGCTCTGGTTTTTTAAGTCCCAGTTTCCTTCTTGAAAATAATTGAGGTAAAATTGTATCTGTGTCGGCACAGTTGTTTGTGGGTATAAAACTGTGCCTGAAATTACATAGACCAGTTTGAGACACTTCTTTTTAGATCAGGTAAACTGTATAATAACCAAATAGGTGACTAAAAAGTTGGAGACAGACAAAGGAAAAGGCATCTGGCCCAACCCTGCTTGGTCATATAGAGGGCCACTGTGACACCAGGCTTTTCAGGTAGATGCAAACAGAGAAAATGAGGAATCCTGGGGGCTTCCAGTTGGAATTCTTGCTGTTCCGGCAAAGAAATATGGTGATGGCTGAAAAAGCTGTCTCCAGTATAAAGAACAGTCTGTGACCCAATATCATACTCCTAAAAGTCAAGTTTTATAAGTGACAAATTACAGTCAACGTATTGGGTTGTACCTGAAGCAAGCCAATATTTTTATACCTGTCACAGGTAGAGCAAGCAGAACCTACATGATTTAGTGCTGGTAGCCTGTGCACTTCACAATGTAATACTGTCCCTTTGTTAATCAGCATGGGACTAAAAGCTCTTTCAGAAAGTCCCTCTGCCTCATCCAAAGATATCCATCCAAAGTTTTACACAGCTGTAGCCCTAATTTAAACTTGAAGATGAGATTGTTTCTATTTTAGATCACGAGGGAAGCTTCTCGGGAAAAAGTGAACCTGTGTGGACATGCAAGATCGACTTACTTAAATCTGAGGCTCAATGTCAACTTAACTTTCTAGTGTAGACATGGCCTAAACGGTTACATAACAGTCCATATTCAAGTCATTGGAGTTGGTAAGTCAACAGCAACATCACAGTTAAAACTGGAGACTTTGGCTTGTAGCTCCTGCTCCCTCCATTACAGTTTGGCTTTATAAAATGTATTCTACGATAAAGTGATTTAAATACTGCTAAACTTCAATACCATGTAACATTGTTAAATACTGGTCTCAGTTATGAAATCCTTGACTCACGGTAAGCGGTTACTCACATAAACAGTCCTAGTCAATAATGAGTAAATTTACACAGTAAGGCCCTACAGAAGGAAACATAAATAGTTGTTGCCTATATTTTGTTGCCTTATTTTTGGCCCTAGTAAAATCAGTAAGAACTGATAGAGAAAAAGTTACAAAATGCAAACAAATATAAAATGTATTTTAAATAAAAATTAGTATTAAAATCCCATTATATTCCATGAACACAATTCATCCACAATTCAATTATTTTGGGTTTAACTTTTAATATATATTATATTTCTTGATTTTTAACTGTGCACATACAAATAAAACAGTAATAACATTTTGAGCTCAAATAATCCTACCATAATATGCAAAACCAGCCACGTAAAATCCTTACAAAAGCTTTAGTCTAATATTTTCTAATAAGTGGCAGAGATAAGGCCCAGAGAATAAACTTTATTGCATATTATTATTGTCCCTATCCATCAACAATTTCTTAGGTCAGAAAAGGGAAAACCCATTTCCCTCACTCATTTTTATCAGTTTGTTATTAGCTGACTTTTGACCAATAGGAGTTGGTGGATTATTAGGAGTCATTGATTCTTTTGTGAAAAAAAGTAGAACTGGGAATTCCAAGGATAGGTTCCTGGGTTAGTGGTTCTGTTGTGTGGTGTGTGGTTGCTGGTGAGTATTTGCTTCAGGTTGGGGGGCTGTCTGTAGGCAAGGACTGGCCTGTCTCCCAAGATTTGTGAGAGTGATGGGTCGTCCTTCAGGATAGGTTGTGATGCGTTGGAGATGATGCGTTGGAGAGGTTTTAGTTGAGGGCTGAAGGTGATGGCTAGTGGCGTTCTGTTATTATCTTTGTTGGCCCTGTCCTGTAGTAGGTGACTTCTGGGTACTCTTCTGGCTTTGTCCGTTTGTTTCTTCACTTCAGCAGGTGGGTATTGTAGTGGTAAGAATGCTTGATAGAGATCTTGTAGGTGTTTGTCTCTGTCTGAGGGGTTGGAGCAAATGTGGTTGTACCGTAGAGCTTGGCTGTAGACGATGCATCGCGTGGTGTGGTCTGGGTGAACCCATCACTCTCACAAATCTTGGGAGACAGGCCAGTCCTTGCCTACAGACAGCCCCCCAACCTGAAGCAAATACTCACCAGCAACCACACACCACACAACAGAACCACTAACCCAGGAATTTATCCTTGCAACAAAGCCCGTTGCCAACTGTCTCCACATATCTATTCAGGGGACACCATCATAGGGCCTAATCACATCAGCCACACTATCAGAGGCTCGTTCACCTGCACATCTACCAATGTGATATATGCCATCATGTGCCAGCAATGCCCTTCTGCCATGTACATTGGTCAAACTGGACAGTCTCTACGTAAAAGAATAAATGGACACAAATCAGATGTCAAGAATTATAACATCCATAAACCAGTCGGAGAACACTTCAATCTCTCTGGTCACTCGATTTCAGACCTAAAGATCGCAATATTAGAACAAAAAGACTTCAAAAACAGACTCCAACGAGAGACTGCTGAATTGGAATTAATTTGCAAACTGGATACAATTAACTTAGGCTTGAATAGAGACTGGGAGTGGATGTGTCATTACACAAAGTAAAACTATTTCCCCATGTTTATTTCCCCCAGCCCCCGCTGCTCCTCGGACGTTCCTGTTCACTGCTGGAAATGGCCCACCTTGATTATCACTACAAAAGGTTTTCTCCCACCACCACCAGCTCTCCTGCTGGTAATAGCTCATCTTAAGTGATCACTCTCCTTACAGTGTGTATGATAACACCCATTTTTTCATGTTCTGTGTGTATATAAATCTCCTCACTGTATTTTCCACTGAATGCATCTGATGAAGTGAGCTGTAGCTCACGAAAGCTTATGCTCAAATAAATTGGTTAGTCTCTAAGGTGCCACTAGTACTCCTTTTCTTTTTGCAAATACAGACTAACACGGCTGCTACTCTGAAACCTGTGCTCAAGTGAGTAGTTCCACTGAGGTCAATGGGACAATTATGCACGCATTTAAGTGTTTGCGGGATCATGGTCTTAACACCAATTTCTTTTAAGTTTCTTATGCAGGTAGAATTACAAGCTCCCTGCTGATGTTTGTAATACTGATATATGCTGTGTATGCTGTATATGATTTCTGACATTTTCTGGCTCTATGCCCCCGTTACCCTCTCACACACACAAACAAATGATCTGCAGGTCAAAGCCCCTTTGACGGAGATAAAAAACATTACTTTTTCTGATTCATTTATAAGAATTGTGCTGTCAGGCCTTTTCCAAACAAACAAGATACAGAATAAGAAAACCTTTTTGCATTTGCTAACATACAGCTCCTTGATTTGAATACCTTTGTTTAAAAGGTTCAGATATTTCTACATTGAAAACAGTTGACAAATTTCAGGGCTTCTTGCTGATGATTTTTTTTAAATTTTCCTCTCCCTCCTGCCTCAAATGAATATATAAAATTAATATAATTAACACATACGGATACTAATGTGACCCAGGTTGTATGAGTCAGAGTCTCAGCAGCACTATTTGTAAAATCTGAATTCCCCAGGGTGCCTTTTTATTTGTTGTCAAATAACACCTTGCAGCATAAGTGAGATCACCTATTCTCTGCCTGTGGCACATATAAGTCTAGTCGCCTGTGGGCTATAATACTTTGGTCTAATTTTGGTTGTTATAATTTGTGTATGGATGCTGAGTGGTATTGGTGACCTGTGATATTTAGGTCAGACTAGATGATCTGGTGATCCCATCTGGTCATAAACTCTGACTCTGTGACCTGGAATCTGACAAAGCCTGGGTCAATATCCAGTTTCATTTACCTAAGTTTTACTTGTACTGGGCATCAATATTTTGGCTCCCGTCACGTCTCTTCAAACTTAAATTATATATTTTTTTTAAAAAATGTTATTGAGAATCTTCTGCTTTACACAATTAATCCTGTGTTCTATGGATGCTGGGTGCCAGTAAAGACAGTGACATTTCTTTTACACTGCAGAAGCCCATAGTGAGCCATTTTTTAGCTCATTTCTTCCTGTGTAAATCTGCAGTAACTGCACTGGCTTCATTTACTTTGGATTTACACTGATACAGTATATCTGAGATTAGAATCTGTCCCAGAATGTTTTATTCCACTGATGTTTCACATTGGCAGGATAATTTGTGTCTCAAGTTTAGTAAAGGAGTAGGATTTTCTTCCAGACTTGTTTATTCTCTGATGTGAATGACATATGCTCAAACTGTAGGTCTGGTCCGAGACTTGTGAGTTTTTAATGGACAAATAAATACAAGTTATGCACGGAGATGAGCAATTTAGTCTTTTCAGTTTGTGAATATCTAGTTGAATCTCAAATTACTTGATTCTGCATAATGCAAAATTCAGTATCTGAAATTCAGTTCAGCTCTCCATGTGCCCAGATGTGATACTATGTAAAGGGGTTATTAATAAGGTTCCTATTAATGTCATGGGCAAAAATAGTATTAATTTCAATGGGAGCAGGATTGAGCCTGTATTTCACATTGGTATCTTTCACTAAAGGATCCCACAACACTTTACTAAGATTAGTTTAGTAATTCTCACAACTCCCCTGCAGGATATATATTATCCCTGTGGTATAGATGTCAAAACTGAGAACAAAGGGGCCAGCTTTGGGTGCCCTCATTTATGGTGAGTACAACCTGTCTCCGACAGGAGTTCCACCGATTTCAGTAGGATCACTCCACTTGTAGAATAAGCGTGAGTAAGGGTGTCATCATCTGGAACTAAGTGAGATGCATAAAGCCTGGAGCGGGTCAGTGGCAGAGGTAGGATTTTAACTTTATTTCTGAGTCCTTGTTCTTTGTTTAGACTATTAGAAAATGCTGCTGCTTAGGGCTAGTTTAGCTCCCTCATACAATATTGGCTGCCATTATTTTCTCTGTTTGGTGCAAATTACTGAGCACAGTTCTGCTCCTATTGAAACCAATGGGAGAAAAAAAATCCAATTAACTTCACTGGAAACAAGGTCAGGCAATGTTGTGATAGTGATTTGTATTTTCCCTGAAGTCAGTGATGAACTCTCCTATTGACTTCCATATAATGCAGGATTAGTTCCTAGACATCATAGCAATCTGCTCCAATACTGTGAGCTGTGTGGCACTGTTGGTAGAACCCAGGAAAAAATCCAATAGGTTCAGATATGGTGGAAGCCAAATCCCTGCAATTCCTAATTTAATGTATATTTTTCCTGCAACATCTTATACATTTTCAGGATTCACAGGAGGGATTTGAATTCACATCACCTACGTCCCAAGTAAGTCCCTTAATCACCAGCTATATAGTCTTTCTTACTCTTTCTTTCTTTGGTCCAATGACTAGTTAGCTATTTATAAAAAAGTGAACCAGCATCAGCAGGACAGATTGAGAGCATCTTTCCCCAGAGTAGCCTATAGCTGATGGCTAGGACACACACATGCATACACATGTTTTCTGAAGCTGACCAATTCCAAATATTTTCATAACCAAAGTAAATATTTGTTATGATTTTTCAGTTTGCTGGCCAAACTGAAACATCAATTATTTGCCCTGCTTAACCTATAAGGCAGTCCCTTAGCACAATTTTAATGGAAAGTACTTCTTTGGCTTTCTTTTTCCCCTATGACTTAGGTGAGGACAGTGACTCACAAGCCAATATTAGAGTCACTAATGATCACAGTTGTGATACTGTTTTCAGCATTGTTGAAGAAACTTCACAGTTTGGGCATTTGTGAGAAGGCCAATAAAATTTACTTTGATCAGTAAATGATCACCAATCATCAAAAGGTGGGAACATTAGCCCTTTCAAGATACTCTTCTCATTAAATCATTTGCTTCAGAAAACTTCTTTGGGAGGTCAGAGAACTAACATCACCAGCGCACAGGGCAGACAGATATTTCACTCGTGAACCCACATTTTCTTGGGCTGAAACCCTGTACATTGCCAACCTGAATGGTCTAAAAGCCCATAGCACTCCTGGGACCCTGTTGCAGATCTCTTGCTTCATATGCTGATTATCTTTTCAAATGAAGCAATAGTGGTATAAAGAAATGCTTAGCCTCCAGAAAAGATGGGCAGTTAGGGACTACTGTGAACTACTGAAGATTCTGGCTTCAGAATACATTAAAACAAGGTGTGTATTTGTTTGTTTGCTATTTAAAGCAATGCCAGAATGTAGTGTGCCAACAGGTCAAATGCGGGAGATTATGTCAGTTACCAATTTTGTAGAATATATTTTCCCACAGCCCCATTTCACTTCCATTTTAATGCATGTAGTGCAATATGATTTACAATGTAACCATAACATTGCAGCTATTCATTCTCCTCTTTTTACATATATATAAATGTGATGGACCCATCAAGATGAACTCATATCACAGTTGTGTATGTGATCTTATTACTGTACCCCAGCCATTATTTTTCAACGTGTGTGTGTGGGAGGAGGGAGGGGCAGGCACTCCTGGTGAGAACATCAGAGGCAGGGAAGTTCTGGGCTGTATAAAACTACAAGACACCAAATCCATTGCTTACACTTGCTACATACATGCTGCTGTGTATGAAAATAAACTCAGTCTTATTCTCCCCTTGTTTCCATTGTAGTTCCTTAACATAGCTGACTATGAGAACAGATCGTATACACAGTGCAGGAGGATAAGCAGTGCAGCAGGATAAGGCAGTAGTCCACCAGCCCAAGTTTCTCCATTCTGCTCCTGTCGTACTCAGGTCAGCTTTGGGTAGCACCAACACACAATCTCCCATCAGCAGCACCGGGTCAGAACTACTAGAGAGCGGAGGGGGAATGAGGAGGAGAGGGGAAAGCAGTAAGGAGAAAATGTGTAAATAAGCAAAAAAGAAGGGGGCAGGAGGGAAAAGACAACAAGGAATGGGGAAAAATAATAGACAGAAAAGAAAGCGTGAGTGAGAAAATGGACAGAAAAAAAGAAAGATGCCAGCAGCTGTACCAGGGAATGTGTGCAAAGGGTGCATATCGGCTTGTTCATCCTAGGGTAGCAGGCTCCACTGAAAGAAGGTTGGGAACAACTGCTGTACTTGTGGCCTTTATTTATCTCATCCGCCTCTGTTGTTATTCTCAACCGTTATGCGATCTCCACAATTAGATGTATAGCACTTTGGGGCAGGGACCAAGTCATGCATTTATATAGAGTATGCAGTGAAAGGAATCAGCTCCACTAATTTTCCCTATCTTCTCTTGCTTTTTTAAAAATAGAATTCAAGAGACAGGATGTCTCTTAATCTGTCTCTCAACTGGGGAACTATTTACAGTGACAAATTAATCACAGACCAACCAGTTCGACCTCCATATTTTGGGAGGGCCTCTGAATTGGTCCCCCCGCTTTAGTATGTTTTCCATCCCCTCCTCTCTGTGCTCTGGTAGTTTGAAGTAATTACGCACAATTTCTGGCTGTCTGCCCTTACTCTTATGACTACAGATGAGTGAATTGGTTCAGATTAAATAAGAGTTGAACCAAACTTTCATTCATAAATGGAATTGAAACCGAACACTTGAAGGTCCAAAGAAATTTGGCTAACTCTCTTTAGTCCATTATTTCTTCTTTGCACTTCCAGGTTGCATCCAGGAACAAAAGCAAAATGGTCTGAGAACAACCTTACAGAAGTTTTTAAGGGCTTTTTTCTTCAGTTCCAGCTAGGACAAGAAACATAAGCATAAATCATTAAAGGTAATGGGGGAAAATTGCTAATCTATTTTCAGTGTGATAGTGGTTCTTCTTTTTATGAGCAATGGCTGAGGGGAGTCCTACTTTGCTCTGAACTGGTTCTCCCTTCCTTGGTTTAACCTGCTGTAAGTATCTGAGAGACAAGGGTGGACCCCTTCCCAGCATATGATAGCCATGTTGAACATATATGCTCTTTGGTTTGGACAAGGCTTAATGACCTTTATTGATCCAAATGCTACTTAATTGCACATAATAGGAAGCAGTTATTCCTTAGTTATTCCTTCCTATCATTGATCATGGAGAATTAGCACATTGTGCAGATAAAGCAACTGTCCTTTGCTGGTTGGATATTCAGTAATGGTAAGTTTGGCAGATTCATTCCCTTGTGTGCTTATATTGCATATGACTGGGGGTTGCACATAATCATTCAGGTCCTTCCATACCTGATAGAAGGTGCTGAATGGACAAAGGAGGGTTAGTGGTTTATAGATTACTGTAAGGGGAAATAAATGCAGTGTTTTTATTAAGTCCATGATTCTTAGTGCCTCACAAAGTTATGAACTTAAGTTCTCAGGGTCGTCTTTTTAAGGCGTTGTGCAGGTTTCCTTTGAGGATGAGAACTCAGAGTTCAGATACTGACTGATTATTTAATGGAAAGTGTTCACCGATGAGTGATAGGGTGCTTTTGTCTTATCATGTTTCTGTGGGAGTTCATCAGAGAGTGTAGTGATTGTCTTGTTTCACCCATACAGTCGTTATTGGTATATTTAGTGCATTGGATGAGGTACACCACATGTTGTGACAGGCATGTTTGGGACACAGGGATCTTGAAAGGTGTGTTGTGGAGGGTATTCATTATCATAGTAGTGGAGATATGGCTGCAGGTTTTGTATCTGTTTTTATGGTAGGGTCTGGTGCTGCTTTAAGTTGGTATGTCCTGGTCTGTGGGGTGCTTGCTTCTGAGGATGAGCTTAGCGAGGTTGGGGGTGTTGTTTGAAGGCCAGAAAAGGGGGTTCTGGAAAGATTTATTGCGGGATGTGGTCTCTATCAAGAATGGGTTGCAATTGTTTAAAGATAGCCTATATGGATTCCAGTGTGAGGTGGCAGGTGACAACTAGATGTATGTGGTGGGATGGGTTTTTTTCTCCTTTATTGAAGCAGATTCTCTTGAGGTATTTGGGTGGCCCATTTCACGATGCCGTCTAATTATCTGGTGGAGCGTCCTTGTTTGGTGATGGTAGTTTTAAGTGTGATAAGGTGTATATCCTGGTTTTTCTCCTCAGATCATATTCTGTGCTATCTGAGTGGCTGACTCTAGCTAACAGATTTCTTGGTGTGCTTGGGTGGTTACTGGATCTGTGAAGGTAGGTCTGGTGATCCGTGGGCTTCTTTTTCGAATTGTCTGAAGGTTTCCATTGCTGAAGCTGATCCTGGTATCTAGGAAGTTGATGCCAGCATGGGAGTGTTCTAGAGACAATCTGATGGATGGACAGTGGTTGCTGAAGATGTGGTGGAAATCTGAGGGAGTTTATATTGTCTGTCCAGGGAATGAAAATATAATTGAGGTATCTCATTGATTTCATGGTTCATTTGTTCAGAAATTCTTCCTCAGGGTGGCTCATGAAGAGGTTGGTTTATTGCAGAGACATCCTAGTACCCATAGTAATCCCTGATGGCCAGGATAGAAATAAACAAGCATTTCTCTGCTCAGCATCCCTTCTCCGGTATCTCTTGTTCACATTCAAATTCTTTGGTTAGACAGAAGGCAAGCCTTATTAAGGAGGGTAAGAAGCCAAATTCTAAGATCCTTACTAAAGATGATCATGAATTTTCTGACTAAATATATTTTTTATTGGAAAATGCTAATTCATCAAAACTGAAATGGTTCGCAGAAAAGGGTCAGTTTTCTTGACTCTACCGACTTGAAAAAAGTTTCAAAAGTGTGAAAACGGTTTATTGTGATGGCCTGAAGGTTAAGATGCTAACCTGATATATAGGAGATCTGGGTTCAATTCCCTGTTCTGCAGACTTACTCTGTGACCTTGGGTGTGTTACTTAATGGATCTGAGCCTCAGTTCTTTATTAATAAGATAGGACTAATAGTACTCTACCTTACAGCAGTGTTTTTGAAGAGAAATACATGAAAGATTGTGAAGCATTCAGATATGATGATGATGGCCAAATTACCAAATTGGAATTTGAACAAAACCACTTCTATTATTGCCAAAAATACTATTAAGTATTGATTTAACAATCACACATGATCATGAGCTTGTAATTTCTTATCATCTGCAAGACAGCTCTAGCAGCATGGCACCCCTGAATGTTTGGTTGAGGCATTTGTTCAGTCCTTCAATGATCTGGAGGAAAGTGCCACATTTACTGAGTTAACACCACTATTTCCTGCAACACCTTGGGATCTCCTTGGTCTCACATCTATGTCCAGATACTGCTTAGCATGTGATATCTAATGAAGTGACAACTACATTTTCTATGACCCTTGATTCTTCTCAATGATACTCTACAATTATTCTTAATACTTATAATCATATTTGGAAACATGACTTAAGGAACCAATGGAACAGTGAAATGAGGAAATAATCTAAAAAGCACAATTCATTTTTATCACTTATGAACGCATTTGAAATTTGAAGTAAGTGATGGGTTATTGCTAGCATGCTCTGATTATTCCATGGAGATACACTAAAAATGAAAAACCCAGAGAGAGGCTGTAGTAACCAAATAATTGATTAACCAATTCATCATCACAAGTAAATTAAATTCATCAGATCCAAATAACATAGACAAAACAGAGACTTTATATAAATGGAGCTGAGATGGTAGTGATTAAAAAACTGCCAGCTGTTACTGTGATCAGGACCGTCTCTAGGCACTAGCAAAGCAAGCACGTGCTTGGGGCAGCACATTTCCAGGGGCGGCACATACATAGGTGCCGGCTTCACCAGGTGCCGGTGGGTGCTCGCACCCCCCCACCCCCGGCCCCACCCCAACTCCACCCCCATTCCAACCCCTTCCTCAAATCCCCAGCCCCACCTCCTCCCCCGGGCGCACCATATTTCCCCTCCTCCATTGTCACACGAAACAGCTGTTTCGCACAGCAAGCCTGGGAGGGAGTGAGGGAGGGGGGAGAAGTGGAGCAGCGTTGTGCTCAGGGGAGGAGGTGGAGCAGAGGTGAGCTGGGGGGGAGGGGGGCACGGGGAGGGCAGCAGGAAGTTACCCTCGGTGGGGGTCAGAGGAACCTCTCCCTGCCCCAGCTCACCTCCCTTCCGCCTCTGCCTCCTCCCCTGAGCGCGCCAGTGCTCCACTTCTCCCCCCTCCCTCCCAGGCTTGCCGCAAAACAGTGAAATGGGGGGAGAAGCGGAGAGGCGACCCTGCCTGTGATGAATAAACTCTGTACTGTATTGATCTGTGTTTGTGTGTGCGTATTTATATATAAACTAGTAGATTTTAGCTGATTAGCAAATTACATTTTTTTATGTCTTGCTTTATGAAGAATATGTGAAGCTCGGGCTGTATTATTACCACATAATAATCATTAATTACTTCTAAAGTGAGAGCTTGAAAATGTTTGAGGCTTATGGGATGGCTACCTTCCCTTTAACTAATGAGGTACTATCGTATCCATGTTTCAAAAAAGGATATTGAACCAAGGTCCCTTCAGTCCATCCATTTCATATGGAAATGTGTTGATTCCTGACAGGTTTTGAAAACAGTAGAGGGTAATTCCAGACTCCTGGATGCCATTAACGCCTTCTCTGTCTTTATAAGTAGCCCCTAATGTCCAAGTTGCTCGTGAACTTTTGCTGGGCATCTAATGACTTTCTCAGTGAACTCGTTAATATCTTTACAAAGCAATGAGTTGTGTTGTCTAGTGATTAGAGCAGGAACCTTTAGGTTCAATCACTGGCTCAGCTACTTGGGAAAATACTCTTTGTGCCTTAGTTTCCCCATCTGTGACATGGATTTAATAACATTTAACTATCTCACAAGGGATCCAACCCATCTTCTACTAAAGTCAATAGAAATTTGGAGCAAGCCCAAGTGGTATTCTCATGTATGATACTGAGCTCTTTGCACTTCTGTTCCCTTTCTGATCTCTGAGAGAAGCCACTCAAGTGTTAGGCCTCATGGCCTTACCTGTCTTGATGTGTTTTGTATCATAAACCATATGGACAACAGCTTCTCTACGTAGTGTCTTTATTCAGGCAACACATATGTGTCTGCAGTGGTTAGCAGGAAACCACCTGCTGCAGTTGCCAACAATGGACTATCCAGCCACACGTTTCCTTGTTTAACTATTATTATTATACACATTGTAGCATTTATCCCCTTTTAAATACTTATTACCCAATTTACAAAAGCAACAATAATAATTAGTAATACATTTCAAATTGCAAATAATAAATACATAGAGAAAGAAATTGATGATCTCAGTCACTGTTACACTGTATAATTCCATTACGTAGGTGGACCATTTCTCACACATAGAATGCCTCCATTCAACCTCTGCAAAAGGCAATTCCACCATCACTGCTGCTTTTTCAGGAACAACTTTTGGTTCAAACTTGTCATGCTGTGATGTGGTAACTTGAACAGTTGGTCCATGAGGCTGATCTTGTGTCAGGCTGCTGCCCCTCAAGACTTCCAGAACCTGGTGCTGAACCTAAATGGGGATTCTCCAGTGGCAATTCCATTTCTTCTATACTAACATCTCCAGTGTTTAACATAATCCTTTCTCTCAGTTGATCCACATGTCAGTATACAATCCTGCCATCTCCCAGAATTACCATGTAGGAGACTGGTCCTGTAATATCTTGAATGATAGCTGACATCCAGTTGGGATGAGGACCAAAGATTTTAAAATAGCTTCACCAACAGTAAAACTATGTTCTTTAGCATGTTTGTCATGTTGCTGCTTTTAATTCTGTTGTTTTGGTGGTATTCTTCCCCATTAAGTATGGATGCACAATGTCTAACCTTGACCTTAGTTTCCTTCCATTAACATCTCCACGAGGGACAGGCCTGTGGCTGACTACAGTGTTATCTGACAATTAAACAGGTAACGAGATGCTTTCATGTCTATAGTACATCCAAGTATTTTTAATAACCTCTTTAAATGATTGGATGATGGACGTTAAGGTGCCAACTTAACATGTTGGATGTTGTTTTGTTTCATAAACCTTTAGAATTCCATGCTAGTAAAAGAACTTCTGTTATCTGACACAAGTCTTCCAGGTAAACCAGGGATACTAACACTAGTCCTTAGTTTTTCTCGTGACTTCACTCGTGGACACATTCATGGGATAGATGTCTACCCATTTGGAATGTTTATCCACTAATATAGAAAATATTTTCCCCAGAAATGGTCCAGTATAAACAATATATACTCGCCTCCGAGTCTTATCTGGCCACTCCCAAAGATGGAACAGAGTCACAATATAGGAGCTTTTGGAATCTCTTGATAAATATAACAGGTTTGCACTTTACTCTCAATATGAGGCCAGCTTCCTATAACCTGTTGAACACTTCTGCTAAATGTTGTAAATGTTCTGTGTCTGTTGTACCAGTGATTAGTATAACATTGAGATATACTGCCATGTGTGGAATTCCCTGAATCAATCATGGTTCTTTGGAAAATAGCAGGGACTGAGGACACACCAAAAGGTAAATGATTATATTTAAACAGTCCTTTGTGACTATGAACAGTGATATACCGCTTGGAATTTTTTTCCAAAACAATCTGTTGGTAGACATGGCTCATGTCTAACTTGGTGAACAAACCCTCCTGCGAACACTGCAAACAGATCCTTAATTTCTGGAATTAGCTACTGTTCTAATTGTGAGACCGTATTTACTGTCAGCTTATAGTCACCACATATGTATGTGGAGTCACCCGGCTTCAACACTGGTATTATTGCTGCAGCCAATTCAGAAAACTTAACAGGTTAAATGATACCAGTTGCCTGTAGCCTTGTTTCCTGTGTGCTATTTTCACCTCCCCAGGCTCCTGTGGCTTGTGTTTGTAAGTCCTGTTCAGTTTTATTTGCAGATTCCATAGCCTGGGCCAATTTTAGAGCTGTTTCAAATGTTAACTGTGGTTCAGACAATAATCTCCTTTGCATTTTGTCATCATCAATGCCACAAACTAATCTGTCGCTTAGGTTTGCATCAGGCTCACCCCATAATTACAATCTTGAGAAAGCTGCCGCAGTGCTGCCACAAATGTCCCTACTGTTGCCTCTGCTTTTCTTGACAGAGAGTTAAACTTAAATCATTCTATTATTTCACTGGGTGTTGAGTTAAAATGATTTCTTTACAGATTTACTAGCTCCTCAAAAGTTTTATTTCCAGTTTTTTCAGGGGTTAACAGGTTTCTCTTTAAACTGTAAGTCTTGGCTTCTACACTGCTGAGTATGATAGCTTTCTTCTTACCTTCCTCAGTAACATGATCGGCAGTGAAAAAATAAGATATTTTACAGTATTCTTCCCAAGTTTGGTGTTGCAGATTAAATGGTGAAATAGTCCCAGAGGTTGCAGCCATTTCTCATGTATCTGTAAGAGTTTGTAGGCCTTACTTTCAGATGACTTCCCAGGCCTCTTTCTTTCTTTCTTTCTTTCTTTCTTTCTTTCTTTCTTTCTTTCTTTCTTTCTTTCTTTCTTTCTTTCTTTCTTTCTTTCTTGTTCTGGAGGTTCAGGTCCACCTTGTTGCCACATGGTGTGTTGTAAACCCACATACAGCAGCTTCTTAGGTATTAATAGTCTCTTTTTCTGGCAACACACATATGTCTGCAATGGTTCTGTAGATCCCCACTTCCTGCAGTTATTGACAACGAACAAACCAAACCAATGGACTATAAGGTAGATAGAAAGCTGGCTAGATCATCAGGCTCAGTGGGTAGTGATCAATGGCTCCATGTCTAGCTGACAGCCAGTATCAAGCGGAGTGCCCCGAGGGTCAGTCGTGGGGCCAGTTTTGTTCAATATCTTCATTAATGATCTGGAGGATGGCGTGGATTGCATCATCATCAAGTTTGCAGATGACACTAAACTGGGAGGAGTGGTAAATATGCTGAAGGGTACGGATAGGATACAGAGGGACCTAGACAAATTAGAGGATTGGGCCAAAAGAAATCTGATGTGATTCAATAAGGACAAGTGCAGAGTCCTTCACTTAGGATGGAAGAATCCCATGCACTGCTATAGACTAGGGACCGAGTGACTAGAGGCTACAGTGGATGAGAAGCTGGATATGAGTCAACAGTGTGCCCTTGTTGCCAAGAAGGCACAAGGCATTTTGGGCTATATAAGGAGGATTGCCAGCAGATTAAGGGACATGATCATTCCCCTCTATTTGGCATTGATGAGACCTCATCTGGAGTACTATGTCCAGTTTGGGGCCCCACACTAAAAGAAGGATGTGGAAAAATTGGAAAGAGTCCAGTGGAGGATAACAAAAATTATTAGGGGGCTGGAGCACATGATTTATGAGGAGAGGCTGCGGGAAATGGGATTATTTAGTCTGCAGAAGAGAAGAATGAGGGAGGATTTGATAGCAGCTTTCAACTACCTGAAAGGGGGTTCCAAAGAGGATGGATCTAGACTCTTCTCAGTGGTAGCAGATGACAGAACAAGGAGTAATGGTCTCAAGTTGCAGTGGGGGAGGTTTAGGTTGGATATTAGGAAAAACTTTTTCACTAGGAGGGTGGTAAAGCACTGGAATGGGTTACCTAAGGAGGTGGTGGAATCTCCTTCCTTAGAGATTTTTTAAGATCAGGCTTGACAAAGCCCTGGCTGGGATGATTTAGTTGGGGATTGGTCCTGCTTTGAGCAGGGGGTTGGACCAGATGACCTCCTGAGATCCCTTCCAACCCTGATATTCTATGATACTATGGTTCTATGAAAACCAGACAGCAACTCATTTCCTTTTTTTGACTATCTGCTCACTCCCCCAATGGTCAGTTCATTATACACATTATAACAGCGTGGAATTCCTCCACTATTAGACCTGTGTCTGGATACAACAACACATCTATGATTTATTAACATGCAGGTCCAGCTGGACACCTGTGTTTCTTCCCTTCAGGAGTTTGTGACCAGTGACAAACAGCCTTTTTAGAACACGTAGGTTTATGTAGCAAATGGGACAAAAGAGTAGAGAAAATTAATTTAAAATAACAGTCTACACACTTATCTAAACGTATTTAATTTTACATTTCATTGAAAGCCAAGTTACATAGGCTTCCCTCTTGAGTTACAGGAACAGAACAAACCTAACTTACATTCTGCTATCAAACCGAACCCGAACGCTAAGCACTTATGACCCAACCTGGTCTCAATTTTCCTTCCAGATATGTTCCTCAGCCTATGTCTACACTACAGACCTTACAGTGACACAGCTGTACCACTGCCGCGACACCTCTGTAAGGTCTCCTGTGTAGCCGCTCTACACCAGTGGGAGAGACATAGTGCTGTACACACCGTTGCTTTTATCAGTGAAATTTACGTCATCCGGGGGGGTGTTTTTACACACCCCTAACTAACGTTTTGCTGACAAAAGTGTTAGTGTAGACAAAGCCTCCGTCTGTTTCCTTCTATGAGGGAAATTCCCCTTTCTCAAAGCCCTACTCTCAAAGCCTTCTCTCTCCCTAAAGACCTTTGTTACAGGGCCTAGATGTGAAGTCGTTCTTTTGTTGCAGACTGTTTTTTCCCATTGACCAGCCCAGCCCATTGAAGGAAATGCCCTTGTGATAGTTGCTCCTTTGTTTGGCAGTTGGATCTATTCAGCCTTCATAGTTTGCAATCACAGGCCTTACGAGGGTGTGGGAATGTGCTGAAACTGTCTGCCCTTGACATTTCAGCCCTCCACCTCAGGAATCCGACAAAATCCTTTTGGGGTACAGAGCAATAGTAATCACTAAGCACCTACATATCCGATTTGCCAGATTTACTTAAATCTAAACTGAGAAAGGTATTCTAAGATTTTAAGTCATTAAGTGGAATGATTGGCTTTACATGGGTCATTCTAAACAGTCTGTTTTGGTAACCCAGTTACAATACCAACAGATCGGCCATAGAAAAGCTTTTGGAGCTGGAGAGAAGGCCATGGGAATCCAAATAAATGTTTAGGCCCGGACAGTATGACACATCAGCCAAGCAGAATTCAGGGATGCTGTGGGAGCTAGAGAGAAGGCTGTGGGCTTCTGAGACAGCACTGAGAATCTCCAAGTCCCAGGCAAGCAGCTGAGCTGAGACTGGGTAGTGATGGTTGCCCAAGACAGCACTGAGAAGCATAATGGAAGTTTGTGTGGTCAACTTACATATGTGTCACTTACCTTTATTATTTTCAATGTTGCTAAAATGAGCCCTGAATAAGGGAACCAGTACCCTGACTATACTACAAAACTGATGACTCTAAAACCATTTTCAAGAGCTACACTTAAAGATGGTTTTAAGTCAATGAACTGCTCATGTGCCTAAAGTTAAGCATGCACATGAGGATTTGCAGGATCATGGACACAGCTGACTATAGAAATAGATAAAATGTGTACAGTTCTGCAAACTCATGGAAAAAACTTTTAGAAGTTCTCTACAATTTAGTTCTTCCCTTTTAAGAATGACCCAATTGGCATTTTGGGGTAGAATCTTTTTTTAACATTTTAAAAATAAACAAAAGGTGTATATTTCCATATGAACACAATTTAACTGAGATACTGCCTCATTCTTGCTGAAAATGATGCCATTTAAGCATAAAAATTCTATGCAAAGCATGAAAAACTGAGTTACATTTCAAATTTGTAGCGACATGCAAAAATCTTGAGCATGTTGAATATTGTGGCAAATACTTTACACACCTTTTATTTAAGCAGTCATCTTCCACATTCTCTTTATTATCTTAGATATTTACATTATTTCTCCATTATAAATCATATTAACCTTCTGCATAATAGTGCAGTAAAATAATAATTCTCCATTAACAGGCTTTCGCCATGGAAATTAACATTGTACCACCAATTCAGATTCATGCTATATTTCTTCTTACACCATCTTTTGCTGTCTGTTTCCCCCCTCCCGCCCCCCACCAAGCATCACTGTTGTGGTTTCTTTTCCTTCTCCCATTCTAAGAATCTTCCATCCTGCTCTGTATATTTATCAGTACTTCCCTCTCCAGTCAGATCTCTCTACTTAAATGACACTTCTTCCCCTTCAATGACCATTCAACAAGTATAGATAGAAGAGATAAAATAAAATATTGTAGCAAAGGTGGCACAGAAAACAAGGAAAATCATGCATAATATAACTGGTTTTCTGGCTTGACTATAACACGTTGGAAAGTTTTTAGCACTATGAAAGTATCTTTGGTGGAAAATTAGTGAGTAAATGGGGTGGGAGGAAATTGTGATTGTCTTTTTTTCCACCCAGATATAAACATTTCAGAATTTAGAGAAAATTCATCAAGCTCAAGGAACCAGTATGTCAGTGTCTACTAGGCCTGGACAAACTAGTTTGGGAAAACAATAAAGCCCATTCCCAAAACTTTCCTCCATTTCCAAAACCAAAACCTGAAATAACATGTTAGACAATAGTTCTAGATAATACTCAGGTCTGCCATGAGTGCAGAGGACTAGACTGGATGACTTCTTGAGTTAGGCAAATACTGGAAAAAAGGCTGCTCTTGTCATAGTCCTGGGCCAAAGAGAGGAGGCATTAATAGTAATCTCCTGAGTCTATCTTTCCAGTCCAGTATTTCAGACTCAAGAAGTCTGGTTAATTCATTTAGCACCTGAACATTTCGGTTCTTATCTGGAAAAACAAAACTGAACTTGGAATATATTAAGGTCCAGCCATCACTAGTCATGAATAAGACCCTGGCCTTGTAATAGATATCGTGGTGTTTGTGGCCAGAAGGAACCATTAGAGCATATACTCTGACTTACTACATACCATAGGAAGTGAAACAAATAGGTAAGATTCAATTTACTCTGACTTTATGATAGAACAGAATTCACATTCATTGATATTGTAATGTTCCTGCTAATGTGAGCGTGCACCTCTGCCCTCGCTCGGTAGCGTCAGAGCTATTCAACTGTCTCTCATACTCCCTAGATGACTAACTAAAGGAGGTTCACCTTTAGCTCAGCTGGTAGGGGCCTGTGATTTTGGAGCATGGGGATGCAAATTTTTCCCCCATTTCCCCTGTGGACTTCCAAGGGGCTATAATGTGCAGCATGGTGACTAGATGATCCCTGTGAAGTTGCTAGAAGCCAACACATTCATTGCCACTCTGATTCACATAGATCAGGTCTTCAGTTCTCACATAGAAGTTACTTGTAATATTATTTCATTAAAAAAAAAGACAAACACACCAGTAATTGTGTGTGTGTGTGCGTGTGCGCACTCACCAAATAGCTGCTTAAAAGGGGACATATTCTTCAGTTGAATATTACATGCAAAGAATGTGTAAGTGCAGTTACCATGGCCACCTTGTTGGATTCCCAAATTGCCAATGTATCATTTAATTATCCCCAGGGATATCATTTGGAATAAAAGCTGCTTTTTGAATAGAGATGTAAGTGAAACGAAATTCTTTGACAGGACTCTTGACTGAAAAGATTTCTATTAGAATCCAATTATGTTAAACTGTGAAATGTTAAAAGCACTTCATCACAATGTACACCTCCCCCACCTCTCCTTAAATACAACCCTATGCTTGGTTCACCTGCGGCCCTCTTTTAATGGGAGCCCAGAGGAACTGTGTTATGGAGCTGGGGAAACTCAGAAGTATTCATCTCACTTCTTTTAAAGCCAAATTCCAACCTCTTTAATAAGCATTCTGACAAGGCACTGTATATACTCCCTGGGTAATCAACCAAGTTCACATGCAAGCCATAAGAGTGCAAAGCAGTGCTACCACAGTGATCTTACTCAGCATGAACAGCACCATTGTGCTCACAATAATGGTAAAGAGGTTGCTAGGTGAGAGTGGAATACAGTTTGGGGTTGACTTGCTAAGCTCTTTATACTGTACATCCTTGACAGCACATATTAGGGTGTAAAATTTACCATACACCAATACAAGTGTAAGTGGAGCCTGAGTGTAAGCACAAGTAAGATTATGTCCTAGGAGTAGCCCTCCAGTGTCAAAGGGTAGCTGACCCTTTGAGATCCTTTATTAAACACACCAACCACTATAACAACAGTGTCTGGACAACACAACAAAACAGAAACATCCAAAATATATAAATGTCAAAACCAGAGACCAAAAGTAATGCAAGAGAACACAACCTGCCCTTCCCTTTCATCATCTCCATTTCACTTGACAGGAGAACCCTGGCATTGAAGAGTCACCACATCCTTCAGATACAGTCCATTTGGCATCTTAAGTCCAGCCAAAGCAGAAGTCAACCACAACTAGTTGCCTCTGCTCAATCCTGCTATGGGTCCTCCTTCTCTCTGTAAAGTGCTCAAGATCCTGCTTCTGGGGTCCTCTCAAAACCTGGACACAACCCCAGGTCCTCAATACACAGAAAGAAATCCTTCCATGGAAAATAAAAGATAGAAAAAAACAAAGGAAAACAATCATAGCTAACAACAATAGCAACATGTTCACAGTCATTTCCAATGACCTCTTCCCCCTGATGTTATAGTCTCTTGGATAGTGATACAAGTACAGTGAACTGTACTGTTTGTCCAGCATACCCCCCCACCCTCCCGCACCAAACACAATAATCACTTTCCAATTCCCACCATAGCACAAACAAAATCACTCCCCCAAATCCTCTTACTCCTTCACCCATTTTCCCTGAACGTGCTCCCAAAGGTTTCTGGGTCAAAAGATGAGAGGCCAGACAAAAACTTGGACATACCTCTTCCACTTCCTCTAGGCAGTGCTTCCTCTCTGCACACCTCAGTACCCCCAGCTCCTTCCAGATTGTCTGTACCAACTCATCCAGGCAAGCCCAAATCAGTGGGGTTTCTGGAACACCACCTCATACCTCACTTTCCAGAGGGACATACATACAACTACATTGATGAGACAGAGGGTCTCCTTTACCCAGGGCCATCCCTAGGGCGGTGCGGGGCCCAGGGCAAATCAACCTGTGTGGGGCCCCCCTTATCATTTCTATATAGGTGAAATCTGGTTACAGTGAATTTCAAGGGCAGCTGCTGGCCGCAGGTTAAATATTGATAGCACCCAGCTGTATAATTGTAATGTTGTTATATGATATTGTAGTTCTTTTTTATAATTATAATGAAGTTCATATAATTTAAAAAAACCTCACCAATCCTGATCAGTGTCACGCTGCTTACATTCTGAAATCCACCTTCCTAGACTTCCTTGCAGCAAACTCACTTCCCAGGTGCATATCTTCTGTGGATTTTTAAAAAATGTAATAACACATTCACAACACTGAGATCCCATGTCTCGGGAACTGGGTGGCTCTTGGAGGGCCTATATGTGTCCTGGTGCTACAGGACCCCAGAATCCTCCAGCATGGAGGAGGGGCTCTAAGATCTGCTTTCTCTGGGGGCGAGGAGGGAGAGGGGAGGCGGAAAAGCACATACATGAAGAAGTACCCCAGTCCTGGTGGGTGGTGGAGAGAGCCGTGGGTGGGTGGTAGAGAATACCCCAGGTCCTGGTACTGTGGGGAGGGGGACCCCCAAGGCCGGAGAGCTGAAAGGCAAGGAGGACCCTGAGGCAGGAGGTTGATAAGGGCTGGCCCTGGCCTGGAGGTGTCATTGGAGGACCCCATCCAGTGCTGGGAGAGGGGAGAAAGGGCAGTGGAAGGGGGAGGTGTGGGGCACTGGAGGGACACCAGTGCTGGTTGACAGGCGAGGGATGATGCAGACTACTGGCTGGCACTCATCTGTGCTAGGGGCAAGGGGGGGCCTGTGCTGGTGGAGGGTCCAACTGGAAAAGGGAAGGGACTTTCTGAGGCAGAAGGGAAGGGTCAGGGTCAGCCTGGGTCAGCCTGCCCTGACACTAGTGGATGGGGGCACTAGAACCTTGTGGTGGCAGGCGATGCCAGGAGCCAGCAGAACGCAGTGGGCTGGGGCCGGGTCACCCACTGCTACTGCCGCAGAGACTGAGCCCAAGCCCAAGGGGGCTGTGGGCAAGAAAAATAAATAAACACCTGGGCCAGTGAGTGTGGGGCGCGGGCCAAGAAGGCTAATGACATATTGGGCTGCATTAGTAGGAGCATTGCCAGCAGACCGAGGGAAGTGATTATTCTCCTCTCTTCGGCACTGGTGAGGCCACATCTGGAGTATTGCATCCAGTTTTGGGCCCCCCACTACAGAAAGGATGTGGACAAATTGGAGAGAGTCCAGTGGAGGGCAACTAAAATGATTAGGGGCACGTGACTTATGAGGAGAGGCTGAGAGAACTGTGCTCATTTAGTCTGCAGAAGAGAAGAGTGAGGGGGGATTTGATAGCAGTCTTCAACTACCTGAAGGGGGGTTCCAAACGCTGTTCTCAGTGGTGGCACATGAGAAAACAAGGAGCAATGGTCTCAAGTTGCAGTGGGGGAGGTTTAGGTTGGATATTAGGAAACACTATTTCACTAGGAGGGTGGTGAAGGACAGGAATGGGTTACCTAGGTAGGTGGTGGAATCTCCATCCTTAGAGGTTTTTAAGATCAGGCTTGACAAAGCCCTGGCTGGGATGATTTGGTTGGGGATTGGTCCTGCTTTGAGCAGGGGGTTGGACCAGATGACCTCCTGAGGTCTCTTCCAACCCTAATCTTCTATGATTCTATGATTCTCCTGGGTCTTCTTCCCCAACCTCTCCAAACTACTGGCTCTCCTGAACCCTAACATCCTCTCCACTTGTTCACTGCTCTCAGGAGTAATAGTGGAAAGAAATCACCCTGCTAGGGCAGGGTCCCTAGAGAAGTCCTTCTCCCAGACTTGGAAGATGGCCCCTTCTCTGCTGCCCCAGACCTCCTGGGCTGCCCAAAACTGTTCTCCATTACCTCCCATTTGTGCCCTGCCATTAGTGAAACATCTCCAAATGCCTCCTTCTGTCCTCCTCCCTTTGTCATCAAACTCCTTCTTCTTCACCTCTCCCCTTGAATAAAAGCCTTGCTGAAGGGAATCAGATCTTCCCTGCAGATCTCCTGAGTCTCCAACCTGGAGCTACAGGACAGTCACCAACCCTCGTGACTCAGCAGTAACTGGGAGGCAGTTAATTAGGGAAGGAGTATCTAAGCAAGATACAAGGTTAAGGCAGGCAGCCTGAACCAGGTAGCCTGAACCAAACAAAAACAGTTCTCACAGGGCAGGAAGCCTGGGTTAAGCAAAAGGCAAGCTCCTAGGGCAAAAAACCTAAAGGGGGATCATGGAAACAGAGAGCTCCCTGGGAATCCTACCAGCCCAGAGATCCTAAAAGAAAGGTCTCTGGAGATGGGAATATCCTAGCAGAAAATCACAGTAGGCAGATAGCCTGGGAAGGTACCACATAGCTTTTGGAGTGGCCCTTGAGAGACCTCCGTGGACACAGACAGCAGAGGAAGACTCTACCTAAGCATCATCAGGAAACCTGAGGTGAAAGCAACCAGAATTCAAGAGAGGTGACAGATGAGTGGGACTAACTGAGTCCCTCAGCCAGGAAGATGAGATAGAAAGGTATTGGTGCACGTCTGTGTGAGACTTTCTGTTGAAGACTTTCTATTAAATAAAGGTCACCATCTGGGGAGGATGCTTTTTAATACCCAAGCTGTTTAAACTTGTTTATACTCCAGGTAGAGGGAAACTGAAGCAGGACTCACTTGCAATACTAGGCCTGACCTGGGTGGGGGAGGAGCCAGGGTGACCTCCCATACCTTCACGAGTAGTAAGTCTCAAGTGCCCTGTCAAATGAACAGGATAAAAAAGGGAGTGGAGAATGGAAATACCTGGGGAGACACAGATTTAAGCATCATCCTCATCATGCTAATGAGCTGCTTTGCTATGTGTTCCCCTCTTACACCACACTCCTGGCAAAGAGTGATGGCTATGCAAGCTGCACACCCATTGTCAGGTTCAGAGACCTGTGCACTTCCTGTTACACTTCTCAGTCTCTACCTTGTCCTTATACATACAACACTCCACTCCTGTGCTGGGCCAGGAGTCTCTATCAGAAGGAACACAGATTTTACTTGTTCAGTAAAAACAAAACAAAATTAAAAAAAAACCAACACTTTCTATGAATAGCAGATGTGTTATCAACCTGAGATTCTGAAAGCTCCAAATTCACTGGTAATGTCTGCTCAAAGCAAGAAATCTGGGGGCTGGAATAAATGGCATCTTTTAAAATCAATACTATGTAGTCATGATGTGTGTCTCAATACCTGTCATTTCAGTTTACACAGCATGTAATTTCAAGCTGCTGGCTCCCAGCCAATGTGCTTTTGTACTGTATTTTATTTTATTAATCTCTAAGCATTTGGTCTAATTACTCCAGATTTTGCTCCTACTAGGAAACATAGAGTCAATGATCTCCTCCATTACATTTCTTCCTGCCTTAGAGCTGGGCTGGAGGCATAGAAAAACAAATACTCAAATTAAGAATCAGAGTTGGCTCTCTAGCCCAATACTGTAGAGTGATGCCCAATGTGGGCCCAATTCTCAAATATGGAAACCTGAATTATGGGAATCCGATATTTGGATACTTAGGAACTTAGGTCTGGAAATTAGGCATTTGTCCACTTAAGTATTCATTTGAGCTAAATATGGGGTTTTGGATTTCTTGTTTCAGTGCCCAAGTCTGAAAGCTGAGCTTCCCTGTCTTACTACAGTCTTGGCCATTTATGATTATACCTATTCTGCTAGAGAAGAGCATCATCTTTAGAGGAAATCAGTGTTTTATAATAGAACTCATCCTTCAAGGCAGACATACCCCAGCAGAACAGAGGACCTTTTCAGTCCATAAGACTGTAATCCCAAGTGAGTGGATATGGATCCGAAATCTAAAGGAAAGGAGAGGAAAGCTGGAGGAGCAAACAGCATCTTCATGAAATATGGGGATGAACCTAATTAGGAGTGTCTAGTGCCTAGCAGCAAGGTCCACTCATCACTGCTGGGGATACCTTAAGTGGGGTAGAGAAAGAGAGACAGAATAAAATATAGCTCATCAGCTGTGGCCTAATTAAAGCTGTATGGCATGATCCGTATTTAAAATCTGGGGCATGGGGCCACAGTATATTTTCTTAGCTAAACATATGGTCAGAAAACGTGTTTGACTCACTCCTGTGTTTTGCTGTGGAATGTGACATTGTTCTGTTATATCTGTTTGTAGGGTGAGTTAAATTAAGCTTGAAATTATGTGAGAAAAGTCTGGCTCAGGGAAATTCTGCAGCTATTATGACCATGATTTGACAGTGGCAGAACGTACAGCAACACTGTAACAGAGGGCTCAGAGCAGCAGGCAAGAGGCATAAATGAGACTCTGGGTACCATGTCCCTTTGTTTGGAAAGGCTTTTGAGACAGGTCATGGTCATGAAACAATAAAAAAGAATTCTTCAGAAATACCCACTAGGTCCCCCCTGTTTTGCCACTGGCATACTCCTGTGGCTACTAGTTTGAGATGCATGTCTGGGAGTAAAATGGGGAATGGGTTCTAGTGGCAACCACTGTGTAAATGCAAAGTAATATGCTGGTCAGTGGTAAGGCAGTAATGAAAAAATGATCATAAGCACCTGTGACAGTTGGGAGTACCATTGGGCTAAAATAATTTCTGGATCTTGGATCCAGGCCTATAGGAATATGCTGAATTCATTGCACTCTTTTTCTTCCTCCCTGTAGCTGGTGGGTGGGAAAGGGATGAAAACTTGGGCCCATGCTTTCCTTCCCCCCCCCCCCACTCTCCCCACTTGCTGGCCAGAGTGGCTGAGTGAGTGCAAGAGTGATCAGAGTGGGGGTGAAGTAATTTACTGCTTGTATAGACCAGCAGTAGATTCCACCAGGAGGAAGCAGGGAGGGCATTGTAACTCAGAGGCACGTCTCCTAATCAGCGTTCTTCCTAGAATGGAATAGTTTATTTGTCACCCGTTGTCAAGGCTTCATCTAAATTAAAAATCTAGTTAACAGTGGGTTAAGAATGACTACTAGTGATTTGCCACAGAGTCATGTTCTGTGAGGGTCTATATGTAATGCTTTTTCTAAAGCAGGATGAGTTTATGGGGATTGGTTCTATAGCCATGTAAAATGATTGCGAGTTCTAGGGTCAACTTTCTCCTTGTGAGGAAAACAACCATTCAAGACCATTACTAGATTTCATGTTGTTTTTTTCTTGCAATTTGTAGCCACCTATTCAGAGGGTCAAGTATGTGAATACTGTAGGTACGTAGATGAGTACTCTGAAATGCACAATGAATGAAGGCGATGCACAATCTCCTACCTATCTTACAATAAAAAGGTAGTTTTCTTTATATTCGGGTGTTATTTTCTTCTAAGTTGTATAGAAAAGTGAATAAATGATTCTATTTGTATATATTACAATTTAATCTTGATACTGATTCTAGTTGCTAGATGTCTTAAATCTGTTCCCTTTCTCTTATACTTACTTCAACATCGAATGCAACATTTGTGGTCCGCTCAGGAGTATTTAACAAGTGTAGTAAGCAGATGACAAGGCCTTGATTATATTTTCTGGCAGCAGCAGTATCTTGTTGGGTCAGGGCTAGGTTTCCTAGCAAGTTTCTTGTCTGTTTCCTTTTCTGGTGGTAATCTAGCCACCGGAATAAAAACTAATTTTGTTGTTGTTGTTGATTTTTGACCTGGGAAATGTCTTATATTGTTAGAAACATGCACCATATTGTGATGTTGAAAAGAAGTTTGATGTTTGAGCTCTTAATTTCCCACGCTCAGCTTTGTTTTTCATAATAAGATATGAGTAATTGTCCTAATGCCCTATGCACATTTATCTCCACCTCCTTATACCATTTCCCCCCAGTAAAAATAAGTTATCAAAAAGTGTTGTTTCACCAGTGTCCATAATCTGGGCAGAATGCTGTTGTATTACTGTAAGAATTTGTAATGAGGAGATCTTTCTCTGCATGACATGCTCAAGGGGGAAAAAAAATCAAAGTTGGCTAATATGCCATTTCCATTTGGTCACAAAACACTAAGTAAAGGTGGTCTTTTATACTTTTGCATGCTTCAAAGTGAAAAAAAGTGGCTGGATGTGAATTTGCCCCAAACAAAATGGCAATGACTTGTCACCCTTTCAAAGCTCTAGATATTTATTATTTAATATTTATTCTATTTTCACTATTAAATCTGACTAGAAATCCTGCTTTCATTAAAGTTCACTCCTGATTTCTAGACCCAAATGTTTTAGATCTATTCAGATAATCTGATATACTTTCTAATATACTCATCTCAATGTATTCAGACGTCCAAATTCCTTGAGGTTTGCATATCCTTGTTCGAAGTCGAAACAATTTTCTTGTGTACACATTTTAGTACCTAGATGGAGACTGTGTCTGTTTAACTGCAATAGGTGGCCTGCTGTAGCTGTGCCACTTATGACTTGTAACCTTAGATTCTAAAAGATATGCACACGAACAAGATCATGAACTCTGTGTAGCAGGACACAATGAGCCCAGTGCCAAGGCAGTTGGCAGATACATGGAGTGGATGTGGGAACAATCTTTTAACTAGGTTGTAGGATGGCTGCAGAGCTGCTACAGAAAGATTAGTTAATTCTCATGGTCTTCAGCCTGCTTCAGAGTGGAACAGAAAGACAGGAGAATTGATAGTGTGCTGGATTTGCCCCTTAAAGAATAATAGCTACAATGAATATAGTAATAATACATACATGTTTCTCCAAGAGGATAACCACCACTCAGTAAAACTGGTAGTATGCAGTACTATAGAAAGGGTAAATGAGGAAAATAATGGAAATCCTGTGTTTCAGTTCACTAGTGGATCCAGCCAGCCCTGGATACTTGTTGAAAATAAACATATAGCAGATTTGGGTATGATAATGGTTTTTATGTTGAAGAATTGCCACTTCATGGCAGTACATTGGCCAAACTGGACAGTCTCTACATAAAAGAATAAATGGACACAAATCAGACGTCAAGAATTATAACATTCAAAAACCAGTCGGAGAACACTTCAATCTCTCTGGTCACGCGATTACAGACATGAAAGTTGCAATATTATAACAAAAAAAACTTCAAAAACAGACTCCAAAGAGAGACGGCTGAATTGGAATTAATTTGCAAACTGGATACAATTAACTTAGGCTTGAATAAAGACTGGGAGTGGATGGGTCATTACACAAAGAAAACTATTTCCCCATGTTTATTCCCCCCTCCCCCGCACCCACTGTTCCTCAGATGTTCTTGTCAACTGCTGGAAATGGCCCACCTTGATTATCAGTACAAAAGGATCCCCCCCGCTCTCCTGCTGGTAATAGCTCACCTTATCTAATCACTCTCGTTACAGTGTGTATGGTAACACCCATTGTTTCATGTTCTCTGTGTATATAAATCTCCCCACTGTATTTTCCACTGAATGCATCTGATGAAGTGAGCTGTAGCTCACGAAAGCTTATGCTCAAATTGATAACACTGAATATCATAGTTTGGTAGTTTTGATAAATTGATATTAAGACTCTGAATTTACTGCATTAATAAGGGTTGGATTAAAGACTAGCCAAGAAGAGCCTTCCTCCAAAATGCAAAAATGAATCCTTTACACAAGAGGAAGAAAATGAAATTTTGGCTCAACTATTTTATTCCCACTGTGAAATCTAATAACTTATGCTCAAATAAATTGGTTAGTCTCTAAGGTGCCATTCCTTTTCTTTTTGCTGTTGCATAGTGAACCTAAATCTTTGTTCCGCTGAAGTGAGTGGATAAAGTTCCCTAATTTTGGTCTTTAATCATAGACTCATAGGACTGAAAGTGACCTTGAGAGGTCAACTAGTCCAGTCCTCTGCACTCATGGCAGAACTAAGTATTATCTAGACCATTCCTGATAGGTGTTTGTCTAACCTGCTCTTAAAAATCTCCAATGATGGAGATTCTACAACCTCCCTAGGCAATTTATTCTAGTGCTTAATCACCCTGATAGGTAGGAAGTTTTTCCTAATGTCTAGCCTAAACCTCCCTTGCTGCAATTTAAGCCCATTGTTTCTTGTCCTCTCCTTAGAAGTCAAGGAAAGCAATTTCTCTCCCTCCTCCTTGTAACAACCTTTTATGTACTTGAAAACTGTTATCATGTCTCCCCTCAGTATTCTCTTTTCCAGACTAAACAACCCCAATTTTTTCAATCTTCTTTCATAGGTCATGCTTTCTAGACCTTTATTCATTTTTGTCACTCTTCTCTGGATTTTCTCCAATTTGTCCACATCCTTCCTGAAATGTGGTGCCCAGAACTGGATACAATACTCCAGTTGAGGCCTAATCAGAGCGGAGTAGAGCAGAAGAATTACTTCTCTTGTCTTGCTTACAACACTGCTGCTAATATATTCCAGAATGATGTTCACTTTTTTTGCAACAGTGTTACACTGTTGACTCATATTTAGCTTGTGGTCCACTATGACCTCCAGATCTCTTTCCGCAGTACTTCTTCCTAGGCAGTCATTTCCAATTTGGTACGTGTGCAACTGAATGTTCCTTCCTAAATGGAGTACTTTGCATTTGTCTTTATTGAATTTCATCCTATTTACTTCAGACCATTTCTCCAGTTTGTCCAGATCATTTTGAATTTTAATCCTATCTTCCAAAGCACTTGCAACCCCTCCCAGCTTGGTACTGTCCACAAACTTTATAAGTGTACTTTCTATGCTATTATTTAAATCATTGATGAAGATATTGAACAGAACCGGACCCAGAACTGATCCCTGCAGGACCCCACTCATTATGTCCTTCCAGCATGACTGTGAACAACTGATAACTACTCTCTGAGAATGGTTTTCCAACCAATTTTGCACTCACCTTGTAGAAGCTCCATCTAGGTTGCATTTCCCTACTTTGGTTATGAGAAGGTCATGTGAGACAGTATCAAAAGCTTTACTAAAGTCTACCACTTCCCACCCTATGCACAAGGCTTGTTACCCTGTCAAAGAAAGCTATCAGGTTGGTTTGACACAATTTGTTCTTGACAAATCCATGCTGAGTGTTACTCATCACCTTATTATCTTCTGGATGTTTGCAAATTGATTGCTTAATTATTTACTCCTTTATCTTTCCCAGTACAGAAGTTAACTTGACTGGTCTGAAATTCCCCGGATTGTCCTTATTTCCCTTTTGATAGATTGGCACTATAGTTTCCCTTTTCCAGTCTTCTGGAATCTTACCTGTCTTCCATGACTTTTCAAAGAGAATCGCTCAGATATCTCCTCAGTCAGCTCCTTGTGTATTCTAGGATGAATTTCATCAGGCCCTGGTGACTTGAAGACATCTAATTTGTCCAAGTAATTTTTAACTAGTTCTCTCCCTATTTTAGCCTCTTCAGATCCTACCTCATTTTCACTGTCATTCACTATGTTAGACATCCAATCACCACCAACCTTCTTGGTGAAAACCGAAACAAAGTCATTAAGCACCTCTGCCATTTCCTCATTTTCTGTTATTATTTTCTCCCCCTCATTGATTAATGGGCCTACCCTGTCCTTGGTCTTCCTCTTGCTTCTAAGGTATTTGTAGAATGTTTTCTTGTTACCCTTTATGTCTCTAGCTAGTTTGATCTCTTTTTGTGCCTTGGCCTTTCTAATTTTGTCCCTACATACTTATGTTATTTGTTTATATTCATCCTTTTTAATTTGACCTAGTTTCCACTTTTTGTAGGACTTTTTAAAAAATATTTTCATTAACATCTGAATATCCTAGCTTTATTCATAAGAGAGGGATTTATTGGAGTAGCAATATGGCAAGAACTGGTTATTTTTTCTTTCATTTGTGTTTATAAAAAGTACCTATCCCAATGGCTCCTTCAAAAATCATATTCAAAACATATTGTACCAATAGAAAGAAAATCTTCCAGTACAACAACCTTGCCTTCTTAGCCTCTAATTCAGCCCTGGCGAAAGCAATATGATCATCCATGATGACATGCAAAGCACTTCTTCAAATATGTATATCTTTTAGTCTAAATTAAATGCTTTTGGTTGCCGTAAGTGAGCCAAATATTTACACATTGTGAAACACAGCAAAACACTCTGATTGCTCAGGCCACAGCCAGTACGAATATGGTTAGCACTTAGATACCACGGTGGTGAGTGCTACTAGAGAGAAAATGCTGAGAGAGAGAGAGCTGGGTAGATAGATGGAGTTCTCTTTGAAACAATTTGCCCATCTGATTCTTGCATTTTATTAACCAGGAAACTGAAGCTGCATTGCTGCTCACACAGTCAAAAATTAATCAAAATTAGTTTAACATTTTCCACTAAATTAACATTCTGACCGGTGCTAGAATTATAGATTTTATTTCATCTTGAACCACATAACTCATTCTCATGCATGACATCCCAGCTGATTGGAAAGCTGGGTAATAGCTGGAAGGGAGCCAGTTGAGCCAGATCCAGTACCAAGTGCTAAGCTTTGACACATTACCCTTGAAGAGAATATTTGAAACAAAATTAAAATTTGTCTGCCAAAATTGAACGTTTTACACTATTCAGTAGCTAATTACTAGGGGGATCTCAGAAGTGCAGGCTTGTCTCTGTTCCAGTCCACTCGTTTTAAACTGTTTACTGTAGGTTCTATAATTTGCACTAAATCCTGTAGGTTTCCAGATGAAATAAGAGCTCTTCACACAAATTGCATGCTTAGAAGTCTCCACTTTTATCAAGAAACAGAGTATAGAAAACTATGATATGACGGAAGCAGTCACTTCTCTATCATGGTCTTTAATGAAATTTCATACCCATACAAATTTGACAGTGTAGCAACATTGGGAGTGCAAAGTGTAGACAGGTTTGTTAATATCCACTTGTCTCTTGTCTTATTCTTAAGTTGTAAGCTCTTTGAGGCAGGGACAATATGTTCCTTCTGTGTATGTATAGTGTCTAGAACAATGTGGTCCTTGTTCATGATTGGGGTTCTAGGCACTATCATAATATGAATAACCAGTAATAATAGTAAGGCTCCAGGTGGCCTTCAATGTTTTCAGCACCATGTCACATAGCTCTGTTAAGACTGGATCTACAAAATGAGGTGCTTAAATGATGGTGCTCTGGGCTATGCTATTGCTCCCTCTGTTGTGACCACCCCTTGTGCATCTGAACCTGTATTAGCAATGGTGGGGTATATTATTAAAAATATATCCAAGTGTAGATAAGACCAATGCAAGAAGCCACTTCAAGGAAAAATTGGAATTCCAATTAGAGCATTTTAATTAAACAGGATAATTACTAATACTAAAAATTAGAATGAGTTATTTATGGGAAGGTATTAAAAACAAGCCACCCTGAGCTTTTAAACACTAGATTTTTACTACATGCAAGGTCCTGATTCTGAATTAAGGAGAAACTATTTTTACTCTGAATGAAGAGTTCAATCCAAAGTCCATTGAGGATAATGAGAACCTTTCGGTTCTCCTCAATGGGCTTTATATCAGCTTCTCATGTAGGAAATTTGAACTTGTGGAATTTGCAGAAATAGATGGCACCAAGATCCTCCATTCACAGCCCATTCTCTAACTCTAAGCTTGTTACCACCATGAAGTGGAGATTGCTGTTAACTGGTCAGGAAGTCGCTGGAGAGTGGCATTCTTCCATAAATGCATAACCGGCCTCTACAGTGCTCCCAGCTCCAGCACCCCAGAACCTGGGCTTGTATCCAACAGTATATATTCTTGCCGATCTGACCACTGGATAGGCCAGCTAAATGCTGTGTCCTGAGTTGGAATATCGGTTCTTTGTGTTGAAGCTGCCACCATATTCCTTATCCAAACTGAGAACTAATGAATATGAAATTCTGTTGTCTGTGCTTGGAGGGAAGTGGTACTGAGCCTGATTGTCTCAATTATCTAAATAAGTGGTTTCCATATCTCCCTTCTTTGATCCCACCCAGAAATGTTAAAACACTCCAGCTTAGCTCTGTAAATTTGAGCAGTATTTTTCAGAAGTGGTTAGGGGCCTTGGCCAAAGTCCAGTGGGAGTCTTTCCATTGTCTTCAGTGGACTTTGGATCAGGCACCTGAAGAGCGGGACGAAGGATTGTCCAATTGTTAATGTACTAGCCTGGAACTTGTGAGACTTGGGTTCAGTGGCTTGCTCCATAATAGACTTCCTGTGTGATCCTCGGCACTTTAGTTTCTCTGTACCTCGGTTCTGTGAAAGATACTTTCCTACCTCTCAGGAGTGTTGTGTGGATAAATTAACAAAAAGGAGTGTGAGGTTCTCAGATAATATTGTGGTGGGGACTGTATGAGTATCATAGGTAGAAACAAAACTTGATAAGTAATTGGGAGGCTGTTCCAAGAATAAGTGATGGTGTCAGAGAGAGCATCAAAGAGAGCCTACTGAGCAAGAAGGAGCCAAAGAAGTAATGGGAAAAGAAATATAGACAGAAGCACAGTTATGACATACTTTAGTGCTTCTAAAATGAGGAGGAGGAAGATCATTTTGATATGCACTTCTAGAAGAACCTTACTGCTTATGACCCTTAGTCTGACTGCTGTACTTTCCTGAGTCATCTCTGCATCCATGACAGCCTCTGTTTAAAATGAGACCAAATCTGTCCTCACGAGCCTGGTGTCTGATAGAAAGATATCAAAGTGAGCAAAAGAGCAGATCATATAAGTAAACATAATGAATTTAAATAGGTGTATTTTCAAACCTTTGTGCAAGTTTCTATCCATCAAACCTCAACTCTCATCAAAGTCAATGGGATTCACTCAACTAAAACGTCACATCATACTTTGAAAATGTTTTCCCCTCAGGGAACATGTCGGAAAAAAATTTAAAAGAGTTTCATGTACAGCTAAGCAACACCTGATTTTTAATTTACTTTTCAGCTGCTAATTTATCTCCAGTCTTCTAATCAGTCTTCATACTCTGAAACAAAATTTACTTTAGAAACACATTTGCTTAATCTGATTTGTCCTAATCAGGCCTGGATCATAAAGGTTAATTTTTGAGCACTTAAATATAAAATGTGTGTTTTCAATAGTATTTGTGTGCTTTTCCCCTTCCTGGAGTGAGTGCTTCATGAGAGCCGAAGTCTACAATAGCCTAGGTGACAGCTGAACTGCCACTTATTGATCACCTTTCATTACTGGACTGTCCTAGGGAGCCACCTTTGTAGATTTTTGAATTTCATGCACTGGACATATTACAAACAGCTTTACATCAAAGATAATGAAGATCCCAATGAAACAGGTGGAGTGTATCAGTGGAAAATGAGGAGTTGACTTAGAATATGAGAGATCACACATTGGCTAAGATCAAAGACTTGTCTAAATGATAATGAAAAACTGGCTCATCAAAGCTGTGTTTAATCTTTATGCTTGTTAAATATCAGCTAATTTTCTTCTCACAGAAAAAGAATCCTTGATTTTCTGTGGGTGGGAGCAGGTGCATAAGAAGCCAAGGACCTTATCTTAGCTCTGTCTTTGGTATCCAATGCCATTTTATTAGCCAGCATATAGTTCCTAAGATCATAAATTGGAAATGGAAAAGATCTTACTGCAGTAATTCTTCTTCTTAAAGTGCCTAATTATGGTCCAGTTGCCTGACTTAGATACTCACATTGAAAATATAGGTTTTATTTACCTGACCAACACTACCAAAGTGAAGCAAATGGAAAGTCCATATAGGCAGAAACTGGCACGGAATTTCCAAATCCTGCAAAAAGCAAAGAAAAATGTTTGCTCCTTCTTTAAAAGCAATAATGTTCATAACATCCAAGCCTGAATCTTGGCAGACTTAGTCATCTGCTAAAGCTATTTCAGACTTCTCTCTACCATTAACATTATTAAGCCTGACATACCTCCCCACCCAACTCTGGTTGTGCAACCTCATTTCATTACATTATTTTTTCCAATTTATGCCATAGTTTTATCTGTGTTTAATAGTGCAGATGTTTAATAGCATGTCATAATAAAATACATAATAATGATGTGTGGCACTGTTCAAACATCAGTGAATTAATTATAAATATAGTAATATACAAGTTCAGAAGTTACGGGAAATTAAAGACACATAGTGATGCAAGATAACTTAATTCTTTAATGAGCTGGCCTCTCTTTTGCACAATTACATGGATGCTTTTGTCTAGGCCACTCTTGGATTTTACAGGTTAAATTTAACACAGACTTCTGTTGTCCTCTGCTACAGAGACCTGGTAGAGAGCTCCCAAGGTGGAAAGACTGCCATGGGGAGTTGAAGTTAGGAGGGCAGAAAGTAGCCGAAATCTCCTCTGCACTGAAAGGCTAATAGGAGACCTGCATTCTAAAAAAGTGGGCAGAACTGGCTAGGAATCACCAGCATGTCAATGGGATGTGTTTGCTCAGAACTTCATTACAGCTCCTGTTAGTAGGACTCCTCTAGAGCCCTTGCTGGGATTGAAAGAATTCTCCATCTGGTGAAATCTGACATGGAAGTCAGGCATCAACCCTGCCTGACTGTGCCCCTGGGTGAGCCCCCATCTGCCTCATGGGAGAAGTAGTTCACAACTCACTGTGCCATATTCAGTTCTACAATATAAGTGATGCAAAAAGAAGCAGTGGTTCCCAGCTCTTTCAACTGTATCACTTTAGCAGAATAAGATGTCAGAGGTAGTAAGCCAATGAACTCGAAGTCTCTGTGCTGAGGTCTGGTTAGCCCTCGCAACCTGATGCCCATTTAATTGTGCGTGGTCTAAAGTGCAGTGGAACATGGCCCACTCTGAATCCAGGAGTCTGAGAGACAGACTCTGGGAATTGAAACAGCTCAAGCTTCATTGTATAATAAATCACTTCTAATGTGATATTGCACATTCCTGCACATTGGAAAAAATAACCCCAACTATACATACAATATTATTGGGGCTAATTTAGCTACAGCTAATCAGGAAAAAGATCTTGGAGTCATCATGGATAGTTCTCTGAAGACGTCCACATAGTGTGCAGCGGCAGTCAAAAAAGTAAATGGAATGTTAGGAATAATTAAAAAAGGGATAGAGAATAAGATGGAGAATATCTTATTGCCCTTATATAAATCCATGGTACGTCCACATCTTAAATACGGCATACAGATGTGGTCACCTCATCTCAAAAAAGATATACTGGCATTAGAAAGGGCAACTAAAATGATTAGGTGTTTGGAACGGGTCCTATATGAGGAGAGACTAAAGAGGCTCGGACTTTTCAGCTTGGAAAAGAGGAGACTAAGGGGGGATATGATAGAGGTATATAAAATCATGAGTGGTGTGGAGAAAGTGAATAAGGAAAAGTTATTTACTTGTTCCCATAATATAAGAACTAGGGGCCACCAAATGAAATTAATGGGCAGCAGGTTTAATACAAATAAAAGGAAGTTCTTCTTCATACAGCGCACAGTCAACCTGTGGAACTCCTTGCCTGAGGAGTTTGTGAAGGCTAGGACTATAACAGGGTTTAAAAGAGAACTTGATAAATTCATGGAGGTTAAGTCCATTAATGGCTATTAGCCAGAATGAGTGAGGAATGGTGTCCCTAGCCTCTATTTGTCAGAGGGTGGAGATGGATGTCAGGAGAGAGGTCACTTTGTCATTAGCTCTTAGGCTCACTCCCTCTGGGGCACCTGGCATTGGCCACTGTTGGTAGACAGGATACTGGGCTGGATGGACCTTTGGTCTCACCCAGTATGGCCATTCTTATGTACTAATGAATAACAGAAATCAGAGAGGCGATAGCCCTCTTAGATCATTTCTGTCTTCCAGCAACAAAAGGAAATTTCCTACAGGAATGTTCTCTAGTAGTGCTTTGTCCAGCGTAGTTTCATAAGACTGAGACTATGAGGCTTCTACGTTGGTAAGCATTTCTTGTTTTCAGAACTGATGAACACTATGTGCTTCTATCAATATATCAGGAAAGATCTAACTATAAGCTCATATTGTGGGTATTTATTTTTTATATTAAATGTATGTAATAGATAAGTAAAATAGGTGCAACCATTGAGCTTCTGCTTAGCTGTCAATACAGCTGTTGGTGCTGGAAGGTAAAGACACCCTAACTTGACTGTTGTACACATTTTCTCATCTAAAAATTACAGAACAACATTTGAATGTAATATATAAATACTAAGGCCAATATTTTCAAATGTGGGGGCTTAACATTAGGTACTTAAATTTGTAAAGTCCAAGTGGTGTCTTAAAATTCCACCTGTCTTCTTGGGGACTTTCTGTTCTGCAGGTGAACTGGATTTTTTTATACTGAGTGACTGTTTAAAAAACAAAACAAAAACACTCTCTTACTCCAGGAGAGTTGGGATTGTAATGGTCTATCCCTTTATTTAGGCAACTAAATCAGTTGCCTGATTGTCAGAGGTCCTAAATAACTACCACTGCCTTCAATGAGAGTTTTACATGCTTATCACCTTTGGAAATTAGATCACATGTATTTAGGTACGTAACTGTTCAAACAGACACGAAGCAACCACACATTGATTGTTCATAAATAATGGACTTGTTTAATTTGATCACTAACACATGATCCTCCCAAAAGTTTGTCATCACTCCTCCAATTTTACTGATGCTACAGATGGAATAGAACTAAAATACTAGACCTAAACATTCCCAATCTTTGGACTGTTGTCCCCTACCTTTATAATAAGCTAAAGCAAATCTCCAGTTATGGATGACACTGAAATTTGAAGTGTTCAGAATCCTGATCTGGATCTGATTTTTGTATCTTGAGTCTACCTCCCATCATAAGGGCCTGATAATGAGTCAATTAAAATCAGTGGAAAAAACTCCAGTTGGCTTCAATGGTGAAGAACTTGGGCCTTTTTTCACCTTTCTGGCCAATTGGCTGAGTTGAGAAACCACTTAGCCTGTAGCCTAGCCTCAGAGCAGAAACTCTGTTGATTTCATGAACAAATCCATATTCATTCTCAGCAAGGAAATAGGGAATGAACACTTCATTTGTTCTCTTATTGATTAGGTATGAAAAAAAACAGCTGGGTTAGCAAAGTAATTGATCTGATCACTGCAAGTGTACAGTTCATTATGTAGGTCAGTAGAGACAGGGATATTAAAACTCATTCTGTTTGGTTTAGGTATCATTTTTGTAACACTAAGTGGCAATGAGCAGGGAAAGGGGTTTGTAATAGGAAGAGTCAGTTATAGAGACAGTTATTATCCCAGCTGGCAGCAGCTCCCAATCACTGGCACACTACTTGTTATTCAACGTTTGCCACTGTTCCTGGGCCATTCATCTTTCCCTTGCCTTTTGGTGTTAACTATGTAGCCTATAGGTGTAGGTATGTGCTAGGTAACCCATAGGCATAAGTTAAGGCAGTAAAGCAATGAGCCTACAGGCCTCAGGCCAGTAAGACAATAGCTTAGATAAACAAGGTATAAGGCCCCAAAAACCTAGCATACACAGTTAACCAGGTGTAACCCTAGGTCATATCATATAACAAGATGGAATGCTGTAATGATCAAACTGCTGACACAGGTAACCACAAGATGCTGGTTTATACCAGCTTGGGATATTGTAAGTTGGGTACATCAGCAGATGTCTGGCCACAAGATTGCCATGGTAACTAATTGTCTGCAGTGTTGTTGTAGCCTTGTTGGTCCCAGGATATTAGAGCGATAAGATGGGTGAGGCAATATATTTTATTGGACCATTTTATTGTTGGCATCTAATTGATGTGTATCCTAACAAGCTTGAGGTAAAAGGGGTAGTAACCTATGGGAGAAGTGCACCCCAGCATTAGTAGGGTGAGAAAATACAAATAAGGAAAAAGGGATGAAACCCGTACTGGATGTGCATTAGGCATAATGGCATCAATGTAACAGGTTATAAAAGTTGTATCCCGACCTGTGTGCCTTGGGAAATGTAACTATTGGGAGATGCCAGATGGTGACCACTGACAATGATGATGATGGTGAATCTGATGATGGAGGATGATGACTAACACTTTAGGTACTTTTGCAAGGGATGGTGTGAGTATATGGATGCTCAGACATACATTCTGTATTATCTCTATCCACCTTGCTAAACTGGAGCATTTATGACTTTACTAATTGTGTTTATAAAACTATTGCAAATTCAGAAGGTTTAACCTAAGTGTGAGGGTTGCAATTGTGGACATTGGGGTTTCCAACTGACCGGTAATTCTAACAATAATAGGCCTAACTTTGGGACAATAACCCACCAAACACCAGAGTGTTAATTAGGAGTTCTTAAGCAATCAATACACAATCAATAGATCAGGCAACAACTACAGTTCCTGCCCCAGTCAATACTAAATGGTGACCTTGTTGCTCACTATTTGTACTAGACCCTAGTGTATCTTTACTATTTATCTCTCATTAAATAAGAATGGGAAAGTTTAGACATCAGAGAAAGTTTCCTGTCACTGAGATCTATTAGGCTATACCAGGGATCAGCAACCTTTGGCACGCAGCCTGTCAGGGAAGTCAGCTGGGGGGCTGGGATGGTTTGTTTACCTGCAGCGTCCGCAGGTTCGGCAGATCACAGCTCCCACTGGCCGCGGTTCGCCGCTCCAGGCCAATGGGGGCTGCGGGAAGTGTCACAGGCCAAGGGATGTGCTGGCCGCCACTTCCCGCAGCCCCCCATTGGCCTGGAACAGTGAACTGCGGCCAGTGGGAGCTGCGATTGGCTGAACCTGAGGATGCAGCCGGTAAACAAACTGGCCCAGCCCACCAGGGGGCTTATCCTGGCGGGCCACGTGCCAAAGGTTGCCGATCCCTGGCTTAACATATTCACAGAAACATTAGAGAGAAATGGAAAAGTTGGAATTACCTCAATGGCATTCCAGTGTGAGCTTCTGCATATCATTAGTATCTCAGAAGATGGTCAGACAGAAGTCTGTCTTACTATATGGCACCAAAACGTGAAGACTTGTCAAGACCCTATCATCTAAACTCCAAGTTTTTATAAACAGCTGCTTTAGACAAAAATCCTTATCAGATGACCAGAAAAAATCACAAGTGAAGAGCTTTGGATGAGGATGAAGCAGAAACTGATAGGAAAGGAAATTATTAAATTAAAATGGAGATGGCTAGGACACACATGGCTAGAACAACGGGCACTGGGCTGGAATCCTCAGGGCAAGAGGCGACAAGGTAGACCAAGGACAACTTGGAAATGCACAACTGCAAATAATCCAAATGACATGGGAAGAAGATAAGAGACCACCAAAGATGGAAGGCAGTGGTGAAGGACCTGTGATTCCTCATGGAATACAGATGCATAAGTCAGTAAGAAAGGAAGTCACAAGGAATTTGATGGCAGTCCTGCTTGCATGTAAAGCCAATATCTAGGATTTCTATAATTTGAGGTAATCTTCCCACATTCACCAGTAAAACAATGTAGGACTCTAGCCAAGCTGGAAACATCGTTCCATATTCCAGGTGAAATACTGGAGTGATGCTAAACAGCGGAGAGCACAAGTCAAAGGTAGCTTAAAGTTCACCTTTAATTGCTCTGGTCTTGGAGTTGTTCTGTGCACTGTTCAAACACTATGAGGGCTGTGCTCATTTATGCCAGAAACAGGTATCCCGGCCACAACTCCTTTCTTATAGCCCATCACTGGCAGCAGGGAAGGTGTGTGGCCTTGTAGCCTTTATGCCAGCTGTACACCAGAAGAGTATCTTCCACAGCTGATCACACAACGTTTAGGGTCAGGCAATGCTGTCGAGGCAAAGTGGGAGGATCTGCTTCTCTGTTTTCCAAATATTTTTTTTCAATTGAAGACCAAAGGGAGTGAATTACAGAGTTGCTGTCACAATAGAAATAACATATTAAAAAAATAAAATTCTGGCCTGAAAAAAATATCCCTTCTTGTCAACATTCAAAAAGTGTAACTGATTTTAAATAAGAGACATAAACACACCAGACAAATTTAAATACATAAATAAAAATTCTAAAATAAAGAAAGGAGATCAAAAGACAAAACAGAAGCCCAAGAGGCTACATGGTCATGTGAGGAGGACTTAGAAAGAGAAAAGAATCCTTCTGTCCCTAAGAATGATGATTCTTGTAAGTCTTGGGGCCAAATATTGCATTAATTACTTATACCCTGTGCAACCCTATTGAAGTCAATGGAATTACATAGGGTGTAAATCAGCACAAAAATATGGTCATGTGATCCTCGGAAATAATTTCTATTTTTAGTAAATTTTCTAAAGCCTTTTGTTTTACATTATCTAAATGTGGTTCCTAAGCTACTTAATGGTGTCCTTTAAATAGTGTTACAAATGATCCATATTAATAGCTGCCAAAAACAGAGACTGATCTTTCATTACTTGAATGAGAATATGTTTCTTCAGTCATCATAAATATCATCATAATTCCAATTTACTTCGTCTTCAAAAAGAGACAACTAAAGATCAAATAAAGGAGAAGAAAGAAGCAGAATGATGGAGGAGGAAAGTGGATGAATGTTAATTTGATGTGTTTATAGAGTTTAGGTCTTTAAACAGTCCCCATATTTCACAGACAAAGTGAATGTATTTTGGAATGGAATTTTGTACAGTGTGTGGTTGTTAAAATGGGCTTCCAGGATGGATCAAAGTAATCCAAAATCTGACCAGGCCACCTTCATGGTGCAGTGTGAGAGCCAGCTCTTTGTAAAACATTTATTTATACCACAACCAGTATGATGATCAATAGAGAGATTACTCTCCAGTCATAATGTCCTTTAACGCAAGAAAGGAGAAGAAGTAGGAAACTCCATTATATTCACTGAGAACCTCATCATACAGATTGAATTTACTCACAATATGCTTGGATATGCCAGTGATGAGCATTATAGAAAATCTAAGGTAGGTAGGTTGGTGCAGAGGACTGGGAGATAACTTGGCCCTGGATAGTTTAAAGCAGAGATCTCAAGGAGGAAAGAAGGTCCTGGGTTCTACTGGCCCTGGGTTCTACTATGGACTCTGCCTGTTGCAATGTGCAACCTTGGACATCCGTCATATACTTCCTCTATTCCTCAATGAATCCAACTCTAAAATAATGGGACGATAACACTTATCGCCTTTGCTCAATATGAGACTTGATTAATCAGGGCCATACTCCAACTGAATAGCATCATACTTCACAGTTAGCCCCATTGGTTTAACTGGGACTACTTGTGAAGCAAGGTACTATTGAATATGACTAAGGGAAACTTAATATTAGTAAAGTATTTTGACACCCTGGAATAAAATAATCTACTATAAGAGTAAAATATTTTGTTGGTGGCTTTATTATTATCACCTTCATCATGCAAAGTCATCCTATTTAACTTTGGCCTTTCAGATGGAATAACCCTTTGAGCCTATGGTCCATTCTGCCATGCTTGCTCCGCTGCTTCTTCATGCATCTCTGAGTTATCCCTCTCTCAGCCCTCTCAGCTCCTGTATAAACATTTAATAAGTTCCAGGTAACTGTTTCATGTCAGGCTGCTATTTTTACTGACTGTTCATTTTAGTCAAGTATTCATTTTAGAATATGTTAATGATCATCTTCTACTGCTCTATAGACGGAGCACAGTGCACAGTGAATCCGAAACATGTAAATATCACAAAGGCAGTTTTTAAATGTAAGAGATTTGTCCAAAAGAATCAAGGAAACCACAAAGCCACAATCAATGTCATAAAAAAGGTACAAATTAACGTCAAGCTCTATAATTACCTTACAATTTAGAGCCCTCATATATATGCAGATAATATGTCTTTGTAATGTGACTGAAATTATATTTCTGAAAACAGATGCTTTCTCCTACCATCTGTGATAAGCCTGTTTGTACCCCTGCCTTACTCCTTGCCTAGAAGCCAAAATAAATAAAACAAAAATTGCTTCCTGAAAGGCATTGGTAAAGTAACCTCAGTTCATTAATTTTCATATCACATCATTTTCCCATTTCTGTGCAGACATCACTGCTTTCTGTGTTATTGGGATCCTCTATTAAAGTTAACCTACTAGTAATTTCACCCCACTGTAATTAGGACCAGACTTTGCCAGGCCCTGAATTAGGAGCACAAGTTGGGAGAGGGAAAAAGAAGTTTGAGGAGCCTTCAGGCCTCTTCTGCCCATGTTCATGCCACAGTCAACATTATGATCATTACACACTTTAAGTGCCAGGACCTAGGATCCAAGGTCCTGGCAGTTGTGCTAGAAACCCAGAACAGAGTGAGGAGGGGCTGGGAGTGGATGTGGTATGGCTCTCTCAAATGCATATTCCCTGACATATGCATTTGTCAGAAAGGCTTGCTCAAGGTGTCAGAGAGGCTGCATCCTTTCAAAAGGCATTGCAGTGTCAATTTTCTCTTTGGACTCCTAGAAGCATTCTAGTTACCATATGGGTATTTTTTTCTCAGCCTCCCCATAAGGTTTTGTGCCTTAGCACTGCCCCATATAAAGGGTGTGATTGGCAGCCACAATTTAGCTCTTAGACTTTAAACTCCTCCTGGTCAGGAACTTTATCATTCATTATATTTGCTTATAAAGCACCTCAGACACTTTTTGCTGCTACACAAAAAAGTCTTAATATAACCTTCAGCACAGCTGCAGACTAGGCTGAGCGGCAAATAAATAGGCAGCACAGCCATCTTGACTCTCTATCCAAAGGGGTGGGACTGAACAATGTTGGCTACTATTCATTTTCTTGAAACTTGCCACCATGCATTATTATCATAGCCAGGTTTGATGGCTAATTAGTAGCTTTGCACGTTTCATTTATACTCTCTCCCTCAATATTATGAAACATTTTTTCCCTTCCTCTGCACCCTTTACTTTTTTCCATGAGAATCTCTTATTTGAAATGTGAATATAGGAAGCAATAAAAAAAGGTAACAATAAAACCTGGCCTTGACAAAAACTGAGAAAACAATTTGAGAGAGAAAAGAAAAGATTCTGTGCCCACCTGAGTTTAATGGTTCAGAACACTGGGATTCAACATGAAGTTTATTTCTGCCCCTCATGTTCTGTTTGGAAGCCTCTGAGAATGACACTTCAACATTTTCTCATTTAGTGGCTATTTTATAGAAAGGACAGTACTGTGTCCCTGAGTCTTTTTTATGGCCAGGATACCACTGTGTCATTCATCCTTCCTCCCTCATTATAGACTGAAATAATTGTTCTGACTCAAGATGATATGGGGACCATCACAGCTGCAAAATGTAGAGGGTGAAACAAAAATACTTCAGATTATCCAAAAGTTTCTAAAGTTCAGTGCTTTCTTCAAGCTGAACCTTGGATATGTTGGAAGGGGATGAAACACAATGGTGTCAGACAGTAAACCTTTGAACATGTTGGGTCATTCATTGATGGTTTTTAGTCCTTTTAAAAACACCATTAATTGAAATATAGACTGGGCAGCCGAACTTCAATACCCAGAAAGATACTGTATTAAACAAGCAATTTATTCAACCAATTTGATAAAAGGGTGATAAGTAATGGCCAATATGGATTAGTCAAGAACAGATCATGCTAAAGAAACTAATTTCTTTCTTTGACTGGGTAACCTGCTTAATGGATTTGGGGAAGCAGTAGGTGTGAGCTTTAGCTAGGCTTTTGACACTGTCCCAAATGGCATTCTCATAAAAAAAATAGGAGAATATGATCCAGATGAAGTGAACATAAGGTGGGAGCACAACTGGTTGAATGCTGTTTTCAAAGAGTAGTTATCATTCGGTCCCACAGGGGTCTGTCTTGGGTCTGATTCTATTCAATATTTTTATTACTGACTTGGATGATGAAGTAGAGATTATGCTTATAAAATTTGAGAATGACACCTCAAGATGGGAGGGGTAGCAAGTACTTTGGAGGACAGGATTAGACTTAAAAATTACCTTAATAAATTGGAGAACTGGTCTGAAATAAACAAGATGAAATTTAAGAAAGACAAGTAGAAAGTACTACAAGTAGGAAGAAGAAATCCAATGCTCACATACAAAATGGAAAATAACTTGCTAGGCAGTAGTACTGCAAAAAAAGATCTGGGGGTCATAGTGGATCATAAATTGAACATGAGCAGACAATGTGATCCAATTGTGAAAAAGGCTAATATCATTGTGGGGTCTATTAACAGGAGTATCATTATGTAAGACATGCAAGCTAACTGTCCTGCTCTACTCATCACTGCTGAGGTCAGTTAGGGGTACCACATGGGAAGAAAGATGTGATCAAATTGAAGAGTCCAGAGGAGAGCAACAAAAATGATCAGAAGTTTACAAAAGCTGATCTATGAGGAAAGGTTGAAAGATCTGTACTTGTTTAATCTAGGGAAGGGAAGGCTGAAGGGGACAAAGAGGAAAAACATGATAATAGACTTAAAATATTTAAAAGGTTATAAAGAGAATGGTGACCAATTGTTCTTCATGTTTATCAAGATAGGACAAGAAGTAATTGGCTTAGTCTAAAGCAAGAGACATTCAGTTTGGCTATTAAGATAAACTTTCTACATATAATGATATTTAAGCACTGGAACAGGTTATCTAAGAATGTTGTGAAATTCCTGTCCATGGAGGATTTTAAGAAGAGATTAGACACACATCTCAGGGATGGTCTAGCTATACTTGATCCTGCCTGAGTGCAGGGCGATGTCCCAGGGTAACACTGAACCTTTAAGAAGGAGCAGGGCCAGTGCATCTTTATCTTATCAGCACACTCCAGTTTGGTCAATTAAGAGGCACCTGGGCCTACAGTAGAATAGAGACACAGAGAGAGAGAGAATTGGAGTTGCCTGAGTGGAAGTCAGAGACAGGTGAGATCTGTCAGGGACCAGGAGTCTCCTGGAAGATCTTGAGCCAGAAGGAAATAGATGGTGGTCCCTTATAGAAGGCTGAAGGCAGGGAAAGCTGCAGGTGGGGTTTGTTGGCTAACATCTCCAAGCTAGATAGCCAGGGCAGGAGGGCTGAAGGCAGGGGAGCAGCATAGGAGCTTACCCTCTGACATTTCCAGGATAGGAAGGCTGGAGGAACTGTGAGAGGGCCAGAGAGAGTAAAGGATGCTTCCTGGCAAGGATGCTCCCAGCAGGAAAGCTGCTTCCAGTGGGGAAGAATGGGGTTGCACTTGAGTTGGAAGGGCTAGGGTGGCTGTCCTGTAAAAAGGACAGGAGAGGACTGACAAAGAGAGTCCAGGCGAGATTGAAGGCACCAGTGAGTAATATGTGGGACATCAAGGAATAATAATATGTCTTGGGTTTTAATGACTGTTTGCACTGGGGTGAGAAATGGATTGTATGTTTCAGATTTATATTTTGGACCATTCCAGCCCTGTGGAGGGCATTATTGTAGCAAGAGAGCCTGAGGTGGAGTTACTGGGGACTCTGAAAGAGGAAACTGAAGCAGGCATGCCTATCAAGCCACCACATTTTACAGGGGTGGACTAGATGACCTCTTGAGGTCCCTTACCACCTTACATTTCTATGGTTCTCTGGTTATTGATCTTTTTTTTCCATTGGTTTATAATTTAGATGGAGTTATTTCCCCAAATTATATTGCATGTAGACACAGTGGAATAAATTCTGTTCCATGTTATAACCTCAGGATGCTGGTATTGTGTTCATAGAGGAAGATAGACATCAAAGTTAAAAAAGATATTTTTTAAATCAAAATACTAAAATTAGAGCCACTCAGGGTGTGTTTATGGCATGGCATATAGTTTGTATTGACATGAATTTGAATGACCGCGTTACATGTGAGTGAAAAGCCATGCACAAACTATGCAGGGTCACTACAATTGAGTACTAAGAAAAAAAAATGACAGTGAGAAATTTTAAATGTAGATGCTTAAAGTTAGGCATCTCCTAACTAAAAGTTAGCTTGATCTTCAGAGGTCTTAAGTACCCTCAATCTCCATGGACGTAAATAGAGCTTATAGGTTTTCATTGTTCCAAACTGCATGGAACTTGGTGCGATGAATGCAGGTTGCAGGAGGGAAGAATTTGGAAGCATCAGGATGTCAGTCTGCATGCACATGGCTAGAATTCTCAACCATAGTTGCAAAAGCCCTGTAAATAGTGCTTTAATAAACAGACATGCCATGTTGTTATTACCTAGCAATAGTATATGAAACACTTAGCACTACTGAAGATTAGACCACCACAGCCCCTATCAGAGCCCTCTGGGCTCCATGCTTTGGGGAGCCCCATGGGGTGGTGCGATTGGCCAGCATGGTCGGTCCTGAAAAAGATGAATCTGTCACTTCCGCCTCAGGCCCTGCACCCCCCTAGGGACGGCCATGGCCCCTATCCTGCACTGTTTAGCATTCAGGTGGATTGCTATGCCTGCTCAGAGCGTAGCTGAAATCCACAAGCTTCCACGAGCTGCAGCAGCTTGCTTGCTTTATACTCAGTGCAAAGTCAGGACCTTATTTAGATATATGATTATGGGTATAGTTTATTAATTTTGAGTACCCAAATAGGCCCACATCACATCACATGGCCCCATGTCTATAGCCTAAATAACAGAGGGAGGATATTTTAGAAAATCTTCAGGTCCAAATTCGTCACTGGACACTCTAAATTACAGCAAAAATTAATCATTACAATTTTAAAAATAAAACTGGTATGATTTGTAAATACCTTTGTTTCTAACTGCAAGTTGTGTTACTTTCAATATGCTGATGGTGTAGTGACAGAAAAGTTAGTCCTCATTTTCAAAACCGCTAAATATTTCCTAAAATATGCTTTTAAAAAAATCACCTATGTCACAATTATATGGTGAATTCTGGCAAGGAGCAAGGGGTAGAAACAAATTCTTTATACCATAAGACAGCTTGGCTTCCTCGTTCCTTATGTGATATTGCTTTCTTCTCTAATGATGATATTTCACAAGATAGCAGACCTTAAAACTGTCAGTGGTCCAGGATGGAAGACAAGTGCAACTTTCAATTCTTGCTTTTCCTTGGTCGACTTGTTTAGGGCACAGGAGAGAAAAAAACCAAACATGTTTGGGGTAGATAATTTTTATTAAAACAATAGAAGCGATGTGAAAAATAACAAGCCTGGAATCTTGATCAGTAGTTTTAGCAAAGATTATTGGGCAGAACGCAGATGAGGTCAACAGTGAAAAATAAACACAATTTGATTTTTGATGCAAGGACTTTGTTCTATTTTTGTAGAAACAGATACATTTATTCCTTTACTACCATGCTCATATAAGTGTTCTTTACACAGTGTGTGTGTGTGCGTGTGTGTGTGTGTATCTGTGTGCGCATGCATGCCTCTAGTTAGAGAGAAAATATGGGGTAGGGAACGGATTCAAAGAAAATACCTTTAAAGACATTTCATATCCACCTGACTTCACTGGGATTAGAAATAACATTGATGTAAATACAGCGAGAAAATTGTTTTCATGGACTATCCAACCCAATCACAAGGGGGAAATATTAGAAATCTTTCAAGAAAGCCTGATCCTGGGAGTGTTCCAGCTTGAAATGATTACTAGACCAAAGAGATTCAGAAATTTAAACCTTCAGAGTTATTGCCGTAAACATGGTTACATGAAAATGGATAATCCCCAAGGGACTTTAGTGGAGTATACCTCCAAACTGTTTGAGGTTGACCAATTATGGCATGTGTGTAGAAATCTCCAGAGAGAGAGAGAGAGAAAACCCATGTGGACATATAGTGGTTAAAGTGGATTGAAATAGAATGAACTCTATCTGCACCAGTCAGGAGGTGTGGGACTTGTGTAACAGTGCTGCTTATCCAAGGCAGGGAGAGTAAGGGGAGGTCTTTCTCTGTTTTGAACAGATGGGGAGCTGTGCTCATCCCCTGGGTCCCACTTATTGTAGCCTCTGGATATTCACAGAGAGTTACATATGGCCAGATCCGCCCAGCTGTAGTCAATTGGCATAATTCTACCAGACAAAAGTGTCTGTCTCATAATATAGAGACATGGAAAATAAAGGTATGACGTCCAGACTTTCTTGTACACACGTACACACACACACACACAGAGTATCTAAAGTAATTAACTAAACCTTGTGTAATGAAACTACGCTACAAATCTATCTGGGAAACAAAAAGATAGTGAACATGCTGTAGTCCTGCAATTTCAGCTCCCTTAATGCAGTTATAAATTAATGTATTATTAACTGTGAATTAGAAACTAGGCCATTCTTTTTAACAAGAGCTTTAATTTGAAACTTTAGGGTCCAGCCTGCCTATGTTATCCTGGAGCTGACATTGCCCTTTTCCACCTATATTGACTTATAGTTTGTCCAGTGGTTAGGGAGCCTAGGACTAGACCTAGGACTTGGCAGATCTCCTGCTTCACCACAGACTTCCTTTGTGATATGGGGTGAGTCACTTTGTCTTTCCGTGCCCCAGTTTCCTACCTCAGAGGGGTGTTGTGAGGATAAATACATTAGAGACAGTGAGGCACCAAGATACTAAGGTGATGGGGGAAGTACAAGTATCTAAATTAGACAGATTGTGTGTCCTGACAGACTTAGACATGAATAATGCAAAACTGCTTGTCTTTTATTTGTGTTTAGCCTCATTTTTGTCCATGTGTGAACTTAGGAGAATTTACATTTCAGATACAACTTGATTGTCTGTCTGGTTTTGCCTAGCAACTGTAATAAAAGGTAACCAAATCTAACCAAGGTTCAGTGCAAAGTTCAATACTGGTGTTATCTTAAACTAACACCCATAGAGTCCTCAAAAAGCATCCTTATTAATCCCACTGATCTTTCTAATGAATGACATTTAGCAACCCATTATTCAGTTATCTTGTTCCAATCCAGGTACCTGGTATGTGGACTACCTTACTCACTTTTTAATACCATGTGTTCAATCCTATGATGTGCTGAGTGCTGTAAAATTTCTCATTGGGAATTGATGGCCATTCACAGAAGAGGCTCAACTCCTCATAACAGTGAGCCCCAAATCAATCATTCAGTCAATCAATCAATCAGTCAAGATGCCCATTCAGTACATTGATCTAACAAGACTATGTATGTCATCCAGAGGGAAAGGACTTGTATTAATCCAACACTATAGGAAGATGTGAAGGTCTGGCAGTGAGTAGCTCACATTATGTTTCAAAAGTGTATAATTTTAACATTTATAGGTTAGTTTTAAATAATATCATATACTATAGTGGTACTTCTTCCAGAGAGGTTAATGAGGCAATGAGTTAAAGCACTAGTTTTACACTTTTGGAAGAGTGGCTTCAAATAACACTTAGGTTATAACATTACATTAATTTTATTTCAGCTACTCACTCCCTTTGGGGCACTTTTTACACATCACAAAAACACTGCATAGTTAAGATAATTGGATCATTAAGCCTTAGACTGCATATATTGCAGGGAAGGACTAAAATACTTTGGGATTAATAGATTTTAAGGCCAGAAGGAACCATGATATCATCTAGTCTGTATATATGCTATATAACATAGGCTATAGAATTTCACCAAATTACTCAGCATTCAGCCCAATCATTTGTGTTTGATTTACTATATTGTTATGACAGAGGATTGAATGAAACCTCTTTGAAGCTGGTGGGCATTACTGACACTCTTCATTCACGATAACTGTAATAAACAATCCTTTATGGAACCAAATACCTAGCTGAAACAATAAGAGCCACCATGCAAAATACAGGCAAATGGCAAGGCTTGAGTAGAAGCTGAACTATGCGGCCCACAGGGTTTCCCTAGAAACTAACATTGCAAATGCAGAGGCTGGAGTACTGATTGATGGAGCTCTGTGTGTGCAAGAGAAGCAGCGGAAACAAACAGAAGAGCACAGAGAAGGACCAAAGAGGCTCCAGACATAGCCAGAGAAGCCCTGTTAGCATGACCCTGAGAAAAAAGCTAAGACATAGAGAGCTTTTGGATAAAGTGCTAGCTGAAAGAGGCTTAGAAGTAAAGAAGCTATCTCCTGTTGTTTGATTCCTGCTGTGATCAAAAGGGAACAGGACTTTAGACATTCTTTATAAATTAACAGGATCGTACCAAAGAAATACCTGACTCCAACATCAGTTTCTCCTCCTAACAGAAATACTTTGCTAGACTCCAAAAACTGTCTAATTGTTTGGCTCAAAAAATGGTAACAATATCTTCCAGAAAGCCATCGAGTCTTGAATTAAAGTCTTCGAGAGACGGAATCCTCTACATCCCTGTATGTGAAACTTCAGTGCTTTCAGGTCTTTGCTTTCAATAGCATCATTTACTTCCCTTCCACGCACTGCATCTTACTGGCCAAACTCACTCATAGGACAAACCCTGCCCTCACTGAAGTTGAAGGGAGTTTTGTTATTAACTTAAATGAGAGAAAGGTCAGGCCAGTATCCAGTATATACATAAAGGATAAAAACCAAGGGCAATATCCTTGGCTATTGTAACTAGGGGGGCAGGTCCATTGACATCAATGGAGCTAGAATGATTTACACCAGGTCTGGATTCAAGTGAGCACTTCGACAACTGAGTTCATGCAATTAGTCCTGCTGGGTATGTGTGATAAAATAAACCTATGGCACTGAGTCTCAGAGCCTGGGTCAGCAGACCTGGGCTCAGGGGATGGGGCTAAAAATAGCAGAGTAAATGTTTGGGCTCAGGCTAGAGCCTGGGCTCTCAGACCTTTCCCCATCATGGGATCTCAAAGGCTGGCTTCTATATGGGCCTAAATGTTTACAATGCAATTTCATAGCCCCACAGGCCAAACTCCATGAGCTTAAGTCAGCTGATCTGGGCCAGCCTTGGCTGTGCCACCAGTCTTTTATTGCAGTGTAGACATATAGACACCAGCTGGACTATTCACATAAGATCTGCAAGATGGATCCTCAGCCCCTTTCTCAGGATGTAATTATGGGATAATTAGCAAGAATGATATAAATATTTTGTTTTACCTTTTAATGGTGAGGCTAGATCAACAGATGGGCAATCGAAAAGAACTTAGCTGCAGGATTAAAAGGCTAAAGTCAATAAAGAGAAATGCGTACAAAAGGCAAAGCTATTAGCAGAAATTTATTGATGTCATTCAGTGTCTTGTCCCAGTCTTGCTCTTTATTGCTCCCTCTATTTCTGTCCTTGCAGGAAGGAATCTCTCAGATCCACATAGGGAAAAGAAACAAAGCACCTACCACCCAAATCTCACTGCTTCCCTCAAAGCAACGGCTGCTTTCTTGGAACAAGTTGCTTCTGTCAAGTGCTGAGAGGCTGTGGTTTGATTCTAGGGGTATGTCTGTGAAGTGAAGAAAGCACAGTCGCAGCCATCAGCAGTGTGATTCAACTTTCAACAGCCCAAACATAGTTAAGCCTCTGGAATTGTTGGCCCCTAAAGGAAGATAAAAACCAAGGCAAGGGAATTAGTGTGATCTTGCACCATTAAACAGACATGTGCACCACTGTGATAGATTCCTTCTTTCTTATTGCCGCTATTTAGTACTGCTTTGAGTAATGGCACCAAAGAGCAAAGCACCAAAACAAAGGGGGAAAAGAGACAAGAAAATAAAGGGGATTAAAAAAAAACCCATCAGAGATTGGAATAATATAGGTTTCCCACAGGCAGTCCAAAAATATGCACAAGAGGAAGGGTTAGAGGAAAGAATCATGTCTGTGGTAAAAATCACTCTGACGAGCTGGTGCTCATTGGCTAATAGAAACTTCCTCCTGGAGGCTACAGTAATTTATATGATTCAGCTTTGTTTTTAATTAAAAGAGAGAGAGAGGTTTATACATTAGACATCGTAAAACATATGTCCTATCGGACTGTTTTTGGAAATTTTCACTTGGTGGAGAATGGCAACTCTCTTTAAATACAAGAGACCATTGAAGTTTGTGTTTCTTTAATCCTTCTCGTATTTTAGCAACAAAGGCAACATTAAGGTGGGGATTTATAAAGGAGCCTTCGGGAGTTAGGTGCCTAAATCTCATTGACTTACAATATGATTTTGGTGCCTAGCTCATGTGGAAATCCCAGCCTAAAAGCTCACATGGAAGCTCATGTGGAAATCCCAGCCTAAAAGACTGGCATAAATTAAAACAGCCTCAACACTGTTCTAATTCATGTCATGCTGCCTGTGGCCCAGTCCAGGGGTAGACAAGGCAGGAAGGCAAGAGTTGTTTTGGCAGAGAAGGATAGTCAGAGTGCAGGGAAGCCTGGGTCATACACACTTTTAGTTTCTTCCATACGCCTGGTCATACTCCGGAGAGGGTGGTGTAGGAACTGCTGCAACAGCTCTACACTAATAAAGATTTCCCTTTGTGGGAAAAATCTTGAGTGGTTTTAAAGCTCCTTTTGCACAGCTGGATCAGGATCTGGCCCCAAGTATATACATACACATATCCACTGCACAAAATGGAGAGGACTATGTCTTCCAGTTATGAAATCTTGATGTATTTTTGAATTTAGTTCAGCTTGCTCACATGTCTTAAAGGAAGAATCACCCTAGCCTCTTTAATCTCAGTAATTATTCCCACTTGGTATGAACTCATTTCTAATAAGTGATACCATAAATAAGAAGGAGACCTTCATGTGGAAAAAGGAGACCATGATTTTATTGACAGTTTAGATATAGGTTCTTTATGTATTTATTTATTTAGTCTCTGGCTATTATTTAATTTCCAGATTAGTTTTGCAGACTCCGTTTGGAGGCCGTTTCTTTCCAGTGTCTATGACGTCTCTGGGAAACACTTTAGTCTCTTAGCCTAATTGCCAGCTCTGGTGATATTTGTCTCCTGCCAATGGAGAGTGTGAGAAATAATAAGGGCTTTCTCTCTATGACACACAGATCTCTGCCTTTTTGGAAGTGATTCTGTTAGTTATCTATGTGTTATATACATATTTCTTTCTTGAAACACAACTATGGTGAAGGAGTTGCTGGGCCTGCTGAATACTGTCTGTGTTTAGTAAAGCTTCATTCTGCTCTTTGGGGGCTCTCAAGAATGTTGTTTTTTCCAACACTGTAGTGAATTTAAATACAAAAACATAACATGAAATTCACAGATCCTCTGGAGAATGAAAAGGAACTCAAATGGGTTATGTGTGACAAAGTTTCATTTCATCTCATTTTCAACATACAGTTTATATGAAAACTGAGGGATTTTTTACTCCCCCCGCCATCCATCTAAAGATGCTGGGCTAAATTCTACTCTCACTCATATTGATATAAATCCAAAGTAACTCTACTGAAATAAACAGTTGTTCAGGATGCACCTGGTTGTAGCTGGGAGTTGTATCTGCCCTGTTTCTTTCAAAAATAGCTTTAATTTAGTTCTGCATAGTAAGGTAAGCATACATAACACCGCAAGACAAGAATAAATTGTAAGTCAAAGGAGCTGAATGCAAGCATATATACAAAGTATGACAATGGCTCATTACTGACTCTAACAGACAAAGCCTAAGATCTCATCTTTTTGTTAGTTTTTGCACAAAGGAGGGTTAACTTCAGGAAGGCTTTGCAAAAACTTGCTTGAATTACAGGACAATGTGCCTCCACAAGAGGGCAAAACAAACAGGCCAGTTCTATTTTATTAGAGCAATTCATTGCACCCCACAGACAGTCCAAGAAATAGGGCTTTGTGTGCATGACCGGGAGTGGGGATTGTGTGGCATAAATCTAATCCTCCAAATGCCAGCTTCTGCAACTCCAGCCTTTGGGATGGAATGTTGGCTGCAGCTCCTCTGTGCCATTTTCCTAAAGTATTAGAACAAACTGGTTCCACATCATCATAGATACTGTAGCCCTTTCATGAGTCCTACTTCACGGTCACTCCATGTAGAGCCAATTAATATGCCTTCCGTGATATGCAGGCCCACTGGTGCAATGGCTCTGTTGTTTCCCAAACCCTACATAGCCCTGCTGTGGGGTCTAAGAAGTCACCCTTAAGGTAGTGTTTCCTAAAGTGTAGGTTGTGCCCAAAGAATAAGCAAGGAGGGGCATGGAAGATGTATTAATAAAGATGAGTAGACCTTAACAACAGGATGAAGAGTTACAGGATAGGGGCGTGATTGCATTCATTTTTCCTGAAGCTCAGCTCAGCTTTCAAAAGTCTGGGAAATTCTGCCTAAGTAATGTAGATCTTTCATGTGTGAGCATATATCAATCACAGAATCATAGAAATGTAGGGCTGGAAGGGAGCTTTACAGGTCATCTATTTCATCCCCCTGTACTGAGGCATGAGCAAATATGCCTAAACCATCCTTGGCAGGTGTTTAACTAACCCTGGGATCGGCAGTCTCTGGCCTGCAGCCCACCAGAGTAAGTCCCCTGGAGGGCCGGGCCAGTTTGTTTACCTGCTTTGTCTGCAGGTTCGGCCGATCGCAGATCCCACTGGCTGCGGTTCGCTGCTCCAGGCCAATGGGGGCTGTGGGAAGTGGCGGCCAGCACATCCCTCAGCCCGTGCCTGGCGGGCCACATGCCAAAGGTTGCCGATCTCTGGTCTAACCCTGTTCATTAAAACATCCAATTTGGGGGTTTCTACAACCTCCATTGGTAATCTATTTCAGAACTTATCTATCCTTACAATTAGAAAGTGTTTTCCTAATATATAACCTAAATATCTGTTGCTGCAGAATAAGTCAAATACTTCTTTTCGTACCTTCAGCGGACATGGAGAACAATTGATCACTGTCCTCTTTATATCCATCCTTATCATATTTGAAGACTGTTCATAGAATATCAGGGTTGGAAGGGCCCTCAGGAGGTCATCTAGTCCAACCCCCTGCTCAAAGCAGGACCAATCCCCAATTTTTGCCCCAGATCCCTCAGTGGCTCCCTCGAGAATTGAACTCACAACCCTGGGTTTAGCAGGCTAATGTTCAAACCACTAAGCTATCCCTCCCCCAGGTCCCCTTTCAGACTTCTTTTCTAAAGACTAAACTAAACAGACTAGCCAATTTTTTTTAACCTTTCCTCAGAGGTCAGTTTTTCTAAACCTTAATAATTTTTGTTGCTCTCTTCTGGTCTCTCTCCAATTTTTTTCTACATCTTTCTTAAAATGTGTCATCCGAAAGTGGACATAGTACTCCATGTGAGGCCTCACCAGTGATGAGTAGAGCAGGACTCTTATCTCTTGTGTCTTACATACAACTCTCTTGCTAACAGACTCCAGAATGATATTAGCCTTTTTGATAACTGCATCACATTGTTGGCTCATGTTCAATTTGTGATCCACTATAAGCCCCAGATCCTTTTGTGCAGTTATACTTCCTAGCCAATTATTCCCCATTTTGTATTTGTGCATTAGATTTTTCCTTCCTAAGTATAGTACTTTCTACTTGTCTTTATTGAATTTCATCTTGTTGATTTCCAACCAATTTATCAAGGTCATTTTGAATCCTAATCCTATTCTCCACAGTGTTTGCAACCTCTCCCAGCTTGGTGTCATTCTCAAACTGTATAAGCATACTCTCCACCTTATTATCCAAGTCATGAATGAAAAATATTGAATAGCACCAGACACATGTAGGACCCCAGCTGATACGTCCTCCCAGGTTGACAGCAAACCATTGACAATTGCTCTTTGAGAACAGTCTTCAATCAGTTATGCACACACATTACATTAACTTGATCTAGACCAGTGTTTCCCAGACTTGGGATGCCGCTTGTTCAGGAAAAGCCCCTGGTGGGCCTGGCCAGTTTATTTACCTGCAGTGTCAGCAGGTTGGCCGATCGCAGCTCCCACTGGCCGTGGTTCGCTGCTGCAGGCCAATGGGGGCTGCAGGAAGCGGCACGGGCTGAGGGACATACCGGCCGCCGCTTCCCGCAGCCCACATTGGCCTGGAGCGGCAAACCGCGGCCAGTGGGAGCTGCGACCGGCTGAACCTGAGGACGCGGCAGGTAAACAAACCTGCCAGGCCCCCCAGGGGCTTTTCCTGAACAAGCGGCATCCCAAGTTTGGGAAACACTGGTCTAGACCGTATTTCTCTAGTTTGCTGAGGAGAATGTTGTGGGACAGTGTCAAAAGCTTTACTAACATTAAGATAAATCATGTCTACTGCTTCCTCCCTATAAACTAGGCCAGTAACCCCATCAAAGAAGGAAATTAGTTTGGTTTGGCATTATTTTTTCTTGACAAATCAATGTTGCCCATTACTTATCACCCTATTATCCTCGAGGTACTTAGAAACTGATTGTTTAATAATTTGTTCCAGGATCTTTTCAGGTATCAGTTAGGCCGACTGTCTATAATTTCCCAATGTATTTGTTCCTTTAGGTGAATGTAATTTTTTACCCCATTAATGTTATTGTGAATGGCTTATTTCCATCTCCTCGGTATGGCTCGTCTAGACATGACTTTTCATGTCTTAAGATTGGCAACACTATCCAATATCCCAAATATGCACAAATGATGGTTGGATATTAGTGCCCAATATTGAAGTACGTACTTTGAATACACTTGTCAAATCATTGCTCAGTTTCTGGCAGCAGTAGAGGCTATGAGATAAACTGGCCTCTGTTATCTATCGGTCTAATATTTACTGTAATTTGCCAACTCAGCTTGGAGTAAATATTCTGATGTCCAGTGAACTCTGCTCACTATATATAGGTTTGGCAAAAGTCAATTTTTATTTTTATTTTTTCATTATTTTAACAGATATCAATGTTTATTTTAAGCATTTTTTCCCTATTTTTATCAATTTAAATTATCACTGTTTGGAAAATTATAGAGGGGTCAGACAATCTGAGGATCAGACAATAATTATTTAATGACAGTAGATCTTGAGATTTTAAAAGTTAAAGATTTATAACCATTAAAACACCAATTGTCAACATCACATTTCAAATATTAAAAAAAAGTTAATATCCTTAAGTCAAACTCTAACTTCTCAAATAGCATTTTTCTTACATCACCTCTCTGTACATTTTGATTATTGCCAGAAATACTTTGTTTTTTTTGTGTGTATGGAGAAATCAATATTTACTGACATTTACCAATAAAAATCTAATCCTTCTGAGCCTAAATATAGTGGGCCAAATTCTGCTCAAGATACTCCACCTTTACATCAGTGTAACTCATCTGAAGTCAATAGAGCTTAACTGTAGAATGCCCTCTGAGTCTTTTGCACAGCGTTCTAGCCAAATATAATTTTAAATATATTCTTTACCAGCAGAAGATTCCACAGAGAACCTCTGCTCATTTAAACCTGATTGTTCTTCAACTTCAGAAACAGGCTATAGTCTTTGTATTTTTCAGGACCATTTCCTCTTCGTAATGCCATTTAGGGCCTTATTGTACCCTTTTTCTCCCTGAAAATCTGTTTCTCTTCCTCCTTGAATACAATATTAAAGTGATCTAGGATAGATCGGATCTAGTATATTATTGAGTCAGAGGAATAAAGTTATTTTAGTGTATTCCCAACTCTGACTTTGTACTTCCAGTCTCTGATGCTCAGGAGGAAGAACACAATGTGATTCCTATGCTTAGAAGAGTATCAGTGACGGGTGGAATGTTTCCTCCCACTCTTTTGGACATAACAGTCTTAAAAGTAAGGAACAGAGACTGAAGAAGAAAGGAAACATACACTCATCTCAGAGACTGGAGACAAGACATGACATGGACATAAAACTCCACAAATAGCAGGCTCCATAATCACATGCTATGTTCTCACAGCCTGTTACTACAATCACTTGAAAAATAGGAAGAGATTCTTGTGAGAGTTTTCATGAAAGCTTTATTCCATTTTTTCAAATAAATATTTTAAAAACTATTCATCAGCTCTTCAGCTTGGTCAAAACTTGAGGTGACATTTATTCTTGAAAAAAATGGAAACATTTTGATAAAATGTTGACTGTTTTGTCTAAATTTTTTAATTACAATTTTTTTAAACATTTTGAAGTTTTTTGATCTGTTCTCCTTATTACTAGGTGTCAAGGTTCCTTCCCCACTCTGAACTCTAGGGTACAAATATGGGGACCTGCATGAAAGACCCCCTAAGCTTATTCTTACCAGCTTAGGTTAAAAACTTCCTCAAGGTACAAACTTTGCCTTGTCCTTGAACCCTATGCTGCCACTACCAAGCGTGTTAAACAAAGAACAGGGAAAGAGCCCACTTGGAGACGTCTTCCCCCCAAAATATCCCCCCAAGCCCTACACCCCCTTTCCTGGGGAAGGCTTGATAAAAATCCTCACCAATTTGCATAGGTGAACACGGACCCAAACCCTTGGATCTTAAGAACAATGAAAAAGCAATCAGGTTCTTAAAAGAAGAATTTTAATTAAAGAAAAAGTAAAAGAATCACCTCTGTAAAATCAGGATGGTAAATACCTTACAGGGTAATCAGATTCAAAACACAGAGAATCCCTCTAGGCAAAACCTTAAGTTACAAAAAGACACAAAAACAGGAATATTCATTCCATTCAGCCCAGCTTATTTACCAGCCATTTAAACAAAAGGAAATTGAAGGCATTTCTAGCTAGATTACTTACTAATTTAACAGAAGTTCTGAAGAGCATTCCTGACCTGGTCCCGGCAAAAGCATCACACAGACAGACAGACCATTTGTTCCCACCCCTCCATCTTTGAAAGTATCTTGTCTCCTCATTGGTCATTTTGGTCAGGTGCCAGCGAGGTTATCTTATCTTCTTAACCCTTTATGGGTGAAAGGGTTTTGCCTCTGGCCAGGCGGGATTTTATAGTTCTGTATACAGAAAGGTGGTTACCCTTCCCTTTATATTTATGACACTAGGTCACACCTTTGGCTCAGATCAGAGCAGCATGAATTTATGAGATCAAAAGGTCTGGAGTGCAATCACTAGTGATGATTATGGTGGCAATGCATGCTTCACACACTGTAAAACAACTCACTTACAAAGCTTCATTTTTGAATGGGATCAAGTTGCAGGCTTGAGCACATCCCATTACAGTAATCTAATAATGAGGTGAAAAAATCAGGGATTATAGTAGTGAAAGCCTACATCTGAAACAAAAGGTTGCATCTTCTTGCCAGATATACTTAAAAACTGCAGTTTTAGCCATTTCTGCTGTTTGATAACAAAAATTGGAGGGATGTAACAAGACCTTCCAAATTACAAATTCAAGTCACAGGTGTTGGACTCACCCCCTTAATCAGAGGAATTGAAATATTGTTTACTATATCTTCTTGTTGCTTCCTCCAGGCAACTAATATCCCCTCCATTTTACCCGCATTGAGTCACAGGAAGCTACCTTCTATCCAAGCCCTAGACTCAGTGAGACACTGCATAATGCCCTCATCTGGACCATGTGAATCAGATGAAATGGAGACAAAAAAAGCTGGTTGTTGTCAGCTGACTGAAGGCAACACAATCTGTACCTCCTCACCAATCCTCCTCCAAATTTAGAAATAATGTTGGGTTGACCAAAACTGCATTTTTTTGTTGAATAAACTATTTACCTGAAAAAATTCACCCAGCTCTAGACAAGACAGAACACACTGCAGTCCCAAAAGAGTAGCACCCTAAGGGTAGAGGAGCAAATACATTTGTAAACATAAGAGTCCTTTCATGCATAGATCATAAAAAGAAAAAAAACCCACTAAATACATTGCGTGATTTAGGAGATCTCTCCTTCACTGCTGACACCAACATCCACCTTGCCATGGAATAGTGTAAAGCTTGAAATCAAGCCAGTACTGATGTTTTCTATTGTGACAAAGTTCCTCCTCTACCTTGGGGGTCCTGCACTTATTGGCAGATTTGCTTGCCTCGGAGATTCACGGCAGCCCTCAGTTTGGCCACTTTTGCTAGTGGCTCAAACCTGTCATCCACTCAGCTAACCTCATCACTGGCCAGCATGGGGGAAACAGAGAACAATCCCCACAGTCTCTGTGTCCCACCTAGTGGGTCGGGGATAGGCCAGATCCCCTTCCAATTTAGACCTTCCCTTCTGGTGTTTCTCAAAGACCAGGTCAACTCCTCCTGTGTCCAATCAGGAGTTGGGTAGGGGATGGGGGGAACCTGGGCCCAGTCTCTACACCAAGTTCCAGCCCAGACCCCTGTGGACAGCAGCGGTCTACAATGTTCCCTGTATCAGCTGCGTGACAGCTACAACTCCCTGGGCTACTTCCCCATGGCCTTCCCCCAGCACCTTCTTTATCCTCACTGCAGGATCTTCCTCCTGAAGCCTGATCACGCTTGAACTCTTCAGTCCACCAGCAGCACACCTTCTCACTCCTTGCACATTCCCCTACTAACTGATGGCAGGTCCTTTTTAAACCAGGTGTCCAGATTAGCCTGCCTGCCATAATTGATTCTAGAAAGTTCTTAATTGGCTCAAGGTGTCTTGATTAGCTTGCCTGTCTTAATTGGTTCTACCAGGTTCCTGATTGCTCAAGGGCAGTCCCTGTTCTGGTCACTCAGGGAACAGAAAACTGTTTATCCAGTGGCCAGTATATTTGCCTTCTACCAGACTCCACGCCCACTGCTCGGTGTCCCCGTCCGGTTCCCTCCCTCTCACCCTTTGATTGAGGGGAAGAGCGAGAGACCCCAGCCCCAGCCGTTGCCGCTGTGGATACCATCATCACTGTCACCTAGGAGGGGTCCTATCACACATGGTGTACGTCTCCCCCACCCCCAAACTGCCCACCCCGCAGCCGTGCCCATCTTGTCGGGCACTCTCAGGAGAGGGATAATCGGTGACACGGGGCGTGGCACTAGGTAACTCAAGGGGGTGGAAGACCATGAGTGTCGAGGAAGCCCCCCCGCTCTGGGCCCAGGCTAGCCTGAACACTTCTCCCTCCTGAAGGCTGCTATGTTATACCTTGTGTTTGCTTTTGTTTTGTTGCATAGTTTTGCTTTATCCTTTTTGGTGATTCTTGGTAAGTGTTACACAAATAAAATTATTTTCTGCTTCAAAAACCAGACTCCAGTCCTCTGCTCGATGTCCCTGTCCGGTTCCCTTCATTTGACCCTTTGACCACACTCCTGTCCCTGTTGTTCATTAGTTGTCCACTGTAATTATTTGGTTTTCCAGGTCCTGTGGACCCTCCCCCCCTTAGGCTGGGGGGGGGGATCCTTTAGCAGTGGGCGGGCTTCGCCCACCCACTTCCTGGATCCCAATAAGACCAGACTCCAGTACCCCACTGGTCTGGGTCTGTCACACTATATATATCTATTAAAAGAGGAAGGATGGTCCATTAGTTAAGGGGCTCACCTGGAACTTATGAGATCTGAGTTCAATTACCTGCCCAGTCACAAGCTTCTCATGTGAGCTTAGGCAAGTCTTTTTACCTCTTTGCCCTTCAGTTTCCCATCTGTAAAATGGGGATAATGGTAATCCCTGTGTCACAATCCTGTTGTGAAAAGCAATACATTAAAGACTGTGAGGTGCTCAGATACTCTGGTGATGGAATATATATTACCAGAGAGATAGGGAATGGACTGGATCTCAGTGCAGTGAAATATAATTTTTTCTCAGAGACTTACTCATTTGATTACCATAAGGCTTCTAATTCATTTCAGTCTTGTGTACATGTTATAAAAAGACAAATATTTACTTAACTGTAAATGATAGCTTCTCCCTCACAGTTCATTATTGAAGAAGTCCTCTTGGTTGATATCTTGTTGCTACTTCCATTTTCTGTTTTCATCCTGTAGCTGAGTTAAAGTCTTGTTCCTTTTACAACCCACGTACTGATGCAACACTCATTATTTTAGATTCACTTTTTCCCAGATGATGGAGTGGTGTGGATTGCCAAACTTCATACACTATCTACCAATCTTTATTAAGGGGGAAGAAAAGGCTCTTTAAAATAAAAAGGGCTTATGTATCACTGGAAACAAAAAAAACCACCACATTCAAAGAATGTTTAAGGTGGCTAGAGAAAAAAACGAATGAAAGGAAATGTTAGTGAAGGGTGAAAGGTACCATATGTCCTCCAAAGCCTAGGCACAATGGGGAACCATCTTAATGGCTTTCTTAATGCACCCTGTTGTGCCTAGGTATTGAAGGGCATATGGTGCATTTCACCCTGAACTGTGAATTTCCTGAAACAGCTGTAATGTTCTTTTAATGTTTTTGTGGATAATTATATAGCTTCAGAATTTTTTTTTAACATTTTCCCCTCATAGTTATTAGAGGGCACTTATACTTTGCAACGGCATACTATGCCTAACCATCAAAGCTTCCCTCTTGAATACTTTGAGCTTCTGTTTGTTTTTGGTATTTATTATTTACTGTGCATACATTGCACCTTACTATATGGCCTTTATGTTGCATGTCCTTACATGGTGTATGCAGCAGGGAATGTGAGTCTGCTGTGCTCCTGCACAAGTGTCAGCAGAGGTGGTGCTTGGGCAGATGGGAGGTTAAGCAATGGGTTTAGTCCTCTGCAGCTGTTGGTAGTATGTGTCAAGCATGTTGTGTACCCACTATCAAGTACACAGGATAAAAAAGGAGACAGTGAATGACTACACAGTGAGTGTCTCTGAACAAACCTGAGATTAACTATGATCTCAGCTAAGCATGTTCTTCACTGGCCTCTTTCCTACTACTAGATAGGACCAGTGTGTGTGTAGAAATGTGGAGAGTATGGGAGTGCATAGGGAAGGGTGACAAACTGCTCTTGGTCAATCCCTAAAAAAGATTACTCTCTCCTTTCACCCAACAGCATGAGGGAAAATGTGTTCATGTTACTGTCAACCCCAAGCAATGAAAAATCATGACACTAGTTCAAAAGTCATAAGTCTTTATTTTAATACATTCTAAATATGGATTTTTATTTGTTCTCTAGTTTCTGAAATTTTTGTGTGCACTTGGGTCACTCAATCATAAGGACTAGAAACATTACTACTATGACTAAACTACTAATACCTAAAAAATAAAGTGTCCCACCTTATTTTTATAGGAGCTCTGATTACATAATCAATGTTGCCAGCTATTGGTATTTTACCACAAGTATTTCATGTACCAAGTGCTGGCTAATAACATAAGAAGACTCTACGCTCATAAAACGAAATTGACTTTTTATTGAGAGAACTATTGAAAAAGATGTCACAACTACAGATAGTATTGGAGCCATGTGTGCATAGTTTGTCTTCCTGGTGCCTTCTCCAATCTCTTCCAACCTGCAATCTGTGCTCCTCCCTCAAAGTTCCATACAGGTTGCTCCAGCAATTACTTTTCAGTACATTTTTTCCCCTAAAAGCTCAGGCTTCTGGAGTCATGTGAATACATCTGAATCCCAGCTTTCATTTTTGAAGGGACTCTAATGGGCTTCCCTTCCCCCCTTAGCTGTGTTGCAGGTGGGTGTGATTTGAGAGACAGGTTGGAGGAATGGGCATTGAAACAAAGTGTTCTTTCAGTGGGTTTGCTGCCTATCACCAACTCTCTAGGAGTCAGGCACTGTGGTCTGAGGGCTCTGGCTGCATTATTGGATTTTTAGATAATGTGGTCTTGCCTCGTTCCTTCAAATATCCTTGATGTTACAATTAGTTTCTAGCCCTCAGGGTTATGGAGAAAAGCCCCAATACACCCTGAAGGCTCAAAGAGCACAAGGCTAAAAATAGAGCATAGAATGTGTTTTGGAAGTCTGTCTCATGATTCTGGAATAGCTGGAGTTGGCAATACTCAATAATTGATACATCAATTAACAAAAATAAAAACAGTAAACAAATATTCAAAACACCTTCAAAAGTACTACTTAATATAAACAATGTAAGCCCATTTCTAGATCTTTATCTATTCCAGAGTCCACACGTGTTGCCCAGCTTCCCTCCCCAGGTTGCTCATGTATGGGTGAGTAATGAGGTTCTCTTTGACTCTCTTCCATGGGTCCAAGGTCCCAGTCATTTAGATAGGGCCTGATCTTCTGAAGTGCTGGGGCTGGACTCACGCAGTGCCAGAAATATGCTTTTGCTCATCAACCAACACATGTACAGTAGGTCCTGGAAAACATGCTCATGACTGAGTTTGACTAATTGTCACTGTATCTCTCTGGCTGTATTTTTTGCTTGAATGTTATGTTTTGCTTGCCAGGTCCTATATATCAAACCTTAAATCAATATAAGAAAGTTTTAAAAAACTGTTAAAAATTCCATTCTCTTTCCTTCTCTCATCCCCCATCCACCAACTTTCCTGTACAGTTTGTACTCATTTTCAACCCAAACACCACCTGTCATACATGGAAGCATTGATGGAAATGAAAACACCAGGAACTTCGACAGCAAAACAAATGCAGCAGTGAAAGATTTATGAACACAAGAGAATTTCTGAGCTTCTTTAAAGTTCAAAGCAGCTCTATCCAAACTTCCTTTTAAACCCAAAATAACTAATCTGATAGCTCAATAGCTGCCTATGGCTTGCAGATTAAAAACAAGCTGATCACTAAGGGTATGTCTATGCTGCAAATAGATAACCATGAATGGCCCATGCCAGCTGACTCGGGCCCTGGCTAAGGGGCTGTTTAATTGTGGTGTAGATGTTCAGGGTTGGGGTAGAGCTAGGGCTCTAGGTCCCAATTTTTGACATACTTAGTACCCATATTAAGAATAAATTCACTCCAGAGAAGTGGTCCTGTGCAAAGCCCCATGTACCATTTAATTCCCTGAAATCTATCATAAAGAGTTAAGGGTGGTTTAAATGATGCATAAGGCCTTGTTCAACATTACAAAAGAAGAACTATATATTCTTATCCCCAACAAATACGAATCAGCCTGTTTTCTCCTATTGCAAATTCATGAAAATTCAATCACATTTTTCTTTCACTTTTTTGGGTTGACATTTGGGGGGAAAAAAAAAAAAACACCAACAACTTTGACCAGTTCGATTATTGTTTGAAATGTCCATGCACACATCATGACCATGTGTCAAGACATAAAATTGTTGAAAATTTCAGCTAGCTCTACTCATTAAGAAACGAATGTACAAAATATTAGCGCCATCTGTTGGTGAAAATTTGGAGCTGCAAATTATTTTTATTTGCATAATAGGTTGAATTTTTTATAAACTGAATCAGTGACGTCCAATCACTGGGATGACTTTAAGATTACAATTACCACTGTATCCCAGTGGGTGATTCTAGTATGTCAGTTCAAGAAGGGTTTCTTTCTTGATGGATGAGTTTACCTAGGGGAGTTGAGAGTGTGCATTCTGTTAACAAATACATTGTCTTAAAAAAGGCTAGGTTGTGATTCTTTTAGTCAAGTGGAATAGTACCCTACGTTTCAAGTAGTCCCATTGAAGTCAATGAGGCTACTTGTTCAGTGAGGGTAATACTCATTATCAGGAAGACTGTTTGGCCCAAGTTTCTTGTTTCTTGTCTTTGTGATATCATACAAGTCCCAAATAAAGGAATTATGGAAGAAAATGTTTTATAGTATACAGTTTGATTATTTCATATTAACATGGTGGTTCCTGATTTTCTGTTGGACTTTGCATTTCTTCTGTATTATGGATAAATGTCTGTTTTAGAATTAGTCACTATAAAGAACTCTGAAAAGATGGTGGACTGATTGAAACAATAGATTCATGTTACATTTCAGAAAAAAAGAATGCATCTTTCTTTGCCTAATGTTACTGCTGAAGATTGAAAATGGACATTTGGCCTTTGGGCTTTATGCTACTGAAGGATCTTTGTGTTTATTTTATTTTAAGTGTGGAAAATAAGGCCCCAATCCTTCAAAGATCTCCTCAGGACTACAAGGCTACACCCACACAGATACTACTGCAGGACTGGGGCATTATAAACACAAAGCCTGCTATTTTAGAGACATGTTAAGATAGGAAATTTAAAACTGTAAAGAGTCACTAAGCGCAGGAGTTATATGTCTCCTTTAACAAGATTAATTTGGCTACAGTGCACAAACTTACCTTTGGTATTGTGTTGATGTAGTTTATTAAATTACATTTCCGTTTCTCCCCCCTTCAGCTTAAAGTGAATGGTGGGGGAGAAAAAGACTGAGGCCTTGTCTTGACTAAGATAAAGGCTGAGTTAAGGTTGAGGTTTACGAACTAAACCCAAATTTCCTAGTGCAGATCCATGCCAGGCAACATCTTTTATTTTACCCTGCAACTTGATCTGCTAAAATCAAGCTAAAAGTACTACCCTGCATCCACACTAGAAAAACTGGTCAAGTTTGACTGCAGTTTAGTTAGATCATGTAACGTAAATCTGACCTGAACTTCCACTTTTCCTAATCAAGACAAGGGCAGAGTGAGAGAGCAAGAGAAAGATATATTTTGGCAGTGCATAACCTTAACAGGGTTCAACATTTAAATGCTTCCACTTCGGCTTTGAAGATTACATGATTGAGATGCAGAAAGGTTTCATCCCACCTTTTGTGCTGCTGTTCTTTGGTTGGAGACAGTTCTCTGCATGGCTAGGTAATCTGTATCAGTGTGCATTTGCAGTGCAACAAGATATAAATGTCATATCTTTGTTAATGAAAGTGTAGAACTTGCAGAACACAGCAAAAATGTGGAGACAATCTAAAATCATGGATCCACATTTTGTTTTCACTCTCTTGTGCCTGATGTTAAAACAATTTTTGAAGCACTTTGCTGGGTGAGTTTCAGAGAGGCAGTTACAATGTCTATCATGCAAATAATCCAACCAGTAGTTTAAAAGCAGCGGCCTCTGTGCCTGTCAGACCAAAGGCAGAGAATGTGTGGTTTTCCCATTCCATATAAGATATGCAAAGGGCGTAGAGAATTTGTAACACTGCTAAAAATCTCATCAGATTTCTACTGAGCCTGATTTTCCAAACCTTTTTAACATTTTTTAATCTACTCCCCCTTCCCTCCACAGTTTCACACTTCAGCCATTTTTGTAGTAGCCACGCGGGAAATGGGGGGCGGGAAATGTTCTATAAACCTTTACGATGTAAACATTTTGATATTTTTCACCCTTCCTGAAATCAAAAATAATTGAAATAAATTTTCTTAAATGAAAAATAAATCATTTACACACGCACGTGTACACACACACACAAAATCAACTTTAACTCAGAGACTACATTGGTCAGATCTTTAGCTGACATGTATGGCAGTTTAGCTGGTGCAAACTGGCGTAGCTCTATTGAAATTAATGGTGTTACACCAGTTTACATCAACTGAAGATCTGGCCCCAAACATGGAAAGCTTTAGCCCAAAAGGATTTTTGTTTGTTTACCAGGGAGTCGTTATGAGCATCTGAAAAAGTGAAATATAATAAAACACGTAGCTAGCAATTGCCAGTGAACGCTACCGTTGATTATTGACAATGATAGCCCTCAATAGTCAAAATGACAATGGTATTTTCCATTAATGGAATGCAATACTTTGGTAAAAGTAGAAAGCATGAAGCATTACATATTCATTCCTTTAGTGACAGCCACTATTTAATAGTAACCACATGGAAAAGACAATTTGTTCCTGAGACTTTTCTATTGCGATTCCCTTGACTGCAGTGGGACTCCTCATGTGAGTAAAGGCTACAGGAAGAGGCACACAAAATGGCTGCACAACATTATGTACTGCAATAGTGTCTGATCACACACACCTTTACTCATGCAAGAAATATTTGCTTATGTGAATAGTCCTGTTCATGTCAGTGATGACTTGCATGAAGTAAGGCTTCACAGGGTCCAAGCTAAGGTTTGTTTCTAATAAGCCACCAAAGTTCAGTTGTTTAAGTTAACCTTTTTTTTTTTTTTTTGAAACTTCATAGAAGGTTCAGTTTGGGTTTGATTTGAATGTTTGGGGTGAAGGCCTGGGTTGGTTATTTTATATAAATGAGGTTGCCCATCCCATGCAGATAACTAGATATTTGGAGTCACTCATTTCTTTCTGATCTTTAATCTTAGATGTTTTTAGAGTAAGTGTTTTTCTCAAGGGCCCAATCTGCCCCATATTCTGGCATTTGTTTTTAAAATTCAGTGCTATGTAGGAATTTTATGAGTGAGTCTTATGCAGTTTAAAGAAGAGACTGGATATGGTGATTGGGGATATAAGACGATGCCTACCATCCCGCTTATTCCCAGAGAAGACAACACCTACCTTCCCAATTATTCCTGATTCAAGGTGGGTTCTATCTGTGTATCACCTTTGGCACACAAATGGGGAATCATATCCTAAAAAATATATGTTTGGAGATTAAAAATTAAACAGAAGGGAACCCATGGAACATCAGATAAATCCTAAGAGCATTCTGATTTATTTCATTTGTTTTAAATTAAAATGAATGATAAAAAATGTGGGGATATTGATTAATATACTGAATGAGTGGCACATCTGAAAGCCTTATGTAGTTTCATTGCTTATCTGCATGCTGAATTTATTGCAGTACATGGAGCATTATGAAAGACTGATCAAATTCCTTTTTCAGAATAAATGCCAAATAACATGGCATTATGAACTCATATGTCAACTGCCAATATACCTCATTCCTGACCCATAACACTTCCTTGGTATTTCAGTCTGCCTTAGCCTCTCTTGGACACATATCTTGTTGAAAGTGTACCAGATTATGTGACTGTTTTTCGAAGTGGACATATGAGGTGGTTAGATCTAGTATCCAATCCACCAGACCCATTTTCTCTTATGACCTAATCTGGTAGTTTTCAGCCTGTGGTCTGCAGACACTGTGGGGGGTCTTCAGAATATATCCGAAATTTCCAAAGGGGTCTGCACCTCCATTTGAAATATTTAGGGGTTCACAAATAAAAAAAGATTGAAAACCTCTGACCTAAGCCAATAATTCATCCCAGAGGTAGGTCATTGCACAAACCCACATTGTCATCTCCTACCCCATCTTGAGTTGCATCTGTACAATCACCATGGAGAATACTGGGCTTTGTATCATTTAAAGATGAGATCAGGTCTCCTACATAAGGAGAAAAATAATCACCATTAAATATAGCTTGCCAGATGGACTTCAGTTATAGTGTATAACGTGGACTTCAGTTATAACAGACCTGAGAGGTCCACAGAGTATGAGATATTTAACTATTTTGGGAGATATATCCTGAGATGAGTTAAAATCAACAATGTAGGAAAGTATGTCAGAGTGGAAGTGAGCTGTATACCACATGCATATAGATACATACTGACTGGAAAGCAAATATTTCTTATTTGTAATAATGTGAAGCTATGCATGAATGGAGCTGACTTATGAAAAGACTCAAAACAAGTATTGGTAGCCAGTGGCAGTTTAGAATGCTAAAGGGGCTAAGATGGAGGATGCAAAATTAATTCAAGAAGGAGTTCAGTTTAGATGAGGAACAGATGTATCTACCAATTCCTAAATAGCTCAGGTACGGTTTTATTTATATATTAGGGTCAGGGCACTTTATATATTATGATTATGTGGGCATGTACATTGATGCATAATAGCAGATTATTTTAAAATTGCATTATAATTGTGTTCCATTATAATTGTGTTTTTGTCCCAATTAATCTCCAGTCCTTATAATTATGAAGAAAACCTTCAAACCGTGAATCAAATGTAAACTGATGCAGTGTGGTTTGCTTGAGTCTGTGGACAGACCCCACATGTTCATTGTCAATACAAAAATCTGAACTACAGCAGAAATTGAACACTTTGGGCAGTGTCAAATAAGTGGAATGTTCTACATTTACAAAGGGTCAAATTCAGCCACCTTTATTCATTCTGGGTAGTGTGACGGGTTAGAATCCCCATTCCGGGATGCCACCTGATGTGCTGGGGTCCCAATGAGCCTGCCTGTCCCACTAGCCTGGGTTCCCCTTATTCTGTGCTGCTGTGTCAGACTCTCAAGCCCCCTTCCAACACACACAGGTAGGGACACACCCAGCCGTAAAATCACACAGAGTCTGCATTCAGCTTTGTGTAAGAGGACTCAGCTCAGGGATTGCCCAGCACTCAAGTGCACACACTCTCCGTAATGTAAACCAACAATTATATTGTCTTGAGCTGTATAGAGATCTATACAGCGTAAGCTCATGAAATTCGCCTCCTCCCTCAATATGGAGGAAGATATGTCCAGCTTTTTGCCCCTCCCCCAGTTATGAATTGCACAAATTGGGTTTTAGAATAAACAAGAAACAAGTTTATTAGCTACAAAAAGTATATTTAAGTGATTATAAAGGATAGCAAACAGAACAAAGTAGATTACTGAGAAAATAAAACAAAACACACAAACTAGGCTTAATACATTAAAGAAATTGGCTACAAATAGTAATTTCTCACCCCAGATATTGTTTTATGCAGGTTGAAGAGTTTCTAGAAGGTAAACTGCACTGCTTGCAGCTTAAATCTCCAGGTATTCATTTCACAGATTGACCTTTCTCGCCTGGGCTCAGCCCCTGCCTCCCCCCAACCCTGCCCCAGCTTAGTTGCTTTGTTTCTTCAGGTGTTTTCAGCAGTCTTTCTTCTTGGAGGGGAGGCAGTGGAGAAGAGCCTAGATTAACTCACTCCCCAGCCTTAAATAGCATTTGCATATGGCGGGAATCCGTTGTTTCCCAGTTTGACCCCCAGCCCCTTCCCATGGAAAAATACCAGCATTTCAAGATGATATCCGGTACCAGGTGACATGATCACATGACCCTGCAGTGTCAAAGCAGCATCTCATAGAATCATAGAATATCAAGGTTGGAAGGGACCTCAGGAGGTCATCTAGTCCAACCCCCTGCTCAAAGCAGGACCAATCCCCAATTTTTTGCCCCAGATCCCTAAATGGCCCCCTCAAGGATTGAACTCACAACCCGGGTTTAGCAGGCCAATTCTCAAACCACTGAGCTATCCCTCCCCCCAGACTTCAGGAAACTTCTCAGGAAGGAGGGAGATTAGTATCTTCAAAGTCCTACTGTCCTTCCTAATAGCCCACCCAGGCTGTTTGCATACTGTCTGGTGAAAACACAGTTGTAATTATTACATAGTCAATATTTCTAACTTCAAATACAGAAATGATACATGTGTAACCCTTCTGCCAGGCCAAGTTGATAGCAGCAAGGGCCGGGTTCAGTACACAGGGGTTCCCTCTCATCAAAGCAAATACAAAACTGGCTCGAGCCCCCACCCAGTGACCTGGGAAAATCTTACACACCCCCTGGGCGCCTCAAAGAGGCAATACTTCCCCTCTCGCAAGCACAGAGTCTCGGTGTAGTAGAGAATCTTTAATAACATGAGGTAAACGACATCAGCATTAAATTGGGAAAACACCACAACTAGTGTTCATTAACCAAACCATGAGCAAAGACCCACCCCAGAAAATTGGGCCACATCCTTTCCCTCGGGTTCTTGAGTCCCAGAACCCAAACGTCTCTTGAGTCCAGCAATCCTCAAATCACCCAAAATCCAAAAAAAGTCCAGCCCCAGAGTTCAAAAGTTCATCTGCAGAGTGTTACTCCCCAGTCTGGCTAAAATGTGCCTGGGTGTGGGGGAAAGAGGTAAGGGGTACCTTACGTGTCCTGAAGCTGACTGCCCCACAGGGCTCTGCTCTGCTACGCTGTCTCACGAACGGCTCCGCTCCACCACGACCGGCTCCGCTCTGCACAGCTCGCGGTCTCACGAACAGCTCTGCTCAGCTCGCCGTCTCATGACCGGCTCCGCTCCACCACGACCGGCTCCGCTCGGCACAGCTCGCTGTCTCACGAACACACCGCTGTCTCACGACCGGCTCCCTCTGCACAGCTCGTCGTCTCACGAACACGCCGCTGTCTCACGAACGGCTCCGCTCCACCACAACCGGCTCCACTCTGCACAGCTCGCCGTCCCACGAACAGCTCTGCTCAGCTCACCGTCTCACGAACACGCCGCTGTCTCACGAACAGCACCACTGCACTCTAGATCTTCCGGCTCCCCACTACTTGACCCAGTGCTCAGTGATTTCAGCTCTTAGCGATTTCGGCTCATAGTAGTGGGGGCCTTAGTGCTGGTGCACCATAAGGCCAAAGTGAATGCAGCACAGTACCTGTAGCAAGACTCTTAATAGACCCAAAATTAGCTCTGACATTTCACAGTGGAGAGAGACAGAGGTGCAATTGGTGCTTCAGGCCCTCACAAAGGGGCCCACACCACCAGGTACTAATGCCTGTCTCAAGTCTCTCTCCCCTCACAGAGTTTTGGAACCCATGTCCCTTGCCTAGCGAGTGCTACTCAGTTGATGGTGAGTCCCTCCATCATAACAAAAGGCCAAGTACAGTTCCAAGCACAGTTCCCATAATCAGGGTAATAACAATTTACTCTTCCTGCCCCAATAACAAAGACACTGGGGATCCCACAACAGCCAAAGTGACCATTTGAGCAGTTATGGCCTCATTCTAGGCGGGGTGGGTGTGCCTATGCAAATTGAGATCAGCCCCTGAAGTTCTTTTCCACTACTTGCCACACCTCACCACCAGATGTCAGGGTGGAGCCCATCCTGACTCTGCTTACACATGCATACACATTGGATAATCATTTTCAGTAAATCATAACCTTTCCAATGATACCTCATATGACCCATATTGCATAAAACATATCTTAGTTATGACATATTCATATCATAACAGTATTTATATGAAGACTATGGGGCATAATGTCACAGCTAGTATTTCACTCTGACCTGGATCTTACATCACTGAAGTCAATGGGAGCTTTGACACTGATTTTAATAAAAGCATGATCAGGTATCTGTGAGCAGTCAAATTGAACTATTCAGATGAAACTATTAAGGTAGCAACTCACTATTCAGAGGAAAAGAGGTAAAATGTGGCCCCAAATTAATCAACGTTTATTGTGTTATCAAAACATTATATACCAGATTGTGCATTTACATTTCCCTGACACTCACTTACTCTGTACTAACCCATCCACACCAGCTCAGAGGTGCTGGCTAGTGTGTCGGGGATGTGGCACCAAGGTTCCACGCACTTCCCACCATTCTCCACACCCTATGCATGTGCTCTGGGGTACACAACACCCAATTACCCATCCATTACTATACCCAAGGTCCTGTGAGGGATATGAGGTTGTCTTACTCCCTTCTAGGTCCCTGAACACATGCATAGGCCAGGCTAGGATTTGTCCCTATATTCCCTAATATGGTCAGTTACCAGCATACTTTCTTGTATGCGCTAACCTTTTAGTATTCCCTTTATTTGTCTGTTTATTTTTGTTTTTACTTTTGCTTCAAGAATGCAAGGTCTTTATGGCAGAGGATGTCTTCTGTTATATTTAGAAAGTCCCTATCACATTGTGGTATTCCTACAAACAAATAATCAATAACAGGAATGAAGAGTGGATTCTTTAGTAATGACTTTACATAGCAAAGTTGGTGAATGAATACATGGGGTTTCTGAATGCGAAGGGGAACTCCCAATGTTAAACTCTAATTGCAAATACAAATATCTCAAATATAGGAATACTTCATGGCTATGACTGAGACAGCGTGACCTGGATTTGGCTTTCTTAGGGAAGATTCAGTAATGAAACATTCTTGCATAAGCAGCGGTAGACATTTGAGTTAAGTCTGTGAATTGTAAGTAAGTACAGACTAAGAGTTCCTAACAGGATGGTTGCTTGTGTCTTATTAGCAAAGATGAAAAGCCAGTGAGTCTTCCAAGTGTGCACATCACTAAAGCTCCACAACCACATTAAAGCTGGAGAAATGGCTGAAGGAAAGCAATTTTAGAATTTTCTATTAGACTTGGGGCTCCATTGAATTTTTAGATTGTAAATAATGCTACAATTATGGTTTAAACATCAAAAATCTTAATACTCTTGGACAATCTCCTTTGATATGTTTTTGTCTGTCTCTGGGTTTTTTGTTTTTTTTTTCTTTCCCTCACTCTACAGAGAGAACAAAATGCTGTTTTGACAGAAAATTCTTAGAACCTTCACAAAGAAAGTTTTAGCCTCAGAGCGAACCCTGATGAATGATTCAAACACAACACCAATCTGATCCCTGAATTTGAATTGCTAATAATAACAAAATTTGCTGCTCATGCTGCTGCTGCTGCTGTTCACTCCTGCTAAGCCAGATGTCTATTATCCATCCTTCTTCACACAAATTAACTTGCTTTCTTTTAGAGAGCCTTTCTCCTGTTTACTGCACTGATTTCTAACATCCAGGGGCAAATTCATGCCTGGTTTAAGCTCTGTTGTAAAACTGTTTTAGACTAGGAATGTTTTTGACTCAGAACCTTCAGACAGATCATATCACAAGGTGCTTTAATATAATCAATGTGGATGGTAAACTTAACCTGCCTTCTAAATTTGATGTAACTGCATTTGGGTACTTAAAACTACTTCGCCAATGGTATGGCTCAGTTGGAAACATTGTCACTTCTGAGCCAGGCATATTTGGTTGAAAGGTCCCCACCAGGACTTGGACTTATACTTAGCAATGACCTGAGTAGTACTGAATGGTAGTTGTCCTTTTAGAGCTGCCATTATGTTGGTGAGAAGCTTGCTCATCTCTTGTGTCTATTTATCTACTTTAGATTGTCCAGTAGTGCCCTTCACTATTGTATCTGAGCACTGTTAGTTTGCAAGGTAAAGACTACAGAACTGTCAGCGCTGGGAGGAACAAATATAAGGTAATCTAGTAATAATAATATTATGTTATTACAGTATTTAGAAACTTTCCTCTCGGGATATTAAAGAAATTTAAAATATTATTTTATTTGTATTTTTGTTGTTTTTACAGGTGGATAAACTGAGGCACTGAGGAATTAAGTTGACTTACCCAGCATTTCTTAGCACATCAGTAACATAGTCAATAATGGAATCCAGGAATAAATCCCTGGCCTCAATGAAAGCAATGGGAAAACTCCCATTGTTTTCAATGCAGCAAGAATTTTATCCCAGGACTACTGACACTCAGTCTCCAGCTCTATCCTCTTACTTTCTTTCAGGACCCCAGCCCCTCTAGACTATCTTCAGTGTGTTCTCATCATGGCATGATTGGAAGATGACTTATCATTTTGGCTTACTCACCTTATGGCTCTATTGTGAAAAGAGCTTAAAAAGAATGTAAATGGTACCCTGGAAAGTAGGAAGAGATAATCTGAGTCTGAAAGGTGCTATTACAATACAATTCATCTTGTGCTGGCACTTGTGAGTGTGTGGTACCAACACAACTTTTGTCACAGGATGCTATTGGCCATTTCATGTGGTGATGTGCCAAACAAAGAGAAAACAGAAAAAGAGAAAACAAAACAGTATTTATTTCCAAACCCTGGGGTATTCCCTGACATAACCTTTCAGCATTAGACCTGCACTGTTCTTGTTATGCTTGTGTATTTCATGAACAGCAATAACGTCTGGATGTACCTGGTACATTTAATAGTATGGCAGGTACATTCTATCTGGATATACTTTACTGTTCTACCAGGATTCAGCTAGTACATTCAACAGCAAAGTAAGTGCTTTAGAACTGGATGTACCTGGCCTATTTAATAGCAAAGCAACTGGTCTTGATGTGTGCATATTTGATATTTACAGATTTACTTAAACTGTCAGCTTTTTGGGGCAGGGACCATATTTTTTTGTTCTGGATTCCTGATCCATGACTGGGGCTCCTGATCATTACAACAATACAAATAATAAATAATAACAGCAATAAAACAGACAGGGACAGATCATATGTTTTAATCTTTGACCTTTACATCCAAAATGACAAACTGTCAATAAATCAACTCTCACATAAAACAAAAACAAAACATTTTTCCACCTCGGGACAAAGATTGAAAATTAAAGTTATGACCCACCCAAAACTCTTATTTCTCCTCCATTCAAGGGATAGAATTTCATCTGCTAAATTCAGTCTCTTAGGCCTCTATCCTCCAGGGAAAAATTGAGCTGATTTTTACTTTACAGGTGCAAAGTTGGCTGAAAACCACCTTCCATGGTGACTAGGAAATCAACCCAGTGTTCAGGGAGGCTCAGATGGGCGTAGGGAAATGGAGTAGGTGTGACTATGGGAAATGGGCTTGGTTAATTCTCCCTTATGCCCTGGAAAGCTCTTGGTGCTGGAATGGCCCTTGACACAGTGAGCAGCTCATGCAGTTAGAACAACCTTTGAGAGGTTCCAATTTACTCCAGATAGGCACAAAGAAGGTATCTGAATCTGAGAAACAAAAAAGTAGTTTAAAGCGCCCCTCTTGAGTATTTGTCAACCAGATCTCAGGATCAGGGTCCACCCTGCTAAGCCATACATGTTGCTGTCACCTGCAGGAATCCTAGAACATTGAAATACTTCCCCAGCCGAACAACCTCCAGCTTCACCAATTTTATCCATTAGCCACATAAGTACCAGCCATAGAGAGTGTGTTATTGTCAAAACTCAGAAGTACATTAGATCATTGTTCTTGGGCTACATAGGTGCATCTTTGCTGGCAGCACCTAAAGGATTCAGAAATGTTTACACAAGCATTTTTCATATGAACAAATAAATCTAGTTAAAAGTTAAACCTGCTCACATACCCCTGCCATTACAAACACTATTTGATGGGGCACTGTGGTTATGCCTTGGTTACTTTCAGTCTCGTCAGGTTGAAACTTGGCATCCACGCTGACAGCCTAGATGTGATTTTCTTTTTTTCCAAGCAAATGTCTTACAATCAGATATTATGTTTGGTTTATTCTACCCAGGGAAGTTTAGTTCAGATAGCATCTGTTTTTTCAGTGAGGACCTACTTTCCTTTGATCCCAATTTCCTGGCTTGGGTGTCTGAGACACAAAAGAGGTCAAATGACTTGCCTGAGGTTAAAGTTAGGTAGAAGGTCATCATCAGCAATTACAAACATTTGGCCCCAGTCTTATCCTCTCACCTTTTTATGGGTATTTAAAGAGTATAAAACCATAAAAATGCAGTGATATGTGTGCATCACTCTCTATGAGTACCAATGAGGATTGTATGGCTGAAGTCCTGTACATCATGTTGAAAAATGAAATATTATAAATGACCATGCTTAACTGCTAAGCTATAATAATAATGATGTGTTTGATTTATTTACATAAGTGTTCAAGGCATTCAATGCATTTTCCAAATGTAAAAAAGGGCATAATCTCTGCCTTGAGAAGCTCACTAACTCAATACAGACAAATAAAAGACACCTTATTTAGTGTTAAGTGAGCAACATTTGCATAGTTATGTCCTTAGACTCCAAATGTGGTGACTAGGCACAAGAGAGTGGTTTGTAGTTTGATGGTGGTAGCCTTGAATTTGAATTTTCTGGCTTAGTGCATGTTTTAATTAAGCCCTTATATTTTATTTTAACACAGGTTTTCCCTTATTAAAGAGTATTGTGATTAGGTGGAGAATTATTGCTGGTGTCCCTTTTGAGATTAATTACTTAAATTATTTTTTTAATATTGCCCATCCTATTTATGGCCATGGAGGTACCTGAACATAAAGAAAACTGTGCAGATCCACTAAACATGGTAGGAAAGCCATGCTTCAGGGAGCTATCAGAGGATTACCATTTCATGTGTAGTTAAGAATTGTGCACTATGGAGATTTCCTCTATCACAATTTACAGTAGTAGTTAGAGGATAGGGAACAAAGATAGCTTGGATTGGGCTGAGCTGTATCAGTGCTAGCTGTAGGAATAGATATTTCATTATTAGTGTGGGAGTGACTATTCAAATAAGCATTGTAAACCACTGTGCTGATGCTTCCAGAAGCCTGAGCTGATGCAGAATGAGCTGAGTGTTCCTTCACTTAATAACAATGCTGTGCTTTCTCTCCTGAAAATCATGACACCTCAACATTTACTAAACAACACATTAAGTCCTCATACTTGAATCCACTCAACTGGCCATGAAGCAATACGCCCTGTGAAAAACAAAACAATCAAAATGTACTAAAACCCTTAGCATTCCAATGGTTTCTAACATTTGGCAGAGGTGGCTGGGAATAGGAAAATGCTATCACCATATTGGCTGCTATGAACTCTTGTCATATTCTTGAGTGCTACAGGTCAGGTTCAAGACATTTGCACAGAGGCTAAATCCATATCCTGGCATCACTTCAGTGGAGTGACTTGAGAGTATTGACACCAGAAATTAATTTGGCTTCCTGGGAGACAATGGCCTGATCCGGTGCCCATTGACTTCAGTGCATAGCTCCCATTGACTTCAGTTGACTTCAAGAAGACAAGTTTAAATTTCTGTCTTGTTTAGGTTTTGTTTAACATAAAGTAAAAAACTGATTATCTTAGAAGTTTTGATTAGGTAATTCTGAGTCAATTATTCCTAATTAGGGGGAATGACTATTCTCCTGTCGCCAGATTAATAGCTTTCTGTTTCAATCTCCATGTACTTAAACACAATTAATTATAAATCTGCACTTTTATTCAGGGAAAGAGCCCAAGCAACATTTCACATTGCTCATTGGGTTCTTATTTTCTTTCATTATTTAATTAGAAACAAGAGGAACTGCAGAAGGTTCAATCTGGACACACACCCTACATTTTGGATGACTGTCCATCCAGGGTAAAATAATGGAGAGGCTGATATGAGACTTGATTAATAAATAATTAAAGAAGGGAAACATAATTTAATGCTAATCAGCAAGGGTTTATGGAAAATAGATACTATCAAACTAACTTGATATCTTTTTTAATGAAATTATAAGCTTGGTTGATAAAGGTAACAGCATTGATTAAAAGAAAAGGAGTACTAGTGGCACCTTAGAGACTAACCAATTTATTTGAGCATAAGCTTTCATGAGCTACAGCTCATTTAGATATATGTAAGTCTTATGACTTCATATCACATGATATTTAAACTAGAAAGATAAAAAATTCACCAGGCACACATTAACTAGTTTAAAGACTGGCTAACTGACAGGTCTCAATATTTATGCAGTGTAGTTCTAGCCGTGTCAGTCCCAGGATACTAGAGAGACAAGATGGGTGAAGTAATATCTTTTGTTGTTGAGAGAGACAAGCTTTCGAGCCACTCGGAGCTCTTCTTCAGGCAGTTGAAGAAGGACTTCAAAGTGTAATAGTAAACAGAAAATCATCATCAAGCAGATGTGTTTCCTTGGGTCCCACAAGGTTCAGTTCTTGGCCCTATGCTATGTATGCTTTTTATCAATGATCTGGAAGAAAACAAAATAATCACTGATAAAGTTTACAGATGATTGGGAGAGTGGTAAATAAGGAAGTGAACAAGTTACTTATACAGAGCAATCTCAATTGCCTTGGTAGTCTGGGCACAAGCAAACAAAATTTGTTTAAATACAACTAGGAACAAAGGCCATACTTACAGGATGGGGGAACTCCATCCTGGGAAGCAGTGACTGTGAAAAAGATGTGGTGGTCATTGTGGATAATGAGTTGAATGTGAGCTCCTAGGGTGGTGCTATGGCCAAAACAGTTAATGTGATCCTTGGATTTATTAACAGGGAAATATTGAAAAGGCATAGAGAGGTTATAGTACCTCTGTATTTGGCACTGATGCACTACTGGAATATTGTGTCCACAATTTAAGAAAGATGTTGCAATATTGGAAAGGGTTCAGAAAATAACCATGAAAGTGATTAAGGAGCTCATTTTATTTGGTTTATCATAAGGAGGTTAAGGGTTGACAATCACACTACTTATATGGGGATCAAATATTTGATAATGTGCTTTTCAGACTGGCAGACAAAGATAAAATAGCAACCATGGCTGGAAGCTGAAGCTAAAAAAGTGTAGACCGGAATTTTTTTTAAACAGTGAGGATAATTAACCATTCAAAAAAATTAACAAGGGTTGTAGTAGATTCTTCATCACCAGCAATTTTAAAATCAAGATTCTCTCCCCCCCTGGCCCGCCCACCTAAAATATATACTTTAATTAAAACAAAAAATGATTCAGGGAAGTTTCATGGCCTGTGTAAAAAAAGGAAGAAGGAGAATCTGGGGAACTACAGACCAGTCAGCCTCACCTCAGTCCCTGGAAAAATCATGGAGCAGGTTCTCAAGGAATTCATTTTGAAGCACTTGGAAGAGAGAAAGGTGATCAGGTACAGTCAACATGGATTCACCAAGGGCAAGTCATGCCTGACCAACCTGATTACCTTCTATGATGAGATAACTGGCTCTGTGGATATGGGGAAAGTGGTGGACATGATATATCTTGCCGTTAGCAAAGCTTTTGATACGGTCTCCCACAGTATTCTTGACAGCAAGTTAAAGAAGTATGGATTGGATGAATGGACTATAAGGTGGATAGAAAGCTGGCTAGATTGTTGGGCTCAATGGGTAGTGATCAATGGCTCAATGTCTAGTTGGCAGGCGGTGTCAAGCAGAGTGCCCCAAGGGTTGGTCTTGGGGCTGGTTTTGTTCAACATCTGCATTAATTATCTGGATGATGGGATGGATTGCACCCTCAGCAACTTTGCGGATGACACTAAGCTGGGGGGGAGAGGTGGATATGCTGGAGGGTAGGGATAGGTCCAGAGGGTGACCTAGACAAATTAGAGGATTGGGCCAAAATAAATCTGATGAGGTTCAACAAGGACAAGTGCAGAGTCTTGCACTTAGGATGGAAGAATCCCATGTACTGCTACAGCCTGGGGACCGACTGGCTAAACAGCGGTTCTGCAGAAAAGGACCTGGTGATTAAAGGGGATGAGAAACTGGATATGAGTCAACAGTGTGCCCTTGTTGCCAAGAAGGTCAACGGCATATTGGGCTGCATTAGTAGGAACGTTGCCAGCAGATCGAGGGAAGTGATTATTCCCATCTATATGGCACTAATGAGGGCACCTCTGAAGTATTGCGTCCAGATTTGGGCCCCTCACTACAGAAAGGATGTGGACAAATTGGAGAGAGTCCAGATATAGGCCATAAGACTAATGGGGAGAAATTGTCTCAAGTAAATTGTACTCCATTTTGCTTTATTTTGTTAGCCTTGAATTAGTAAGAAGAAATTGTTTTGGTTTTATTCTTTGCTTTACGTGTTATTGTTTTTAGAAGGATAGAAGTGTTATGGCTACAATTCTTGCTTTTGAAATTATTTACTGTTTTGTGTGTGAGTAAAGAATGTATAGCATGCTAACAGAGACCAATTCTGATGGGCTGGATGGTCAGCAGGGGAGTGGAGAAATCAAGAGGAATCACCCGGATGGCATATTGACGACCCGAAAGCAAAGGCATATGCCCCAAGGACAAGGTAAAGGGTGGAGCCAGAGGAACGAGATAAGAAACAGCTGCAGATACTCCCAGTGACAATGTGATTAGGAGCAACCTTGGCAAATATTCTCAAGAGCACCATCTTCTGCTCATTACTGCATTCAAATTAAAAGAAGGCTCAAATACTTGCCTTATCTAGAGCATTAATGAGAAACACCCATTAATTTATGCATTATCGATATTAAAATAGTACCTAGAGGTCACAACTGAGCTCAGAGCCCCATTTTACTAATCACTGTCCAAGCACGTTTTCCCCATTTTACAGACTGAGAAATGAGGCACAGAGAGATTAAGAAACTTCCCCATGGTCACACAGGAAGTTTTCAGCAGGTTCAGGGATTAAACCCAGAGCTCCTGCATCCCAGTCCAGTGTCATAATTAAATGATTTTCTCACAGGGCTATCTTTCATACCCAGTACTTTGATGTCAGTACTCATGAAAGTAACACACGATCCATGCATAGAATTGGCATGTGGTGTATAAGCTTCTCCTATGCGGTTTTGAACCTCACTTACTTTGGGACTTAATTGCAACTAACTGTGCTATGGCAATTCTGGTCTAAGCCGCTCTAGCAATGCACCTCAATCTGAGGCAGTCAAACTCTTTTTTCAGTTATGACCTAAGTCTTTGAACTTAGTTCTGTAGAGTTGAAAGGTGGGTGCACTAAGCTATTGTTCCATTTACTTCTCTACATTAGTACCTAATTTCTCTTCAAGATAGGCCTTTTCTGGCAAATGTCTATGGCAGTTTTCTTGGCAGCTGTAGACACAGTCTGGGTCACTGTGCTGGAATTTCACTGCCTATGGTTATAGTCTGTGCCACCTCTGACACCATTATGTCATGAGATGAGCACACAAGTGAGTAGATGATGATGGCGATTTATTCTGAAAAAAGAGCCAGAATGACCTGAAGGAAATTCTTTACACTAAGGACATGGTATATAATTAAGAACATTTATGAACTTAGGAGCTGTTTTGATGTTTCTTTCTATATTTTCTCAAGACAATACTCTTAATGACCTCCTCTATAATTGAAAAAATGGAAAGTCTCTATAAATGTCCGTTAAACTAATACAGACATCACAGAAGATATCCACACAGTATACAACACAGAAAAAGATATAGATACTGTGAGCCAGATCCTTAGCTGGTGTAAATTAATGAACTCAATGGAGCTATGCTGATTTACACCAGCTGAGGATTTGGCCCTCTCAGTGTTCTTGGTGCCTCAGAAAACAAGAAACAAGACATTTCCCTGCTGTGGAGAATGTACAATCTAAATTCAACATAGACAAACAAAACTGGGGGGAAGAGGAGAGGAGAGGATGGATAAGACTAGTAGTTATAAGACCATGCAGTTAGTAAGTCATTGGCACATCTTGTAAGCTCCATTAATTGTTGCTGCTCCCCTCCCACCTCCCCCACACCCATTTAATACAGAAGATACAAATGGCATAGGTGGTATGCCGAGCAAAAGAGAAGGCGTGCTGGGAGTCAAAGAAAATGGAGCTGGAGGGCAGCATTTCCCAGTAGTCATCACTGGCATAAAGGCCCATGGGGAACTATTACATTCTGGTGGAAGTTAGAGGAAACTAAGGCCAATTTTGCTACCTCCGCCAGGATTAGCTTTAGAGTCACCTTTGATATCCACCTCACCCAGCTATTCTGAGTCTTGTCCCAGCACAACTGAGAATTTAACCCTCAAATGCATAGTGAGATCATATGCAGAGATGGCAACAAATATTATTTTTATGTCATATGAGAACAACTAATATATTTGATTAGTTTAGAATAATTACTGTCACATAAATCTAGCCCTTTCAGTAGCATGATCACTGTTTTCCATTATGAAGCAGAGGAGTGAAATCTTATCTGTGTGTACAGAGTTGATCTTAAGATTTGTGGGATGCCAATAGAGAAATTAGATGACGGATCAATTCTCTTTCTAGGGTCATTGTCAAAGTGGACTGATCTGGAGTTGGGAGCAATTTTCTTGTTCCAACCAGCTCCTGGCATTAGAGAAGGAAAGATCAGACTGCCCTCTGTGTCAGCACGGAGCTTCCACAAACAATGGGTATCTAAGTAATCATTTGTGTTGCTTGTGTCTCAGGCTGAACCTGTTAGTAGGGGACAAAACGGTTTTCCTTTCCAGGATGACACTATATATGCTGTATGAGTATATGTGAGACATACTCATAATGAAGTCTTAACACAGATGAGATCACAAAACTTCAGAAATTGCCTGATTTCCTGCTTTATTAAAAAATGAACCAAACCAACTGGTAGGAAGAATTTAATTTAAAAAAGGGTGAAAGACAATTGGGAATCATTTAAGAACACCTTATTAGATGCTGAAAAACCACAAGCCCACAATCAAGGAAGAAGGCCATACTGGTGAAAAAATCAACCTAGTTTAAAGAAGTGAAGTATAAAAATTAAGTAAATAATAAAATAATAATAACAATAATAATAATTAATAATAAATGCAATAAGAGGAAGTTGATAGTAATATATATCAATCAGATATTAGGAATTGTAGAAAATTGATAAGGGAAGCTAATGGACACCAGGAGAAATCCAGAAGAGTTAAAAACAATAAGGAGGTATTTCTTTTCATATATTAGGAACAAAAAGAATCCTGACCATGGTATTGGTCCAATACTAGATGGAAATGGCAGAATTATCAATAATAATGCCAAAAAGCTAGACATGTTCAATCACTATTTCTGTTCTGTATTTGGAGGAAAAAAAGATGACATAGTCTCATCATATGGTGATGATAACACTCTTTCAATTACATTAGTATTCCGGAGGATGTTAAACAGAAGCTACTAATGTTAGACATCTTTACAGTTAGCAGATCCAAATAACTTGAATCCAAGAGTTGTATAAGAGGTGGCTGAGGAGCTTGTTGGATCATTAATGTTGGTTTTCAGTAAGCCTTGGAGCACTAGGGAAGTTCTAGAAGACCAGAAACAAGCAAAGGTTGTGACTTGGTACTGCCAACAGTTTGATCAAAAAACTAGAATAATATAAAATGAACATGGCATACATTACATTGACTAAAAACTGCCTAACTGATAGGTCTCAAAATGTTCTAATAGATGTGTTTCCAATGGGGGCCCACAGGGATCAGTTCTTGGCCTTATGCAATTTAATATTTTTATCAATGACTTGGAAGAAAACATTAAATCATCACTGATAACATTTGCAGATGACACAAAAATTGTGGGAGTAGTAAACAATGAAGAGGACAGTTCATTGATTCAGAGTGATATGGATGCTTGTAAATAGGATACAATAAGAACATAAGAATGGCCATACTGGGTCAGATCAAAGGTCCGTCCAGCCTAGCATCCTGTCCCAGCAACCAATGCCAGGTGCCCCAGAGGGAATGAACAGAACAGGCAATCCTCAAATGATTCATCCCCTGTTGCCCATTCCCAGCTTCTGGCAAACAGAGGCTAGGGATACCATCCCTGCCCAAATATGTGTTTTAATACAGCTAATTGTAAAAGTATACTTCTAGGAACAAAGAATGTAGGCCATACTTACAGGATTGGGGATTCCATCTTGGGAAGCAGTGATAATGAAAATGATTTGGAGATCATGATGGATAATCAGATGAACATAAGCTCCCAGTGTGATGCTGTGGTCAAAAGAACTAATGTGATCTTGGGATGCATGGGACAGGGGAAGCTCAAGTAGGAATTGGGAGGTTATTTTACATTTGTGTTTGGCTCTGGTGTTATCACTGCTGGAGTACTGTGTCCAGTTCTGATGTCCACAATTCAAGAAGGATGTTGATAAATTGGAGAGCATTCAGAGAAGAGCCACAAGAATGATTAAAGGATTAGAAAACATGTGATACAGTGATAGATTCAAAGAGCTCAGTTTACTTTGCTTAACAAAGAGAAGCTTAAGGAGTTACTTGATTACAGTCTATAAGAATATGAGAATAGCCATACTGGGTCAGACCAATGGTCCATCTAGCACAGTATCCTGTCTTCCGACAGTGGCCAACGCTAGATGCTTCAAAGGGAATAAACAGAATAGCTAATCATCAAGTGATTCATCCCCTGCTGCCCATTCCCAGCTTCTTGCAAACAGAGCTAGGGACACTGCAGAGCATGTTTTGCATCCCTGTCCATACTGGCTAATAGCCACTGATAGACCTATCCTCCATGAACTTATCTAGTTCTTTTTTGAACCTTGTTATAGTCTTGGCCTTCACAGCATCCACTGTCAAAGTTTTCCATGGGTTGACGGTGAGTTGTGTGAAGAAATACTTTTTTTTGTTTGTTTTAAACCTACTGCTTATTAATTTTATTTGGTGATTCCTAGTTCTTGTGTTATGAGATGGAATAAATAATACTTCCTTATTTACTTTCTCCACAGCAGTCATGATTTTATAGACCTCTATCATACCCCCCCTTAGTTATCTCTTTTCCAAGCTGTAAAGTCCCATTTTTATTAATCTCTTCTCATAATCTGCCCTCATGCCTTACAAAGCCCTCCTGAAGCCTGAAACAATACAGTCTCTCACTGTTTCCCTCCAGATACTTCCTCAAAATTCCTTCCTTTCACTCTGGTTTATCACACAATCCTCTACTTCCACTCTACCTCAGCTTCTCTCTTTTCTGAAATTCAACTTTTAGTGCTGTAAATCACCAACATATTTTTAAATCTAAGTTCAAACATTATTTTAAAAGCAAATTAGAAGTCATGTACGTAAAACACTTGATATTATTTTACTGTAATGCCTGAAGTTTACATCAGTCCCTCTGGAAACTACATCCCCCAGAATGCCTTGATCCTGGATAAGGGGGCTTACCCAGCTTAACCTGGGCCTTCTCTAAAAAGGTCAATACCCTCTGTTATTGAGGGACATTAAGTGGCTTCAGTGAGGGCAGGTGAAGATATTGCCAGAGACTCATTAGTGAATTAGGTTCTGAAATTGAGAGATGCTGAATTCTTGCAACTCAACATTTCTGGGCCTGATGTGTACCTCACTTACATGGGTATAAATCATGAGTAACTCCATTGAACTCATTAAAAACTCAGTAAAATGAGAGTTTGGTCCAGAGCTCTTGATTGTGGGTTGTATAAAGTCAGCAGTCTAGGTGTTGCATTCCAGGTGCAGAGTAATTTTGGTATAACACCATCCCATGTCTTCAGCAGTTTGTTGTTGTTTTTATACTTGAAATTTCAACAAAAAAAAACAGGAGGGAGAAATTTTCTGAATTATTTTCAAGAAATGCTGTTGTTTGGTTTTGACCAGCGCTAAGGAAAACACAGTGGAGAATTGAGCCCAATGTCTTCCTCTGGCTAGCTTCTCAGGGAAGGGATATAATTATCACTATACTCAGTGCAGTCCTGCTTCATCATCATCCCTGGTCTCCATAGATCAAAAGTGAGGCAAATGAGATTAAACAAATATACAAGTGGAGCTTTTAAAGGGGAAAATGTGTGGAAAACCTCATAGTTTCATAGTTGAAAGCTGATTCGGCCTCATCTCTAGCCAGTTATGATTTCAAGATAAACACTGTCTGTCTGGAGCAGCTGAGTCTCCTTTTGTTTCAGGAAATCTGTCTTTAGCCCATGTAAAATGGATTTGATTTTGCCAGATCAGACTGGTTGCATTGTCAAAATAATGGTTGAACCTGCATTGCTTTAACAGGATACTCTCTCTCACATACACATGCACTGTTTTGACTCCTGCCACCCCAGTTGTGGCTGTCCTTCAGCGTGTTTGACAATTAGATGAAGAGTGGTTAAAGCTTCTCTGGGAAGGACCACAAAATATAAATCACTTTGGACAAAGAAGGTTTTGAATTCTCTTATGGGAAGCAAATTTCTTTGCTATGCAGAAAAGAAATAAAGTAAATAAAAATAAAATGAAATCAATCACATTTAGCCATTGACAGAATATCAGCAGCAGCAGAGGATAAAGGTAATAAGTGCCACAGTTGAGATGATTTGAGATTTCAAAGGAAGTTTACTGCTCTGAATTTTATTTCTGCTGTGACCCAGGCAGGTTGGCATGCCCACCTTCAGGTCCCTTGCATTCATCACACATTATCTCTCACTATTTCATAGGCAGACTGCTGAGGCTGGTATGATTTTTTTTCACACCTGGTTTCCTTAATACAGTCTCACAACCTAGAACTCAGAACAAAGTAGGGATGGGAAAGCTCATTTCCTAAGAATGAACAGTTAAAAAATGAAAACTGGGCAAAAAGGAGGGAGTTTCACATTCCTTCCCCATTTCAAAAATTAAGAGATCACAAGTTCACACACTGTTTTTAATCTATCAGACTGCATGCCGGTTTGAGGTTGGAAAAGGTACAGATACAATGCAGGCTTCTCTCTCTGCCCTATTGCAATTTATCCCTGAACTTGGGTGACTTGTTCTGGGGCAAAAGGACAAACTTAGCCAGGGCCTCATTTGATGAAAGGCAGAAGATTGTGATCAAGTGCATATGGGATCAGGGTTGGAGGAGAGGTTGGCATTTTTATGGAATAATGATGATTAGTAAAAGCAGACTTCTGAAATGTTTCTGTGAATACCTCTACAGCCCAGGCTTCATGGTGTCCACAGATTTATCATCTATAGACAGAAATATAACAGAGGCTTTCAGCACTAAGGTATCTCATTTTGGATAAATCCTGTCATAGAGCTGAAAATCCTGTGCATCATGGACAGCAGGAGCCAAATAGGTCACTCAATGTTTTCCATTCTCATGTCATTCTCTGAAGAACCTCACGACTTAAAAGCTCAATAGTTTGAAGAACAGGTAAAATTGATTCAGTTTCGTAGTGGAAAAGAGGATCAACAATCTGGTAAGGATGGACAAACATATTTGGACAAAAGAGAGACCCAACAACTGACAAGTACTGAATGGACCTGAACTTTTGAAGATTTTTGTTTGTTGCATTTTTCTTAAAATTATTTGCATATGCCTTGTACTCCATGGTTAAGGATAAGACTGAAATCAAAAATATTCCAAAAATTGACACGTTATTTCAAACCCTGACCAAAACTGGAAGTACTGACAACCCCACGAGAAAGTCTGTTCTCCTAAGGCTTTATTGACTAAAGCACTTTCTGGTCTAAAAAGACTTAGATAAGATTCTGAACATTTGAATATGTATACCAAATAAACCTCTGAACTGTCTTTATTTAAGAGGGAAAAATACTATATTTATTTTTCTTTACACTTGTATTTTATAGAGGCAGAAGGAAATGCTGTCTCCCGAAATCTGACTATGATAGGAGATGGGCATCTCTGTGGGGGACAGTGAGAGATAGGAGCCTGAGAGCTGACAGAGATAGAGGATCGGGTAGCAGAGACTAGGCCGATTAACAGGAAGGATAAATAAACGTGAGTATGGTCTGAAAGAAAGAGGAGAGAGAGAGAGAGAGAGAGAGAGAGAGAGAGAGATTGTATGTCTGACAAATCAGGGAGCAAAGAGAAGCTGACAAGATAGAAAAAGACAGCGTTATCAAGGAGATATTTCCTTGGGACATACAGTATAGTATTTTTAGCCAAAGTGGCTGTGAAAGCCTGAGAGATCTGGAGTATATATATATGTTTTTCTTTCACTCCAAAATGAATCAGCAGCTGGATCTGAAATCTGTTATGATCTGACTTGGGCTTATTCTCTTTCTGTGTACAATGTATGTCTTTAATCAAAGGAAATCCAGACCAGGAGACTTATAGGATTATTTTTTAGCAGCTTTGGAAGACAGTTGCTTGTAAAACATGCCAAGAATGAAGTTTCCAGTGGCAACGTTTAACACCATTGTACTTTATTCCCAGGAGGGCATGTTGGCATAGCTTTAAACATACTGAGCTGCTGTTTCTGAGTCTGTGACAAAATACAGCATAAACCTCTCTCTCTGCTTCCTTTGCTTCTCATCCCAACCCCTAAGAGGATAATCTTAGAGGAGGAGCCTAGAGACTAAATCACTTTTCACCCCCAAGGTAGAATCCTTTTCAAGGCAGAGGAATAATGACAATGAACATAAGTTTAGACAGGATATGCCATTCCTAAAATTCTCAAGCCACTTTACAAACTTACAAACACATTGAAATACAAAGGTTAGATACTGGTAGGGGCCACCTCATCCATTACCATTAAAATGCAGCCACCTCAAAGGTGAAATCTGGAAGCTTTTCAGCAGCTCACATCAACACTTAACCAAAGCTTGTGACAGGAATTGAAGATTGTGGGCTCGATTTTCAGTTGCTCCATTCCTGCACTCGAGGCAGGGGCAAATGTAGCTCTTAGCCTCAGCACTGCTCTATCTTAAATTTGGCTTCCCATCACTAGCCAAAAGTGCAAATGCACTCTAGCTACACCACCTCTCTAGCTTCTATTCACCCCAGACATGCATACAACACCCCCTAAACCAGGAGCTGGGAGCAGAGCCAATGTAGAGTCCTTGATGCAGTTCTACACCACCCAGATGCTCCTGTGCAGGTTTTTTTTTTAAGGGTAGCACTTATCCAAATTGCAACTGGATCAGGAAAATAGGATTAACACCAACAACTACTGAGAAAAGAGCTATGGGACCTTTAACAACCACCAATGATCAGAAAACATGGAAGTCTTCAGAAGGTTGGTGAAGCAGGATTTATTCATCCCTTAAGAGAGAGACCCCCATTTTCTTCTTCTGAACCTTTAGAAGGAAACACATAAAACAACCCTGGGGAAATAATTCCCCCACTAACAGTGTTAAGCAAGTCAAATACATTAATATATCAGGTGCTTTAAAATTTAATGAAAAATGGATTAGTTAGCGAACAACAAAAAAGCTAATCTTTACAGCTGAAGCTGCAGCTCTTCCCCAAGCTCCTCTAAATCTTTTCAGTGAAACATATTTTCTGGCTTACTCTTTGATCCCTATCATTTTACAACAGTATGCATCCAAGATATGACATTCTCTTTGGTTTGAAATGATGAAACAGCATATCTGGCAGGGGTACATGTATTGGTACCTGTCCACCTGGGAGTTCCTGCATGTAACCAATCACTGCCGTCACTTCCTTCGAACACACAGCCTTATTTAGAAGAAAATTTGGCAGTCTTTTTCAGACTAAGGTTGTGACATTGCCCCTGATTGATGGTTCCATTTACCGACCTTTAGCAGCACTGCGATTGGCACACAAAGAAAGATGAAATGTGTTCAGGAATCACTGAGTTCATTCTGTTTTTATTAAGGAAGCAGAACATCTTCTGTGTTTTCATTTTATATTATGACTTTTCTTTGGCAATTTGAATGAAAGCTATGCAGAGACCTGAGTTGAATTTAAAGGGGCAGGGCCCCTAAAGGTCTGAAATATGGTATTTTATTTTCTTATTTGCTAGAGCTACTATCTATCTAAGATACATGCATGGCTACCATTACCATAGTATCCGAGCACCTCACAACCTTTAATACATTTATCTTTACAACATCCCAGGTGGTAGGGAAGTGCTTTTACCCCCATCTGCTAAACTGAGACCCATTTGTAAGAAATGAGGCATAGCGAGACAAAATGATTTGCCAGGTTCACTCAGAAAGATTGTGGGGAGAGCAGGGACTTGAACATAGGTGTCCAAAGTTAACTCCCCACCCACTCAACCATCCTTCTTCTACGCTAGAGAATTCTAGAGAGTACACTATATGCTAGAGAATAAAACTCCTGGGATCTCTTTTTATTGCTAAGTCATTACAAAAGACTCCTACCCCACCACCTCATTCTTACTTGGTGATTTTTCTGTCTCCATTTTTATTTTGACATTTGGGGGTTTGTTCTATTTTAGAGTGAGGGTAACCACCCTGGAGAAGGCAATCAATCTACCACACCCATCATCTCTGGAAGCTGAACTAACCAGGAGACAGAAAAGATGGGCAGCTGAGAGGAGTCATAAGAATAACAGAATAAAATAAGCTGCAGTACAAAGGTTGTAATAACAGGCTGCTGATAGTCTCTTCTGTTATTACTATCCATCCCTGTCATATTCTCATCAGACTGTAATTAATGCCTATCACATGCCCTGTGCTCTTCCAGTTTTAGAACTCCCTTCCCACTCTCAGCTCATTTATTTCTTTGACATTACTGCAGTTCTATGTATCTGTGCCTTTTCTAACTTAAGTTATTATAAAGATAATACTTTGCATGGCAGGCAGCATTAGTGAATGTTTATATAAGGGAACAGAGTCCAGAGACTGGGATTCAAAAGCTGGGTCCGCAACTGATTTACTCTATGACCTTGGCCAAGTCATTTGTTTCTCTTTAGCTCAGCTTCCTCATCCGTTAAATGGGGATACTTGATGCAAATGCACTATATAAGAGAAAAGTATTACTATTTATTGTCTGTGATATGGGGACAATTATCATCAGAAAGAAATCACTGTGTAAGTGCAAAGAATTATAGCAAATTTCTAGATCGTACTTTTCCCTCTGGGAACCTGAAAGTGCTGTTTAAATATGCATTAATTAAGCCTTAGTATAGCCATGCAAGGTAGGTAAAGGAAAAGTACTTACCTATAAATTTTGTTCTCTGAAGATATATATCCTAATGGATCACCCATCTTGGATCAATTCTTTCTTAACATGGCCATGCATTAACTCTGATAGCTGGTAAGTCCTCACTTGTTAATTTATGGGTGCATACACATACCCCTGAGGTAGCTTCTCAGACTGCCCATTACAGTTTTATAGGAAGTCATTTTATTTTAAAGGAAAGGTAGGGAATTGGGAGCATAACTCCGCAAAGAAAACCCAACTAAATATAAAAGGGAATGTTTACTGATGGTAAGGTACTACACTTAGCACTACATTGAAAAGGAATAATGAGGAACATCTACAGAGAGTTCATTTCAGCTCTTCATTGTATATATTTGCACTAGACACCTTATCCAATCAGATATAAACATGCCGTGTGACCTGTGTATCCATTCAAAACAGCTCAAATTGGGAATTTCAAAAAAATGGAAGAAATACTCATAGAACATATACTTTCAATCAGCTTCCATCGGTTCAGGTAAAACACTGATGGGATTATTGGGGGGGGGGGGGGATGGTGGAAATTATGAGATGTTCACAGACAATGAAGGAAGAGAACAAAAGGCAAAAGAGTTTAAATAAATTATTTGTATTAGTTCTTTCAATTCTAGTGCTGGATGATTATAACTGATATAGTGGAGTACAGAAATATAGGTAATATCTTTGATAGAATGGACATAACCCACTAAGAGCTTTATATCTCACGTTCTCACAGCCAGGCTTAAAGAGACTCTAGGAATGTCTCACTGAAAAAAGAAGCTCTGTTTTTCTATATTTGATTTAACATCTGCTCTCAGAAGTGGCCTAAAATAGAGCTAAAAGAGTGCTATATTGTTTTGATACATTAGGCAGTTTGACCTCTTCAGATTAATGTCAAAAGTATTGGCATAAATCATTGAAAGCATAGTGAAGAAGAGAGGCTTTGCAATGCACTGGGCTGCGTTGTGTCAACATGCTTTCCAGCATCCTGCACTATCAAACATGCTAGGAATGTGTAATGACAATTGAAATTTTCCTGCATTTATCCTATGGAAACATGGCCAGTCTGGTTGTTTTGCACTGACTTGTTGCACGCAGTTCTGTCAAGATCTCAATACCACAAGTATGCAGGAGAAATTGCAATTAAACTAAAAGACCTTTTTTAAAAAAAAAAAAAAGTATTTTTAAAAGTGAAAAGGATAAAGAATATCCCTTACTACCACTCAGGGATGAGAAAGTCTCTTTAAACTTAGCCTTTAAAACCATTGTGATTTATAATGTCATACCTTACCAGAAAAAAATCATATTCTTCACTATCCATTGCATTATAAAGAAGGAATGTTAATTATCCTTTTTGTACTTCCAATAGCAGGACAGCCTTAATTCCATCTACCCTGAAAATATGCTCCGACCACAAGTATTCGAAAGCAATGTAACACCTGTGAGTCACACAAGAATGAAACAATGACAGCAAAGAGCCAGAATTGTCCTTCTTTGGTGTGAAATGCGTTCGTGATATTATCAGACTGGTCACTTGACATGAAAAAGAGGTATTCACAAGTCTGTCTGTCACAGACTTATGTCCTGTCCAAAGCCTACTGACTTCAGTGGCCTTTGGATCAGGCCCATACTAAGGACCAAAATATCTATTCGTGTAAATGGGCAACATTCAGTTAAAGTCAATGCCGCTACGCCCACGTACGCAAGCAGAGAATATGGTTCTCATAATTAACTGTATAAAATAGCGGTCTGTGCCACATAAGCTATATTCTGTTCAAAGCTGGCCAGAGGATAATAATTCCATTTCACGACAACTTTTGAGGTTTCAAAAGCCAAACCTTTTGAATGTTTACACAAATTACAATTGTGTGGAAATGTCCATTTTTTATTTAAAAGATCTGTTTTTTATTCATCTCTCTCTCACACTAGAAGTAACTAGACCTGGGCCCCTGAAGCCTTCTGGTCAAAAACGTAGTTGAAATCAGTATGTCTCCTTGAAACATTTCAGCTTCAACAAAAAGCATAATTATATTAAAATACATTTAATTGAACATGGTCTGACCAGCTCAAATCACATTTACAAGGTAGGGATGACCCTGAGCCCGGATATATGTGTAGCCCGGGTACTCTTTATACTCACACAAGATACACCTTTGGGAGACACATTTTTAGAACCCGGTCCCACATTTTTCTCTCAGAATCTGAGGGTTTAATTTTGCATCCACAATTAGTTACAGGCATAATTTAGGGCTAGAGTTTCAATGTCCTAAAGCAAAATATTGTAGCCTGATCTATAGATTATGAATAAAAATGCCCAGTTATCACTTTGAAGGTTGATAGGGTCCTTGTCCCAAGATCAGGCCCAGTATTATTAAAATTATTATATAGTTGGGAACCCCGATGTGCATAGGTGCAACACTCACACTATCGGAACTCTTTTCTATTTACAAATCAATAATTTATTAATACCTTGAGCACAGTCACACACACTCTAAGCAGGAAGGTAGATAGAGATAATACAGAAAGTGCATCTGAACATCCATTCTCGCATCATCCCTTGCAGAACACCCTAAAATGTTAGCCTTTATCTTCCTCATTACTGTCACCTTCCTCATCTTCACCATCATTCTGACCCTTCCCAAGAGCTACATCTCCCTCTTCCTCTGCCCCAGGCTGGGATGACACTTTTATAATATGTTACGCTGATGTTACCATGTTTAATGCATCGTCAATAGGGGTTTCTCGCCTCTTCCTGATTTGTATTTTCTTCCCTCACCAATGTTAAGGTGTCCTTCTTCTATAGGTTAGTGTATTTATGATTTCATCCCATTATCGTATATATCAGTTTGTTGCCATGGCACTCTTTTGGTCGGATGTTCCTTCCAAAACCTTCCAGAAGCTTGTGTCAGTTCATGTTCTGTGGTTGGCTGATGTCATTATGGACAAAATTCCCCTCTAAACTCTACTTTCAGTTCCCCAAAACCTAAGTTTATCCATACCAAAATTCATAGGCCTCAAGCATAATGCTAAGTTTCAGAGTAGCAGCCGTGTTAGTCTGTATTCGCAAAAAGATGAGGAGTACTCGTGGCACCTTAGAGACTAACCAATTTATTTGAGCATAAGCTTTTGTGAGCTACAGCTTACTTCATCGGATACATTCAGTGGAAAATACAGTGAGGAGATTTATATACACACAGAACATAATGCTAACTGCTGAAGCCAATGTCTTACAGGATACAAGCCTGTAGGTTCCTTTCAGTATTGCTGAATATAATAAAGCAGAATATAATGCAAAACAGTGAATATAATACAGGTAAGCTGGCCCACTAGGCTATAATATAGGGGCCCAAGCTCACCATACAAGCATATATGGCATTTTCAGAAGGACAATTATGACCTGTGCAAGACCTGGAAATAAGGTATAAATTTTTAACAGTGAAAATAATTAGCCATTGGAATAATTTACCAATGGTTGCGGTACAGTCTCCATCACTGACAATTTTAAAATCAAGATTTTTCCTCTAAAAGATCTGCTCTAGGAATTTGGCGGGGTGGGGGGGGAGTTCTATGGCCTGTTTTAAACAGGAGGTCAGATTGGATGATCACAATGTCCTTGGAATCTATGAATATGCAGGTTCAAAGTACCTAATTGCTCCCACTACTCAGGTATTTAGATGTCTAAAGGACATACACTTCACCCTCAGTTATTTTCACTTGCAATATTGTGGGTCGAAATCTGTCTATTTTGTCATTTATATGGTTTCCATCACCATCAATACCCGAGAAGCTCACAAACATTAGCAAATTTGTCCTCAGAACACTGCTGTGAAGTAAGGTAACATTAATCCCGTTTTACAGATGAGGAACTGAGGCATGGAGAGATAGAATGACTTGCTGATGGGTCACTCAGGAAGTCCGTGACCAAGAATTGAACCCAGGTTTCCTGAGTCCTGGTCCTGAACCATGAGAGCCTTCTTCCTCTCCAAGGACCATTGGGTAAGACCAGGCTGACAATTAGACCTTATGTATCCTGTGTGTATACCTTCTTTTTCCTTCAGAGTTCCTTGAAACTCCATCCAAGATTTACATGCAGATACATCCCACTCCCTACGCAGTTATTCTGTATCCTGAAATCCTAATATACTGAATGTTAAAGGATCCCTAAATAAAGGGCTCATGAAATGTTGTGTTGCCATCATATACAATAATATTTTGCTTTGATTATGCAAATGCAATGTCATATGAATCCATTATGTAAGGTAAATTCTTAAAGCTTGTTACCCTTTCTTCTCCATTTTAACTTGTTTGACTCTAGGCAGAGCTCAGTGGGACCACTCCTGTATAAATGTACTCATGTGCATATGTCAGGGTTCCCTCCCCGCTCTGAACTCTGGGGTACAGATGTGGGGAACCGCATGAAAGACCCCCTACACTTATTTCTACCACCTTAGGTTAAAACTTCTCCAAGGCACAAATCCCTTCTTGTCCTTGGATGGTATTTGCTGCCACCACCAAGTGAGTTAGACAAAGATTCAAGGAAAAGAACCACTTGGAGTTCCTGTTCCCCAAAATATCCCCCCCTAGACCCTTCACCCCCTTTCCTGGGGATGCTTGAGAATAATATCCTCACCGATTGGTACAGGTGAGCAAAGACCAAATCCCTGGCTTTTTAGGACACTAAAGCCAATCAGATTCTTTAAAAAACCAGAACTTTATTAGAAAGAAAAAACAAAGTAAAAGAAACACCTCTGTAAAATCAGGATGGAAGGTAATTTTACAGGGTAATCAGATTCAAAACACAAAGGATTCCTTTCTAGGCAAAACTTTAAAGTTACAAAAACAGGGATAAACCTCCCTCTAAGCATAGGGAAAATTCACAAGCTAAAAAAAAAGATATTCTAACGCATTTCCTTGCTATTACTTACTATTCCTGTAATTTTAGATGTATCATTCAGTAGGAGCTGGATTACTTGCTTGGTCTCTCTCTTTGTCTTCTGAGAGAACACAACACAGAGCACAAAAACAAAAACTCCCCTCCCCACCCGCCCGCCCCAGATTTGAAAGTATCTTCTTTCCCCATGGTCCTTCTGTTCAGGTGCCAACTAGGTTAATTGAACTGATTAACCCCTTACAGGTAAGGGAATTCTGTAATTCTGGCCAAGAGGGATTTTATATTACTGCATACATAAAGGTTGTTACCCTTCCCTTTATATTTATGACAGCATATATGCATGATTGGGGCTTTAGACTGTCAGTTCTCTGGGACCGGGAATTTACTTATCTATGTCTGTCTGTAAATATATTTAAGTCTGTATGTAAATTTACATAGGACTTTGCTATGACCTTATTCAAAGCCTACTTAAGTCAATGAAAAGATCTCCTATTGACTTCAACATGCTTCAGACCATCAGTATCAAATAATATGAAATGCACAATAATACCTACATAAGGAAGTTAGTTTATCACATTTTTGGCATTTTCTTTGGTCAAGCAATTGAGTAGTGAAACATTATATAGACATGAATATGGTTTTGTTCTTTCTGTTCCAGTGTTTAAAAATAAGCAATCTGAGCCAACACCACCCTGGAAGTGCAGCATCAGGGAGAAAGCAAACAAACAAAAACCATACACCTCAGTGACAATTCCAGAAAGTGCAATATGATAAATACACAAAGCACTATGTTACTGTGTTTCAAGGAGGAAAAAATGCTATTAACACCAACCAGGATTTTTAATATCTATGTAAGGCTTTTACTCAGATCTTTACTGCTTGGTATGCTGTAGTAAATGGTTGAGGTCAGTAATGCTGTGGTCTAGAGTGTTGAAATATTTATCCATGGAATGGCCCAGCTTGTTAGTAATGAGAATAGATTGATGATGTTGGAAATGCTTATTAGATCATTTCTGGTTTTACCTATTCATCATTTATCGTTGGCAGACTCTGTAGCATGGGGAAGACAGAAAACATTCTGTAAGGAGAAATTGGGCAAAAAATGAATTTTCAAGTATAGGGGGTTTGTCCCTCGTACATCTATGGAACATCTGAAATGGCTTATTGGCAAGGAGAAATCTGGACAGTAGAAATGCTGAAAGAGACCTAGGGTTGTCTCAGGGACAGAGGTTTGTTGATGAGTTTCCAGTGTAATATGTTGGTGAACAAGACCAATGAAATTTTGAGGCTGTATAAGCAGAGGAAGTTTGTGACAGAGCAGAGAGATAAGAGCCCTTCCCTGTGTGGCTCTGGTTCAACCTCAACTGAAATGTTTTTAATTCTGGGAGCTTCATTACCAAATCTATATTCATAAACTGCAGGGAATTTTGAGAACAGAATTCCGGGAAGGGTTGTCTGCAGGGATTCCTTTTGCAAAAAAATGCAAATTGCAGTCACCTGAAATTCTGAGGCCACTGTGTCCTGGTGTGCTTCAACCCTGGCATACAGCAATCAGAGTGTGCATTCCCCAATCAGGTTCTACCATGGAAAGGATGATTAAAATTGAGGTTGGGGCTTCCCAGAGGCCCAGCTAAAATATGCTGATTTATGCCTCTTCCCTGGTCAGTACCACACTCTTTGCGCGGTTTAGGTGACCAAGGCTTCTCAGCAGAGAGAAAATTGTGAATTCTTTACTCTGGAACCACCTCCCCTCCTGATGAACCTTCTGCCATGGCATAAATTCAATAGTTCAGAAATAATGGAGCCCTATGAGAGATAAATACTATGGCTCATATCTTCTGGTGGTGTATTTAGAGTAAGTCAATGTAGCAATGCCACTTTACACCAGCTGGGGATATGGCTTTGTGTATATATAGCTTGGGAAGAGTGCAACTCATGAAGGATATGGTAACATTCTGCAAGTATTTGAAGTCTGTAAACACCAAGGATGGAGAGAAATTATTTAGGGTCACAGAAGGGGCCATAATTAGAAGTGATGGGATGAAATTAAGAGAGGATAAAAATAGACTGAATATCAGGAACAATTTTCTGACAGTGAGATACATTAGACCAGGGATCGGAAAACTTTGGCATGTGGCCTGCCAGGGTAAGCCACCTGGCAGGCCAGGCCAGTTTGTTCACCTGCTGTGTCCACAGGTTCGGCCGATCACAGCTCCCACTGTCCGCGGTTCGCCGCTCCAGGCCAATGGGGGCTGCCGGAAGTGGAGTGGGCTGAGGGATTTGCTAGCTGCCGCTTCCTGCAGCAATGGGTTTTATTCATGTGATGGCTGAAGAATAAGGTTATTACTTATTTTATCTGTAATAGTTTTGAGTTGTTGTCCTAGGTAAGTACAATTTATTCTGGCTTCAGTTTGTTTCCTTCCTTTTTAGGTTGTCTGTGTGTCCATGAAATGCAAATGCAAAATAAACTCAACTAGTCCAGAAAAAAATAATATTTGATTGCTGTGAAATCACAAAAGCAAATTAAGAGAAATGAAAACATGAAAAACAACTGCACCCTGCAGAGATCTCTATGCCGACAATATGAGATCATCAGCCCTAGGGATACAACTACAGGATCACATAAATAGATTGTTTTACAGAGCGCAGTACATGAGTAAATGCCAAGAAGGAGGAAGCCTAATGGATTGATCTCATGAAAGAGAAATTCATCCCCCTGAATCAGGAAATGTACAAAATTACAAGAAATGCAACAATGAGAGCATTTTGAAGTAGTTTGGCAACAAATTGTGCTTAACCACTGCGGGGATGAGAGGCAGACAAACCCTAAATACGAAGCAGCTTTTATTAGCCTACTCTTTTCATTACATGTATTCTACCTGGTCAAATTATCCTGTCAGTTACACCAAGGCCAATTTAAAATAAGGTCATGTAAAACTGGATTGCTCAAATATTTCTGAGAAGCAAGCACGAGGGAGGCAGGAATGAGGCCAAAATGAGTTCACTTATTGGGCCAGATTCTCTGGTGTGGCCACTTTGCTCTGCAATGCTGGAGCAAACTGGCCCTAAGCCCAGTATAGCCAGTTCATGGGGGGCATGGAGGTTCTTAAGCCACTCCCTCTGCCTGCTACATGCATTGCAGGGAGAAGAATGTGGTGCAGATGCCCCTGCACTGTGGCCATTCTGAGCTGTGTTTTCAGCTCTTTGGGGGATATTTCAGCCTAACATAAATTCCATTCAACTCAGTGAGAGTTGCAGATATTCAGTGCCTCTCAGGATAAGGCCTTTAATATATGTTTGTTCTTGTAGCAAAAAAATATTTTATGTATAGAACAAAAATGAGAAGTGAGAATGAAAGCTCTCAGCCATGACAGTTAGGGTCTAATCCGTCAGCACTTGACTGACATGCACTTATGGCTGATGTTTACACAATAATAACCAAGCAATGTGCAAAGGATGGTTAAAGCACCATTGCAGTCCCCTGAACCTGCTGTTGCTGAATGCAGGTCCAGTCTCTCTACCCCCTATCAGGGTAGCCTGGTGGTGTTGAATTGCATTGAATGCAAACAGCCCCAGGACACAGAAAATACAGCTAAGTATTTGCATGAAACAGGTGAGTCTGTTCCCCAGTTCTTTCATGGTTATTGATTTCCAATTAATTCTGAGTAAAGAGCTGGGGAATTGTAGGGTTCAGTCCCAGGATCAGGCACAACAGAATCAAATTATTTAGTTCAATTTCTGGGTGGGAACCCCAGCACACACAACAGAGAAACTCACACTCTGGGCAAAGCAAAGCTATAACCACTTTTATACTCTTATTAGCACAATTAGTAAAGACAGAAAAACTCAGAAACACATAAAAAGATAGCAAAAATACAGAGTTAAGGTCATCTCTTGTACCATTACTCACTCATATGCTCCCCACTTCCTTGGGGATCTGGTCTTAAGAGACAAAGGTCCCGCCCTATCCTTGGCATGCCAAATGAGTCCGATGGTCCAAATTGCTTTCTTATATGGTGCTCTGGCTTATTATAGGACCTAGAGCTGTCATAACTATTCCTTCAAAAGCCCAGCCTCCCTTGTCCATATCTAACTTCCTCTCCCTAATAATGTTGGGGTACCTTTATCCTCGAGGTTAGTATATTAATGATTGCAGCTAATTATCATATACTTCAATTTGTCGCCAGGGCAAGTTCACAGTTAAGCATTTGCCAACACTTTTATCCTAAAATATCCAAGTCTAGTATCAACATTCAGTGTTCTTGGTGTTACCTGGTATAAACTTCCCCCTTAAACACACCTTTCCCAGTTCCCCAAAACTCAGGGTGACTGTTCAGCCATTTACCTATGTCAAAGTTTACAGATCTCAAACCTTATGTGAACTATGTAGTTAATGTCTTACAGGATACAGTCCTGTAGGTTCCTTTGTGTTACTGTTGAGTAAAATAAAATGCTAAAGCTAACTCTATTGGCTGCAAGTCCATGCTACACTGGCAGCAGGAAAGACACTGATATAATTGCCCCCACATGTGCTCTATGCCAGTGTTTCCCAAACTTGGGAAGCCACTTATTCAGGGAAAGCCCCTGGTGGGCCGGGCCAGTTTGTTTACCTGCCGTGTCTGCAGGTTCGGCCGATCGCGACTCCCACTGGCAGTGGTTTGCCACTGCAGGCTAATGGGGGCTGTGGGAAGTGGCGACCGGAACATCCCTCGGCCCACACCGCTTCCTGCAGCCCCCATTATTAAGTAATATTAAAACAATACAGTCTACAGTGTTTCAATATACAGTGCTCGGTTTTATATCATTGCCATTTTATACCACTGAGTCTCTTGATTACATCAGCGTCTAGCTCTAAATGAAAACAACCTCAAGGCTATATCTTGTAGTGCCTATTCAGACAAAACTTTCACAAAGTCCAATGTGACTTTTGCCAGGAGAATAGAGGATTGGGCCAATATTTTAGATTTTTTTAGGCCTATTAGCATGGAAGCTTCTGCTTCTCTAAGTAAACATGCTATTTCACCTTCTGAGGCCACTCATTATATGGTGGGTGAAGAACATTGGAATTAATTAGGGCAGCGCAAGAGAAATATGCCTTTCATAAGTGTTCCTCATGATAAATCTCTAGGTCACACAGGCAATGTAGTTTGCTCTAGTTTTTATGAAGTCAGATAGTGATTTATTCTCTCTCTCTCTCTCTCTCTCACTCTCCCTCATTTATTTATTTATTTATTTATTTACTTACTTACTTACTTACTTACTTCGTATTAGGGATGGCCATAAACCAAGATGTTCATTTCATAAAAAATTTGGAGGTTCTGGCATTTGTTTTCATTCCGCATCACAACGAAAACAAGCTCTATCAAAAGTTTTCTCAAAAAACATGAGTGAGAGCAAGAGAAGAGAATGTTCTAACTACCGGGCTACTGGTCTCCTGGCTATTCTGGGGTCTCTCTCTTTCTCTGTCTCTCTTTTTTTCTTCCCCTCCCCTTCGGGACTCAAAAACCTTCCTGACAATTGGCATTTTCCAACAAAAAATATTTCATCAAAAAATTCCTGACTTGTTCTACTTATTAGCTACCAACAAAGAGGAAATAAGTTGTAGGCATGTCTCTAAGGAAGGAGTACTATAGTGGGTTATGGTAACAGTGGGAGTCAAGACTGCTGCATTCTATTTCTTCCGATGTTATCAACCCTCTGTAGGGCATTAGGAAAGTCATTTATGTATTTCTCAGATTCTCAGTTTACTCATCTGCTATATGGGAATAACAACACTCATGTCAATTATAACATTTAAATTATGCCTGTCCCCATGTAGATGCTGTGAACACTTCCATCTTGATACAGCCAATATTTGGCTGTCACTGATCTGATGCAGAATTGGGTGGTCCAGAGGACGTACATAAAAGAAGGGCTCCCCTCTGGCTCTTTTGCTTCATATTGGTGAGACAATTCTGAGGAAGTTGCTACCTACAATATTTTGAAGATATGTTGAGGTCCCCTGCCAAGCTCTGGTACCTGATCATTGCACTTCCTCTGCTCTTCACGGTGGTTCTTCAGAGGCATACTAGAAATTGGGCTTAATATGTTTGTAGAGTGATTTGAGACCCGCACAGAACATGCTATAGAAGGGCACAAGGGCTTTTGATAGAAGAGTTCTTGTTGCCCCTTTCTTTTTTGCATTTCTACTTTCAACCCTAGGACAGTCTGTCTGTCTATCTTGATTATTTATTGATTAACTGGAATCATCTTATAATCATTTAAATAAACCATCTTAAATCACCCCCCCCCCTTTTGAATACACAATCTGAAATGTTTTATTGGCTAGAAAAGAATAGCTTGATTGGAAACTGGTGTCATGAGGGAGACTTGGTGGAGATTTCAGCCAAAGCAGGAAGATTCTTGGCAGCTATGTGGGACTTTATTAAGGTACAGGCAAGATGTGTTTTGATGTCAGCTACTGAATTACTACTGGAGCAAATGGATCTTCAGGATCTGAGAAATACTCCAAAATGTGGTTGGTTTAGCTTGAGTGATACATAGGAAATGGAATCACTTTCTCAGTTTTCCTAACTTTGACCATTTTCAGAGGTTTACACAGTCAGAACCAGGCTGGAATGGGAAACAAGAAAACCTGTTCACAAACAGTAAAAAATAAAATCCCACAGCTGATTCAGAGCAGAATATTGTGACTCTAATGATCCTGAATGGCTAAGCTTTTTAGGAGAAGCTGCAGTCTATCACTCAGGTTTACATGCACACTTGGTGATCGACATCTTGGGAAGACATCTGCTATGGTTCAGTGACAACAGATGGTTTGTGTGAATAGCCAAATGCCAATGGAAAGTCTCTGGATTTTCCTTTCTTTTTAATTTTTAATGCAAACAGAATTCAAATATATATATATTATATAAATATATATATATTAATAATTGAATAAACAAGGTCCACTGTTCCGGAATTTAGAGAAGGACCGGGATATCATACAGGAGGATCTGGATGACCTTGTAAACTGCAGTAATAGCAATAGGATGAAATTTAATAGTGAGAAGTGTAAGGCCATGCATTTAGGGATTAATAACAAGAATTTATGTTATAAACTGGGGACGCATCTATTAGAAGTAATGGAGGAGGAGAAGGACCTTGGAGTATTGGTTGACCACAGGATGACTATGAGCCGTCAATGTGATATGGCCGTGAAAAGAACTAATGCGGTCTTGGGATGCATCAGGCAAGGTATTTCCAGTAGAGATAAAGAGGTGTTAGTACCATTATACAAGGCACTGGTGAGACCTCATCTGGAATACTGTGTGCAGTTCTGGTCTCCCATGTTGAAGAAGGATGAATTCAAACTGGAACAGGTACAGAGAAGGGCTACTAGGATGATCCAAGGAACGGAAAACCTGTCTTATGAAAGGAGACTCAAGGAGCTTGGCTTGTTTAGCCTAACTAAAAGAAGGTTGAGGGGAGATATGATTGCTCTCTATAAATATATCAAAGGGATAAATACCAGGGAGGGAGAGGAATTATTTAAGCTCAGTACCAATGTGGATATAAGAACAAATGGATATAAACTGGCCATCAGGAAGTTTAGACTTGAAATTAGATGAAGGTTTCTAACCATCAGAGGAGTGAAATTCTGGAACAGCATTCCAAGGGAAGCAGTGGGGGCAAAAGACCTATCTGGCTTCAAGATTAAACTCAATAATTTTATGGAGGAGATGGTATGATGGGATAACATGATTTTGGCAATTAATTGTTCTTTAACTATTCATAGTAAATAGGCCCAATGGCCTGTGATGGGATGTTAGACGGGGTGGGATCTGAGTTCCTACAGAGAATTCTTTCCTGGGTATCTGGCTGGTGAATCTTGCCCACATGCTCAGGATTCAGCTGATCACCATTTTTGGAGTCGGGAAGGAATTTTTCTCCACGGCAGATTGGAAGAGGCCCTGGGTTTTTTTCCCTTCCTCTGCAGCATGAGACATGGGTCACTTGCTGGAGGATTCTCTGCACCTTGAAGTCTTTAAACCATGATCTGAGGGCTTCAATAGCTCAGACATAGATGAGAGGTTTATTGCAGGAGTGGGTGGGTGAGATTCTGTGGCTTGCATTGTACAGGAGGTCAGACTAGATGATCATAATGATCCCTTCTGACCTTAATATCTATGAGTCTATGAAGAGTCAAGCTCAGTCCCTATCACAGAGAATATTTTATCCTTAACATTTTGTAACATTTACAAAAGTTAAGGGCCCCTGTAGGCCTACACTCCTTGGCTGCATAGAGATACGCTGTTGTTCATGGTTATCAACTATAACACATGACACAAAAATCCCAAAACATATAGACAATTTGAGATGGATAAGACTTACAAAGACACTGAGCCTGTTCTTTCACCCTTCTTGATATTGGTGCAGGATTGCACTTTAGGGTCAAGATGCAATGTATTCAATGATTCTGTGGCCACAGAATTTGCTGAAGAATTCACCCCCCGAGTCGCAACTGTTATCTAGAAAGATAGCTTTCTTTTTCTTTTTGTCTTCCAGAATTTGCAGAAATGCCATAACACTATCTCTAAGAAGAATGACCTGCCTCTGTCATCTCACTCAGACTCCTGTAGACCCCACAACTCCACAACCACAGAACTTGACTTTTCAAGGTGCTATGAGGTTCAGCATTCTTTACATGGAATTTGCCATTTTGCCATAGCAGACACCTGGCATTTTTTTCCTACCTATCCAACAGCTACCTCTTTCTCTTCATCTTTCCAGAGGAGAGGGGCTTAGGTGGATTACTGTACATGCTACCTGCACTGTATCAGGCCAGACACCAGGGGTGAAGGAGCCAGTGTTGGAGTCCAGTTTGCAGACCAGGAGTGGGGGTGGGAGTCAGAAATGTAGGCTAGCCAGCAGGACTGCCTGACAAACAGTGCAGAAGCCCAGGCCCAAAGAGTCAATAAAGCTAGCTCCAAGTTCTTCACTTTTCCAGCACACATGGAAGAGAAGAGTTTCTGCCAGGGCACCTGGACAACATTATGACTGCCTATGGAGATGAAACATCTGCAGAATGCCACAAGAACACAAAACAGAACCCATCACTGGAAATAATCTGTGCTAAAAATAAGGAGGAGTGAATTTTACATCCAGGAGTCTCTTCAAATGTGAGTCATAGCTGTGTGGATGTCTAGGGGTGATTGGGCTGAAAAAAATAAGACTATTTCATGGAGATAGAATACATTAACATTGCCAAGGAATTTAGGGGTGCTTGCTACAGAATTAGGTCCCATTGCAACATGGTTTTCATGCAGCCGTACTTATGGTACACCCTCAAGGGCTTTGTCAAATTTCAAATGATTCAGGACATATGATTTCCCCTTGGGAGACTATTGAACCATTCATTATTAAGAAAATGATCTGGACATGCGGGTGAATGACAGACAGACACAGGGATGGATTTAAGCAGCAAGCTGTAGCTTTATTAATATAAAAATGGGCACTCAGATATCAGAGTGGCTGAGGTGGCTCGGGCTAGCAGTCTGAGTCCAAACCCACCTGACTCTGCTACAGCCCGTGTCATTAGGAACACACGGCACTGCTATTTTTAGCACAGCTGTCTACCCACACTGGGAAGCATGCTCATGGATGCTGTGCAGACCCTGAGTCCAGTGTGGGGTTACAGGACCTCCACCATTTAACCAATTACTCAGGGTTGACACTCTTAAGCCTAACCCCTAGGACTCAGCTTGCCATCCCCTCCATGAGGGAATTAGAGTGTACCAAGGGGGACCTCGTTCTACAAAGACTTCAGGTCCCTTTCTTCTTACAAGCAAAAGGTCCACCAACTATATCTCAGGCCTCATTTACCTCTGGCTGCTGGCCCTTTTAGCATTTAAGACCCACAAGTTGCAATGAACTAATTATTCCTATGTTTCTCCTAAATTTAAATTTCCTAGTCCTCGCCTGTATCTCCATAACATTACAAGGAACTTCGAAAATCCTTCTGGACCACTGCCAATTTGGCCCAACAGGAAAAATTATCCTTCCTAGTCCCCCAAACAGACCTGCAGTATCCTGGAAACATGGTTCAAAATACGCTAACTACAGGGATGGAGGAAGGACAGAGCATCAATCAGAGCAGGCTGCCCCCCCCCAGTGTGAGAAATCGGGGCCTGCAGCACAGTCAGTCACTCGGCAACCTAATGAATTCTTTTGCCTGTAGTAAGTTGCCTGATTGGCTGTACCACCTGACTGGTTGGCAGCATCAGCAGCAGGATCTCAAGCCCAGCAGCAGTTCAGCGGAAGTTCAAAGCCTTTGCCCATGGCTATGATAGCTCCTATGCCTGCTTGATCCCAATCCTGCTTCTTCCTTGGCCTTAACCTTGCCCCATTCCAGGTAACCCTTTCCTTACCCTCGGCACTAATTCCTAATTTCTGACTCTGTCTATGGGTTCCTATTCCTGACTATCAATGCCTGCTCTAACAACTGGGCACAACTCCCCACATTGTGGTCTCTGACACCCACGTGCCTTGAACTGTGCTTCGTAGTTTTACCTTATCATTCATCCTACTTATGCCCCTTTGACCACACTAAACAATTTTCTTCCTTTGAGGAGTAAGTGAGAGCTCCTTAATAGAAATACCACATGAATATTAATACTGTTCCTTTAAGCACTGAATCTTTCCCTGACTGCCTAACAGAATTGTCCATCAACAGGATAATTGTCCATCAGTAGCTTCCCATTGGTGGAAAGCTGTAGAAAGGAGGGCAGATGCATTTAGTTTCACTTTAACAGCAAGAATTAAACAAAGGGCCTTTTGATATAAGAAGTTGTGTGAGTACTCGACCATTTTTCATGTTATGTTAAAGCATAACTTTACAACTCTAGTTCTAGTATGGCGGGAGGAAAGCTCCATTTTTGCTTTCAAGTGAAATCCATACAATTTTTGGCACTTTTTGTCTGTGGTTTTCTCTGTTTTTATTTTTGTTTTATTTTGTTTGTTTTTTTTAAAGGATGGGGGCGATTGCATCCAAACCTCAGACTGATTGGTTTCAGGGCTATAAACCCATATGAACTGAAACGCTGAAAAAACATTTACCAAATGCCCTGTGAAATGAACCTTCTGAATTCCCTATCACTCTGACAGTTTCTCCTTCAAATGGGAAAATAGTAAGAGTTCTTAGAGAAGTAACTTTAGATGAGGGTCAGTACAGATTTGGGGTTAATAAATAACCATCAGAAATAAAGACCTGCATGCCAGGGGTTTGAGTATTCATAATTGTCTCTCATTTGTGATTAAAACTGCAGAGATAAGAGGATCTGATGGAAGACCAGAGAGATTTTATTTCCCAGTTTTAATAGTTGGAAATCAATCAAATCTCCCTTTATTTTATTAATTTCTTTATTGGCAGTATAGTAAAAAAAAACCCTATATATTGGCAGAGCATGTTTTTATGCACTGAGGAGATGTTGTGTTGTTTGTTTGGGCGGGTTTTGCAGTTCATACACATGGTCTTTCTTAGCCTCCTTCTCAGTGACATAAGAACCACACTTTTTTCTTTGCGTTTGATAATAGTGTGGGTAAAATTGACCAGAAAAGAAAAAAGGACACTGAAGATTTGATGAGTTTTCCAGCGCCAACACTGCAGTATGTGATTCGTACTTACAAGTGTAAATTTGCTTCCAATTCTATTCTGCATGTTAAACAGTGACTGATGATGACGGCTGCTGATAATAGGCAATTTAATGGGGGAAAAAAGAATATGTTGATTTAGTGACAGCTGACAAGATAGATTATATTTCAACCAAAACTCTGATCTCAGAGAAAGCTTTGTCGCTGTGTCTAACTTAACTTCCAAGATGCTAATATGGCCTATCATTTATGCTTTATCAGTTCTAAAATCAAGATTCTCAATGGTAATGAATATAAAATGGTAATAAATATGAAATTCTTAAATGGGACATAAGCAGTGCAAAAACTGTCTGGACAGTGTGAATTTTACATTCAGGATCACCACTCAAAAGAGACAGCAGGAATATATTTTGGGATCAAAGTGATTTAAACATGAATCTATCATTTTTGATATAATCAAATCTTCAAATGCTGTTTAGCAGTAGTCACTGAGGAACCTCAAAAGGTCTGGAGGTTAATTTCAGATTAGCACTTTGATTGCAGATAGCTTCTTACCTATACTATTGGATCTACAAAATTGGGACCTGTGTGAAGTGCTGAGTGCTTTAAGCTACCCTTCGTTTCCAGGAGGCTTTGATACTCTCAACAAATGCTCCTAAGATACAGCCCTTGGACAAAATATTTTGTGAAAATTAGATGTCTGGTTCTTCTTGCTTCTTATCAGAATGGAATTACCACAAAAACAGCCATTCTTGTGGTATTTGAGCTGTGTGACAATACAGCTATGTGGGGATCCTTCCTCGCACTGGCGACGTCAGTAAGACTACTCACATAGGAGTGTGAGCATGAGTTATACTATAGGGCTCATGAGGTATAAAACTATGGTGGGGGAATATTGATAAAAGAAGAAATTCGGTTTAATTTGGAGCTATGTTGTGCTTCTTCTTATTATTATTTTATTGTTTATTTATTTTTGGTAGTACCTAAATAAAGCCTCAGTCATGGATGAGACTGTGTGCTAGATTCTGTACAAACAAGGAATAAAAAGATTGTAATCTCTCTGTGGCATAGACACTCTAAGTATAAGAGGAGCCAAGCAGATGCAGCTGATGGAAGTGTGAGGCTGACAAGACAACTCAGGTCAGAGCAATAGCCAATTCACTTGTCTGTGATTATCAAAGAAATGTAAAGTGTACTAATTTACTTGAGTGTTAATTTAGTTCAAAGGACATGTGAATGATATCGTTTTCACTTATTGATTGATATTGATTTACATTAGGTATATCCCTGTACTTAATTAACCCTAGATCAAAAGTATGTGTTAGTATGAAGATGGTAATTTACTTGATGTGTATATTCATGAAAACTAATGAAGGATTGTTTCTTGCTATCACTTTTTTATGTTTACCCATCACATGAGATTGGAACCTTGGAAATGTAAAAGATTGCTAACTTCAAAACACAGATAATTGTGTTCAGCAATGGAAGTTCAAAGACTTGTTTACATTTAGTTAACAGAGGAAGAGCCCATGCTGTGAATGAACAGATTCCCTTCCATGGAAAGACACTATAAGGGATCAATCCTGTATCTCTGAACTATTTTGGATTCTAACAGAATAGAATACTGAACATGTGGATAGAAATCCCTAGAATTATCCTGGGTAACTCTGAGGAACTTTTGAAAATCTAGCAGTTACTACAAACCTGTTAACATTTTGGACTTACAAACTTTGACTCACCTGTTAATGTATTTTACCAGCTTTAACCTCTCATTAACTCTCATTTATTTTCTTAGCTAACAAACCTTTAGTTAAAAACTACAAGGAGTCTGGTGGCACCTTAAAGACTAATAGATTTATTTGGGCATAAGCTTTTCTGATTAAAAAAACACTTCTTCAGATGCTTCTTCTCCATGCCTCTGAAGAAGTGGTTTTTTAACCATGAAAGCTTATGCCCAAATAAATCTGTTAGTCTTTAAGGTGCCACCGGACTCCTTGTTGTTTTTATGGATACAGACTAAAACAGCTAACCCCTGATACTTGAAACCTTTAGTTAGTTTACTAGATAAATTGGCTGCAAACGTTGCCTGCGGTGTGAGATTGAGTGTATCCATTGACCTGGGGTAAGTGATTGACCCTTTGGGGTTGGGAGTAATCTTATGTGATGTGATATCTGGTATAGTGACAAGTATCACAAATTTCAGTTTGTCTGGGTGGCAAGGTAGGCTGGATAGCTTAAGGGATTCCATGGTAACTCCATGGTAAGACTAACGTAGTGATTGAGGAGTGTACATTTGTTACTGGCAGAGTGAAATCTAATTATAGAATATATCACAGTTTGGGGTGTCTGCCCTGTTTTCTGACAGTCTGACCTGAAATTGGCACTCACAGTTGTGAGCCACGTCAGACAGCATGATAATTGGAGTAGTCGGCACAAGATTCACATGCTGCGGGTCAATTAGACTTAAAGATCAGAACGCAACACTATTGAAAGTTTAAATTTGATATTGAGAGTTTTAAGGGTTAAAAATTAGTCACAATGAGTGAATAACAGTCATATGAGGGGTCTTGGGAGAAAAGACCTTGAGGATTTGTGCTCACAAAGAGTATTATCCTTTAAGAAAATAAACTTAGATCAGGAGCTGAGAGCTTAGCTCATGGACTTTGACCAGAAAGCAAGGTCTCAGTTCCCCCCACCCCGCATACCCCAGAGTCTGCAGATTCCTCTGTAGCAGAAATGATTCAGACGAGGAACCTGGAAGCCAAGAATCAACATAAGCATGAAATAAGGATGGTGGAACTCTGAATGGAGGAGAAGAAAGATGCCGTGGAAGCTGAAGAGAAAGCCTGCCAAAGATGCAAAGCTGATGCTGAAATTGAGGTGAGAGACCACCAAAAACTCACAGAGCAGCTGAAAACTGAGAAAGAAGCTCACACACTGTGGCTCCAAGTCCTGGAGAAGCAAATGGATCAGCCTCAGCCAGTGGGTATATTCCTTCTCAACAGCAAGGAATGGCATAAAGCTTGCCTAATTTATCAAGAATCCAACTGCATTTCGGAATTCCTATTCATCTTTAAGAGACTGTGTGATATACATAATATTCCAGGGGATAAATGAATGCCTATCCTCTAAACTAAATTGACTGAAAAAGGCAGGCAAGTCTTTAACAAAATGGAGGTGGATGATGCTATGATATATAAGAACTTTAAAGAAGCTCTATTAAAAAGGTTTAAGATCACCTCTGAGTCCTATCAACTGAAGTTTAGAAATTTAAAAATGTCTGACACTATCACTCATGTGGAATATGTACATAATCTGCGTAGCTAGGTGAAAAAATGGATAATGGGTCAGGGGCTGATGGTAGCTTTGATAAGGTGTTAGATTTGGTGACACAAGAGTAATTATTATGGGTAATCACGGAGGAAATAAAGGAAGACTTATGTGACAAAAAGAGTCCACAATTTTGGTGGCAGCAGAAATTGCTGATGAATATGTTGAGTCAAGGGCTTGAAAGGGGTGCAAACTTCATGAGAAGGGTAATCCCTCTGCTACCCAAGTTAAAAGGGATGAAAGGTTTATAACTAACCCCAACTTTGTTCAAAAAATCTCAAGGGAGCCCCAATTTTAAAACCTCTTACACTAAGGGAAAGCCAGTAATCTACCATGACTGTTGGGCTCCTGGTCATATAAAACCAAATTGCCCAAAACTTAATGTCACCCCACAATCTGTGTCCACAACCCCCAGTGTGAATGCCAATGCGACTACCAGTTTGCATGCAGTGTCTGTCCTGTTTTCTGACAGTCTGACCTGAAATTGTCACTCTCAGTTGTGAGCCACTTCAGGCAGTGTGACAGAAGGAACAAAAGGAAACAATGAGACAGTATTGGTCAGCATGATAGGCAGCAGTTTTAGTACATCATCTGACAAACTGTTCAGTTTTTTTGTACGAATCACAGTAATGGACAATTTTAAAGTAAGGAGTTGAAGGAAGATAATGAAGTAGCTTTGAAGATGTTTACAGGGGGAAGTTTCTCCCAAACCTGGGGGCAGCACGGGAGAAAGCATGAACTATGAACTGGAGGCAACAATCCTATTCTAGCAGGGAGATGGACTGGAAGATCTAATAAATCTTTTCTATTTCTAACTTCTATGATTCCTCTCTTGCATGTGTTTTCTTTTTTTGTTTTTCTTGGCTGAATGCATAACACACATTATGAGGTTCTTACGAGAATAGTAATTAGTGCTCTTGCATGATTTAATTAACAGTGAGGAAGTAAGATTGCCACAATGAATATATTTTCATGAGATTAAGTCAATCTTCCATTTATTTTGAAATATAGGAAGATTTGTTAATTTCTTCCTGCCTACTAGATGTGGGGGGAGACATCCAGACAGCTTTTCTGAATAGGGAATGGATATCTTTATCTACACATTCAGATCTTGAGAATTTATTTGACACACTTAATTCATTTACAGGGAATAAAACATGAAACCACAGTGGTGTCCTGTACATGAGATCTGTTTGTTCAGCATGATCATTACACTGTTATTGAAGCCATGCAATTTCATAATGAAGAATACGAAATCTAAGCCAGACATACAACAACATTATTCTGTCTTTTATCAAACTGGGTGTCCGTGGCTCTTTGAACCTTGAGCTTTCAATAAAAACAGCTCCAGCAATGCAGTTGCAATGTGCAAATTTTTATGAGATTTCAGTGCTGATGTCCTTAACATTATCAAGAAAAAGAACACTAAAAGGACAGTTTAAAAAGCAAATAAAGTTGTGATGTTATAATACCTATTATTTATTATCCCCCTCTGTAAGCAAACACATGGGCCCCAGCTTCTTGCTGATTGAAAACATAAATGTTACGCTCTAGTGTCTTTAAATTGCTGATGTAGCAGATGCTGCAGTGTCTCCTCTCAGCATTACATCAACATATATGAGAAGAATTCCATTAGCAATTGATAACAATTTGACATCTCTGTGATGCTTTGGGTTCTGAATCCCCATGAATGAAGTTGGGATTGGTGAGCTAATTCAGATACAGTTAGAAACACATAGCCCTTTTCACCCACCCCAACCCTGATTTTAAACTGGAACCAAATGTGAATTGAACCTTTTTTGAAGACATTAGTTAACTTTTAAAATATTCTATTTCATTTTTTAGAATGGCTGTTCAGCCTGATATCAGCACTAGAAATACCATGAAACAGGATGGTCTTCAGAGAATTCAGTTCCAAGTCTGAAGATTCAGGAGGTTGAGATATGCATCTAAAATGAATCAGAATTCTCATACTGGATCAAACCAGTGGTCCATCTAGTCCAAGACTCCATCTCCAACAATGATCAATACCAGCTGCTTCCAAGAAACATCCTGGAAACTGTGCAGTGTGATGTTATGGACTAACTTGCCCAGGAGGAATGTTTGTTCCTGTCTCCAATCAGTTAAAGGTTGGCATATCCACTAAAGCATGAGAGTTTATATCCTCTCCAAAAGGGCTGCCGCCATTCAACAGTTTATTGTAAGTTCTTCATTAGATTGATATTCACCTCTTTTGTGAAAAAGGTGATATCATAAATCCTTATGTAGCATTGCTCACTAGGTGATGATTTCACACACAAAAATATGATTATTATCACAGATTCATCTTCTTGATGGATAACATCCTCATCTGAAAATAATGCAAAAGAATCTGCTGAAAAGATATATTTTGTTTGCCAAGGTATACTCTTACATGATTAATCTTTTCCCCCATAAGCATAGCTGATATGGTTATGAACTATATTATATCACCACAAAGGAATTGCCTGAAAAGTTTGTCATAAAAACATCTTGGGATTTTTTCTCTCTTAAGCTAGAATCTGTCTTGAGGTTTTAAAGCATTGGCCTCTATCTATTTCGATGGTTCACACAAGGAATCATGAAGCACTTATTCAATAGTGCAGTTCTCCAGATGAAGTCTTTTTTCATGTGTGGAAAATGTCCCACCACTCTGATGATATCTGCTATTACTCAACTGATTATGGACAAAATGTACCCTGGTGACAATAACACGTTGGAGAAAAGTGTATTGGAAGGCGATGGACCAAACTAACCCAGTACAGCAGCCTTAAAGTGCAACAGAAGATCCTAAGCTGCTGGTTCAATTTGACATTCAAATTAGGGTCAGTCATGCCTTCTAATCTAGAGTGATGATGGAGGTATGAAGGAAGCATTAACACTTCAGAAACCAAGTGTGGAGTAGAAAAACATTTCATGGAGGGCATTTTGCCCTATTGGAATATTGCACTGATCATCATGAGCTACCATTCAAGAGAATAAAATTCACATGAGATGTGCATTTTGTTTTGGCCCACACAGTTATGGAAAGAATGCCTCACTAAAACATGCAAACCTCTTGCCTGCACCTCACCACAAGGGACATAATTTTACATTCAAATTTAGATCTGATTCACACAAACCTAGGAATAGCTCCCTTTCAGTATTATAGCTAATTAGCATGGTTATGTGTGTAGGATCATATCTCTGTACCATTTTGGATATGAATTTAAACTACTTTGTGATATGACATATATATGTATATATATTTTTCAATTTTCACATCATTTCTTAATTCCTTTCTTTTGTCAAACAGACCAAGTGAACCAAGAATAAAAGTCAGAGAAATACATTGTAAGCAATATTTTTAAAAGGCAAAACCCTGAAGTCATTCTATCAAATATTTCCAAAGTCTGACACTTTTGAAAAAAACCCAAAACCACTGGAAATATTCTGGATCTGTTTTAGTAATGTTACTAATTCAGACAGACATTACCACGTGGAATGAAATAGATGTTGAACTCTGAAAAAAGAAAATAAAAAAGGATAAAAACATCTATTATTCACCTACTGTTCGGTGCCATAGCACAAAATCAATGAATTAATGCCACTAAGCTTGTTATTAAGTAAGAGTGCTTACTGGTGGAGGTAGTTTGCTTTGGAAGTCAATGCATTCTCCTGAAATTTGGCCAGACTGCACAAGCATGATGTAGTCTGTTCCATGTGTCTTGCCCTTGAAACATTATTGTAATATCTTTCCATTCCAACAAATCTCACAACCTAAATATGGTGGGGAAGGAGGGGAACAAAAACTGAAGTATAAAAGAAAAATAATATTTCAATAAAAGTTAAAATGACGTTGAATTAATTTATTCAACAGAAATTAGATCTAAAATATCAGTTCCATACTATCAATTGTATTTATTTCTTTAAATTTAAAATAGTGTCTACCCAACTTAATGATTCAACATATACAATAATAATAATTATTAATGTAATAATTTGTCATCCAGATGGATGGTAATGCCCCATCTCAATACAACACTGAAAGTGGAGAAATATATTTTTGGAATGAACTTATTTTCACCCATTTGAGAAAAATTACAAAAATAAGTAGGCACTCTAGGTGCTTATATGGCCACTATCACCATAGTATCTCAACATCTCCCAAGTATTTATGGTTTTAACCCCACAAGAAATGGAGATGATAATAATTCTTCACTCACATCAGATAAGTATTTTTTGTCTCCATTTTTTCCAGATGTGGAACCGAAGCCCGGAAAGATTAAGGGTTTAATCTTGTTCCTTTGCAATCTATAAATGTCTTGCCATTGATTTCAACTGGACTAGGAGCAGATTCAATATGAATTGCTCAGAGTCACTCAAGAAGTCTACAGTAAATCCAGAAATTGAATCCAGATCTTCTGAATCCCAATTCAGTTCCCTAATGGCAAGATCATCCTTCTACCTCTAAGAGAAGTTTGTGAAAATGAAATAAGTAAATAAATAGATAAATAAATAAATAAAAAGTTAAGCAAACTTTTTCAGATTATTCTGAATTTCCCATTGCTGATTGGGACTAGAATTAGCAGAAGAGAAATGCCTGAAAGAGGTTCTTCTTTTGATATGATTGACTGGAAACTGGAGCTTACAAGTCTTACAAGGCAATGAAATATAAGTGGCCAATAGGATTAAAAGCCACAAGAAGCCATTTTTAAACACATTAGAAACCAGACAAACCCTAGTTCAGGTTTAGGTCCATTGCTAAATACAGATGATAAAATTGTAAGTAGCAATGTAGAAAAGGCAGAAATGTTCAAAAGATATTTCTGCTCTGAATTTGGATACAGGGATGAGAATAAAATTAAGCACACGCACAAGTGTATGCAGAATAAGAAAGTGTGTGTTGTTTCTCTTTATCAAAAATCAAGTTTGATTCTCAAAAAAATGATAGCTTAGTAACACTCGTCTCCCCCACGCAAGTTTCTTTCATCCTATGTTGCGTACTTCAATTCTGTTATTAAGCATTCCAATTCTATTCCATTTCTGAGCCAAGACATATCCATGTCCCAAGTAATTCTTGTGGGTTTTCTGATGGTCACAAATAGGAACTATGATGAAAAACATCAGATTCGCTTTCACTTATGATAGGATTTGAACTCAAATTTCCAGCTGTGAAAGTCTAGTTTGTTAACTGACTGTAATCCACATTGCTCGTCATTTGCAACACTGTACGGTAAAGGCTTCACCCTTCACCTGAGAAGTGCAACGCAGACCTTGAACCAGCTGGTGTAAATCAGCCTAGCTTTACTGATTCACTGGAGCACCATTCATGTACACCAGCTTGGGAGCTGGCTTTAACTTTTAGCTTCTAAATTCCAGTACAAACTTGACAGCATACTTCACATTCAGATAAGCACAGAGGATTAAAAAGAGAACAATCCCTCTTCTTGCAATGTCAGACTGTTATCCTATAGTGGTTCTTTGCTTTCATGTAAATTTCAATTTCAATAAATCAAATAGAAAGCAAAATCAGGATAAGAGCTGGCCTCAGTTAGGCTAGCTCATTGTCGTGCATAACACTTCTGGAGAGAATGAAGGTTTGTTGGGGAATTACAGGAATCATTTTTTTCTGTTCAATAGACACTAGAAATTATAGCATCTAAAAATATTACCTCACAAATCTAAATTTGGGCCAAATCCTGAGGTTGTTATTAAGTGTCTATTCAATTTTCCTTCAAGAAAATCTCCCATTGACTTCAGAAGGAGTTTGCCTAAAGACTGAGGGTTAAATATTAGTTTCCCATGAATTTCTCTTGATTTATACCAGTGTAACTGAGGTCACAATAAGGCCCTTAGTCATTTTCTTGCCAGCTTCCTCTGCCCAATACTGATGTCTCACCAAGGCTAGATTCTGATCAGTTACACCCACTAAAATGGGTGGAGTTACTGCAGATTTATATCAACATAGCTGAGATCAGAACATGTCTCGCAGACCACTCTGTGACTCCTTCCTTGAGTCAGAAATAAATCTAGATTTAAAATGTATCATTTGGGTGATATGAAATTACAGTTTCTTGTGCCTTTCAAAAGTAACAATCTGTAAGTAAACACAAATAAAAATATGCCATTCATTCCCTCCCAGGTCTACTCTTCTGTGTTATAAAATTTCTATATTTTTTCCCTTGGATTTTTTCACACTGATTCATATTTGTCATAAAGCTATGCTTCCAGGCAAGTTTATATACAATACCATATCGATGAATAAGAGATAGCTTGACTGCTTACTTATGGCACAATAGATTTTTTCTTTCTTTACAAAAACACTTTTTTGCATTTTTGAGTTTTTGAAAAAGACTCCTTTCATGGTGTTTTTGGTCCACCTGGAAGCAGGAAAAACCACAAATACTGACAGATTTTTAGTTCAAGATCCTGATCTTGCATCCTTTCCTCACGTGAATAAATCCATTTGTCCTGATTCTGATCTCACATTGAAATAACAGCATTGTCTTCAGTTAGGTTTCTCCTGATATACACCATTGCAAGTGAGCTAAAAATAGGTTGAAATTAAAATATTCTCATGGGAAAGGGTCACAGATCAAGCTTCACGTTTGCAGACTCAAGAGATTTTGTTGATTCAGGAAAGCTTTTGACCCATGTGTTACCTCACACTTTCAAGGGTAAGCTTTCCCTTTGGAAAGATATATATTTTCATACACAGTGAAAGAAAAAATGTTGAACATATTTTAATATTATATTGAGCAACCTTAAAATACAGCGTACATATGATTTTTTAAATAAAAAATGGAAATTGCATGTAGGCTATTTATATTTAGTCTTAAACATCACCTGAACTGCGCCACTATTGGCATTTCTTGGAGTCATTATGTATAATTGGTTAATGGGGTATTTATTCTTGTGTTATTGGATCACCTCCAGGGACAATCATTGATGAGTTTCAAATCTCCAGAAAGATTTCACCACAGAGATAAATACATTTTTTTTTTAGATAAAACCAAATACTTTTATTTACATTCCTTTTTCTTTTTAAGTAGTCAGTCTGTTTTAGGGCCTCACTGTAGTTTCAAGAAGTGATGCATTTACTGTTCTTTGGTGCTTTGAATTCCATCCTAGAGCCAAGAAAGATGATGAGAAAAGGAAACAAAGCCCACAGATCTAGACTTCATGAAACACACAGTTAGGAAGTCATGTGCCTCATACATAGAAGAACTTAACCGGTGACCTGTGCTTGCTGTGATTATTTTGGTGGCTAAATTTTTTGTTGCCAGAAGAGGGAAGCTTCCTAATATGTCCACACAATGTGGGAAGTCTCAGTAGTGGTCAGATACCCTGGTATTTTGAAAAGATTACAGAGATGCTGTAGTAATAAATTAAATTATTAGCATTAGTACAACTGCAGTTACATGATGAAGACGCTTTCAGAGCATGATGGTATGACAAAGTCACATTACCTTAGCAACATGTTTTGGGTATGTTAACAAAATGAGTACATTTTATGATTATGATGATAAGCAGCCCCCACTCTGCGATTATCTCTCCATCATATTATCTGTAGGTTCGTAGTCACTACATTATTGTGAATTTGTTCATAAAGGTTAACAGACTTTATTACAGATGGTCCAAACCATAAAGTCCAAATTTGTCTAACGTAATGATTCTGATGGGGAGGATGGAAAGTTCTGATCTCAGGCTTTGTTTGGTCACTTTTACAGATAATGGATATTCTCAAAGTTCAGATCTGGATCTGGATCTGAATCTGGATCTGGCTTGGAAATTTCTCAGAGCTTGGGAGTGTCCAGATCTGGTTTTTTGTTTTATTTGATTTGTTTTCATTTTGATCTATATTTTAGTTTTAGGGTTACAGTTGTCATATTAGAGGAAGGGATATTTAGAGTAAGTATTTAGAGGAGATTGATGCATTTTTAATGGTTGAGCATAGAATTTAGGTTAGGATTCTTGGGGGTTTGTTAGGGTCACCTTTCTGTGCATGTTATTTGGGAGGGGGAAAAACTGGGTTGGGTGGGAAATAGATATTTAGTATCCTTTCTTAGCACCTTTCTTCTAAGTGCACTGATTATTTCATAATATATTGAGATTCTCTACTTTTGCTGCATTCACAGGGTAAAAGTTCAATGAACTGCTCCTCTTCCTAGAATGACAGGTGATTTATACTGCAGTTCTCTCCAGTATGGGTATCGACATGTTTTTGTCCATCATCTATTATTCTTCCAATTACAGGGTAAGAAGCTAAAGTTTAAAGGGATGAAATGATCTTTCACTAAACATGTGGGTCCGGGTTAGATTTAATCATGTGAATATTATAGTATTGGCTTCCTTATTTCTACAGCTTAATCATACAGGTTGACAAGATCCTCCTTGACCACGGTGCTATTAGGATAATTTATGGGATCTTAGGTCTGAGAACTGGGTAACTCAGCAGGGCCAGATAGAGCCTTTCTCCTATATGTCACTAGTTCAAATCTAGCTCATGCAGTATGCACCAAAAGCTGTGATTGTTCAGTGGCCTATTTGAAATGCTTTTGTTGATCTTAATCTTTGTCCGTAGTGACAAGTGTCTCCATCATGAGGCTTTGTAATTGAGCATACCAAGTCAATGGCAAAGCTCTCAATGACAGCAATGGGCTTGTCAATTTTTTTTTAACTATCAGCCAGGAAAAATGACTTTTGTTTCCTAAATAATAATAATAAAAATCCCTAAATAAAATAAACCCCACTAACCTTCCTTCTGTTATTTGAATGTGTTTTGGCCCATGGGATCAAAACCTAAAAGTGTCTTTAGAAACCTGCCTTTCCATTGATCTTGGAAAAATAAGTCTGATGAGAGGTGGGGTGTAATGGGGCTCTTGTGCAGCAGCTGCTTCTTGTGCCCCAGCAAAAGAATCAGCGCACTACCTGTGACTACAAGGTTTTGTGAAAAAGTGGCAAAAAGTCAATAAATACATTAAAAATTACTTAGACTAAATTTCCCAGACTCACTGACACCTCTGCAGATGTCAGCATGAGTGTGAGAGACAATAAATTGCGTGAAATACTACCTTGGAGGAATCATTTGGGGTCTTTACTGCTAAATGATTTGTCATGTAGGTAGGGATAGACAGAAAAATTAAGCTAGATACTGCTAGGCTCCTGCCTCCTCAGGACCCACGTCTGACATGATACATGAAGCCTACATGGCAGAAATGTCAGTAACAACATGTATGTATTGTATATCATAGTAATGCGATTACAATAAATAATAATAAGGATGGGGCAGATTCTGTGCTGGTGCTACTCTACTGAAGTCAATGGAGTTATGCCAGAAGAGAATCTGGCCCAGTAAATTGTTTTTTTCTCCACTAGGCTATGCACAAATCTTTTCCGAGAAAATGAATATTTCTACTGCTGTAATCCCCTGTCCTTCCTCCTACAACTTCACCTTTTGTTGTGTCATGTCTCTAAGTAGACCGAAAACTCAATAGGGCAAGACAATGGCTACAATTTTCAAAGGCTTTTAAGGGATTTAGGTGCCCAAAGCCCATTAAAAGTCAGTGGGATTTGAGCACCTATCTTTATTAGGCTCCTTTGCAAATCCTTTCCTATGTCCTCTTATTTGCACTCTAAGGCACCTCATGCTGTTTTTTGGCACTGAATAATAATAAATAATTATTATAGCTATTGGATTGGCTCATCTCTGGATTGGATCACATCTCTGTAGAACTCAGCTGGTTCAGGTATCAGGAGCTCATAGAAACACTGTTTCATTTCATTTGAGAGTGCATCACATGTGTTTCACCTCCCTTTTGGGTTTAAGCATCCAAAAATTCAAATTAAAATGCAGAAGAAATTATTGAATTTCAAGATCATTGGATTTCCCATTTGTGCTCTAGCACATGATTTGAAAGAGAGTAACTATGAACACCTCTCTCACGCTCTCTCAACAAGGAAAAATAAAGTCGTTTCTGACCCAATTAATATTAACAGACTTTATTGTAACCATCTAACTAATCTAATATTTCCAATTCACTCATCAATGTAGTATCTAAGCACCAAATAAAAAATTAAAAGTCCCAGGTCATTATCCCCTGCTGTCCTCTCCACAAGTGGAGACACAATCTGAGCAGTGCTGAGCAAGGGGGAACGTACTTCCCCTGTTCCCCTGCCCGGCTGAGTAAGGGCTGCGACAATCTAGCTCCGTTTTGTTTGTTTGGTTGTTTGTTTGTTTGTCTGTGATTGCACAATCACTATCACTTGTGCCCATTTATTTTCTTTGCACCAAATCCTGAAGACCTACCTGAGCTGTTAATTGTTTTTTCCCTTTGGAATTCATTTTATTGTAGATTATTTGAAAGAATACCACAGAGATTTCCAGTACATCTAGGAGGACTTTGACTTGATAAACATAGCTCCTGGTCTTGAAGACACTTAACTTTACTTCCATTGACTTCAGTGAGCATTATGATGCAAATGTGTAAGTGGTTACAAGATCAGGGCCATAAGGAATATAATTAATGGATTTATCTGTTTAGGTCTAATAACTCATACTATTTGTTATATGTTTTCCCAGTATTTAAGTAGTTCCATAGCATGTGTATTAAGTCAGCACTTTCTTTATTACATCTCTCAATATTTATATACTTGTGTATCCATATTTTTACCATCTCCGGCAAAGAACATGAATCAAGAAATAAAGTTCTATATTACAATTTTTCACATAATGCTATATTTTGTATTACTGCACAAGTGTATTAGTGACCCATTTTCCAAGTAATGGAAGTCTCCAGCTCTGTTTCTGACACACATTTTTCATGGTTCCACTTTTCTTCCACGACATCATTAATTGAGTTATAAGTATGAGTAACAAATTTAGTTACATTTATCCAAAAAGTTTCTTGTCTATTAGTTAACTGTGGTTTATTCAGATCTTGAAGAATGGAAATTGAGAAATCAGTAGGTATTGTTAAAACTTTTTTGTAAGAATTCAGCCTTGAATTGCTGAAGAGGTTTGAAATATTTTGATTCAAAAAGATAACTTATAAAATTAAAACTCCACTCCCACAAACCTTCTATTTCTTGAGTTCTGAATAACTGTAAGAAAATGGTATTTCACTTTGTACTCCGGCAAATACCCACTGACATCAGAGTAACAGCTGAGAAAGATGCCAAGATTTGACTCTCCAAAAGAAACAAGCAAAAGTTTTTTTCATTAACATAACTCCATATGTCTTAAGCACAATAAATAAATAAACAAATCTTGTGAGCGCTTGATGCTCTAAAGGATAGTAGACACTTCTTAGCCAAGCCAATAAGTACCACTAATTTTGAACAAACACTCCTTTAGGAGGCCTTTAAAACTCAACTATTAGATTTTCTCGAAAGTTAACAATATTTAAATGGCAGAGAGGTAAATCTCATTCATACATTACACTGCCTTGTTCACAAATTTATATGGCACCACTCTGACCTCTGAGTAAAAGAAGGGACCAGGAAGGAGCAAGAGAAAGCACTGAGTGCCGTACCCACACAATTGCACTACTCAGGTATCTAGGTTTGTAATTAGATATTTATAATTTATACACACACTGGCATTTTCCTCCCCCATACACTGCATGTCTGTCTCCCAATGTTAAACAATTCCAAAGATGCTATCCCATTTTTCTTAGCTTAATGAAAGAAGCAGAAGACATTTGTTTGGAGATAGTTTGTCCTGGAAATTCCCAAGGAACTATTGGGCTTTGCAATCCTATCAAGGAGTTGGGTAAAATTCAGCTCTGGCATCTAGTCAGGTGATGTTTGTCTTGAGTGTTGGCTGCATACTAGCCTCAGGGAATCACAAATGTCACTGATGTACTATGCTATAGCTTTGTTGCTTCTCTAAAGAATCTCCTCTGTTAATCTATCTGGCACGCCTGGTAACTTTCAAAACATAAGTAGAGAGGCAATACTGTGGAGCAGAGAGAGTAAGAGAGATTCAAAGGCACCATCCGTCTTGTTGTAGACAGAGAAAATTACCAGTGTGCAGTTGGTATTTTTCATTACTAAGAACATGCAGCAGCTCAGTTTCCACCAGGGCTAATTGATTTTCACAGCTGGTGCATGAAAGGCTAAAGATATGAAACTTGAAAGAGACCCTTTGTCCAGCCCCTGAAGCTTCTCATATCTGCAGGGACATGAAATTTTGTTTGGAATGGGAGAAGCTAAAATACCCAGAAGTAATCCAGGTCACTAGTGTGCTAAGGACACTTATTGATATGTGCATGGTGCGGATAGTTTACAACCGAACATATGGTATTCCTTTAAGCATACAGCTTTTATTGCATTTACATTTATTCGACTCATGTTACCACAATGGTGAAATCAGATCACGTCACATGTGGCATAACTGTCCATCTAATACAATAATGTAAACGTGTTACTATTCACTACAGACAAAAACAGATCTTATAGGAGAGGTGGTTTGATATAGTGTAGTCAATCCTTCAACTTGGGGTACATGTGAAAAATAAGGCCTACAAAATTTGGAGGGGAAAGTAATCATGCATTGCTCTCTCTTTCAAGTCATTTTTTTTCTGTGCATTCATTTTATCAGTTTTCAGCTTGCTAGCCTCTGCCGGTATGTTCTTCCTTAGAAAGTCCAGTGGTAAGACAGGGAGTGAGTCATGGTAATTCTGGAACAGCAGAATACCGCAGTTCCGTCGGGGAAGGTGGGGAAGGAGGTAGGAGCCCCTAACTGATGAGATGGTTGGTTGTGTAGAGACCCCAAGTGGTCTAGGCCATCCTTGTACCAGTCTGGAAGATGTTTAGGAGACAAAATGCTTGCAACCATAAACCACTAAAGGGAAGCTGTAGGACAGAGATACCTGATTTTGATATAACTCATTTCTACCATTAGATAGTATGAGGACATGGTGCAGCCACTTAATTATGGGAAATAGCTAATATTTAAAAACATCTGGGATTTTGTAACAGAAGCATAATATCATAGGATGAACGGGCTGAAAACATTTAGATATCAGCTATCTAGATATTTGGCCCTCAGAAAGGCAAAAATTTAGCCACTTTCATAACAGCAGCTTCTTCATTGTGGGTTCAGTCTGTTCTATGAGCCTCTCTCAGTCTGACAGCTGTGCCTTTAAACTGGGAGAAAACAACATCTGCAGTCTTAAGGTGGCCATTCGTTTCAGTAAATTTGAGGGGCTGAGCAGAACTGGAATTCAGATGCAAGACTTCCAGGGGCCCAGCTCACCTATATTGTGGAAGATACAAAGTGTCACACACTGCCCTGTTCTCTCTTCTAAATGGATGCCAGTCTGTTGTAACCAGACCCAAATCCTGGCTCCACATGTTTCTAAGACCCTTAGGTCTGGGTAGTGATTGGTTACTCTTCCTAACTCTGGGTCTCTCAGGAACACTCTCAGGTACAGACCCCATGTCTGATACCCTTCTTGAGCACAAGGATGCAGAAGTCTGGTCACCAATACCTCAGATGTCCTTAGCCCCCAGTTGCTTAACTACATTCCCCAAGAGTCCACCTGGATGTGGGAACCCCAGTTTCTGCATTAACCCCTACAGGGATTACGTGACACGAAGGCAAGGAAAAGAGGTTTAACAAAGGAATGTCTGAACTACAGACACTTTACTCTTACTGAAGCACACTAAAGAGTTAGATCTTTGACAAACAACAAAATCCTGAATGCAGCCACCCAAGTCTGAGTTCATCCATCATGTAGGCACTAAGTTTGGTCAGAGTCCTTAGGGTATGTAGTTCTTCCTGCCTTTTTTCTTCTTGTATGTGGGCATGGTTGGCCCCTTGCTCAGAGAAGCAGCCATCTTTTAAAACACTCTCTGTCCCTCTTGTTGACCATGTGCTTCCACTGAGGAAATTTCAAGCTCCAGCCCCCACATTGGGTTCTGTGCAGAAAGTTATTCAAAGTGAATGACCCTACCAGTAGAAAGCCCCATGTTCCAGCAGTGAAGAGTCATTCTATGTTGATGCCTTAGATTGTTCTGTGCCCACTTCTCAGACATTGTCTTTCAACTAGGTGTCAAGCCCCCACTACAAAATAGATTCTCTAATCCAGAATGGAGGTTGTAATCCAAAGTGAATGTTACAATGAACAGTACAATTAAAAATGGCTTTCACAAAACAAAATGGAGTTCACTATTTGACACAGACTGCCACCCCTCCCCCACCCCACCCCCCAATCTGTCACACCTACATCTCCTTCAATAACCAGGACTTTTTCATTCATTCTCAGGCCTGATGTATTCAATGGACTCATATCAAGTCAGAGCCCTGACATACATCCAGCAGTGTGACATACATCTAGGTGTGCATGTGAGCAGCATATATAAAAATTACAAAACTTAAATTTGCGTATCATTCTTGGGGAAAAAATATCAGAGACCGCTGTCCTAGATTACAGTTACCAGAGAGAACAGGGTAGGGAAAAGGGGCCCTGTCATCGTGGATATGTTCTCCCTCTCCCCCAAAAGCTGTGATGGTTTCCTCCTTCCATGAGAAATGGTGGGAAGAACACTGAGCTCTGGGAAACATTCATACTAAAACAGCAGTGAAGTGATTTTATTTTTAACAGGGGTGCGGTAGGTGGGAAAGACAAATTTGAGACTGCAAACATTTTGAGACTATAGAGTTTGGGATAATACATGATTGACTTCCTCTTCTCCACAAAGCAGTGCCTTTCTCTCACGCTCCATTTCCTTGCAGCTACTAAACCCTAATAAGATAGCAATGCCTTTATAGTTCTATGTTCTACAGCTATCCTTTCTCACTTCGACTCCTCTGGAGGCTAATATATCTGTCTGCTTACCCGATTACATGAACTCAACACCCACAATAGTTCTATCTATCTATCTATCTATCTATCCCTCAACAAACTTGAGAAAAAAATATTGCAGAGAGGAGAGGGAAGAGGGTAAGTCTGTTGTAACCAGACCCAAATCCTGGTTCCACACGTTTATAAGACCCCTGGGTCTGGGTAGCAATTGGTCACTGTTCCTAACTCTGGTCTCTCAGGAACACTCTCAGGTGCAGACCCTATGTCTGATACCCTTCTTGGGAAGTAGGACACAGCAGTCTGGAGACCAATACCTCAGCTGTCCATGAGCTGGGAGGAGAGATTCCCAGCTCATGGACAGCTCAATATAGCTTCTAAAATAGCAGTGTGTCCATGGTGGCACGAGTGGCTACTCAGGATAGCTGCCCTGAGTACAATCCCATGCGACCTTCTAGATGCATACTTGGGTGGCTAGCCCGAGCTGCTGCTGCTGCCACCGTGGATGCACTGATATTTTTGGGCACTAACTCAAGCAGAACTAGCATGGGTACATCTACACAAGCTATGAATGTGTTTCTCTTGTTTAAGAGTGTTTCTCTTGATTAAAATGTCAGTTGGGCAAGTTAAACACTAGCACACTGCATGAAAGCTTATTGACCCTTTGAGGCCTAAAAAACGTTTTTTTTTACTCTGAAACCTGTTTTTTTAATTGTGATTCCCCACCTTCTTTCTCCTACTGAGAGATTAGTTAGAGTTGCTATTTTGAAAGCAGATGATAACTGTCTACTGAGAACCTCCCCTATTTGGCTAATGCAAGTACCCAAAGTAAATACAGCAAGATAATGATGCCTGCTGGAAAGAGTTTGAAAAAGCCATCATTGTAAAATATGGAGAGGGAACAGGTTACCTAATAGGTCTTTTCCATTACTAGTTTTGATGCTTCTAAGGGTACGTCTACATTTGAGCTGCGAGGTCTGAAAAGTGGTCAGTACACACCTTCTAAAAATCAGGCCTCTGTGTCAGGTGTCTCAAGTTGGGCACCCAAAACTGGAAGCAGGCAAAATCACTTGTCACTTGGTAATAATCAAGGCTGCTGAGTTTTCAATGGTGATTACTCTGCCTGCAGCTTACTTATCCCAACTATTATGTTCGATCAAAGCTTCTATCATTGCTCTAAAATGTTTGACACTAAAATGTTTGACATGTGAGTGAATTTGGCCTTTTTTCTTCTTTGTAGCCCTGCTTCTTTATTTATCTATATTTATTCTCTCTTCAAAGGCATTTGTTTAGAAAATTTATAAATTTAACAAAAAGAAAAAGAAAGACGTTAAACACTACAGGATATGAAACAGATGGTTTACATTATAGGCTAATCCATGCATGCTCTTGGCAAGATATACAGCTGATTCTGTAGCTGGGAGGTTAAAGGTCTGAGTGCATCATAGAAGAGTTATCAGGCATGACTACAGGTGAGCTGAAATCAGGGCAGCTGAATTTGAGTTAAGGTGTGTTTGAGACTGGGTGGAGAAGTGTCATTTGAGGGCATCTCTGCTTATCATCTTGGCCTACCCTGAAAGGCTGCTCTGTCAGAGGCCAAAAGGGCACTGTAGGAATAACTGAATTGTCTTGGGAAAGGAGTGAACTAGCACTGTTGGATCTGTCCACCACTGAAGGTTTCTCAACTTTAAGGGCAAATTGAGTCATGTCAAAAAATGACTATATTTTCGTTTTTGTAGTATTTTATCTTGAGTATTTAAAAAAGCCTACTTTGTTGTTTTTCTGCCCTGTTTTGCAATATGCATCTCCACTGTTGTGTACCTATGTGTATATGTCCCTTGAGATAATGCTAAGAAAACCCTTGTGCTGACTGGCACTTTCTGTATTTGTTTGTTGGTTGGTTTATTTACTTATTTTGAACAGTTGACTCCAAAGTTGTTGACTCCAAAACATGTCTGACTTGCCCTGCACGCAGGAAGCAAACAGCTTCCTGAGAGCCTGGAAGAAACCACATCCCACTGGTGGTGTCTGTGGATGTGCTATACACACAGAGCAACCAGCACAGCAACTCTTGCCACAATACTATGGTGATGACAGAGAGAGAGCTAATCTTCTTTCTGTCACCTCATCATCTAACTTACACCAGTTTAGACCAAGTTTCATTCCCTTAGACTCAGTTAGTGACTCCGGGCCAGATTCTGTCTCCAGTGGTGCTGAGTGGCTGTTATCTCGTGGAATGTGACTGAGATTTTCCATAGTGTGTGGGAGTTCTCACCTGGAAAACGACTGGCATGTCCGGCTTCTGTGCCAGCCCCTTCCTGTTAGTCCCTGTGTAGGGAGCATGCAACGGGAGTGGTCAGTTTGTTTCTGCGCTACATCTATTCTCAGCTAGTGGACGATACCTTTTGTACTTCTATCAGCTGGCGAAGCTTAGAGCAGACTTAGCCTCAGACTATTCTGGCTTCAGTTTGGAAGTAGGCTCAAAGAAAATAAGGGAGCTAACTGGCTTCCTGAGAGCACATCATGAGCAGGTTTTCAGCTGCAGTAAGCTTTCCTAGACTCATGCTCACTTACTGATGTGTATCTTAGGGCTTGTCTACATAACCCGCTGGATGAACCCATTAGTACAGACATGATAAATCGACCGCCAAGCACTCTCCCATTGACTCTGGTATTCCACCAGGGTGAGAGGTGCAGGCGGAGTCGACGGGAGAGCATCAGCTGTCGACTTACCACAGTGAAGACACAGCGGTAAGTAGATCTAAGTACGTCAACTTTGGCTACATTATTCACATAGCTGAAGTTGCGTAACTTAGATCGATCCCCCCCCCTCCACAGTGTAGACCAGGCCTAAGACCCTCTTAAACTTCACTTCAGGCTTTGACTTGCTGAGTCCAAGGGAGTCTAAACTTATGTACGTTACTTGCTGAAAGGCCAGGAGAGAAGGCCAAGAAAAACAGCTAATATGAGGGTGTGACGTTATTGACATGAACTGAGATGATATAGATCATTGTTGCAACCACTGTTATATATTTGCAGCAAATATTGTACAAAGGTTGTTGAGTGAGGTGCCTATGAAAAGATTATGATCTGCTGGTTATGATTATGCTATCTGTGTGCATGTATCAACTTTATGAATATTGGCTATGTACTTGTATCTCAATGTGTTTGATTCTAAGTAGAATTAGTGAAGCATTTGGTCAGCTTCTTTAGAAAGGAATTTGCAGATTAAGTGCCCAATCAAGAAACATTTAACCAGCAAATGGACCTTGGGAGACTCCCAACGCTTAACTGACAATGGACCTTGGGAGACTCCAATCAACATGAGAAGTCTTCCTGGGAATGTCCAAGGTAGCATGTGAACAATGGCTGCTCTCCCTGTAAAGAACTGAGTCATGAATGGCTTGCCCATGTAGCTTGCCCATGTGACTCCAAACTCCATCTTGCTGCTGTGATTTTCCACAGTAAGAACAAAGGGGTGTCCTTTCACATGGCAGAGGATATAAAAGGCCCTGGAAACCCCTCCATCTTGTCTTTAGTCTTGCTTCTTACCTCTGGAGGAACTTTGCTATACACTGATGCTCTGAACAAAGGACTGCATGACCCATCCAAGCTGTGGATGTACTCCAGAGACTTAATTTGAACTTGCAGTTTATTCCATCACTGCTTCAAGCCTGAACCAAGAACTTTGCCATTACTGTATGTAATTGATTCTATTTAACCAATTTTAGCTTTCATTTATATTTCTTTCCTTTTATGAATAAATCTTTAGATTTTAGATTCTAAAGGATTGTCAACAGCATGATTTGTGGGTAAGATCTGACTTGGTTCTGGGGCTTGGTCCTTTGGGATTGGGAGAACCTTTTTTCTTTTACAGGGGTATTGGTTGTCGTAACCATTCATCCCCATAAGGAGCGGTGCTGGTGGAGAAACTGGGAAACTAGAGTGTTTAAGGGAATTACTTGTATGACTTCTGGTTAGCCAGTGGCGTAAAACCGAAGTCCTCTCTGTTTGGCTGGTTTGGTGTGCAAGGAACCCCAGCCTTTGGCTGTAAGTGCCCTGCTCTAAGCAATTTGTCCTTAATTGATACTCTCCGTAGTGTCCCGCCAGAGGCGGCATCATTACAGAGGGTGTAAATTAAAGTGGGTTAATCTATACTGATATAATTAAAACAGTAATACATTCATAAACATCTCTTTAAATAGATGTGTCAGGTCATTAAGGCAGCACCTGAGTTTGATGCAACATGTTTCCTTGAAGCAGATGGGATCCCATCAGTTTGGCGGCGGCCCAGTGAAATTTGCTGGTAGGCTGCACTGTAGCCTCTATGTTTTTACAGTTAGTTTATCTCCAGATAGGAAACTCTGAATAAGAAACAGATGGTAATTAACTCTGGACAGGGCAGAAGTGAAATGTGAAATGAAGAGAGTAGTTCACTGAGCATCAGGACTCCTGGGTTCTATTTCTGACTGCCACTGATTCTCTGTGTAAGGGAAATCACTTAAATTCTGTGTGTCTCTGTTTAGCCATCCGTAAAATGAGCATAATAGTATCTATCTTACAAGTGTGTAATGTAACAACAGCAATATATACTTTGCAGGTGTGTTGAGAAGCTTCTTGTTGTTAATTTATAAGCCTTGAAATCCTCTGAATTTAGATTCACCTTTTACTAGGTATTGTTAATAGTTATTGAACGATAGTCATGTAGACATCTTTTAATATTTGCCTTAACTAGAAAGCTCCAGCCATAAACTGTATCCAGTTTCTCCCTGAAGAACTCTTCAGACTAACTGTCCCCAGGTCTCTTTATTATGTCATCTCTGTTGGCCTGTAACTGTCTTGTTGGATACTGGGGAAATGATCAGACATTACAACTGTCATAAATATAAAAGGAAGGGTAACCACCTTTCTGTATACAGAACTATAAAATCCCTCCTAGCCAGAGGCAAAACCTTTTCACCTGTAAAGGGTTAAGAAGCTAAGATAACCTCGCTGGCACCTGACCAAAATGACCAATGAGGAGACAAGATACTTTCAAAGCTGGAGGGGTGGGAACAAAGGGTCTGTCTGTCTGTGTGATCCTTTTGCCGGGAACAGATCAGGAATGCTCTTCAGAACTTCTGTTAAGTTAGTAAGTAATCTAGCTAGAAATGCGTTAGATTTCCTTTTGTTAAATGGCTGGTAAAATAGGTTTTGCTGAATGGAATGTATATTCCTGTTTTTCTGTCTTTTTGTAACTTAAGGTTTTGCCTAGAGGGATTCTCTATGTTTTGAATCTAATTACCCGGTAGGGTATTTACCATCCTGATTTTACAGAGGTGATTCTTTTACTTTTTCTTTAATTAAAATTCTTCTTTTAAGAACCTGATTGCTTTTTCATTGTTCTTAAGATCCAAAGGTTTGGGTCTGTGTTCACCTGTGCAAATTGGTGAGGATTTTTATCAAGCCTTCCCCAGGAAAGGGGGTGTAGGACTTGGGGGGATATTTTGGGGGGAAGACATCTCCAAGTGGGCTCTTTCCCTTTGCTTTGTTTAATATGCTTGGTGGTGGCAGCATAGGGTTCAAGGACAAGGCAAAGTTTGTACCTTGAGGAAGTTTTTAACCTAAGAATAAGCTTAGGGGGTCTTTCATGCAGGTCCCCACCTCTGTACCCTAGAGTTCAGAGTGAGGAAGGAACCTTGACAACAACTGTGAATTTCAAATGGTACTTTCTCATGCAAATCAAACAAAGAAGCTTTTATTCCCTCTTACACAATAATATCTGTCCAACGTACTTGTTCCCATATCACGTAGCACATGACCCTAGTTGCTTTTAAATATCAAGATCAGCTGTTACATAACTACATACTAGTGGCCACGCTACTTTCCCTTTATACCAGAAAATGACAGAATCATAGTTTCATCAAAAAAGAGCACCTAAGCCCCCTTTTTGCATGTCCATTTGTTAAACACTTCTATGGTCACAGCAAGAATCACCAGCCAAAATATCACCAGCTGCTCCATGTTGTCAATCAAAACCATTATGTTCTAATCAGGGGAGACCTAGGTTTCTGCTGGAGACATTCATGGGAAGGAAGCCCAAAGCAACTAAACAACAACAAGCTAAGCATTTTAACTTCTTCCTTTTCCACTTGCTTTATTCCCAAGAGGATATGGGCCACATTCTCTATTGGCATAACAGCATTGGCTTCAGTGGTATTATGGTAGCACATAATTTGGAGTATGCACTCCTGTTATGTTCAGCACCAAAATACCAGTGAAAATGAGGTAGGATCAAAGGAGGCTAAAATAGGAAAGTTAAAATTTACTTAGACAAATTAGATGTTTTTAAGTCACCAGGGCCTGATGAAATGCATCCTAGAATACACAAGGAGCTGACTGAGGAGCTATCTGAGACATTAGTGATTATCTTTGAAAAGTCATGGAATATGGGAGAGATTCCAGAAGACTGCAAAAGGGAAACTATAGTGCCAATCTATAAAAAGGGAAATAAGGACAATCCGGGGAATTACAGACCAGTCAACTTAACTTCTGTACCCAGAAAGATAATGGACCAAATACTTAAGCAATCAATTTGCAAATATCTAGAAGATAATAAGGTGATAAGTAACAGTCAGCATGGTATTTGTCAAGAACAAATTATTCCAAACCAACCTGATTGCTTTCTTTGACAGGGTAACATGGATGGGGGGAAGCTGTAGATGAGGTATATCTTGACTTTAGTAAAGCTTTTGATACTGTCTCACATGACCCTCCCATAAACAAACTACGGAAATGCAACCTAGTTGGAGCTACTATAAGGTGGGGGCAAAACTGGTGGAAAACCATTCCCAGAGAGTAGATATTAGGGTTCACAGCCATGCTGGAAGGACATAACAAGTGGGGTCATACAGGGATCAGTTCTGGGTCCAGTTCTGTTCAATATCTTCATCAATTATTTAGATAATGGCATAGAGAGTACAGATAAGGTTTGTGGATGATGCCAAGCTGGGAGGTATTGCAAGTGCTTTGGAGGACCAGATGAAAATTCAAAATGATCTGGACAAACTGGAGAAATGGTCTGAAGTAAATAGGATAAAATCCAATAAGGACAAATGCAACGTACTCCATTTAGGAAGGAACAATCAGTTGCATACATACCAAATTGGAAATGACTGCCTAGGAAGAAGTACTGTGGAAAGAGATCTGGGGGTCATAGTGGACCACAAAGTAAACATGAGTTAATAGTGTAACACTGTTGCAAAAAAAGTGAACATCATTCTGGGATGTATAAGCAAGACAGGAGACGTAATTCTTCTGCTCTATTCTGAGCTGATTAGGCACCATATTTCAGGAAGGATGTGGACAAACTGGAGAGAGTGCAGAGAAGAGCGACAAAAATTATTAAAGGTCTAGAAAACATGACCTGTGAGGGAAGTTTGAAAAGATTGGGTTTGTTTAGTCTGGAAAAGAGAATACTGAAGGGGGACATGATAACAATTTTCAAGTACCTAAAAGGTTGTTACAAGGAAGAGGGAGAAAAATTGTTTTTCTTAACCTCTGAGGATAGGACAGGAAGCAACAGGCTTAAATTGCAGCAAGGGAGGTTTAGGTTGGACATTAGGAAAAAATTCCTAACTGTCAGGGTGGTTAAGCACTGGAATAAATTGCGTAGGGAGGTTATGGAATATCTATTGTTGGAGATTTTTATGAGCAGGTTAGACAAACAAATATCAAGAGTGGTCTAGACAATATTTAGTCCTCCCATGAGGCAGGGGACTGGACTAGATGACCTCTCATGGTCCCTTCCAGTCCTATGATTCTTTGATTCTATGAAATAATATGGAGATTGGAGATCTATAAAATATGCCAGAAAGAATGAGTGCTCCTCCAACTGTGGCACCATCCAGCTTGACATTCTTCCCAAACTTTTCTTTGTTCCACACTATGTAGTGAGGGTATTCCTTTGGCCATCTATATACATAATATGATTCACTACAGTCACCTCTGGGTGATGAAGGTGGAACATGACAGCTGCATAACTGCACGCTGCAACATTATTTCAGCAAGAAGTGAGGAAGAATACAACATGGGGTTTAAATATAAGAATTACCAGAGATGGAATTGGACACCCTTGAAATTGCAACATATGTCCTGGGATCTTTGATACCTATAAATGATCAGGATCTCAATGTTACAGCCAGTATGAAAAAGGACCTCTCCAACATCATAGCGACCCATGGCATCAGACTGGTACCTTATGACAGTAGTGCTAACTCAGTAGGAACTGTAACACACACTGAATCACTTGCATTATGTCTGTGCATTGGTGGAGTTTGTCTGTGTATAACTTGCACTTGCAAGAGATAAGAACATTTAGTGGACATTAAGGAATGTGAAGGGGAAAAAGTAGGAAAAACATATAGCTATGAAAATAAAAAGGATGGACCCATTTCAGGAAAGAAAGAAAAAAAAAACCCTTTAACAATGTTCACTCATGACAGGTGGATATAAATCTGAGCAAGTGATTTACCTGACTGATTAGAATGAAAAGAAACTTGAAAATGGTTCCTTAAATAAAACAAACCCCCACTCATCTCAGAAGGCCAATTTTTTTTTACAATAAAATACGATAACATTTAAATGTTGAAAGGGAAAACAACTCAGGAAATGGTTCTAGTGAATCTGAAATTTTACTTGGGATAATTAGAGGTGTGATCTGCAGCAAAACCATCAATCATCTCCTGTGTCAGACTGCTATTTCTGTGGTTAAATTCCAAGCATAACTGGTGTGGTTGGTAATCACAAGTCAGTGGAGACATTTACCAGGATCAAGGTTACCCTGGGTCATATTCTCTTGGATGTAAGTGGCCTCAGTTATTGATGGGCCACACTCAGAAACTCTAGGGTTCAGTTCAAACAAAGCACCCCAAAATAATGGTTAAAGTTAGCTCTATAATGGGTACATACAAGGCTTGATCGAAAGCCTATTAAAGTCAATGGGAGTTTTTCCACTGGCCTCAATGGGCTTTGGATCAGGCCCTAAGAATGTATAGATAATCAAATACTAAGATTGTCATCTGATCCTTACCTGAAATATTCAGGTCCATTGGGTCTGCAAAACTAAGCTGGATATCTCAGAAGATCAGATTTTAACATGGCTACTTTTTACCTTTTGTTTCCAGACACAGTCAGAAGCCATAGTAGAGAAATAATGAGAATACATGAAGAATAATTTTCAAATCTCAGAAGAAAACGTAGATCCAGGGGAGTTTCATGAGATGGTGCAGCCTGACCTTGTTCACTCATCTTTACTAGTCCTCCTTAGGTCCCTTTTTTGTAATAATTCCACCCTGAAGAGTTGTCATTCCTGTTTCATTCTGCTCTGCCCATCCATTGGAGAGAATCAAAATCATACTGATCAGCAACGATGGCAGCCACCCTTGCCAATTCTGATAAGGAGTTTTGGAAAGAAATTTAAGTTACAGCAGAAATCTAGTGTAGGTCTCTCCTTACTGATTCATTAACAATTAAAATGGTTGAGATCTTCCTAACTTTTATAGATGTCAGAAAAGTCTCCTAACTTCTGGATGTTAATTGAAACTGAGCCTGTGCACAATATCCACTTAAGAGAGTGCTCAGCAGTGGATCTTGGATTGTCTGAAAGCTCGATAATAATTTTAAAATGAGAGAGACGAGGTGGGTGAGCTCATATGTTTTATTGAGCCCACTTCAGTTGGTGAGAGAGACAAGCTTTGAAGCTGCACAGAGCTCTTTTTCAGGTCTGGGATGTCTCAGTATGTCACAGCTCAATACAAAATTGAACAGATAGTTTAGCATAAGTCGATGCATGGGTGGCAGGTGAACGAGCCATTGGGAGAGGCTAGCTCCCTCCCCCTCTGCCTGAGGCCCTTCCCCTTCCCCACCCCTTCTGCTCCCAGCTCTGTCCAGAGCCCAGAGCACAAACCTCCCCATTACCGCGGCTGCCAGCCCCCCTGTGCACCAGAGGGCTTGGTGAGCGGCTTTACCTCAGCTCCCCCACCCCAGAGCACTGGGCAGGTGGCATGGCTGGAGCACTCCCAGCCCCGAGTGCAGGGCGAGCAGCATGTCTGGAGTGCCCCCAGCCCCATCCCTGGAGCGAGGGTGGGCAGCACGGCTGGAGCACCCCCAGCCTCAGAGCACAGGGCAGGCAGTGCAGCCAGAGTGCCTCCCGCCCCAGCCAGGTGGGCAGCATGCCCGGAGTACCCTCAACTTCATCCCTGGAGTGTGGCATGGCCCCAGTTCCAATGGCCCCAGCCCTGGGCCATGTGAGCACTGGCCCCACCCTGCCAGCCCCAGCCTCTTGGCCATGGAAGAACGGGAAGGGAACTGGAAACAGGTAGGAGAGCATCTGGGGGCGGAGCATGAGTGGAGCCATGCCAGGTTGTTTGGGGAGGCACAGCCTCCCCCAGCCTATGATACCTGTCACTAATGAGTAGATAGCACATATTTTAAGGGAACATTCAAGGTGGAATGGCCCATTAATATCCCTGTAGTCAAAGGACAAAAATGTGGGGTTAGTGGGTTAAAGATTGTTGTAACAAGCCATAAATCCAGTGTCTTTATAAAGACCATTATTTTTAGTGTCTGGATAAGTTGGGTGGGGGGTTGTTTGAAGGCTAGAAGAGGGGGTTCAACAAAGATTTCTTTCAGTATGGGTATGGTTGTTGTTGTTTTATGATACCCCATATGGGTTCCAATGTGGGTTGGTAGGTGATAACTAGTGGTGTGTGGTCAGAGGGCAGTTTATTTGTGTATTGAAGCAGATTATCTCAGGGTATTTGGATGGACTGTTCCATGATCCTCTCCAAACTCATCATCAGAAGCAAGATCCCCACAAACCAGGACATACCACTCAAAGTGGCAACAGACCCCACCAGAACAACGGATGCAAACCCTGCAGACACATCTTCACTGTTATACTGATCAACACCCCCCCCCCCCCCCACACACACACAACATAACTTTTGAGATCCATGGGTCCTACTCATGCGTATCACAACATGTGGTGAATCTCAACCAGTGCACTAAATGCCCCAATAACACTATGTGGATTAAACCAAACAATCACTGCGCTGTCAGATGAACTCACACAGGAATATGATGAAAGACAAAAGCACCTTAGCAGTTGTGGGTGAACACTTTTCACAAACTGATCACTCTATATAGGACTCATCAGTCCTTACCCTCTAAGGAAACCTGCACAACATTTTCAAAAGATGAGCCTGGGAGCTTAAATTCATAACTTTGCTAGACACTAAAAATCATGGTTTTAATACAGACACTGAATGTATGGCTTATTACAACAATCTGTTACCCACTAAGACACCCTTTTTGTCCTATGTCTACAGTGGTGTTAATCTGCCACTTCTGCTTGAATGATCCCTTAAAATATATACTAACTACGTATGCTAAACTATTCCCTTAGAGAATATGTGCTATTTATGCTAAACAATCTGTTTGATCTTGTGTTTAGCTGTGACACTCTGAGTACCTTTCCCAGACCTGAGGAAGAGATCTGTGTAGTAGGAAAGCTTGTCTCTCTCACCAGAAGAAGTTGGTCCAATAAAAGATATTACCTCATCCACCTTGTCTCTCTAATATCCTGGGACTGACACGTCTACAACATGGCATACAAATTTAAAAATCAGACAGCTAGCTAGACCTTCTCGAGCATTTTTGAAATCATTAGAAACTAAGAAGATGCCTCTGTGGATACAGTTACTTTTCTCCAGATGCCCAAAGGAACTGGAATGTGTATGTGCACCTGTAGCATACTGGAAGGATGGAAAGGGAAAAAAAGAAATGAAAGAGCAATTAGTATGAAGCACGGAGTGGCTGCAGAAGTTAAAAGAAAAAATATTTCTGTTCTTTTCCATCAAAATTGGAGAGGGTTTTTTTGAATAAAAGAATTATTTTGTTTTGGATTTTTTTTATAGTGAAGACAAGGCTTCTTAGGGTAGTCAATATGTGAAATATCTTGTGAGAATGTCTGCATCCAATGGAGCACCGGTCTGATCCAGCATGGCCGTTCCTATATTCTTGTGTAAAAGAGTCGCTCCACTGAACTCATGCAGAGAGTATAAAATTGGTGTAAGTGAGAAGAGAACTGGACATTGCAGCTTTTATTGTCTGTTAATCATTATGCACATTTGATGAGGCTAGACAAATAATAACTAATGTTAATACTAGTAATTTCTTAGAAACGTTAAAAACTCTTTTTTAATCTGGTCCCCTGGACAGGTAAGTGATTGGAGAGAGAAAATCAAATGAGGAAAAATCAGAGCAGTATAGACAAAGATATAATTTCCAGGTTTAATTAACACATTCTTTTTTAAAGTCACAGAAACTATATGGCCAAATGAATGATTGTTAACAGCAGGCAGGCAGGCAGTATTTTTGATGCAAGCTCTGTAGGTTACCCAGGCTACAAACTGCAGATCTCAGCAAAACTGTGCATTCATGGCATAGAAATGAGCCCCTCCTCCTATGGGAGACCAATCCTTAGACCTAAAGAATGAAAGGCCGAGTGTTTGACATGTTTATCTATGACAACTGTGAGCCAAGGATGATCATGTTTGGCAGTTTGAAGTGGGAGCATTTGAGTTGTTTCAACTCTTTTCGGTATTCCCTTCAAATTACAACAGGCTGCTTTGGGTAAACATTGTAAATTGCTCATGATGGCAGGGAGATCGAAGGTCTCTCTCTCTCTCTCTCTCTCTCTCTCCCCTTCCTACACCCCTTTGCTATTATCCCACATTCAGCTTGAGATGCCAGGAGAAAAAAATCAAGGCAGCCTATGGTTCTTCTTTACAGTCATTGATTTCCATTTGACTCTAAACTTTTCCCCCCTTTCCTGATATTCTGGATGAATACCACAAAATGTTACCTGTGAGTATACCTTAGAATTTTAAGTGATGATGTGTGTTGCTATCTTCACACCCATTTAGGCTAGGTACTACAACATTTTTCTATGTCTGAGCATAGTTGCCAAAAGTTGTGTTGACTGATATGATGCCACAGATATTTTCTCCTGGTTTTTGGGGACCACTTAAGCATGTTTAGCACCATGTCAATTAACACCAAACATGTTGAAACATGGCAATAACATCTGACCATTGTAATGTAAGACATGGCCTTAGTGTTCACTTTTCACAAACACTTGAACAATTGACTTTACATGCTTGAATATTTCTGGAAAGTGACTTTCGACCTTGCACATGGAAATACTTGCCCCCGAATTACTTATTATTACAGTAGCACATAGAGTCTTTACTGAAATCATGGTCCCATTGTAGAAAACACATAGAAGCAGACAAATTTCAATATAAATAGATAAGACAGATGATGGGCAAGTGAAAGGAAGTAGCAATACTTCCATGCTAGAGATGGAAACTGAGCGCAGAGAAAATAACGGTTTGATTCATATTTTGTCTTACACAGTTCACCCCTTCCCACTATTAGGCCAGGTTGACGCTACCACTTACTTTGGTATAACTTATGTCACCAAGGGGTGTGAATAAGCCACCCATCTGAGCAACATAAGTTACACCGACCTAAGCACCAGTGTGGACAGTGCTATGTCAGCAGGAGAGCTTCTCCCGCCAGCATAGCTACTGTCTCTCATGGAAGTGGATTATTTATGCCAGCAGGAGAGCTTTCTCCTGTCAGCATAGAGTGTCCTCACCAGATGTGCTACAGTGGAGTAGCTGTGTCAGTGCAGCTGTACTAATGTAGCACTTTGAGTGTAGATTAGCCCTTATTTTCCTTAAAAATCCCAATTATAGTAGCAATCAGATGAATACAGAGCGTTGACATTTCCTTTGTGTCCTGAAACTTAACATGTTCTTATTTTCTGAATAAGATGACCTTTCAAAATAGCATTCAAATTCCTCATAGCTCATCTCAGCACATGGGGACTGTACAATTATTTTACTGCTTATTTAAATTAGGCCTGGAGCCGAAATACAAAATTTGACTTTGGAACCAAACTGCTGTAAAGTTTAGGGAAGTTTTGGTCTGGATTTTGGTTTAGGGCCACCTCTGAAATAGATCATACCAATTCTTTTATATGCAAAATAGGACTGGAAATCTCATGAGAACAATGATGGGAACCCAGATAGGTGAGAAGGTAGATGGGTCATGCTTTCTTCCCCCATTTCCATTTGGAACCCGGAAGAACAGAGTAGCACAAAATAGATAAATAAATAAATGAAATTTAATAATGTCAAGAAAATGTTTTTCATTTCCAAAAGATTCAGGCTCATTTCAAGTCTTGGGCAAAGCGTTGAGTTGGTCCTTATTTTAGCCAAACCACATATACTCATCCATGACATTTGCGTTGAAATTTGGGTGGTGCAAAATATAAAGGTACTGATCCTTTAAAGCCTTACATCAGCCCAGATATGATATCCTTACTCCTGCTGAATAGTGCCTTACTCCACAAGTGGTCCCTCTGAAACCAGAGGGGGGCCCTTATAAAGTACTGCTCATCATGAATAAGTGTATCAGAACTTAGCCTTCTATAAGTATTCTGGCGGGATTCAGTAGTCAGTGAGACTGCTTAGCATGGGCAAGGCCTACTTACTTGTATATGGATTTGGAATATTTGGACCCTTTTGCCTTTTCACTCTTGGGTTCATCCTGCACAGGGACATCAGCGTAATGAGTTTGATGATCCCGTTATTGCCTTGTGCTGAAAAATATTTTGTGACATGTGAAAACCACCATCCACCGATTAATCCTAATGGGTATCTCATGTTACTAGAGATGATTGCTATCAGGAATGGAAAGGGCATTCACCATGTACAGGAAGTTTCCCCTGCTTTCACTATGCTTGATTCCCGCCAGGGTGGACACCTTGAGTTTTCATAAGCACTATAATTCTCCATCTACTCACAAAACATCTGCTTCCATCAGAAAGGTATTGCAAAGAATAACATTTCACCAGTTATATTAGTATTACAAGAGAAAACTCTAGGAAATGCTGTTACTCAAACAGTATTTACTGATACCAGCATGAATGTTTTCCTGATTGTCTTTTTACACATGATGTATTACATCATTTTTTGTACTTATCACAAATGACCCATTTCTAAACTCTTATTAGACGCAAAGAATGACTAATATAAAAAAAGTGTTCTCTAGCTGCTAGAGCAGGGGGCCGAGTAACAGGACTCCTGGGTACAGTTCTTGTCTCTGCTACTGTCTCATACCACGTGATCATATTGTTATTCTTATTATTTGATTGCAGTAAAGCCTAGAGGCCCCAACTATGTATTGCCACTGTGATAAGCATGGTACAAACACCTGGTGAGAAACAATCCTGTCCTTGAAAAGACTACAGTCTAAACAGAAAAGCAAAACAAAGGGTGGGAGGGAAAACAGAGGCACAGAAAGTGCAGAGCAGTGGAAGTGCTAAGAAGGGAACCCAGATTTCCTGACTCCCTGCCCAAATGTACTATTCACTAGACATGTCACTTCATACCACTGTGCTTCAGTTTATCCATCTCTACAATGGGTATAATGTAGTGACTATACTTCATGGTGGAAAGGCAGAGAGGGTGGGGCTGTGATGCTTAGTTAACTGATGTTTCTACAGGGCTTTGAGCTCCCCAGATGAAAGGTCCAGGTGTAATTATTGTGGTTGTGAGATTCCCTTTGGTATTTTTTGAGAGAGAAATGTGACAAGATCAGAAAACTCAAACTTAACACCTGGCCAGAGATTTAAAGAGACAAGTTATTATTGTCCCCAGGGTACAGGGTACAAAGCACTGCATGTAGCATTCTACTCCAGTTTAGCAAAGAGCCAGCAGGTTTCCTTTTACGCTGACTGTCAGAATTATTTTCAGCACATTTCCTTTTTAGATGTTTTCACTGAAGAGGCTACTGTGGTGAAGATAAGACTACAACTTCTCCTGTCTCACTAAGCTTTCCATCCTCCTTCCCTTTCTTGTATCCAAGTCCCTTTCCTGCTGGTTCTTTCCCCCTTGAAAGGGCTGCTACAAAGCCTTTGACAGGACCCTTTGATTTACGTTTATTGAGAGTGTTCAGCTCTTAGAACTACAGCCAAGGTATGTCTGAAACTTTCAATAAAAGGAGAGAGAGACAGAGCAGGCCTGGTGGCTCAGCAGGCAAATGTAAGGTTTGCCAATAAAGACGGTGGGAGAGGCTCAGAGGTAAAACTCCACATAGCTGATGGAAGGTGGGGAGGGGAAGATAAGTAAGACGCATGAGACCTGTTTTCCCCATTAGCCATTTTGGTCAAGTACTAGAGATGGATGTAAATTCTGATATTAAGGAATTAGGGGTGTAACTGGGACTGATCACTCCAGAATAAAGCTACATGAAAAATTATAATCAGTCTTCCCCTGCCCCATTTTTTCAGTATTTTGGAATTTCTTCACAATGTTCAAAATTGGCTTTGGTCATGTTGGTTAATTACATAAGCCTGTATATATGGTGTTTGTAGTAACATTAGTAAGTCATGTGATATTATTTCCCTTTCCTGATTCAATGAGTCATTTAATTAACCAAAACAATGTGGATTCTGAATTTGAATAGTATATCTGAATGTACTGTGAAAACTTTGCTTTCTATACATTTTGGTCTTAAAATTTACGCTTTGCAAACATGTTTGCTAGGGAAGTGCTACCGCTTATATATTTGCAGAACATGGACACAAATTCACTTTCAAAGTCAAATGAGTGTTCACAGAAATGTTTTACCTACTATTCACCCAACTCTACTTAACTCCAAGAATAGTAAAGGATATTTGAGTTGGAAACAAGCCATTCCTCTGAAGGTGACTTAAAGGATGTGTAAAATGGCTTAGGTAAATGCTTTGTTACGGATAAAGGAAAAGAGAAAATTTTGTTCCCAAGCCTTATAATTAGAGATGGGCTTGAATTACAATGTCTGTGTCTGAGCTTTTTGAAAGAGTCGGGGTGTTTCTATCTGAGGTTTTGATTAGTTCATTGCAGACATGAGGTCAAATGCGGATCACATAAGTTTGGGGGTTTTCCAAGTCTGTTCTTTTGGCTCACACCCATCTCTGCTTTGAAATACAGAGGGTGAAAAATCAACCCCTTTGATCCAAACTCTAAATTCTAATACACCTAACTTCAGTCAAATTCAGATTTGGATTTACGGTTTGATTTATGCCCGTTTGTGCTCAATCCAAACATGAACTTGCATGAAGTTCAGTGTATTTGGATTCATTGTTGATATTTGACCTATTTTAGAGAGGTGTCATCTGTGAACTTAGAACACAGGCTGGATCTGCATTCAGGTTTAGGTTTAGGCTCAGCTGTGCTTATAGGCAAAAGAATAATATACTAAGGTGTACAGACAGACAGAGATATGGCCACACAGAAAGAAACATGGAGTGAGAGTGAGAAATGAATCCTGGTTGCGTGCCACCTGAGGCACGTAGCGCATACGCTAAGAAGAAGTTCCTCAGTTTTTGAGATTACTTGAGAATTCTTTAAAATCTGAAGGTAGAATATGTCCCCAGGCTAAAGACCAATCAAATGAATTATTATTTTTGTCCATCTCAGGAACACAAACAAAGAAAATGTGGGGTGAATTATATCAGGAGAAATTCCTATTGGTGAGATCTATTAGATAGGGGAATAATCTCCCAAGGGAAGTGGTGGAACCCTAATCACTGGAGACAGTTAAAACTAAACTGAACAAAACATTGTAGACTATATTGTAGGAAACAAACCTTACACTGCCTAAAGCGGTTGGACAATGAGTTTAAAATATTGTTTTCCAGCTGTACTTTATACATGCTATGGGAACCACTGGAGGGGATTCCTTGTCACATTGCTGTGACAAATTGTCTGGAAAGCTTCAAAATGCACTGAGCAGAAATTCAGTAAACAATGATAAAGGCAAATATGAATATTTTACAGTGGTGTGTGTGTGTGTTTTTATGCAGGCGTAACATACATAAGTTTCATATGAAGTAGCCACAGACAGACACAATTAATACAGTAAAAATATTTTAGGTAAATGAAGGGGGTGGGGGGAGCACTTGGAGTAAAATATGTGTTATCCTTCTTCATTGAAACAAAAAATCCAGTGTCCTCCCCTTCCCTCCCCCTCCCACCAATCTCAGGGATACTTAATGCCTTACATAGCAGCCTGGTGAGCATATGTTCTTGGTTAGGGACCCATTGTTTGTGAAATTGTTGCAAGTTTCAGATTTCTATGTGGCAAGCAGAAAACCCAGCCCCCTGGGTGGTAGCAGTTGGGGCCATTCTGAGGTAGGTAAACATTAAAGTGAGGAATTTATGAGTCTACCACTCAGCTATATGGAACACTGGGCAAGTCTGGGTTGTTTTTTTGGTTTGGGGGTTTGTTTGTTTTTCTGTTGTTGCTTGACTTCAAACACAGCAGAGAGCTACCTGGCTGTAGGTAAAAAGATCAACATCTGCAAATAATAATTGCCACCCTTTGGATTGCAGCTTGCACAAAGGCTGGAAAGAAATTGTGCATGTTTAAAAATGGAGAAAGTTGTGTCTAAGTTCATTGCCTAAAGCATCTTTGCCTAAGAAAATTGACTAGGTTAAAAGAAATGGAGTGGGAGAACGAAACATAATTAGGGGAGCTACGACGTGGCATTCTGGTTACTGTCTGAAAATGTACAAAAGAAAACCCTGGGGATCCTGGATAAATCAAAAATTCAGTGGAAATGAAGCTTGATATTTGGAACTGTGTAAATAAGAAAAAAAAGGTGCACATACAGCAGAAATGGTCTTTGCTTTGGCATACAGGGTCTGCCCAGTGGAACTGCAACTGAGTTTGAGGAATTTCACCACAACTGTAAATGTTTTCATCTGTGAAAGATTAAGGTCAACGTTCATTTTCAGCCATCCCTATTACTGGGTCTTTCTCTGAATGTTCCCCCACTTATTTGCAATATCCACCTGGGATAACAGAGAGTGAGAAAAGGAGAGCAATGTTGTGGTCATTCATTAATATGTGGACCAGTGGATAGACCTTTTGTTATATTTATAGGATAATTTAGGGCTCATTCCTGCAAACATGTAGTGTAGTCCATATTGCTGAGAGTACGATGACCAGATGTCCCAATATTATTGGCTTTGCCTTACATAAGCAACTATACCCCCGCCCCCCCTCAAAAAAGTGTCCCAATTTTTACACTTGCTATCTGGTTACCCTAGCGGAGAGTAACCCCAGCAACTTCACCATTTTCCATCTGTGTGATGTGAAAAAACAACCAGCTTAATGACAAACAAACTTCCGAAGTGATTGACTTCAATGGGACTAACTTCAGTAGTAAGAGTGTTCAGTCGCTGATGTTGGCAGTGTTGGCCTTTAGAGACAAATTCTCGGGTCCCTACTCAATACCTATTTAGGGTTTGGTCATATCATTTAGGCACAGTCCTGTGTTGGAGACATTCCTCCTGAGCTTGCCTGTATGCAGAGGGACTGTGACTTCTGCTGCCCACCTTAATGCTGCATTAGGTCCATTCCCCCACAATCTGTGCCTGCTGCTGTGTCCCTTTATGTTTCTCTCGGTCACCAGATCCACTTCTTTACCCCTCCCCTTTTGAGGCAATGTGCACACTGAAGGGCATAAACAGGGAACTTTCCCTGCACACCAATAAGCAGAGGAACTGCATTGTCACTCTTCAAAGGCTATTGTGAGAATTGGTGCAAATGGGAAGGCTCCCCAAACTCCCATAGAAGAAACAAGCCCTTAGGTTAATCTGGCTCTACAATTTCCCTCAGTGCAGGCTGGAGGTTAATAAGCATAATGGAACCTCATGTGGAGGAAAAAAATAACTATGGTGTGTGCAAATAACAAAAATGTTTATAAAACTCCACAAAACTATTTTCAATTTCCTTCCAGGACATTGCTTGGCCCAGACATTAGGTTTATTGAGAAATTGTTGTTTAGGACTCTTAGACACTATGGTGATGATGATAATTATTATTATTATTATTAATAATAATAATAATAACAAAATAATACATAATTATAATGGTTATTTTTGCATCATAACATCCTAAAACTCAAATGTACGCACTTGTTGAGGCAAAAGAGCTTCATATTAAGAAAATTTGAAATTCTAAATTTTGAAAAAGTTTGAGGTTTTGTTCAAAATATGATCTCTTGTTCAAAGGAGGTCGCTTTTTATAAGGAAACTGACCTATTTTGTTCTTTTTATTAGCAGAAGCAAAAAAAAAAAATCAAAAACATCCTTGCTCAGGCATTTCTGGTAATTTAACTGATTCAAAACTGAGTGTGGAAACTACTAATTCTGAAGTTTTGAAATTTGATTGTGGTTATTTTGTCCAGTGTTAGTTTAAATAAAGCCAAGAGCAGAGCAGGCAAAAAAGAAATTATGTATTCGCTCAGATGAGACTTGCAATTCTGCAGAAAATGACAGGCAGTCACTTCCACATGTGATGGCAGTTGAGTGGAGATCCCTGTTTTTCAAAAGCAACCCGGTTGCAAATTTGCAACATGACAGCAGAAATTCATCAGACAATGCTGAATTTGCAAAATTGATCAAAGGTCTGTATTAACCCTGGATGAACTTTTGGTGGAATTTTGCAACAGCAAAACTCAGAAAGTGTCACCCTGCTTTAGTTCAATCCATTGTAGACCTATCTGATTATAACAGCGCCAAGGTCAAAGGTCTGTCAGTGTGTTTTCAATCCATTTAAGACTCCACCATGACAATTTGTGTTGGACTAAAACCCTGGCATGCAAGTCAAGAGACGGTTTTATTTTTCCTTCAATACATTTGAAAAAAAACCTTGTTTTACGCTGTTGGTTTTTTTTAAAGCTGAACATTAAAAAAATGGCTCCAGGTTTGTTTGTTTTTTACACCCACATAAACACTTGTTCTTTTTAATGAAATTTGAGATGCAGTTACAGGAGATCATAGCATGAGCCACATGCATTTGGGTCCAATTCTACTTGTATTTAAACTGCTGCAAGCCCAATAACTTCAGTGAGATAGCATAGGTGAACCTCAGGGAAGAATGAAATCCATATTTCTCTGGTGCGCGAACAGGACTACAATATACACACATATAAGGTTGTGGCCTGAGGGCCACTTGTGTCCCTTGATGTGCTAAAGTTCAGCTCTTGAGTGAGTTTCTGTAAAGACTGCTCCCTGCTGCTCCGTAAGGGTAGCTCTGAAGTGAGCCAGTAGTGCTCCAGACAGCTTCTGTTCCTTCCCAGCTGATCAGCACCCCCACTAGCAGCCCGCAGCATTGCAGGAGACAGAGTAGCTGTGGCAGCTGCATTGCCTGTTCCCCTGCCAGGCTGTGGGAGACTCTACCAGAGCAGGATAGGAGCTTGACTGACTCTGTCTGAGCCTGAGGAAATAATTACAGTATTGATTGTAGTCCCTTGCTCTTTCTGGTAGAATATATTTGATCCTCAGACCAGGCACCACTGATTGAAGGGATTATTTATAAAATAAACTACTGATGATGCAAAATTCTTCTGGGAATCCATTTTAAAGTTTTGATATAACCTTCCACTCCTCCTCACACACACTGAGAAGGGAAGAAGGGCCAATCCAACAGAAGCCAGTGTTTCTTGCTGCTGACCCATGAAAAATCCGTAAATCTCTCAGGCTCCACAGCTGTGAAGGATACTCCTAGTTTTGGAACCTAAATTTTTCCCTCTCCTATGTCCATGCAATTCAACCACCTTCCTCAGAAAACCACAGGTATTTTCATCCTGATATCTAATGTATTACCTGCCCTCCTTAAATAGCCTAATGACACATTGTACTTGTCAGATGTTATCGTTCAACACTGGGGTAGCCCTGTGAGGAGTAAGTGTCTTTTATTTGTCTTCAATGAGGCAAGGGGATGTAATTGTCTAACACTCTAAACAGTATCACAATAGTGCTGCTGCATAACTGCAGGCCTTATGTGTACAAAAGTGTTTCTTTACTGCTCCCTAAGGTATAATTACCATGAGCTTATTACCTACCTTTATGAATAGCTAGGAGAACAAAGTCCTATTAAACTTCTTTCTTCTCAAGAACTTTAGCCCAATGGACCACAAAGGTACCTGACCAAGAGCATGATTTATTGATTTTGCCCTCACTATGTGATTGTACCCAAGCTCCAACAGCCAAAGCTGGAGGTCCCTATTCAGTTTTTAACTCTCCTTTTACTTAGGCAGAAAACTCTTTGACTTTAATTAGAGTTTTCCCTGATTTGGCCCTCTGACATTTATGTGGCACAGAGGAGTGGATTACAAAGGAGGTGTTTATAGTGGTCTTTAAAGCTGTTTGGAGCCTAGAAAAGATTGATGTTATATCAGGGAGAAATTTAGTGAAGGAGCCATTTTGTTTAAAGTGCTCTATCCATATATATATCTGTGACACAAGTACAGGCAAGAGCCTAACTCCAATGTGTGATGACTCTGACATTTCTGTCTTCCTTTCCTTCTGCTGAGTTCTGGATTGATTCGGTGATGTCTCCACTCTGATCCTGATTGTACCCAAAGAGATGGTACCTCCATACCATTATAAAACACATTCCTCAGTTTGTGTCTGAACTGTATCCTCTCTGTATGATTAGAGTTTCAGATTTAAACAGGGGCCTTGCCTTCTGCATTTCCGCAGTGCTAACCATGCAGTGAGCATTCAGTGTATGGTAACTAACAACAGTTATGTAACAAGTACAATACTCCTTACCCCCGAGAGTTGCTAACAAAGGAATGTCAAAGTTATGGAGTGAACACACCTCTATGACAAAATAAAGGGAGGATGGTTAGAATATAGAATATGGTGTGGTCCCCAGAGGGAAACATATTGCAAACTTATCATTTGTTGTTTCTGGGGAGGGTCCAATAAACCGGCAGCCAAACCTGTATTGCGCTTTTCAGTTACAGAGTCAGTGACCCAACTGTAACAAATTCTACTTTGCCTACCATGGGGTTGCATGTGGTGTAAGTGCTCACTACAGATTTTTACAAGTATTTGGTTTCTATGTTGGCCATCCTAGCTCTTGGGAAGTCTTGCGTGCTGATTTCCCCCAAATACAGAGCACAAGCTTCCCTTGAACTGGGATTTTTTTTAAAAAAATTAATCTCTTTTGAAAATAAAAATCAAGGAAGGGGGAAATTTCAGGGGGAAAAAAGTCCCTGAGCTCTTTTCTAACCCCCCATCTTAAATAGCTTGAAATTCAGTAGGTTCACCCATCGAAACTTGAAATTTAGGACAAGGAACAATGGTCAGAGTAGTGAGAGAGGAAGATAATTCTGGTATCAGTGTTCTGGAGAGTTTAGAGGGAGGAAGAAATTAAGAATAATTTCTATAAGACTATTAAAGAGTCTTGTAAGGGAAATGGTGAAATCCCCATTTTTTTTTCTGGTAATTTAAAACTTGACCAAGCAAAGCATTAAGAGGAAGAGCTCTGTGTAGCTCAAAAGCTTGTCTCTTTCACCAACAGAAGTTGGCCCAATAAACGATATTACCTCACCCACCTTGTCTGTCTAATATCCCAGGACCAACATGGCTACACCACCACTGCAAAAAGCATTAACAAGCAGTGTGTAAGACTCCTGCTATGACCAGGAAATGGAGTAGATGACCTAACTGATCTTTTCCATCTCTAATTTCTATGATTTTGTGGTATCAAGATTAGTGAAATTCATGCATATCAGTACTTCTGTACAGATAATCACCTGGTTATCTTGAGCAGAATGAGTTAAAGTCAAAGGATAAAATTTCATTCGTAACTTTGAACTTTCCAGCCTTTGTCAGTTTGTGTCTAAACCTCAGCGTCTCTAGAACTTTGATGTTTTACTTTAAATGTATATTTGAAATAATGTATACTGGTGCTGCATTTTCAAGGAGACTGTAATTTTATCATGGGAGTCCGGTGACAATGACAAACCATGCAAGCTTTGTTTTTAAGGCTGATGGAGCGAGGAGAGCCCTGAAACAAGATTACTGCCTTCCACTGTAAACTTTGGGGTTTAGCATATATTTTATGCTAAAATTCCAAAGGATGGGGAAGCTCACTACTCCTGATTTCCTTCTCCTTCTGCAATATAGCTTTTTACGAGATAACATGGTATCATCAAACTGTGCAGGAGAATAGAAATGCATTAGAAATAAAATAAATGTGGAGATTATATCTTGTATGTTTCAGAAGGCATATAATTTTCATATTTTTAGTATGCAGTGTCTCTACTGAAAATAACAGATCAAGCAACCCTGTTTTTTAATGACACCAGCAAATGTCTTCATGTTTCTATTATGGACGTCTTTATGCATATAGTGGAAACCAATGAAAACTCAGTATTCATTGCCCTAATTACAGTAGTCATGGCATCATTCTTCATTCAAGACATGTTGTGATCATAGTGGAGTGGCAATATCAAGACTTTAATGGTACCCACTATATACTGAAAATAGATATGTCTAAAATGCCAGCCTTCAGATCACTGTGAACAAATAGGCACAATAGAGCATGATGGTGATGATGATCATTTATTTCATCTTTTATCTAAAGTTCCCAAAGTACTCAACAACTTTACAAACTGATTTACAAATTATGGCCCAAATTCTGAGGTCTTTACTCAGTCAGGAAAACTTGAAATTAATGGGTAAAATCTCAGTAAACACCGAGTAAGGAACTCTGTTTTTAGACTTATGTATACATGAATCACTTCACCCTCTACTGAAATGCAGCCAACTCTTGCATCATCAGCAAATACCGCTGAAGTACTATGCACCTTGATTGAAAAAAAATGCTATGTCGTCAGTGAGAATGGTCCACAAATTATGCTGTGAGAGATTCAGGAATTCATGGAGTTGAATGGAATTACAAATTTCACCATAGCGCTGTACCATCTTCCATCATCCAATAGTCTATCTGACCTGTTTACTCTAGTGTAAAAAAAAAAAAAAGAGCATTCAGAAAATAGAAACTGACCAACTTCTTAGTTACATACAGAAATGCTCCACACAACAGCAAAGGCCAGGCAACATTTTTTTTTAACCTTTGTCATTGATTGCATCTCTTTTAACCAGGCCTTCAAAGATCTATTTATAAGGAGCAAGTAAAACAAACTCCCAGTCAGCAATATGTCATTTTGAGTCAATTGTACATAGACAAAGAGTATGACTTCTTTGGAGGTCAAAATTAGGTCCTATGTACTATTCAATCAAACTTAAATCATATGTTGCATACAATGAAGGCCAAAGACAGCAAAATCTGGCACAGACATATAGATCCATTCAATGTGGCATTGACACCACCTAACGCCCGCCTAACACTAACCATCTTGATACCTTGATTATTACCATAAACTGAGTTACAAACAGAAAAATCAAAGAACTTCTGCAGCTTCACCATTGCAGTCAGAGGGGAATAAGAACGAATCAGTGTTATCTCCAAGCTCAGTACAGATGATAGAAATGTTAACCATACTTACTGCTAAGATATGAAAAGAAAAAACAAACCAACACCAACAAAACACCAGAAGCTACTGATGGAGAGGAGGAAATTGCAAGGTATTGGACAGAGTAAGAGAGCTCCTCTAGAGGTGTTTCTATTCTATACTTCAAAATGTTCTGATGTATTGTTTCCCCTCCTTATTAATAAAGTTAGTTCAAGACTGACTATAGCTGTGTGTGTCTGTCTATATGCCTGTGTGTGTAAGCATTTGCCCCAAACTGCAACTTTTCTTCATGAAGATGTTACAACTTGCCAGCATTTACTGTGTTTCTCAGAGCATTTTTATTGGGCTGTCCTGTAAACACATATCAGTTCATCTACTTGGGTAGCAAATCTAAATAAATTAGGTATGGTTTGACCTCAATATTATAACTATATTTCCTTTATAAAAATGAGAGCAACTTCATATCCTGTGACAGCAACATTTTGTATTGTCATAGGAACATCACACTCTGGAGCACAAGAATGTAAATGCCTGTGATGCGTAGTCGCGGCTCCCAGCGCTGGGTGCACTGTCTATACCGCCACTTTACAGCGCGGAAACTTGCCGTGCTCAGGGGGGTGTTTTTTCACCCCCCCGAGTGAGAAAGCTGCCGCGCTGTAAAGTACCAGTGTAGACAACTCTTTATTCTCTTGAAATTATCTGTGGGAATAAGATAATTAAGGAAGGTTTTCATTTTTCAATCTAATCTAGCCTATTCTTCTTTTTCTACCTCCTAAGAACCCTCTCCTCATCCCATTACGATCTATGGTAAACTCCCCAATGAGAGTAGGAGAAAGAGCAGTACCCAAGTGTCATTATTGGTTTTGGATATTTCGCAGATTGGGACACTTTCTTAGGGGGTTCACAACCGCAGGTCACCATTTAATTCCCCTAACTCAGTGAGAGAGAGGTTTCCTTGTGTTAAACTGGGTGACGGCTTCCTGTTTCCACAATCTGTTATGTTCCCACCCCACACCCAACAAGCTACTTGGACTCTGCTAGCTCTTACTTTGACTTACAGGTTAACACTTGGTATTGCCCAGTTCTCAAATTTCCCAGAAGCATACTCCTGTAGTGTCCAGCCCCTGTCACTGGACACTCTCTGTAAAATCAAGTCCCCAGTCCCCAGAAAACCACTGTACACACCAGTTTACTTGATTCAACTGAGAAGACACATGCTACTTAATGTCACAGCACTGAGGTGATTGTATAGTAAAAGGAGAAAACAAAGAACAGAGATTCACAGATCTAAGTGAGTATTGAGTAAGAACAAAGGAAACATTGATGGTTACAAATAAGAAAAAGTATAACACTTCTAAGAGACTAATCATTACTTTTGACAGGCTAAAATCTTTGTCTAAGATAAATTTCTCACCTAAAGAAATCCTCCATGTCACTAGCTCCCAGGGAAAAGATCCAATGTCCATGGATGCAAAAAGGGCTGTCCTTTTTGCAATTTCAGTGATGGATAACCAGTAAACCTTTGAAATGTATCCTTCTGAAGTATACCCCAGATAAAGTTATTCTTTTCTGCTGCTTGTTCTCTTTTGAATGGACACCGGCTGTTATCTTTCTGTTAACTTGTTTGTCCTGTTTTCCTCAGATGCAAATGTAATTCCCATTGTTTTAGGCTTACTCTGCTTGATTTACATCAGAGACCTGGCAGACAGGTAAACCAATATTCGTTTGTCTGGGAGCAGCTTGTTTATCAACGCTGCGTGGTTACATAGTTTAAACATATTTTCAGTACATACATACAACTTCTTTAATAGCACCCATACATATATCTCGTAATGCTAATAACGATCAGTATGACGTAAGCTTTCATTTAACACCTCACACAACATTCTTTATAGATAAATACAATGAGTTTGTCAGGACCGACAAAAATTGCTGACAGAGTAGGTAACTACCAGTGGGTGTCTGTGTCACACAGCCATATTTTACTGGCCATCTATATTGTCCTATTTTCCAAATTGACTGTCCCTTGAGGTTTACACTCTTCACTTTTCTTCCTGGGATGTTGCCCGCATTATTGAAGGCAGGGAGCCTATTGCCAGTCTCCCTAAGGCAGTGGTTCTCAACCTATTTACTATTGTGGGCCGCATCCAGTACTACCTGTATGGCCCTGAGGATGTCACATGGGCTGCAGCTGTGTGCTGATTGGGCTGCAAGTGGACCACAGGCCGCAGGTTGAAAACCCTGCCCTATAGGGACAAAGTAAATGTATCCCCTGTGGGATAAAAGAAAATCAAACAGGTGTGTTTAGAACAGTTGAAAGGATAATTTAGACAAATATTTTCAGTGTTGGATCTAGGAACATTTCAAGCATTTAGTTGTAAAAAATAAAGGCTAAGTTAAATGAACAAAATGTAAAGAATCCCTTGGATCTCACTAAATGAATAAGTTCTCAAAAAGATGGAGGGTTTCTTTTTCTTTATTAAAAATACATCTGAAATTTGCAAAGACCACATCATTCAAATGGAATTTTTCCCCCCTAATCTTATCTAATGTGATAGCAGCAGCAATGGCATTCCTGTGAAAGAACACTTTGTCAAACCTAAGCATAGCTGCAGGGATTTTATCTGCTCTAACATCTTCGTAAATTTGACAGCTGCCTTTATTATTAAATAAGGAGACATTCCAGCTTCTGTAAGTTATAGCTGTATCTTGGGTGCAAGCTTAACAGAAAGTGATCTTATCATAATTACACTACAATAACAAGACAGGGCTTTTGTAATCTATTGACATGCCCTATAATGTTATCTGATTCTATGGGTACGTGAAGCCTCTGCTTTTCAAAACGTAAGCTGATAAAATAAATGAAGACCAGGCCATATTTCCCTTTGCTGTCATAGGGGTTGGGGCTCGGATGACATATTTTAAGGGGCAGATGAAGTTGGAGAAGTTTCTGGTATGGATTTTGCGGTTTAACCACAAAGACTGTTGAATCTGAGTTTCTGTGACCAGTCTCCGAGGATGAAGAAACAGAGCATTCAGCGTGGAACAATGTTTGTATCCTGGTACCAAGAGTAATGCTAGTCTAAACAAAATAATGCCAGTTTGTGGGTGGTTCTGCTCTAGAGTTGAGCAAATAGTTGATTTTTTTTTCAGTTTGAGGGCTGAACCAAATAATCGGGGGGAGGGAGGGGAATCATTTGAATTTGAACCTAAAGTAATTTGGAGGGCGGGGAGTTAATGAAAATAAAAAGATAAAATGGCCAAAAGAAAACATTTCAAAATGGTCAAAATTAAAAGGATTGAAACTAAAAGTTGAAATGTTTCATTTTCAAATTACCAAAATGAAGCATTTTTAAAAAAATCTGTTTTTTTCAGCTGAAACTAGTTGCCAAATTCCACCCAAATTCAAAAATAGTTTTGGTGACTGCAAAAATGTCTTTTCCCCCCTGAATTTACTATTCATCATCATCATCATCAAAAAAAAAATCACTTGGCTCTAATTGGCTCACCCATACAAAGAAGTAAGGGGAAAAGGTGTGTGTGGGGGGGGGAAGGAGTGAGGGAACACACACGGTGCCAGATATTGAGTCGGGGCATGGTGTCCTCCCTCCTCCTACGCCCCAGAGAGAAAAAAAAGGAAATCAAGAGACAGATGATGACTTTCTGAATCACAATACGGTTCCTAGTCTGCTCCTGAGCAGTGCAGCTCTGTGTTGTCCCATACATAAAGTTCATGGCAAAGCCACAATAGACCTTCGAATGATTAACGATGTATGAACCTCAAAATGTTTCGCAGTTTGATGGAAAAGACATATTAGGTTCTTCCCCCTGCCAATGCAGGATTGCTGCCTACTGCAATTTTTTTGGATTTCATCCAGTCTATTTTCAGTTTCTCGTGACTGCAAAAATTGCACTTGAAATCTTAGAATGGGCTGTTTAAAGACATTTTCACTTCTCTCTGCATGCAGTCTCCCTCACAGTATTTCCATATTTTTACTTCTGGGTGGAAGCAGGAAGTGAAAAAGAAGTGACCCATCACGTATAGAAATCCAGAAAAAAGATCAAATGGAGTTTTTCTTTAAAGCTGCCTGTCAGCTGTTATTTTCCACAGCCCACACTGGCCATGATCAGATATCATGCACAACCACCAGCTTGTCAGGAATGAGTCTGCAAGGTTCCTCCTGAACTAGATGCAGAGGTCTGGGACTGGGTTTGAGAGATAGCACAGGCTCGAACTCATCCAGGCCATTGTCCCTGTGGATTACATACATTTGCATCTTTGCAAGACAAGATGATCTGCGTAGCAATTTAGCCTTTTAGTGAAGGGATATTGTTTACAAACCCTGACCATATTCTATATTTGAGAGCGGAGTTTGGTTTTTATCAGTTGTCTTTGTCTCAGTGGACCCAGTAGGAGACAACTTTATTATTATATTTATTATTTGTTTTTCAGTAAATGTCCAGAAGCCGAAGTCAGCATCAGGGTCCTGTTATGGAAGGTGTTGTACAAGAGATTGTCGGTGCCCTGAAGAGCTTACAATTTAAGACCCCAGTTCTGCAATGGGATGCACGCAGATGCACCCTTACACCCACAGAAAACTTTATTGACTTCAGTGAATCTCTGCAGGCTGGGGAAGAGAGTAGGAATCCAGTTACATGCATCTTATTTCAGAGTCAGGGCTGAAATTAAAATGCAACAAGTAGGTTGCAATCTTAACCAAACAAATTAAGAGAATGGCTCGGGTAGGGAGTGAGTGTAACAGTGACAGGAACATGTGGTTACCTAGACTAGCTCAGCACACCACTAGAAAGTCTTGATATATCAAAAATAAAAATAAATAAATAATAGTTATTGGTAAAAAAGATAGATATCAGTGTCCTGACTGGCCATCTGCCTAGCTGTTATCAATTGGCAGTTTACCATAGGCCTCATAGCAAAAGTAGGACTGGAGGAAGGATTTGGAAGAGCACAGGTTGTCTTTACATATTAGTTTGGACAGAGTGTTGCATTCATAACAATCACCTTGGGAGGAAGTATGAGCTGCTTGTGAGATAAGTGGAGAAATGGAAGAGAAAAATCTTACATCGTTGATAAAAATAATAGGGAGGGGGCAACACAATAAGATATGCACTTGTGTTGCTGAGCCATTGTAAATGACACCCTACTCAATAAACACAAATGAGAGACTTATTTGTGATAAACTGATTTGCTACAAAAGGTTGCAGACCCAACTAGGAGATTCTAATGCCTTAAATAGAAACAGAAGCCCTAAGAACACCAGGAATGAGAACAATGGCTCTCTCTTTCTTTCTCAATAGGGGAACAGAAAAATAAAAATAAAACTGTGCTTTGAAGCCTATATTTATAGGCTTTGATTAGCAGTGTGCTAAATTCCCAACCTATGCAACATGGAAAATATTCCCCTGAAAAGGGCTAGAACAGGCCTTTCCAAATTCCTGCATTTCATAGGCAATGGCAATGTTGTTCGTGCCCTTAAGATATATAGTTTTATGGAATGGGTTCACTTCAAACCATTCAGTTTCAAAACTAATTTTTAAAAGTAATATTAAATAGCAGGTTAAAAACAACACATGAAGCCATAAAAAGTTCCCATTTGTTCTCTGAAAAGATAAAAAGGCAGCAGACTTCTTAATATTGCCTATGGGGGAGTGGGGAAGGGAGGAAAGAATTTTATTTTTAAACTTGGAATGAAAAAATCACTTGATTGACAAATAAAATACAGTCCAACTTTTAAAGAACATCTTAGGCTAAAGCTGTGAGCAGGAATTAAATTAGGTTCTGTGTTCTGTCGCATCTATAGCAAAATTTGAATGTTCCTATTGATAGACGCCGGCAGCCCAAGAAAACACTTGTTTAACAAATTGGGAAAAAATGTCCCAGCTGTTGTTGTTGTTATTATTATTATTTTATTATTTATTATTTATTATTATTTTTATTTTTATTTTATTTTATTAATTAATAATGGTAAGAAGAAAGAAAATCCATCGCTTTGCTGTGCCTAGGTATCACGATACATAGAGGATATGGGTTTGGGTCCTGGTTCTTTAGGAGTTTTGCAGGTGCCCAGCCTCTTTCAGAATCCGACACAGGCCTTCCAATCCTGCAGTTATTACGCTGGTTCGATTCCCACTGATTTCAGTATTATTTCCTCCAATCAAAGAGGAATGGCAGGTTGTGTCTCATATTACATAAGAACATACACTTTACCCAGTATGGAGTAGGAATAGATAATCCACCTTAGTCCAATTGCATGTGAATCATCCCCACTGAAACACTGTAGTGGCCTTGTTCTCCCCATTGACTCCAAGGAAAGTTACTCATACCTGTAGAGAGCTACTTCAGAGGAGAATGAAGATTCATACAGTTTAAGGGCAGACAAAATCATTAGGATCACCTAGTCTGATGTCCTGCATTACATAGGCCATAGAACTTCAACCTGCTTTGGTACATCATAAGTAGTCTCAAAAGTTTCCAAGGGAGGATTACATTCAGGGAAATGTCTGACAACTCACAAGCCAAGAGAATACTTTCAAATCCGCCTTGCACCAGTTGGTTCTGCAGGTGCTAAGCACTTCTCTGCGTTTGACCAGGAATGAGCATCCAATACATCCAAACCTCCTGAGTCTGCAGATTTAGAATGAAGATCACTGCAATCAAGAATAAGCTTTTTTATTGTGGTAGCACCCCAAGGCCTCAATTAGGTTCACAGCTCCATTGAATCATAGAATATCAGGGTTGGAAGGGACCTCAGGAGGTCATCTAGAACAACCCCCTGCTCAAAGCAGGACCAATCCCCAACTAAATCATCCCAGCCAGGGCTTTGTCAAGCCTGATCTCAAAAACCTCTAAGGAAGGAGAATCCACCACCTCCCTAGGTAACGCACTCCAGAGCTTCACCACCCTCCTAATGAAAAAGTTTTTCCTAATATCTAACCTATACCTCCCCCACTGCAACTTGAGACCATTACTCCTTGTTCTGTCATCTGCTACCACTAAGAACAGCCTAGATCCATCCTCTTTGGAATCCCCTTTCAGGTAGTTGAAAGCAGATATCAAATCCCCCCTCACACGCAGACTAAACAATTCCAGTTCCCTCAGCCTCTCCTCAAAAAACGTGTTCCAGTCTCCTAATCATTTTTGTTGCCCTCCACTGGACGCTTTCCAATTTTTTCACATCCTTCTTGTAGTGAGGACCCCAAAACTGGACACAGTACTCCAGATGAGGCCTCACCAATGTCGAAGAGAGGGGAACGATCACATCCCTCAATCTGCTGGCAATGCCCCTACTTATACAGCCCAAAATGCCATTGGCCTTCTTGGCAACAAGGGCACACTGTTGACTCATATCCAGCTTCTCGTCCACTGTAACCCCGAGTTCCTTTTCTGCAGAACTGCTGCCGAGCCATTCGGTCCCTAGCAGGGGTGAAAGTAAGTTAGAGGACTTACCGGTACGCTGGAGTCCTGAGCAGGGGGCGTGGCCTCAACCGGAAGAGGCAGGGCCTTAAATCCCCGGGCCCTTTAAATCTTGATTTAAAGGGCCCGGGGCTCCAGCTGTGGTAGTGGCGGCTGGGAGCCCAGGGCCCTATAAATCACACCCAAGCTACCAGCTGCAGAGGCTGCTGGGAGCCCTGAGGCTCGGGGGTGATTTAAAGGGCCCAGGACTCCAGCTGCCACTACAGTAGTGGAGCCCTGGACCCTTTAAATCACTGAGGAGCCCTGGGGGCTCCCGGCTGCTACTGCTACCCAGGGCTCTGGGCTCTGGCAGAGCTTTAAAGGGCCTGGGGCTCCACTGTGGTAGCAGCTGCTGGAGCCCTGAGCCCTTTAAATCCCTGTCTAAGCCCTGCCGCCCGAGCCCTGGGGTAGCGGTGGCCGGGCTCCATCGGGGATTTAAAGGGCCCCGGGGCTCCAGCTGCTGCTACCACCCCGGCCCTTTAAATGCCCGTTGGAGCCCCGCCACCGCTACCCCAGGGCTTCGGCAGCAGGGCTCAGGTGGGGATTTAAAGTGTCCTGGGAGGGTAGCGGGGGCTGGAGCTCTGGGGCCCTTTAAATCCCCAAAGGAGCCCGGCCACCACTGCTACCCACCAGGGCTTGGGCAGCAGGGCTCAGGTGGGGATTTAAAGGGCCCTGGGGGGTAGCAGTGGAGGAGCTCCGGGGCCCTTTAAATCCCTGCCGCCACTACCCCAGGGCTTTAAATTGCCCTCTAGAAAAGCCGGTCCTGGTACAGCGCACCGGCTCTTACCGGTACGCCGTAACGGGGCGTACCAGCTTACTTTCAGCCCTGGTCCCTAGTCTGTAGCAGTGCATGGGATTCTTCCGTCCTAAATGCTGGACTCTGCACTTGTCCTTGTTGAACCTCATCAGATTTCTTTTGGCCCAATCCTCTAATTTGTCTAGGTCCCTCTGTATCCTATCCCTACCCTCCAGCGTATCTACCTCTCCTCCCAGTTTAGTATCATCTGCAAACTTGCTGAGGGTGCAGTCCACGCCATCGTCCAGATCGTTAATGAAGATATTGAACAAAACCAGTCCCAGGACCAATCTCTGGGGCACTCTGCTTGATACCGGCTGCCAACTAGACATGGAGCCATTGATCACTACCCGTTGAGCCCGACAATCTAGCCAGCTTTCTATCCACCTTATAGTCCATTCATCCAGCCCATTCTTCTTTAACTTGCTGGCAAGAATACTGTGGGAGACCGTGTCAAAGCTTTGCTAAAGTCAGGGAATAACACGTCCACTGCTTTCCCCTCATCCACAGAGCCAGTTTGAATATATTGAGCTGCATGAATATATAAAGATATGGTCCCTCTCCCCAAAGGAGTTTATAATCTAATCTCATGGTTTTTTTAGAAGTTTCCTGCCTCTTAGTCCGGTTGGAAATATTGCAAAAACGGATCCTCTCACAGTTTTTGGCGCTTTTTATCTTTCTGTCTGCTATCTTTCTTGCTGGAACCCAGAGGTGCAGAAAATAAAAAATAATTCAAGTAAAAACTAACTAAAATTTTCAGAACCTTAAGCATGATTTGGCTCAGATTTTGTGTTTGTGTCTTGGGCAAAGATTTAGGTTTGTTCTTATTGTTTCGCCACCAGTTTACCCGTCCCTTTCGGGGTCATATAAAAGAATGAAATGTGATCTCACAGTGCTGCAATCTGTGGGCCAAGTCAGAAGAGCATGAGGAGGAGTTCATATCTGAAATTTGGAGACTCCATTTCATGGAGTTTGCCTGTTTGAAAAATTTCAGGACACAAAAAACAAAGCTTTTTATCATCGTTATTTAGAGCCAGATTATGGCCTGTCTTGCATGCCAGCACAAACAAGGGAGTGGGCATAATGTGTCTCCTCACTCCCTTGTGCCAGTGTACATTACCATCACTTCAAGAACAGGGGAGTGTGGCAGGGTCTGCAAAATGGCTATGTCCTCCCATTCACACAGCTGAGTGGGAAAGGATTGAGAGGGAAGGTAGCCTTGACTTCACCTTCAGTGTGTCTGGACGTGTATAGACCTGTCTCAACAGACTCCCTTCCAAGAGGGAGATTGTGATTCCCTGATTGTGTCACCAGATGACACCAGATTCTGTCATTGTTATCATTATGAGCAAGAACTTACTGTGAATAGTCTAGTTGAAATCAGTGGAGTCAGGTACAATTCAGTTTGAATAAATATGGTGGAGTTTAGATATCTGTGATTACTCACCTCATCCCTTCACTTAATATAGTCTCCTTTTCTGATGAGCTGCATGAAGACTTATACCGATGAGTTTTAATGTTACCCAGGCACAAAGACAACAAATCAAGGTGCCAGTCACATTTTAAAAAATATTTTTATGTCTAATTTCAGTCAAAAACATCTGCTGTTTCAGAGACTCAGCTGTGCCCACCATTGAGAGCTGCTTCAGCTAACAACAGCAAAGAAGATTTGATTTCATGGTGTGCTTGAGGTTTTTTTTTCAGGGTGATGTGTCCAAATTCTTCAATTTGTTTATTCGGATGGCAAGCTGTATGCCTTACACAGTTTAAAGGTTGTTTTACTAACTGAGGGAACAAAAAGCAACATGCAAAAGAGCATCATTTAATGGCTCCCTAAAATCTCTTTTTTTAACAATTCTTGGGTTGTTTTCCTCCGTGTTCTTTCATGTTCTAAGTGTTGAGGAACCAAGTTAAAACTGAAGTTTTGAAGAAGCAATACAATAGGGAAGAGGCCAGGAAGTTTTGTTTGCAGCAACCCCAAATATGGAAATGATAGCACAGGGACGAAATGTAGCGCTCAGATCCCCAGCATGGATTTAGCCTGAGTGAGAACTCCTCTCGCTGGGAGTGCTGGGCCTGCAGAAAGAGCAGGATATCAGAGATGTGATCTACTGTTTGGATCTTAGAGGAGAATTTTTGCCCTGGATGATGAATGTTTGTCTTTAGTTGCAGTCAGAGAAGACACATGAATACCCTAAACGGCCTTTTACACTATTAAATTAAATACAAATACAGGGTACATCAAACTGCCCTGTAATTATGTTCAATTTACTAGCTCCACACAAACATGAACTGTGTAGCCTGGCATTTTATTGCATCTTTTTTTTTTCCACAATGGCTCAAGAAATAGCAGAAGTTAAATAAAAAAGACAAAAGAATTAAAAATTAAAGACCCCTATTGTCCCGGACATGGACTGCTACAACTGCATGATTTTTCTCTCACTGACCTTCCCTTTTATCTAATCTGCCCATTTATATATTGTTTTTACTGGACAAGTAAAGTGTGTTCTTACACTCAACATGCTAGCATTTGTCAGTTTGCCTGGTAGAGGTGGAGGAAGGTGAACTCTGGTATGTGGGGAAGAGAAGTATGGGGAGAAATGGGGTGTGGGGGAGCACATACAGCTTCTGGTATGGGGGGGAGGGGAGAATGGGTGACAATGGTATGGGGGAGAGAGACTTGGGGGTCAAAGAAATTCCCTGGCAGGAAGCAGAGGACAGAAAGAGGGGGCTGCAGGAGCCCCTGGCATTGGGTGGGGGGGAGAATGGGGAACCCTGGTATGGGTATAGGGAGAATACTGGGGACACAGATCCCCTGGCATGAGGGAGGGGGTGAGAGGTTGCAGTGGGCCCCTGAAATAGAAAGGGATGGGAGATAGGCACACAGGAAGCTTGTGGGGAGGAGCAATTAGTGTGTCTAATGTATTCAGCCTACAGTAGTACCTATAACTGTTGTAACCAACAATCATCCACATTTTCTCACATATCTCTCTTGAACAAATATCTTAAAAAAAAGAAAAGGAGTACTTGTGGCACCTTAGAGACTAACCAATTTATTTGAGCATAAGCTTTCGTGAGCTACAGCTCACTTCATCGGATGCATACTGTGGAAAGTATAGAAGATCTTATTATATACACACAAAAAGCATGAAAAAATACCTCCTCCCACCCCACTCTCCTGCTGGTAATAGCTTATCTAAAGTGATCACTCTCCTTACAATGTGTATGATAATCAAGGTGGGCCATTTCCAGCACAAATCCAGGTTTTCGCACCCCCCCGCCCACACACACACACAAACTCACTCTCCTGCTGGTAATAGCTTATCCAAAGTGACCACTCTCCTTACATTGTGTATGATAATCAAGGTGGGCCATTTCCAGCACAAATCCAGGGTTTAACAAGAACGTCGGTGGGGGGGGGGTAGGAAAAAACAAGGGGAAATAGGCTACCTTGCATAATGACTAAGCCACTCCCAATCTCTATTCAAGCCTAAGTTAATTGTATCCAGTTTGCAAATGAATTCCAATTCAGCAGTTTCTCGCTGGAGTCTAGATTTGAAGTTTTTTTGTTGTAAAATAGCGACTTTCATGTCTGTAATCGCGTGACCAGAGAGATTGAAGTCTTCTCCGACTGGTTTATGAATGTTATAATTCTTGACATCTGATTTGTGTCCATTTACTCTTTTACATAGAGACTGTCCAGTTTGACCAATGTACATGGCAGAGGGGCATTGCTGGCACATGATGGCATATATCACATTGGTGGATGTGCAGGTGAACTAGCCTCTGATAATGTGGCTGATGTTATTAGGCCCTGTGATGGTGTCCCCGAATAGATATGTGGACACAGCTGGCAACGGGCTTTGTTGCAAGGATAGGTTCCTGGGTTAGTGGTTCTGTTGTGTGGTATGTGGTTGCTGGTGAGTATTTGCTTCAGGTTGGGGGGCTGTCTGTAGGCAAGGACTGGCCTGTCTCCCAAGATTTGTGAGAGTGTTGGGTCATCCTTCAGTATAGGTTGTAGATCCTTAATAATGTGTTGGAGGGGTTTTAGTTGGGGGCTGAAGGTGACGGCTAGTGGCGTTCTGTTATTTTCTTTGTTAGGCCTGTCCTGTAGTAGGTGACTTCTGGGAACTCTTCTGGCTCTATCAATCTGTTTTTTCACTTCTGCAGGTGGGTATTGTAGTTGTAAGAATGCTTGATAGAGATCTTGTAGGTGTCTGTCTCTGTCTGAGGGGTTGGAGCAAATGCGGTTGTATCGTAGAGCTTGGCTGTAGACGATGGATCATGTGGTGTGGTCAGGGTGAAAGCTGGAGGCATGTAGGTAGGAATAGCGGTCAGTAGGTTTCCAGTATAGGGTGGTGTTTATGTGACCATCGTTTATTAGCACTGTAGTGTCCAGGAAGTGGATCTCTTGTGTGGACTGGACCAGGCTGAGGTTGATGGTGGGATGGAAATTGTTGAAATCATGGTGGAATTCCTCAAGGGATTCTTTTCCATGGGTCATTGTAAGGAGAGTGATCACTTTAGATAAGCTATTACCAGCAGGAGAGTGGGGTGGGAGGAGGTATTTTTTCATGCTTTTTGTGTGTATATAATAAGATCTTCTATACTTTCCACAGTATGCATCCGATGAAGTGAGCTGTAGCTCACGAAAGCTTATGCTCAAATAAATTGGTTAGTCTCTAAGGTGCCACAAGTACTCCTTTTCTTTTTGTGAATACAGACTAACACGGCTGTTACTCTGAAACCTTAAAAAAAATGTCTCTGAAAAAGATTGGCTGGGGTGGCTAATCAGCAGAATATGATGAATGGACTATAAGGTGGATAGAAAGTTGGCTAAATCATTGGACTCAACAGGTGGTGATCTATGGCTTGATGTCTAGTGGGCAGCTGGTATCAAGCGGAGTGCCCCAGAGGTCAGTTCTGGGGCCAGTTTTGTTCAACATCTTCATTAATGATCTGGATGATGGGATGGATTGCACCCTCAGCAAAAAGAAAAGGATTACTTGTGGCACCTTGGAGACTAACAAATTTATTTGAGCATAAGGTTTCGTGAGCTACAGCTCACTTCATCAGATGCATTCAGTGGACTTCCACTCCATACAGCTAAATTCAGTGCCCTGCATAATGACAGGTTTCAGAGTAGCAGCCGTGTTAGTCTGTATTCGCAAAAAGAAAAGGAGGACTTGTGGCACCTTAGAGACTAACCAATTTATTTGAGCATAAGCTTTCGTGAGCTACAGCTCACTTCATCAGATGCATTCAGCAAGTTCGCGGATGACACTAAGCTGGGGGGAGAGGTAGATATGCTGGAGGGTAAGGAGAGGGTCCAGAGTGACCTAGACAAATTGGAGGATTGGCCAAAAGAAATCTGATGAGGTTCAACAAGGACAAATGCAGAGTCCTGCACTTAGGACGGAAGAATCCCATGCACTGCTACAGGCTGGGGATCGACTGGCTAAGCAGCAGTTCTGCAGAAAAGGACCTGGGGATTACAGTGGACAAGCAGCTGGATATGAGTCAACAGTGTGCCCTTGTTGCCAAGAAGGCTAACAGCATATTGGGCTGCATTAGTAGGAGCATTGCCAGCAGATGGAAGGAAGTGATCATTCCCCTCTATTTGGCACTGGTGAGGCCACATCTGGAGTATTGCGTCCAGTTTTGGGCCCCCACTACAGAACGGATGTAGACAAATTGGAGAGAGTCCAGCGGAAGGCAACAAAAATGATTAGGGGGCTGGGGCACATGACTTACGAGGGGAGGCTGAGGGAACTGGGCTTTATTTAGTCTGCCAAAGAGAAGAGTGAGGGGGGATTTAATAGCAGCCTTCAACTACCTGAAGAGGGGTTCCAAAGAGGATGGAGCTAGTCTATTCTCAGTGGTGGCAGATGACAGAACAAGAAGCAATGGTCTCAAGTTGCAGTGGGGGAGGTCTAGGTGGGATATTAGGAAAAACTTTTTCACGAGGAGGGTGGTGAAGCACTGGAATGTGTTACCTATGGAGGTGGTCGAATCTCCATCATTGAGGTTTTTAAGGACCATCTTGACAAATCCCTGGCTGGGATGATTTAGTTGGGGTTGGTCCTGCTTTGAGCAGGGGGTTGGACTAGATGACCTCCTGAGGTCTCTTCCAACTCTAATCTTCTATGATGAGCTTTCAGTGTGATATAATGGCCAACAGGTTAACATGATCCTGGGATGCATAAACAGAGGTATCTGGAGTAAGAGTAGAGAGGTCATTTTTTCTCTCTGTTTGGCACTGGTGCGACTGCTGCTGGAATACTGTGAACAGTTCTGGTTTTCACAGTTGAAGAAGGATGTTGCTAAATTGTGGCTTCAGAGAAGAGCCATGAGAATGATTAAAGGACTGGAAAATGTGTTTTTTAATGATAGATTTAAGGAGCTCAGTGTATTCAGGTTAACAAAGAAAGGGTTAAAGGGTGACTCGATTACTGTCTGTACATAACTACATGGGGAATGAATACTTACTAATGGGCTCTTCAATCTAGCAGAGAAAGGTGTAACATGAGCCAAAGGCTGGAAGTTGAAGCTATGCACATTCAGGCAGGAAATAAGGCATACGCTGATAAAAGTGAGGATAATTAACCATTGGAGCAATTTACCCAGGGTCCTGGTGGTTTCTCCATCACCGGCACTTTTAAAATCAAAATTGGATGTTTTTTTTAAAAAAAATCTGCTCTAGGATTTGTTTTGGGGAAGTTCTATGGCCTGTGTTATACAGGACATCAGACTAGGTGATCACAGTGGTCGTTCTAGCTGTGGAATCTATGAGCCCCTGAAAATAGTGCTGCACAGAAATGTGGTAGTGATGGTAGCTGCTGCAACTACACTGTCAATCCTGATGCCCAGAGTGTTGTGAGTGCTCCAGTGAAAAGCATCTTGTGGGCATTCAGTACATGGTAGATTGATACTCACATAGGGGGTCATAAAATAAAAGGGATCTTCAACCACAGTCTGGCACAGATCGGGTGAAAGACACCCATTACTGATAATAGAGTGTAGTTGATTAAAATAGTCACTCTAAACAGCAGCAAATGACATTTGGACTTAGCACAATGAATTATCTAAACTTCTAACTGATCACAGTCAGCACTATATCACCTCCAATTCTCCACGAACTTGTTTGCTCTTCTGGAGGGAATGCAGTGTTTGATCACAAGTATCCTTCCCCCATTCGAGTTCTAATAATTTTAGGGCTTCTCTGGACTGGGCAGGTGTCTCTCCAATCCATCCCTCAAACTTCTGACTTTCTGTGCTGGTCCTCATGGTAATTTGGTCTTTTTACTGCAGGCTGGAGCTGTATCACTGATGCAGACCATTATCCCATCAAGCTTTGATAATGCATAACCCTGGAGGTCTCTGGTCTTCCTCTGGTGTCAAAGGCACTTCTTGCAGCTCTCCCTTTTCTGGCTTCTTTTCTTAGGTACTTTCTTATTATTTTATGATGCCAAAGGGAAAAGATGTGGCCTCTCTCAGACTAACAGGTATCTTTCTGTAGGCTAGTTTCCTGGATCCTTCCCTCTTTCCTCAGGCTCACAAAGCTGCCCTCCTCTTTCACTTTCCTCTTTCTGCCCACAGAAGATGGTTCCCACATAGTCCCACCCCAAAAACAATTTGATTTTTTTCTATGGAAGGATTCAGCTGTCAATCAAAACATCTTCTGACTGATCCCAAAGCTTCAGATGGAAAGACAGCACTGGTACATTCAAGGTATTTTATATAAACTCTGTTTCTTTTTCATCTTCTGTTGACAGGGATAAAAGGCAATCCTTGCTCTCCTCATTCCCCCTACAGGACTATCAGAAGGTTAATCTCAAAACAATGGACCCCCAGAATCGGTGGAGTTAGCTTTAGAAATATGGGTGGGTCTGAGAAAGGAGGAATGGAATGGAATTTAAAGGGTTCAAGCAATTTGTAATGGAATATGGAGCCTTTTATTGTCTATCATAGGTGGCTGGTTCATAGCCCGTCAAGGATGATAGTGACCCCAAACTGTTACCATCTGAACACTGTTTAATGATCTATGTAAAATGAATTTGCTGGTCTCAGTTCCTTTCCAAGTGCCCAGGTGCGCACATGATATCTGGCACCATTTGGGGCAAATCTTACCAGAATGGCCAAGGAGAGAATGTGTTATAAAGAATGGAGAATTTCTGACTCTTGTATCTGACTCTTCCAGTTTAGAGGGGAGACAAACAGGCATGCACTCTGGCAGTTTGCACTGTACCAGTTCTGTGGATAAACAAAGGACTTCGTTCTCCATGGCTGCTGCTCTCAGACCTTTTATCAACATTAATTTCAATTGGCAAAATAATTTGCAAAATTGATCTTTCCTTGGGCAAGTGATTTCATATTGGTATTACAGAATTTTGTCCAAATGAGGCATCCATACACTCAAACAATTCCCATTTTGCCAGAATGAAAGCAACTTTAATTAGTAGCCAGGAGCAATGAGCTGAATTGATTTTCAGGTTCCAGCACCCACTGGTGAAAATCCATTCCCCATTCCTGCATACAGATTTTCCTCATCAGCGCTTGATGGAGCAATGCATATTTTCCTCATTAATAAATTGGGCCCTTAATTCTATAATTGTGTGTGTTAATAGTGCCAACACTGAATGATTCAGGACGCAGCAAAACTCTTGCCTTTACAGTATAAACACAGTTTAACTTCCATTTAAATTCATCAGCATGGTTTTAATGACACTGAGCTGTTGGAGGGACTGTTTTTGTGATGTGACATAAAGCAGATGAAATCCTGCCCCCTTTTGGTCAGCCAGCATCATATGGCACTGTTTTTTGCAAGTGTAGGTGTATTTTCCCTGGTGTTCTGGACAAATTCCAGTTACTGTAACTGTGGTACAGTGCATTCTGCCAACCACAAAGTCTGCCTCAAGTTCCTTCTGGATATTACATTCTTCTTTGGACTGAACTGTTGTGTAGAGTGGCTCTGATTAGTTGAGCTGCTACAGTGTTCCACACCGGAAAATAGAGAAAATTCTACCTTTATTATGGCTTTATTTCAGTAGAGGGTGACTTAATTCCATATGGTCCATATCCTGAGATATTCTGAATAGCTGGAACTCCCACAGAATTAAACAGCAGTTTACTGAGTAAGGATTGAGTGAAGAAAAGAGTAAGGTCCTCAGGATTTTGCATAATATTTCTCTATATTATCAAATTGCTCGGGGATGAAAGGTGTTATAGATTTAAGGTATTATTAATGGCATACATCTTAGAGTCCTTACTCAGCAAAACTGTTAGCTAAGTCACAGTCACCTTGGTATGCAAGCTCACAGAGTGAGTTCTCACCCCCATGCATGGTTCCTCCTCCACCCCCACCTCCAGCACCTTCTTACAGAGTGGAACCACAGTGGTTCCTCTGCCAAGGAGACCCTCCATAGCTGGAGATGTGTAGACTGGATTTTCTCATAAAACCATCTTACATTCGAGATGGGGCTGAACCAGAATGCCAAATTTGAACCCTCTGAACTTTGGTGAAGCTTGGACCTGGACGCAAACATGGCAGCTTGGGCCCATCTCTCTTTTAAATAGGTTTGTTAGTTCAGAGTTTTTATATGGCTTACTCAGTGAATGTTTGCTAAGCCCTTTGAGTTCTCCACATGAAAGACTAACGTACCCCATCTATAATCTCACTGTTCTTTCATCTCAAGTTTTTTCTGTGGCAGCCCCTTCGGCACAGATCGTACTCCGCGGCTGCAGCTCATTTTAACAAACAACTGGAAACTGTGCTTTTTCAGGGGTATTTTCAGTATTAGTCACTGCTGGTTTCTGTGTAGGTCTCCACCTCTACCCCTTTAAAGAAGGAAATGGTGCTGCAACACGTGACTTTTTAAATATTTTACCCAGGTTGTATATTGTTTGCTTGATGATGGCTTTAAGTACTTTGAGTGTTTGGTCAGTACCCTGAGTGCCATGCTGAGGATGAATTAATGACTACAGATGTAATAACAGGATCCTCCCACAGGAAAAGCACAGGAGGGCATCACACCTTACAGAAAAAAGAAAAGGAGGACTTGTGGCACCTTAGAGACTAACAAAATTTTTTGAGCATAAACTTTTGTGAGCTACAGCTCACTTCATCGGATGTATGCATGCATTGGATACAGAGTTTCCCTTCTGGTAAAAGCTGGGGGTCCAGCCCTTTAACCCTCATGAGAGTCACTAAGATCCACACAGATCTTGTGTGATACAGCTGTGTGATACAGCTGCTTCCATACTGACTCTGGGATTCTCTTCCTCGCTGCAGTGCTAGGGACTCCTGCAGGATCACCCCTTCAAAGCAGGATTGCAAGGCACAGAGTATAGAGCGATAGAAAATATGTTTAGGGTGTATAAACTTTCCCAAATATTCTCCAGAGGGCTTGGTAGGGGGAAACAGATGTCCCACCATTGGCCTGGTCTGACTTTATTCGCAGATCTCTAGCCTCTAAGTAAAAACTGAGGGCTAGACTGTGATTTTACTACAAGCCCCAATCAAGGGGCAACATGTAGCTGCATTGCCCCAGGAGCAGACTAGGGACCAGAAAGTCAGAGGCAGGGCCAGCTCTAGGTTTTTTGCTGCCCCAAGCAAAAAAATTGCTACCCAAAGGTCCGAGAGCGCAACTGCCCAAGCAAAAAAAATTTTAAAAAAGCATGGGCGGAATGCCGCCCCTGGAATTGTGCCACCCCGAGCACGTGCTTGCTTTGCTGGTGCCTAGAGCTGGTCCTGGTCATAGGGACACTCAGGAAAGTTCTCTAACCACTGGCCATCCTTGCTCTGCATAGTGAAAGAAGGTGCTCTCACTTTTGCTCTGTGACTCACAATATGTGTAGTCCCCACAAAGGAGTCAGGGGGCACCCGGTATACCCTTTTCCCCTGCTCTGCCATGTAATACAGTTCATAACTGAGAAAGAAAGTACTGCAGCATTTGGCCCATACATGTGTACATGTGTGAGGCATCTATAGCCATTACAGCACAAAACCTGCCTTGATATGTGGGTGTATGTATATCTAATTTTCCCAGGCTTATTTGACAGCAGAATCATATCCCCAAAAGAAAAAGTTAACCAACACAAACAAACAAAAAACATCCAAAAATAGCCCTCATTAGTTTATCAAATTTTGTGAAATGCCAGTTGCTCTTAATGACTACTGCATGCTAGAACTGAGACAGTAATATCAGCAAGCCAGCACAAATGGAAAATAGGATTATACCATTCCCTTTTAGCCCTGCCAACATTTGACACTGCAGGAATGCAAACAACCTTTCTGTTATATTATATGTCAGTTCGGCAATTGATAGGTGTGACGACCCCTTTGGTGTGTGGACTAAGTTAAACGCAATCACTTTCAGGTCTCCCGCTAATGCACTTTAAAAAAAAATGCTTTGGGGAGTCAAATTGGCACAATCTTTGCAAAGCCATTTCTCGAAAAGTAAAAGTAAAAACAAACAACTTGGCACCTCCAATGAAATGGCAGTAACCATTTTTTGCTGTTGTTTGGCTAATGATGGATGTCTTTAGGTTGCATGACTTGTAGGATCTTTGGGGTTGCCAATGGGAAGTTTTTAGTCTGTCTTGATGCAAATCTGAAATGAACACTCTGGAGCGGGCTAGCCAACTGGCTAGAAAGATATACTTTTTGGTTTGCCTTCGGAAACAAAACTGAACTGCTTCAGTCCCTTGTCCTTCAAAGGGGAAATTAAAATGAAAATATGACTGTTATAATAAAATGATATGGCTGTCACAAATGAAAGATCATCAACCCCTTCAGTAAACAGGATTATGGAAAATACTGGAGGGAGAGGGGAAAGGGAATAGGGGAAATAGACAATGTTTTTGCTACAAAGTGTTTTGATGTGTGATCAGCAACATTATGTCCTCAAAGGATTTCCCCGCAACACATACACGCACACAAACACACGCACACACACTCTCCCGCTGCCTCTGAATGCTCAAAAACTTGCATGGGACCCATCTGGCAAGCACAAAAAGCCAAGATAGCCCTAGAAAAGGTCTGTGTTGAATTGATTTCAGGAGGGGCACAGATTTAGGCTTATTTAAATTGGCTCAACCAGCCTTTCTGTGAAAAGTGGAAGCAAGTAAATAAATATCTGTTCAAAAAGCAACCCAAATGCTAGTATAAAAGCATTTACAAGGAGTGTATCAGTGTCCAGTCAGACACAAGCAAAGCTTTGATACACAAACTAGATTCAGTGGTACTGCTAATTGCCCTTTTTACCTCACTTCTTACTTCTTTTCTCCTCCTCATGATCTTTGCTGAAGCATTAATAAATTCTCTTTGAGTTAGGGCTTAGTCACTTTAAAGCTCATTTTCATCCTATTTAAGTGTTTAAAGGTATGGCATTCACACATGCAATTTATAGTAATGAGTGTGTTTCGCAAGCCTGTGTATCCATCAAAAGCAATCAACGTTACCATTGATATTTATTCATTTATTTTGACTTCATTTGAAGTGCCTGTCCCTGGCTATAGATGTTTTTAGAATAATAAAAATCTGCAAATATGAGAAAGGAATTTAACAGAAAATACAGGGGCATCTTCAGCTGCCAAGGGAAAACCAAACTAACAGCTAGCTACAGTGACGTTCCCACATCTGACAACTCACCCATCCCTGTCCTCTCCACAAGGCCCCAATCCAAAGTCCATTGGAGTTAACGGAAAGACTCCTATTCATGTCAGTGGGCTTTGAATCAGACCCAAAATGTTGTGTACTCTGAAGGTTAACAAACACAGGCTCTGCCAGACCAGTCCAGATGAAGATATCCATAGAGTTGGAGACATTTAAAAATGTACCCAACCTCTAGCTGCTATATTGTAAACCAAGGACATGTTATGTTAAGTATATCTATTAATGGCAACCACAGTGAATTATTAAATGATGATAAGGGTTTAGGTAACTGGATCCCAACATCTAGGACTTTATAGTTTAAAACCAACACCTTAAACTCCATCTGGAAGCTCAAAAGCAGACAGTGAAAATCATAGAGCACTAATGTGATCTGCTGTCAGTGGGAAGTGTCATTTAATAAGAAGATAATTGCATCCTGCTCTAGCTTCAGCTCCCTAACAGCATAGCCCCATGTTGACCTCACTGCAGAAGGCTAAATTTGAGGTGGCAAAGTAGTATGAATGGAGTTTCACTTCCTAGGAAAAAGCTGCAGTCTGCAATCTTCTTTCTTGAGAGCAGATTGCGATGGTGAGGAAACTACAGCATCTAAGGATCCAATTGACCCCCACATTTTAAACCTGCATAACCAATGGCGATGCGCACACACACACACACACACACACAATTTAAGATGCTTTAAAAGGGCCTGATTTTCAGAAAGTGCTGATCCCCCATGCTCTGAAAATTATTCCACTTTAAAGTGTTTCAAATTGGGGCATTCTAATAACTAGTCACTCCTGAAAGAATTAGCTGTAATTTTCTGCAACTCCTCTGGATGCTTCTCCCAGCCTGCCAACAGTAGTTCTGTCTTGATTGGAATGCCCCTCAGCCAGTTAGTCGTCCTCCATTCATGTCAATCTCATTCACACAGTGGGTCATACATACCACTGAGCAAGATGGGGCAGATGGGATGGAGAAATACTGGCTAAAATTTTCAAAAATAGGAGCCTAAAGTTATAATTCAAGGATAGGATTTTCAAAAATGTCTAAAACCCAGTTCATCAAAGGTATTTAGGCACCTAGCTCCCACTTAAATCAATGAGAATTAGGCTGAATCCTCAAAGGTATGTAGGTGCCTAAGTGACTTAGGGCACAAGTCTCATTGCAAATCAATGGGATAGGGCGCCTTGATCACTTAGATGCTTTTGAAAATCCCATCCTCATGTAACTAAATATGGAGTTTGGCTAACTTTAGACTCCTTTTATTTTATAATGCTAAAGAATGTGGTGGACACTTAACAGAACAAACAGAAAGGTGTGGTCCTTGCGCTCTAAGGGGTTTATGAGCTAGTGTAATATCTGAAGTATAGACCAGAGGAAACACAGTAGCAAAGACAGAGGGACAAGTTTTACAGTAATACTCTTTTGTGGTTGTCTGGCAGCCATATGCACATCTTAGTGCTTCAAATGAGGTCTTATTATTTATTAATATGAATATAGTTATTTATTAGTGCCTTTGTTCTTGTAGGGTCCATCTACAATGAGTCAGCAATAACTTATAGTTCCAAAGTATCAAACATGACAGAGAGCTAAACAAATCAGTGTGGACCTTTTACCTCCATCCGTAATTTGGACATTACTTACCAACACCACCAGCACAATTTCTGATTTATCCACAGTGAATGACACAGAAAGAAAAGACTCAGCATTTGTCCCATTTCTCATACTACCATGGAAACAGGACATTGTTTCCATGGTAGTAGAAAGCACAGGTATTATTCACAAAATAACATGATTTTTTCTCACAGCAAGAAAAATAGTTATAAAGTCCAACTAGGTGTCCTAGTTGATAGAACAGTTTTCTGTTGATAGAACAGTTTTCTCCTTCAGAGCCTTCTGAAAACTGACAGGGTCCACTAACTTTCCAGAACAAATCAGAGCAGATTATTCATCTCGCCTCCACTCACAAAATGAAGGAGGCAAAGATCAGCTCATGATAAAGGTGTAATCACAAGATCCGTTTGATACATTTTTTTAAAAGTCCCTTTTTCATTAAAAAAAATCAAAATTCAAAAAATGTTGACCATCTCTTCTAATCGCTCCTTCAATGAACTCAATCCCATCTCAAAGATGAGGTGCAGAGTGTGGTTAGCCATGTAAGTTAAATCAAAATATGCCTGGGACACTCCAATGTTTGTCCTGGCAGCTATACAACTTTAAGTCAACACAGGAGCATCAACAGCTGTGTAGACATTGAGGACACCAGGTAAAATCAACCTTGGCAATTACTCTTCTGCTTCAGAGATGAATCTAGTCAATACAGTTAGTGCATCTGTAGAGCAATACATAACCTTATTCCTTTCTGGGACCCACATATGTGATCAGATCTAGTTTCATAACCAAGATCAGTGGATCTCTAAACTCCATGACCTTGACATAGCTGCATCTCCACACAGAAAGATCCAGTCAGTCCTACAATGTTATTCAGCTAATTAACACATTCTTTGCTTCTGCAACAGTTTCACATTTGGAGGATGATAATTATCATCCTCTGAACCCCACCTCTGATTCTACAACACATAAAACCCCCACCGAACCAGTCCTCAAAATCATCAGAAATTGTTCATCAGAACTTGTTCAACCCCATTTCAGTCCTTGCACCCCAATACTTCCCTCCAACTTCAGATGCTCAGCACCAACCTCCTAGCCTGCTTTCCTCCCCCTCCTTCTCACTGCTATTATTCTCAGCCCCTGTCAAAGGTCACTGAGTAAAATGTTAAAAACTTCTTCCCTTCAGCCTAAAAATAACAAAATTACACACACACTGAAAAAAAGCATCTCTTCACCCTGCTGAATGCTGGTACTTGGTGGTAAGGTCTGGACAGATTGCACTTGTTTAGGGAGCTCAAAACACCAGTTCAGGGCTCTCTGGTGGTCCCATGTATGTATATGTCTGGATTGAGGGGGTTAAAAGGACTCATGCCCTGAGGGCTACAAATATCCGGGGCTGGCTCCAGGTACCAGCATTCCAAGCAGGCGCTTGGAGCAGCAGTCAGAAAGCAGCTTGTCCGTTCCGCCGGCCGCAGCAGCAATTCGGCAGCAGCTTCTCTCTCCCCTGCCGTCTGTAGCGGGAATTTGGCGGCGACAGGTTTTTCGGCTTGGGGTGGCAAAAACGGTAGAGCCGGCCCTGCAAGTATCTACTGGCACGGTGGTCAGATCACTAGTTAAGTTTTGTCACTGATTGAGTGGGAGCAGGGATAGCCTGTATTACTATGGGATAACTGGGGTAGTTGCAAATCAGGATTAGCATGGAAATGAAAGAGGTCTCAGCCTGGCACAAAAGGGAGTGTAGTAGGTAAAGACCCCAATGTATACCCCAAGATTTACTTGGTGTTTGTGTATGGGTGAGTAGTAGTATTGGAACAGATGGGTGTGATGTAGTTCAGAATTTAGGCGCATTGACCTATCAGTGGCAGTGGTCTTGGATTGTATCAACAGAGAATATTTCAGGTAAGGACTGATGCACATCAATAGAGCTGTGTGCTATTCCCCAGTTTTGCACAGAGTCTGCCTTTACTAATTGCCCAGCTATAGTCAGTGTCAATTCATCTGTCACGTTCCTGAGCCCAAACTACTTCACATACTAATATTAAAGTGAACATTCCAACACACCAGAAGACTGTTGGCTTTTAGGGCTAATTCTGATAAATTTACTGTGAAACATACACATAGTAATGCACAGTACAGTATGTTTCCTAGCTCCCCAAGGCCTGGCTAATGGGAAAGGGTGCCCTGTGTTTCATTTTACATCCAAAACCCAGCTGTACAGATGCAGAAATTTAAAATTAAAAATAACCTTGCAGCTGATTCCTTGCATAATTGCTATCTTGTTTTGTTAATACTGTGGCTGAATTATAACTTGCTGAAGCCCTGGAGTTTTGCATGCCGGTTTAGCTGCCTGAATTTGCATTGACATGCTTTTCAGTCATGTGAGTAACTAAATCCTGTGGCCATGAGCGCGCCTGGCAGTATTTGCATTGAAAATCAGTAGGAGATATGGAGAGAATGATATATGGTCTCTCCAGAAATAGATTCAGTGATGAAAACTTTGTGTAATTCAAAATGCTGTTCAGTTTCATTGACTGACTGCATCTGACATACCAGCAATGGCTTAAAAAATAATAATAAAATGAGAGGTAACAAGTAACCCAAGCCACCACCACAATGCAATGCAACTTCCTGTCAGTGTCGTGCAAAATGACCAGTTCTTGCTTGAATGCCATTCATGTTTTAAACCTTAGATTTTTGCTCATGTAAGCAGTGTCAGGATGAGCTCCACCCTGACATCTGGTGGTGAGGTGTGGCAAGTTGTGGAAAAGAACTTCAGGGGCTGATCTCATTTGCATAGGCACACCCACCCCGCCTAGAATGAGGCCATAGCTGCCCAAATGGTCACTTTGGCTGCTGTGGGATCCCCAGTGTCTCTATTATTGGGGCAGGAAGAATAAATGGTTATTACCCTGATTATGGGAACTGTGCTTGGAACTGTACTTGGCCTTTTGTTATGATGGAGGGACTCACCATCAATTAAGTGACACTCGCTAGGCAAGGGTCATGGGTTCCAAAACTCTGTGAATTGAGAGAGGCTGGGGACCAGTATTAATACTTGGTGGCATGGGCCCCTTGGTGAGGGCCTTACATGCTAATTGCATGTCCTTCTCTCTCCACTGTGGAATATCAGAGCTCATTTTCATTTCATTAGAAGTCTAGTTACAGGCTGCTGAGCTCACTTTGGGCTAACAGTGCACCAGCACTGAGGCTCCCCTGCTACAAGCTGAATTCACCAAAGAGCTGAACTGACTAAGAGCTGAAATCACTGAGTGTTGTGTTAAGTAGTGGGGGAGCCTGAAGATATATTGTGGAGCAGTTTGTGGGACGGCTTGAGTGCCTTGTGGACAGGCTGGTGGAGCAGTTCGTAGGACGGCGGGAGCTGCTGGTGGGACGTGGAGCAGTTTGTGGACCAGCTGGTGGAGCAGTTCGTGGGACGGTGGGAGCTGTTTGTGGGCCGCGGAGCAGAGCTGAGCTGAGCGAAGGAGTTTGTGGGGTGGTTGGCGGAGCAGAGCGGAGCAAAGGCCTATGGAGCTGTGGGGCGGTCAGCTTCAGATCATGTAAAGTGCCTCTTACCCCCATCCCATCTCCACCCAGGTTGGGAGGTAAAGCTCCGCAGATAAACTTTCGAACTCTGGGGCTGCCCTGACCAGGTACAGAGACTTTTGGGTCATTGGACTTTTGGGACTTTGGGTGATTTGGGGTTGCTGGACTCAAGAACCAAAGGGAAAGAGGCATGCCCCAATTTGCTTGGGGTGGGTTTTTGCTCATGGGTTGTGTTATGAATCCTGTTGGTGGTGTTTCCCCAACATAATGCCACATTGTTTCTCTCTGTTATTAAAAGGCTTTTTGCTACACTCAGACTATGTGCTTGCGAGAGGGGAAGTATTGCCTCTTGGAGGCGCCCAGCGGGGGTGGTATATATTTGTCCCAGGTCACTGAGTGGGGACTCGAGCCGGTTTGCATTGTGTTATTGGAATGGATCCCCTAGATATTGAACCCGGCCCTTGTTGCTGCCAACTCTGACGGGCAGAAGGGTTACACTCACATTTATGAACTTGGGCCACTTTGCTGATGGACAAAGCTTTTAATTTCAGATTCAGGTTCAGCTACATTAAGAAACCCTCCCATCATTAATTCAAATCTCAATCTAAATTCCAACTGAGCTTCTGAAATTAAAAAAAATTGCAGATAACACGTTTTCAAAAATTATTGATTTAATTTGTTCCATTCCTCTTTACTTCCAGATATCTTTCAAGTGACTAGTGCCCACAGATGGTGATCCTGTGAGACCATTTTCACAGCTAATATTGGAAATATCATGAGAACGTCAAAGACCTGGCAAAGCTTCTGTAATTGAGGATGCATTTTTGACCTCAGCCATTCTCTGAATGTTGCCATTGCTGCTATACGGTAACATAAGAACTCTCTATCCTGTTCCTCTCTGTGGCCAGTACCAGATGCTACAATGGAAGGTGCAAGGAACCCCATAATGGGGAATTATTGAGTAACATGCTTATGGGGTATCTTCTGACCTCCAAAGTTATTTGTGTTTGTCTTATCGTCTGATGGATGAGGATTTATAGCCTTTTTATGCTTGTCTAATGTAACTGGATAGTATGAACACTGTGTCAGGTAACAAAGCAGTTATAGCTGTAAATCTGGAACTCTGGAATATGCAGAAGTGTTATCCTATGTGAAATACAGTGTCTTTATCAGAATATTGCTATTTGGGTTTTATTAGAACAACTGTATTTGTTTGCTGAGCTTCTGAAAGCTTCTCAGTTAGCAGTGGAGAACTAGAGCAGATGGGTTTCATTAAATTGGCCCAGCCCTTTCTCCTTTAATCACCTTACTCATCCAATCTAAGGAGGGCGGGGAAATGTAGACATATGAAAAATCTCTCTCTCTTTCTCTGCAAGGCATCTGCTGAGACCTCATTCATCACCATGAAAGGTGTGAATGGATAGCTGTGTAATACCCCAAGGTCTTGTCTGCTCTGGTGTATAGTGCCTAACCTCTCCTCTGTTAAAGGAAAGGCTACATGTACTTTTGTCAACCTGTCAGCAAACACTTCTCCCTTGATACTGTTTGCTAAGTCCCCCCAGACAATGTCAACGTTTGGTAAATGTTTCATTTTGAAGGGACCCCTGGATATGGTTCTCATGATCATGTCTTTTTATTTTGTTCCATGATGAACAACTTTGTGTGTGTGTGTGAGAGAGAGAGAGAGACAGACACAGACAGACAGACAGACAGACAGAAAAAGTGAGAAGTGGATCTTTTGTCTCCCTTGGGTCTTGAGGCTTAAAAAAATCCCAGTGCCAGCTCCAAAATTAAGCTTTTTGACCATGGGTTTTATGGATGTGAATGACATATGTACACATCCATCCCTCGGTTCTTGCTCTTAACAGGAAGACTAGTCCACTGACTCATTCAGGATATAAGAGTAACCAATACTCTCATGCTGCTTAAGATCAGATGCTCAATTCTTTCCAGAAAAATCCTCCCTTTCTCTACTACAGCCTCATGCTGCATGTTTTTTGTTTTTTTTTTGTTTTTTTTCATATTCACAGATTATAACCCACATTGAACTTCAGTCATGGGTACCATGGCATTTCAGTCTAAAGACACCAAGACTGATGACTAGCTCAAATGGGAACATTTTTAGTCATACTGGGCCAAATCCGGAGTGCCTTACTCAGTTCTGAGTTACTCCTTCAGAAAAACTCTCTTGGGAGCTACTCTGTTTTTCCTTCTTCCTCACTCAGGCATCAAAGACATTGTCATCAGGATTTGGCCCAATAATAACAGAGAACCAAATCCTGGCAGTGCTGAAAGTTTTTCTGTATGAAGTATTTCCCAGACAATTTCAAATCATTAACAAATTTGTAAAAATCATGGCTAGTTTGTGGACAGTTTCATGAAGTAAAACAGCATTAACCTTGATAAGTAAGTTGTTCACTGAATAATTACAGTAGCTCTCAGGACCTTGAGGTGACGTCAATGGAACCTGGATCAGCCCTTATGCAGAAGTGTTCTCTCCTTTAAAAAGTTAAATAGAAATGAGAGATAGGTCCAAAATGGAATGTTGCATCCAAATGCCTCTGAATGTTGTGGAAAGATGTGGATTCAAACTCTGGACCCACACTTCAGTACATATATTGAAGTCAGAGCCTATTTCTATAATGATTTGATCCAGAACTTTGAGTTTGAACATGCCTGGAGGTTGATGGCGGAGGATCTGAAATCACGATGTGAATCCGGATCAAAATATTGCAGTTTTGGCTCATATCTTATAGGAACAAAACAATGCAAAAGAAAGGAAAAAGACTTGTTATTTTCAATATCCGATTCATAATGTAAGGAAGGATGCCTGCCTTCAAGACACAGCATGTCTATGAATGACCTGTCTTTTGTGGTATGGTTGCCAGAACAGCTCTGTTTCACATTCTCTCTGTGGTACCTCTCACAAGATGACATTCTTATACCCTAAGGAAATCCCTGGCAGTATATATTAATGTAAAGGAGAGATCAGAACTTTCCATGAAGAATCTGAGCTGAATGTTCATAGCATACACTGTAGCCACTGTGTTGCCTTAACAGCTAGATGTGGACCAGAGAGCTGTGAGGCCAGGGTGGAAAACAAAGAGATTAAAAATAAGCAGATTCAATAGTACTATACAATTAAACTACCCAGAATATTTTTTAATATACAGTCATTAGATTTCTTATGCAGCCATTGCAAACTGTGAAAGAATCTGATACAAGCTAGCTAAAGCAGTAACAGTTCAAATTAAGTGTCTTTGATAGGCATTTAATTTCTGTATAAGAAGACAGTAATTGCATGTTAAATAAATACCAGCAGATTATTAAAAAACAACAGGAATAACAGTTATGTACAAGCTAGCTAATAGATCTCACACAGAGTGAAACCTCATTAAGTATGTTTTTATTAGACAGTTGGTATTGCATCACCACTTAATAAATATCTGAAGCAAGCTAATTCTTTACATTTATTAAGATAGGTATCATAAATACAAACCAATTGATTGCCATAACTTCTAATAACATATTTATTGTCTCTCACTGAGGCATACATCTTAAGTAAAGGGAATTCCACAGTAATGTGAAAATACAGAAGTACAGTGAATACTGATTTAGAAAACATTTCTCTGTCAGTCTGCTTGTCTTATGTGCAATGGTGATAGCCATATGATAAATGGTACAGGCGTGATACATTGCAGTTGTCATGCTCTCTAAACCACCTGATCTTCCATCTGCTCAATAGTCTGTCTTCATTGGGATAACATTCCAAAGATCAGCCCATAGTCAATAGAGCTGTTTGGGAAACTATTTTTTCGTGGACAAAGATGACTTCATTTATCTCAAACTCAAGCTGATTTCTTTTTCACATATTACTGAAGCTCAGTAAGTTTGTTTCAGGTTTGATACAAATTTTGAGCAAAGGTTCAAATCGTTTCTTATCCAAAACAGCAGAGAATATCTGATTAAAATTAAATCAGCAAAACAGCAATGCTGCTGTATTTCCCTCAACCATTTTGACTCAATGTCTACTTGGGTAATTAGTTTATTTTAAGAAGTAATTTTCAGTGGCCATATGGGAAAAGTTTATTTGGTGCAAACTAGGAAGGCGGAGATGGAGAAATTGTAGCACAAGAGTTCTTAGGTCACAGCTTCCCCTGTTGTGTTCTCCCCCTCCCCCCCATACTTATCACAACAGATGCATAATGTACTCTTGGTTATTTACCTTTCTAGGAACAAGGTTAAAGCCTCCTAAGGGAAGGAACCAACAAAATATTCTCAGACAAAACAGAATCACTGCTTATATTTCCCTCCTTTGGAGGGTCTTGAACTTTGAAATTGATTTAAAACTCTTTACACTTCCATTGAAAACAACCCCTATGTGCTGCCTGTTCTATCTTCAGAGCACTTGTGTCTCTATAATGATTTTGGTTTTATAAGAATTGGATTCCTGAAACACGGTGCTAGATGAATATTTGGATATAAATAACTTTGTCTACCTATGAGTATGCTGCACTCTATATTCATGTGGCTATCCACAGTCAGTACTATTGAGCAGACAGATGGGCCTATCAGCTTGGATAAAATGGAAAAAAAAAGCCAGAACTGAAACTTTGGCAGAAACTTGGAATGAACTTTATCCATTTCTGAGGTTCAAAAAGTTAAGTTGTATTTGGGGAGTCAACATTGCCTAGTGGATAGAGGATTGGAGAGTGACTCAACAGATCTGATTTCTATTTCCAGCTTTGCTACTGGCCTTCTGGGTGATGTCACCTCCCTGTGCCTCAGTTTCCCCTATCTGTAAAATATGGATAATGATACTGATATCCTTTGTAAAGTGCTTTGAGATCTACAGATGAAAAAAGCACTATATAAGAACTAGTTATTTTTCATGCTTTTTTTTATACATTGGGCTTTTCCACCAGGATACTACTGGCTGGACAAGCCAGCAAGAACTGGAAGTCTTGTGGCAAAGTTCATTCTCATGATATATCCATCCTAACTTACTTTCCAAAGACCTTCCAAGAAATTTGGACATGAGCAGCCAGATTTCTGGATGTTTACGAGTGATATAGGAAGCCCACTGTGGCCTCTGATTGGGTAATAATGATACTGAGAGCAGGAGCTGAGGTGTCCTGTCATGGAACAATGGGAGGCAAATGCCTTACAGAGACACATTTTTACATTGTTATAGTGCAGTTTACTGTCATCCCTTCTATTCCTCCCTGCCAAGGGGGTTGGGTCACTCCCTTCAACACCCCATTTTAGACTGAATTTCTAACCCTCTGGACACCCTCTCCTCTGCCATATTTGGCATTCATGGGCTGTTCTCTGCCCTAGCTTCCTGAGTACCTTTGAAGGACCACCCTAACTCTCATTGCTGGTATCTCACTCTGTGGGCTGTCCCATTTTCTTCAGTGGGACTACTCATGGGGTAAGGGTGTATCTATGGGTGTGGGGGGGGGGGTAGTCTAAAGATTTTTTATACCACTTGATATAAAGGATGTTAGAATCACAGTGGTATGTGCTCACTGGTTTTTGGTTTCCATACCTCTCCAATAACTGATGCATTGGTTTTGCACACTGGGGAAAATCTGGGTCCCTGTGCTTTTCCAAGGCAATCAGAAATAAGCAGTGCTGCATGTCTAAAGGAAAACTCCTGCCTACTTTACATCCTTTCCAATTTGTGGTGGTACCAGCAGTGTTTAAAATGACAGTACATATGTTATGACTGTTTGAATTTTCAAAAGCCTTTGGTTAAATTCTGTATAAATTGGTTCCTACTTAAGATAGAAGCTTGCAAAGATCCTTAATAAGACATGGAAACAGATAAAGAGCTAGTGTAAGAAACAGAAAACAGATACTTCTAGTAAGAGAAACCACGTTCACTCTGGGGGGAAGTATTAAGTGGGTCCCACATGGATTAAGACTCAGATCTCTGCTGCCTTTTATCTGTACAACTGATCCAGACAGTAGGATCAAGTTTAAGTGGTTACATTTGCTGATGCTGATTGGAGAGCAGCAAACACAAAGATAGCTGCCAGAGAAATTCAGGAGGCATAGACACGTTTTCTAGCTGGGCTGAAAACTGACGTACAATATGTAATAGTCACAAATAGATGGTTTCTGATCATGTACTGGTTTCATTCTGGTACACCACCATTGATTTCAATAGATTTACTCCCAATTTACACACAGTAACTGAGAACAGATTCAGGCCCATCAAGCTTAGTATAAGTTTACATTTTTATTCTACAAAGGTAGGGGAGAGAAAGAGAAAAGCAGGTCCCCAAACAAAAACTGAATCAGACAGGCTTAAATCTCATAATAAATAAAGTACTTCTTAAGTGAGGAATTGAGAGCCCCCCAAACTACTCTTCGCACAGTGTGGGCACTATGCCCCTTTTCTGTCCCACCATGCACCCTGATCATAGGGACAACCAGAGGTTGGTTCAGTCCTGAGTCAAACTTAGAACAGCCTCAGGGCTTCTTTAAGGTACATCAGCTAGTAACAGCCCCCAATAACTTGCCCTGGATTCTCAGAGTGCTGGGTACTCCAGGCATGCCCCTCCCACACCCACAGAAAGCATCCTATACCAAGGGCCAGGGGAGGAGGGTTAGAGCCATTTCAGTTGGCTTTACATCACCATACAAGAATTCCCAACCAGTAACTTTAATCAGACTTTCAGTCCCTTTGTGCCAAAGAGCAACAAAAAGGGGTTGGATTAAGGCTGCGGACCTGGTGCTTCAAAACAAAGGTACAAATTAATTCCTGGTATAGCTCCACTGAAGCCATAAATAATTTATCTTGATGGGGTTATGCCAGGGATGAATTTGGCCCAACATGGCTACAGAAATTGATGTTTCAATCATGAAACTCAGTAAAGCTGGTCAAGCATCATGTCACAAAACATGGCAAAAGGGACTGAGATGGCTAAAGAGAATCTTTCATTTCTAGGTCACTGGTTCTAATGTGGCCCATGCAGGGTTTGAGTTTAAGTCATTACCAACTGGTGGCTGTTCTGTGTAAAATTATGAGATGGAGTTTTCAACCCTATCCCAAGTGATCAATTGGCCATATCACAGAAACCATCTTCAAAGAAGCTCCCTTACTGACAGTCAGCAGAGAGACCAAAGGATTGAATGGTAATAAACCTTTGGAATAACTTCCCTAGGGACATAATAGATTCTCCATCACCTGAAGTCTTTAAATCAAGACTGGATGTCTTTCTAACAGATATGCTATAGTTCAAACAACAGTTAAGGACTTGATGCAGAAATTACTGGTTGAGTTTCTGTGCCCTGTTTTATTTAGGAGGTCAAACTAGATGACCAGAATAGTCCCTTCTGTCCTTTAGTATATTCATATATATTTAGCCTCTCCAATCCCTAAAGGTAGCCAATCCATGCTAAGGGTGACGTCCATTGGTAGGTCAGTGTGAGGAAACCTGCACTGCTATGTTGCCCCTATTCTGTGAATGGAAAGCGGACTTTAGGTTTCAGAGTTGTCAGTCAATTCACAAGCACTAAATTTACTTAGAAACATGTCTAAACAGTTCCATTCATTGAACATTTTATAAAATGGGGAGAAAACAACACAGAAAGTCAACTTTCATTTAATAATGATAAAAAGGAAATAAATGGAGGACATGAGAACAAAAACATATCTGTGTAGCATGAAGAGCCAGGCATTTTACGGAGGTCTGTGAGAGGATTACTTCTTTAAATGTGCTGGCACAATAGATGCCACAGGCTGTAATCATAGTTAGTGGGAAAATCTGCTTCTCAGATTTGATTGATCAATGTTAATGGTAATGACATCACCAAAAAAGGTAACCAAAAATGTAAAACAACAAGGAACTTTATAGGCTCAGCCAATAACTCTGCCTATAATATGTGCAGCTACCTCTAAGGATAATGCAACAGAGGATAATAAAGCAGGAGGAAAATCAAGGATCCAGAACATCCCTTAGTGTTCTCTCTAAACCATACAGTTTAGTGATGGGAACTTTCTGGGAACATGCAGCTTAAAGATGGATCAGTCACATAGTCTGCACAATTTTGGGGGTGTGAAGGCTGTATTCTCAAACCTGGCCAGCACTAAGCACAGGCCAAGAGTATGACTGCAAAGAGCCCTGCGTCACCAGGAGCCCCAATGCAGTTGCTCTCAGGTTCCCCACCCCTGCCCCACCGAAGCCCAAAGCTTTGAGTTGGATCAAAGATTCCAGGACAGATGCAAAGGAAAGAGGTTAATTGGAAGATAAGATCCTGCACTTAAGAGACAGATATGGGAAGTGGATATTGACAATTGAGTGGGTCCCAGCAAAGAGGTACTTGAACCTCAGTATTATCTCTTAATATAAGTGGGGCGAGGGAATGGAGGTCCTAGTGAGGAGGCACCCATGGCCACAGGCATAGCCAATTAGGCAGGAGAAAGAGTCAGCTGGCAAAGTGGGGAAGTTGAGGAATCAGCCTGTGACTACAGAGGGGAACATTTGTGTAGACTTGGATGGACATTGGTGTGTGAAGTGTAGAAACCCTCCATGGTAAGTCCTTCCAATCTGATCTGATCACCAGAACGCTCCCTGGTCTCTCAGTCACAGGGCACTCTCTTCTCTCCACTCCCTAGACCTTTAGTAGTGAGATGCCTCACATGTACCATCTTCTGTATGGCCTGTCAAAAATCAGGCAGTACCCTGTCGCCTGCCTGAAAGTTGAGTCTGAATAAATAAAGTGATTATCATGCCCTATGTCAGTATACCCCAAATGTTTGACAGCAACACTCCAAAGGCTGGGGAAAGAGTTCCAAAGGAAGGTCAAGGCTGTCTGTCCTAACTAGATTTGTTGGAGCTCACTTGGAACTTTTCCAAGCAATTGTTTGGCAGAGCTAGTGTTGTGATGTGCTGTGACTTCTTGTGTGCATGTATCTTCCACTATGTGAACGATCTCCAGTCAGAGACCCCTATCCTAGTTCAGATGTGGCCAGAGCAAGTTGTACATATGGAGAAGTGGCTAACCATTACTATTCCCCAAGCTCTAGAGACTGGATCCTGCAGTGGGAAGTCTCTTCTTGGCAGGCATCTTCTCCTTGTGGTTAGTCATCTCCTGCCAGCTGAACTTTAGGGAGGACTTTCACAATGTGGAATCTTCAGGATTAATATTGCCAAATGGTGACATTATGAAATAACTTATTTTTTGATTATGCAAATTGAGGATAAGTTTGAATTCATCCAATCTTGTGGCTAAAAGCTGGACCAGAATCTGAGTCCTTTCTTCTAACTCTGCCTGTTGAAAGATCCCTACTGAAGAAAATAGAAAGGAGTATAAATGATGGCTAGTGAAGTATAAAAGTATAATTAGGCAGGTAAAAAAACAATTTGAAGAGCAAGTAGCAAAAGACACAAAAACTAACAGCAATATTTTAAGTGCATCAGAAGCAGGAAGCCTGCCAAACAATCAGTGGGGCCACTGAATGATCAAGGTGCTAAAGGAGCACTCAAGGAAGACAAGGTCATTACAGGTAAGCTAAATACATTATTTGTATCAGTCTTCACTGCACAGGATGGGAGGGAGATTGCCAAATGAGCCATTCTGTTTAGGTGACAAAGCTGAGGAACTGTCCCAGATTGAAGTGTCACTAGAAGAGGTTTTGGAAAGAATTGATAAATTAAACAGTGATAAGTCACCAGGACCAGATGATATTCACCCAAGTTCTGAAGAAACTCATATATGAAATGGCACAACTACTAACTGTGGTATGTAATTTAGCACTTAAATCAGACTCTGTACCAGATGATTGGAGTATAGCTAATGTCATAATGATTTTTTTTTAAAGAATCTAGAGGTGATCCTAGCAATTACAGGCCATAAGCCTAACTTCAGTGCCAGGCAAATTGGTTGAAACTATAATAAAGAACAGAGTTATCAGACACATAGATAAAAACATGCTATTTTGGGGAAGAATCAACACATATTTTGTAAAGAGAAATCATGCTTCACCAATCTATTAGAATTTGTTGAGGGTGTAAACAAGCCCGTGGCAAGGTGATCCAGTGGATGTAGTATACTTGTACTTTCAGTAAACCTTTGACAAGCTTCCTCACCAAAGGCTCTTAAGTAAAGTAAGCAGTCATGGGATAAGATGGAACGTCCTGCCATGGATCAGTAAACAGTTGAAAGGTACAAAACAAAGGATAGGAATAAATGGTCAGTTTTCACTGTGGAGAGAGGTAAATAGCAGGTTCCCCCACGAATCTGTACTGGTACCAGTGCTGTTCAACATATTAATAAATGGTCTGGAAAATGGGATGAACAAGGAGGTGGCAAAGTTTGCAGATGATGCAAAATTACTCAAGATAGTTTCATTCAAAGCTGAATGTGGAGAGTTACAAAGGGATCTCACAAAACTGGGCAACAAAATGTCAAATGAAATTCAATGTTGATAAGTGCAAAGTAATGCACACTGGAAAACCTAATCCCAACTATATATACAAAATGATGAGTGCTAAATAGCTGTTACCAGTCACAAAAGAGATCTTGGAATCATAGTGGATAGTTCTCTGAAAATATCTGCTCAGCTTGCAGCTGAAGTAAAAAAAGCTAACAGAATGTTAGGAACCATTAAGAAAGGGATAGAAAATAAGACAGAAAATATAATAATGCCACTACATATATCCATGGTATGTTCACACTTTGAATACTGCATGCAGTTCTGGTCGCCCCAATTCTAAAAAGATATATTAGAATCTGAAAAACTATAGAGAAGGCCAACAAAAATGTTTAGGGCAGGGATCGGCAACTTTTCGCAAGCATCCCTTCAGGGAAATCTGCTGGCTGGCCGGGATGATTTGTTTACGTGCAGGGTCCGTAGGTTTGGCTGATCGCAGCTCCCGTTGGCCGTGGTTCGCCGTTCCAGGCCAATGGGGACTGTGGAAAGTGGTGTGGGCCGAGGGATGTGCTGGCCATCACTTTCCGTACTATCCATACAACTCACAGTCAACCTGTGGAACTTGTTGTCAGAGGATATTGTGAAGACCAAGAGTATAATTCATTTTAAAAAAGAATTAGTTAAATTAATGGAGGACAGGTCCATCAGTGGCTATTAACCAAGATGGTCAGGAGCACAATCCCATTCTCTGAGTGTCCATAATCTTCTGATTGCCAGGAGGTGGGAATGGATGACAGGAGATAGGTCACTCTGTAATTGCCCTGTTCTATTCATTCCCTGTAAAGTATCTGGCACTGGCTGCTGTCGAAAGACAGGATACTGAACTAGAAGGACCATTGGTCTGACCCATATATTTTTATAGTATTATATTCTTATGCTCTTATCATTCTGGACCTAGTCACTGCAGAAGAGAACAGGTGCTGACATCTGAGGATTTTAGATTCTACAAATGAACTCCTTAACCTATAAATAAATCCTTAAGGTCTTGATAAGTGTGATTTCTGTGGACATCCTCCAATTTTGTCTGGGAGGGAAAAAGAGTCCATAAATAAGTATTGTCTAGGAGCACCTATTCAGATACAAGAGGAATTGGGAACATCAGCCAAACAACCGTTTTCCTGGTTCTTACTGTTGGTTTTTCTGTTTTAATAAATCATGTCTCAGAACACCTGGTAGTTAAACCCTGAACAACCTCTGAATAGCTGGATCTGTTGAATGGTGATTTCTTTTTCACAGTTTTCTTAAGTGTCCTGCTAGGGTTTTTTTTCTAATCTCAGGAAAAGTTGTTTTCTTGTAAACCAATTTTCATTTCTCATTTGAAAATATCTCTCTGTCCCTCTCTCTCTCTCTCTCTCTCACACACACACACACATACACACACTTCTGTTGTGTTAAACGGTAAGTCAAGCTGCAAGCTCTTAAGAAAACTCATTCCCTTTGAACATATACAAACATACTGGTTTTCCTTTGTTATACCTATCAAATGGTGTGTGTGTGTGTGCAGGCATACACACACACAACATCTGATAGGTCAGACATAGGAAGGTTAAAGGGATAAACTGATAGAAAACGTATAATCTACACATATAATCTGCAATTTATATGATGGTCAGCTTTCATTGCAAATTCTAAATGAACCATGGAAGAATTTGTTGGTGTCTTGGTTTCTACCTATAAAATGTGTCAATTCTTTTTATTTTTTCCACATTAAATCCCTTAGCTCATGAAGCATATGCAGAGATTACCCAAACAGGTACAAGAAGATTAAAATAAATGCCATTCATCATACTTGCTCTTTTTTAGACAAGTTGCTCCCCTGGCTTTAAATCAGTCAGGAGCTAAGGCAAATTGGCAGTTCTATTCTACATAAGTTTTTTATACCGTGCTCATCATTATCATATCTGAGCATCTTCCAGTAGTGCGTTAAGCAACATGATTTACACATCTGTCACATGTGGTTTGTTTTTCATCTTCTTCCCCAGAAGGAGAAGCATGTGGAGTGGAATGATTTGGTAAGGGTTTTATTTATTGATTTATTTGTTAAATAAATATACATATTGCTGTGTGTTTGTATTCGAGAAATCAAGATCAAACACATATGTCTAACACTTGGAGCAGGAAGTGGTGTGGTTTGTGATGGTCCTTAGGTCCAGGGGGAATTCATTCCACAGTCCCACACTCATCCCAGAGAAGGTTCTTTCTCCTGTATAGAGGAGTTTTAATCTCATTGTTGAGAGTGCCATCGTGCCAGAGGAGTAAAGTATTGATCAGCTTACACCAGCTACATCTGAGTAATAGGTTTTCAGACCTGGATGTGAAAAGAATCATCCTAAATTTGATTCTAAGGACTCTCAAGGAAATCCACTTACCATAAGCAGACATTTTATGTAATATTCAAGATCATAATATGACATCGTGAAAACACTTGCCTTTGCTCTAGAAACCATAAACTTTTATCATCGTAAGAAGCGAGTTTTTCATAGACACCGATAATTAAAATGTGGAGTAATTTAATAGAATAGGAATGAAGAGTTAAATCAATGTAAATCTGCAACTACACCACTTTAGTCTATGATAGGAACAGTTTTTAGAAGATAAATAGGGTCAGTGATTTGATGGGAGATCTTCAAAGGCAATTTAGGTTGTTGTAGGAGGTAATGCTAGTGAGTCAGTAAGGTGGTGCTATTTCCTGTGGATGAGTATTAAACAAATCCTTCATAGTTTTAAGGGATGGTGTGATACTAGAGGTGCTATATTTCATACAAAGTGTAAATTGAGTTTCATACCACTTTTTGACCTCTCCCTGTCTGCAGCCAAGATCATCCAGGATAATATAGTAGGGAGACCATATGATGCTGCCTTTAGGGACCAGGTTCAGGGCTTTCCTGAGGGAAGGATTTACTGCTCCTCTGTAGGTTGCGCTCCTACCAGTAGAGCTGGGCAAAATTTATCAACTTTTTTTTCTGTTGGAAAAAGGTTTGTTGTGATTGACATTTTCTGTGGGAAAACAATGATTTTGATTAAATGCATGGATTTTCCAATTTTGAAAATTGAAACAACAAAAATAATTTGAAATCAACATTTAAAAGTAAACCTTTTTTTTCAATTCAAAACAAAATATTTAATGCTGAAATGACATCTTGAAAAAAAATCCATTCTGAGATGTACAGTCATTTTACTTTGATCATTTTCTGTTTCAAAACTTTTCAAAAGTTTTTTTTTTTCATTTTCAATTTGTCCTCAGATTTTTACTTTTGTTTTGACTTTGAAAAGAAAACAATGTGGATATTACCTGTGAATGTAAAAGTCTGCACCTTTACCTACCAGGGATTGGAAAAACCTAAGTCTTCCCACTTTTAAAGGATGGTGCATCACTTTTAGGAAGCTTTCCCCAGTAATGGAGCAGCAGAAGAGCCTAGCTATGGTCTTCTGAAAGACAGCCACCGACAGGTATTAGAAGGGAAGGTGGAGTGTTTAAGTCCAACCATGGATGAATCATACAGCATTTAAAGCCAGAAAGGACCCCAGATCATGTAAAAGTAACATAGCTACTAAAGCGAGGGGAATGTTAGACGAAAAGCAAAACAGGTTGAAAGATCTTTCTATGACTTTTAGTGAAAGATAAAGTAGCTGAAGAGCAGAATAAATCCTTAAAAATGTGTGCGAGAGGGATGGCTTGCCACATTCTCCTTTATACCAATCCTAACAATGAAGCTGAATTACAAGCAGATGAAGAAGTTCCCATGGCCAGCCATAGTGGAAAAGGCGTGCTATGCCACATATCCTCAAACACTGTCATTTGACCAAGCCAGAGCCTTGTGCAGGCAATGAATCATTTCCTGCTGTGGTTTTTCTCCTTTTTTCCATTACTGCTTTATTTACAGTTGGGATGGAAAAAAAGCTTTCACTTTTTTCCCCCTTTTACTAAGTGAAAGAGGAAGAAGAGCAGAAAATATCTTTTAGTTTTTCCCCTCAATAGAAATCAAGTCTGATCGTACACACGCAGAAACACAAACCAGATTGGCTTATGGATAGAAAGTATTAACAAACGAAAGATAAGATCAGATCCTGTGCCAACCTGCAAATATTTATATGCTGTCAGGTCTTTGGAGCGTCACCCCGGCATCTTAGCAATGGGCTACAAGGTGGTTCTGACTTCTATTACCTTTTTGGTTTTCATAGCTGCCTATGAAGACTGCCATTATTTTATTGTATTGTTTGTGTAACCCAATACCTTTGGGAGCTCTACTCCCCTTTTAGGCCAGAAAAATACAGCTAAGCACAATAGGGTGAAAATGAGCATAGGAAACTCTACGGTGAAAAGCAAAACCAAACTTCTGCAGGATGAAAGTATTAAAGTTGTGGACAAGTCCTCCACTGGCTATAGGGCTGATGGAAATCTGTAGGACATTTTGCTACATTCTGCGGAATTCCAGTCCTCCATATTCAATGGAAATGTTTCAAAAATCTTCATGGACCCAATCCCACGGTTCTCACAGAAGCTAATGGGATTATTTTCCTGAGTAAAGAGTGAGTATACACAACAGAATTTGGTCAAAGGAAACCTCAGGGGGATTTTTAAAATCACATGCAGTCAAATACATATGAAAACACCGCCTAGCACATTATTAGGGCCAGATCTTCAGCTGACATAAAGCAGTGTAACAACACTGAAGTCAGTGATGAGTTAAACCAGTTGAGGATATGGACCTAATGTATTTAATCAGTAGCTTTATTCCATTTATGCTTGTCCTGAAAGAAAAACTCTCTCCCACTGCCCCAAGGTCTTTCATTAATTTCTCAGGATTTTCCAACCTCCACTGTAGTTTTTCCCACCCCCTCTCTCTCCTTGAAGATTCTAAATCTCTTGATATACTTCGTGTCCCTCCGTTCCCTCCAAGACTCCTATGCTGAGCAATTGAAAACATAAAATATTTGTTAGAATAGTCAGTAATTCTTTGCAACTATGCAACTGATAGTAACTAGATAATCAGGAGAGGACAGCTAGAGAAGTGAATGGAAAAAAGAGAAAGAGTAAAGGAGGAAAAGACAAAAGAGTAAGAGTGAGCTTCTTTGGCAAAGGATGAAGAAGAAGAGGTTATAGCCCCTTGTAAGCATGATCAGTGCGGTTTGGCATTTAGATAAGATGGAAGTAAATCAGCCAGTGTACCTTAGCCAACAGATATTATTAACGTTGCCCCACCACTACCAATACAATAGGAGCACTATACAAGAGAATAACACCTAACACAAGTTCATGCAAACACTATACCACATTTTTATAATAAGAACAAACTATCTGAAGACTGCAGAGAAATATAGGGAAATTGTAGTATATGAAGACGTGACTTTCACAGAATAATGGTTAAAAAACATACAAATCAACAAACACACTAAAACAAATCTTCTGTTTATTCATCCTGCACAAGCACTGCCATAATAAACATTTTGTATTTCTCATCTCTAGCCTACTTCACCCACTGCCCCGTTTTTGTCTTATATATATATATATATATATATATTTCCCTATACCGGCTTTAACTAATTTCGGTCAGTGTTACAAAACAGATTCACCAAAAAACAAAAAAACAAAAAAATCCACCAACCCTATAGATTTGGAAGGTTGCAAACAATATTTACACACATACATGCACACACATAAATCTGGAGGCTCAAACATGTCTTCTTGTCAATTCCCAGACTTCTACACTTTAAACTCTCTATGTGAGTTGGTAGATCTGTCCAGGAATGTGTGAAGTAAAGGCCTCTAACTGCCCCAGAGATCCGATGTTTTGTATTATTGTGCCTCTGAACTTTGTTTTAAAACAACTTAAATTTTTAAATAACCAGATTTTCATTAGAGCTGATCAGGCATTGCAAAAAGCAAAATCTGAATGGCCACTCAGTTTGACTATTTTCCTGCCTCATTGCAATTGCTAATCACAGATATTCATACAAACTGTGTTTTGGTCATTTTGCAGAATGGCTGCTGTTCTGCACATGAAATAACCATATTGGCCATTTCTATTTAATAACAGTACATAATAATTGTAGTGTCCTAGGCTCAGGTCCTCAAAGGTGTTTAGGCACGTAGCTCTCAGGGTGTTAGGCACCTAAATACCTTTGAGGAGCTGGGCCCAAGTGTACAAAGAAGTTTAAAATCAAGAGTGAATGCCTCCTCACCTTACACACATGAGCAGCCCTATTAGGATTGATTGAGGCTTTTCCTATGGATAAGGCAAACATCACTGTCCTCAGACTGGTGGCAGCTCTATGCATTAGTTAAGCCTAGAAGTTATTTTGGAGGCAGTGCAATGCAGGGAATAAAGATGGGAACTTAGTGTCTGATCTCCTAGGTTCTCTTCTCAGCTCTGGCATTGGCTCTGGACAAGTCAGATGGAGCCAGTATTTTTTATTTTTAAAGAGTTCAGCGCCATATTTTCAGGTGCTCATGAACCATAATTAGAGCTAGAGCTTCTACAGAGCTCTGCTCCCATTTAGCCACGTAAATAAAAGCTATATTTTCAGAACTACTCAGCACAAAGCAGCTCCCACTCTGACATTTATGGGCACTCAGCATGCTGAGCTCTTTTAAATATATGGCCCAGATTGTGGTTGCTGTGCATATCTCAAAAGCTGGCTCTCAGGCTCTCTGTGCTTTGATTCACCTCAAAGAAGTTGATGTATGACTTATCTATGCCACATGCATTTTGTTGAGTAATATTTTTATTGAGCTTTGAGATCCTGAGATGAAAGTCACTATAGAAATAAAAATATTATTATTATTTAGCTGGACAAGAAATAGCATGTCTGAGCACTGCCAAATCCATTAGACAGTCTAAATTTTCCTTACACCTCATTATAAAGTCAAATGTATTTAGACATCTAGGGCTCTGGAATGGACCATATCACATAACTGGAGAATCTACCTTTAAAAAGAACATCATAACCAAAGCATTCAGTTTTTTAAAAAGTAACCAACACTATTCCTTTCTTTCAGATACACCACTGAATTCTACTCATTTAAAAGTCTTTTAGGGCTTGTATTATGTTCACAGCAGACGCCGTGCTGTTGGATATGGCTTTGCTGTTCACTTGCTTTAATTTGAAATGAGATGTTAAAAAAACACCACTCTTTGAGCTGCTTCTCTTGTGTAAAGGGAAGGAAAATGGAAGTGTAAATTGAAGATTTAGGAGCTATTTCTTAGTTACAAGAATTATATTCTGTTAAGTAACAAAATTAGGTGAGGTGGGAAAAAAATCTTAGTGACCAGTAAAAGCTTCAGTCTTTACCAGCTATAAGGGATACATACAGTAAGTACCTGTGCTTTTGAAGAGAAAGTTTTAGGTGAAATGTACAATATAAGGTCACAACTGTTTTTATAAGTAATTTTTACACAACCAAAAAAAAAAAATCTACCAAAAAGTGGTGGTGGCTTTTGTAGTTGTTCTGTTTCTTTTTTGTTACGCAGTTCTTGTCTACTTTTAATGGGAATTAAGGCTTTAATGGTATCCGCCTTATTTTCAGAGCCAATAAACCCATATGGTGAGGAGGGGAATCCTAAAAGCTTGAAATGGAAGCATTACATAACTCAAATACTATTAAATAGATATTGTCAAAGTAATCTGAGACCCCCAAACTCCTTTTCCCCATAAATAAATGGGTTTTAGAAAGTTTAACAGGACTAGGCTATATAGATCCATGAAATTGGTTTTATATTCGTTCAGGATTAGTCAAACATTTCTCTGAGGTGCTTGTGAATGCAAACAACAGCTATGTGCTAGCACATGAGATCAAAACAGTGAAATTTACTAGAAACAAGAGAAACTGGACAATGTAGCTTCAGTGTTCAAGACGAGTGAAATGGAGAAAAATTAATGAATCCTGGCAGAGCAGTTTTGGGGCCAGTGCGCCATGTGCACAAGAGAGGATGTATCCCACAACTGGTTCCCTCGACATGAAGTACCATATAGTGGTGTTATAAAATCATGTAAATAGGTTTCCTGATCCCCTGAGGAGCTTTATACAGATTCCCAACTCAAATTATTTGCATTTTTTCCAGTTTTTTTTTTTACTATCTTATACAGTGGTCAAAATTTTGCCAAAAAAAATCAACATTTTGATACAACTTTTTTTCTGCATTTTTTTACTTACCCCAGTCTGTACAGAGTGAAGAGAGGAGGTATCTGTGTAAAAGTAACAATAATTTCACTCTTTTATATACATTAAAACACGTTCTCATAGTATTAAGTTCCCTTGTATTTAGTTGATCTCCTTACTTTTATAAAGCATGTAGGAAAATTATATATGCCAAGCTGCGCATACGTGGGATTTTCTAAATTGTTTTTTTTTTTTTTAAATACAGCTTAGAATAGTGCTCTTTATGTTTGTTAAAAGTATATTATAAAATATACAGGAGGAGCATGAGGCACAAGTTAACATTAATGCAGCGTAAGGCCCTTAACATTTTCATTTCCTGAATTTTGATTGTTTAATATTGAAACGTCAGTGTTACATGAATGAACTTTTTGGCATATATTCACATCACAGTAAGCTGCATTTTATGGCATTGTTTTGCATGTTTGTTGCATTGATGCTTGTGTTCTGTTTGATGAAGTGAGCTCTATTTAATGTTGGATCCAAAGTCCAAAGAAGTTAATAGGAGTCATGTAATTGACTTAATGGACTGAGTCAGGTTCATAGTTTGTACATCAGTTTAAATGGGTAGGGGCATTACCATTGCCATAATATGTTGAACACTGATTCTGAACAGCACAGTATTCATTTAACAGCTTGCTAATTGATGTGGAAATTATATCAATTGATGCTTTACAAGATACATGCTGGGTAGTCATATAGTTCTTCCTACATAAGCACTACATGCTTCGATCATCAGCAGTCAGTTAAAAGGCTTTCAAAATATATGTAAAATATCAAATTGTTTAGCTGACAAATATTTAATTGTAAAAGCTGCTTAATTCCATCTTGATACTTGTCGGTTCCTCTGCTGTTTCATGGTGCGTCATTTTATTGTAATCTAGGTAATTACTTGGGCAGTCAAAGATTCACTTGATGGATGATGATATGATGATCTGTTATAGCAGGCCCTTATCAGATTGCAGTTTGATGCTGATCACTTCCCATTTGAACAATGAAATAGCAATCACACTCCAGCAGAACACTTGAAACAGGTGCTGTCAATTTCATGTGAAGGATGGTCTTGACACAGCAAAACCCCTTGGATTAGGTGAAAGGGTCAAACTCGTACCATGGCTAGTGTCAGCTGGATGCAACCCTAGGATTGGATTTCTCTTTATTTTAATCCATAAAATAAAAAATAGAGATCATCTGGCTGTTTGTGTCATTTAACACAGGTTGGAATTCCTAATATTTTACATACAGTAACTTACTGTACAGTACATTCAGTCTGCAGAAAGCTCAAAGAAAATTGGTTTGGTACTTCAAAAGAGATGAGTGCTTAATGTTTGTAATGTTAGACAGTTAACCAGCTCCACTGGCTCTGAGCATCCTTCTCACTTTGGACAGAATGGCTACTTCTTGCTGTGCTATTAACTGTTCTTGTGCCATTTGAATTGCTGGGTGCATCTATCTGAAGGTTACATGGGAAGAAAATGTTTTCACTCTGTGTGAAATAATTTTTAGTTTTTTGCCTCGTTACTAATTTTAATTTAGGTCACCTTGTTCAGTCTAGAGAAATAAATAAATAAAACTTCTTTACATAGCATTACTTTGTATAGACTGCAGGGACATAAAAGGATACTATAAAGAAGAAAGTTTAATTATAGTTGCTAGTCAAGAAGGACAGCACAAGAAGTAATTGCCTTAAGTTTTAGTGGTAAAAACGTAGGCTAAATATAGGACAAAAGCTTTAGCACTGGAAGTAGGGTTAAACAATAGAATAAGCTGTCAAGAAAAGTTCTGTTATTGTCGCCACTGGAGTCAATCACGGCTAGGATGGATGCCCATCTAGCAAGGCTAGTTTAGGGATAATTTCACCCAATCTTGTCATGATGATGCAGATGGAGCATAGTATCTAAAGGCCAAACTGTGCTGTTAAAGCACTGGCTCACATTGGGTGTAGCAGATCTGTTCTCTCTTCGAGACTCTTGGCATGGGATTTTGCAGGATCCTGCCCTGAGAGGGCCAGTGCACAAATGTACTGAGCAGGCTATACCAGCTCTTCAATCCCATCCAATTAAAGCTTATGCTATCCATGCATCTGTCAGGTTTCCTTACATTTCATGGTTTTCTCCATTATGAAATGACTCAAGATTTGGAGCATCTACTATGTCACTTGAAGGACTGTTCTGCTGCAGTACAGTAGATTTTTCCATTGCAAATGCTTATGGATATTTAGCTGGACTGAAGGCCCAGTTCTACAGTCATTAAAGGTAATAGCCAAGCCAAACTTCCATTGCATTTAATAGATGCAACTGATTCCACAATTAGATATATTGAATAAAGCTACTAGCTGTATGAGTTTCTAGCCTGAGACATGTTGAGGAAGATTTTTAGGAATGCATTTTGCAAAATCTCTGGAAATGGGAACTAATTCAGGAATTTGGTGGCCAAGCCTCAGGAATTCATCATTTTGCATGCTGGTTACTCTTCTCCATCCTGCATATTCTGGAGAATAGCATGAAAGTTTCATGGGATGAATTGAACATTACTGAACTTATTGGAAAATTGTTCTTGGGCACCAAACGCCAACTATAATATCATATCACCAATTACATGTTCAAACCACCATCAGTAATGTCACTTAATTGCATGCTGGGATATTTAATTCAATCCAAATGGCAAAATATGCATTTGAGTTTGATTAGTTTATTACATAAATGCATTAGCTGGTTTCTTAAAATTGATTGGTAAGGTTTCAGTTTTGTGCAGGAAATTGCTATCTTAATCCAAGTACTTCTCTCTTTATTCTCCATTTACACACAAAAAACCCACATGACACTGCCACTAGAAAATGAAATTACCTTGATCAGAGTTTTGACTCATAAATCACAAGAGAAAAAAGATGGGCTATCCCATGAATCAGAAGTTCAACTGTTTGCTTTCCCATACATATGTATGCTGCTAACAGATTGCTCTCTCACTTGAGAAAGTATATTGTCCCATTCTTTGTTCCTGTCACTAGCCTCCTATCCATCTAACCTCCTAATGCATCCACATCAAAACTGCCTCCCTGGTTTACAAGGCTTGATCCTCAGCTGGAGTAAATTGTCCTAGCTCCATTAAATTCACTTACATCAGCTGAGGATCTGGCCCCAAGTCACTCTGGATTTTCTTCACTCTATCATGCTAATATGATATTCAAAGTACATATCACCCAGATTATTTAATTTGATCAGAATCTCATGCAGTGGCCTCATTTTCTCTCAAGAATAGAGATGAAGCTACAGTTCTCTTTCCCAGTATACATACTTACATGATTCCCATTGCTGTAGTATCTGAGTTCATCACAAACATTAATGAATTTACCTCACAACACCTTTGTAAGGTAGTGAAACATTATTACTCTGTAAGAAACCCAGTAGACTAAAGAACAGAGAGATTAAGGGCCAATGGTCACTGAAGTTAAAGGACATTGGATCAAGCCCCAATTGATTTACCCGAGGTCACACAGGAAGCTTTTGGGGGAATTGAAAAATGAAATGAGCTTGTAAGTCCCAGTCTAATGCATTAACCATAAGGCCATCCCTCACTTGGAAGACCCTATAATGATGCAAAATATCATTCAGCAATAATGATCTGAATAATTAAATACATGTTTATTTATTGCATCTGAAGAAGTGAGGTTTTTACCCATGAAAGCTTATGCTCAAATAAATCTGTTAGTCTTTAAGGTGCCGCCAGACTCCTTGTTGTTTTTGTGGATACAGACTAACATGGCTACCCCCTGATACTTGATATATTTTTATTGTGTTCCTGATCTTTTAATGTATTTTTTTTTCACAGATTTTCTAGCAAATGAGTCTACTGGCAGGATGTACCCCATTTTGAGTGAATACTGAAGAATATTCAGGAAAAACACATTCTGATTTCATACTCACAAGTGTTTGTACAAACCACCTGATTCTAACAGTTGTGTCCATTGACCCTGACACAGAAATTTATCAACGGACCTACATGTCTGGTTAAAACAGTTTGAATTTTGAAAATTTACAGTGAACACCAAAATAACATCATACAGGCCAAGAATTCTTTGCTACAACAATTCAGTAAATAATTTTGAGTTCACAGGATAAAAGAAAAAAGAAAGTCAAAATTAGCTGAATAAATTATTACTTACAAATTATTTCCCCGGTGTTGGCATATGGCATATAGAGTTCAAGAAGCTCTGAAAAACTAAACGGAACAAAGTGCTGTAATTTAAATTATAGGGCTTTTTTAAAGGAAATATATTTCTGAGAACAGTTGTTAAATATCCTGTGAATATGTGGGAAGTGCTAAGTTTTTGCTCTTGAATTTATTTTTTAAGTGAAAAGCAACCAGCTAGTTATAATGGATGGTGTAAAAGTTTAAAATCGTCAATTTGATTTGTATAGCCATAAAACTTATTCCTATTGATTTACTCCAGCCTCACAACTGTGAATTCTCTTATGTTCTTTTTACAGTGCTTGCCATTTCTAAGATATGTTACGATCTGAAATGGGGATTTATTTCTATAACATTTTGGTGTTCTACTAAATTATTAAAAACGCTAGTATAATGCTTTATATTTTGCGTATTGTATGGCACCTGCTCTAGTCCTTAAGGAGGTTTCTGTGTCTGTTCATCACTGCACATTCAGCTCTGCTGACTGCACACATACTGAGTTCCAATACATTCCAGTAATGAATCATAGAAAATAATCATTTACCAAACAGTTTGGCTGGTCAGGACTTTAAAATGTAAGCCTTTCTAATGGCCTTTGAAATTTCTCAAAGTTTAGAAATATTTTTATTAAATAATAACCATCATCATATCTGTTCAACCCCTAAACCACTCTGTTGAAAGATGTGGTAGAACTTGATAGAGCTGGTGTAACTATTACTTACTAATTCATTACTTATTTTACCCCCTTTTTGACTAGAGCATCATTTATGTGGACTGATCCTGATTTTCTTTGCAAGTCTTTGTTACCCATAAGAATTTGACAACTAGTTCAGAGTCATAATTTTCAGTCCATGGGTTGTTCACAAATTGCCCATCTTGACTTCTGATTATTAGTGTTATGTGGCTGGTAGCTTAATTCACTGAGGGCTAGATTGTGCCTGTAGGTACAACCCTGAGCAAACTTTGGCGCTTCAGCCACAATAACCCAGGAGTAGCTCTGGGAAGCATTGTTCAATTGTGGTATGAAGAGTTTTTGAAGATGTAAGCCATGGCTGTGTGCGAGATGAAAAAAAAGCATTCTTCGCTTCCAACATACCATCTGCAAAGTACCAAAAAGTGAAACACTTCAGGGTGTTGGACACATTGGTTAATCTTTGCTGTCTCCACCCAGAGGCAATTTTTTTCTCTTTGGAATTTTTGTATTACTTGAGAATATGCTTGATTCACAGATTCATATATTATAAGAAAGAACCACTGTGATACTCTAGTCTAAATAACACAAGCCATATTTCCCTGAAACAACTCCTGTTTGAATTAGAACACATCATTAAGGGGGGAAGATCCTGTATAAAAATTCCCAGCGATGGATAATCCAGCACAACTCTTGGTAAATTGTTTCAACGGTTAATCAACCTCACTATTACAAATGTGTGCCTTATTTCTAAGCTGAATGTATCTAGCTTCATCTTCAAGCCACTGGATCATGTTATACGCTTGTCTACTAGATTAAGGAGGCCTCTGTTACCAGTTTTCTGTCCCCTACTTATAAACTATGATCAAATCACTCCTTAACCCTTTCATGTATTTGATCCCTCCATTAGAAAGACAAGACAAGCCCAGGTATGGAAGAACTGAAGGGATTGCAGGTGAGACCAAGGTAGCAAGGATTCTTGGAGAACTGTTTTAAAGACGTTTTGATGGAGAACAGAAAGTGACTGAAAGACAAGGAGGGAGATTCCACTCAAATCATAGGAGCTTCATGGTATGTCATGTGAGTCAAGAACTGGAGAAAGAGATGAACAGAGAAGTAAGAAGAGCAGACTGAGAGGAGTACAGGGTACAAGAGGGGAAGCAGAAAGAGAAATGATAAACTCTTATTTGTAGCCACATCTGTGGGAAACAAACATTTAGGCTTAAAGACACCAGAATTGATAACAGCCTTGTTGTTAGAAGCATGGTTGTTGTTATCATTTGATAGATGCAAATTTAATTGATTACCTTGGTTCAATTTCATGTAAGCAGGTGCCCATATCTCAAAACCATGATCACAAATGTCACCAAATTTCATTGTCGGTGCTCTCAGCAGGAAAAGATCATGGACAGAAAGGACAATGGAACCTGAATCCCCTCTGACCTTAGACATGTCCTCCTAGGGCAGGTCTAAGGCTCAATGGAAAGTCATTGTATGTATGGAAAGCTTTCAGTGCCTCTGACTTTGCTAAAGAAAAGGAGGACTTGTGGCACCTTAGAGACTAACAAATTTATTTGAGCATACGCTTTCATGAGCTTTTTGCAAATACAGACTAACACGGCTGCTACTCTGAAATCTGACTTTGCTGTAGCTGTTCTGTGGGTAACTGCTTCATTTGCAAGGGCTGTCAACCTAGCGCCTTTCACAAGCACAACCTTCACTTAGGGGAGAGGTAAAGTACTGCTATGAGATTATGAAAAGGATTATTGTAAATTTAAAACAGTGTGTAATAATTGGTTTCAGAGTAACAGCCGTGTTAGTCTGTATTTGCAAAAAGAAAAGGAGTACTTGTGGCACCTTAGAGACTAACCAATTTATTTGAGCATGAGACTGGATTTGTGCTGGAAATGGCCCACCTTGATTATCATACACATTGTGAAGAGAGTGGTCACTTTGGATGGGCTATTACCAGCAGGAGAGTGAGTTTGTGTGTGGGGGGGCGGAGGGTGAGAAAACCTGGATTTGTGCTGGAAATGGCCCAACTTGATGATCACTTTAGATAAGCTATTACCAGCAGGAGAGTGGGGTGGGAGGAGGTATTGTTTCATGGTCTCTGTGTATATAATGTCTTCTGCAGTTTCCACAGTATGCATCCGATGAAGTGAGCTGTAGCTCACGAAAGCTCATGCTCAAATAAATTGGTTAGTCTCTAAGGTGCCACAAGTACTCCTTTTCTTTTTGTGTAATAATTGAGAACCAAGCCACAGTAGAAATTAAATTAGAGAGAAGAAGAGGGGCTAGTCTAGAGAGCTCTATAGAATATATCAATTTTACAGCACTAGTTTATGTAAATAAATGAGAGAGCTCTTTCTAAATTGTGGAAGACGTGGATATTTTAAATAAACACATGAATGTAATGCCGTTAAGGAGAGGGAAAGGACGTGTGCCAAGAAAATAAAAAGAGCTTGAATGACTCACTGTCCAAAAGCAGTGTGGGTTTTAATTCCTTCACTTTTGAATTAAGACATGTGTTGCCTCTTGGTAACTCACACTGTACCTGCTGAAGACTTCCTTTATCTTATTATATCTTAAAAAGCAATGAGGTCTTGGACACTCTCTCTTTGTTTTTCCTGCACAGCACAATACAGCATTGTTGATTGCCAGATGGAAACCAGAGTACAAACCAGTTCTATTCCAGGGCCAAATTCTGCCACTTTTGTTCATGCTGAGTGGTATGTTAACCTGCAGACAATCCCACTGGAATACATGAGTGAAATACTGGATGCACTGAAGTCATTGGCAAAACTCCCACAGACTTCATCCACGATTTCACCCAATAGACCTATCTGTAAAGTAAGTAAAAATTGAGTAAGTACTTCAAGGTTTGGTGCTTATTTATGTATTTAGTTTTAACTTGGTTTGTTACTTGTTTTTTTCATGGCTCAGTTCATTTTCCCTTTAGAATGTTAATTATAAAGAGAAAACCACTACATTCTTAAAATCGATGACCATCATAGCAATATTCCCAAATACAGCTGATGAAAACATTCAGAATATATGTAACAAAGCATACATTGATTTTTTAAACTGAGGTCTAGTGAGGTTAAGAGATTTTCTCACAGTCACAGAGTAGGTCAGTGGCAGAGCTAGGTCCCTGCTCCAACCAATAGAGGACACTATCTCTGCAGAAGTTGATTATTTCAACGTGTGATGCTTTCAAGCATGACCAGTTTTGCCAAAGTTATGGCCATGTGTTTGAAGTCACTACAACCTCTCCCTTTAAACAACCTATAGAGGAACTAATGGGGAAAAGATTCCTTTTGATTCCCGGAAAGGAATCCTGACATTCTGTCAAAGGCTGAATGTTTCTCCGCAACCTCAGAAGAAGAGGTCCATCTATCCTTAAATTTTTCTCACAGAAAAAATTTATGAAGGCAGATGGAAAATGGAGGAGCAAAGTTGCACTTTGAAGAAGACGTTACACACAAGAGATCTTAGTTTGTCAATTGCATCCAGATGAGTTCAGCTTCTTTCCAGGGAGGATTTTTTTAAAGGGTAAAATAGTGACAGTTGAACTCTGGTTTTATGTGGCTGTTAACACATGGTAAAATAACATGGCTCACCCTGTCTCCATTATGAAATTCAGCATGGTTTACCGCAGTAGAGTCAGGTTTAGTAAATTAGACCAACTAACTTTCAACCACGTTCTTAGCAAATACCAACATATCATTAGAACAAAGTAGATCTGGAATGTTGTTTATACAAGGAGGTTTCTCCAAATTTAACTAGCATTTGAGCTGTTCTTGAAGGAAAACAGGCTGTGCCAACGCAACTGCTGCAAAACAATGAACTCAACTGTTATTTGGGAACATATGAGCAACTAAGATACAGGACCATGGTAGAAGCATAAGTGGCCCATTTGAGAGCTTAAACAGTTCAGGATGAACAGTGTCTCTCAGTGCCTCTGAGCTTTGATGTACTTTATGTATGTATTTTACATCCTTCAGGAAAGCCCACTGCACTCAAATGCACAGCCAGTCTTCTAAAAAACCCTGCATATATGGTTGGACTATCCCAAAACCAAAAACATTTTTTGGAGGGAGGAGTGGAAAGAGTCATGTTATATTTGTTTCCTTTCATTTTATTGTTAGCACTGGTGAAAGATTCTGTGCAGGCAGCTCCAGAGTGTGAAGTCTTATATTTATCCATAGGACAGAAACAGCATAGGCTGTGGCAGTGTGAGCTTCCAGCATGCTGCTTTCTACTAACGTTGAACTAGATTTTCAGAGGGTGGATTATTTCCCATGACTCACTCAGATCTTGGCCTCTCTGCTGAAATTGCAAACAACTGTGCCACTGAACGCACTGGGCTTTGCGCTTTGAGAGCAGTGAAAATAAGGAAGACATTTTAAGAGTAGTGATTTGAATTTCGAAAAGAATATTTGTTTTGGGGCACCACCAAATTTGGTTTCATCTCAATTTAGGGTCACATGAACTGAAAAGTAAATACTGGATTGAGATAGAAAGTCTGTATCTGTGAACCTGGGAATTCTGCAGACAAAATATTTAGAGTGGGGTCAGTATGACTGATAAAAGACGCTATCCAAATAACAAAACGGAAAGGAGTACTTGTGGCACCTTAGAGAATAACCAATTTATTTGAGCATAAGCTTTCGTGAGCTACGGCTCACTTCATCGGATGCTCATGAAAGCTTATGCTCAAATAAATTGGTTAGTCTCTAAGCTGCCACAAGTACTCCTTTTCTTTTTGTGAATACAGACTAACACGGCTGTTACTCTGAAACCTATCCAAATAACAGTTGATTTCACACAACATGTTCAAGCTATCCTTCTCTGTCTAGACTAGAGATCAGCCCAAACAATAACCCTGGAGTTCTGATTCAGATTTCAGATGCGCAGCTGAGCCCTTCCCCTATAATGGGCTATCCCTATAAAATATCAGATCTGACATTGCCTCAGAACCTTTGGATCTGTATCTTCTATCCTGTTGTTTAGTGCCATCTGTAGCATAGTCTGTGTCCTCCACCACCCCAGCAACCCTGTCCCACTATAAATCAAACTAGGGGAGGCAGGGTTATAATCTATGGGCCCTCAACCAATATCTGATTCCCAAAGCAGCCCAGATGGAGTCAGGGATTGGGCAGTGACCCTCCTCCCTCTCCTGTCCTGATGCTGCAATAGGGGGAGATTGAGTAGTGAGATGATCCCCCCATCTAGTTTCCCTGGAAGAGTTAAGAGGACAATAGATCAAATGGGAACTACTTAATAGCCTTCAAAATCCTTTGAATAATTTGATTTAGAGGAGCAGGAGACACGATAAAAATAAGATAATTGAACGAGCAAAATGTTTCCCAAATGATTCAAAAATAATTATGGTCACCAGGTTGATAACGTTGTGAGAAGGAGTGAGCAGCTCATAAAGACGAATGATAGACATGACACGCCAAATGAGAAACAGACAGAGATGAAGATATGCACATGTAAGTGAAGAAGGCCTTTCTTTCTTTAATGTTCAGTCAGGGCAAGGGTCTCCATTAGCATATCTTTATGGGGTGAGAGGAGCAGGAGATAAAAAAGACAGAGAGAGAGAGAGAGAGTGAGAGAATGTCCAGGTCTGAGTTAAGATTGCGTCTTTTAGTGACAAAAACCTCTGTCTAAAAAAATAACCATATTTCTGAAGTTTGCTCCCTTTTATTATTAGAGTGGTTAGTGCGAGTGATTGATGGTGCTGGATCCTGAAGCCATTTATGTGTCCACAGTGGTACAGTGCAGGCAAATGCAGAGCGTGCCTCTCCTGAACTGGCCCATCAATTTGTATTAGCCCAGATGTGACATGGGGAGTTCAGTTTTCATGATCCATTTACTGTCTTTTGAGACTGCTAGAAAGGGTGCCAGATAACTGCAATTGTACTGGTAAGTTTTAGGATGCAGACACCTTTATGTTCACACCTATAGACCTTGGCAATTAACTATTTGATAGGCATCAAAGCCACTGCCACAGTATCCCTTCACCACCTCGGTTTGAGGTTTCTTAAGGTCTCTCCAAGAAAGTCAGATACATTTAAATAAGTGATTGTGTTTGAAGTGTAAGTCTGTTTCCTGAAAATGTTTCCTAACTGGAGCGCATCCTCTCAGAGGTATTAGATTGGTATTTCAGTATATCTGCCCTAAAGGATTCACAGCGCATTGCTCCTTTTGATTAGCAGCAGAAGTGAAATGTTGTTACTACTACAGTTCAGGTAAATCGGGATGTCTTAGAAAACCTCTTGCTCTCCCCTTCCCCACAACCACAGTGTCAGATCAGAGGGCCTCTGGAGATTCCAGAAGGCTTTCTTCTAGGTTTAGATCTCATGTCTTATCAGCAACCTTTCTGCATGCTTAAATCCAGGTGTGAGTCCTGTCATGCGACCTTAGCAAAATGAAATCGCAACCAGAGCCCCTCTCCCACCTCAAATATGATTCACAGACTCCTTTGCTCCCTTGGAATGTTTAGGGTGTCTTGCAATATCTTGATAAAACTCCGTAGTGTGTCTGTTTCAGTAAATTCCATAATTCAGAGAGAAAAAAGCAGCTATGACAGCACTCACCCAAACACAGGCTCAAATATTCAAATGTTCATGCCTAATATTAGGTTTCTAATTTGATGTTTCAGCTTCAAAATTAAAATGGGTGCATTTTCAGAGATGATGAGCACTTCCAGTTCCCATTTACTTAAGGCTAGTACAAAAGTGTTTTTCTACATTGTTAGTTATTTTATACATAACATCAAAACGTGTTCTCTTTTTGTTCACAAAATTTCAGAATATAAATTTTCAGGCCAGCTTTTATTTTTATGTATCTATATATCTCAGTGTCTATAGATATATGGATATAATAGAAATATAAATTAAACAAGGTATATAGAATAAATGAGTAGCGGAGTTAAAACAAACATTGTTTTTAACTCCTTCAGTTACAAATAGTAAATCTAGGCACTGCTATATAAAGGAAAACAGTACCTCTTATCAATTGTTGCCTGAACAATAGCAGATAAATTACAATAGCAGATCATTTAAATTGCTGTAAGAGGGTTGTCTGACAGATTTATTTACACTCTCTAATCTTGCATGTTTTCCCCTTTTGGTTTGTAAAGGCTTGTGATAAAACCAGTCCTTTCCCATGAGATTTCCACTTCACTTGGCAGACTGCAGAGCTTTCCATAAGGTTCAAAAAGCACCCAAATTTAACCTCCAAATCATCTGTTTTTCTCCTCTCACTTTAATTACGCTATCTAGGTAGCTAGCTATAGTGCAGGCAGGTGGTGTAATGCTAGACAGCACATCTATGTAGGAGTGAAGGGGATTGCCATGGCCAGATCTCATTCTGATAGTAGAGGGTGCAGTGTTCTGGCCTGTCACAGATGGAACTGGCCTTTTTTAGGGGGCAGCCATGATTGTTTGGACATCTGATAGCATTGAGGGGTCCAAGAAAACTCCAAGGCTACAGATCAACTTAATTTATGGTTAAATGCCCTTGAATATGAAGGATGCTATAGCAGAGCAAGCTGTTTGAACCACTTCCCTCTTTCTATCAGCATAATCTCAGTGTTGCTTGCATTCTTCTTTAAGCAGCTGCTCTTCATCCAGGTGCTGGTCTAAGCTAGTCATTGACAAATCTGAGAGAGGGTTGGGGTTTTTTACCATTGATTTTTAAGTAAAGGAGATGTAAAGCTGGATGTTATCTCCATATTGCTGAATGTTGTCTCATCAGATCTTCCAACACCTTTACATAGATGCTGAATAATGTTGGGGAAGAGGGTCCCCTGTGGGACACTTCAGGTGAGGACTTTGAAGGGATCAATCTGAGATGAATAACCTTGGCCATTTTGGGGAGCTATTGTTTACCTCTGGGGCTTCCAAGCTCCTTCTGTTTACCAAGATGAAAAAGAGGTGAATTATCCCACCACATCACATAGTCTTTCTCCTACTGCCACAATAGACAATCACATCTATTAAAGCGTATAATGTGTTCCTCAAACAGTTGTGAATAAAAATAAATAAATAAAACAAAGTCTTTTTTGGACAGAAGAATAGGCTAACTCTGCCAAACACATTGTTTGCTATGAACTGCTCACCCACCTCTAGTCACTTAATACTTGTTGAAAGTAGGTGTCTTGCGTTGAAAGTATCACATTGACTTACTATGTTTCCAAGAATTGTTATTCATATGGGTAATGCACTATCAGCAAGAGAGTCAAAATAAATAAAGTGTGTCATGTCACCATGCATCAAAGACACAATTAACTTGTGCATCACTCCAGTACTTCTTCGTTTTAATTCTCTTAGTGCCAGTGCATGTACGTGGATTCAGCCGGTGTGGCGAAAGTGACTGGAGCTCAACATCATCGGATCTACATCTGTAGATTCTTTTTATGATATTTATCCTGATGCATTGCAAATATTAGTAACACTAATATAATATGAACCTTATCTTACAAAAAAAACTTTGCCTTTCCACTTACAGTTTAGCTATCTGTCTATCATAAACACATATGGAAGAATCACTACACCCAGTCCTGAAATATTGCCACTTCTGAGAAGGAACATGATAGCTCTTTAATAGTACACGGTAATACTTTATAAATTCCTTCATGGTCAGTTCTGACACTATGTAGAGGGGCATTTTAACAAACAACCAGGTGCCTAAGCTACTGCCAACTATTAGGATGGACTATCAATTATTTTTCTTATTGCTAGGAATAGTTATTTAGTAGGTCTTGTTGTAACTTAGCTTAGTTAAGGCAAAGTCAGGAGGGAGGAGGGGTGAACCTGACTCTCTGTGCCCTGAACCTGACCTTATATGCCCTTTTTCTTGAAGTGTGGGGGTGAAAGTCTGTGAAAAAGAGGCAGTCTGGAAATATGCACACCTGCCAGACTAAAGACCCCAAACCACATTCTGTTTTTGGCATACCTTGTAACCTTTGCTTTTGCTCCATTTGATCAGCTATGTAATACTTTTGATTGGCATGTTTTTGTAAGTTTTGGGGTATAAAAGGGGAATTGGAAGTCTGGGTCAGCGGATTGCATCGTGGACACATTGAAAAAATCCCCAGCTGCGGACAGAAAGCTGGCCACTGGAGATCAGCCGAAGGCAGCTGGAAACTCCTGAGGGGTAATCCTCAGGTGTATTTTGCAGTTTGGGGTGCTCTATAACCTATTGCATTTGTGTGTGCTTGAGACTAAATAAAGCAGTGACTTTGAGTAAAGGTGTTCTAATGGGAATACTGGAGACTAATAAAGTACTGGCTTTAAGTGGTTTTGATGTGTTTGTGCCAGGCATATAGCAGACGGAGGTGCTGCAGCTCCCTTAGTCTGTCCTGATACCGACTCACAAAGAGTAAAGTTACCATGAGCCTGGGGTTTGGTGGAACCTCAGGTAATGAGGGTTACCAAGAGCTTTGGATTCCAGGGGAACCCTGGATAACACCTATCATCTTTCATTAACTTTTGAGTTGTTGATGCTCACCTTCAATCAGTCGAACATGCCATCCTCCACTGTCCACTAGTTACGTTTTCAAAGAAACTCCTTTCAGATTCCTTCCATAGTGCCCAACATGCTTAGGGAGTTCTCCCTGTTCATATCCACAAAGCTTCCTCATTAGCCACCTTCAAATCCTACCACAAAACTTTTCTTTGCTGTGGTGCCTCCATAGGACTTGACAGAAGTTAGGCTGCTAGTGTGAAGAGACCACTGCCTCTCATGATGACCAATACTGTATCATTGTATTCTTGTTTCACCCTGTCTGACTGTGTCCTTTTGTCTCTTGTCTTATGCTTAGATTGTAAACCCCTTGGGGTAGGGGCTATTTTTTAAATCTGTGTTCATAAATCTCATAGCACATTGGGGGCCTGGACTTTGACTAGGGATCCCATATACTACAATAATAAAAATACTAAATAATAATCAATAACAACAGCTCAGGACAGGAAGTGAAGAGTATAATTTTCAGAAGGCAGAGTGTAATTATCCAAACTAGAATTTTACCAGGACATTGGGGTTATAACACCCCTGCTTTTTTGTCATGGGATCTTTAATGAGCTCAGGTAGTCGGGATCATCGTGCTAGGTCCCAGCCAAATGACAGTTCTCTTTAGAGCAATGGAAGGATTAAAGTGGATTATCTTAATTGGATGCATACTACAAAAAGAACAGGAAAAACTTTCAATTATCTTTAGCAGATTGTTAGGAAGAAAGAGCTTTGCGGCAAAAATCTATGATCCCCCAAGAGAACCCTTTAAAGTGTCACATAATGAAAATGTCCGGTCATGTAGATCAAACCCCAATAGACAACTGCATCTTTTTAGACAGTGACCCCAGCATTTCAGGCAGGCTGATGGTCCAAGTGCAAAGATGAGGTCAGAGCTCAGGCTTGGGGCTGCATGTCAGGGGGATTTAAATTTATAATTAGGGGGTTGTTTTCCCTCATTGTCTTTGTATCCTACCATTAAACAAAAAGGAACTGGAAGCCTCATTCTGGGGTGGTTTAGTCTCTCACCCTTCACCACTGTGACACTAACACGTCAGACAAATGAAAACAAATGAACAGTGACTAAAACGTGTGGGGCTGTCTCTTCTGCATAACCTGAGTCTGTGAACTTTCCATAGTTAGCCTTCCAGGTGAAACTAGAACTTGAAAGCACAGTATGTGACTTGTCTTTTTTTTAGGTTGTGCTCCACCTACCTCATGATTACAATATTTTTGGCTAGATGCACAAAAATCTGGTAAAAGGCTCAGCACAATTTTTTTTTCCAAGAGATACTTATTATTATTGTTGTTATTATTGTAATTGTGGAATGCTGAGTGTGTTCTGCATTATACAAACATAACTGAAGACACATCACCAAATCCTTGCTCACCGTCTAATTAGATGCTAACAATATAGATGAGATTCATGTAATATGCTGGATGAAGTATCAGCCTTGATGGGGGTGGAGATCGTTCAAATGGAGGAGCATAGGTTCATAGAACTGTATTTTAAACATTCTTAGCTAGCTTCTGCGTATTCTTCCTGATGGACTGATTGGTGAAGAGATTCCATAGGCAAAATAAAGAACATAGGGCAGTGTTTTTAAATGTATAATGCAAGAATCCTAAGCATTGACTGTAAGCACCGGAGGCAATCTCATGATGGGATGCCTCAGTGTAAGCCGGGCTTTGGTAACATTAATTCATGGTGGGAAACTATATCGTGTTCCCCTCTCATTCTAACATGAAAATCACCACCTGTAACTTTGTGATGGTAAGTACAGGATATTGTGGTACTGATAGTCATGCATAATAATCAGAGGGCCTTCCAGTGTAAGAGGTCTCTTGCATGATGATGCAGGCACACTCAGGATCTGCACGCTCAACGTCTGTAGGAGTCTTTTTGTTATGTACCTAATTGAGGTGTGGTTTATACTCACTCTGGATTCCTGATGAACTGAGGCTGCAGTATACTCACAAGGAAAACACTCTTGGCTGCCTGACCAAACTAGAAAGCATGTCAATATGAGGAAACAACGTGTTCTATTTCACACAGCCAAGAAATTGATCTAGCTCAGCAGGTGCAGAACGAGGCAACATGGCTATTACTGAGAATGGCCAGAGGACATTTTGCTTGCTTAATGTTTTGTTCTATGCATTGTCTGTTTTTTTTGCATGGCTTTGGGGGTTTAGTTTTAATATCCAATGCATGTAATGGATTGGCTCCACTCCTGCGCTTATGCCATTTTATGCACTAGTTGCCTCCTGAAATTCAGACGGCATGGGGCTTTAGTTGTGAGTAGTGTTGTCCAGGCTGCCTGTATCCTTGCAACTTCAGTACTGGATTCCAGCATTCTGCCTTCTTAGCTTGGGAAAAGCTCTGGACTTTTAAAACATATGGGGACTTATCCTCAAATGCTGTGAACTGCAATAGCTCCCCTGCAATCAACAGAGCTACACCTATGTACAACAGCAGAACTCTAGTCTATTAGGCACAGGAAAGAGAGGGGACACTAAATTTGCATCTACACTCTTGAATGCTCGTTTACTTTTGTGTAGATATTAGGATAGCTTTTCAAAGGCACAAATGGCAGCTGTCACCTAACTCCTCCCATTTAAATCATTGACCTGTAGACACCTAACTGCCATATTTTCTGTTGAAAATCTCCTCTGTTATCTTTTGCACCATCAATTTGCCAACTGTATTATCGTTAAAAGAAAAGGAGTACTTGTGGCACCTTAGAGACTAACCAATTTATTTGAGCATGAGCTTTCGTGAGCTACAGCTCACTTCATCGGATGCATACTGTGGAAACTGCAGAAGACATTATATACACAGAGACCATGAAACAATACCTCCTCGCACCCCACTCTCCTGCTGGTAATAGCTTATCTAAAGTGATCATCAAGTTGGGCCATTTCCAGCACAAATCCAGGTTTTCTCACCCTCCGCCCCCCCCCCCCACACACACAAACTCACTCTCCTGCTGGTAATAGCCCATCCAAAGTGACCACTCTCTTCACAATGTGTATGATAATCAAGGTGGGCCATTTCCTGCACAAATCCAGGTTCTCTCACCCCCCTCCAAAAACCACACACACAAACTCACTCTCCTGCTGATAATAGCCTATCCAAAGTGACCACTCTCCTTACAACGTGCATGAAAATTAAGGTGGGCCATTTCCAGCACAAATACAGGTTTTCTCATCCCCCCCCCCCAAAAAAAAAACACACACACACACAAACTCACTCTCCTGCTGGTAATAGCTTATCCAAAGTGACCACTCTCCCTACAATGTGCATGATAATCAAGGTGGGCCATTTCCTGCACAAATCCAGGTTCTCTCACCCCCCTCCAAAAACCACACACACAAACTCACTCTCCTGCTGATAATAGCCTATCCAAAGTGACCACTCTCCTTACAACGTGCATGAAAATTAAGGTGGGCCATCTCCAGCACAAATACAGGTTTTCTCATCCCCCCCCCCCCAAAAAAAAAAAAAAACAAACACACACACACAAACTCACTCTCCTGCTGGTAATAGCTTATCCAAAGTGACCACTCTCCCTACAATGTGCATGATAATCAAGGTGGGCCATTTCCAGCACAAATACAGGTTTTCTCACTCCCCCTTTTCCCAAAAAAACCACACACACACAAACTCACTCTCCTGCTGGACCATTGTAGGGAGAGTGGTCACTTTGGATAAGCTATTACCAGCAGGAGAGTGAGTTTGTGTGTGTGTGTGTTTTTTGGGTTTGGATTTGTGCAGGAAATGGCCCACCTTGATTTTCATATACATTGTAAGGAGAGTGGTCACTTTGGATGGGCTATTACCAGCAGGAGAGTGAGTTTGTGTGTGGGGGGGCGGAGAGTGAGAAAACCTGGATTTGTGATGGAAATGGCCCAACTTGATGATCACTTTAGATAAGCTATTACCAGCAGGAGAGTGGGGTGGGAGGAGGTATTGTTTCATGGTGTCTGTGTATATAATGTCTTCTGCAGTTTCCACAGTATGCATCCGATGAAGTGAGCTGTAGCTCACGAAAGCTCATGCTCAAATAAATTGGTTAGTCTCTAAGGTGCCACAAGTACTCCTTTTCTTTTTGCGAATACAGACTAACACGGCTGTTACTCTGAAACCTGTATTATCGTTGACTCTCAGAGACAGAACTTGTGTGTGCAACAGTCTTTGTGGACTCACAATTTCATATTTAAATGCTTATGCTTGAAAAACTGAAAGCACAAATCGAGAGTCTGGTTTGAAACTCATTTTTAAAACTTTAGCTCAAAGTGGCCTAAGCCCATCTTCCAAAATTGCAGACACAATTTTCCATGACCAAGTTGCATGTGTGAAACCTAAAATGTGTGGAGGAAAACTGCATTCCCAATTAGTGTATGCACCAGTACAGTTTCTGAAAAATTACATGTCTGCAAGAAACTGAGATTGATTCTTTGCGGTATTCAACACTCTAGACTTCACTTATATGAACTCCCATGGCAACTAAGGGCATTCAGCACCTTAGATGTGACATTCAGCACCTCGCAGAATCAGGACTTGAGCCTTCAATTTCACAGGTGGCTCTGGAAAATTTGACTGGAAAATTTTGATTGCTAGATTTGAGGGATAATATCAGTTTTGCGATGTTAAAGACATTTTAGCTGTGATTGAGCTGCGATTGAGCTCAGCTGCATTTTGTGTATATGATGCCTGAGCACTTTTTTGGAATGGAAGGTACTATATGTTCATTATTATTATTATTACTACAATTTGTCACCGCTATAAAAAGAAGAAACAGATTCCATTCAAGACTGAAAAGGACTTGAAAAGGCATTGTAACAGTTTAAACAAAGTATGCTGCTAGTCTTAAGAATCAGAAAGAAAACATATAAACTGATACAGATATAGCTTTGCCTGTGTGTATGCGCTCACACACGCACGTGCATACCCACTCATGGAACTATCATTGGCATAGAATAAGGTGTATTCAAAAAGACAACGTTAAAATTATTTCTTGTCTTACAACACATTTTCTAAGTTATAACTTTAGGGTGAAAAAAAATCTAGTCTCAGACAAATCTTTGCATTGGGCAATACTTTGTGTAGCCTACTAGCCTTAAGAGGACATAGATTCAAGACATGGAAAAAGGGGTGTACTAACAAATCGGGTATATTATTGATTTTGTGAATTGACTGCACAACACCAAATATGTCTGATTAATTAGAATCTCGGATTCTCAGGAGATAAGTTACAGGGAGTCAATGGAATAAGGACACACACACACACTATGTGATGGGCCAGACTCAACTGCACTGCTGAATAAACGTGTAATTCCCTCCACAAGCAATGATTTGCTCCTGGGCAAGGGCTGGTTCTGTAGTCACCATTGCCCTCTCTCAGAGGTTCCATGAGGGGGGGAAGAGGGAAACTTTATTTTCTAGAGGGGACTTCATAAGATATTGTCAGTGAAGACAGCAGCGGGGTTTGCACACTTTTCTTTCACAACAAGTGATTTCTATTTTTCCAGTTACACTGGAATCCTGCAGGCCCCCTACCAAGAGGAGGCTGCAGCTACCTTGTTCTATCACAACATTCCCCTGGTATTCTTCCCAGCACTGAGGAGCTTGTTTAGCTTATGCCAGGAGATTCCTCTTTAAACCAAAGAAATATATCCCAATGCCTATTTGCATTCATTGCCATTGTTTCCTTATTTGAATGAGTTCAGTGATGACATAATCCAAATCGTAACAAGGGACTAGACTTGAAGCTGCAGCTGTGACAACTAGGCAGATCCTCAGATGGTATAGATTGTGATAGCTCAATTGAAATCATTAGCCAAGATGACAAAATAAACTAGTTTGCATCTCCATCACACTTCTTCTCTGAAGAAACAATGGTTGGCAGTTCCACACAGCCATGACTAACTGACTGGATGATCGAGAGCACTATTGTGTAGAATTGGTGAAAAATGGAATGTCAGTTTAGCTGGAAATTTCAATATAATTTTCATCTCAAAATGGAATAAAAAGGCCAAAAAATCCTGCAAAAACCCCCCAAATTTCCAATGCTTTTCCATCGCAAATTGTAAAAAGAAAAAACAAAACAACACAAGTATTTATTTTAAACGAATGAAATGTTACAATTTGGATTCAATTTAAATTTTGAGATTTCTACTTGGTAGAAGTGTAAGCATGGCCATCTGGAGTTTATTTTTCAGTTGGGCAGGGGAAGGGAAGATTGGGTGGTCCCTCAGCTTCAGACACACATACCTCCCCACCCCCACAAAAAACAGCCAATCAAACAAAACACAATGTCAAAAATATAATCACCATGGATAATGAGGGGGTGTGAAGAGGTGTCAGAGGAAGGAGAGGATAATATGGAGGACATAAGAGTTGGAGGAACCATCCTGGCAGCCCTACAGAGATCAATAGAAGCAGATGGCCCACACCACAATTTATAAAGTCTCTCCAGAACTCCTGTGTAACAAAAAGCCCACCTAAAGAGCTTCAGTGCTCAGTGACGGAAATACCACCCCATATCCCTGTTCCCTCCCATCAAAGATTCAGAGGGTGGGGAGTAAGATAAGCTCTGGCAGCCCTACAGGGAACTCAAGTAGCTCATGGTCAGGTCCACAATGTGTAAGGCCTGCCTAGAATCCCTGTATAAGAATACGCCCAACCTAAGAACTGCAAATTGCAATGGTCAGTGAGATGAACATTAGCCCAAAATCCATTCTCTCTCCTCAAATATTGGGGTACAGGGGGTGTTAAGGTTCAGCTGTCCCATAGAGAACCTGACAGGCAGAAAACCAGTCATACAATGTATCTGAGCCCACCCCCAAGCACCATCTCAAATAGAACATCAGTTCAACCTCTGAGACATGTGGATCAACTGAGCTGATCACACCCTTGCACAATATGGGTACACTCACTGAATCATAGAACATCACTTAGCAAGTTGTAACAAAACTTGGTCACCAGTCACAAATTACAGAGTCTCAACATAATTTTGTGAAAAAAATAGAAATAATATCCTGATTATTTCTATTGGATTTTGTTGTTGATGATGAAAGACGGAAAATTTAAAAAAAACGTTCTTAAAACAGTTTGCTTTATTTGAAATAGCAGTTTTAGACAAATTATTTTCCTATTTGAAAAAAAAAATGACTACCTCTGTCACTGCATGCTCAGAATCCTGGAACAAAACTCAGGGAACTACAACTAACATAACAAAAGGGACATTCATTAAAAGGATAAAATTTGATACCTTTTAAAATGATGTTTATTAGTCAGAAATTTTAGATGGAAAAAACTTTCCAGTGCAGACCTAGTGTCTCCATCATGCTATCTCGATGTACTAGAGTACATTAGGGACAAATTTTGGAAGCACAGAACACTTGGTGTGCATTGAAATAACAATGTTTGTGCTATAAAATTGAGAAGAATAGTTAGATTATCTGAGCCCCCTGGGAAACTGCTCACATATCTGGATAATTGGAAGTTCTGATTATCAGAGGTCAGTATACATAGAGTCTGTGGAACAGAGACTTGTGTGGCAATTCATTAGAAAGAAAAACTAGATAATTATGTTTCAAGTAATCAGGATCCTACTGTTACTGTGTGCTCAGCCAACTATGCATGAAGTCATCTAATGTGCACACACAAATTCTTTGAAATATTTGTTCATTATACTTTCTATGTGTTTGGCTGTCAAACTGTCATCCATGGGCCACCAAAATACTATGGAGCCTGCTCTAGTGAGCCAAAATATTAACAGAAGGGATGGAGAATAAAGTGGGAGGAGAAGATCCATAAGCAGATCTCTTTCTGATGAAGTGGTCCACAGAACATAAAAGATGGAGGACCACTGGCCTAGCTTATGAAAAACTGTCAAACTCCAGAGCATGTAAACTTAGGATGTGTATTTTCAAGCTGGTTCTCTCCCTATCTCCTTCTCCCCATCTTCCTGTGGAAAACAGAAGTCATTCATTCATGGTGACTTTGAAGAAAAGCAAGACAGTGAGGGTGCCTGTCTGATAAGCAGTTACTCTATTAGTGTTTCCGTTTCAGGAGGGACAGAGAATTCTGTGCTAATTATAGAGCATATCATTAAGACACATAACGGTTCCTTTTATCTCCTCAACAGAGGACAGAAGACAGAGAAAATGTAATGGAGGGAATCGCTTATTATTTGAAACTAATTCAGAAGACTTTATTGTGTGGTAAAGCCCCAAAAGCTAGTTATATACAGATTTAGTTTAAAAAACAAATCATTACTCTGTCAGATACAGACTTAGCCTTTAAGGAATTACTTCATAAACGTAATTAAAGGCATTAATCCTTTAAAAGGCAAATTAACGTTCTAAGTGATTGGTATAGCCAAGAGATTTAAACTATAAATTCTGCTAAGCAGGTGTATTCCATCTTTCATTTCTTCTCCTTTTTTAATTACCTTGTTTTGACTCATATTTTCTTTGGCATTTAAAATAGAGCAAGTACCAATACACTGACAAGAACAGACTCTGATTACTCTTCCTGATTTGGAAAATAAAGGGAGATCAGACTGAAAATTATTTGGGATCCCAATGGCTTCTTGTTGCATTTGAGGTTTGTGTATAAAAAATAGTAATAAAACATTGTTATTATTATCATACAAAGAGGCCACATAGCTCACGCAAAAGAAGGAAATCGCTATTGGAGGGCTCATATAATTTTAGGGTGAGATTTTCAAAAATTCTCAGCAGTGACCTAACTTTGTTCCCACTGAAGTCAATAGGAGAACATCGTAGCTTTGTGCTCTATGGAAGGACAGTTAGTCCAGTACTTAGCGCTTTTGAAAATTCCACCTTCAGCCCAGTAACTTAGGAGCTGCCAGACTGGATCAGATCCAGGAGCCAGCAAATCCTGGAGCACAATGTTAGTATTCTTCTAAGATGTGTAGCCATTAATTATGATAACTCTGGATAGTGTTGATAGCCATATAAATATCCAACCCCTTTTTGATTCTTGATAATATCATGACCTCAGTGATGTCCTGTAGCAATGAATTTCACAGTTGAATCACACAGGGTATTAAAAAGGAGTTCTTTCTCAAAAATTTAAGCCTACGAATATTGATTAGGTTCAACCCTTTTTTTTTTCCAGCTGTCACCATGGTAAACAATTTTGAAAATGCAAACTATAGTTTTCCTCAGATCAGATTCTGATCCCCTTAGTTTGGCTTAGTAGCCATTTGTTTCATGAATAGTCCATTTTTAGACAGAAATAATTGCAGCTGAAACTGATATCATTTAGACATCTCTGTATCAGAGCTGTAGTTGCAGTCAGGTACATAAACATCCAGATGACGTAAGTGGTGCCTACAAATAATTGAAGGCATAACATTGCTCCTATAATAATTTGCAGATGCAAAACTGTAGATGCAAAGAAGCCTGATTTGAAATCCTTTGAAAACGATAAATGTATATGGGCTCAATGGTGGCATTGTCACAAGCCCTGTGTTAGGGACAATACATTGCTTTGCTGCCCTTTCAGCGGCCCACAAGGAAGATTATGATTTACTCCCCGATCTCCCTGATGCTCCATAGAATCATAGAAGACTAGGGTTGGAAAAGACCTCAGGAGCTCATCTAGTCCAATCCCCTGCTCAAAGCAGGACCAACCCCAACTAAATCATCCCAGCCAGGGCTTTGTCAAGCCGGGCCTTAAGAACCTATAAGGATGGAAATTCCACCACCTCCCTAGATAAACCATTCCAGTGCTTCACCACTCTCCTAGTGAAATAGTGTTTCCTAATATCCAACGTAGACCTCCCCCACTGCAATTTGAGACCATGGCTTTTTGTTCTGTCATCTGCCACCACTGAGAACAACTGAGCTCCATCCGCTTTGGAACCCCTCTTCAGGTAGTTGAAGGCTGCTATCAAATCCCCCCTCACTTTTCCCTTCTGAAGACTAAATAAGCCTAGTTCCCTCAGCCTCTCCTTGTAAGTCATATGCCCCAGTCCCCTAATCATTTTTGTTGCCCTCCACTGGACGTTTTCCAATATTTCCACATCCTTCTTGTAGTGTGGGGCCCAAAACTGGACACAATACTCTAGATGTGGTCTCAATAGTGCCAAATAGAGGGGAATAATCACTTCCCTCGATCTGCTGGCAATGCTCCTACTAATGCAGACCAATATGCTGTTAGCCTTCTTGGCAACAAGGGCACACTGTTGACTCATAGCCAGCTTCTTGTCCACTGTAATCCCCAGGTCCTTTTCTGCAGAACTGCCACTTAACCAGTCATTCCCACGGCTGTAGCAGTGCATGAGATTCTTCCGTCCTAAGAGCAGGACTCTGCATTTGTCCTTGTTGAACCTCATCAGATTTCTTTTGGCCCAATCCTCCAATTTGTCTAGGTCATTCTGGACCCTGTCCCTACCCTCCAGCATATCTACCTCTCTCCCCAATTTAGTGTCATCTGCAAACTTGCTGAGGGTGCAATCTATCCCATCATCCAGATCATTAATGAAGATGTTGAACAAAACCAGCCCCAGAACCCACCCCGGGGCACTCCACTTGATACCGGATGCCAGCTATACATCGAGCCGGTGATCACTACCCACTGAGCCAATGATCTAGCCAGCTTTCCGTCCACCTTATAGTCCATTCATCCAATCCCTACTTTTTTAACTTGCTGGCAAGAATACTGTGGGAGATTGTATTGTATCACATCCACCCCTTTCCCCATATCCACAGAGCTAGAGAGGCATTAAACCACAACAGCTGGTGCCTAGTTCTGCATACGCTCCCCAGTACACTGGCACAGCTATGCTGCCAGGCACATTGGGTAGGGAGCCAGAGCTAAGACTCGACCTATCCCCTGCCAGCTGTGTGAGGTGGGGACATAGCAGCTCTTCAGCTCTCCCCCTGTTACTACCCACAATGCAGTTAGCTGGTGCAGCGCTGTTTAGTCAGGCTGTGAATTGGCCCTATGGTAATAAAACATCATAACTCAGCCTCCTGATAACACATAGGATTATTATTCAACTTTAAAAAGCCTTAGACAAATAATGTACTTTTGGTTTGCTTCTTTCATAGTTCCAAGCTGATTAAAATGCAAAATGTAAGTTTCTCAAATTTTAGTCAATTTTATAGTTTGTTTTTCATCTCTGTTGTCTTTTGGGATCACAATACAGCAAAATGTTTGGGTTTGGGGGAAGAATATAGATTCCATTGATATTTATAGAAATCATGAAAACATTTCTATTCATATTAGGCTTTTGTAAAAGACAGCTCTGAATTTGGGGCCTAAAGCTAGTTGATACTGTCCCCTCTGGAAATTGTGCTGATATCATTAATTTTTCTATTCAGTATTTTCACTTTGTACCTGTTATTTTGTGCTATGATCCTTGCCCAGAGCTTGCATTTTAAGTACACAAAATGCAGATACTGTCAGTGAAGTGTGCAGAGAAATGTTAAGTTAAATCACTTTCTCAAAACATGAATGTGACTACAGGAATGAGATGACACAGGATGTTAATGTATTAGTCTTGGCTTTATCCCATGGAGACCTGACTCCTTATTTTATTAGGTCACTAGTTATGAACTAAAATGTGTTTACAGGTCTTGTCTTTGGAGTAATGGCCCCCACATTCCACCACCACCATCCATGGCCATTGGAATTAGGCAGCCGGTTAAACTGGTGCAGTTCAGCTGTCCAAGAGAGGAGATAATCAAGGGGTTCTCTACATTGCTAAGGGATAGGTATCTGGGATGGAATGTTCATGGGTGGGTTGATGGAGTCAAAAGTCAGCCACAGACTCTTCTGACATAGAATCATAGAATCATAGGACTGGAAGGGACCTTGAGAGGTCATCTAGTCCAGTCCCCTATCTGATGGCAGGACTAAGTATCATCTAGACCATTCCTGACAGGAGTTTCTCTAACATGCTCTTAAAAATCTCCAATGATGGAGATTCCACGAGCTCGCTAGACAATTTATTCCAGTGCTTAACCATCCTGACAGTTAGGAAGATTTTCCTAATGTCCAACCTTAACCTCCCTTGCTGCAATTTAAGCTCACTGCTTCTTGTCCTATCCTCAGAGTTTAAGAAGAACACTTCTTCTCCCTCCTCCTCATAACAACCTTCTATGTACTTGAAAACTGTTATCATGTCCCCTCTCAGTCTTCTCTTTTCCGGACTAAACAAACCCATTTTTTCCCAATCTTCCCTCATAGGTCATGTTTTCTAGACCTTTAATATTTTTTGTTACTTTTCTCTTTCTCCAATTTGTCCACATCTTTTCTGAAATGTTGCACGCAGAACTGGACACAATACTCCAGTTGACGCCTAATTGGCATGGAGTAGAGCAGAAGAACTACTTCTCATGTTTTGCTTACAACACTCCTGTTTATACTTCCCAGAATTATGTTTGCATATTTTGCAACAGTGTTACACCATTGACTCATATTTAGCTTGACCCCCCCAGACCACTTTCTGCAGTACTCCTTCCTAGGCATTCATTTCCCATTTTGTACGTGTGCAACTGATTGTTCCTTCCTAAATGGAGTACTTTGTATTTGTCCTTATTGAATGTCATCCTATTTACTTCAGACCATTTCTCCAGTTTGTCCAGATCATTTTGAATTTTAATCCTATCCTCCAAAGCACTCGCAACTCCTCCCAGCTTAATATCATCCACAAACTTTATAAGTGTAGTCTCTATGCCATTATCTAAATCATTATTGAAGATGTTGAACAGAACTAGACCAAGAACTGATCCCTGCAGGACCCCACTCATTATGCCCTTCCAGCATGACTGTGAAGCACCGATAACTACCCTCTGGGAATGGTTTTCTAACCATTTGTACACCCACCTTATAGTAGCTCCATTTAGGTTGTATTTCCCTAGTTTGTTTATGAGAAGGTCATGCAAGACGGTATTGAAAGCTTTACTAAAGTCAAGATATACCATGTCTACCACTTCCCCCCTATTCACAAGGCTTGTTACCCTGTCAAAGAAAGCTATCATGTTGTTTGACGTGATTTGGTCTTAACAAATCCATGTTGACTGTTTCTTATCACCTTATTATTCTCTAGATATTTGCAAATTGATTGCTTAATTATTTGCTCCATTGTCTTTCCTGGTACAGAAGTTAAGCTGACTGGTCTGTAATTCACTGGGTTGTCCTTATTTCCCTTTTTGTAGATTGGCACTATATTTTCCCTTTTCCAGTCTTATGGAATCTCTCCCGTCTTCCATGACTTTTCAAAGATAATAATGGTGAGTCTGGATTATGGGTCCACCGAGCTACTTCAGCAATGGGACTGAAGAAATGTCCATGAAGGGGCTCTGCAACCACATCCTTGGTTTGGGGTAGAATGCGTCCTCCTACTCTTCCCCACATGTATTTCCCCAGAGTCCAATCTGGCCACTTAGGCTGTATGCTGTGCTATTTTTTTCACAGTGCCTAGTAAATGTTTGCCTATGTTACAAATCCATGACATAGTGTAGCACAGTAGTTAGGGAAGAATTAGACCGGGAATGCCAAGGATATCACAAGTCACTACTAAGATTCCTTGTTAGACCTGTTTGTTTAGGGGATGGGAATGTTAGTAGCTTCCATAGTACCTGTCGTAATAGTATCTGCCTTAAACCAGTGCCATCTGGCCTTTATTTTACATGAGCACCAAATTCAAGAATATCACAACAAAAACTACTTTTAAGCAAGCACATGTTTTTAAAAATCCCCAAACATATAATATTTTGGAACAGTTTATTCCTCTGCATCTTTGATTTTCTGCATAGATTTGAGCCTAACTATTCAGACAGCAGGCAGAGAGCTGTTTTTTTTAAGCTTTACATTGTGACATTGCACCATCCCATCACATTTATCATACCAGCCCTTTAATATTTTCACTTTTGCTCTATAATCTGCTGTGAGAGTTTGCAGGACATGTGATGACCCCATCAAAATTGTCACGGTTGTAGAGAAACTGCCCTGGGTAGCATCTTGATTTTGCAGTGAATTTAATTATAGATTTCAGAGTAACAGCCGTGTTAGTCTGTATTCGCAAAAAGAAAAGGAGTACTTGTGGCACCTTAGAGACTAACCAATTTATTTGAGCATGAGCTTTCATGAGCTACAGCTCACTTCATCCGATGAAGTGAGCTGTAGCTCACGAAAGCTCATGCTCAAATAAATTGGTTAGTCTCTAAGGTGCCACAAGTACTCCTTTTCTTTTTAATTATAGATATAACTTGTGATTCTAAACTAGAGCAGGTCAAATAGAAAAGGGGAAATATTTTTGGAACATTTGTTTGAAAATTTTCTTCCTTTTTTGAAATTTCAAAAATTTCAAATTTCAGCAAGCTCTGTAGTTTGCCAAAAATTGGAGAAAAAAATGTAAGTGAATTTTGTCAAAATTTCCATTTATTTTTAAAATACCATCTTCTACACCTGTGCTGCACACAGTCTACATAATATAATGTTTAGATTCCTATTCAGAGAACAAATCATCCTCTCCAGATATTACAGGACTCTAATGCAGTGAGCTACAATATATCAAATGAGCTATTGTACAAAATTCATATCAGGGTTTGGTTAGCTGTATTGCCAACTCTGAACATTCAAAAATCATAAATCAGACTCTCAAAAACATCAGATTGACTTAAAAATGAGGGATTTTTTAAATGATGAAAAACAAAGAGGGAAGGGGTTTTTTGTTTGTTTTTTTTTTGTTTTTTTTTTGCTTTCTGGTATTGTTCTCATTGTCCACTGAAGGTAAAACAAGAAGTGCTTAATGTGCAGCAAGAGAGATTTAGTTTAGATATTAGGAAACATGATCTAATTATAAGAGTTGTTAAGGACTGGAATATGCTTTCAAGGGAGGTTGTGGAATCCCTATCACTGGAGGTTAAGAACATGTTGGACAAACACCTGTCAGGCATGGTCTACGTTTACTTGGTCCTGCCTCAGCACAGGGGGGCTGGATATGATGATTTCTCAAGATCCCTTTCAGCCCAAATTTATATGATTCTATTTCAGCATTTAGGGTGCACTTGGGTCACATTTTCAAGCTTTCCCCCCCCTGCCACCATGGGAGCTAGAAATTTGTTTTATAAAAACTGAAATCTAAGATTCTCATGTAATCCCATGACTCCAGGAGGTGAAGGTTTAAGAAAAAACACAAAATATTGTGAGACATGACCAGATTAAATTAGAAATCCTGCATCAGCAGTGTAAGATTGTGGAAAGGAGAATACAAGCTGCGTACAATGAGAAAATTTGTCTTTCCTGTGGTCTATTAGTGAAATAAAAATGTCTGGCCACTGGTGGAACTTCACTGACTTCACTGGAGCTCTCCAGAGATGAATTTGGCCTGAATATTTTAACATACCTATCGTTGCCTTCTTTCAGTTTCAACATATGTATGTTACAGTATAGTCAGAATCAATGAATCCTGAACTCCTTGATATATAGACACCCCTATGCCATATGTTAAAGATAGTCAAAGAGGTTAAATCAGGATATTATTCAAAATGCCTGCCCTTAGTAATTCAGTGTGGGTTACCAGATATTGCCATTTTCCACTAAGGTGGAAACTTAAGGCACTTTTTGTTTTACTTCCAAACCTCCAACAATAAACGCAGTAATACAATCTCCTTTACATCTTAATAATTGCCAGGGTAAATTAACAGGCTGTTAATGTTTTGATTTATGAATTGGAGGCCCTCTCTCTGTGCTGGACTTCAAGAAGATTGAGCTGTCTCCCATGTTCCCTGAAAGTAAGTAAATGACTGTTTATTCATTCCCTTGATTAGAAGGCTGCCCTGAAGCGAGATGCAAGAGGCTCCTTAATAAATGTGAGACTCCCTATGCTTTGTTTTGCTTTCTGGATTTAGTGCTAAACATTAAAAGGAATTGGAGATTGATTTTGTGTAGGGAGTAGTGCCAGATAAAACAGGCAAGCGAGCAGCCTTGTTCATAGAAACAAGCTCTGTTATCATGAGAGGACAGAGAGCTATTTGAGTTTTAATGTTGGTGCTACTGAGCCGTTGGGAGGATTTTTCAAAAGTGTCATCGGCTAATGAATTGGCATCTGAGGTCTCTCTTTATTTTAGCTTTACACGGTAACCATTTGGGTCAAAAATCATCAGTACTTAAGTGACCTTGTACAATTATAATCACGCTCCTCTTTCCATATATTGACAAATTAAATACTAACTGCCCAAGTGCATTTGCCTTCAGCCAGGCCATTGGTAAAGGAATACAAGAGAAGGGGAAAAGAATTATTAACTTGCTAATACATTATGGATTTTTTGTTTTCCTATCTGAGGATTGTTGTCCTTTCCATATTTCATAACCTGGTGATCTGGAGATGCATCACAAACCAATTTCTCCCAATTTATCTCCTGCCTTTCCTTTTTGCAGCGGGATGCTCCCATAACTTCTTTAGTTGTCAGAACAAGTGAGTGGTTTCAACTGCAGCTGATAAATTAGCTAACAATGTGGGTAATAAATGTAGCAGTCACTTCCCTACTCAGGGCAATTTACATGTCAAGTTTAAAGAGACTCTTCTCTTGTGTTCTGGGATTCAGAAGCACATCTAGTAAAATTTGCTAATGGAGCTTTTGCTGAGAGGTAGCCAAAGTTGATAGATAAATAGGCAAAATTATTTTTTCCTTGCTACCAGTAAGATGAAAGTTGCAATACTTGAACCTAAACTGAGGGATTGGCTTTTTTTTATAAAAAGAGACTATACCTCTCCACTAAAATTCCTCTGTGACACACAGTCATCTGTATAGCAAGCTCAGCAACAGTAAATAAGCTAGTTGTAGCTTTAGAGGGAATGTGATTTTAGGGACTGATCTCCAGTACTGTATGTAAGATAAGCCTGGAGACTAGGCAGGGAAATGGGAGAGATTGACAAAAAAAGTTAGAGAAGGCTTATGTATGAATGCCAGCATTTCAGGGGGAAGGGAGACAGAACCCATTAGTCCCAAATTTTCAATAGTGAACACACATGCACTTTGTACATTTCCAACTTGTGTTCCCAGTACCCAAAACCACATATGTGAGTCAGGATTGTGTGCATACATGCATGCACAAATCCTAAACTTTCATAACCTGTATTAATTATTTGTTTTGTCTTAGCCTATAAGCCTGAGACATGGACAGCACCCCGGTGTGCTGACTGCTGTACCAGTGTGCACTGGGCATTGTATGTGCAATAGTGAAAACCTGGGCCTAAAACTATAAACCTGTTTCTGTTTTATAATTCCTCTGAACAGGACAAATCCTGTAGTCCTTACTCCATGTTTTTACTGAGCTGCAAATTTTGTCTAAGCCACTGGAGAGTAAATAATGAGTATGGATCTCTGGGTTGGACCAGCCTTCTTAAGCCCACCTATTCATCTTTGCTACCTGGGTGTCCTTGATTCCAGCTTTAACATTTTTTTCTTCCTTTACTTCTTCAAAAGAGCTTTTGTTCTCTTTCTTCTGAGTACACTTTATCCCGCTTAGTAAGAATATTTCTGTTTTTCTGTACAGTGAAGGTACAGGTCTCAAATGCTTATGCATGGGGAAAAAAATCTGTTTCAGTTGAAAGGGATGGGAAGGTGAAGTTTAGCATTAAACATTAGAAGATTTTGCACTGATTATTTCAGGTATGAAAGAAAAACATCCCTAACACTTGTATTGGTAATGGTGCCCCTTTCACACATTAGAGGATCCATGAAAGGATGTGTGTCACTACAGAATTCAAGGTTTAATTTTCATGACTACGTTTTATATAAATATCTTTAGTCCTCGTGGTTGTGAAGATACCCTTCGAGATCTGACCCAATCCAGGACTGTCCAGCTGCAGGCAGCCTAAAACAGCCCTGAGAGACTTGTAAAGTAGCTTATTTCTTCTCAGTGGTGTATTAACTCCAGTACTTCACAGCTTCTCTTCAAATCTCTGGTGGTCGGAGAACAGAAAAAACAGCCTTTGGAATTACAGACTCGGGGGGTCCCACATGCACTGGAAAATTGATCCACTGGGAATGATGGCTCTATGTTAGCAATGGGTGCTGCTGGACTATGTTGAAAATAGTTTAATTGCCAGCAAAAATGGGGGCACACATACGTTTTGATCATGTTTTCTTTAACTGTGCTGGGATGTTTTCATCCTAGAGTTGAACTCTTTACAATGCCGATTCTGGAGGACTCTATGCTGACAAGCATTGTTAGAAATGGATCAGGCCTAGTGTAGAAATGGCTAAAAAGACTATCTTAAAGTTTTCACCCCTCCACACACACACCTTTATTGTTCATTTTGAGCATCTTTCACACAAAGTAGTTTGGTAATATCAGCATCCTTAGGGCTCATCATGGAAACGTGAAAGCATGACCCATTTAAACCCTTAAACATTACCCTAATTGTTCTTCTGACTAGAGTCACTTCAGGGAGTTAAGGATACCCAGCAAAGAACAGACCTGAGGCCTTCAAGCTGAACACCCCAGATGGGCAAGACGCTGTGATTAAATAAATAAGAAAAAAACGCCAAGGTTTCTGTTTGAGAGGGTTGTTTTTGTTTTGATTTGATTTTTTTTATATCAACAAAATGTTCGTTTTATAAAAATTCGGAAAAAAAAACCTTTTTAAAAAACTGTTTCTACATCTTTACAGAGAAAGTTATTTTTTCTTGGATTAACATATGCCCTTCTTGTTGTTTCTAGAAAACTTTCCTTTACAGAGCATGGATTTACCTTAAAGTAACCCACTTAAGATTTCCCATGTGCCCTTCGTTTTACATTTGGAATTGTGCTACTTGCCAGCCTGGCTTTTCATTTTTTACAAGGAAGTGTGATTAGTTCCAAACTGGCTTTTGTTTTTAAAACTGCAAATGTCATAGGTTCTAGCCTATTTTTTGTTTTTAAAAAGGGGAATTCTGTTTGTTGTCAGCATGATTTTTCATTTTAAAGAAAAATCTCCAGATGGAGACCTTTGCTATTGAAGAGTTGACCCAAGACACAAACAGACTGATAGAAATGCAATTGAACACTTTGAAAAGGCATCTTGGATCTCCTACATTGTTGCTTTTCTGAACTATGGAATTCAATTTCTTTAATAATGACACAACAATTGCTTGCTAATTTGCATACCAGTCCTGTCCCAATTCTCATCTCAAAAGCCTAGATCCAGTACTGCTTTCACATGATTTATTCCATGTACCTCTCAACATATGACTTTGTTAATCATGTCTTTCCCCCCATGAATTGGAAGTAGTTTTGTTGTATCCATCTGTTGCCTTTATGAAAGATTGTTCATTTCTGAAGTATAGAGTCAGATAGTCTTGTGTGTTTTGCGTACCTGTGTTTCTCTAACAAATATTAATAGCAAAAATATGACATATATTCAAAGATGAGGTAGTAATGGTGAAATAGCTAGTTTAGCCCTGGAGACTGACTGAAGTCCTCTGCTGAAGAACAGAGCAGATACAAGTAAAGGCAGATGCAGTGAGGTTTCCCACCAATATGCCTCTATCCTGTTCAAGACAGATTATCTCTTAGGTCTGAAAGGTATAGTTCAGTGTCTGTCTTAATGATAATTCATTGGCCACTCTGCCAAGAAGACGAATCAGTGTGACAGTAGTTTTGTGATCTGGACATTTGTCCACTGAGAGCGGCACAGATGGCATCAGATTTCAGTCACTTTTCACTTGTGAAAATACATTTATCTGAATTCACAACACCTCCATCACATCTTTTTTGTGGCATTTTCATCAAGGAGGCTAAAATCTTCAATGGTCACTGGAGACTAAACTGTTTTCTTACTCTCTGCCCCCTTTGAAAATCCAGGACAGGGTGGAGTCATAATGTTGGGGCAGCATGAGGGAAGCTTGGACAGCCTCTGCCCATTGATAAATTTGAGGGCTATTGATTTGATACTCTTCATCAACATTAAATGAAAAATATAAGATTTGGTATTAAATAGTAGAAAGATTCTAGAATCCGTGTCCAAGTAGCTAATCTCCAGAATCAGCCATACACATGATTATTAAGCACAAACAAGTATATTACATGCCCCCAAATAATCACAGTGAGCTGCCTTTGTTACCTGTTCAGCCCGTCTCTCATAAATCACTCAATAGTTCTTGCTGATCCCTCAAAAGGAACGAACAACTGTTTTGGTTTCTATGTTTAAACAGCTGTTGGTAACAAGATAAATGTGGCTGAGTTACTAAATGAACCAAGGAGTGGGCAATAGGAAATGGGATACAGAGCCTTTGACCCTTAGGATGCTGCTTCAAATCCAACCTCAGATAGTAGTGACTGAAAGTCATTATCATCTGATGACCGTTTGACCTATGTAAACTGAGCTGTGGATCTCAATACAGCTCCTTGTGCACAACTTACCTCAGAAGAATTAGCCCTCTTGTTGGCACAGTCAGCATAGGCCACACTCTGAAGGGACTGGGAAAATATACTTCCCAAAGGGTGCTTCTTCAGGCCACCTTTCAGGCACACTGAATTATCCCTGAATACTGTAAGCAGTAAGGAGGAAGCTTGTGCTGATGTTTTGTTGGTAAAGTTGCTAGAGGAATTCAGTTCCTAGGGTCGTCAGTCCAATACCTTTCAGCATTCACTAACTCGACTCAATACAAATAATAATAATTTTAAAGAATGAATGAGTTACTGTACTTACACATGTTTAGAATATATTTGACAGCAAGAAAATTTCTTTAATTATTAACTTATGTATAGCAAAGTAGTGCCTAGAGGGCCTAACCAAAATCAGGGTCTTATTTTGCTATGCACTGTATAAACACACAGTAAGAGACTGTCCCTACCCCAATATGGTAATAATCTAAACAGACAGTAGTGTGGAGGGGAAACTGAGGCAGAGAATGGTGCAGTGATTTGCCTCAGGTCAAAGAGCAGGTCAGTGGCAGAATCAGGAATAGAACCCACTCTCCTGAGCTACAATCCAGTGCTTTATCCATGAAACCTGCCCCTCTCTCTGCATATTCTTACTAGAAAAGCTGCTAGTTTAAAAACATATTTTTATATAGACCCCAATGGGCAGTCTTTGTCTTTAGTTTCTTTTCCCTCTGGAGAACCCATGATTTGTGCAATTAATTTAAGTCAACTGGATGTCCTTTAGTAAGAGTCCTAAAGTGGAGGTAGCCTTGGCTAATACGGGCAAAAGCTGTATTTGGAATGCTTGTGACCCATTTCTTTTAATACTCTGGTATATAGGTCCCCGAAGGACTATTATGGTTAACTGTTATTACAGATTGTATTTTACTGTTGCTGAAGGTTGTTTTAAAGTGTGTTTTTTTGCTGTTGGACATGAACATATTTTTGAAGTAGGTTGCTTTACTGATGTGTGAGTGTCATAACAGCTGAGAATTTTACAGTACATTGCACCCATAAACAATATTTCTTATCAAACTTCATTGCAGGTTAAGGTAATGGTCCTGGGAACTGGGCTAAAAGTTAACCAAAAGCAATGTCTGTTAACTGAGCCTGTTTTTGTAACTTACAGTTAATATATTCCATGAATGTCCACAGGCCTTTACTGGACAAAGACCTGTAGATCTCTAAAATTGCCAATACATCCTAAATCTGGTTCAAATAGGGAGTTAATTCTTCCACTGCTTCTGTAGAAGAAAGGCAGCCACAATTTGTTTACCAGAAACCTCAGTATTGCCAAAAACTATTCACAAACATTTCAGAAAATTCTAAAGAAAATTTTATTTGGACCGTGTTTCTACCCATTAACTTTTCACAGTCATCAAGATTTCATCAAATGGGTGTTCTTCAAAAGTAAATTTGGAGCCCTACCTGAGATTCACTTAATCATGAAATCAAATCTGTGTCATGACAAACAAGAACATTACAACTAATAGAAGTAGTTTATAAAGGCTAGGTCATCCAGTCAGACGACTGGAACACTACCATGTGACTCCAATGACCAGTGCTACAGTTCAACTATTAAATCACAAATATAAGATATTCAGTTTAATTTCCTGCCTTTCTGCTCACCTATCTTACATACATTTAGGTACCTATCACTGTGCTGAGTGTCCACATCTCTTAATGAAGTAACAACGCATTTCTCAGGCTTTGTCTCATCATTTATACTATTTGTAGCTAAGAGCCACAGTGAACAGTTCAGGAGAAATGCACAGGATAAAATTCATTCACACAAAACCTCTCAATTTTTTGATGAGCCATGCGTGCAAATCCAACTCCTACACTCTAAGAAATAACAACCAGACAAATCCTTTGTTATCTCTGATAATGATCAGCAAAAGCTACTTTGTGATCTTCTTGATGTTACCCTTCTATTCCTTTCTCTTACCCCCAGCTGATTACATGCAACCCTGCCAACTTAAATCTTAACTTCAAATCTACATTTTTTGAGGCAGGTCCCAGTGCTTTATTTGTCTATTAAATCTCCTGGACATACTGTATTATGTACATAATAATATCCAGAGATAGCTCTAAGTTATGTGAAAAAGAGTAGTCCAAGGTTTGTAAGAGGTGATAAAAGCAACCTTATGGCTGACGGCTTTATAGCCTGACCTACTAAAAGCAATGCAATGTTCTTAGACTCATAATTAATAATAGTTGGCACTGATATATCATCTTTCATCCTGGGGTCTGAAAGCCCAACCATCTACCTGTCAGCAGGTGCTATTAGTTCCATTTTACACACAGCTAAACTGAATGTAAGGGGATGCTTCAGGTCAGCCTGATTGACCGAGTGGGCAGGCTAATCAGGGAGTCAGGAGGCCAGGGGGGTCCCGTCCTCCCTGTGACCTGGAATTGCCTGGGTCAGACAGAGTGGGGCCAAGCTAAGGAGAGAGCAGGGGCCCGAGCTGAGCTGGGGAGCAGAGCCGAGCCAGCCAGAGGGACCAGAAAAGCAGCCCAGGGAGATTCTGTGCTGGGAGCAGAGCTGCAGCCACAGAGCCAGAGACACAGCCTCACGGAGAGCAGATCCTGTGCTGGGAGCAGGGCTGCAGCCACAGAGCCTGGGCAAAGGGCCCAGCGCAGAAAGACACCCCCAGCCAAGGGTCCTTGCAGGCCAGACTGGGAGGGGGAATCTTAGCCCGAAGGGGGGCTGACGCTGGGAAGAAGGGTTCCACCACCCAAAGCCCGGAGGTATGTGGCCACCACCAGAGCAAGTGTCCAACCTGTAGCATCCCTGCAGCACAGCCAGGGCCTGAGAAGAAGGCCTGGGACCTACAAGGAACAGACTGTAAACTGCCCCGATGTTCCAGAGACACTGTTTGTAATGTTCCCTGCCACAGAGCGCGGTGATGTTCTTTCCTTTAACCTTTCCTATTTTTCCTTATTCTTTTTAGAATGAAAGCAAATGAAAGTTACTTAATCAACAATTAAATTGTTTGTAATGATCAGTGGGTCAGGGAAGTGCCCACTGCAGAGAGTATATCCTGGAGTGGGGACACCCTAGCCTCTGTCCTAGGTGACCACAGCAGGGTTGGGGGTTGAGCCCCCCCAGGAATCCTGCGCTCAGCTTGTCGGTGTTACGAGGACTCTGTCAGACAGGAGAGTGGAAGGGGAGTCCTCAAGGGCAGGGGGGTCTCTGGGTAAAGTAGGTGGGAGCGAGGATTCAGATCCTTTCGCTAGCCCACTTCACTGGGGTAGTACAGAAGCCAGGAAAGTTCCTCACAATAGTGGGACCATTCCCCTGCTTACATGAACAAAATGGTCACAGTTAGTTACTTGCTTCAGTTTGTATGGTGAGTCATAGTAGCTCCAAGGACAGATCAGAAGCCTTGACTCTTATTTCTTTGTTTTAATCACTAGATCACACTCTCTGCCTTTGTTTCAAGACATGGTGCAAAATCGTGAGACGTACTGAGTGTACAAATCTCCTAATGAAGTCGATTCATGTCTGAATTTATGTCTATCGAGATTTTACCCATCTATTGTACTTTGGATGTTTGGAATGTTTCCATAGTCTCTGGATGTTCTTTGTTTAAGATTATTGTTTATCTCTTTATGTTAGTACACCTGTTTTCCCCTTAGGAGGCAACTGCTAATTTATATAAGAATCTTCCATTTGGGTATATACTGGATGTTTAAGAAGCAGAGATCTGAAGGACACAGCAAAAGAAACAAAGTTACAGTAGTGCCTATTCCAGGATCAGATATAGCTCCAGGGCATCAACTGTTTACTGCTATGGAGGAGAGATATGAGCAATCACTGCTGCCCCTGCATATGCACTCCGTATTCCTGCAAGCACAGATGTTGGAAGGAAGGCAGGAGGTGAGCCTGCCAAGGGAAAGGTTGTAATGATCATTACATAATAGCAGGAGCATACCAGGAGGAGAAGAGGCAGAGAAGAACAGGTTAACTGCTCAATAAATGGAGGAAAAAACCCAACAACAACAAAAAAGATAACGCTGCAGTTTAGAGTCCTTGGGGCAAATCCAGTCCCATTGTAAGAGGGTGGATCTGCACTGAAGTCAGTATTAATGCCAGGACTGAATTTATTTCTTTGCATCTTTATTTATTCTTCCATCCTGTTTGCTCAATCCATAAAACAGGGCATCATATTGGAGAGATACAAATACAATATTATTTTTTAAAACCTCCTCCATAGGAAAGCTCTTTGACAATGATTAATAGGTAGACAGACTGACACCTTAGGCAAGAAGGCAAAAGCTCTGATTTTGAAGGGTAAAAAGTTCATGCTCCTGCTGAATTCCAAGTTCCCTGGTTTCTATTACGTTTTTATTATTGTAATTTTTGTGCGACTGTAGCCGGACCTCTACTAACCTCACCATTTTGAAAGCTGAAGGAAAAGTTGCTGGCTGCAGTCAGACAGGAAACCCTCCCTCCACCCTCTAAACCCAACAACGCCTCATAAAGATATCAGATCACAGATTAAAACAGAATGACTTGAAAGTTCAAAAATAACAAGTCTCCCTCGGTGTGTCTGCTATTAAAAATTGCTTTTAACTTATTGATGGTGGAAAACCCAGGAGATGGACCAAAATAATATTACTATTCTCAAGTTCTCGCACTCCCTTTTTGACATAAATGTGGAAAATTGACTTTTAAATTTTTACTAAAGACAAATAAATTGTGGCTAATGGAGCTTTGCGGCCAGCCATACTAATGTGTAATAATTTCTATGAAAGAAAGAAAGAAAGAAAGAAAGAAAGAAAGAAAGAAAAGAAAGAAAGAAAGAAAGAAAGAAAGAAAGAAAGAAAGAAAGAAAGAAAGAAAGAAAGAAAGAAAGAAAGAAAAAGATGAAACTCTAGCATTAATCCATGTGTTGGTGACATTTTCAGTGTTTCTTTTTCCACTTGTCTTCTGATTTGAGTTTTCTCATCACAGATTTCAGCCGCTGTCTTTCTTCTTCAATCAAGTCCCCATTCAGGCCCCAATTTGGCATGGTACCAAAGCAAGCCCCATTGAAGTCAATGGGACTGTGTATGTGCTTAAAGATAGGCACATCCTTAAGTACCTTGTTCAGTTAAAACCTCAGGTGTAAGGCGTGAAAATGGGGGAAGTGTTCTGCTCATGAACCCCCATCTTCTCCTGCTATTCAAATGTACAGAGAAACCCTGTTATGTGTATTGAGAGCTTCTTCATGAACAATTTGGCGACACTGAACACAACATGACGGAGATGAGAAACAACCAGCTTGCATGTGAGGAAGAAAAAAAATAAAGACAAATGATCAGGTTCAGTGATTTAACTGAATCACTGTCCTTAGTAAAGCCGGGTGAAATAATTGACACTGGAAAATGTATTCATCAAATGTAGTCTCTCTTCTTCTTTGCAAATTGGCCACAAACTGACTGATTTTTTTACATATTTGTTCATTGTTCAAAGCTGCTCAGGTAAGGTTTTGTGGGAGTTTCCCTAGGAAGAATCCTTCAAGTAGTTGCTATTTACAATTCAATGTGCAAGGAGTGTGCCTTGTCACCTGAGTCACAAGTCCACAAGCATTGCAACCTCAGATTCATAAGGTTCTTTCCCTTAAGCCAAATTTGATTTTGTCACCAAATAAAATTTCATTCACTGATTTATTGAATCACACCTATGGACCACATTTTTTATTTTCATGAACATGGATGAGCATAACTTCACTCATTTGAACATTCACAAAGAAGGAATAAAAGCATGTCAATGTGAAATCCTATTTAGAAAGCACCAAAATGTTTGTGAATGATTATTCTTACTACTCTAATAGCTCCTCTCTTCTTCCCCTGGCTGAATGTTCTTAATATGGTATATGTATCTCCTACTCTTCTGATACCCCTAAATGAGGATGTTATCATCTGCAGCAATTGCAATAGGCATAACAAGCTGAATTTCAGACCAGAGGGAATTTCTTCGATCTACTCAAACACACAATAGTGAGATTTGCAGTAGAAATGCCTGAACGAATTTGACTATAGCAATACAAATGAGCATGAGGGTTAACTCTTTAGAGACCGTCGGCATAAAATCAGTGTAAAAAGCTACCAGATTAGAATGGTAGTATTTGACACGCGGTGTACACTTGTTTTCACGGGACAAGGTCATAGAGAATCAAGGCCATAGAAGCTAACACTTCTCTCACTTTCATACATGTAACTCTGCAGACTACCACAGCATTACTCTCTTCACTATAGCAATGCAAGTAAGAATGAGGCTGAACTCTTTGGAGAATGTACATGTATTCCACACAGCATATCCTAAGAATTCATTTCTCTGAAAGACTGAAAAATTACAGCATTCTCACTTAAGATGCAGGACTGTTTTTATATGCTGTTGTAGTACGATAGGAGCCAGTCTTTCTATTGAGTTCAATGGGCTTTGGATCTGGCCTTAGGTGCATTGCCAAGGACACATTAGGTATGACATTAAGGCTCCAGTTCAGCAAAGTATTTAAGCATGTGTCACTTCAGTGAGACTACTCACAAATGGATGTATCTTGTTGAATCAGGGCCTACCTGGACAGATCACATAATCACAACCTTTCCATCTTTTTAAATTGACATGGTCCTCTCAGTTTTAATTAAGAGGAGATTAGAGTTCCAAAGTCGAGTTGATTTTGTTCTGCTTGTGTTTCTGAGTTATATACTTCCTGCTACACATAAATCTATTTCTGTCAGATTGAACTGGCTTGCAATAAGGATTGGTTTATCTTTATCTTTCTAGGGAAAACCTGTCTCTCCTAGCTCTGGCCAACCAAACTCCCTGGAGAAACCACTTAAAAGAATTGAGATTAGCTCCAAAATTCATGAAATCAGTATGATTCATCCCCAAATCTCTTCCACAAGACCCCCCACAACAGCTCCTTCATTTTGTTGGTAGGCAAGTACACCTGTTTGAAGAGCATTTTGCAACATGGCTAGCAACCTGGAGATCCTCTCTCACAAACCCATATGGTCCTCTGCCTTCTCTAGCACTGAGCTAGACAGCTGCACAAGTCTGACCCAATTGCCTTTTTCCATTGGTAGCATGAAGACCCTTATCCCTTGTCTGCTGGAGAAGAGGGATGCTCTCTTCAATAACATGCAGGAGAGCTGAATTTTGTTTCTGGCTCTGCCACTGACTCACTGTTTGACCTTGGCAAGTCAGTTAGGGGCTAATCTTCCCCACTGTTGTTAGCATGAATAAACAGGCTTTGCAAAAGTGTGGGTGGAGAGAACATAATCCTGCCTTCTCAGGCCATATTACTTCTCTCCTCAGTCAGCCCACATCTACACCAGCTGCCTTTTCAATGGCACAGAAGGAGCCCCAGTGGAACTGGGCTTCATGGAATAGGGGAGCATACACCCTGGGGATTGGGTCCATGCATTTTGACAGTCCTCCCTTCTAATCCTGCAGCAGACCACCAGTTCTGTGATGTGCAGAACCCTCTGGAATCACAGAAGTGTGTGCAAGATTTGGCCTTCAATCTTTGTGTCTCAGTTTGCCCATCTGTAAAACTGGTATAACCAATGGGGTATTGTGAGTTTAAACTACCTAAATGGTTGTAAGGCTCTTTGAAATTTCCCTGGGACAGATTGTAGGACTGCAAAACATCACCATTTATGTATTATTCTCACTAACAGTCACAATTTTGTTTTCCTATAGCTGCAGGGCTGTTTTGTGTGGTTTTTTTGGGGGGAGGGGTGTTCTCCCCTGATACATGTTGACACCACATAGTATAGCAAAACACACTCTTTGCGTTCCTCACTTCCAGACATCTTGTTGGAGAAGCCAGCATCGAGGGTTACCATAATGAGTCCACGCTCCTTCCCTCCAAGGAGAGTTCAAAATTTACTCAGTGAGAAGAAAGACATATGTCCTTGGTGTATCCTCGAACCTGCTTATTTATCTTTTGTAAATCAGATAATCCTCCTTCTAACCTTGAACTTTCCTGGGTCTTGACCTAGCTGGTCTTGCAAAAATAGACCAGTCAATCATGCTCTTCATCTCATTGCATGGGGTAGAGGGGACTATAGTGAGAGAATAGAAAATACTTATGTCACTAATTCCTTTTCACCCACAGGCAAAACCTCTTCACCCAATTAACTAACACCAGGTGCACACTTGAATGCATCTGAGGTATGCAGTGTATTCACAAGCTCTACTTTTAACTTGGCAGACAGACATATAACCTGCCCCTGACTAGCTTACTTTACTGGGGCTGTGAAAACTTAGTAAATGAAGGGCCCTTTTATCCCTGAAAACTGGAAAAAGATCATAGGTTTTTTCAGTGTAAATAACAACTGTCCTGACCAAGCAAAATCCAGTAATGCTCCATACATTAAGAGAGCCATTCTTTATATGGACCAATTTATCAAGATAGACAAGTGGCAGCACTTCACAAAAAATCAGGACACATTACAGCGCTTGAGCAGCATTTTGTGCTAATGCTCTATAGGAACAAGTAATAATCCCTCCTGAAGACCCACCTCTTCCAGGATGTTTATGAATAACCAAACAGCATGATTATAGGGGAGTTTGGGGTGGTCTGGTCACTTTACAAGTTTCTTCCCCTTTCTTCAAACCCCATTCCTTCTCTGCCTGTTTCTTCTGCCAATTTTTAGTTAGTGAGGCTGAATGTTTTAAACCTAACTCACTAACGTGAGACTCTTAAATCCATATTTACACATCTAAATAAAAGCAGCCTGACTTTCAGAAGTATCGAACCACAGCAAATACAACTGAAGTCAAAGGGAGCAGAAAGTTCTCAGTATCTCTGAAAATCTGTCCTTAGGTGTCTCAAGCTGACCAGACAACAAAATCAAGGCACCCAGAATTAATGAATACTTTTGAATATTTCTCCTGAACAAGGGAGATTGGAAACACTAGCCCCACTAGCATGAGCCTGTCTCCCCAGACTTGGAGACTCACTGCACATTAGAGTGTAGACATACCACCAGTGTCAAGGGACGGCTTCATGAGCAATCGCCAAACTTTTTTACATGCTGCTAGTACCCTACTTGCCTGTACAGAAGCAGTTTCCTCAGTAGTTGATCCAATGGGGTATATTCTAGCCCTCGCTGTGACCACTTTGCACTGGCTTACTGGTTTATTTGGCCAGATGAAGAATGTCCTGCATGAGGAAATCCACCCATGTCACAGAACTAATAGCCAGCTCTGTTTGACTCTCATAAGAATTGGAGGGAACAGTTGGAGCACTACAGATGCTCTGATAAGCCCTGGCTACCAGAATCATCCAATGTTGGCTATTGAAAGAGATGTAACTTTGAATATCTCCAATGCTGCTCTAAGGTGTCCCTCTAGGTTGGACCAATGACTGTCAGCCCAGGAAACCGCAAAGGTGGCTTTACATCAACCTGTTCCCCTTCATAGGCTGCCCCAGCTGCCAAATAGCTAATACCAAGTATCTAGGCAAAAGTTCTCCATGCTGGACTTCACCAACTAAGGCCTGCTCTACACTGGGTGGGGGCGGGGGGGGAACAATCTAAGTTACGCAACTTCAGCTACGTGAATAAAATAGCTGAAGTTGACGTACTTAGATCTACTTACCGTGGTGTCTTCACTGCAGTAAGTCGACAGCTGACACTCTCCTGTCAACTCTGCCTGCGCCTCTCGCTCTGGTGGAGTACCAGAGTTGACGGGAGAATGCTCGGCAGTCGATTTATCGCTTCTAGACTAGACGCGATAAATCGACCCCCGCAGGATCGATCGCTGCCCATCAATCCAGCAGGTAATGTAGACAACCCCTAAGAGGGAGTGGGTCCATAATTGCAAATTATAACCTATAATTCCTCAAGCATCTCAAGAACTGTAGTCAGTATTTACTGGAATTCAAGCAGAGACGACATCACAAGTGTTTCCATCTGTCCTTATATGGGCTGTGAAGTCAAGTCCAAATCTGAATGATTTTACCTGAGAAGTGAGCAGAAAATTCATTAGAATAAAATACTTGTTTCTGGATCCAGATGAATAAAGTCCAGATTCACTAGACTATTTGTTTACCAACTAGAATAGTTCCATCAATTAAAACTTTGCAAATGTTTTGGTGGATACAAAGAAACCCTTCTTTTCCTGCACTGCCACAGCACAAGACCTATTGTTTTTATGCTGCCAAATTAGTCAGACTCAGATTGAGACTCCTGCCAACGATGATCTGCCCACCATCCTTCCTAGCTTGTCCTTACAAAGACAAGCTTCTCGCTGGCATAGCCCACAGGTTAAGAGTTTTGTCTGTATAAGGGCTTAGTTTGGACTTGGCAATAGTTACCTGGGGGACCACAGGAGTTTGGCTTTTCTCTGAGTTATAAACCTGAAAAACATACGAGATGTGGCACTTTTCCAGCTTTCAGTGGTCATTCTGGAGAGCCGTTATTCAGTGCTAAGGGTGATGGCTAGATGCAGAAATACTCTGATTCACTTTACATGACGATTCCAGTCATCAAACAGTGAATGAAACAATGAGCAATGTCATTAAAGATGTCCAAAATGATATTGTTGGTGGACATCTAACCAGATGTAATGGCCTTCTGATGGACCAGCCCTCCATAATGATGTTCTGATGATGACATACTTTTACAGTGAATTCCAATAACTATGCTTTGGGCCAGATGCTCAGCTAGTGTAAACTGGCATAGTTCCATTGACTTCAGTAGACCTTGGTTGGTTTACAGCAGCTAAGGTTCCAGCCATTAGGGATGGGAATGAGTACCAACCTTTTCCACATCTTACCTCCCACTTCAATAATACCCAACATGTAGCTTTCTATATAATCTTCCAGATCCAGATTGTTGATGAATTCCATGCAGTGCTTTTATCCTCTCACCTAACAAATAATTTATAAAACCAAGTACTCTTCACAGGAAGGAGTCATCTACTGTTTTTGCCGACACTCCATTTGAGCCAACGGCAAGGCTACCAGTATGCTTAGGTTCTGTGTATAAACAGCACAGATTTATAATAACATAGTTTTTGAAAAGTCAAAACATTTAGAAGAACTGGTTGAAAAAATAACTAGAGGCTACTCTTGCCATACATATTTCCACTGTTCAGCAGCCTCTTCTTAGTGGTAGCAGCTCATCTCTGGGTCTCTTGGCTCTAATTACATACACACCATGTTTACAGGGCTGATAAGTCAGATTTAAAATGGCTCTGGTCTGAGAATGTTTATCTCAAAGGTGGGGGGGAGAGGAGCGGAAGCCTTTCTAGCTCTACAGGCTCCACCCTGCAGGGTACAAGGCACTCGTGTGAGATGCAAAGAGACTCAGTTCCTATTGAGGTCAGTAGGAGTTAAAGGCATCCAGAACCTCACAGAACCTTTACCACAGTGCTCTTTGCAGGACGGAGCCAAGCTCAGATTGAGTATAAATCAATGGACCAGACTCCATTACAGTCACTAATATAAGCCTGATCTGAATTTGGCCCTAGAGGTTTTATAGTTTCATAGTGTGTTTTTAATTGTTTTCATAATACAGTAATAATGCTGAATGCTTACTACACAGGGCACTTACTGGCTTCAGAGAACTAAGATGTGTGCTCCTGTTAGCTCATTGCAGGGCATGTAGTTATACCTCCTCTCAAGAGGATCCATGGGAGTAACAGTGAGCAGAACCAAGGGCAGGATTAATGGTCCTAAAGGTCCAATCTGGCTTTCATTTGAGCCAACGGCAAGGCTACCATTGATTTCAATAACTGCTAAATCAGACCCTAACTTCACTCTTTACCGCTCTCGTTTTAAAATGTTGTTTACTATGTAAACCCTGCTGCTTATCAAGAGAAAAAATAGTGAAGAAGCTTAAAATTTTCCTCTAGTTATATTTCCCTTGGTAAAAGACTGGCTTTATCATCATCACCAGGAGTCATGGAAAAGGAAGAGAGCTAGACAAGTTGAACATATGGACACCGAGCCATTTTCCTACAACAATAATAATCTGACAGCAAGGCTTAAAATTTCTTTCTTGGCTTACATGACGTTTCATTTCTCTTGCAAAGCCACCCAGGATAACACAATACATATTTGCAAAAAGAAAAGGAGTACTTGTGGCACCTTAGAGACTAACCAATTTATTTGACCATAAGCTTTCATGAGCTACAGCTCACTTCATTGGATGCATACTGTGGAAAGTGTAGAAGATCTTTTAATATACACACAAAGCATGAAAAAATACCTCCTCCCACCCCACTCTCCTGCTGGTAATAGCTTATCTAAAGTGATCACTCTCCTTACAATGTGTATGATAATCAAGGTGGGCCATTTCCAGCACAAATCCAGGGTTTAACAAGAACGTCTGAGGAGGGGGGAATAAATGGACACAATTCAGATGTCAAGAATTATAACATTCATAAACCAGTTGGAGAACACTTCAATCTCTCTGGTCATGCGATTACAGACATGAAAGTTGCTATATTACAACAAAAAACTTCAAATCCAGACTCCAGCGAGAAACTGTTGAATTGGAATTCATTTGCAAATAGGATACAATTAACTTAGGCTTGAATAGAGACTGGGAGTGGCTAAGTCATTATGCAAGGTAACCTATTTCCCCTTGTTTTTTCCTACCCCCCCACCTCCTCAGACGTTCTTGTTAAACCCTGGATTTGTGCTGGAAATGGCCCACCTTGATTATCATACACATTGTAAGGAGAGTGGTCACTTTAGATAAGCTATTACCAGCAGAAGAGTGGGTTTGTGTGTGTGGGGGGGGGGGGGTGAGAAAACCTGGATTTGTGCTGGAAATGGCCCAACTTGATTATCATATACATTGTAAGGAGAGTGATCACTTTAGATAAGCTATTACCAGCAGGAGAGTGGGGTGGGAGGAGGTATTGTTTCATGCTTTGTGTGTATATAAAAAGATCTTCTACACTTTCCACAGTATGCATCCGATGAAGTGAGCTGTAGCTCACGAAAGCTTATGTTCAAATAAATTGGTTAGTTTCTAAGGTGCCACAAGTACTCCTTTTCTTTTTGCGAATACAGACTAACACGGCTGTTACTCTGAAACCTGACAATCCATATTTATTTTCTGAAACATTCTCACACAAACAGCTTCCCCACGAGCTTTATGGAGGAGCTACACAAGGGTAAATGGCAGGGGAAGAGAGGAATTAAGATGCATGGCAAAGGGGAGAACTCAATGTTCTCAGGTGTGATCTGAAACTAAATGGAAAGTTGATGAGGCAGATGTTTAAAGGAAGGCTGAAAATTCAGGGGAGAAGGTTCTTGCACCGATGGTGGCCATATTGTGTGAGAAGACACAAAGGAGACAGGTGCTCGGTGAGCAGAGAGAACAGAAAGGAGAATAAAAAAGGGTTAAGGACAATGAAGTAGACGCGTTAAGTCTGTGGAGAGTTATTGAACTGGAACCTGACATGGATAAGTCAATTGCAGGGTCTGGGGAGATGCAGTGATGCATCTGTGCCTCTTGTGCAGGAGTAGTTGACTGTAATCTTAGACTGGCTTTGAATGGTTTGGCTTATTTACAACTACAGCCTGATGGGAAATGGTTTACCCATCTTGTGAAAATTATCAAGTTTCAGATATTTTTGCCTATTCCAAATCAGAACAAAAATTGTAAATCTGAAAAATTTCCTTGAACTGAAAATTAAATAAAAAGAAATTGTTCTACTCCAATTTTTTTTACTTTTGATTTCAACCAAAAATCCACACAAAACAAAAGCTATAATTAGCTTAAGTTATGACATGACAGTTCATTTCTTGAACTGGAAAACCAGATTTTTATTTATTTAAGAACGGCAAAATGCAACATTTAGACAATTTTGAAACTCTTTTGTCAAAGTCTGTTGAATCAAGAAATTCATTGAAATCGACCTTTTCCCATGCAAGTGCTGTTTCAACAAATCAGCATTTTCTGATGAAAAAGCATTGCACTGAAAAATTCCTGTCTAGTTCTATATACTAACTTTCTACTTCCTCTTGGAGGGAAAACAAAACCAAAACAAAAACACACACAACAGCCAGTGCATGAAGAAACTGGGGAGAAAACCTTTATCCTCTTCGTATACCCTCTTGGCTCAATCTTCAAAAGCAATAGAAGTTTCAGTTTGGTTTGGAACAGCTTTTTCTGGCGCTTACCCAAACGTCTCAGCTAGAGCTAGGGATCTTGTGGGAATGGGAGAAAACGAAAAACAAAAGAAAAATGTTCTTTTTGCCTCTAAAAAGGGTTAATTTGAGATTTGGGCAAAGGTTAAAGGTGGGACAAGGTAAATGCAAACTGATTTGCCCATCTCTACTCTGAAGCATTAACCAATCTTTGCCATTTGCCCAACAGCTGTGGGATTTTGTAAACACATGAATTTTCACTGAGGATGTCAGCCTCAGCAAAACTACAACAAACAAACCATTTAAAGACAAAGCTTGATTAGTTGAAGAAAACATCTGCAGAGTTTAGCCAGAAAACCCAGCAAACCTTCATCTTTTGTAAGACAATTACTTACACCCACTGATTGCTTACTGTTTAGCAACAAAAGGAAAGTATAATGATTGCAGATACTTTTCATGCGAAGTCTTGCACTTAAGATGCTTTAAATAAATGGACAAAATGACGGTGTAAAACCCATCAGGATATACTGCTGATTCATGCACTATTATCAATGATTGGTCCAGGTGCATTGGAGTAGCGGTGTTGATTTTCTCCCTCGGAAATGTTTTCTTTTCCATGTGGTTTAGTTTTATTTTGTTTGCAAATGTAATTTGTCAAAACACTTCCAAACAGGCATTGTTTCAGTTTAGGATAAATATTTAGGTTTAGGGACAGGAGAGGCAACAGTTAGGGTACTGGCATGGAATTCATGAGACCCAAATTATTCCCAGATTTGCCACTGACGCACAGTGTGATTTCCGTTAAATTACTTCACCTCATTGTACCTCTGTTTCCCTGCCCATCTTTGCCTGTGTTGTATGTTTAGATTGTAAGCGCTACAGAATAGATCTTGTCTCAGACGATGCGTGTGTACAGCACCTAGCACAATGGAGACCAAATCACAATTGGTGCCTCTAGGTGCTACCATAATACCATAAAAAATTATAAAAAGAGTTGGAATCCAGACCTGCTGGACGGAATCAGAGTTGGGCAAATTCTGCAACAATTTCCCCCTGTAAATGCTTGCCTACATTTTGAAACACGTTTGCTTTAGCTGTGCTTGCAGCCCTTTTGTCTTCACTCTCAGAGTGAAATTCCCTCCTATGCAGACCCTTAGAATAAGGCTTATTTCATTCACTCAGCTCTACAGGAAATAGAGTCCAATTTTCCTGACTCCCACTCCTATCCTGCAACCATAAAGCCACCACCCAATCTCCTCATAAGCTCTCCTACATGCTTTAGCTCAGGGATCGGCAACCTTTGACACGTGGCCTGTCAGGGAAATCCGCTGCTGTTTTTTTACCTGCAGCATCCATAGGTTCAGCCGATTGCAGCTCCCAATGGCCACAGTTCATGGTTCCAGCCCAATGGGGGCTGCAGGAAGCGGCGGCCAGCACATCCCTTGGACCGTTTCCCGCAGCCCCCATTGTCCTGGAACGGTGAACCGCGGCCAGTGGGAACTGAGATCGGCCGAACCTGTGGACGCTGCAGGTAAACAAACCGTCCCCTTATCCATATGTAGCTTTCCAGATACCCTAACTGGGATTCCAATTGGTGTAAGCTATTTGCATCAATAATGTGTTAATATACTTCCCAATGTTTCCACTATGTTAATGCAGTTAACTTCATAGTTACACATACTAAAAATCTCCTTTTATTCCAAAATAAGACAGTGAAGGACACAGGGAATGAACTGTTCAGTTGTTGATCTGACACAGAGGGGTTATGGGGAGCAGAGAAGACCCAACCACAAAGTGTTCTGCCATAGTGTAGTATACTGGGTACAACAGAAAGGAGCATAGTCTTAGAGGATAAGAATAATTAACCCAGGGGAAAAAACAGTCTATTCTAAAACTGTTTTCAATCTCTCTTTGCCTAGCAAGATGCTGGAAAGCAGAAACTTATTCATGCTTAATACATTGTCTCATAAATTAAGCATCCTTTCTTTTTTTCCCGTTTGTTATTTATTCATGAACTTGCCCCAAGTTCTGTGAATGTATCTGGTATTTATAAATATTCACAGAGTAGTTCGAAAAAATTCTCTGCCTCTAGATTGTTTGTGAACTATTGTCTACTTGTTATTCATGGTGCACAATGGGCACCTAAGTCACATTGTAGAATTTCCACTTCCCTGACTGGATGACTGAAACATTTTTTAATCAGGAGAATAGCAAATTAAAAGTAATGGATAATAAATACTCCTCTTAGAGAGACCAACTGGGTGAGGTAATATCTTTTATTGCATCAGTTACTGCTAGTGAAAAGGGGTCTTCTTCAGGTTCCCAGTAGGGGAGCTCTGTGTAACTTGAAAGCTTGTCTCTCTCATCAACAGAAGTTTGTTCAATAAAAGATATTACCTCCCCCACCTTGCCTCTAATATCTTGGGGCCAACGCAGCTACACTACTGCAGAATATTTCTGTTGTCACATGGATAGATATTCCCCAAATATTTATATGAATAACAACCCATTTGGATGGATGTTTGATAAGAGCCAATAAAAAGAGACATACATGTAGTTGAACTAAAAAGCCATTCGGAATTTGAATGAACACTGTTTTTGCAGTGTTCAACCAGTTCTCCTTGAACAAGATATAAATTTATGAAGTGTTCCTACATTTCCTGACAGTCATCCGTTACTAATCTGTCAGATTAACACTGAGTTTGCTGTGCCCTGCAAGTTCCAAATGCTCTGTACAGCCTCCATTGGGAGCATTAGCCTTTTAGGAAATCTGAGCAAAACATTTCACATATGGAGGTGGAAAGAAACCTGTCTGTCACACAAAAGGTGTGAGATGACTTGTACAAAAGTAGCCAAACTACCAAACACTATGGTTTTACATTCATAGTTATAGAACTGTGAATAAAAATGCAAACCTAAAAGGACCTGAACCAAGATCGGAAACTTTTTCTGGAGGGGCTACAAGTTTGCGTAAAGAAGAAAACATGGAAATTATAAGGGGGATTTAATAGGCACTACAAAGAGAGAGAGAGAGAGAGAGAGAGAGAGAGAGAGAGAGAGAGAGAGGCACTACAAAGAGAGAGAGAGAGAGAGAGAGAGAGAGAGAGAGAGAAGATTCTTATGTCAGCTTGAAAAAGAAACCCAGTCATAATGGCCTTTCTAACCAGGTAACTTTTTACACCATGCTTAGGTACATGTTTTCTCAGCTTGCTGCAAATTAGAGAAAAAGAAACAAATTTGAATTATGGGTGTTAAATTAGCCACTGCAGGGCAGTTGCTTCTGTCCCACATGTCCATTAAAATTGTCAATACACACTACTAAGTTGCCCATGGGGCATGCTATAAAGTTGTATGAAATCTGGCCTATCTACTTGATGCATAAGTAAGGAGAAAGAAGTTTTCACAATTGACTGGTCTAGTTCTCTAGAGCAACCTCCCTGTGTCACAGAATCCTAGAAATTTGACACAAAGAACTTTCCTCTTTCCACAGGCAATGCAATATTCAGTAAATACCCAAGTGTTTTGCCATGTTTAGTTAGAAATTACTCAAGTGATGAGATTAGAAGAGACCCAGGTGATGACTAAAGCCTGATAAAAATTTAAAATTTAGATTGACCTAGTACATTGCTCAGAGGTGTGAAAAATTCAACCCCGGGAGCGCTGTAGTTAAACAGCCTAATTCCCACTGTAGGCACAACTAGGTCAATGGAAGTGGCCTGTGTTGACCTAGTTACTGGCCCTTGGGGAGGCGGATTACCTACATCACTGGAAAAACCCCTCCTGTCTCTGTAGGAAATGTCTACACTACAGCACTGCAGTGACCGTAGCTTAGACATGGCTTAATAGGCCATAACTGGGATTTTCAAAGGTGCGTACAGGAATTAGGTGCCCAACTGCCATTGAAACAGGCTTTTTTGAAAATTCCAGCCCATGTCTACAACAAAGAATATTACAGAAAAATTCCTGCTGGTGCTAAAACTAGTTCATCTGACTCAATGTTAGCACTGGTGAGAGCCCTAGGTTTTTTATTGTTATGTCAGTTAAAACTGCTGAATGTAGGTTCAAATGGCATGGTGATAAAAACAGGTCTGGCCATGGGCACCTTATTCACAATAGGTCTCTCACTGGTGCCAGTGACTATTCTAATGTCCAACAGATCTCATTCTGAGGCCTCCTCTCTCCCCCACCCCCCCGCGTTGTTCTTCTAAACTATCTTTTTCTATAGTTCATCCCATTTATCCTAATTATTTCTTCCTGGAGTATCCTACACTATTCTGTGGCAGTATATTTAACTATTTACATATTATGCTCCCTCCCCATATAGCTCTCCTTTAAATCTTAAAGGACTGTGCAGTAGAGAGACAGGGAGCCATTTTGTGTTTATTTGAAGTAGATGCCCAACTACCATTAAAAGTAAGTGAAATTTAGGCACCTACGTCCTTTGAAAATTTCCCCCTTCGTCAATCATGTTTGACAATTATCCATTCAACCTTTCCTGCTACAGTATTAAAGAAACCCAAAAAGATGTGAGCTGTCACTTTCTAGACTGTTTCTGTACCCAAGTGAAGCCAAATTCATATTGATCAAAGTGAGGTATTTGCAGAGCAAAATAAACTGAATCATCTATATAATTTATGGCTTGTTATGTTTGGTGATAAACAGATGCTTTAATTGAGTTCGAGTTGTGGGCCTTTAAACCCCTCTGCCTGAGTTTTATCACCTTCAGTAAACAGGGCTTCGGAAAGGGAATAGATAAGTGAGTGTATTGATCCTGGATACAAATAGGAGGCTGAGGCCCAGGTATTTGCCTTGTTGCTGTGCAAGGCTCCTCAGATACAAATATGCCTACCTGCTCACAGAATATGTACCTGTAGAAAACCAGATGGTCGATGTGACGCAGTATGTATAGAAAATGGGAGATCACAGCAGTTAGCACAGATTTTAGAAAGAGAAGTTTAAGGAGCTGAACACGGAAGGACACCTAACTGTGTCTGAATTAGAAATCGTGGTGGGTATTACCTTTTGCTGATTTTCTGTGAATTTTCCAGCCATGTTACTGGGAGATTTAGTGATTGGATACTGGGCTGCTGGGATATGAGTGGTATGTGATGTAGCAGTAAAATAATAATATCATGCGGCTGATGAGGATTCAACTTCCACTGCATCCTCTGGGAATTGAGGATACTTAGCATTTCACAAGGAGGATCAGGTCTTTTGCATTTTTCTATTGAGGCTCTCAGGCTGCTGTTATAATCATTATTTTCCTCTGAGACATGGGTACCTATTTTGGTCTCATTTTACAGATAGGGAAACCGAGGTACAAAGAGGTTAAGAAAATTGCCTGAGGTCTCAGTGGAGCAGCTGGCCATAGAATCCAGGACTCCTGACTAGAGCTTTGTTAACCTTTTGTAATTTCTGTTCTGCCACCCGAGAAATAAATAGTTATCTCCATTCTTGGCTTAGATGCTTTCTGTCACATCAGCTCAGAGATATTAGAATACTTACTATGTAGTGAAAATGTGTCAGTTGTACAAGCCGTTGCATAGTTAATTATATATAACATTTTCATATATCAATTTAGCATTAGTGATTTTAAAGGTGTAACTGATTTTACGGAAGGGCTAATCTTGTGTTTTTAAAAGGTGTATCTTTTTTTCCACAGTTTTATCCATTTAAAATATGTATCATGTGCAGTGGCCTATGGCTAAGACACTATATTAATAAACTAAATTAAACCTTGCGTAAATGGAACCTGGACGACCAAATGTTTTCATTGTCACCAAATACCAAATCATGTGAGAATTCACGTTTTATACTGGGGAATATCCATGTCGTAAATCAAAATAACCAATCTATGCTGCAGTAGAGATGCTCAACACCCTCACAGGTTTTATACATAGCTAAGTCTAAATTGCAAAGTTTTCATCCAGCTTTGAACCTTTTGAGTTGTTCAACTCCTGAATTTTGGTACTATCTCAGGCCTAATTGTGTGCAATGCCCAGTGGAGCATTTGGGGAGATTGAGTAATTGTTCTGTAACTATCCAAGTAGACTGAACGTATTCAAGAGAGGTGATAGTTAACAGAATCTTAGTGTATTAGCTCCAAGTCCCAGAGGTCTGGGACACAACTCAATCATTCATCCATTATGCATTTACGTAATTTTATTAGCAGCTTTGCAGATATTGATTAAAAAGGTAAACTTCTCTTAATTAACTCTGACCACTCAGGAAAAAAGACCAGGGGCATCAATGTGGAGAACACAGTGAAAATCTCTGCTCAACGTGCAGCAGTGGGCAAGAACAGAGACAAAAGTGTTAGGATGCATAAAGAATGGGATAGAAAAACAATACTGAGAATATTTTAGTGCCATTTTATAAATTGATGGTATGCCCTTGCCTAGAATATTGTGTTCAGTTTTGGTCATCCCATTCCCCAAATGGTAGCAGAAATAAAATGGATTCAGAGAAACGCAAGGAAAATTATTAGTGGGCTGGAAAAAAATTATGAAGGGAGATTGAAATGATTTATACTGTTTTGTTGAGAGAGGAGGTAAATAAGACGGGACATGAAAGAGAGAGAAAAATAATGAATGATTTAGGGAAGATAAATGGGATGATCCTATTTACCCTTTCTAAAAATGCAAAACAAGGGGACTCACAACAAAACTGAAGGGCAACACATTTTAAAAATGATAAAAGGAATGACTTTTAACACATTGCATACTCAACCTATGGAACTCATTGCCACATGATATCATGGTGTTCAAGGTCTCAGTGGAATTTTAAAAAATAATGAAATATTATTTTAGATATGATAAACATTCATGTTTCAGGGCATAGACCAAGTACCTAAACTGTCTTTCAGGCAGTTTTGCACTACTAGGGGTAGACTCTCAGCTGGTGAAAAATTGTTCTAGTTCCACTGAAGTCAATGAGCTATGACAATTTACATCAGCTGAAGATCTGACCCCTGGAAGTGCAAAGCTGTTGTAGTATGGCAGAGATCTGGCCCAAGATCTTTAAAGTAATTTGGTAAAAGCTCAACTGATGGTGACCTCTCCGCAGAACACATTTTTAAAAGGAGATTATTGTGGCTCAGCTGTGGAATTTAGAAGATTGAGCCACTTTGACTCTACAAATGCCAGTGAAAGGAAGCAGTTTTGTAGCTGAAGAGTTGTCTGTTGTTTGGTTTATTTTCACTTTTAAAATTGACATGACTCACCTCTGTGAAACAGTGGGCAAAACAGACAAAGAGGGTTGGGCCAAAGGCTTTGTTTTGACACATGAGTCACTGAGTGGTGAAAAAAATGTGGATCAGTTGTCTGGAAAAATGTTCCAAACTTGTCTGGATGTCAAGGACATTTTGCCAAGAGTGTGATGTGGTCCAGGGGAGCATTAACTGTTGGGTTTTTATCTTTGCTGCCCCCCCCCCCACCTCCCCGCTTTCCTTTTTCTATACAATGTGCTGGAGAGTGGTGAAAAAATGCAGGCATCCCACTTTTGACAAAGGAGACATGTTAATTAGGCTGAAGAGTTATGACGGTTATCTCAAAAGGGGTGTGTCTCCCTCTATGCAACTGCCAGTATATCCATTTAAATTTAATGGGAAACAGGATCCTCTCCCCATGTGGAACCCTTCAAGGGGGCAGGGAGAAAATGAAGCACCTTCACATTGCCTGAATCTGTGTGATTGATCTGGCAACAAAGTGCTGCATTGTCAGCCAATGGGCAGGCAGAGACCATTGGAAACAGGATGTTATTTAGGTAGAGAAGTGTTTGTTAAACAGAGTGCAACCTGTATTATGCAATCAAGCCAATCAAAGAACTAACAAAAATTGGCTGACTAACGGAGGTCATCTCCCAGTGAAAATGGAGCAGAATTTAGGATGTTCGTGTGTGATTGCTTCCAGAAGTTCGTGTGTGATTGCTAACTGTAAGTTAAAGTTAAGCCAACTTGTTCTTTGTATAAAAGGTGAGATTCTATGATAAATAATATGGTCTGCTGCCTATGGCATGCTTGATTCTGTCTTGCTCTGCAACTTGTGGAGTCATTGACACCAGTGCAAATTGTATGTAAAATACTTCAAATCAGAATGGTAGCATTTTACAACTAATCCGCACTTACTTTCTTCTAGTGTAAATAACAGATAAGGTGCAGGGCAATAGAAAGAGGGCCACAGGGTTATAAGCTGCATTATGTATCAAGTAAAAAATCAGTGGTTGGCTTTACCACATAATTCACAATGGATTTCTGTCCACATCACAATTATATTATTCAGCAAGAATGGCCATCCACACCATTGCACAACTATAAAGACTATCCAGCTTGTACTGTAACTTTGTCAATACTTTGGCACTAAGTCTCTATTACAATGATTCATTCAAAGTGTCCTGAACCTCAGACCTTTCATTGTCTTACAAGAATTTTACTCTTTTTTTCAAAAGGTTTGGGTAAGGAGGTAAATAAGTGATAAATAGACCTGCTCAGGATTTTTTTCAACTGTATAATTAATCTGATGAACAATGAAGTTCCTGGAAAATTTCAATTTTCCTGAAAATTTTCTATTTTCCACGGGGAAAATCAAAATGAAATATTTCAGTCCAAGTCAGTTTAACCCAAATTGGATACATGTCATCTTGTTGACCTAACCCAGAATGTTTTGTTTCAAATCAGTTTGACACAACATTAAACTTAATTTCCCTATTGTGGTGCATTGCTTCATGGGAGTTGTAGCCTGAGACTTCATGCTCTCCTATGGGCTGCTTACCAGGAATGACTACCTTTTCCATGATGCAATAAGGGCTCCCCTCTAACCAAGCTGTGTGATGCATCATGGGAGTCATGAGGGTGGGCACATCATAGGAGATGTAATCCAACCAGGCAGCCTGGCCCATAGACAAGAATGGGGTCAGCAGGCTCCTGAACTAAAACTCCCAAAAGGCAATGCACCACAATAAGGAAATGAATGTTGAACTGACTCAAAACTGGTTCTATTTGGAAATGTCAAAACATTTCATTTTGACATTTTTGATCAAAAATGTCTGGGGACAGTTTAAATATTTTGTTTCAGTGAAAAATATGAAAATAAAATGTTTTGACATTTCTTAATTGACTTTTTTTGGAATATTTTGTTCCAGGAAAACTTTTGGTATTTCAACTTTTCGTCCTGATTTGGGATGAAAATAAATGTTGAAATTAGGGCTGTCAAGAAATTTAAAAAAATTAATCTTGATTAATAGCATTACTAAAAAATGTAATCATGATTAATCACACTGTTAAACAATAGAATGCCATTTATATATCTTTGTATGTTTTCTACATTTTCAAATATAGTTATTTCAATTACAATACCGAGTACAAAGTGTACAGTGCTCACTTTATATTATTATTTTATTACAAATATTTGTAAAAAAGAAAATAAATAGTATTTTTCAATTCACCTAGTATAAATGCTGTAGTGCAATCTCTTTATCATGACATTTGAACTTACAAATGTAGAATTATGTGCATTCAATTATTCAAATTATGTGCATTCAAAAATAAAGCGATGTAAAACTTTAGAGCCTACAAAGTCCACTCAGTCCTACTTCTTGTTCAGCCAATCGCTCAGACAAACAAGTTTGTTTACATATGCAGGAGATAATACTGACCGATTCTTGTTTATAATATCACCTGAAAGTGAGAACAGGCGTTCAAATGGCACTGTTGTAGTTGGCGTCACAAGATATTTATGTGCCGGATGCACTAAAGATTCATATGTCCCTTCATGCTTCAACTGCCACTCCAGGAGACAAGCGTCCATGCTGATAACGGGTTCTGCTCGATAACAATCCAAAGCAGTGCAGACTGAAGAAAGTTCTTTAGAAATCTCACATTGATACCTTCTTTGTGTTTTGTCAAATCTGCAGTGAAAGTGTTCTTAAAACGAACATGTACTGGGTCATCATCTGAGACTGCGAAAACATGAAATATATGGCAGAATGCGGGTAAAACAGAGTAGGAGACATACAATTCTCCCCCAAGGAGTTCAGTCACAAATTTAATTAATGCATTATTTTTTCACTGAGCATCATCAGTATGGAAGCATATCCTCTGGAATGATGGCTGAAGCATGAAGGGGCATACGAATGTTTAGCATAACTGGCATGTAAATACCTTACAATGCTGGCTACAAAAGTGCCATGTGAATGCCTGTTCTTACTTTCTGGTGACATTGTAAATAAGAAGTGGGCAGCATTATCTCCCATAAATATAAACAATTTTGCTTGTCTTAGCGATTGGCTGAACAAGAAGTAGGACTGAGTGGACTTGAAGGCTCTAAAGTTTTACGTTGTTTTGGTTTTGAGTGCAGTTATGTAAAAAAAAATCTACATTTGTAAGTTGTACTTACACGATAGAGATTGCACTATAGTACTTGTATGAGGTGAATTGAAAAATACTATTTCTTTTATTTCCCATTTTTACAGTGCAAATATTTGCAATCAAAAATAATAATATAAAGTGAGCACTGTACATTTTGTATACTGTGTTGTAATTGAAATCAATATATTTGAAATGTAGAAAAAATCCAGAAATATTTAATAAATTTCAATTGGCATAATATTGTTTCACAGTACAATTAAAACTGTGATTAACCACGATTACTTTTTTTAATCACAATTACTTTTTTTGAGTTAATTATGTGAGTTAACTGTGATTAATCAACAGCCCTAGTTGAAATATCAGAATTTCACAGAATGAAAATTCATAATTCTGCTCAGCTCCAGTGCCAAACTGTGTTCTCTACCCTCTGTCTTACCCATTAATTTTCACTTCTAAGTTCCAAATCTTTTATTCAATTGATAAGATGCCATCTAAGTTTAAATGGAATGTAGCAGTGCACAGGCCATTGAGGAAATAATGCTCAATTTGTGACTCATGGGCATATTCTGAAGTGTTCTTTGACCCTTTATAAAGAAAAAAAAAACAAAATAAAAACCAACCAAACAAATAAAAATCTTTGATATTTTAAAGAGAAGGTCCAGATCAGTTCTTATTTTATCTAAAACTGGTTAGCCTTTCATTGCATTTTACCTAGAGAATAAAATACTTTAACAAACACTGAAAAGAAAAAAATAATCATTACTAAAGACAAATCTAGAAATATTTCCTGGAAGCAACATTGCGGGGTGGCTATTCTGAATTTTCCCTCTCTCTCTCTCTCTTCTCCTCCCTGCCCCTCCCCTCCCCCCCCCCCGCATTTATTTATTTACTTGTTTATACTAAAGTGCTAGGATGAGATGAGAAGAGGTGGGTTGGCAGGGTAGGCATGTATCTGACCTTGTGCCAGATTTGCAAGAAATCTGGTTATTTCTCCAAGGCAAGCCGCATTAAGTGTGCTTCTCATAAATGTTATACCACAGGTGCATACAGTACTTTTTAAAAAGTCCTCATTAAGGACTAAAACTAGAAAACAGAGGTTGTTATGCCGCCAGTGACCTACCACGTATCTGCAAGCCATGACAAATTTGTTCCGAGCTAAGAACAATAAGTGTGTTATTAAAAGTTCATAATGCTTTGAATTTGGTTCCCCTTTATTTAATGACACACAGCCATTCAGAATTAATTACTGCTCAATGATACCAAATTATATTTAAATGTTCCATTTTTGTGCCCATTACAGATACTTACCGCATAATGTAGAAAGAACGGTCACTAAGATCTAATAGTCAAAGTGATTAGCTCATGATTTGGTTGAATCTCTTAAATGACAGACCTGGTGAGTTTTTAAAAATAGTACACATTTTTCCAGAGATTTTAGCATGTAGCAAGACGTTACCTGTGTCCACGAAGCTTTAAATACATACATACAGTATGTGTATTCAGTGAGAGAAGGGTTCGAATGAATATCCTGGACATGAACATCCCCCATTTTTGAAATAATTTGGAAGTCAAAGGCAGAGCTGGATCTGATTCTTGCAACTGCTCCAAAAGCTGGACAACTAAGAGCAGCAAATCATTTATACGACAAATACTGTCCTTTTATCTGGTTTTATCATGCATGAGGAGATTTGTATGGCTTGTCCAGAATTTGAGGAATAACTTATACAAATATATTTCAGTCCACGGCTTGTTAGTAAACTACTTGCTTTGACTGTCTCTTCAGCTACTCAGCACTGATGATGTGTGATTGGTCATCTACACCACATTGTTTTTACTGCATTTTAAAGTGACTGAAAATAAAATATAGTACATAAAATAAAATCGGAAATCGGAGATTTTCAGGTAGCACTTGCTTTTGTGTGGTGGGAAACTTTACCAAATCACAAGTATTTGTGAGTTTCACCCTACATAGACATTGGACATTGTTACTGTAAAAATAAAATCACATCTACAAATATTTGTGGGAAAGGGTTGAAAATACTATTAAGACTCATAAGTTTCATCTGAATGAATGTTTGTGACTCCCTTTTGCTGTATTAACCTAGCTCTGCCTGCCCCACTTCTATAATGGACAGAACCAAAGCCCCACATCCAGATCTGGATTTCAATCTAAAAAGTTTGAGTCAAACGATCTCCATTTTAGATGGAGAAATTATGATACAGGGAGATTCATTGATTTGTCCAAGGTCTCACAATAGAGCAGCCTTAGAGATGGAAGGAACAGAACGAAAGTTAACTGCCTTCCAGTTCCCAGCTCTAATTATGAGACCAGAAAGTTTAACTTAGTCTGAATCATGAAAAACAATCTCTAAATTGTATGGCGTGGTCATTGATAAAGAAGATAACTTAAGATGATTTTGATGTTTTAAAAAATTGAACAGTCTGAAACTAACAATTTTCTCTTCAGAAACCTGAAGAAGAGCTCTGTGAAGCTTGAAAGCTTGTCCCTTCCACCAACAGAAATTGGTCCAATCAAAGATATTACCTCACCTACCATGTCTCTCTCATATCCTGGGATCAAAACAGCTACAACTGCACTGCTAACAATTTCACATTTGGTGTTCATGTGTGAAAAACTGATTCTATCTTTTAAGGCACTCCAAATATCTTTAAATATTTACAGATTTTGATGCAGGCTGAAGAGCAAAACGAGCTTTTTGCATTAAACTGCAGTTTTCTACATGCCAGATGAGTTTTTAATTTTCACGGATACTCTGAGATGAGAATGAAAAATAGTTAGCTATATTGTAAACTTGCAAGGCTTTGTTTGAGAACAATCTTGAAATATACAAGACGCAAAGGATCGCTGCCCTGAGGATCTTATCATACAATGTAAGGTCCCAATCCTACCATATAATGCATGCAATTGCAATCCTGAAATGAATGTGAATCCTCATGATCACAAGCGGCTTCCCATCTGGAAAAAAACAGTTGCAGGATCAGGCCCTAAAAGACAAAGAAGAGACATTAGAAGCAGCAGGTGACCTTTATTTAAATACTAACGGGGTGGTGACAGTGTTTTATTGCGTCATACAGAATATAAAACCAAACGGACTTCCCCCTCATTTAAGAAAAGCTGAGTGAAATTTTCACAGTGAAGCTCAAAACATATATGAAAGTGACAAAACCTTTACTAGATGACATCCTGGCGCCATTGAAATCAATGGGAATTTTGCCATTAACTACAAAGGGGACAGGATTTTGAGCACCTGGTTTGAGGTTTCATTACAAGCTCAGAACTCAGTCTAGCAAAAGGTTCATATATCAGGAAACCAGCATGGATTTATGGTTTAATGTTTAAACTATGAAAACCTTGGTTGTTTTGCATAGTTTGGGTGCAAAACCTGAAGAAATTCATCAATTACTGTGTAGTTTCCCTTTGAGGTTTTGGGTTTGATCAATCTGTAAGTGAAAGTAAAGCACAGGGTATATAAAACAAACCGCCGAAAACAGAGGATGAAATGTGTCCAAACCTATGAGACTTGAGGCTACTGCAGTGAGCGTTGTTGTGCTTTATCCTACACCTGAATCCAGGGAATTAACATACTTCAAAATGAAGATGACTTTTCAAATGTCATTTAAAAGTGGGATTGAGATTGAGGCAGATATCCAGGGGAAGGGCGTTCCACCTGTCATTAGTTTTCTTATTCTGGCAACTAGCATCAGTGAGGCATGGATGCATTTGTTTATTTTGTCTGAGTATAGATATGGCAACACAGATCCCTGATTTACAACAGTTTGCTGCGTTATTGTAAAGACAACAAATAGCCTTCAGCATCTAGACTATGTTCTAAGCAGAAAAAAAATCATACCAATGCCATGCCACTTATTTCCACATAGTGTTATCCATGCACATGTATCAGGAGATGGAAGAACTCTGCACAAGTTCAGTTAAACTATTGTGAAGAAGGGTGTAATGGCCAAGAGACACGAGAGTCATCAGTTTCTAGTACTTCCTATGCTCAGATCCCATTGTTTTATATGAGAGAGAGAGAGAGACAGACAGACAGACATTTCACTTATATTTATACTGAATTATAACAAGGATGTAACTAGATGCAGAGCAATAGGAAGGATGTTCTAGGTGGATTAAAAACAGAGTGAGAAGTACCTTCCATACACCATGGAAAGGTTGAGATTAGATAATCAATAATCTTCATAAAACATTCCTTTTCCATATAGGGACTTTCAAAGATTGAATCTGAAGTCAGCAGATTTATACCAGAGATAGAATTCCTCTGAGATCATGAAGTCTAGAGAGTGGGCCAAGCTTATGTTTTCAGATGTGTCACAGTCTCTTATACATTCTCATCTTATGTTACATCTAGTACAATGCGGCTGTTCTGGTTCCATTGACCTTTCATTATGCAGGAAAATCCACCAAAGCCACCTTCTCTTATGGTGTGTCCGATCTAGCCAAACTACTATAGGGACCCCAAGTCCTCCCCATGCTACAAACTACCATAGTTGAGATCAATGGAGACATTCAAGATGGAGCCTCCTTTGCTATAAATAAGAGGAAACTGTTCTCAGGATGTTCTCCATGAGGGGTCAAAACTCTGAAAATGATTTTCCCCCTTGGTTAGCAGAGTCTAATCTTTTGGGCACATTACAAAGATCCTCTTGTCTCACAGGCTCTTATGGAGGCTGGGGGTTCGTAGCTGGAAGGACTGGTGATCGAAGAATGGCTTAGGTGGGGTATTATATAGTTAGGTAGTGTCTTCAGTCTATTACTTGGCAAATTTATAGTTGAAAAAATAATGAAGGAAAGTACTCACAAATTAGACTTTCTAATTATGTGTTTAATATCTTGGTAGGTGCTTAGAGCTCCAAACATGTACCAGAACAATGGAGGAAAATAGAAATATTGTAGATCAGATTATTTACTTAAGTGCCTATATGGCAGTCCTGGTAATTCTCTACCTGGCCAGAACCAGCAAGTGCAGAGATGTGCTACAGAGAGAAAAAGTTAACTGAAATGTAACATACCTCAAAAGAGGTGCAGTACATGTTCAGTTCAAAGGATGAGGAAAGGTTTAAGTCACTTCTTAATTTATCTAAGCTAGGTCCCCTTTCCCTGCTTATCACTGAAAGTTATTAATGACATTCCCAACAGGTCACAGAAAGCCAGAATCCAAGCATGTTTAAGAATGGTGATGAGCAATCCACAAGAAGTGAGGTAGTTTGGCTAATATACACAAGAATGAATAAAAATATCCAGATGGTTCTTTGAATCTCTTTAGTGAATAAATCTTGGTAGAAATTTCTTGCAAAGAGATTTTATTGCAAGGTTTTCAGTACTTTCTGGGTCTGGCTGAGTTGGGATCATGGTGACAGTATTGTAGTGAACTTGCTGCTGCATGACCACTCCCCTCTACTTAATGGAGTTAGAGCTGATCAGATATATGTCACCGGTGTCATGCTGCTAACACCAGAAGGAGATTCAACTTCAGCTCAAGTCATAGATGTCTTGTGCTTTTGGAGCAGGAGTCTTATACCAACTCTTATGAGGAAGCTGAGTGGCTAGGATTTGAGTGTAGAACATAAAATAAAATCTAAATAGGCAGTAGATTTGTTTTTTCCTACAAGAGTTTGGTATTTCCACAAATTGTCCTAGCTGACAGTAAAAAGTTCAGAAGAGAAAAGGCAGATTTTTTATTAAAGTTAACCCAACTTTTTCCAAATGCTTAAACCCGGCTTATAACCTGCATGGCTATAGAGAATACTAAAAGTGTCATACTGAGCAAAACTCACTGATGTCAATAGTGTTACACCAGGGGAGAATCTGACCCATTTTGTTTATTTTGAATTAATAGCTAAATGATCTTAACTGATTCCATACCCCATTACACCTGATTCCATACCCCATTATACTAGTGTTATGTCAGTGTAACTCCACTACGCTGATTTCAAACCAGCATAATGGAGTAAAGAATCAGGCCTGGATTGTATCAAACTTTCTTTAGCAAGCCTTAGGATTTCAGTTTTTCATTAGGACAGTTCAGGAGAACAAGGAAAGCTGCCCGTGCTGCGTCTATGGTGAAGGTATGTAAGTCAAAATTACTGGCACGGTTGTTAAAAGCCATTTAAAATCAATGAGCTCTAAATTAAACTAAAGATTGCTTTGTCTTGTAAAGTTTTAATTCTTTGGCCATCTGTCTTTTACATGCTTTCATTTCTGTGACTGTAACACAACCTTTTAAATAAATCTTCCTTCTCCCATTAATCTTTAGTCCTTTACACTTTTTTTTTAATGCCTTTAGTACTACTTTGGAAACTTACACCAGTTACATGAAAAAAATTGACTCTTTCAAAGCACAGCAGGCTTATAGGTTTCAGAAGAGGTTGATTTAACCTTTAAAAATACTTAACAGTGAATTGATTTGAGATGATTTGGAGAGTTCAGTAGGTTGCTGAATTTGACTAGCACCTCTGAAAATGGAGTTTCGAATTTTGGCTGTGGAAAGAAAGGGAATAAAGAGTTTGGTGGGTTGCTAATAGACTATTGTGTTCCCATCACAAAACTATACAATCCAACCAACTTTTCTGCTTCAATGTGTCAGTACTCTGTTTAGCAGAGGTCTTGCACCTGGTATAATAGAGGCGTCTACAAAACAGATTGGAGATATGCTTACAGAATTCCTCAGACATTCAGATTTGGAACACGGAGATATATTTCAAATAGCATTTGAACTGGAAATAGGAACAGGCTTGACGGAGCAGAGGGTGCTGCAGGTTAGACCTAACCGAAAGAGCTAGAGAGCTAAAACATGTAGGGAAACTTGTCATCTACACATAGAGTGCCTCGCGCAACCCGGTGCTAACAGTGCCTAGACATATATGACATGTAATTCACACAAAATTACTTGCAAGCATATTCACTGACTCAGAATGACATTGGTGGTTCTAAAACATCCTCTCCTTTCTCTTTCTTGGCTAAAATGTAATAAAAGGAAACCAGTGACTACAGACAACCTTCATTCCTCCAAACTGAAGGCCTCACAGCCCATGTGATCAGGTCACAGACAAGACTAATATAAAGTGTGTTGTTACCTGAAATATGTATGTAAAGGGTAAAAGACAGGTGTCTTTTCAGTGATCTCTGGTTCACAGATCAGATTTATAATTTGAGATCTTTACTGTGCTTAAGGGGGGAGGAATAGCTCAGTGGTTTGAGCGTTGGCCGACTAAATCCAGGGTTTTGAGTTCAATCCTTGAGGGGGCCATTTAGGGATCTGGGACAAAAATTGTGGATTGGTCCTGCTTTGAGCAGGGGTTTGGACTAGATGACCTCCTGAGGTCCCTTCCAACCCTGATATTCTATGTTAATAAATGAGCATAACAAATGTCAAGATTCTAGCTCAGAGAGAACATTGAAACAGTTGTAACAATCACTGAATGACCTATTACAAGCATCCATATCCTGCATGTATGAGCCTGGTACTTGAAAGACCTGGGTTTGATTCCTTACTCTACTGCAGACTTCCTGTGTCACTTTGGGGAAGTCGCTTAATGCTTATCTACCTGGCACAACAAAGCATACTGGAGTTTGTGATTTGTAGAGTGCTCTAACATGCTGCATTCTAGCTGTTCTGTATAGTACCCTCTGGCACTCACTAAAACATACCCAGTTCATGCTGGTATAGTCCTGCTTCCCCTCATTTCCAAAGGGATACAAGCACTCCCTTCTAGCTCTGGAAGGTGAATGTTATTCTGTACAGAAAAGTTATCTGAGGAATTTTTTTTAAAGAAATTTCTTAAAAATTATTTTTGTTTCTGTTCCTTTAAGGCCTGTGCAGTTGGGCTCATGGCCTTACAGACAGAGGGATATGAAATATGTTATCAGTAGAAAAAAACCCTAAAATATATGAAATATTATTCCTACAAAATATGTGAAAAAGAGAATGCATGTTAGATGGTGTAATATAATGGGGTTATTGGTGCTTGTTCAGGGCAACCTGCATGACTCACTCATGGCTAAGCCAATCCAAGAGCGATGTGTCTATCCACAGGATAAGTTTGTGCCTCAGATGACACTCCCATACAGGGATGTCACAGGCAGTAAGAACTCTCCTTCCATCCCCATGTGGACAGTCTTGACCTTGGATTTAGGCACAGAGGAAAACATCAGATTACTTCTCTATTTACTGCTCCCAGGGAGCAGGGGAGAGGACAAAAGAGTGGGTGGGATGTGATGCCAAAGTCTAGGGCCTCACTGAACACTGACAAATCCATAGCTGGAAACCAGTCTGGCTCACCTGTGGGTTACTATAGTTAAGATATTAGTGTTATAAGAATGTGTTTAGATATTATGGAATGCTTGTAAGATTCCGCATGTATGGATCCTACTTATAATAGCTGTATCCCATGTTCTAATGTTATATTGAGTGTTTTCATTTTAAACTTCTATAATTGTATAACTGGCCAAACAGGAAAAGAAGCATTAAATAAGATAAAGTGCTTGTCCTGCACACAAAGTGGTCCATTAAAGGCAAATGAAGTATTGTATAGCAAAGGGCAGAGACCTTGTTGATTGCATTCCTCAATTCCTCCAGCAAGGGGAGGCCTGTGCATGAACTCATCCTACCAACTGGGATTTTGGGTTGAAGGGGATTCAAATCCTTGACAAGGAGAAACTGGAATCTTTGTGCTGTCTGGACTTTGAGGGCAAAGATTCCTAAACATAAGCAAGAGATCACCATGGTATTTGGCACGGATCAGACCTAAAAGAAACATATATTTCACAAAAAGAAAAGGAGTACTTGTGGCACCTTAGAGACTAACATTAGTCTCTAAAGTGCCACAAGTACTCCTTTTCTTTTTGCGAATACAGACTAACACGGCTGCTACTCCGAAACATATATATTTCAATATTTGCTTCTCACAGAAGCTTATATTACCTTTTTAAAATCTAAGACTGTAACTCATTTGTTTGTATGTTCCTGTTTCAAACTTGTAAATAACCCTTATTTCTTTTCTTAGATAATAAATCTTTTCTTAGCCCTAGTCTACACTACGGGGTTAGGTCGAATTTAGCCTCATTACGTCGATTTAAAAATGACTGCGTCCACACAACCAACCCTGTTCCATTGACTTAAAGGGCTCTTAAAATCGACTTCTGTATTCCTCCCTGATAAGGGGAGTAGTGCTAAAATCGACCTTGCTGGGTTGAATTTGGGGTAGTGATTATGCAAATTGACGGTATTGGCCTCCGGGAGCTATTCCAGAGTGCTTCATTGTGATCGCTCTGGACAGCACTTTGATCTCCGATGCACTAGCCAGGTACCCAGGAAAAGCCTCAGGAGCTTATGATTTTCATTTCCTGTTTGAGCAGCATGGCAAACTCAGCAGCACAAGTGACCATGCAGTCCCCCCAGAATCATAGAGCGTAGAATGTTTCTACGCTCCCCCTATCATCTCCGTCCCGGAGGTTATCGCAGATAAGAAGGCAAAAAAATGCCCTCTTGATGACACGTTTTCTGAGCTCATGCAGTCCTCCCGCACTGATAGGGCACCACTTAATGCATGGAGGCATTCAGTGGCAGTGTCCAGGAAAGAATTAAGTGAGTGCGAAGAGTGGAGGCAGGACACAATGCTGAGGCTAATGGGGGAGCAAACGGACATGATGAAGCATCTGTTGGGGGAGCAAACAGACATGATGAAGCATCTGTTGGAGATGCAGGAAAGCCAACAAGAGCACAGACCCCCGCTGCATCCACTGTATAACCGCCTACCCTCCTCCCCATGTTCCATAACCTCCTCACCCAGATGCCCAAGAGCGCAGGGGGAGGCTCCAGGCACCCAGCCACACCACTCCAGAGGATGTCCCAAGCAACAGAAGGCTGTCATTCAAATAGTTTGATTTTTAGTGTGGCTACAATAAGCAATGTCACCTTGTCCTTCCCTCCTCCCCCACCCCATCCAGGCTACCTTGTCCGTTATCTCATTTTTTTAATTAATAAAGAAAGAATGCATGGTTTCAAAACAATAGTTCCTTTATTTCGAAGGTGGGAGGGTGGTTGGCTTACAGGGAATTAAAATCAACAAAGGGAGTGGGTTTGCATCAAGGAAAACACACACAACTGTCACACTGAAGCCTGGCCAGCCATGAAACTGGTTTTCAAAGCCTCTCTGATGCGCAGCACGCATTGCTGTGCTCTTCTAATTGCCCTGGTGTCTGGTTGCTCAAAATCGGACACCAGGAGATTTGCCTCAGCCTCCCACCACCATAAATGTGCCCCCCTTACTCTCAAAGATATTATGGAGCACGCAGCAAGCAGCAGTAACAATGGGAATGTTGGTTGCGCTGAGGTCTGACCAACAGCGCCAGCGCGCCTTTAAACGTCCAAATGCACATTCTACCACCATTCTGCACCTGCTCAGTCTATAGTTGAGCTGCTCCTTACTACTGGCCAGGCTTCATGAGCCATGGGAGCAAGGGGTAGGTGCGACCGCATGGTGCTGCCAGCTGGGAAAGCAGCCTGAGGCAGAAGCCTCCAGCTCGCAGGAGAGCAGAGTTGCAGTGGAAGCGATGGAGCCGTACACCATGCCCTGGAGGTTGCTAGGAGCAGGACAGGGAAGACGTTTCCAGAACCCCCAGACAAGCTACCTGTCCGACGAGGACGGCTACCAGTCCTACTGCACCGTCTGCTGCAGAGTTGTAGGAGAGCAGAGTTGCATTGGAAGCGGTGGAGCTGTACACCATGGATGAGGACGGCTAGCAGTCCTACTGCATCGTCTGCTGCGAAGGCACCCAGGAGCTGCTGCTGTGTAGCAATGCCAGCTGCTGCAGGTGCTTCTGTGTCGAATGCTTGGAGGTCCTGGTAGGACAAGGTACCTTGGCCAAGGAAAAAGAGCAAGAGACCTGGAGCTGTTACATATGTCAACCATAGAAGTGCTATGGGGTGTTACAACGCTGACTGGACTGGAATGTACGGCTGCAAGACTTCTTCACCAGTGACAAAGGACAGGAATATGATGCACCTAAAATCTAAAAAGGCCCGCATATTTCCCAGAGTCACTACCCTTGATAAGAGAATGTCAATGATTGCATTGGCTACTTGGATCACAGAAGCCCCCACAGCAGACTTGCCCATAACAGTAGTGGTGACAGTGAGCTGAGCTGGCTCCATGCTTGCCGTGGTATGGCATCTGCACTGGTAACCCAGGAAAAAAGGTGTGACACAATTGTCTGCCGTTGCTTGCATGGAGGGAGGGGCGACTGACGACATGTACCCAAAACCACCTGCAACAATGTTTTTGCCCCATCAGGCATTGGGAGCTTAACCCAGAATTCCAATGGGTGGTGGAGACTGCGGGAACTGTGGGATAGCTACCCCAGTGCACCGCTCCATAAGTCGATGCTAGCCACAGTAGTGAGGACGCACTCCGCCGACTTAATGCACTTAGTGTGGACATATGCAATCGACTGTATAAAATCGAATTCTAAAAATTGACTTCTATAAAATCATCCTAATTTCATAGTGTAGACATACCCAAAAATCTTGAGTTGGTTTATTACAGGATTAGCTATTTTGAGATCTGAGTACAATTGGCCTGGGGTAAGTGATTGGTCCTTTGGGACTGGGAGTAACTGGAATATTTTGGTGATTTGGGGTATAAAATGATCATCTATCACACAGTCCAAGTTGCCTCAGCGGCAAAACAGACTGGAATGCCCAAGGGGACTGTCTGTTACTTGATGGTAAGACTGTTATAGGGCTTTAGGAGTTCACACTTGTTACAGGGTCCATGAAATCTAACTATAGAACATACAACCAGTTTGAGGTTTCTACCCTGCTTTTCAACAGTCTACCCTGAGGTTGGCACTCACGGTCGTGAGCCACTCCAGACAACGTGACAACTGGGGAAATGGGCAGATCCCTTCTCACTGACCAGAGAAGATGAATCATTTGAAGAACTGTGAGAAACAATAGTACTTTAAGACTGGTACAAGCCTCAGCAAATTAATAACCTTTAAGAGCAAGGGTGAAGCAGGGGAGAATTTGTGACATAATCATATGTCTCCAAGTCACAATGTCTCCCAAGAGTACTCCAGTTTACACACCAAGCCTTGCTCTGGTTTGTGTCTAACATCAAAATCTAGACCTGAATGAGTACCTTAAACCACACCACTACATCATCAATATAAAATTATAATTAGCTGTGGGCAGGTGCAATTGTAAATAGATACACATATTAAACCCATATGTTAAAGAATTAGACAAAATTGGATAGATATATTTATTAGTTAGAGGGACCTAAACGAAACCTCCAGATTTAACTCCTTTGGACTTGGTGAAGTGGAACTTGGATTTACATCTAAACTTCTCAGTGGGCTGTTTGGTCAAACCAAAATACTGGATTTCAGTAATCCTGAATTTTGAGATTCTTTGGCTCTGCCTCTGGATCTACATCTTGCAGCTCTGTCCCTTTTCTCTCTCTTGCTCACATACTGAGTGCATTTCATGTTGTCATGAAATTGCCAGACCAATCTCCTGACTGAAGATAAATATGCACACTGAACCTAGAAATTCTTGATGTTCACCCAGTACTGAAAACTAGCTGCCCACAATCTATACATATGCTGTGACAGAAAATGAACATGTTAAAAAAATGCCTCCTTTTCTATGGAATACACTTTCCTTTCCCTCTTTAGAGCAAAGGACTGGCTCATGCAGCCTCTACTCACAGGAGTAAATCTCACGGAAGCTGATGGAACCACTCCTGTGAGTAAGGATGGCAGGATCTTCCTTATTTAAATATTAATTCAAAGCAACACCTTTCAGACTGATGAACACATTATTGTGAGCTATAACTGGACCTGTGAAAGGAACAACTTTCTTTCAGAGGAATAAAGGACATTCTGTGCCCATATGAATAAATGTGGTCCTGTAGGAAGAATGCCAGCTCCCACACGAATACATGACAGAATATACTGAGCCTTTGCTCTCCACCAAGGCAATGCATTTAAGGAATCTCCTCCATTTTCCTTGCACTGCTCTGTCTGCTCTTGTCTCCTGTACGTTTTGCTATTTTTCTTGTGTAATTTAGATAGTTAATCTACCACGGGGCTTGCATTGTTCCTCCCAGATGGAGTGCCCCAAAGGAAGCAATGTGAGTGCTGCACTTTCAACCTCCTCCGTTTCCTGCTGCTTCCTGCCACTCCGTGTGTCAGATGGATAATCAAATAATGTGAGCCAAGCATTGTCCTTCCATTTCTCCCCCACCTCCTGATGGATATGCTGTGGAAATGGGGTCATTAGTCTTCCAGACAATCTATCACCTTGCATGCCCTTCTGTTAAACCTCAGATTACACAGATGAAGAAATGGACAAGACAGGGTTTGGTTCTGATGGTGGCTCACACCAGGAAAGTGCTAATGCTCAGAGTCCAGAGTGGAGTTAATTTACTCATGATGAAGCACTAGTATACTATTTTTTTTTTATTTCCAGGGAAGAGAAGATGAAACAACTGAGGGTTCCTGAACTCCTTTCTCAGACAGCATGTGCCATGATCACCATTAGTGTTGAGGAAACCTGCCTACTGCTCAATGGATTTGAAATGACCATTAACTTTCCCTCCATCCATGGTTATAAGCCTGATACTGCTGCCATGGACATCAACAGGACATCATTCATTTCCTTTGGACATAACGTAACCAACCCAGGGAAACAGTTGTTCTTTCGAAAATAAAAGGTTAGATCTACTTGTATCTTGTGTAAATCCACAGAAGCCAGTGGAGTTACTCTGTATTTGTACGGTCGTAAGCAATCTGAGAATCCAGTGCATAACCTCATGAATACCCAGCTTCAACCTTAGTAAATGTATGAGTTTAATAACAAGAGAGGTTGAGCTACTAGCACTCATCTGAACTGGGGGGCAGACAGGTTCCCACCCCCCCCTTCACAAAGCTGAGACAGCAGTTTGCAGTGTGAATTAACTTTTTTTTTTCCTAAAAGCAGCACCCTCCTTTTTATAAGAGCCATTCACAGGAACCAAACACGGTGATCACAATAAAGAGATATGTTTACAATGGAGTATAGTGGAACTGGAAGCCAGAGAATACATACAGCAGCCATAATATAGGGTTGCCAACTAAAGGCAAGGCCAGTCATGTAGGAGCTTTTTCATTATAAGTGTGTTGGGATGGGAACGCTAGGGGAAGTTTAATGAGAGGCTGTTAACGTAGAAGAATACACTGACTAGCAGACATTTATAAATTGTCATAATTCACAAGTTAATTAGCACTGTATAATGATGAACAAGAACAGTCAACTCCCCCGCCTTCCCCCCAAAAAACAAAACAAAACAAAAAAACCCATGGTAAATCAGTCTTATCCCTTTTACAGGGAGATGCTTATATACCAGGCAATGAACAGTACCTAATGGAACATCAGTCACACAACAAAAAATATTCTTTAGGTCAGGGTCTCTAAGCCAGACCCCTATGCTTAAGCACAGACTCAAGCCTTCCCCCAGGTTCTCTATCAAGCATTCTTACAACTACAATACCCACCTGCGGAAGTGAAGAAACAGATTGATAGAGCCAGAAGAGTTCCCAGAAGTCACCTACTACAGGACAGGCCTAACAAAGAAAATAACAGAACGCCACTAGCCGTCACCTTCAGCCCCCAACTAAAGCCCCTCCAACGCATTATTAAGGATCTACAACCTATCCTGAAGGATGACCCAACACTCTCACAAATCTTGGGAGACAGGCCAGTCCTTGCCTACAGACAGCCCCCCAACCTGAAGCAAATACTCACCAGCAACCACATACCACACAACAGAACCACTAACCCAGGAACCTATCCTTGCAACAAAGCCCGTTGCCAACTGTGCCCACATATCTATTCAGGGGACACCATCACAGGGCCTAATAACATCAGCCACACTATCAGAGGCTCGTTCACCTGCACATCCACCAATGTGATATATGCCATCATGTACCAGCAATGCCCCTCTGCCATGTACATTGGTCAAACTGGACAATCTCTATGTAAAAGAATAAATGGACACAAATCAGATGTCAAGAATTATAACATTCATAAACCAGTCGGAGAACGCTTCAATCTCTCTGGTCATGCGATTACAGACATGAAAGTTGCGATATTACAACAAAAAAACTTCAAATCCAGACTCCAGCGAGAGTCTGTTGAATTGGAATTCATTTGCAAATTGGATACAATTAACTTAGGCTTGAATAGAGACTGGGAGTGGCTAAGTCATTATGCAAGGTAACCTATTTCCCCTTGTTTTTTCCTCACCCCCCCCCCGACGTTCTTGTTAAACCCTGGATTTGCGCTGGAAATGGCCCACCTTGATTATCATACATATTGTAAGGAGAGTGATCACTTTAGATAAGCTATTACCAGCAGGAGAGTGGGGTGGGGGGAGGTATTTTTTCATGCTTTGTGTGTATAAAAAGATCTTCTACACTTTCCACAGTATGCATCCAATGAAGTGAGCTGTAGCTCACAAAAGCTTATGCTCAAATAAATTGGTTAGTCTCTAAGGTGTCACAAGTACTCCTTTTCTTTATGCTAGCTATTGACATGTTTAAGCATCGAGCTTTTTGCTAGTACAACTCACCATCTTTTCCCACACTAATGTGAACTGGGATTTTTCTTTTTTTACTGAGAAGAGTGATAAGTGAACTATCCTATAGACACCTCACAAATAGCTTAAAGCACATATTTAAACACATGGCTGCATAGCACATTTGTCATGGCAAAGGAAGTGTATTAAACCACAATTTTGGTCTTACCTGCAGGTGTGAGACCACCCTGTGTTTACTCATGCTACATAACAGTGCCCTGGAAAAGTAATGGGCAAAATTTGAATCAGTTACGTTGGTGTAACCGCAGTGTGTGAAGATTTAGGCACCATAGGGTTCATATAGTCCCACAGCATGCTTAGCTACATCTTCAGCATATCCCCATGCTAACTTAGCACATTTTGGTATGTAGCCAGAGTCTTTATTTCCCTGTCCATACTGGGTCAGAGAAACCCTGTACATATAGGTATATTCAAACATGATTGTACCTATCATGATTCTGGTCCCAGTGTGGACAGGAACAATGTTTTTTCAGTGGCACAAACCATATTGTTAAAAGACTACAACTTAATAAAGTATTGTTAGTTAGTTCTTGTATACTGATTAGCACAAGAGGAATCTTGTACAATTGAATGGGTTCCATAGCACTATTATTTATGGAGTTGTTTCGATGCATTTATCTGGATAAGTGTATCATGGTATCTGGGCACCTTACAAGGTCTTTCATGCTCAAAAAAGGTATGTGGACAAATTCTTTCTTTACTTCCCCAAGGCAGCTAGCATTACAGGATTCCACCCCTTTCCTCTCCCTCTCATACTTTCTTTGCTTCCTTTTTAACCTTTTACTTTCTTCCTTTTTCTTTTCTTTTTTTTTGGAGGGGGGGGGGTGTCAATTTTTTAAAATGGCCTTGTAGGAAGGCTAAGATGAAGAAGTGAGTTGTTACACTTTGCTGTGAAGTCACTGAGATTTTAATGATTTCTGTTGCCAGCACTGGAATGGCAAAAATACACTCCATCTGCAAGTGAAAAGGTTGTGGTGGTTTTATTTTTTTCCTCTTCCTTGGGAATCACCTATAGTCTCTTGGCTAGCGAGTAACTTCTTTAGCAGCATTAATGACAAAGTTACCAGCATAAATTGGATGCCTCTTTATTCATCGCATAACTATGTCTAACCAATAGCCCTACTCTGAGTGGAGTCAGACAAACTGGAATCATTCCATTTTTCTGAGGGAAGGGGCATGGGGGAGGGAAATCAGCTAACCCAATGAAACTCCCAATCATTAAGGAAGTAAAGTTCCTGTTACAAGAGAAGACAAAAAAAAAAAAAACACCTTCTCTGTAATGAACATAGCTAGCCAGAGAGGCAAACATTTAACTCAGGAGTTACCCAGACTTGACCTCCGATCAACTAATTATCTTTCAGGCTTTAGGCTTCCCAATTTCTAAGCCTTAAGTTATTAATGGGAAGCCTAAACAATCAACCATGAGAGCAGTATTTTAAGAAGTTGGTAAGGTAAACCGGTTTGATTGCAAAAAAAAGAATGGACCCTTACCAAGACCTCTTGTGCGGTTTGAAGTAGTTCAGCTAGGTTTTTGTTGTTGTTGTTTGGATCCATTCTCAGTGACTACCAGTTTACTTTCAGCCCTCTGCATCAGGACTTGTAAATTCTTGTAAAACAATCCTTTTCACACTTATCCTTATCATCTTTATTTGTCTTTTCCAGAAAGGATGAATCATACCGTTGAGACTTAGTTTAAAAACACATTTGGATTCTGACCTCAGCAACAGGGAGATTGTCCCTTATAATATATTTCTTTCACCAGCTGGACATCTTTGCAAAGACAAGGAGATTATATCCTGACAAAATTAAATATGTGAAGCCAACACCCCATATCCATAGATGGGGAAATCGAAGAACCCTCAGGTAACTACAGATTAAGGCAGGGATTAGCAAATTTTGGCACCTTGCCCGTCAAGGAAATCTGCTGGCGTATCGGGATGGTTTGTTTACCTGCAGTGTCCGCAGGTTCGGCTGATTGCAGTGTTACCCAGGGTTCTTTCAGCCCAAAGCTCTTGGTAACTTTTACTCTGTGCGAGCTAGCGTCAGGAAATAAATCAGGGGAGACACAGCCGTCCAACCGATTAGATGGCTGGCACAAACAGGACACCACAAGAGTGCTTTCACTTAAAGCTAAACTTTACTTAGTCTCAAGCACCTATACACACGTCTGCAACAGGTTAGTAAAACACCCCCAACCCTTGATAATTACCAAAGCTGAGTGTGGCTCTCGAGTGGCACAGCGGCAGCCCGTCTGCCGGTGGGAAACACAAGAGGCATCCAGAGAGAGAGTCCATTCCTGAAGAGTCCCCCATCTCAAACTTTTTCCCCTTATTTATATATTAGTAATAGAATGACATGTCCCTTAAAGCAAGCTTGTTAAGTAAGCAGTTTCAATGGTCAAGCGAGAGGTTCCTTCTCATTATCGATGAACCAGGTGTGGGTTTTTCCAGAGTTAGGAGCCTTGAGGCCCCAATAGACATTCCTGCGGCACATCCTGCTCTTCTAAGATACATGTATCAACAACTTCAACACAATTCTTATCAGGAAGGATGCGGGGTCAAGCTGCCCTTTCTGTGGCACCCAACCTCCCCCCCCCTTCCTGCCTTGGTTAAGCTAAGCCTGGTGATTTGGCTAATTTACAGCCTGCTGACTTGGCTGCTTTTAGCAATAATCCATAGTGGTTTCAGGCACTTTACTGGTTTGCCAACGTCTCCCCGTACAGCAGCTCCCATTGGCCACGGTTCGCCGTTCCAAGCTAATGGGGGCTGCGGGAAGTGGCGTGGGCCGAGGGAGATGCTGGCTGCTGCTTCCCGCAGCCTCCGTTGGCCTGCAATGGTGAACTGTGGCCAGTGGGAGCTGCGATCGGCCGAACGTATGGATGCTACAGGTAAACAAACTGTCCCGGCCCGCCAACAGATTTCCCTGATGGGCCGCGTGCCAAAGGTTGTCGACAGGATATTCAACTGGAAGATTACTTCAAGATAGTTGAAGGTTTTCTCTGATGATAGGCACAACAAAAGAAATACAGTCACCAGAGCTGATGGTCTGAGACCTCTGACAAGTCATCTAAGAAATCACTTGCAAAGAAGATTGAGTCACCAACTCTAAAAGTGTACATAAAACATTTAGTAGCTTTCTGTAGAGCACTATTCTGCACTAATGGAAGGTGATGAAGTAAATGACCCTGAAATTACTTCTCACCCTTAGCATTTGCAACTGAGCTTTAACTCTTCTGACCAGACGGGAAAAGGAGATTGTTACCTCCTCTTTTCCTCAACCCTAACCTCATTCCAAACAATTTCATTCACTCTTTCTCCTCATCTCTGCTTCAGACTCAAGAGAGGAAACGTTCAAGAGGATTCAGACTATCTTGACCTAACACCATGTCACTGACTTTTCAGCAAAAACAGGTTTTTGTGTCAAGTCTGACAAGACGTTCAAAACAGTTAAGGAGGTGTATAAGAGATCGAGCAATAAAACTGATGCTGGACACATTGTGAGACACATGATATGATGTATTATCATTTATCAGGTTTCATGGTTAGGAAATTTTGTAATAGAGATGATTTTCTATAAAAACAACAACAACAAAAAACAAACGCTACCGTACCTGGCCTGTTAGTGGTTTGACATATTCAGGAACCTCAGAGAAATGTTATTTCCAGAACATCCACATTACTGCCTTGCCAATATCAGATTAAGATTTCTAGTGATATTCTGACTACTGCACAAGCGAATGAAATAATCCACAGCCAAACTCTTATCCTTTTCTCTAATGTTATACCCCTACTTTCAAACAGGTTGGGCCTGGTTTTAGAGGAATAGGGGAAGGGAGGGAGAGCAAGACATGATGAGAAAAGCTAAAGGGCTTGTGTCTTTTTTACACTGGCTAGAAAGGATTAAATGTCCATTTTCATTTTCTTTTGTTCCAGGCAATCTCATTAAATCCAGTGGGGAGGGAGGGTCTGGTACTGGAGAGATGGAGAGATTTCACTGAAAAGGTTAAGAGCAATTGGATATGATGGGATTTACACCTCTTTGGGAGTGCTTTCTGAAAACCCATTACATTTGTGTAGGATCATCTATGCAAGCTGAACCGGGCATGTCTTTTATCATTCTACTTAATCTTTCCAATTGCTGGCTGAATGGCTACATTTTAAAGAGACACTACACCAGTTTAAACACTTGATTTGTCATCTTGCGAGTAAGAAAACAAACTGTCCATAGTATGTGTCAGAATGCAATACAGTCCTGCTGTAGAGATTTACTATTTGTGGCTTATTTCATTACTAAGGAATGTCAACATACTTATCCGTTGCTTTATAATTTTCTTTTTTTTCTCTCTTTAATTTTTTTTTTTGACACATGAAAGCTGAAGCATAGGGTCACAAGATCAAAGTATGCTAACTACAAGTGTCATCTATAAAATTTAGTCTTTAGTAATGATACTATGTATAAAATGCATGCTAGATGATCTACATCAAGACATCCATTGATACCAAATTTGTGTTTATTTTTCCCTGTCTGGACACGAGTGTAAAGACATTTACTCCTTTTAAGTTGTAATCAACAATTCTTTCACCAATTCTGAACACACTGGAGGTTTGTTAGGTTTTTATTTTCTGACTATTATATACTCCCCCCCCCCCGCCCCAGCTCAGATTAGAAGAGACACCCCTATCAATTCCTTGGTGTTTGCTGGAAGATTTAGCTAATTTACCAATCACAGCATGCACATTTTTGGTCAGAGGCATATTTTTTTATTCAGAAATTGACATACGTTATTTTTATGCTGGGGGTTTGGGAAAAACCTCTGTGAAACTGGTGGCTATGACTGCTGCCCTTCATTCAGGATAAATGTAAGAAACAATCAAGCTGCTTTATGGAACAATATGAGCCCCCACCCAAAACACAGGCATATGGCAAGGCTTAAGTAGAACCTGAACCATGTGGCCAAACACGTTGGTTATCACTATGGCTTATAACTATCTGTAACACCATCTACTCATGCCTGTAACATGTTGATAATATATGTTAATTTATAAACTCTTTATATGGAATTTTTAAACGTAACCTTAAAATAAAGTGTGACTTGTATACATTGCGGTAGAATCCATGACCCCAATCAGGATCAGGGCCCAGTGGTGCTAGGGGCTGTACTAATATATAAAGAAGACACAGTTCCTGCTCTGAAGAGCATACAGTGTAAAAAAAAAAGTGTGCGTGTATGTGTGTGTGTGTGTGTGTGTGTGTGTGTAGGGAGGATAAACCATTCAAGAAAAGTCATTAAGATAATACACACATTGTGTGACCCTCTATCCCCACCGCCACCACAGTTTTAACACTTTTCCCACTAACTTTTATATTTTTGTGTCCAAGATCTATTACCTCCAGCTGTTACACACCTACCTATTGATTAAAAAATTAAAATAAAGGTTCATAATACGAAATTCACTTTCTGGGCCAATGCTCAAGCAAAGCTTTTAAATTAAACCCTATCACATGTCCGTCTACATGGCAACCCCCTGTTCTTTCTTTATGTGCTCTCAATTAAGGAAAGGTGGAATTTTTTGGCTCAAACTCTTTCCAGGGGGAAAAATGTAGATTCAGCTATACCAGAGCATTCCACAAGGTCATGTTCATTTTGCTAAAGTGTGTGATTTAAAAAAAAAAAAAAGAAAAGAAAAGAAACAGGAATCCCGAAGAAATAAATTTTAAAACAATCAAAGTGTTTCATTTGGATATTTTTGAAACCAAATGGTTCAATTTATTGGTTCAAAATGACTTTTAAAATTTCATTTAATTTTATTTTTAAAACCAATAACATGTTTAAAAGTGTATTTGTCAAAGCAAATATTTTGTTACACCCAAAACAATTTGTTTTTACTTTTCAGTTCACTGAACTTTTAAAATATATATATATATATTTGGTCCAAACCAAAACTGTTTGTTTTTTTTGTCAACAAACTCAAAAATCCATTATTCACACACATCTCTCTATGCCTCTCCCGGACTGCAGACATTCCATTCTGTCAACAGGAGGAGCATGGTACTCATGAGGGATGGACAACGTCTGGAGTCCCATCTATGAGAAGGTGTAGCAGCCAGCATTGTCTTGGGGAGAAATCTCCACTTCCAAATATTCAGGAGTGATGTCATATCAGACTGGAGCCCCTATGAATGGAGTTGGGCTACTGAGACAAAATCTGAGATATTGGCAAGAGGAGGGATGGCAAGCCCCTTCTGGCTTCCCCCCCCCCCACCATTGCACTTTTGTGCTGTGTGGGATCCTGTCAAGTGTATTTGTGCTAAACAGGCGAGATGAGTGTCACAAACCCCATTATAAAACCTGTTTGAAATCATGTAGACAGGTCCTTACAGTAGGTTAACACTGCCAGCTGCTCAGAGGTTTAGAAGAAACCAGATCCACTCAAACAACAAAAACAAAAAAAAAACCCTCTTACCTTATTTTACCTCTAATCTAGGTGGTGTTCATTGCAGAGCCAGATCCCCAGGCTTTTAGCATCTAAATCACCCAAGTACTTTACGAATTATATAAATCAGATTGGTTCAGGACTGAACAAAGTAGCATTAATTGCATTTTATTTAAATAACCAAAACGTATTGTGAAATTCATGCCACAGATAATTGTGCTTTACATCACATGCACCATGCCCCTGCTATTCCCACATCAGCTCAATGCAATTTTACAACAGCTCCAGCTCAGGTCAGTAAACTTCTGAAAGCACCGTGTAGTATCATAAGGGGGAAATTAAAATAAAGGTTAATGTCATTTTTTATGGGTGACTGTTCTTTGAAAAGACCAAGAGGAAGGTAGCCTCTGAAGTCTGATATATTTATTAGTCTGAGCACCATCCAAGAGTACCAAATACAGCTGTCAAGGTTGAGCTCATCATCTCACAAGGAGGTTTACACGTGTCTGTACCAGTAGCAGCAGCAAGCATTGCTGCACTATTTTCACGCTGAAACTGGCGGAACCAAAGATGGTAGCAGAGGACTGCATGCAAGAGCCAGGGACATAGGATAAAATGATTTGCCGTGCCACTGCCGAATTCAAGATCAGTCTGTGACGGATTTCTCCTTTTAAAATAAATAACAGTAGGAGGAAGTTATATGTTTAATAAACATTATACATACTGACATAGGAAAGATACATTGGTTTGCATCCTAGATCACACAGGCTTTTAAATATACAAGTAAGGAGTGAATTTAATCCTAGTGAAAAGTTCTGGACTGATATCCCTGCAGACTCAGCAATCCTCTATTACTCCAGTGAATAGGTACAGCATGGGGAGCAGCTTTCACACAGCCGTTGCCCCTATATGCTTCATCCCAGAGCTGAAGGGATCACCTCTCTTGGTGTGAAGGCTAGCTCAGAATCCTTGGCTTCATTTCCAAGAAGACCAATAGGGAGCCAGTTAGAGCCGATTAAATGCTAGTGTGTTTTTGTGAGGTGTACACTAATTACTGTATTATTTGTATTACAGTTGCACCTTGGAGCTCCACATGAGATCAAGTACACTGCTGAATTAGGTACAACATACACATAAGTAGGCCTGAACAGCTTACAGCCAAAGCCAGACAATGGATAGGAGAGAGGAAGGATCATTGTCTCAATTTAGCAGATGAGGAACTGGGGCACCAACCTCACTCAGGAAGTCTGCTGAAGAACCAGAAACTGAGTCCAGATTTCCCGAGTCATTCCTCAACTGCAAGAACATTTTTTTTTTACACCAGGCAGTAGAGCTTAGGACCACCAAGGTACTTTGCAGAGACCAACGAACAGTAAGTACATAACTGATATGAGATGGATTTGAACCAGTGATCTAGAAGTGAAAGGTGTTCTGACCTGTTACCAATGCTTTGAAAATGACACCATTATAAGACAGAACAAAAATAATTAGCACAAAGCCCACCAGTGTTAGATTGCTATCAAAACAAAATATGGAGTCCTCTACAATAATGTTATTGAATTGTTCGTGTGTGTGTGTATATAGGTATACCTTTTGGTTGACGCATAAAAAATAATTGATTTGTTTAGGGTTTGGATGTTTGCCTTTTTAATAAACTGGTGCTTTATGAATTGAGCTGATCTATGCAAAACATATTGGTATGTGTGAATCAATACTTGGAGAAATATATTTGTTATGGCCATCTGAGCCTTACTGGTTTTGATGTTTAATAAATTAGTTTACATAAAATTTGTGTATTTGTGCAATAAAATGATTTGTTATAGTTGATTTTTAAAAAATTCAACTATAACTGTTAATCAGCTTTCTGTTTCTAATGGCTCATTCAATTCTTTGATGTAGGAAGCTACATTTATTATGATTTTCAAAACATAAAAATAATGATAGACCCATTGTGTAAGTGGATTGACTCTGTTTATCTAATAAAGTACAGTTACAAGTGCATATATCTCATTTTATTAATTTACCTTAGCTCAGAATATACATCAAGTAAACTGTACACTGTATCTAAAGGCATCTTAAATATACTTCACAATTGCACTACATCACCACCACACTTTTAGTGTATTCCAAAAGCATCGTTCACTGCAATAATACCTTGAAATGCCTCTTTATGGCTTATTGGAGAAGTATTGCATTTTCATTAAATGCAAATATAACTGTGACCACATACATAGAGCCACCATGTCTCATCTGTAGGGATTGAACTGAGTAGGTTGAACCCTAGAAGCACAAGTCCCTACCACTTGAGATAAAAGAGTAAGGGCCTAAACCAAACTCCATTGAAGTCAATGGGAGTCTTTCACCTGACTTCACCAGGCTTTGGCTCTAAATGCACTAGCTGCCAGTAGATGTTTAGCCTCCCTGTGGGAGTGGCTAGAGGAAGACATGATCATATATACTAAGCCAATGTAGGACATCAGTTTCTCAGCTCCCCACCAGAATTTTTTTTTTTTTTGTGGGGGGAGAGGGGAGCAATTTACACATCAGTGAACCAAATAAAGTTCCAGATGTGGACAAAGAACACTTTGGATTAAACAAGCTACACAGGATACAGAAAGTGAGACCTGATGCCTTCAGCAGAGATCTTCAGAAGTAGTTTGCTGACAGTCTGTTCCTTTTCTTAGAAGATAACAGTATTGGGTGCAAAGAAAGAGGGACAACGGAGGCCCACTCTCTAACACATCTTTGGCACAGAAGGATCCTGGAGGCAGATTGCTAGTGCCCTACTTCCCAATTCTTAAGTCAGTAGGATTGCTGGAAGAGTCTGCTGGCAACTTGCTCCCCATTCCAAACTTAACGGTATCCAGCCCCACTCCCCCTTCTTTGGAGACAAGTATCATCAGTAAAGACTGCCCATGGCCAATTTCACCCTCACCTGCCACTTCACCCCAGGAGATAGACACATTCATCAGACAGACAGTGTGTCAGAAGCAGCCCTCTCTATAGCAGTCCTGGAGTTTCCTGGCTGACCTTGACCCTTTCTGCTGTTCATTAAGGACCTTTTCCATGGTAACACTTAAACTCAAATAAATTGAAGTAAATTGCAAATAGCTGCGTTTGATGTGTTTTGCATCTGTCCACCCATGTGGGGTGTATGTGGTTTGGATAGCATGAGAAAGAACAGCTGTCGATATTTACTTTTTCTGGGGAAGACTACTTTTCTTTTAAGGGAAGGTGGAGGAATACCAAGAGGGGAAGCAATCCCTTAGACCAGTGTTTCCCAAACTTGGGAAGCCGCTTGCTCAGGGAAAGCCCCTGGCGGGCCAGGCCGGTTTGTTTACCTGCCGCGTCCACAGGTTCGGCCGATCGCGGCTCCCAATGGCTGCGGTTCACCGCTGCAGGCCAATGGGGGCTGTGGAAAGCGGCGTGGGCCGAGGGACCTACTGGCCGCCGCTTCCCGCAGCCCCCATTGGCCAGGCACAGAGAACCATGGCCAGTGGGAATTGTGATTGGCCGAACCTGTGGACGTGGCAGTTAAACAGACTGGCCCGGCCCACCAGGGGCTTTCCATGAACAAGCGGTTGTTAGGATACAGATATTCAGGCCTGTCTGCAAAGGCCTGTACTTTAAGAATTTAGGTGTATTCTTATCACTTGGCTAGTTAGAGGTATAAAAGAAAGAATCAAAATCACTGTCTGCCAGTGTAAGGTCCTTCTCTTACTGTGATAGTCTGAGGCCCTGTTCTTAGGCTAAGGCCTTTGGCTAAGCGACAGAGGCAGCCATAAGCTGGGAAGCAACCGGTCACATCCTCACATTCCAAACTAGTCACATTGAAAGAAGGTGCTATTGGGCTGTTAGGACTACAATCCTGTCCTGATAGTGCCTATCACCTCCAGAGAAAGGGAAGTGCCTAGAAGATGTAAAAGGAAATTTAGGTTGATAGTTTTCTGTCTGGTAAGAACTCACTTATCAATAGACACAGCTGGGAAACTCTTATGTCTTTATAGATGTAGTTGTGATATCCTCACTTCTGTATTGTTTTGTCATTATAGTTCCCACTTTGCTATTGTTTATTGACATGGTCTCTGTCTGGTTCTGTGATTGTTTCTGTCTGCTGTATAATTAATTTTGCTGGGTGTAAACTAATTAAGGTGGTGGGATATAATTGGTTAAATAATCATGTTACAATATGTTAGGATTGGTTAGTTAAATTTCAGGAAAATGATTGGTTAAGGTATAGCTAAGCAGAACTCAAGTTTTACTATATAGTCTGCAGTCAATCAGGAAGTGGGGGGTGGGTGTTTGGGTGGGGGAGATGGGAACAGGGAATGGGGGTAAGGAAATTGGAATAATGTTTTGCTAAGGGTAGGAATGGGAACAGGGACACAGGTGTAAGGCTCTGTGGTGTCAGAGCTGGGAAGGAGGATACTAAGGAAGGAAACTGGAATCATGCTTGCTGGAAGTTCACCCCAATAAACATGGAATTGTTTGCACCTTTGGACTTCGGGTACTGTTGCTCTCTGTTCATGCGAGAAGGTCCAGGGAAGTAAGTGGGTGAAGGAATAAGCCCCCTAACAGTGGTGTCCCAAGTTTGGGAAACACTGCCTTAGACTAATCATACTGTACAAACTGCACTGCTGAGAGAACAGAGAATGCATTGTGCTGCTGCACAGCAGAGCCAAAAGCATGGATGTGTGTCCCTTTCATTTGGAAAGCTGGAAAAAAAGTATGCTGAAATGCATCTAACACACTTTAAGGCAGATTCACTGACTGAAACATGAACTGCTAAGCAGACCAGCGGTTGAGTGCTTCAGATGGGAAACAGGCTGAGTAATTTTTGGAAAGCAGAAGCAGTGCTAGATCTGTTGATAGAATTGTTGTGTCTTGCATTCATGGTTTCTTCCTGAATGATTGATAGAGGCGCACTGACAGGAGCTCACTACCCCAGACCAAAATTATCAGGCTAATGAGTCAATGGTAGAAGGCGGAGGTGTGAAGGTGGGATCTTATATAATAATAATGATGTTTAAGAATAAAATAGTGATGACAGCTTTAAAACAACTTTTAATACCTTAATGTCACAGCGGCCAGATGCACGTCCATGAGAACTGGCAAGACATGTAAACTGCATTGTTCACCCTTCTTGCTCTTGTTAAATCACATTCACTGCCATTTGTCTACACACTGCTTCAACTGTAAAGCATCTACGGCAGGGGAGTACTTTTAGAGAGAGCTGTGTACCACTCGTAGTTTCACTTTGTAGATGTTCACGCAAGAAAGGGATCCAGACTAAATCCCTGGATCCGAACATGCTTAAAACTTTGGGGAGTTGGATTTGGATCCAAAATGCAACAATTGTCCTCTCTGATATATTTAGCTATGCAACTGTTTTGATTGTGTTTTCTGGGTACAGCACCTTTAATTGAAAGACTCTACAAATCTGCAGAGGCATTTTCTGAGTGAAGCTAATGGAGCATGTTACTGAGGAGATTCTTGTTTTCTCTCTCTAGGGTAACCATTTTTGTTCTCTTTGTGGGAATTTCCTTAATCTAAATTAAAAAAAAAAACACACATATTTGCGATGAAAGCACACAGCTGATTTTTGTGCATGTCCAACATAACTGCATCATCCCTATAATGGGTTAATCCAAAACCCTGTTGTGAGCACCCCCAAACTGCGAGAAAGCACAGATCCATTTTTTGGATTCCGACTCTGCATCTCAGGCCTATCTCGAGTTTGTGCAAATATTTGTTTTGACTTATACCAACACAGAGTTAACACTCCTGAGTTTCACTTAGAGCTTCCAAGGGCATAGATGCATACACACATACACACACACACACACAAGCTCATGATTTGTTAAAATGATGGGATAGGTACTAATTCTCCCCTGCTGTGATGTCATCATGGGAAATGTTTGATCTTGTCTCTTTGACAGCAGCATAGCAGCAGACCCAAGCTTGACAGATTTCATATTTTACACACTGCAATGCCACCATGCGGGAGGTCAGCATCTTGTCTCCTGTTAGGATGTCATTGTATTTCTTCTTAACAAATACACTGCAAATCCTAACGAATAAATTGATTTGTCTTTCTTAAACAGATTTATCCTTAGATAATAGACCTAGTTTCTGTTAGGTACAAAGGCAGCATCCAGGCTATGACTTCCAACAGCTTAATCAATCACGGATATTTCAGTCTGCATCAAGACAGTTTGACCTGCCCGTTAAATCTTTCCTCTGTGCACAGATGGAAGTACACAGTTAATTTATCAAGAACTAAAATTCATACAAGTACTTGAAATATTTAAGTTCTTGGATATATAGGGACAATTGTGAGCAGTAAAGACAAGTGTGTTTTTCATAGTGCAAGTGCTCTTGGTAATTCTGAACTGATTTGGACATTTTGCTGGTGTGATCCTAAAAACCCAGTGGTGGCACTAGCCTTTCTTGACTGGCAAGGTGTTTCCATAGAAAAGCATGGTCTGTGACAGTGAAAAGAATAAATCATGGAAATATTTTCCAGTCAGAACTGGTTTTGGAGCATACCAAGGGGCTTGGCAATTCAAAAGGTGGACCTAAAAGAATCTGAAGCAGATTGCTTACTCTTATGATTATTATCATGAGTCTCATGACATTTGGTTTTTATTTAACGCCTCGAACACTGAAATCAAGAGAATCTCAGTTTTCATGTTTTTAAAGTAGATTTCTAGTCCTCAAGGTTATAGAAGAAAGCCTGAGAAGATCAAGCAAACACACCCTAAAAGCCCAAAAACTTGAAGCCAATTTTTTTTAAAAAAACATATACAATGAAGCTCATGGGGCTTGACTTGTAATTTTGCAATGTTTGGAGTTGCCATGCTGCAGCCATTTTTCTATACACTCCAACTGTTAAGGAGACCATGGTTCAATTTCCAGTCAGTTGTGCTGTTTGGTTCTTTTTTCTAATATTGTTCTTTTCTATCATAATTATCCATCTGGAAATTTTTGTAAGTGATTGGCTCTGTCATCAATTCATTTCACAGCCTTTCCTCATTCTTTGCCCTGTAAACCTTCCACTTCAATTCATGGGGGAAATGGAAGCCTGGGGCTAGTGTGTGTAGGTGCAGGATTCACATTAGGGGGAGCCGGGGCAGAAGAGGGAGTACAGTTGATCCTTGTCTGTTATCAGCAGAGGGAGAACACCTTCTTTCTTTCCCTAGTGTAAGGGGGTAGTTTCCCCCCCTCACAACTCTCCCTTTCCCTCCTCCTTGGCTTAGTTGGCCTCTTCTTGTATCTGTCTATGTTAGCCACTTTGTGTGTGGGTGTGTGGAAGATTGATCTGATTCTCCTTTGGGCATGTTTACATATGGAATTAATTTCAACCATCATTGGCCCTCTACCACTGTAACTGCACCAGTGCAAGTCTCAGCTGTATAGGCAAGGCCAGTTGTGATTTGCACCAATGCCCAATGGAGTTTTCCCCTGGTTGAAACCACAGCATTCTTTTTGTCTAAACTTGAGGTTTGAACTGGAGCAGCTATACTGATAGGGCCACTTCATCCACCTTATTGTGGACACAGCGAACTGATCCCCTTGCTTTCCCCAGTTTTTTTTTTTTTTGCCCACAGTTCCCCTGCCACCAAGTGGCTTCAGTGGTGTGGAGGGCTTTGTGTCAGCTCACCACACCAGTGTGAATTTCTCCTATAATATAGGACCTGAAGAAGAGCTCTGCGTAGCTCACAAGCTTGCCTCTTTCACCAACAAAAGTTGGTCCAATAAAAGATATTACTTCACCTACCTTGTCTTTCCTGTAATATATGCAGGCTAATTTGGGCTAATCCCTTTAGAAGTCACTTAAAAAACAACAAACCAATCAAGTTTCTATTTTGGAAAGAGTTAAAAAAATATCATAAAGGAGCAGGAAACCATATCTTGAAATGTGTCCTTCAAATTCCTTCACAGCCAGGTCATGGCGTTCAAGTGCCAGTTCACTCCACAACAACATCAGGTGGAGAGAGACAGCCTGCCAGCATTTTCCCAGTTCAGGGCCAGCAGGAGCACTTATTTCCACAGGCAACCTGAATTGCTAAGCTAAAATGCCATACATTAATTATTGCATTATAATATAGGTCAGCCTCAGTGAATAAAAATTACAACACTAGTCATTCACTGATAACACTAAGTCTGTTCCCTTGCATCAAAATAAATCACTCCAGCTGTACAGCACACATTTTAATAGAAATATAGTAGATAGGATCCTACGGTTAACAGTTTCTGCCATAAAACTCTTGTATTTAAATTGTGATTAAGGTAATACAAATGACTGCAAAATTAGAATCCTCTTCCTCTACTGATCTACTCCATTATTGTGTTAAGAATTGTACTTTGAGTGCTAAAAATATGTTTTTAACACTTATTATGGGCTCTTGGCTGATGCAGTAGCAACACAGCCACAGGAGAGTGAGCTAGATTCTACTTAGGCTCCTGAATCATCAGTAGATTAGTTAACTAAGTTCCAAACAGAGCTATACAAAATAAAATGTAATAATATTAATAATTAATAATAAAACAAACAAAAACAAACAAAAAAGTGGCCCTGTGTTTCATCACAGAGTTTCAAAATTCTATTCCCTCCCGACCCCCAGCTGTAGTTCTGAATGCAGTGAATATATTATGGTTAAGACTAAGATTTTGTCCTGGTTATTTTTAGTAAAAATCATGGACAGGTCACGGGCAACAAACAAAAATTCACAGAAGCCCTGACCCATCTGACTTTTGCTGCTGCTCCATGGTTTCCCCTGCCACCCTGGTGGGAGGGAGCTGTGGGGTTCCCCCTCTGCCTGTGGCAGCTGCAAGGTAGCGGGGGCAGGAGTCCCTCCACCCACCGTGGTTGGGAGCTGCAGGGTGACCCCATTTCCTAAAGAGAAAATGGGACACCCCCAGCTGCTTGCCTGAGGCATCTCCCTCAGGTGCCAGGCTGTCCCCTGTCACTGGAACCAGAGGAGGGCTGCCTCAGAAGTCTGTCACCTATCGCTGGAACTTTGCAGGGGACTCCCTGTTGCCTGTCGCTGCTGTCGCCTATCACTGGAACCCTGCCAGGGCCCCACTAGCTGTCAGCTCCAGAGTCTGCAGCCCCTGGGGCTGAAGCAGAGAATGTCCTGGAGGTCTCTGAAAGTCATGGATTCCGTGACTTCCATGACCTCCATGACATAAACATCACCTTAATCATAGTTAGCGATGTATGAGACAGAAAGAACAAATATGAATTGAGTTTAATAGTGTCAGACCAATTTACAATAGACAAGTGTCCACATCACCATCACTTCTCCTCCCTCCAAAAAGAAAGAAATCTACCACCCCAGTTGTCACTAATTAGGAGCTCTTGGTAGTCACAGCAGAGAGGCCAATAAGTAAGAAGCCAGAGGTACATTCTCACTCAAAAGATAGGCCAGGTCTGAGACAGAGAGCATTGTGTAAGTGGAAAGCCTCCATTTCTTCAGTAGCCTGTCTGTGGCTAGAGGACTTCAACCATCAGAGCTGTCAATTCAGCTCCTTTCACAAACATTAAATTTATTATATTTACTTTAAAACCATGAGATTGAGTCACTACTGAAGAAGTGGCCATCTAAAACAAACATTCATCCCAACACCTCACTGGTAGGCAGTCCTGGTCTCATTACCATGGAAGAACACTAAAATGTATCATTTTTATGTTTGCATAAATACTCCACATTGCTGTATCAAACAGCCCCCAAAGGTGTGTGCAGCCATTAATTTCCAGCTGCACTCTTTAGATGTGTACAGGTATTGCTTTGATGACAGTTTATTTTAAAGCAAAAGCAACAAAACAAAAGGAAAGTTATTCAATGCACTCACAAGAATGGGCTGTCATTATCAAAATGCATTGGTCGTTTCTGCAGGAACTTAACACATATTTGACACAGGAAGAATGTCTCTACTATTGTCCTAAAGAAGAAATGTTAAAGGGCTTTATGAGGTCAACTCTACTGACTGTGCACCACCATTCATAACACAACCTGTTCAGACTGGTGTTCACTGAAATAATCATGGTAGAATATTTGATTGAAATGTGTTCCCTCTTATTAAATGATGGGTTCAAAACCCAGAGAATGTCAACCACTTCTCAGTATGTAATTCAAGTAGATTAGTGCTCAAGGTGAAACACTGAAGGGGAGATTTAACTCAGGGATGCGTTATTACATTATTGGCACTGCAAAACATAGAAACAAAACAGTTTAATGTATAAAGTGCCTCACATCTCAAGGTCGTTTAGTAAAAAGATACAGAGCAATTTAATAATACAGCCAATGAACAAATTAAGCAACAGAGAAACAAGCAAGTCTGATTGAAACAATGACAGTTTTTTCTGCATTATCTCCTGGCAACAGCTAAGGCAAAGTAATGGTGAGATACGTTAGCCAATATCAGATATTATCGAGCTTCCCAGCAATAACTGAATATAATACTTGAGTCTACAGTATCATATAAGGTCCTGCAGGTGAGTAGGTATTAACATTCCCCTTTTGTAGGTGGGGCAACTGAGGATTAGAAATTTTAAACCATCTGCCAAACACAATCCATTTGTCTACAACAGTTGCCTTAAATTGCTCTCCTCCACCTATGTCTTAGACATTACCAAAATAGCTTCTACCCTCCTACTCCGCTGAAACTAGTCTTATGAAATTCTTAAATGACTTCTTCCTAACCAGATCTCAGGGTCTTGGTTGCATTCTCATCCTCTTGATCTTTGGACTGCTTTTGACACTGTTCTGTACCATCCTAAACATTGATCAAGGAGTGACCTGACTGCAGAGCAAGCTTGGTCCAAAATTTGAAGGTCAAGAAGGGCATCCTGAAACTATTATAGAATTACAACAACAGTAATATTTTGCATTTGCAGAACACCTTTCCTCCAGGTAGCGCAGATCGTTTGTATACATTAAGCCTCACAACACCCGTGTGAAGTAGGTATGTTACTAGATCTGTTTATGAGATGAGTATGCTGAAATGACTTCCCTCAGGTCACACAGTGAGTCACTGACAGAGTCAGCTATAGAATCTAGGCGTCTGGACTCTCAGGCATGCATTCTAACCCCTAGACACTTCCTCTGGCAATTAATCTAGGCATGAGTTATGTTCTCACTCCAGCTGGTGCCAGTCAGAAGCCAAACAGAAAACTAAACATAAGTTACTTATACCAGGAAAGAATGGGTAGATGAAATGACATACAAATTACACCCAGGATATTTTGTTTCTGGGGGGTCAAGGGAAGGAAACATACATGTAGAGTGACCTTTAATTTCAGGAAGAGGATCGATACTGTAATACCTGCAAACTGGAAAAACTGAGTACAGTTGGGTGCAAGAATTGAAGTACATGTGAGTATATCAGCTTCAGTAAATTGGTGGTAATAATGTGGGAGGTATGAAGCACATTTGGAGCACCTAATTGCCTCAATTTTGCTAGAGAAAACAGTTGCAAATCTTTCGCAGCTGTGAGGAAATAGAAGTAGACATGTTCTTTCACAACATAAGAGCTACAGTATCTTATACATGAGGTGGATGATTTTTTTGTAGCTTTTCTAAATGCTTTGGGCGCCCTATGATACTCAATCCCCTCAAGAGCTCCTCAAATGAAAACTAGTAAAGATTTACATCACACACACAGTGTAATTTTTCTATTAAATTAAATGAAAAATAGTATTTGTCTTTCACATAACTGAATGGACCCCTTCTTTGGACAGACAGCACTAATAACAGTATCATCTATAGAAGAAGATTTCGGGGACGTCACTGTGTGTGTCATTCTGATATCAGTGTGAAGCGATGGAAGCAGCTACATGCACAGCTAAGAGTTCCTTTTATTCAGAATATAACCAGGTCTAGTCATCACTGGCCCTGTGGGAACCAGACAAAAGAGTAGGCTATATAGCGGAGCTCTACAAAGTGCAGCTCACAGTGGATGTTAGGGTGTGGTTTATCCCTCTGACATCTGGTTCCACAGTGCCTTAGTTTCTCTGTTCTGTATAATCTCTCATACGCACACCAAATTTTAAAGTTCAAAGCTAAATCTCCCAAGGTGGGGGTCTCAGGATGAGAGAATTTTCTGTATAAGAGTTGAACTATAATTCCAATATCCATACCAGAGACATGGATTTCATGAGAGGACATTGCCATCAAGTCAATCAGTTCTCAAAGTCTTTCACCTTCCCCTCATGTTTCCCTATGGAGAGGCTCCCACCTTTACAGCTCAATACCCTCTTCCCCCAACAGGGAGCTGTCACTACCAGTCCTCAATTACAGAAGAAACTCTGACTCTTGCCAAGAACAGGCTGCCTCTTATCTCCCCATCCACCTGGCTCCAAATCACCTGATCTCAGTCCTTCAAGTCCAGTGATTGAGGAGAAAAATCAGCACAGGTCAAAACTGGAACTTGGACCCTTGAAAAGACCAAGCTTACCTTATGATAGTGGAAAAGTTTGTCAATAATATCTTTTCTACTTATCTTTGACTTTGTATCTCCCTGTTCCCGCCCGCTCCCCGCCCCCGCCCTCCGTCCCCTGCTCTATTTTGAAAGTCACAGAGATTTGAGAAAGTTATTGCAAAAAAAAGAATTCACCCAAAACATACCCAGACATGAGACAAGTATCTGAATTATTATATCCTATGCATTTCTTTTCAGAGTAGATCAATGCTTCTTTAAACTCCCTGTGACAATCAAAATACAGTAGCCTAGGAACTGGGTCACATTTTTATAGTCTGTGGTATTACTCTGAATGCTAAATGAAAAGAGAGGACTGAACCAAGAGCAACATTTTGCAAATATCCCCTCTCTCTCTCTCTCTCTCTCTCTTTCCTCTCTTTTAAAAACACATTTACAATTATTTTTGGCAACTGTAACCAGTCCTCAGGCAATACATGAATGAAAACCAAACAAAGGACAAATAGGCTAGAACAAAATATGTACTGGACTTTTCCAGTGAAACAAATGCTGCCTTCCTCTATGGAAGCACAGAAGGCCCTAAATGCAGAGCAGAAGGGAAGAGGATAGGTGGTGCAGAGGTTATATGGAGGAAATGCATTTTCCTGTGCAAGGGCAACTATGGTATATGGTTCCTTACACTGTAGCAGTGCAGATGAGGGAATGGGGTTGAGTGCAAGATAAGGGCAAGAAGGAGGAAGGAGATGGAGAAAATGGGCAGTGCTGCTGCCATCTGGATCTTGAATCTTTCCTCAAAGGAGGCACACAAGAGTCCTAGTTGCTCTCAAGCTTACTTAAGAGCTATGGATAGAACTATGTGAAATGTTTCTAACAAAACCTCAAAACTAGCCTAGTTTGGGAGTTTCGTAACAAATCTGATGTTTCATGTAGGTTTGCAAAGATCTATGGCTATTGTAGCATACCTGGCCGGAATTTAGAGTGCAATTTGTGCCCAAATGCAGAAAAGAGCCGCACATATTATTTGAGGGCCTTTCATCAAGAGCCTTAAATAATTTAATCTATTTGGTTTATCAAAAAAAGAAGATTGAGGGATGATTTGATTACAGTGTATAGTGAACTTCATGGGGAGAAACTATCAGGTATTAAAGGGCTCTTTAATATGGCAAAGAAAAGCATAACAAGAACCGATTGCTGGACAAATTAAATTGTTTGTTAAAGCCAGCCAAATTCAAATTAGAAATAAAATCTGTGCTTTAATAGGGAAAGTGATTAAATACTGGAACAGGGATTGGCAACCTTTGGCATGTGGCCCGCCAGGGTAAGCACCCTGGTGGGCCAGGCTGGTTTGTTTACCTGCCGCTTCTGCAGGTTCAGCCAATCGCAGCTCCCACTGGCCACAGTTCACCGCTCCAATCCAATGGGGGCTGAGGGAAGCAGTGCGGGCCAAGGGATGAGCAATATATTTTTGACAGAGAAGATGCTTTTCACTGTTTAAATGGACTGAAGCCACACATTTCTGAGCTGACTATCTAGATTTCATACTATTATTCATGGATGTTTGGATCTAGAGTTTTGGTTTGGCCCATGTTTCGTTTCTGGGATTTTTTTTTTCCAAATAATTATCTGGCAGGCACAACTAAGACACTTCCTCATCATGTCAATGCAGTTTTATGAATCTCAAACTTTTGTAGTTCATGCCAGAAAAAGAAAAGACTTAGAGTTACTCATTCATGTGTATTAGAAATTCATGGTTTAATAATTTCCTCCTGTTAATCATATTCTGTGAATTGCTGTCTTAATTTTTTAAATGTTCCTTCATTTGTTTTTGTTCTGAGTTCAGTCTTATGCATATTTCCTCCCTGAAATATCTTTGGACGCAAGCTCTTGATGTAATTGGATATGCCATAATTCATGATAATATTCATGTTATAATGAATTGTTCACTTATTTCTGGAAACTATAACATTTATATGACATGAATGGATTATGTATCTATATTTGCCAGAGGTGATTCAAAATGCAACATTCAAATCTGGGTTTGCATATTGCATGTTGGAGGTGTTCAAACAAGTCTAGATTTTTAATTTATCTAATTTAATCTATAACTATTGTATCTGAATGACTTGACACAGGCTCATTCTTGACTCTGGGATGTAAACCCCATTAAGTCATGTGGACATGTGTCCTTGAAACCTATTATTCTCCTTCCATTTTCCTCTTGGTAAGTGATTCTGAGCCCTTTTAACTGCCTCTTGTGGCACTAAGGATTTGTAACATTGCTGCTGGTTTTATTCACAAGTCTGCAGAACCTGTGATGAGGGTTGTTGTTTTGTTTTTTTTTTTAAATTGCATATCTGCTTCATTTCTGCCTATATTATCTGTATCGTTATTGCTTTGTGCAGTTATTTTCATTATCTGGAGAAAACTCATTCACCAAGGGCAACATTTTTAAAAGTGCCTATGTGATTTAGGAACCTAAGTCCAATTTCCAAAAGTGACTCAAGCACTTAGGGGCCCAAATCCCAAATGACTTAAAATCAGGTTTGTGTCATTTCTCCACTGAAAAAAAGGGTTGTAATTGAAGTCAGTGAGGTTATCACCAGGGGCAAATTCAGCCCTGTCTCATGTAGATAAGGAATCTTTGCACCGCTTATGACCTCAATTGTCTCGCAATTGAGCAGATATTGTAGTAGTTAATTTGGAACAATACTGTACAAATGTTTCACAGGATAAGAAGGGCAATCAGAAGGCACTTCAAATTCAGGCTAAGATAAATATAAAATATGAAATAAACAAGTGCAAGTAACAGAGCCTGGACCCTTAATTAATATAGTGTGCTGACAGCAATGCTGAGCAGTTAAATGCTTTGTTTTTGCTCACAGACCCTTTAACCTGTGTTTGGCCCAGTCCTGGGAATTATAGTGCAGGAGGGTTTCTCATTGTTTTTGTTTCAAAACAGAAATAGGAATGAGTGGTATAGCTTGAAATAAATAGCATCCCACTTAAGCCTTTTTCTAGACTTATTTGAACCTTTTTTCAGGTTCAAACAAGCTCAGGTAAGGTTTACATATATGTCTGACATTTTTTATATTTCTAGGCCCGAGCAGATGTAGGAAATACGTCTCACCTCTGCAATCTTATAATCCCCAATTCCCTACTTCCCCCTCCAGGTCATCAAGAAGGTGGCAATGAATATCATCTCTTCACCCATAGCTTTGTCCTGATCCTCTATGAATCCCTTCACTGACTTCTGCATCAAGCTAGCTTTTCATTCTTGTCTTCAAAGTTCTGCACAATTGTGCCCTGCCAAAATCTCTGTTTTTGTTTCTCATTGTGACCACACCACTTCATTCCTTTTTTCACCTCCATAGTTTCTTCCATGCTATTCCATATGTCTGCAACCGGTCTAGTGGATAGGTAGGTCCCTGGTCTCAGAAGCCCTGAGTTTTAGTCCCTGCTCTGCTACTGTCCTGCTATTTGACATTGGACAAGTTACTTGATCTCTGGGTCTCTTTCCTCTCACAACCTTTTCTGTTTAGATTTAATTTATTTAAGGAGTAAGCTCTTAGGGGCAAGATTTTAACATGTGAGTACGGTGCCTAGCACAATGGGCCGCCGATTTCACTTGGGGTTTATAGCTGGTACAGTAATATGAATAAAAATAATAATCCACCACCTGTTATGCCTTTTCCTGCCTGGCCACAAAGCATGATACATTCTCCCCACCACAATTCACTATACTTTTTCCCAATTCAAGTACCTCCCGAAGACTCACTTCTACAGTGACAACAATCAGTGATTAAAATTGAACATTTGAAATGTTCAGTGCAAATCCCTCTTTATGCATCCAGTCTTCTCCAGTTCATTATGTTAGAATGTACATTCTCTAGGACAAGGACTGGATATATTTTAGAACTTGCCAAATACATTGTAGTACTTATACAATAAATATTAATATATAACCCAAATGGGCAAGAAATTCCACTATGTTATAGATTTAGTGCATGAGGAGAACAGAACAATGCCATTCACCCCTTCAATTGATTAACTCTTAATGACGTACATTTGGTTCTTTCCTTTACAAGACTGCTTGTCTTGAGGCTGTAATATATACGGGCATGTGTATGTAATATATATACCCATCTATATTACAGCTTCAAGGCAAACAGTGTTTTATACATAACACACCAATCTCAGATATAGACTAAGCTCCAAACATTAACAATATAAATAAATGGATAGATGGAGTGCTCCTTACTGGAGAAAAACAAAATCTTGCTCCAAGGGGCCAAGTTCTGTGGGAAAAAATGTGTTTCTGTCTAAATTTGGCTGGAAACCTCACTTCTTCATTATCGCTCCTGCCTGTGGCCCATTTGTTATATTACTGAGGGTTATACAATGCTGTCAGCTGCAGGGAGCAAGGAAGAAAGATTAGGTAAAGGGGCACTCAGATCAGTTTTTCCTTATGGCCAATTTTAGTGGCAGAAAAACATAACCAACACAATTGTTTTTGTTTTCTTTCTTTAAGGAAGGATGGGGGATTTTTACATGTGCTGGTTTCTGCACCCTCTTCCTCCAGTAGATCACCTTGAATTCCAATACAGCTGTGAAACTGCCAGCAACAACAATCTGAAAATTACAAACTGGGGGGTGGGGGGGGGACAGGATAGGATTAAAAAAGAGAAAGCAGGAAAAAAAGAAACTTCTTTTCTGTTTACACAAATACTTCACCTATTGCCACTGATGTGCAGACAATCTAGCTGCACAGATAGTACTTTGCAGTTATTCAGCCCCTTTCATCTAAGAATGTCAAAGCACTTTACAAACTCGAATCTAAGCCTCAAAAAACACTGGGCTGCAGTTATTATTACCCCCATTTTACAGCTGAGGTAAAAGGGGGCACTGAGGTTAGAACACTCAAGGCTTTCAGTCTCCTAATTAATCTTTGCTTTTCATTTCTTTCTTCCAGTATTTACTTGTAAGTTATCATCCAAATGGCCTAGATGAAAAGAATACATTTAAATTCTATGGGACCCTGAAGAACCGTACAGACTTTATGGGACAAGTGCTGGTCACCTTTTTCACAAGAGTAGCTCCACCTGTATTCCCAATTCTGCTCCTGCTGAAGTCAATAGGATATTAGTCATTGATTTCAGTGGGTGCAGATAATGAGGATTTGGCCCTATTTATAAAGGGCCTCTGCCTCTCCTCTGCCAATGTACTCAGGCAGCTGCACAGAAATGTAAAAGTAAACAAAGCATAAAATAAAAGGACAGAAAAGCCACATGATGCGGAGCAGCAGTATTAGAAAAAGTGCGGAGGATCCTGTAGTGTATGACACCCAAAACACAATTATTTTCAGATGTCTTTAAAACTCTATTACATTTCCATGACCATTATCTATCTACAGGATATTTATCCCCATAGCATTTGAGCTCTTGCAAAATATATCTCAAGGAGTCTTAATGATGACTAATTCAGGTATAACATTCACACATCCCCAAAATGGATTTTTGTTTAATCTTCAGAAACACTGGGTTAACTTCTCCACAGCCCCATTTTTTCCTCACTTGTCAGGACAACACGTGACTAGAGTAGAGATACTGAAATATGTTAAGACAGTGCAGTCAAGGGGAATTTTTCCATTGACTTCAACAGGGCAGGATTTCACCCCCGGTAGATTGAAGGAGGAAGTATTAGACATTTCTAACAACACACAATAAAAAAGCCTGCTTGTTGTCGCAAGATTTCCAGCCCAGTTTTGTCAACATAATGGGTTTAATTTTTTTAAATGGACCTTGATTTTTTCCCTGTTGCACATTATAGATGCTCAATCTGGAACTCAAGTTTTGAATCCTTGCGGGGAGGAGGGGAATTCAGAGCCTGAACTCTAGCCTGAGCTGCAAGGTTTTCAGCACACTAGTGCGAGCCCTGCTACCATGAGTCTGCAGACGTAGGCTGGGAGACTTATTCCCTGATGCAGTGGAGACATACCTATGGAGACCTGCATCTGGTCCAGTAGGTTCAGGTAAGATGTGGTTAGGCATCTGCCTTTTGGGTGTTCCTCCAGACCTTTATATGCTCTCCTATCACTCATTAGGGCTATTGCATTTGTGAGCTAAAAACTGTTTTATTGAACCCATTGTTTTAGGGCAGTCAGTTTTGAGGAAAAGCTATAAAAATAATTAGATTTTCTGGTCATGAGGCTTATTTCCTAATCTATTGTTTATAGCCAAACAGGAAACCAGTGGCATTAGTCACTGGACGGCTATTGGGTAATTGTGTCAGCTTTATCACTTCCTGAGCTAATGCTTGTAGGAAGTGAATGTAAAAACAATAAAATTTTCAGTGGAGGTCCAATTACCATGTAAAAAATAGAAAACCAATAAGAGTTTAACATTTGACTGCAACTTCAATATAATGTAGCTAACTGGAAATAAACCATAAAAATGGCCATCTGCCAGCTGAATGTATTGACCTATACCATATAGTTTTTTTGTTTACTTCTGGACATATCTCTGGTAATGTACTAATCACTATTAAGTTCCAACTTTGAAAGAATTCCTTTTGTTTTCTCAATTACATATTCGAACATACCAGCAAACTTCTGGTAAGTGAACTTTATAAAAGTGAAAGAATATATGGACTCCAACCAAAAAGCTGGTTTCAAATAATATCCAGACCTAGATAGAGATCAGAATTTTCAAATAGACCCTATCTGAGTAGAGCAAAACCCTACAACCGGTCTTCTCCAAACTTTGAAGTATCTGAAATCTAGATCCAGGTGTGAATTTCACACTATAGGAATGAATAGAAGTGAAATACTAATTATAAAGATATCTAAGCAGGCCTCTGAAAATTAAATTGAACAACAGTCATATAGAATGAGAACAGTTACCTTTCTATCCTTTCTTAGTGATAATTCTGCACACTGGTATCTGATTCAGGCGGAGACTGGGGCTTAGTATATAAATTAGAAGTAAACTATTGAATAAGAAACAGATGTGCAGTGTAGAAACACCCACGGATAGTATAATAGGTCTCTCTCTCATTTATATATATATATATATATATAGTGTGTGTGGGGGGGTGTATTTATACATTGAGAGGTTAATGGTTGCTACTGACAAGGGACTAGACAGCTTTTTCTGAAGCAGTTACCTGAGAAAAGAGTGGTACCAATCCACTTTGGCACAATATCTGTGCATTGAGAAGTTTACACTCCACCAATAAAACAGAAATATATATAGTGCAAAGTATACTGCATGCATTTCTCTCATTATATATACACACACACCTATGTTAGAAGTATATTTAGGTTGCAAGGTCAAGCACTCAAAAGTTGAGAAATGCCAGAATAAAGGTTGCCTTCCAATTTGTTTTCCTTTTTCAGTGAAATTTCACTTCAATAAAAAAGTTCCAATCAGTTGTAGAGCTGTTCAGAAAATAGAAAACTTTTTTTTCCACAAACAATTTTCAATAATTTGTTTTCCTTTTTCATCACAGTTTTCTTTCTAAAGTCTACAGACATTTTCTTACCAGCTCTATTGCACACAATTACCCATTTCAAACTTCACAGTGGAAAAAGCCACAGAACAAACTCTTGTGTTCTAGGAGCACAGACTTGACACCAGTTGAGCTGAGAGAGAATCACTCCTAGACATTATCAATATAATAATATATGACACAAAGGTGGGCAGCAAGGCAGTGTGGTACACAACCACATTAACCAGTATGTTATAATATATTCAAAAAGGCACAACTGGGTGAAATACTCTGTATGTTCACTCACCTTGAAGATAACATATAGAATCATGACTCAGTCATCATCTCTCTTTAGAGCTGATACCAGTTGATGTGTCTAATTGCCTATATAGTTGAATGAGAAAGTAGTTTGTACACAATCCCACCAGTTAAGAAAGGGGGGAACTATACCACATTCTTTCATCTTTTGATAGAGAACCAGAGCACATGGTGAAATCAAAGGAATCACACTTTGTTTCCATCTTGTACATCATTCAGACAACACTGCCCTCAAGGAAGCAACCAGCACTAAAGGCATACCCACAGTCTTGCTTGTAGAAGCAAACTTTGTGTCCAACATGGCAGATTTTTTTTAAAGTCATGCTACAAGTGTGTGTTACAGAACCAGGCTGGACTACTGGTACCAGAACAGTCTCAGACTTGTCCTGATTACCAAAATTTTAGCTCACTGCTTGTTCATAAAGGGATACAGTGGATGATCTGTAATCCAGTTTTAAAAGTAATTTTTTACTTAGTACTAACAATCATGTTATGGAAACCACAGTCCACACAAGAGATCCACTTCCTGGACACTACAGTGCTAATAAACATTGGTCACAAACACCACACTATACCGGAAACCTACTGACCGCTATTCCTACCTACATGCCTCCAGCTTTCACCCTGACCACACCACACGATCCATTGTCTACAGCCAAGCTGTGTGATACAACCGCATTTGCTCCAACCCCTCAGACAGAGACAAACACCTACAAGATCTCTATCAAGCATTCTTACAACTACAATACCCACCTGCGGAAGTGAAGAAACAGACTGATAGAGCCAGAAGAGTTCCCAGAAGTCAATTACTACAGGACAGGCCTAACAAAGAAAATAACTGAACGCCACTAGCCGTCACCTTCAGCCCCCAACTAAAACCTCTCCAACGCATCATCAAGGATCTACAACCTATCCTGAAGGACGACCCTTCACTCTCACAAATCTTGGGAGACAGGCCAGTCCTTGCCTACAGACAGCCCCCCAACCTGAAGCAAATACTCACCAGCAACCACATACCACACAACAGAACCACTAACCCAGGAACCTATCCTTGCAACAAAGCTCGTTGCCAACTGTGCCCACATATCTATTCAGGGGACACCATCACAGGGCCTAATAACATCAGCCACACTATCAGAGGCTCATTCACCTGCACATCCACCAATGTGATATATGCCATCATGTGCCAGCAATGCCCCTCGGCCATGTACATTGGTCAAACTGGACAGTCTCTACGTAAAAGAATAAATGGACACAAATCAGATGTCAAGAATTATAACATTCATAAACCAGTCGGAGAACACTTCAATCTCTCTGGTCACGCAATCACAGACATGAAGGTCGCTATCTTACAACAAAAAAACTTCAAATCCAGACTCCAGCGAGAAACTGCTGAATTGGAATTCATTTGCAAATTGGATACTATTAATTTAGGCTTAAATAGAGACTGGGAGTGCTAAGTCATTATGCAAGGTAGCCTATTTCCCCTTGTTTCCCCCCCCCCCCACGTTCTGGTTAAACTTGGATTTATGCTGGAAATGGCCCACCTTGATTGTCATGCACATTGTGGGGAGAGTGGTCAGTTTGGATGAGCTATTGCCATCAGGAGAGTGAGTTTGTGTGTGTGTTGGGGGAGGGGGTGAGAAAACCTGGATTTGTGCTGGAAATGGCCCACCCTGATTATCATGCACATTGTAGGGAGAGTGGTCACTTTGGATGAGCTATTACCAGCAGGAGAGTGAGTTTGTGTGTGTATGGGGGTGGGGGCGTGAGAAAACCTGGATTTGTGCTGGAAATGGCCCACCTTGATTATCATGCACATTGTAGGGAGAGTGGTCACTTTGGATAAGCTATTACCAGCAGGAGAGTGAGTTTGTGTGTGTGTGTTTTTTTGGGAAAAAAAAAAGCGGGGGAGGGGTGAGAAAACCTGTATTTGTGCTGGAAATGGCCCACCTTGATTTTCATGCACGTTGTAAGGAGAGTGGTCACTTTGGATAGGCTATTACCAGCAGGAGAGTGAGTTTGTGTGTGTGGTTTTTGGAGGGGGGTGAGGGGGTGAGAGAACCTGGATTTGTGCAGGAAATGGCCCACCTTGATTATCATACACATTGTGAAGAGAGTGGTCACTTTGGATGGGCTATTACCAGCAGGAGAGTGAGTTTGGGGGGGGGGGGGGGCGGAGGGTGAGAAAACCTGGATTTGTGCTGGAACTGGCCCAACTTGATGATCACTTTAGATAAGCTATTACCAGCAGGAGAGTGGGGTGGGAGGAGGTATTGTTTCATGGTGTCTGTGTATATAATGTCTTCTGCAGTTTCCACAGTATGCATCCGATGAAGTGAGCTGTAGCTCACGAAAGCTCATGCTCAAATAAATTGGTTAGTCTCTAAGGTGCCACAAGTACTCCTTTTCTTTTTGCGAATACAGACTAACACGGCTGTTACTCTGAAACCTGCTTTGGTTTGGTAATTCTCTGCATAGGACTAATGTATATCTGGAATTGCATATTTTAAAGAAAGTTTGTATCAGTTTAGCTCTGCTCTCCATGATAATTAATTGACTACAAAGATTATAGTGAACCTGATCTGACCTATGGTTTTTCATTAAAAACATACTTAATTCATAGTCCCATTTGGAGACAGGATACTAGACTAGCTAGCCCACTGATCTGATCTGGTATGGCTGTTCCCATGTGAATTTTGACTGAGTTTTGCTCTGAGGCATTAGCTTTATTCATACTTCTATCTCAAATAAAAGTTTGACGGGTGTTGAACTCATCTAGATCACAACTAGATAAAATATTTGTGCCAGCTTGTGCAAAGGGGAACATCTGAGTTTCATATGACTCTACTAATAAACATTCTATATTAGTTTTTGTATACAGTGATCTCAAAATTTAGTGCCAAAATTCTTTATGATCTTGTTTCCCATGATGCATTTGTGATGTCTAATCAAAGAGTTGAGAAAAACAAAGACAGATGGCAATGGATTAATTTTAGCACTATTTTATTATAGAGCAGATATGCCCATTACACAGCTATCGACTGTGTACAGCATCAGCTTGTCTTTTTTCAGTTCTGATAGTGCAGGTGTGACCTGCAGCCCTTCTGCTATTCCAGGCTTGAGATACATCTAGAGTTGGACTTAGAGATGTGTAAATAATGTGGTCCCACATGACACACCTTTGCCCACCCACTCCACTTGGTATCCTAAATTATGAGCCTGGGAGGAGTGTCTTCAAGTGAAGGTTTTCTTTTCTAAATGGGAAGATGGAAGGGAGGCAAATGGCAGGACCCACATGTAAATGATGTGGGAGCCCTGCTCTTGGAGTGGAATACTGTCACTAAAATGGCAGACCATTAGATAATTCTTGTATTCCTCTAAAACTAAGAAAGACCATGCCTACCAACCTGCAATACCCTCTCCCATTCCATCCTATTTTCCTAGTCTAGGCCTACACCTCTTGTTAGCACTTAAACGAGGGCAGGGATCGTCAACCTTTGGCACGCGGCCCACCATCGCACTTCCCTGACGGGCTGCATGCCAAAGGTTGACGATCCCTGAACTAGGGTGACCAGATAGCAAGTGTGAAAAATCGGGACGGGCATGGGTGGGAGCGCGTAATTGGTGCCTATATAAGACAAAACCCCGAATATCGGGACATCTGGTCACTCTAACTTAAACATACTGTGCTCTGCCTTATGTGGTGGCTTTCCAGAGTGCACGAATGTGTACAAGGATGATGTCAGTGCCACTGCCCTAAAAGAACAGTTGAATTTGCATCTAAGGACATGAGAGTCAAGTGCATTAAGTCTTTATGTCTAGGACCCCCTCAACCACCTTAAACTAAAGCTATTCACTTATTATGGTGGGATGGCATCTTTACTTTCACCTACATAGCACCACGCACTGCGATAGAACAATAAATATATATGGCCAGATTTTGTTCTTGTTACTTACAATAAGTAGCATCTAACTTCACAAGTAGTCCCACTGAATTCCCTGCAATTCCTTGTAGATTAAAGTGCCATTCAGCACAAGTAAGGGGAACAGAATTTGGTCCATAATAATTACTGTCCCTTTCAGGTTGTTTTTAAATGCCCACGTAAATGGTTATACTGAAACATGACTTTAGAAAATGGTGCAGAGTAAAACAGTACTGCAGAGACATTTTTTAAAAAACCATAAAGAAAAACAACTGCTTCTTGATAAACTGACAGAAATAATTTCAGTTCAACATTAGAGAACAAAAGCTGAAAGTGAAAGTTTTAGCCATAGGGGTCCAACCAAAGCGAAGCTGCCAAAGACAGTAAAAGTAAGCTCTTATACAAGGGAAAGTAATTTTTCATACTTCTGTGAAATTATGGCTGAGTCTTTCATTGTGGAATATTACACTGGATTTAAAGTGCAGAAACGTGCAAAGAAAACCTTTCAGGCTAATGTCACAGTCCATCTGCTGGTACAGAGTTTATTTTGCTGACTGTTTTATTTGGATAATGTGATTTGTTCAAAATAAGAAATGCAGTACGGTTCAATCTTTAATGATATGGCACAAAGAAAGTGCATTGCTTTACTGTCCATATAAAATTATTACTATGACACCTGAAAGAACTGACATACTTTAAAAGGGGAAAAAATGTGATTAATGTAATGCTCATGAAAGTTTGTTAGCATGACAGCACTAGGGAGTGAAGTTTTTCATCCTCAGAACAGGGTCAGTTCAGATAGCAGCAGGACACACTTCCTTCACTGTTCTTCCAATATACCTCAACCCTGAACCTTAGGAACAAACTCTACAGAGGAGAGGGGAGTTGAGTCTTTATGATCCATTCAGCCATTTGCCTCTCTGCTGGGAACTGCTAATTGTAGTGGTATTTCTGTGAAGTAAAAAGCTGTCCAATAGAGACTGGACTGTGACCACTACCTCACACCTCCTGTGATGTATTGAGGACCTTCAACTCCAGTTGGCTTCAGTGGAAGTTGAGTGAACTCAGTGTCTTGCAGGACTGAGCCTCTCTCCTCCACAAAAAAACCCCAACACCACCAGAACTAAAAAATCCTGAGTCACTAACATTCTGGGCTGGATTTCCACTGGGAACCTAGTTATGAAAGTATTCTTGTATCCCTCACGTCCAGTCACCAAGGAACTTACAACCCTCCTCAGATTTCTAAAACAAGCCCACTATTTAACTCCCATTTTCACTTTATATGGCCAGCTTTCCATCTCAATACAGACAACTGACCTTCCTTTCTCTTATCCAAGCAGAGCATTTCCAGCCATCTTGTCAACTATTTCACATCACAATGGTGTGGGTACCCTTCATTTTTACCCAGATGGAAGTTTGATAACCATCATAATAATACATAACACTTACATGTGGTCTTTCATCCACAGTTCTCAGAGAACTCAAGAAGCATTAATTAGGTAAGCCATATAACTTGGGAGCCAGGGAAGTGTTTTTATCCTCATTTTTTAGATAAGTAAAATTGAGTCATAGAAAGGTTAGGTGACTTGCCCAAGGTCATCCAAGTCAGTGGCAGAGTCAGGAAGGGACGGCAAGATTGTTTGCTGTTCTAACCACTAGACAAACTGCATCCCTAAATCAGAAAGGCTATATGAAATAAAAAGTAGGAACACCCCAGATTCAAATATGCCACCATGTTCCTCTAATCTCCGCCCTGTTGCTTCTATTTCTCAAACACATAGGCTGGCACTTATCAAGGCCTAAATTTCCCCTGGCCTTGACAGACACTAACTGGGGTGATCATAACTTGAAACCTGTGCCATTGCCTATGTGACTTTTTTTTTTTTTAAGAGGAGCTCAAATCTCCTTTAGATCAGTTAGCTTATTGGCTCTCATTGCCCTAATTGTGCTCACCTGTAAAATGAAATAAAAGAAAGCAAAACAAAAACAAAATATGTTCCTTCCCTTTAGATTGGAATCTGGAACACTGGTTATCATTGGGATTGGCCACTTTTTGTCTGAGCCCTCCTTTATCATGGAGATAGAGCTACATGTAAGGCTATCCTCTCCCAAATGGACAGGAATGTTATCAAAATAAACCTGCCAGAAGCCCCTCTTTCCCTCCCTCCACAGTAAGTGAAATATTAGACTGCTTTGAAAAAGGTGGGGGGAAGCCCTCAATTAGGCTGAGCAAGATTGAGATGTAATTTTATATGTAAATGGTATTTTAACTTCAGTGTTGTTATTGAATCCTGCATTCAATTACATTGCAGTTGCACTGTTAATGATTCCCTATGTAAATATACAGTATCATACCACAAACCAAGAGTAAGGTGGTTAACAAGAGGTCACACTGTTTAAAAAAAAAAAAAAACAGATAAGATGTAGCTTTGGGCTGCTTTGACCTAGCCTTCCATGTACTTTTTTTGTGCATGTTCAGATAGGTTATGATTTCAACCCTTTATCCTCACTTCACATTCTCCTTTTCTTTAGTTAACCTTCCACTATACTTTAAGATCTCTTTTGACTACAATGCCTAAAAGGCTATATGGGCCATAAAACTGAATATCTCTGAGATTTCTCACTGGAACAGTAGCACAGCTGTTCTGAAAGGATGAGCTACGTTTTTATTCCATGTGCAATTTCTGCCACTTTGCTGCAGCACTACACTGTGGTGGGGTCTAGACAAAAACTGAATCTTGTCTAACTTAAAAAAAACAATTGTGAACTTGAAGACTGAAGTGCTAGGAACCATAAGTATTATGAAGTTGAACATTATACCTTTGAGATGACAGTGGAGTTAGTTTTTTGTCAAACTCCCATGTCCCCTAGGTCAGAGGTTGACCTATGAGGTTGAGAAAGAGAGAGAGAGTAGACACTTTAAGAACAGCTGCTTCAGGAAGAAACTTCTCCTGTAATACAGATAACTTAAAACAGCAATAGCAAGTGTTACAAATTAATTTAGGTTATTATAGATGTGTCTTCAAAGTTACTCAGAGGTTTAATAACTCAAATTGAAAAGAGGTACATAACAGAGATAGTGAGAAGAATCCAAGACATGTTTAGTTGCCTATCATTCCAAAACATTTTATAAGCCATACTAACTGATTGAAAATATGTATAGGAATAATTTCACCCACCACTGAAATGCAGCCACCTCAAGGGTCAAATGTGGCAGCTGTCTAAACATTTAGACAAATGTTGCTAGACAAAGAAATGAAGAATGCCATAGCCACAAGAAACTTCCACGGGGCTTGTATACAGACAATAATATAGAAAATGAATTGTTTCTACACAGAATGTTTCACCAAGTTTTCCCGAAGAAGCCTGTGGCTCTTTTAAACTCCCAACATTCAAATATGTATTCACAAGGTATTTAAAAATATTTTATTATAATAATTAGCATTGTGGAAGCTTTACTGAAAATACATCCCCCAATTACCAACTATGTGGAGTAATCTTCCACCAAACCAACTGAATTTATCCCAAGTGTAACTCTGTTATTTCCAACAGGCTTACATCAATGATAAATCTGTTCCTGTTTCAAAATATCACATCCTTCCTGGTATTTCTGAGGTCAGCTTGTGTTTTGTCATTAATGTCAATGGGAGTGGAAGTCAAGTCATCAAGTCATCTAAATGGACTAAATTAAAGGGCAGTACACTTCAGGCTAATAAAAGACAAAGAGGTTTTTTGTGCAACATAGAATCAATCTTTGTCATTCACTGCAACAGGAAGTCATCAAGGGTGGATTTTAAAAAGAACTGGATCATATTATAATATTTGTGGATATTTAAGCAAAAACTATAACAACAAGAGGCAATCAAATCTCATGCTCCAGGGTGTAAAATGATCATAATTAGGGATCAGGAAGGAATTTTCTTATGTAAAACATTGTACAATTGTCCAGGTGCAAGAGAGGGATCAGGTATTAGTCAGGGTTGGGGTAGGATGCCAGTTATGGTCTGTGATATAGGTTCCTATTAAAACACAGATGTTTACTTTAATTGTAGGTAACGTACAAGAAAATGTTCCCGTGCTTCAGCCAAACAGATTGCATTGTATAAAAGACTGCAACAGATTGTTAAGAAAATATATGTTACATTTTAAAATAAATAAAAATAAGAGCAGTGGGATTGTGAGATGGGTTTTTAGTGTTGTCATAAAGCAAAAATGTGAAGCACAGATCCCTCAGAGACAGTTAGGTCCCATAACTCAACTTTGCATTTTATCCAACACATGGACCTAGGTTAATATCGGCTAATATTACTAGATTACTAGTCATTTCTGCTTCATAGGGACATTCCACCTCATCTTCAAGGCTGTTCTGCCAGCAGGGAAAGAGACACAGCAGATCCAGGGCATAGGTAGCAAAAGGAACATGCTTACTCAGGAAAAACAAGAAAGGAGAAACTTCTTAGTTCATGGCTGCCCAGAAAGTATTGCTTGCTCTGTCACAGAGCCACAAGTAGGCACACACGATGGTTCACAAAAGGACGGGCTCTAAAAGGGCCAGGCAATCTAAACAGTGTACACCAAGGGTTCTCAAACTAGGGGTTGGGACCCCTCAGGGGTGGTGAGGTTATTACGTGAGGGGTCACAAGCTGTCAGCTTCCACCCCAAACCCCGCTTTGCTTCCAGCATTTATAATGGTATTAAATATATTAAAAAGTGTTTTTAATTGATAACGGGGGGGGGGGGATCACACTCAGAGGCTTGCTATGTCAAAGGGGACACCAGTACAAAAGTTTGTGTATACCAGTGATTCTCAAATAGATTGTGTAAAATTTTGGATTTAGGCTTCTAAATCATGGACATGCTTTTGCAAATGTTACTCTTTCACTATAACAGCCACTCTCATCATTCGGAGAAGAGCCAGAGGAATGATTAAAGGATGGGAAAACATGTTTTATAGTGAAAAACTCAATCTATTCATCTGATCAAAGAGAAGATAAAGGAGTGACTTGATCACAATCTATAAGTACTTACATGGGAAATATAAATTTGATAATAGAGGGCTATTCAATCTAGCAGACACAGATATAACAAGAGTCAATGGCTAAAAATTGAAGTTTGACAAATTCTTACTAGAAAGATGCAAAATTTTAACAGTGAGCTAATTGAATACTGGGACAACTTACCATGGGTTCTTGTAGATTCTCTATCACTGAAATATTTTAAATCACTATTGCATGTTTTCTTTCTAAAAGATATGCTCTCATTCAAGAACAACTGTTAGATTTGAGGCATGTATTAACACAGGAAGTCCTATGGACTGTGTGATACAGGAGGAGGTCAGACTTGATGATCACTGTGGTCCTTTCAGGCCTTAAAATCTATGAAACCTAGCACCATTCTCTCCAAGTTTAACAATTTATCCCATTCAGTTACTTTTAACAAAGAGGATGAGAAAAAGGAAAAACATGAAGGAGACAAAACTCATCCCTCACATAAGCAGACACAAGCAAGTGCACAACTGAATATTTAATTGTGCCAACTTATGGCATGGATCCATTACTTGTATGACTTTAAATAGTCATTGTCATGTAAAATTTGCCCTAAAATGTAGGGGCCAAGCACAGCTGATGTAAATTATTACTGCTTTGTTGAAGTCCACAATAGGGTCCCTTTAAAACTAGAAGAAAGCAGTATACTGCAAAAGTTGGACCCTTAAGCTCCAACCAAAGGAGACAAGTCCCCATAAATAGTCAGATTCTGCACCCCCTACTCATGCTGAATAGCACTTGGCAGGTAGCTCCAGTAGTCCATTGAACTAAGCATGAGTTCCTGCTATTTAGAGTAAGCCTTAGCAATTGGCAAGCCAGTTTTCAGCATAGTGTGCTAGTCTGCCACACAATAAGTCGCTGTATAGGCAAGCCCTCAACGTTGCAGATTGTGCCTCAGTGTGGTTGTGAATGCTTCCTTAAGTAACAAAGGATGAGGTGTCAGTTGCTATTTTAATACTTAGTCATGCCATGGGTGCAGGGGACTGGACTGGATGACTTCTTGAAGTCCCTTCCAGTCCTATGATTGTATGATAGCTACTTTTTTACAGAGAGGGAGAAGCAGGAAGATCATTGCAGAGACACTTGAAATCAGGTAAAGTGCACAGCCTTCCCTTCTGACTTGACTCATTTTTTCCACTGAGGTACAATTAAAAAAAGCTTGCCTTATTTCAGATAATGTTATTTTCTAGTGCTGGGACTGAGCCCCAAAATTAGGATCTTAGATTCTAATTCCTCCACAATATCTGTGTTATGGGATATGTAATTTTGTTGTAGGCCCATGCCTCTGTTGCAAAGACTGTCATTTTATTATCCCAGGTACCCCCCCCAAAAAAAACATGTATAGTTGGTCTTCATCTTAGAACGCTCACTTTGACATGAACAAGTGATTGTGCCCTTAAAAGCGGTGTGCTCCAGTTTGTGTACAGAAATAACCACTTGCACATACTGTTGAGGTGATGGTCTACTGCTTTTCCACAGCCGATGTGGTTTCTGCAAGTACAAATGATACGTATGCTCACTATTGCAGGTGCAATGAATTGCAAACTCAGGAGTGGGCCTTCAAAAACAGATGTACACTGAAAATGGCCTAAATGTACACTGAAAAAATAATGTTTCAACTTTTTTTTTGTTTTATCAACTGCCACAAATAGCTTCTGCTAAGAGTTCGAAACACACAGCCTATCAATTCCAATTCCCTTTAGCTCTGTTTAAAAAAAAAGAATCCATTGTTGGTAGCTCATATTAAAGATAAATTTATGAGAACTTATTGATCTATTAAATTAAGGTGCTTGCTTTTCAAGCTTCTGGAGTAAGAAGTCCTAATGAAATAAACTCTCTATAGTGGATTTAGCTCATTCAGCCCCCAAGGGATAAGAAGTCCCCATTCACCATACCCTACCAGGCAAATAAGTTGATACAGGAGAGGTACACAGGGCCAATTATATCTCATGGAAACTGATTGCTTTTTTTTATGCCTTTGGTCTTACTGTTCCCTTTGGGTTAGATTTGAGGCTTACTGACATGATACAAAGGAAAAGGCTTATATTCTTCTTGCTTGTAACTCTATAAATTTGTGGATAGCCTTTACTCAGCAGTTGTTTTATTGAAGTCCCTCCGCTCAACAAGTTTATCCTTCAGTAAAATAAAATACATTCAAGAATTAAGCACAAAATTCCTTTCTTTATTTCATTGCTGATATTTTCTGACCATAACCCTAATAATGAATATTTCCACACAAACAGAACTGTCTCAAAGGAATAATTCAAACCTCACAACCTCTCTGTCAGTGTCACTATCCCAAATTTCACAGATTTAGAAACTGAGGCAAATAGTAATATTGTGTCTTGCAGAAAGCCTATGTCAGTGCTGTGACTCAACCACACATTTCCCACATCCTAGTCTGATTCCTTAGTCATAAAAACACTTTTGCTGCCACTAGGAATCATAATCCAAAACAGTTAATACTGAGGAAGTTGTATGGGGACTAAGCTCTCACAAGACATTGGGACAAGTGACCCCAGTTAGCAGATGATTGGTAGCACAGGTTTCACTGTCTCCTATTTTATATTCCAGCTATGTAAATAGAAAAAGGACAGCAGTTTTTAGGTTATTTGCACTGTTGAAAGGCACAAGCAGATGGAAGTAAGAATTTTCTTGGACAAAACCTGTTCTAGAAGACCAAATAGTGCAAAAGAAAACTGTATCATCATCATATTAAAATTGTTTGTCTTCATAGTGACCAGAGGGCATTTATTTATTTTTTTAAAAAAGCTAACTGAAACCAATAGTTACAAATAAATCAGAGCCCCTCCTCCCCCCAGCACGCGATATGCCATATAAATAACACAGAAACCACATACCACAAATAAACCCTTGAGCCTATCCCTAAAAGGCAACATCGGTCATCTCTGGCAGACAAAATGGGATTGATTTCCAGAATCACAAAGCACTGAGAGAAAACACTTTGCCTTAGTGGAGCTGTAGCCATATTTCCCTAGTTCACTGATTAAGGGCATCTTTAAGTGACCCTCAGTGTACTCATAAGGTTGCTGAGCTTATACTACAGGCTTGTTTACACAGCAATTTGGTGTGCACTGTGCAGCAAGCCAGGGTCTAAATCTACAGTGCTCTATCCTGCCGCGTACTAAATGGCTATATTGGTCCTGCTACCACATACTAGAAGTTCTCTAGTGAACTTTGACCTATTGCTGTTTGACAGAGCACCATGGAACTTGTAGTGTATAGTGACATGGTGTGTAGAGTGCTGTTGTACATTAAAACTCCATGTGATGTGTGTGAGTGCCTACCTTTGAATCCTGATGCCACTGGTGCCCTGTACTGGAATGTGAGCTGTATAGCATGGGCCATACATGTAAGCAGACAAGGTTAATACATTCACAGTGGAGCATGATACAGAAATTTAGACTGAAAGTCAATTTTTTCCACTTATAGTTTATCTTCTAATTGGGGTAGCAGAACCATCACACCTCTCACACCTCCTGCCTCCTGTTTTCTGCGGATTACTTTCTGCATCAGTAGTAACATGCATCAGTTTTCAATCCAGTGCTGCTTATCAGGTCCTAGTGCTTTTCCACCTCACTAGATCGTGGCCTGCTGCCACATAGCCAATGACTGGTGGTTGTGACTTTGGAAGAGTGATCAAACGAGGGGGATCGATAAGAAACAAGACCAGCATTGATCAAACTGGACAAAAACACAAGTGTATGACATTGCAAAAAAAAAAAAAAAAAAACCCACCAAAAACCCTCTCCCTTCTGCGTGTCCCACTAATAGACATTACCTTGTCAGACTAGACACTCTGTTTTCCTGACAGATTGTCCCAGAATCTGTTTCAGAGTATATTTGCTTATGAAAATATTTTTACAGAGAGCAAGGGCCACCAGAGAACCATGCATATTCACACACACGGGTGCACACAATACTGTACTGCTGTAGGGGTGTAATGTTCAGAACTGTCTTTGTCTGAATTGTTTCTCCTTCCCCTTCTGCAACCTCCAGGGGAAAAAAAAAACAACACATTTTTTTAAATTGCTTTGGGCCATGTAAATGTAATTTTAGTAAATTAAGACATTATCCTGGCTGGTTTATGACTAGTTCACTGTGTCTTAATGCTCCCTCCTCCTTACTTTGCAACATGAGACCTCAATAGACAATCCCATGATCTTTCCAAGACCATTCTGTGGACTTTTGTGATTCAAGGCAACAGCAGGTGATATTCATTTTGCAAAGAGAATTTCAATGCTGGTGAAATATGTCATGTCAACAGCCCTAGAAAATAAGTATTACTTTGTCTAGCCAAATAAAGGATTCACCAACAGCAATGGCAATTCAAGCTTTCTCCACACTGCCCCACCAGTGTACCTCAAAGTGCATCTGGAACAGTCACTTCTATGGTGAAAGAGTTTAGTCTCATAAAGAGGCTGGGTGATTACCATAGTCATTTTCTCATCCGTGGTGCCCCTGGAGGCTGCCAGCCAACTTTTTTTGTGGTGGGGGGAAGGTCTTAAATGGCTTGGCCAAGTCACAGAGTCCAAATGAACCCCTTCCAGGGTACTAAAAAGAGTGCAGCAAATAAGACTGTCTTTGCCTTTGCAAAGTCTTCAGTCTGGCTCTGGGTCCTTTTAATGCAGCCCTTCGCTTAGGCTCCCAAATAAGCCCTGCCCACTTTTGGCATTTATGTGTGGCTGTTAGGGGAACTCAGGACCACCTATTACTCTGGGTTCCAACCCAGGTACCTTATATACAGCAGGCACATACCACTCACTTCAATCCCTTGCAGCTAGCTCCCTGGGCCTCTTTCAATCAGGTACATTAATCTCCAACCTAATTTTAGGGCCAACATCTTCAGGTCCTTCTCTCTTTGCTATCTCAATGTAAAGTCAGCCAACCATAAACTCTGGCTACTTGTTGGGCTCCTTTGGCCACGGAGGAGGAGGGAGGAGGAGGAGGAGCACCAACCTCCACTCCTCTCCTCCCACCCAGGAACTGATCTACTAAGGCCTTATAGCTCTTTTTATCTCAGCCTGCTGGGCTATGATTGGCTGTCACTAGCCCTTCTAGCCCTTGGAGGACCAGGTCTCTCTAGTTTCTAAGATGACTGCCCCAGTGAGGCCTCTCCAGGCAGGCCTGGAGGACCTACCTTTGCTGCTCCCATTTTCCTGCATCTTGGGGTGGGGTGTAGCACAGCAGCAGGGCCTCCAGCAGGGACACAAAAGACTGGTACACCCCATCATAAGTCACCATGATCTTTTCAATCCTTAGACTGTCAGTTGAGACTCACAAAGGGGTTCCAGGCAGCATCAGTAGTAATGACAGTTTCATTATGTGGGCAGTTTTACACAGGGAATTGGACTGAGATTCAACAAGTAACTTCATTTTAGCCATTGCAGAGCCATCAGAAAGCAAGATTTTTGGGTGGAATATGAATAGTATGACATTCAGGAGTGCTTTATTTCCTGCCCCAGTCACTTGACTAGTTATAAAGGGTACTAAACCTGTCATGTGGCTGCTGTTACAGGTAGAGCTAAGCTGAACTAATTTTTCAATAATGATCTAGAAGGGATTGGTTTTACAGCTGAAGACCATGACCCTAAATTATCTACTCCCTGCACAAAAGAGGAAGCATTATAAAGTAACCGTTCTGCCAGATGTTAACAGTAGCAAAAAAAGGGACAGATACAATTATCTAGGAGTTCCTTCTGGGAACTTAACCAATAACACTGGCTCAGGCTCCCACCAAGAATCCTGACAAAGATAATAAAACTGTATTACCATCAAACACAAAACGTAACTGATTTTTGACCTAGATGCCCCAACCAGTCACATAACTGAAATGCACCTGAGGCCTGGCTCATTTATTCATTTCCCCTTGTTCACCAACAGATACTAGCAGAGATCTCCCTCCCCTATGGAACCGCTGTCCATCTGGCGTTCTCAAGCAGATCTGGACCACTCTTTTATTTCTTCACCAACAGGTGTTAATAGTGAGCTCCTTATTCTCTAGGGGCTTCAGGCCACAGGGCTTACAGAAACTACCTCTCATCCCCAAAACTAGAGCTGGTCAAAAAGTTTTCAGTGAAACAGTTTTCTATCAGAAAATGCCATTTTGTCAAAATTAAAATGTTTTATGGCAGAGTGTTGATTTCAACAATTGTTTTGGCAGAAGAGTTTCAAAACAATTAAAAATTGAAATCACATATTGCATTTCAACTGCATCTTTTTTATTTCAACATATTTATATAATATTATATTATATTATATTGATTTTTAAATTGTATATTTATTTTATGCTATATTATGTTTTAAAACTATTTAAATGAAACCTTTTGACATTATCAAAACAAAACATGTCAATACAGTCACTTTAATATTTCCAAATCCAACTTTTTCAGAATTTCTAATTTCCAATTTCATGGACATTTAAAAATGTTGACTTTTCATCCCAAATCAGGATGAAAACAAGTTTTGAAATGTCAGAATTTCCTGTGTTATAGATATTTCATTTTTCAACCAGCTCTGTGCAAAACTATTGCTAATATCAAATATCTGAGTTTGGGATTGATCCAGAATTTTCTCTCTGTGTTTTTAACGGGCACCTCAGGTTGTTACTGCACAATCTGGAACCCAGAGACATTCTTTCAGAAAAATTCTGGGATGTGGGGGGCAAAGTTGTACCAGCAATCCTGCTTCCCCTCCCTGGTGAGGATGTGGCTGCTCATGAATGATTCACAGGCCAGACCCATCCTACAGGGGTTGGGGAGGTGGCAGGCTGGGGATGGGGTTGTCTCACCAATGGCTGGCCCAGGGCAGCCATCAAGGCCTGGCTCACTCCATGTTCAGCTCCAGCCCAGCCCATCGCTGGTGCTCCTATCTGGTAGGGAGTTGGGGATGACACTGACAAAACAGCAATTAGGAGCCTCGGCCCTGTCCACCTCTCAGAAGCTCCTACAGTCCCAGGGGAGACAGTTCAGTGCCAGCTGACAATGAGCTATGAAAAGTCTGGGGGGGTGGAGCAATTGTCCCTCCACCCGCACCATAACAAATGACGTCTGAAACCTTTATTATGTGAAGCTCTTGGTCAACCAGCTCTTGTCTGCAGAGTTCAAAACATGTTTTGTATTTTAAGTATGCTCTTATGACAAAATTCTGCTTGCTTCCAAAACAGGAACATAGCTTCCGTTAAAATAATTGAAAAGCATCTTGATGCATCTGAGGACAGAATTTGGCTTTTAAATTTCTACACTGGAAAATATTTATGGCTGTTAGGCAATAGTAAAATAGAAGAGCCTAGAGTCCTGCCAGTCAGGGTTCATAATGGAGACCATAAGTCTGTCTTGTCCTGATGCAGAGATGTCTGGTTTTGCAACCCCACGAGAAGCATCTATTTCACACAACCATGGACTCTGCTCTTACTTCTGTCTTCCTTGATAGATGCCTAGAATTTGCTTGTGGTTTGAGTTCACTGGGAACAATAATCTCCAGTTGGTCAGTTCTTTACTCAGGCCCTTTGTGTCTCGGCTGGGTTGTGGGTGGCCAGACCGAGTAGTAAGAGCCAGAGTCTACAGTCATAAGACTGGGGTGAGGAGTCATCTGGATCAGGATTCCAGGAGGTTGAAAGCAGGAGACAAGTTGGAGATCAGAACCTCAAGTCAAGACCCAGAGTTAATCCAAGTGAAGATACCAGGAGGTCAGAGTCCAGAGACAAACTGGAGGTCAGAACCACAAATCCGATGCCATGTGTCACCCCAGGTCAGGATGCCAGAAAATCAAGCCAGGAGAGCAGGAACACCTATTGAGCATCTGGGGCATGGGCAAGTGCAAGCCCGCCCACATTTAAAGACTCCTTCCCCCAGCCTAAGGGGAGAAGCTACCAAAACCAGAGCCTATATGAGAACAGGGGACAACTAATGGAAAAACAGGGATGGGGGTAAGATTATAATGGAGTCAGAGGGGGACACTGAGTAGAGAATCCTGGACAGTCCCAGTGCTCTTAAAAGGCATCCAGGGAGCCAGTGGACATGTCCCAGAGGATATGTAATCTAAGGGAAGAGCGGAAATAGTCTCCACAATTGCAAAGCACCTCCCGGAGCAGGAGCACACAAGGCACACAGTCCAGAACAGGGTGGAGCCCAGTTGTTCAGACAACTTCCTGTTCCTGCTGCTGCTGCTGGACTAAGTAGGGTTAGCAGGCCAATCAGATGCTCTGACAATAGTACTGCAGGGGTAGAGCCTCAAACCGGTGCTTGGCTTCATAAGTCCTAAGTAGGCAATCATCAGCAAGCTACCAGATGGAGGGTTGTAGCGTGGCTGCTCCTATAAACCCTGGAGAGCCATGGGGCATGACACTTTGTGAGAATGTAGCCTGTATCCACTCCGATGTGACAGGTAATGCTGCCAATAAAGGAGGAAGAGCAGCCCTGGCTATATTTTATGACTTCTTTTGGCCTCATGTTGTTCATCCTGCCTTACTGGATGTGTAATAGTACTTCTGGGTAAACAAAGGCAAGTGAAAGAAATTGGCTGAAAGGATTCAGAGTCATAAGAGATCATTACTTCCTAAGGTGGAAGTAATTCACTTTTCCTTCTCTTTGCTAAAAGTTGCTTCACTGTACTCTGGATCTTTTCAGAGGAGTCTTTAAATGATTTTATAAGTGTGTCATATAGAGCTATAATTATCGTTTGTGATTAATCCTACCCACGCTAGAAAACTGTGTAAGCTTCTTTACCAAAGGGTATGTTTTAAGTTTCTGTTCCAAATGTATAATGTATAATGTAATTTGACAAGTGTTATGGTTGGGGGCGGAAAGGGGGAATTGGAAAAGAGAAATGTAAGCTAGAAGTGTTCTCCTTCTGCTGGGTTGGAGGGATTGCATGGGAGGAATAAGCCATGCTTCTGTTCTTTGATATGATCCTGAGAGGTACCAAGCACCTACAGATCCAGTTCCCAGCCCTGACTACGACTGATTCGTGTTGCCTTTGCAGTGCAACCTCCTGATTCCAAAGTGCTCCTCAAACCATCTTCACCACTGCCATGAAGAGAATGAGCTCTGCTGTTTGAGAAAGAATCACCTCCAGATTGCTGTCTGAAGCTTCATGGAGGACATTTAACCTCTGGCTTTTAAGTATGAACATTTTTGAGGCTCCTAAAAGCTTCATCTTCCCCAATAATTTTGGGGGATACTGCTTCTGTTTCCCACTCCTGTGAATTCAGAATCCTCAGTACTCAAATGAAGCTGCAGGTACCTAAATAAACTCTTGAGAAGCTATTCTATGTCCTACTTTTGAATAGTGAAAACCATTTCCACTATGGGGGACAATTTAACAGCAAAGCCAACTTGTGGCTACAAAAATAGCAGGCAGGAAGTTCTCACTAATTCTAAGTAATCATTTACTTAAATTATCGTGAGGCGAATTTGTCACATCCAAAAACATAGCGTACCAATGATTAAAGATACACTATGATTCATTATTACAGTCAGCTCCAGCTTATATCCTCTAAAAGTCATTATCAGTTTATCAGTTTGCATTACTATAATTGTTAATAGATATCACTTCATTGAGTAATTTTGAAAAGAGAACTAAAATTAAAATAGTGACAAAACTATGCTGAAACAAGGCAAGATTATAGAAATACAAATTCCCATCTTTATTTTTTCCCTTTAATAAAAACTGCAAATAAGTCCTACATTATAACACCTTTAATAACGATTTCAACACCTTTCCGCCCATAAAAGTTGAAGGAATCTATTTTTTAAAAGCTCCGATTAATTAAACACATTGTAACTAACTGCTGTCTCAGTTCCACTGGGGTAATTCTAGGGAAATCAAAGAAGTTACCCTTAATTCATACCAGCATAATAGAGATCACAGCTCAGGTTCAGATTTCCAAACCTGCCCAAATTAGATGTCTATTCTTCTAGATTCCTTTCAAAATTTCAGCCTTGATCATCTGCTACTGAGAGTTAACCGTGGTACCCAGGAAGAAGGCAATTGATAGAATATACCTCCTATGCTGCTGAGTATGTCAGGTACTGTAAATATGATGGCTGTCATCTTGGCCAATACACCAGAGATTTAACTTGGTACTTCCAGAGCTGCTACAGCTTGAGTTAATAGCCAAGGCTCACTAGCTGCGGCTGTATGGATCAGGAACAGAGGGGAACCTGTAACATACCCTCCTAACTGAGATTCATACGCAACAGTAAAATGAGCTGTTGAATACTACAGATGTGTCCAGTCACAATGCATATGGAGTGAACATTTCAGGTACACCTTGGCAGGACACACCTACTTTACTAATGAAAACCTGCTGTGTTCTTGCCAGTGCCTTGCACTTCCAGGTAGAAGATATCTACCGTGCTAAGGAACATTACAATTGACCCATGAGTGTGATGTTATTTTAAACTAACTAGCTCACTAGTCACATGTATATTATTAGATATAATGACAGCTATTAATTAATAACATGCATATTAGTATGACAGAAACATGATAGTTCATCAAATATGAACTGGGTGTGTGCAAGACCTTTCACGACTCTGCAGAGGATTAAAGTATCTCTTTTTTTCCTCCCTTTAGCTTTCAGTTAAAGGCATTAGATTGTAGATGAGATGGAATTATTTTTGTTTAGAGTCCTTATTTAAAAAAAAGAAAGAAAATGCCTTTTTCAATAAAACAAATTTGAGGGGGGGAGTATTTTTTCTCAATTTTAGAGGTTTTTGTTGAACTCTCCCCCTCAAAAAAATGTGAGGATGTTTTGGGGGGTTTGGTTGCTAACCTCTGAACAGTTTGGGGTTTTGGTTTTTAGATGAAAATGATATTACATCATTTCCTGACCAGCTCCACCAGACTTGAGTTCTTCAAAGAATGAAATATTTTCTTTAGCCACAGGACATAGGTAACATGAGAACAGCAGTGGAAACTTCCTCACATTACCATTGCCAATGTTCCTCAGCCCTGCTCTGAAACGGCTCCATTAAATTATTGACCGCTCCCTGAGAATGCCAAGGAGGTGCCAACTAGCGGTTTAGAACCACACGTTGTGGTTGGTTTGTGGTGTGAACACCTGCCAATATATTTTATCTATCTTAAGTACTTATATACATCCCCCTCACTTACTGTAGTGTCTGAGCACCTCACAATCTTTAACATATTTATTCTCGTAACACCCCTGTGAGGTACAGAAATTATATTATCTCCATTTTACAGATGGGGAACTGAGGCACGGAGAGGCTAAAGTGAATGCCGCACAAGAGAGGCCACATAAGAAGTCAATGGCAGACCAGGGAATTAAACCTGGGTCTCCTGCGTACCAGACTAGTGACCTAAATACTGGACCTGTCCCCTAGGAATTGGCCTGAGACCCATCATAGTATTTCACTTAGGACACTGAACTGCTGATAATGAGCATTTGTCACTGGGCATACATATGTATGAAACCAAAGGAGGTGGCTGTGTTGTTTCCCCCTGTGAACTGGGTTCATTTATAAGCCTCATGAAGGTTCAGCTGCTAAAATCTATTCAAGACACAGGCTGTAGGTAGTGACTGGGAGGCCGGCAGTAATCCAACCTTGAAAGAGCAGAGGAGCAGATAAAGAGCTGTGACCTATTGATCAGAGCTGCATTTCAATGGGCACAGTTTTTATATCACAGATTTCATGAGAGAAATATGAAATTTTTAAGGAAGGTGACACTTTCACTGCAGAGATGCCATCTCAGTTTAAAAAATATATTGATCTTGTACAAAAAGGGTTAGAAAAGAAGCTAGTTCAGCCACATAAAGATGTAGAAACAAGGCCATGTAAGGAAAGTGTTAGCTGGTTAAACAGAACACAGTCATGGCTAACATACACCCCTTTTTCTTGTTCATATATTGGAGCTCCTGAACTGGGCACCAGATGTAATGATTTTACAGCCTAACAGATTATGATCTCTTGAAAATATGTTCTTACGGCCATACGCAAGCACCAGTAACTGGCCTCAGTAGTGGATAGTTATTATTTCTACATCTGCACCCTCATTTTTAGAGCACATTCCTCAGCTTCTGTAAATCAAAGTAACTCTATTGTCTTCACTGGACCTATCTTGGTTTACTTCAGGCCCTAAGCACGCCAGCTTCTGTACAGCTCCATAGAAAGCACAGTTCCTGCCCCAAATAGCTTAGAATCATGGGACTGGAAGGGACCTTGAGAGGTCATCTAGTCCAGTCCTCTGCCTCAAACAGCTTACAGTTTATGAAGACAAAAATATAGGAAGGGTTGGGGGAAAGAGATACTATTACAACCAGAGTGAGGAGGGTGATGGTTGGTGCATGTTTCATTATCTCCATGACCTTTGCATTGCTGTTTTTTTTTAATGTTCATTAGTATAGGTAGAAATAAATAAATATCAGTGTTGATTTGTTCCTTGTAGCTGTCACAACAGAAGTAGGTCTTATAATTGGATTTGAATGAGAAGAGAGTGGTGGCCTGGTGAGCGGTCTTTCATATGCGAGAGGTGAGCTAATGAGAGGACAGAGGTGATTTCAGGAAAGGTGGACAAATCGGGCACTGAAGCTGATATTAGTGAAGCAGAAGGAACTGGAAGAGAACAGGAAATCTCTGTGGGGCACCCAGATACAGGTGTCTGCATAGCTGCCCTGCACAGGATGCTCCATCCAGATGGTAGAAGTAAACTCTCTGCAGGATAAAGAAATCCTATTGTCACATGGGGGGTAGGATGACAGATGTGAAGCTGATATGCAATCATTTTATGTACACTGTATATAACCTGGCCAGTGAGGAGAAGTTATTGTGCACTGGAAGTTCTTTCATGACTGTATCGATTGAACTTATATAGGGAGTGGCAGAATGCTTATTATACACCTATACTGCCCAAATTCAATGGGGCCTGAACAGGGAGGAGACACATGGCTTCCCAGGTAAGAACACCCAAGTGCACACTTGAAAGATAATGGCATCTTTCAAGACTCTAGGCCAAAGTGACACACTGCTCTTTTCCCAGGAAGGGAGGCTAGACACCTAAAGGCCTATAAACAGTTAAAAAGTTATTTGATTTCTGAAAAGGGGGGTGAATTGCCAGGGGCTGTCCAGACAGTGTCAGTAAGCCCTGACAGTGAAACAAGCTGACAGAGAGAGGCTCTGTGGAAAAGTCTATAGGTAAGTCCTACAAGGTCCCCTTGTGGATTACGATTCAACACCTGGCAAGGCTGACATGTGTGTAATGTGTTTTACTGATTTTAGATCTGTTTTCTCTGAAATGCTTTTGTCTAAACAAATAATACTGTGCTTTAAGGAGGCTTTTTGATAACTGTATATCCTCAGGTTTCAGAGTAACAGCCATGTTAATCTGTATCCGCAAAAAGGAAAGGAGGACTTGTGGCACCTTAGAGACTAACAAATTTATTTGAGCATAAGCTTTCGTGAGCTACAGCTCACTTCATCGGATGCATTTTCCGCTGAATGCATCCGATGAAGTGAGCTGTAGCTCACAAAAGCTTATGCTCAGATAAATATGTTAGTCTCTAAGGTGCCACAAGTCCTCCTTTTCTTTTTGTATATCTTCAGTCATTGCTCTCAAAGGAAACAGAACTGCTGAGTCTGGACAAACTTTAAAAATTAAGGGAATTAGTTAGGAAAGTGGACTGGACTGAAGAACTCAAGGATCTTAATGTGGAGGAGGCTTGGTATTACTTTAAATCAAAGTTGCAGAAACTATCTGAATCCTCAAAAAGAAAAGGAGTACTTGTGGCACCTTAGAGACTAACCAATTTATTTGAGCATAAGTTTTCGTGAACTACAGCTCACTTCATCGGATGCGTGAGCTGTAGCTCATGAAAGCTTATGCTCAAATAAATTGGTTAGTCTCTAAGGTGCCACAAGTACTCCTTTTCTTTTTGCGAATACAGACTAACACGGCTGTTACTCTGAAACCTATCTGAATCCTGCATCCCAAGAAAGGGGGGTAATCATTGGGAAGGGGTACAGACCAAGCTGGATGAGCCAGCATCTCAAACAGAGAATTAAGAGAAAGCAGAAAGCATACAAGGAATGGAAGATAGGATGGATCAGCAAAGAAAGCTACTTCTTGGAGGTCAGAAAGTGTAGGGATAAGGTGAGAACTGCCAAAAGCCAAGCAGAGTTGGACCTTACAAAGGAAATTAAAACCAATAGTAAAAAAGAAAGAAGGAGTGGGACTGGTAAACACTGTGGATAGGGTTGAGATTAAAGATAATCTAAGCACGGCCCAACACTTAAACAAATACTTTGCCTCAGTTTTTAATAAGGCTAATGAAGAGCTTAGGGGTAGTGGCAGGGTGGTTAATGGGAATGAGGATATGGAAGTAGAAATTACCACATCTGAGGTGGAAGTCAAATTCAAACAGTTTAATGGGACTAAATCAGGGATGGGGGAGATAATCTCCATTCATGAATATTAAAGGAACTGACACATGAAATTGCAAGCCCAATATCCAGGGTTTTTAATGAATCTATAAACTCGGGGGTCATACCCTAGGACAGGAGAATTGCTAATATAGTTCCTATTTTTAAGGAAGGGAAAAAAGTGACCCGCGAAACTACAGACTTTTAAATTTGACCTCAATTGTATACAAGGTCTTAGAATAAATTTTGAAAAAGAAAGTAGTTAAGGACATAGAGGTAAATGGTAATTGGCATAAAATACAGCATGATTTTACAGAACCAGACCAACCTGATCTCCCTGTATGAGAAGATAACTCATTTTTTAGACAAAGGAAATGCAGGAGATCTAACCTATCTGGATTTCAGTAAGGCATTTGATACAGTTCCACATGAGAAAATATTAGTTAAATTGGAGAAGATCGGGATTAATATGAGAATTGAAAGGTGGATAAGGAACTGGTTAAAGGGGAGACTACAATGGGTCATACTGAAAGATGATATGTCTGATTGGAGGGAGGTTACTTCTGGAGTCCTCAGGGATTGGTCTGCGGACTAATCTTTTTGAACATTTTTATTAATAACCTTGGCACAAAAAGTTGGAGTGTGCTAATAACATTTGTGGATGGCACAACATTGGGAGGTATTGCCAATACAAAGTACCAGCATATCATACAAGATCTGGACAACCTTAAAAAATGGAGTAAAATAAATGGATGGAAATTAATAGTGCAAAGTGCAAGGTCATGTATCTAGGGACTGACAACAAGAATTTTTGCTATAAACTGGAGACTTCTCAGTTGGAAGTGGCTGAGGAGGAGAAAGACCTGGGTGGATTGGTTGATCACAGGATGACTATGTGATGCAGGATGCACCACCAATGTGATGCAGCTGTGAAAAAGACTAATGCAGTCGGAGGATACATTAGGCAAGGTACTTCCAGTAGAGAAAGGGAAGTGTTAGTACCATTATACAAGGAAATGGTGAGACCTCATCTGGAATACTGTGTACAATTCTGGTCTTCCATGGTTGAGAAAGATGAATTCAAACTGGAATAGGTGCAGAGAAGGGCTACCGAGGATGATCAGAGGAATGAAAAATCTACCTTATGAGAAGAGACTCAAAGAGGATGGCTTGTTTAGCCTAACCAAAAGAAGGTTGAGGAGCTATATGATTGCTCTCTATAAGTATGTCAGAGGGATAAATACCAGGGAGGAAAATTGGTTAAAATTAAGTGTCAATGTTTACACAAGAACAAATGGATATAAACAGGCCATCAACAAGTTTAGGCTTGAAATTAGATAAAGGTTTCTAACCATCAGAGGAGTGACGTTCGCGAAAAGCCTTCCAAGGGGAGCCATGGCGGGGGGGAGGAGGGAGAACATAACTGACTTCAAGAATGAGCTTGATAAGCTTATGGAGGGGATGGTATGATGAGACTGCTTACAATGGCATGTAGATGATCTACAACTGTTAGCAGCAAATATCTCCAAAGGCTAGTGATATGACACTAGAAGGGGAGGGCTCTGAGTTACTACAGAGAATTCGTTCCCAGGTGTCTAGCTGGTAGGTTTGGCCACTTGTTCAAGGTCTAACTGATCAGCATATTTGGGGTAGGGATGGAATTTTCCCCGGGTCAGATTGGCAGAGATTAGGCATGGGTTACTTGCATGAGGCAAGGTTTAAAGTAGTGTAAATGGTGGATTCTCTGTAACTTGAAGTCTTTAAATCATGACTGGAGGACTTCAGTAACTCAGCCAGAGGTTATAGGGCAATTACAGGAGTGGGAGGGCAAGGTTCTGTGGCCCGCAAGGTGCAGACATTAAAACTAGATGATCATGATGGTCCCTTCTGGCCTTAAAGTCTATGAGTCTATGGACACAAGTCAGAGCTGTTCAAGTAAATCATGGCTGATACACGGAGAACTCAACCCAGGGCCCAGTGTGGGAGTGGGGGAACCTCGACAGACAGGTGACAGCTTGAGGCCTAAGACATATAGGGATGAACGTGGACAGAGCAGGAGGGGTCAGAGGTATAGCTTGCCTGTCACCTATGACAGGAAAAACTCAAGAACAGGATACCAATGGCAGATCTTTTATCCTTCCCCTTTCTCGACCCACCCTTGTCCTTTCCTCAGTTGACCCTTGTGCACTGCTGCATAGGGAGCTGGAAGTCATTGATTCCTTCACAACATAAGGGGTTTGCACATCCCTGCATCAACCCTCCACAAAGCTATCTTCCTGCCCCTAACACAACAGACTGAATCTCAGAATCCTGGCTATGGGGCCTGGCTCAAGAAGCCATAGTCTGCATTGCTGACACAACTAAGGGTCAGCTTGGAGTCAGAATAGATGAGCCATGACAAGTCAGAATCCCAGTGGGTCCACTGAGGTTGTACAGCAGGGGCAGGGTGGGGGCAGAGCAGGGGAACCTTGAACCTGTCTTGAGGCAAGGTATCAGGAAATGCAGCAGGGTCTGTCTACAGCAGTAAGCCATGGTCCACTTAGTTGCAGAGACAGCCTCCAGCTGTTTCCTCCAGGCCTGAAAAAGTGTGCCTTAGCCAACTGGGGCCTCTGTGGATGGGACATCCAGTGAAACTTGAGCCCACAGGACATCTAGGCTGTTGCTCCCAACACTGTCAGAGTTGTCGAATGGTGGTGTGGACATGGTAGCTGCCTGGGAGCCAGTACATGTGGGTTGTAGATTGGCAGATCCTCAAACTGTGCCCATACTTCTTCCAAGGGGATATACAAGGTTGCACGGATGCAAACTGGATTTTCTTGCTACTGCAAAAAAGTGATGAACAATAATGTCACCTTCTTGCTCAACATATCTGCTTCCAGTGTATCTTCTAGTCATATCTTACTTCACTGACACAGCTAACTGTGCGCTATAGATCCAATGAAGCAAACAAACGAGTGCATTGGATTCTATTATGGCACACACATTATCAACAAAATAATAATCTGCACACCAACCTCAAGATCTTTATAACTGGTAACAAATTAGAAACAGCACAGATTGATTTTGACTAGCCAAGCTGAGTTTCCATGGCTCACAGTTAGAAAAATCTTTTGATAGGTACCAAAAACAAAAAACAAACAAACAAAAAAAACCCTAAGCAAATTTGATAATGAAGTCAGGGAAAGAACAAACAGGGAACCCCCTCAGGGTCATTTTCATAGAACACCTCTCCTGACTTTGCATGAACTCAAGCTCTGTGAAAGAGTCTCATTGCCACCACGCCAAAAAATAGACCAAAACATTGTACATTTCATGGCCAAATTCAACATGGCTTCGAAGGGTATTTTTATAAAAAAGTAATAGAAGTAAAAGAGTCTAACTAGCCATCCATTGTAATCATCATATAAATATAATTCACATATGTACTGTATATATACTTACATTCCCCTTCTTTGAATATGAAGGATGAAATTGCCTATCCCATTTTCTTTCTGAGATTCCCATTGGCTGAGGTGACACCTTTAGCAAAGGCGAAACTGATCAACCTGAAAGGTCCCCACTGAACTCAGCCAAGGCTGAACATGACCTCAGCAGCTGTTTCTGCTTTTAAGGTCACTGAGAACCTTATAAACTGTTTTCGTTTCCCTCCCTCCCTAGGATTAAATAGCAATATGGTCAAGAATAACTGACTTGCATGTAAGTCTCAAGAGTGAGTCCAAAGACAATAAATATACCCAATGCAGAGATAAAAGGTTCAGAAAAAGATCCATTTGGGGTCATCACCACAATTAGTGGCTGATCCTCTGATACAACTTGCTCCAGCTCTTGCCCACTGATAATGTGCTGTTAAATCAAAAATGCATCTGTCACCACATCTTTCTGGCAGTGTCTGTATCCTCTGGGGTTAGATGAACCAGTTAGGATGAAAAAACTGCTCAAATATATACAAACTATGTAGAATAGCCTCTCAGCAAGGGAAGAAATGGAAGCTTGGTAACTTTAAGCTTCTATGGATAAAACATTAGTAAATGTACTGTAGAGAACAATCCTGCATTGGCAGAGAGCTGAACTGGATGATCTACTAAGTGTTTTCCATTGGTTTTGCTAGAACTGACCAAACCCTTCCCAAACCTTCCCCTGTTTCCACAACTAAAGTCCAACTGAACATTTTCTAAAATGCTGATATGTTTGGATCTTTTCTTTTCCTCCCTATTCTCCTGCTGGAGTCAGGACTGCAAGTGCCAGAAATCTCTCTCTCTCTTTCCCAAGGGACTGGGTCTGCTGGACTTTACAGTTGCTTGGCACAGCCAGGACAGCCTAATGCAGCTGTAGCAAGGCTAAGAAACTGGCCCAAGAAATATGGAATGATTGCCCAGAAGCATCCAAAATGTCCCATGTTATACCAGCCCCTGTTGCCAAAGGCGCACTATTCACAGACACAGTGTTGTGCAGTGCAGCTGTGAAAAAAATTCATAAGTAAATTGAACAGCAAAATCATAGGGTTACATTTGCTATTCACAAATATGCTCTGATTTAATAAATAGCCCATAAGAATAGCATACATTTTGAGTAAAAATGAATCTTTTTTCCCCCACCAAAATGTTGAGATGTTTGAGAAAATTTGGAGAAAGAGTAAGGGGCAACATAAAACTATCATCTCCTGGTAATAGAAGGAAATTTCTCTCCATGGATGGAACTGTATCACATAATTAGGGGCATGATAAGGATTTTATGCCTTACTCTGAAAAATACTATTTATTTATGTGTCCATTCATTCTATTTTGGTAGCACTTACAGACCCCAGTCAGGGAGCAGTACCCTATCGTGTTAGACACTGAACAAACACAATCCACAGAAAGTCCTTGCCCCAGAGAGCTTCCAATCAAAGGTTGTTGTCCATTTTGAGATAAAAGATACCTGTCTAAACAGACTATTGGCCTGTTTCCACATGGCAATTCTTGGTTCTTATGCCAGCTCAGTAAAATGAGGGGTAAAGGAAGATATGGAGGGCAGTAATTTATTAATATAGCAATCAGATAGAATTCTTTTCATGGTTGCTCCAAAAGTCACCACTGAAATCAGTGTAAGAAATCCGTGCTTGCCTAGCATTTCATGGTTGTCTGAAGCTCCACTCAAAACTTCATGATGGCAACACAGTAAGAGCTTGGATCCTTCTTTTCTGGCTCCTAATACTAGAGCTACAGGAGAATCTCTATTAAGTCTTACTATGATCCATGGTGAGCTGTTCTGTTATTATCTAGCTGTGAGCAGGTGCAATATACACATTGTAAATGAGCCTTAAATCCTTTAGATGGATTTGCATTCTATTTATTTACAGGTTTCAGAGTAGTAGCCGTGTTAGTCTGTATCCGCAAAAAGAACAAGAGTACTTGTGGCACCTTAGAGACTAACCAATTTATTTGAGCATGAGCTTTCGTAAGCTATGCATCCGATGAAGTGAGCTGTAGCTCACGAAAGCTCATGCTCAAATAAATTGGTTAGTCTCTAAGGTGCCACAAGTACTCCTTTTCTTTTTGTTTATTTACAGTACTCATTAGTTACAATCCTTTCATTCTTTGAGCCAGATCCTCTGCCCCATTAAGTCAGATTTCACTGTCAAAAAGTGATGCTAAAGTTGCTATAGGGGCAGCTAAAGATTCCCCTCTGATGGAAGCCAGCATACTCAGCTTTATTACAGCTCCTCTTGGTCCCATCCAGGGTAGGGTGCATAGCAGGGAAAGGCAGGGTATTCTAGGGGCAGGAGGAGATGTAGCTAGACCTTGATGTGCTTTGCTGATCTTCTGCCAGCAGATCTGTCTCTGAAGTTATGTCTACACTGCAGTTAAAACCCCACAACTGGCCTGCCACCTGATTCGGGCTCATGGCTCGGGTTGTCAGGCTGTTGAATTGCAATATGGATGTTTGGGCTTGGGCCACAGCCTGGGCACTGGGATCCTTTCATCTCGCAGGGTGCTAGACCCTGGGTTCCAGCCTAAGCTTGGAATTATCCACTGAAATTAAACAGCCCCTTACCTCAAGTCCGTGAGCCTGAGTCAGCTGACATGGGCCAGCCGTGGATGTCTAATTGCAGTGTAGATAAACTCTAAAGGACTCTTCTTGTAGGCATAAGCTGGAGTAGCCCAGAAGTTACTGTAATGTGCACTGGGGAGTAGTTCAGCCTACTAGCCCCATTCCCAGGATTGAAGCAGAAAGGTGGTTTTAAGCCAGCTCTACTTCCCCATCCCAGCCACAGAGCTCAAAGCAGCTGAAGTCTCCCTCTGTGTTTATACTCCTGTCTGTTGTTTGTTTGTTCAGATTATATGTCCTTCCACCACCATTCATTTGAGCTCTTTTTCATAGCATTTGTTTCAGTCACCTGAAATATAACATCCTCCTTCTTTTTATAACTATCTTAAAACATGCAAATAAGTACAGTAAGTTAATGGTATAAGGGGTGGATAAGAATATGAAATTTGACAAAGGTTCGCCACTCTCTTACAACAGAAATTAGACAACGACAACAACAAAAAATCCCCAGGTTCCTTATGGCCGTGCTTCTAAATTCTTACTCTCCAATAATTATAGGCAATAAGAAAGGAGAGAAGAGCAAATAAAAGAGAATCATTGATCCATAAAGTGAAAACAAAAAAGGAAATGTATTAGTGGGTACGTGAGTTTAATATACCTTAAAAAAAGTTGTTGTCTGGGTCCATTTCCAAGGAACTAAGCAAACAATTATATAACCTATAATTACTTAGCTTGCAAGTTACTTAGAGGCAGGTCAGTATGTCCTGGTGTTTGACTGAAAGGACTAATGAAAAAGGGGCTCTCCGCTTGTTCTTTGCTTGGGGGAAAATTATTTATTAAATAAAATCCAGGGGCTTAAAAGGGCATTAGTGGTTTGTTTTCTGGTTTCCATAGGAAATAAATATTCCACAATCAATTTTGTTTCTTTCTTAATAAAAGTGAATGTAATGCTGATGGAAGGTGTCAGACTGGTAGTCTTGGAGAATGCAAGCCCTTTGTTTCTCCATAGAACAGGGAAGACATTGGAGGTAGCACTGTAAGCTTTCCCCAAACTGCCCCACCATCATAAACTAATTTTGCTCGGGAGGGAATCTCTGGAAGCCAGAAATATAAATATCTCTTCAGTGTGTGGCCTCTCTCCTGAGATGGCCAACAAGAGGTTTTTCTTGTATGTTTCTTTATTAATTGTGTTGTGGATCAGGACCTCACTGCTTAGGTGCTGGGGAAAAAAAAGGAACAAAAAGATATTCCCTGCCTCCAAAAGCTTAATGTCTAAGTGAACTTGCTTTGTTATGCAGACACAAGCTCCCAATAGGAACTAGACTGAGTCTGCCAACTCTTAGGTAAGGTTATGTGTCTGTGACAGACATGACTTCAGTGACAAAACCCATGTCATTTAGGGTTCTTTCATTAAAAAGTCATGGAATGAGATCCTGGCCCTATTGAAGTCAATGGGAGTTTTCCATTGGCTTCACTGTGGCCAGGATTTCACCCATGGTCATTGCCACACTGTCCAGCCTGCTACTGAGCAAGATCCTCTCCTGGATATGACAAATATGGCTCTGCATGTTTCCAGTAGAGTGGAGCACAGATTTTCACACAGTTTTAAACCATTACGTAAATATCACATCTTATGGTAAAATGAAGGACAATTATTTGCCTTTTCTCATAATTTCCCATGGAAAAAACACTTAACATCATTTAATATATTGTGTGTCATTAATTAATAGGTCTTTTTAAGAAGAAAAAATAAGATTTTTTTTTAATATTGTGCCTGATGAAGCCATGAGTTCTCATGGTGAAAAACTAGTCTTATATAATGGGTCATCACATAGTTACTTTATTAAGTTCCAACAGGTGTCAGATGAAAACCAGTTATCCAAAAGTGAAAGACTCACTATCCCCTTATCAATCACCCTTTGGTAAGATCACTGGGGATGTGATGGTTCACCAAATCTTTCGGACACTTGGACTACATGATGTTCTTGCTTCCAGTTAATGGTGGCTGAGTACACAAAATGGCTGTGGTTTAATTTCTCTTGTAACAACAAGCACCTCACCAGAGTAAGGGCAACTCAGTCTCAAGGATCCTTGTTGTCTCATTGCAGGATCACTCCATACTGTTCTATCATCCCATGCTAGCTATCTGAATCAGTTTCCCTTCGGTCCTGTGCTCTGGATTTTCCTCGAAGGGGCTTTTCCCCACCTCTTCCTAAATTTCCCAGGCCTTTTCTTCCTGCTGCTCTGTCTCATGCTTTCTGAAGGATTGCTAGGAAAAATCCTCCCCGCCATGACTCCCTTCCTATGGTCATTGTTTTTCTATGATATCACTAAATCACTTATTCTTCCTGAGAGCCCAGTTGTCCACAAAGGACAGTGGAATTCTCCCTGCTCTGGCTCTGTTACTGTGACACTTTTGGATTACCCCAGGGGTAGAGGATGAAACACCACCACCTGCTTACAGTGAAAGGGAACCTTGTCTGTGCCCATGGGGGAAACTCACCCAAAACTACTGGGGGCTGGTTACACAAGCGCCCAACTATAGGCTCCACAAGCCTTACTCTTTCTGTCTGCAGGTTAGGAATTTGTGCACCTCAGTCCTTAGCCTCCCTGATTGAGTCCTTGGGGCAGAGCAAAGAGAACCTGTGGCTAAATATCTGGAGAGAGTTAGCCCCCAGAATTCTGCTCTGGCCCCAGAGCACAGGTCCTGCCAACCCATCTGTACACCCCACTTCATTACACCTGAATGCCCAGTCCCTTGACTTCTGGACACCCACAATGTGCACAGATTTGCTGCCTCCATGGAAGCAGCGCACCCCCCATTCACTAGCTTCACCTCAGTTCAACATTCTCCTTATCACACAGCACGCAGTAAAACAAAGCAGAAGCTTATTTGACAAAGCTTCAGATAAAGATTCAAACAGAAGCAAGTATAAGGATTGCAAACATTGTTACAGATAAAAAAATGCAATCTAGAGCCTATATGTATTAAAAAGTTTCTTTCCTCTCTAATAAGGTATTTCTCACCAAGCATCCATCTGTATACTACTTGTCTAGTAGAGATAGCTGGGATCTACTTTTCTTGTGACACTCAGGCTGGCAGAACCTCACCTCTCTAATGGATGTGCATTCTCTCTCCTATTATACAGTTCCAGACATTTGTCTCTTTTCATAACCAGGATGTTTTGTTAACTTAAATTAGCCCCTGTTGGTTCACCTATTGAAGTTTTTTTTCTCCAGTCATTTTGTATTTTGTAAAGGTCCAAGGCCACACCTGGTCCAGAATTTCAACACTTGGCTGAGTTGAAAGATGTCAATTATTCTCACTCTTGATTGAGTTAGCTCTGACCCCAGGTGACCAGTTTCACTTCCCGCAGCTTTGGGACACAATAATCTTCATGTTACGTAACTCTGAAAATATTTTCTGTACATACATCCCACAATAACCATGACAACCATCAAGTTCTTAGCTTCGACAGAGACCATATATGGTCCCTTTCAGTCACATATAGTGAAGATGGCAAACACAGGGGAAACATCGGGGGCATGTCTAGTCAGGTCTCTGTATATAGCCATGTAACCGTGTACCCCTCCCTCTGTTGCCAACAAGAGGTGCCAGGGGCACAGTTACAATACTGGATTTTTTCCAGCCTCCTCTATTGGTCACTTATTTGCACAATGACTGGGTATACATGAACTAGTGCTCTTTCCTATACTAAGGTTGGAGTCGCTTTGGATTTGGGTCCCTTGAATCAGTGACTGGATAATTTCCCCTCCTATCTAGCCAATCAGAGGTAGATCTGGTGGGATCATCCTCACTCTGCTCCTCTTTGCCTAGGACTAATTCTTTCACCTCCCACTAGGCCTTCCAGGCTCCTTCTCCTTCTTAGTACTCAGGTAACTTTAATTTTATTTTATGTTAGGAGGAATTTATATGTAGCATTAGCCCATTGGGTGGACATTTTTGTTTTATACCTTTTGTGCATGGTTCCAATAAAGACAGGAATTTTATGTTGGCTAATGTTAAAGTAGAGCTAGACCTGCACCGCAAAGTTTAAATCCAGACTTCACCAAACTTCAGAGGAGTTCAAATCAATGCGAGGATTTGGGATGGATTCTGTTTTAAATTGAACTGACCCACTCTTTCCCCCAGTATAAAGTTATAGCTGCTCAGTAACTCACTCTTGTCCATCTAATACACTCCTCCCAAATGGCCTTCTTGGCACTTCTCTTAAAGACTTCCCACCTAAAACTGGTATTGATCCATTTAGGATGTATGCAGATTCCTTCAGTCCCGGCAACTGGACTCATAAATAATCTCTGACTGCCACCAACATGACTGGCCTGTCCCCTCCTCATAAACACATGGTCTAATCATTAATTCCATAGTCATTCCGGAGTTTTGCAAGTGGGGCCAACAAATGAGTGACCAGAGCTGATAAATGTATTGGGCAATGAAAGACTAAAGTGTATGAGTAAGCAATGGAGAAGAGAGAGAAAACTGAGTCAGGTTATGAATAAGGCAGGAAACAAGCCAAACACCCTTCCACAAAAACAAAGAAACAAAAAACAAAACAACCCTCCCCAACCTTGAGTACTCCACAAAATATCAGAACCTGAGGAGGAAAACGTGGAGACATTTAACGGTGCTACAGCCTTCCGCAAGCCAACATTTTCTAAATACTAGTCATATAGGAACTCAGTTTAGGGCCTAGATGGTGCCTTCAGAATCCAGAAGAGGAAAACAAGCTGTGGATATAAATACTTAAATAGGGCTTTGCAAAGCTATAAACTGGGGTGGATGTTGTTGTAATCACAACTGGGCATGTCTAAATCTAGCCATTCTCACCTCAGGCTCTCAACAAAATCTATTAAACCTACTTGCTTCACTGACCTCTCAGAGCTGGTATATGCCTAAACAGCCCTGTCAAGGGAAGAACAAACTTTTCAAAGCCTTCAAAAGGCCTGTGGGACCTCTATGCCTATTTGCTTCCTTTATTCCAAAATTCATCGGAGAAAGACAGAAGTGAAATAACACAAATGATTTATTTGTTATCAATTCAACTCCCTGTGAAAATCTTTCTAGAGAAACAAATATGAAACAGTTGTCTGGTTAAAAATCTGTCCTAAAAATAAACCCTAAATGCCTTCTTTTTAACTTGGATTTATACAATGGACCAGAGAGGCCAATGTAGTTTACTGAGTAATATTTTTTAGTTTGGAAAGCATCGTGCAAATAATTTCCATTTTAAAATACAGAAAGAAAAGAAAAACCATGGATGAACACATGATAAACCCTAGTATCTTATATTTTGAAAATGTTCATGTCTTCATCCCCAATCTTTCAATGAGCTCTGTGCAAGTGTAGAGCAGTTGCTGTTTTATATACGAATGTGAGGTATGGCTGTGGAGACCAAAGGTCATTGTCTGCTTTAGAAGGCAGTGCCCTGGATTGCAGAGGGAGAGATCAGCCAGAGATAGCCCACAGTTTACAGTGAGCTCTGGTTTCTGTGTCATGAAATGCTTCAATAAAAGTCACATCATTTTTAACTTTGAGCTCTCCTTGCTTTAAGGCAATGAGCAACACACTTTAATAGAGCTCCATGCAGGTTGAAGTGTCTGCCTGTGTGGATGCAGTATTAGGTTCTGAGCCAAGGTAAACATCTATCTATCTATCTATCTATCTATCTATCTATCTATCTATCTATCTATCTATCTATCTATCTATCTATCGAGTTGTAGTTACTCAGATTCTTGCAGGTTAAGGAAATAAAACAACTGCTATCATTAACTTATTCTGGGGAAAAATCTTTATGTCTCTTGTGGTTACAGGGAGACCAATACCTCTTCCACCCCACACTCCCAACCCCCAGAAAAGAAGGTGTTATTACAGCTTGGTTATTGTGTCTGCTCATAAAAGGGTGGAACAACTTAGCAGTAATCAGTAACACTATAACATTTATTTACAGTACACAGTACCTCTGCAGAACACCTCTAGATGGTCATTTTCAGAGTTCTCATAATATGTGGTTTAACAGGCATTGGTGAGGCCTCATCTGAAGTACTGAGTCCAGTTTTGGGCCCCACACTACAAGAAGGATGTGGAAAAATTGGAAATAGTCCAGTGGAGGGCAACAAAAATGATTAGAGGGCTGGAGCACACGACTTATGAGGAGAGGCTGAGGGAACTGGGATTATTTAGTCTGCAGAAGAGAAGAATGAGGGGGGATTTGATAGCTGCTTTCAACTACCTGAAAGGGGGGTTCCAAAGAGTATGGATCTAGGCTGTTCTCAGTGGTACCAGATGACAGAACAAGGAGTAATGGTCTCAAGTTGCAGTGGGAGAGGTTTAGGTTAGATATTAGGAAAAACTTAGGAGAGTGGTAAAGCACTGGAATAGGTTACCTAGGGAGGTGGTGGAATCTCCTTCCTTAGAGGCTTTTAAGGTCAGGCTTGACAAAGCCCTGGCTGGTATGATTTAGTTGGGGTAGGTGCTGCTTTGAGCAGGGGGTTGGACTAGATGACCTCCTGAGGTCCCTTCCAACCCTGATATTCTATGATTCTATGAACAGGAACCTGAGGTGGTTGAAGGGAGAATGATGATTAGGTTTTTTTCCCATACAATAGGGACAAGTTGGGGGCATTGAGAGGAAGGGTTTCCTATGGATTTTGCTTAGAAACTGAACTTTCACAGACAATTATTTTATTTTAAGTGGATGGGGAGAAATGTATTTCAATTCAGAACAATTTACATTGATCCTCATTTCCTCCTTCTGACATTTCTACAATAAATTATCATTTCCATCTCTTCTCCATCCCATCGCACACTCACTGAAAAAGTGGTAATGCCTCTTACAGGGCTCCAGCCTCAAAGATCTCTTGTTGACATTCAGAAATTCCCAGTAAATTAGGAAGTTGAGCCTAAATTTTCAGAAATATTCCAGTATGGTTCTGGCTTTTCAGGACTGGCTGTTTAAATAATGTTCAAATCCAGGTTAACCAGGAACTGTCTTTAAGAACTGTGTTCAAACATTTTTATTGTACAAGCACAGAAAGGATTGAAGGGCACTGGTTGGCATCTGAAGATTCCTAGGTAGCATTATCTATGAGAGTCAGAATATTTCAAGGCCCTTTCTTCCCTGTGTAAAATAATCCTAAAGTTGTCACACGTTTAGTGGGGAACATCTGGCTGCATGAATAAAAGCAAAAGCCGTCTTGTACAATTTATGAATCCATTTCCCTGCTTATACCTGGGGCCAATTTTTTTTGTTTTGTTTTTATTTCCCCCCCCCCCCACAAACCCCTCACCACAGCCCTCACTCATATAACTTTGTCATTTTTAAGTATTTTAAGATGGTTTTCACTTTCTGCCTGTCCCAATAAATCCACCCTAAATTCCTCATGCTTGTAACTGCAGTATCTCCTCAACTAGCAGATTTATAGTTCACTGAATGGTTAAATTCCAAATAGAGCTGCTTTTAGAACAATATCAAAAAAGGAATATTTGAAATTAGAGAGAAGTCCCAAATTATTTTTTTTTAATTTTTTTACTAGAGTTTTATTTAATGTTTTTACATTTCAGCAAAGTTAAACAAAGCCAAAGTTAAAGAGTTCAGTGCTGTTGTTACTGAATTGCAAAACAATAATATTAATGGAATTTGTGGTTAAAAACGATATGTTAAATAATATGTAACAATAATATGTCAGGTAAATGTATGTTTTTCCTCTGCAGATCGCAAAGTGGTTTATAAAGGTGGGTAAATATGAACATGGAAAATGGAGGCACAGAGGTGTAAAGTAACTTGTCAAGAATCCTATAGTTTGTCAATGCAAGAGTGAAATTTGTGCTGTTTCTCTCAGAGCTTGTCTAAGGACAGGTCTACACTTAAAATGCTGCACCGGTGCAGCTGCACCGCAGTAGCACTTCAATGAAGACGCTACCTAGGCCAACGGGAGAGCATCTACTGTGCACGTAGCTAATCCACCTCTGTGAAATGCAGTAGCTATGCTGACGGTCCCGCCGACATAGCACTGTCTACACCAGGGGATAGGTCGGTAGCACTGCTTCGCTCAGAGGTGTGGATTTTTCACACCCCTGAGCAATGTAATTATACCGATGTAAATTTGTAATGTAAACTTGGCCTAAGAGAAGCTGTACAGCTTCTAAAACAGGGATTGGCAACATTTGGCACGTGGACCGCCAGGGTAAGCCCCCTGGTGGGCAGGGCCAGTTTGTTTACTGGCCACATCCACAGGTTTGGCCGATCGCAGCTCCCACTGGCCGCGGTTCGCCGTTCCAGGCCAATCGGGGCTGCGGGAAGCGGCGCAGGCTGAGGGATGTGCTGGCCACCGCTTTCCCCAGCCCCCATTGACCTGGAGCGGCAAACTGCAGCCAGTGGGAGCTGTGATCAGCCGAACCTGTGGACATGGCCAAACCTGTGGGCTTACCCTGGTGGGCCGCGTGCCAAACGTTGCCGATCCCTGTTCTAAAACATTATAGTTAAAACAGTACAACCCTCGTACTGTTGACACATTTATGTTGACATAGAGTGCTTTATACTGTTATAGCTTTCCCCATACTTGAAGGGGAATAAGCTACATGGTATATGACAACTTTTATATTGATATAATTGCATCCCCACTAGGGATTGTAGTGGCATAACCATTCCAGTAAAAAAAATCACACTCCTAACTGAAATAGTTTAGACCAGACGTTGCATTAAACTGGCTTTAAGGGCTTACAGTCTTTGCATCCTACTGAACCTGAGCTGCTCCCTGAGAGCCTGTCCAAGCTGCATCAGCCTCCCCGGACTGCACAGAATCTCCTTCACAGCACTACTGCTCTGGCCCTGCCCCTCACATGCCTGCACCTCCAGCTTGATGCCAGAATAGCCAGGGCTTGCGAGGGGTCCTTGGAGAACAGATTTATAGCTGTCTTCCATAATTGCTTGGCTGGCTCAGGGTTTTTTGAGAGCACCTTTTCTTTCAACTGGCATAAAGGGGCCATAATAGGAGTGACGCTCTCACCCTGTGTTTGTTGATAGACAATCCTATACTTATTTCATATTATTCAGGTGAATACATGTAGTCAGATCTCATGCTTCAGGACATCAACTGACCCAGCTGCAGGGATCTGGATGAGCTTCTATTTCCCTAGACGATTACTCCCACCCACTAGCAGCATTACAAAATAGACTATGTATGTTATGGGAGGTGGGGGTATCCTGTCCCTCTTATGTATCTAGTGTTGGACAGTGCTGGAGGCAGTTTGCCAGATTAGATGGGCTATGTTCTGAGCTGTAATTCCATTTCCCTAAACAGTGATTCCTATTATAAGATCTGGATGGGAGAGAAGGGGTGGAGTGATATTGTCTTTGGAAAAAGCTGCTGACTTTATGAACCTTTCCAGTGTCTATGTGTGTGCGTATGTTTTAATGTTTGTATAGTGTATATTATACACTGCCAGTGTATATTAGATGGGCTACAAATTCATTCCTAACTTTCACCTTATCATTTCATTGCAATTCAGTTCAGGACTAGCTCATTCCAAAGCTCCATATTTTTTTCTTTATGTCTACACTTTCCAAGTCTCTATGCATGCAGTAGTCCTTTAATTCACAGAGAAATTCCTGTTATTTGAATAAGCATCTAGGAAAGGGTCTCTTGCCTAGTACTTCACAGACACATTCCTTTACTTGGATACATGTTATATTGTAGGAATGAGAGAAGGTAAGAATTGAACAAAGACGATAATTGGAAACAAACTGAATCCAAAACTATTGTGAAGTCTGGAAAAGTTTGGTCAACTTGAAAAAAAAAATCTCTAGATGTATGTATAAATATAATATTATTGATATTTATTTGTATTCCATTAGTACCCGCATATTAAGACGTCATCCCTGCTCAAAATTGAAAGAAGAAAAAAAGCATCTCAAAAGAAGGAGAAATACTGAAATACCGCCAGAAAGGGTTAGGGTTAGGGTTGATGGTATTTCTTTCATTATTACAATGAGGCAATATGAGAAATCTCATGGGAAAACCTCTTCCTATGAGCCTTCCTGCCCAAATTCCATTCCAGATAAATTTCATTAACCTTCAGGTTAACTCAGTGGTTCTCAACTGTGGTCCACCGCTTGTTCCTGGAAAGCCCCTGGCGCGCCGGGCCGGTTTGTTTATTGCTGCATCCGCAGGTTCGGCCGATCACGGCTCCCAGTGGCTGCGGTTCACTGCTCCAGGTCAATGGGGGCTGCAGGAAGTGCAGCGGGCCGAGGGATGTGCTGGCCGCCGCTTTCTGCTGCCCCCATTGGCCTGGAGCAGCGAATCGTGGCCACTGGGAGCCGCAATTGGCCAAACCTGTGGACACGGCAGGTAAACAGACTGGCCCGGTGCTCTAGGGGCTTTCCCTGAACAAGCGGTGGACCATAGTTGAGAACCACTGGGTTAACTGAACCACCCTGCTATATATTTAGCATTGAAATGAGCCCAAACCAAAACCCTATATCTGAAACCAACATTGGGAAAATTCAAATCTGCATCTAAACTTCACACCTAGCACCACACTCTATGGCTGGCTAAAATGGAATGAGGATAGGAACAACAGAGAATAGAGCTGACTGAAAAACATGACATATTTTTGTGAAAATAACAATTATTCCACCCTTTATTTTATATTTTGCACCTTTTGTACAAAATTCAAAACTTCTATGAACAATTGCGTCAATATTTGAAAAAAAATAACAAACAGCTCCACATTTTTGATTAGTTGGTCAAAAAAATGTGACCCTGGCCAACTTGGAGGTATACTGCTGTCAAGGTGGCTTAGTCCTTATTTTACTCAGAAAAGGATTCAAATAAGGATCCCTGTTGCACATAGATCTGAAGGAAAAATCTGTCCATGGTTTTCTTGGTCAGTTTCGATGGGACTAAACTATGGTGAACTGAATTCTAAAACCATGATTCAGACCTGTCTGCTAAGAGTAGCTGTAAGGAACTTCTGGAGGAAGCTATTCTCAGTGCAAACAAACAAGCTTATTGGTCCCACAAAAACCTAAGAACAATTTACAGATACACAGATGTAGGAAACTCCTGTAACACTGGCAACACTGAAAAACCATCTTTGTACTTTTCTAGCAAGAATCGTGTTGAAATATGACTCTGGCTAATCCAGTTAAAATGTAATGCAGACAGAGTTTTAGATAAAAAGGGCCAGATGGTTAGCTGGGGTAAATTGAAGTAAGTTGACTTCAGTGAAGTCAATGGAGCTATACCAATTTACACCACCTAAAGATCTGGCCCACCATTGTAATATGTAATCTCTATCTTCTAGAAGGGCTACACTATGAAGGAAGGACAATACCACAATCTTTTCACATGCAGCTCTATTACACAAAACCCAATAAACAGGTTTTCAAAATAAACAGGGTAGGAAAAAGAACCGGCACTGATGAGAGTTGACATGATTTTAAATGTGATAGTTGCCTGCACTGACCTTCCACATAAATCACCAGGATAAGCACTGTAAGGAACTGATTGCAGCTCAGAACATTACCCAAAGGAAATGGTACAAATGTTCCGTAAGTAGTTATTGGACAAGCTGAAATAACATGTTACTCAAACCATATGAAAGCACTCCCACTGTAATGTTAGAGAAGTATTTTTTTTTAGGCAAACAGGTATTCAAATTTCCTCATGTATTTTTCTCCCAGTTTGTAAAAATGTACCATGACACCCTTTAATCAGTTATTGTAAGGCACTGCAGACATGCTATGGAGTAGATCCTCACCTGGTGTAAATGGTGCCATTGATGGAACTCTGACCATTTACATGAGGTGAGGATTTGCCCCTATAGATTTTGCATTGTTCAAAGCTGGATTCTGGTGGTGTATTTTGGTAAATTTTCAGGTTGGCTGATGATTTGCCTGAACAATAACTAAATAACAATACTCTGCATTTCTGTTTCCCCTCACCCAAGGATCCCAATTTGCTGTCAGCTTCCCTACAAGGTGGGTACAGGATGTTCTCTCAGATCTGTCTGCCACAGGGTAATCTGATGTACAAAGAAGTTAAAGTGGTTTGCATAGTGTCACAGAGAACCAGTAGCAGAATCAGGGAACAGAACCCAGAAGTCATGACTCAGGCCACCGGCCAATACTCAATTCTCATATAGTGTCAAGTACTTGATATTGCTCTCACAGCCCAAATCCAGGCACCCTGTTTTTATGAAACTGAGGTCTGAGTGCCAAGGAGACATTCAATACACAAACATAATATAATATAATATAATATAATATAATATAATATAATATAATATAATATAATATAATCCTCCAGTGCTCATGTAACAGTGAATCCATCCAATAAACATGGATGGGCTCCTCCTAAAATCATGCACTAGTGAAAAGTGGGGGGGAATCAATATGATTATCATGTACAGCCTCCCTTTATGTGATATTATTTCATTCTTGTTTATCTTTGTATGTGTTTACCATGGACTAAGCTATCAAGTAAATATAAACATTGGAAGCAGAGAGCTGGTAAGGAAGCAGTAAAAGAGAAGGCAGCATAGAGTACCAGAAGGAAACAGACTAACAATATTTTTCCTCTGAATTTTATTTCATTATTTACTCAATTCCCCTTTCTTATTTCACATCTTCCTTGATATCTGTTTAACCAGACCTGCAGCCACCATCGAAGCTGTGATCCCACCATGAAGTTCCAGTTTATGAACCAACCTCCTGCCATTGCATCCTCCGCAGCAGCAACATGAGCCAACTCCCTTTGCTGTTTCACAGTCTGAATACTTTCCTCTTCCCAAAGGGCAATCCTGCTACTGGCAGATCAGGCCAGGGTAGCCTAATGGGTTGCAAATTGTGTTTGAGATATAATATATTACAGACTGTATTCCAAATTATTTTTCAATTCAAATGTAAGAATACAGTAACAGAGGTAAATAATTAGAAGAACAGAGGGAGAGAGAAATATTGAGGTTCAGGCAAGGGAGGGAGGAAATGGTCACATTTTCAGATGGGATGTATAAAAAGATTCATGGATTTATCGAGTTAAGGCCAGAAAGAATAATTAGATCATCTAGCCTGACCTTCTGTATATAACAGGCCATTACATTTCACCCAGTTACTCTTTTATTGAGCCCCATAATTTGTGTGTGTGTTTGGAAAATGTTTTCCAGAAAGGCATCTAGTCTTGATATGAAGAATCAAGAGATGGAGAATCTATCACTTCCTTTGGTAGTTTATTGCATTGGTCAATCATTCTCCCTGTTACAAAAAATTGTGTTTAACATATAATATGGGATTTGTCTGGCTTCAGATTCCAGCCATTGGTTTCTTCATGTCTTTCTCCCCTACATCAGGTGCTCTTTAGTACCTGGTATTTTCTCCCCATGAAGGTACTCACACTGCAATCAATTCACCTCTCAAACTTCTTTTTGATAAGTTAACAAATTGAGCTCTTTAAGTTTCTCATTGTCAGGCATTTTCTCCCAGCCTCAAATAATTTTTGTGGTTCATGACTGCACATGCTTCAGTTTTTCAGCATCCTTTTTAAAATGTGGACACTAGAACTCTATGGCGTATTGCAGTATTGGTCTCATCAATGTTGTATCTACGTAAGATATCAAGATTGTTACTCTATGTGTCACTCTGAATTCTAGAATATCTGTTGAGTAAGTGAGAAGCGATGGAAACATCTACAAGCATGGCTGAGAGCTCCTTATGTTCAGAAAATCACCAGGTTTAATCATGACTGGGGTTCATGGTCTATTACTGTCCATTTTTTAAGTTCTCAAACATTTTGACTTTACAAATTACACCTATGTGTTATTCAGCTACAGTAAGGTATGTATTTATGCCATACAGGAGTCCCAGACAATTGTGATATCAGAGGTAACTCAGTCAATCTCCACCCTTTCTCTACAGCTAATTTGCATGTAACAATTTTATTGGTTATAGTAGAGAGACTACCCAAGTGGTATATTACTTGCCCTAATTGTCATGATCTTTCATTTATTAGTACAGAGATAAAATTACCTCCCTACCCCTACTTACCGCTTCTCTACATCCAAGAGTTGCATTGTCCCTTTTTCCCACAGCATCACACTGGCAGCTCATGTTGAGCTGCCTGTCCACTATGACCCCTAAATCCTTCTCGGATTTACTGCTCTCCAGGATACAGTCCCCCATTCTGTTGGTTTGAATTCCTTGTTCCTAGATGTATAATTTTGCATTTGGCTTTAATAAATACATTTAGTTTGAAATGGGAAATCTTACCAAGCAATCCAGATTGCTCTGTATGAACGCGCTGTAAATTTGTTAGTCTCTAAGGTGCCACAAGTAATCCTTTTCTGTCCTTATTGTAATTTACCGCTCTGTCAATCTTTGTGTCATCTGCAAATTCTATCAGCAGAGATTTTATATGTATTTGTAAATCATTGATAAAAATATTGACTGCATCTGGCCTCATCCCATCCCTATGAACCCCTTTAGAAACACTTCTTTTCAATGATGATTCCCCATTGACAACTACTTTTAAAGATGTGCCATTTACACAGTTGTTCTTAATCCTTTTAATATGAGCTTTATTGATATTGTATAGTGATATATTTTTAAATCAGAATGTTGTGCAGTACTAAGTCAAATGCCTTAGAAAATTGTTATATTATACGTACATAGTTACTTCTATCAAGCAAACTTGTAATTGCCCCAAAGAATGAAATCAGGTTTGTTTGAGAAGTCATAGTTTCCTTAAAACTATGTTCACTGGTGTTAATTTTATTCCGAGCATTTAAATCTTTATCAGTTGAATTCTGTATTAGTTTTTCCTTCATTTTGCCCTGAATTGCTATCAGGCTCATGGTCCAATAGCTACCTGAGTCATCCTGCTTGCCCTTTTAAGATATTGACCCAACATTATCATTCTTCCAGTCTTTTTCTTGGTATTCCAAAGTGTATTAATAATTAACATCATCAGACCAGAGATCTGCCAACTCTTTCAGGACTCTTGAGTATAGGTTATCAGGGCCTGCTGATTTTAAATTGTTTATCATTAGTAGTTATTGTCTAACATCCTCTTTGGTTACTAATTGATTGGAACATATTTCATCACCCTCACATAATAGGAGTGCACCACTCTGCTTCTTTCCAAATGCAGAAAGAAATATTAACACCTTCATCTTTTCTGCATCGTTAACAATTTTACTATTTCCACCTAGTAATGAGCCTATACTATTGCTAGGATTTCTTTTATGCCTAATTCATTTAAAAATCCTTATTGTTCTTGAGCCTGCCAGCTATGGACTTTTCCCTGATGGCCTTTGTTTTCCTTATCAATGTTCTGCACTTCATAACTTCTAATTTATAAATTGCTAGATATCCCCCCCTGCATTTTCCATGTGTTATATATTGCTTTTATATCTCTAACTGCTGTCTTCACTTCGTCACTGAACTAGGATGGACTTTTCGTCAAAATTGTCCTCTTTCTTGATAAAGATGAAGAGCTGATGCAGCAGAAAAATATAAGAAGGCTGTTATAGGTGAGAAGAGGTGCAGAGGGGAAGATTCTCACATTACATCTCAGAAAAAGTAGACTTTTTTCAAATGTTGACATAGCAAAAATTTCCTCTGAATTTTGAGCATCTGCAACATTTTAAAACATTATTGAGCTGATCAAAATATTTGATTTAAAAAAATAAAAATGTCATATACTAGCATAATTTTAAAGTGATTTTTCATGCTGTTTTTACTGGTGCTACTATGAGGGAGAGAGAATATTTGCACACTAGAAGTAACATCCTGGACCTATTTAAGTCAATGGCAAAACTCCCATTGACTTCAATGCAGCCAGGATTTCCCCCTTATTCTGAGGTTAATTTCTGAATAGATACTTCCCTCTTTACCACCAAGAACAGTTTCTATTCCTGCAGGACTGGAAAACACTGATTTCCTACCTCTCTGGTAGGGTAAAGTGAAATGGCTCTCCTTGAGGATCAGCATGCCAAGGGTGAAATTCTTCTGTCTGAAGTCACAAGGAAATTCCAGGTTTTCTTCTCAGCACAGTGGGGTCAGTTTTCAGTGCACTGGTAATGTTAATGATTTTTCTCTGCTTGGCTGCTATGTTCTTCAATTTCCCAGCCTGAGTAGACTATAAAAAAAACGGGATCCAATTTAATGGTCTTGAAAAATGCCAAATAGGATGTGCTGAAAACAAAAGTCCTATTTATCTTCCAAATCATATGCATTTGGTAAGCAACAGGCCAAGCTTTATCCATACAGCCCTGACAATAACACCTCTAATCTGGAGGGAACACCTCCAGGGTGAAAGGGGGCTCATTCCCAATAGTCTATATAATATTTTGCCCCTCTGCTGAGACTGCTAGCAAGGGGCCACACTGGCATAATCATTTGTGCACTAGGAAGTGGGTGGGATCCTACTAAATCATTTCATTTAGACAACCAAAAAGACATGACATAATAATAATTTTCAAAAACAACACTGAGTCCTTGTGGCACCTTAGAGACTAACAAATTTATTTGGGCATAAGCTTTCATGGGCTAAAACCCGCTTCATCAGGTGCATGGAGTGAAAAATACAGTAAGCAGTATATGTATTACCCTCCATGCATCTGATGAAGTGGGTTTTAGCCCACAAAAGCTTATGTCCAAATAAATTTGTTAGCCTCCAAGGTGCCACAAGGACTCCTCGTTGTTTTTGCTGATACAGACTAACATGGCTACCACTCTGAAACCTAATAAATTTCAGTCACTCGCCACTGACCTGAGCAGATATGAACACCCAATGTACAGATATAGGATGCATATCCCACTGTGATTCCTTTGAGGGGGTCCATTCTCCTTATTATTAGCCAACTCAAGCAGGTTTGTTTCTTGTTGTGTTTGAAAGGGAGACCTGGAGACAGATTGAAAATTCAGGAAACTCATGCATAAGGCAGGAAAACACCTTATAAAAACCCTAAAGCTTTTTATATTAAATAATGAACTCCAGCCCAATATTCCATAAGTAGCAAAATGAGATGGAAAAGCCCTATTGGCTAGGTGATCTAGTCAACCCTCCAGCTCATGTTCTGAGCGTACGCAGTCTACAAACCGTATAATTAATTGATACAACAGATTGCAAGGGCACAAGTTCCTGAGCTGGGTTAACGTTATCAAGAGACTGCTATTTTTTATAAAGTGACTGTATTTATTTTTTTCTGCTTAAATTGAGTGGCAGTAAGGCCTGACTGCTATAAACACAGTGTCAAATACAATGACTTTCCCATTGCTTCAGGGGGAAAAGTCAAAAGACAGATGGAAAAAGCAAGTGGCAGAATGGTGTTTCTGTCATAATTATGTTTTATGCAGACATGACTCTGTGTCCATAATAATCAACAGTCTGTTTAGACATTTAGCAAACCAACAGTCAAATGTACTTTGCAGGGTGTGAATTTTTTTTTTATTTCATGACTTGTAGAAATGGGGTTTGAATTCCTGTTAAATTTAACAGGCGGATAATAAAACCTATTTTTCTCCCACACCAAAGCAAAAATGAATGTGTTTCTATCCTTCAGAAAGCACTGGAGACTGCCAAGAAAGCAATATACTGAAGAAGGGAGGCTTGAGCAGGAAGGGAGTGAGATGGAGCTCATAAAGCTCCAGAGAATGAATGAGCAAACTGATTCATATAAATCTAGTATTAACCACTTCCTACTATCACCACAGAAGTGTCCTACAAAAGTTAAACTAAAAAGCTGAGATTTGAAAAGAGTTTGTTAAATGTTTGATATCTTTATTTTTATTCCTCTTCCTCCCTGGTCACAGCTTAACAGGAATGTGAAGTGACCAAGTACAGGAAGACACCCTAGAGGACATTGCAAGAAACTCCATTAGATTCCTTTACTTGGCGTCCTTAGTTTCTGTTTTCTTCTATTGCTTTCAGTTGACAGCCCATTAGACCCAGGAACCAAAATAGACCAATAAGGTGGTAGCTTTGCTCCAGACAAAAGTTGTATTGTTTTAATTATACCAGAATAGTTCAAGCAGTACAATACCCACAGTGTAGATGCAGTTATACTGCTATAAAGCTGGAAGTAAACATTACTGATATAATTGTGCCCACAGGAGGGGTTGTTCTGGTATGTATAGAGATATATATATAACCTCCCAACTGAAATAGTTATACTGGGTCAAAAAACTTTTTTGTAAACCAGGCCTTATCTCCCAACTGGAAGCAGCTGACAATTTTCAATTGGAATTTCTGGTAGAGAAGGCTGCCCTTTATTTCTTGCCCAAACAAGGTCTAGGGAGTAACAGATTTCTAGTCCAATTTAAAAGAGCCTGGGGGCAGTCAGGGTATTCTATAGCTCAACTCTGTGACTGAGGGAGCATTGTTATCCCTACCAACCTGTCAAGACTACAGGGTAAAATACAGGTTCTATATTACATTTCCCACAGAGACACCTCTGTAGTGGGGAAGTCCCTTTAATAGGGAGCTCCAGAAGCAGCTGGAAGATAACATAGTCCTCTTAGCAACAGAGCCATGCTGCTAGGGAGTCAAGGTGGCCATGGTGGGGGCAGAGCCTCTACATGAATGACCTTGGCTTCATGTGGCTCCCCAGGGGATCTATGAGTTTCTGATCTGGACCCTCACTTTCTCCCAAGGGGGACAAACCTCTTGTGGGAGGATACAAAGTAAAGTCCGTGAGGGAACATATGTGGATTTTAATTCACAGCAGCATGATCAAGCCCTAGGTAAGGATTCCAGGATGTAGCTCCTTAGCTTAGGGCATTTTACCAGGCAGACTTAACAGCTTGGTGAAGTGTATAGACATGCGCTACAGAGAAGTCTTGTTGTCCCCACCTGAGGGCTATATTTATAATCAATGGATGAAACACATTTCATACACTGTGTTTCTAGGAGACCTGCCTTACATCTGCACAGCAATTATATTATGAGGAACTTAAGGGAATAGCTCAGAGATTTATATCTTAAAATATGAAGAAAAGATGAAGCTCAATTATTTATGCCAGGAATAGAATCTAATACGTCTCTTATTTGAGGCAGGCCCATCATACAATGATGAGTAAGCATTCAAGATACACTTGGGATGGATTTTTCTGCTCTTTATGGGATAGTGTCTTATTGACCTGTCTACTGTGGTAGAATCTGTGCCCTCCGTCCTTTAGATCAGTGGTTCTCAACTGTGGTCCACCGCTTGTTCAGGGAAAGCCCCTGGCGCGCAGGGCCGGTTTGTCTACTTGCCGCATCCGCAGGTTCGGCCGATCATGGCTCCGACTGGCTGAGGTTCACCACTCCAGACCAATGGGGGCTGCGGGAAGGGCAGCCAGCATGTCCCTTGGCCCACGCTGCTTTCTGCAGCCCCCACTGGCCTGGAGCGGCGAACCACAGCCAGTGGGAGCTGTGATCAGCAGAACTTGCGGACACGGCAGGTAAACAAACCGGCCTGGTGCACCAGGGGACTTCCCTGAACAAGCGGTGGACCACAGTTGAGAACCACTGCTTTAGATGAATAGTCTATTAGGACGGGGATATTAAGACAATCAGAAGCAGTGGGGGGAATGTATGTGTGAGAGCATAGGTGAGTGGGTTTGGGTGTGGCAGGGGCACAGGAAGTGTGAGAGGGTATGGCTTGTGTGCATAGAAGGATATGTTTAGGTGTTGGGGTGGATATGGGTGTTAGATTTATTGTATGAGACCTGGTATGACTGTAAATTGGGGAATAGGGGTTCTGAGTAGAACTGGTTGGAATATTTTCAACAAATTGAAATTGCCTGAAATATTCTGTTTCATTGAGTCAACATGTTTTCTGGAGACAAGTTCACTTTGACGAAGTTGAGGCAGTTTTTCAGGTCCAGGGTTCTGTAGTCATTTCTGATGAGAGAGAAATCCTAATAAAAAATCTTTAATTTCATCACAATTGTGTAGTTAAAAATCAGAAAGGTTTTAGTTTTATTCCAATGAGGAATGAAAACAAATGTTCAAAACCTCAAAAGTTGTCGCAAAATGGACTTGTCCTCCAAACACCTCTAGTTATCGGTGTCACTGCCTGTGTGTAAGCTTAAGAGAAGTTAGACACAATACCAAATATAGGTCTTTATCCAGGAGAGGACTATGTAAAAGCTGAACAAACTCAAACTGTAAAACTGAGTTAGAATACCATCATTTAGCCTCCGAAGAGGAGAGATACAGGCAACCTTGAGCCTCCAGGTGGAGTAAATCAAACCAAGGTTCCCTTGCATTCCAATCACATCTTTTATTGTGTGAGTATCAGACACCTCTCAGTAACACTTTACAACACGTGGTTGATCATTACCAATTCCTCTTGTAGTCATTGCATGGCAATAAACATTAATTGTAATGACCTAACTTGGTTTTACATACTGTGATAGAAAGTCCTGGTCACTAGCACTCATGTGTCTAGGACTGTGCAGTAGTCTGCAATATTCAGTTCAGGGCTAAAGGGCTTTACAGTGAATCAGTCAGAAAACTGCCCTCTTCTCTGAGACTTCATATTATAAAAGAGCCTTCACTTGGATTAAAACAACATGTATTTAGACCTTTATATTTCAGTTACTAAACTGCTTTTAAAATATTAAAGTTGCAATAAGGTTTGCAATTTCAAAGCACTTTTTCCTGCTGGTAGGGAAAAAAATAATATTAAAACAAATAATAATTCTTGTAAGTTTCTGATCTATGTGTGCCCAAAGTAGAGAAATGACTATTTTACATAAACAGTTTGTTGGTTCAGTTTCTTTTATCCGACCAAACATTTCTTAGGGTATTTAACAAATAGCTACTATGTAACGGTTCTAATGCATCTGTGCAGAATCAATGTTCCTAGGTAACTGATGCAATACTATCAAACAAGCAGCACACTGAAAATAAACTACTTGCCCACTGGCAGTTAGCTGCTAGGAAAAGTCTGCTACGTAATAAAACATGGCTGCAGCAGCAGCAAAGCCCACTATTCAACAAGGGGCGGGGGGAGAGAGTTAGGAGAAATAGTCCAAATTTTAAATATTCAAGAGTAATTTCTGATAATTAGAGAAGGAAAGACAAAGTCAGGACTAGTGAGTTCTATTCCTGACCTGCTACCTACTTCTTGTATAAAAAAATACAAAGTTTAAGTTTGGGAGCCTTTGTTTTCCAGCAACAACATCTCAATATGTTGACCTTAAATCTCAGTTTATTTGATACTTTCTGTACCTGCATCTCAGTACAGATTAAACAATGTTGGAAAGGCACTTTGAAAACCGCAGGTCAGAGGCATTACATACAAATTATTATTTATTACTTATGCATGGAGATGGTTTCTATCTGGCTTTTCCTTGTAATTAATGGCCCAAATTCATCTGTGTACTCTGACTCCTTTGTGCTAGCTAGTTCAATGACACAAAGTAGACAAACAGCTGAGTTTCAGACTGTTTTGCAGCATAGAAGCAGCACAAAGCCTCTGGGGCATAAACCTGAAACTGTCCCAATCTCTTTATTTTTGGCCCTCAGATTTTCCTAGCCAGTCATGAATTACCAGGAAATGCCCCTCCTCTTAGGTCATTATTGTTTAAATATAAGCAGAATGGAAAGCTGGGAGATCAATCAAATAATTAGATAATGAGTAGACTGAGGTCCATTTACACCATAGTGCCTTTACATTGCTGTTAAAATGTAAATAGGCCTTAAAGTGGGGGTAAATACAGCTTACCGATTGCTCAGGGATCTGTAATTAGGATATAGCCTCTGATTCAGTTACTTGGTGTAATAAAAATATAACAAATTTAAAATTAGAGGTGGGTCCAAACCAATACTCTTGATCTGAACATCCCAGAGTTTTGGGAGTGGGGGGGATAAGATTGTTGGAAATCCAGATCTAGATTTTGCAGCTGAGGCCTATCCCTGTTTAACAGATATATAAGAGGACCTTCATTTTTATGCGACATATAATTACATTGGGGAATTGACAGGCAAATAGCTTAGTAACTTTCATGTGAGCATTCCACACTGACAAGAATAAAAGGTGTTGTATGCAGTATTGTAGCTGTGTCGCTTCCAGGATAGTAGAGCGATAAGGTGGGTGAGGTAATATTTTTTATTGGACAACTTCTGTTGATCAGAGAGAAAAGCTTTTGAGCTACACAGAACTCTTGTTCAGGTCTGGGAAAGGTACTCAGTCTGTCACAGCTTTCACCTTGAATGGTCCCTTAGAATATGCTTAAATACTATGTGTTTGATCTTGTATTTAGCTGTGACACTCTGGCTATGTCTACACTGCAATTAAAAACCTGTGGCAGACCTGTGCCAGCTGATTCAGACTCACAGGCTCAGGCTAAGAGGCTGTTTAATTGTGGTATAGACATTTGGGCTTAGGCTAGAGTCTGGGCTCTAGGATCCCGTGAGGCAGGAAGGTCTCAGAGCTTGGGCTGCAGCCTGAGTCCAAATGTCTACACTGCAATTAAATAGCCCCTTAGCCTGAGCCCCGTGAGCCTGAGTCAGCTGGTATGAGGCAGCCACGGGTGTCTAACTGCAGTGTAGACATACCCTCTGAGTACCTTTCCCAGACGTGAAGAAGAGCTCTGTGTAGTTCAAAAGCTTGTCTCACTCACCAACAGAAGTTGGTCCATTAAAAGATGTTACCTCATCCACCTTGTCTCAAGATTAAAAAGAGCTTACATCTGTAGTTACAGCACATCACACTCACTTCAGGGCATAAGCTTATCATTAGTGGGTGAAAAGGAACACGTGCTCCCAAGGTTATAGAACTGCACAATAATTTGCATTATGGAGATTTGTATTTGATTTAATGAAATATCTATTTTTGACCACTTTAAGAGACTAGATGGGCTGTTGGCTTGGGTCTGACATGGCAATTTCTATGTTAAATATTAATTCTATTCATAGAAGTTTTGTCACGCATCCAGGCTTTGGCGTGCAACCTTTGCTAATTATTGATTCTAACTGGCCCAGAGCTAAAGGAAACATTTTCAATGCAACTGGCACAATCACTGTTTGTTTCACCAATGTAACAAATGTCATTCAGAAACCCCTTACAGGCTTGTGAAGATTTTTTTGGGGGGGTAGGGAGGGAATGCAAGCAAAGTGGCGGCAGTTCATTAATTCAAACAAAAATAAAATTCTCCTTGTAGACTCAAAGAGAAAAGCTGAGCACTGACCTCTGCTCACTAGGAACTGAAATCTCAGGCATATTTATTTTTCTCTACAAAAATTAAGTGTACGGGGAAATTAAAGGTCCATTTTGAAATGTAAGTGCTTCCACTTGACTCTGGAGGTCCTCAATCACAATCTGAGATGCATCAATGTCTCATTGTAAATAACATGAATAAATGCTTACATGGCTATTAAGAAGGGCAATAAATTTATACTAAATCACATACTCTCCTGCTAAAGTTGCCAGAGGTTTGTCGTGAGGGACAGGGTAAGTATGAAGAAGGATTGCTTATGGAGTCCAAGGGGCCATGAACTCAGAATTAAGACAAATAAAAAAATATAAACTGAATATCAAGGAAAGTTTTCTGACAATAAGCTTTATTAGGCCTTGGAATTTTCTCTTTCAGGAAATCAGAGAAGCTTCATCATTTTAATAATTTAAAATTAGATTGGGCAAAGCACTAACAATTTGCTCTCAAGAATAAACCTGAACCAACAGTGAAGAATTGTCTAAAATACCCAATAAGTTTTTCCTCCACTTTAATTTCTATGACTTCTGGGATTGCCAATCCCTATTTCTGGCAACTTCCTATAAACTGAACCTACAAGACAAAAATAACCTAGGAATAGGTCACGGATTTGTCTAATATAAAAACCAACTAGAAGCATCACATGAGAGGTGAACCACTCCCTGGATTGAACATTTTAAATTCAATTATGCCAGTATATTTATGCCTGTATCTGTAATTTTCACTCCATGCATCTGAAGAAGTGGGTTTTTTTACCCACGAAAGCTTATGCCCAAATAAATCTGTTAGTCTATAAGATTCCACCGGACTCCTCAAATTAAATATCTTCTTTAATTAATTAAAAAACTAGTGCAAACAACCATGCTGTAGCTCAGGGATTGGCAAGCTTTGGCATGCGGCCTGCCAGGGTAAACTCCCTGGCGGTCCAGACCAGTTTGTTTACCTGCCACATGCACAGGTTGGGTCAATTGCGGCTCCCAGTGGCCGCAGTTCAATGTTCCAGGCCAATGGGGGCTGCGGGAAGCAGCGCAGGCCAAGGGATGTGCTGGCCTCCACTTCTCACAGCCCCAGTTGTCCTGGAACTGCGAACCGTGGCCACTGGGAGCTGTGAGCGGCCGAACCTGCAGACCCTCAGGTAAACAAAGAGTCTTGGGGCCTGCCAGGGGCTTATCCTGAACAAGCCGTGAACGAAGTGTGGGAACCCCTGATCTATGATTAGTGAGCCACAAACAAGAACCAGTCACCTACAATCAGGTGGCTTAGGCATCTAAGGTGTTTCTTGTAGGAATGAGTTAGGCACCTACCTCACTCCACATAAAATGGCCAGAAGAGGAGGAGAAAGAGATGATGCTGACCTGATAACTTTTAGCCCAGTGGTTAGAACATTCACCTGGGATGTAGGAGACCCAGTTTCAATTGTCCCCTCGCTGCCAGAGGGGCAAAAAAACAGATTCAGACAGGAGGTTTCCCATGTCTCTGGAAAGTGTTCAAACTATTGAACTATGGGTTATTCTGATCTGGAGCTCCCTTGATCTCTCCTGTTGAAGCTGTTGCACTGTGAATAAATAATGAAAGAGTGATTGGAGCAGGGTGACTGGACCTGGGGTCTTCATGTGCTAGATGGGATCTCTAACCACTAAACTACAGAGTCATTCTCACATACTTGCTTTGTGTCTCTGGCCCAATGGCTCTTTGACATTATTTTCCACAGACAGCGATTGTTTTCACTGATATCTCATTCCTGAGAGTAACTAAGGCACAGAGAGTGCAGCTACTACTGGCATTTTGAAGCTGCCAGGTGGGTATACTGCTGACTTGTTCACTGCAATGCTGCCAACTGACCTCATCGTACAGTGGTTTAGGAAAGTGCCTACCACAGAGAAAGAAATAAGGCAGTCATATTTAGAAAGCTTTGGGAAAGGATTGAAAAATAACTCCAAGGAAATTTTTTTGAGATCTCTTAGGATGATAAAGGGACATCCCTAGTACATCTACAACTCTCCTGCGTGCCTCTCTCCTGCCGACCCCAATGGGGCAATGAACAGATGCCAACTTTACCTCTGTTTGTTGAACCACTACCTTTTCTTGTATGAGTAAAACAATGAAAAGTCAAGATCTTTGTTAACTTGGGGAAGGGTCAGGGTCCATCTTTAAATTTAAACATTGTAAGGAAAAACGCATGCACGCACTTTCCCAGGATCCTTTTCTCTTCATTGGGCTCATCCATGTTTGACTGGTGGGACTAGCTAAACTGCGATAGAGTCTCAAACAGTTTCATGGCATGGTTGGGGTCTCCCAAGATGCATCCCTTCTCCTCACTGTTCATGAAAGGGGTAACTGTCTCAGGCTCCTCCCAGGTATTTACAGTGGTCTGTAGGGTGCTGGTGGGGCCTTCGCCAAGCATGTAAAAGCCTTGTAGAAGCAGCAGGTCTGCAAAATTTCTTCACTTTCATGCAGCACTGCTGCTGATCCCTGTCATACCCTTTTGACTTCGTCCCCTATACAATCTTTTTGTAGCTGTCCATGTTTCTATGGCTGGTCCATAGCTGTGTGTGTAATATCTCCTCTCTACTCTAGGCAGGATCGTGTCTAGTGCATGGAACTGGCATGGTCAATTGGGCAGTTTCATACAATAAGAGAGAGCTGCTCACCGAGGTGGGCAATGGGGAAAAGATATTTCTAAAATACCCAGATGGTTTTAAAGGAGGGGATAGCTTCTGGTCTTCATGACCCCTGGGGCAGTGGAGTTTACAATTATGACCAGAGAAGTCACTGTTGCAGGTACTGGGACACTGTGGGACATCTGCTTGAGGACTGTTAGCATTGACACAGGCCATACTGCATCAGCCTTGGCTCTAAACCATTTGTGGGGGTGGTTTTACTGTATTTCCCTAACAGGCAACTTATTTCAGCTAGAGATAAGAATATAAGAATGGCCAAAATAGGGTCAGACCAAAGGTCTATCTAGCCCAGTATCCTGTGTTCTGACACTGGCCAATGCCAGGTGCCTCAGAGGGAAAGAACAGAACATCACCTTTCGCCCATTCCCAGGTTCTGGCAAACCAAGTATAAATTTGAATGTAGACACATGCACAAATTGGTTGATGCAAGGCAACTTATGTCAACCTAACTTTATAGTGTAGACCAGGCTTCAGTGGCTTATGAGAGGATGGTGTTTCACATCTATTAACAAATAAGGGGATTTAGAATTTTGAAAGTGTATTAGTTAGTATTAAGAAGACACATGCAAAACATTTGTTAGGAAATCAGTAGCAATATGAGCTCCAGAGAGGAGAGCATACTATGCCATCCTAAAGGATGGGGCATCAGGAGTGCACCAAAGTCAAGAATAAAAACTGAGTAAATCCTGATTTAGTACTTTAAGGAGTGCCCCCAAAATTTGCTTTATAAGGGTTAAAGAATGAATGTGTATCACTAGTGAGATTTTTCTTCCAGGATCCAAATAAGGAGAAAAGTTGACCCCACATTATTTAATGTTAAAAATATAGCTTGATATATTGATAGATATATGTGTGTAAATTCCTTGGTGCCTCTCTACTTCCTGGTTTCAGCCAGAAGTGGAAATACTGAAAAAGAATATACTTCTGATCTGACTCAAAATTAGGATATGCTGGAAATATCACAAGAACCTCTTTTTATCTGAACGATTTCTACACCAGAGAGGTTTGACTAATGGTCTGAAATCCTGGAAACATCTGTGAATTTTTTGAGGTTCACCCATCATGAATTCTGTACTCATACATCATGTACCAAAAATCATAGAGTTAGCCTGAGGTATTCATTGCAACAAGATGTAACTCAGTCAAAGAAAATAGCCGGATTCAGATTTTTTTTTTTAAAAGGACATTTATAGGAACAGTGAAAAAATTGCTGAGGATTTTTAAAAAGTTTAGACGGGACATACACCCTCATGCTTCAGGGCATAAGGCAATATCTAAATAACAGGGGTAAGAAGCTTCCTGTACGGACAGAGTATTCCATAACTGCCCATTGCAAAGTTCTTGCACCTCACTCTGAAATATATGGTCTAACCACCATCAGGGACAAGAATCTGTGAGCCAGACCTTAGCTGGTGTAAATTGACATAACTCCATTGACATCAATGGGGCTACACCAACTTACACCAGCTGATGACCTGACCCTAAATTCCTGTTTTCAGGCACTGATTTTTTGCTCATCATATCTGAAAGGGAAGATCTGGATTAAATCTCAACTTCAATTGGTTTCTCAAGTGCATTAAAATAAAAGGCACATCTCCCCATGGAGGAGTATTTGTTCACACAGTGGATTAAATATTCAGTACACTGAACTGGAATTTTGCTTCATTCTTGCACTCATCTTAGTAGGGCTTCATGGCTAATTCCTTGTGCATGGTGCTGCTGAATACAGTGTAAGTCTTATCTCCCTGTTAAATTACAACAGAGATAGCTATAGAGACTGGTCCTTGGGCGACAGTACAGGCACAAGAGGAGTATTGAAGTGTGTGTTGACAGTTGACACACAAGGACCCATAGTTCTGAGGTAGTCATCTGTGTCCATCTCCCTTTTCTTTCTGATGTGATTTTTCACACAACTACTCATCACTCCTACCTCCCACAAAACCAGCAAGTATAAGTTTCCTTACAGTCAGAATTGCAGTGTTTTTATAGTGCTGCTCATGAGCTTGGAACAATGCCAGAAAAATGCCACTGGGTGCCTTAAGCCTCTTAAGTGAAAAATTAATTTTCCATAATATGCCTTATCATTATCTGCGCTGGATCTTAAAACTACTCTGTTGTGCTCCTAGGGAAAAAGTTTACCGAACTCCAAGCAACATATTGTCAAAGGTTCAAGCAACTGAGTAGATACTAAGCAGTCATTAGATCGAGGCCACAATATATAATAGTTTTGCATTGTTAAGTGCATACTGTACATGTTGCCAGCTTGTAATATTAACACTAGGAATGCATTGTTTACATACTGTTCAAAGCCCTGAACCAGTAAAGTACTCAGGCTGGGATTAAGAGGCCTAAGTATTTAGATGTTTAACTCCCATTGAATTTCAATAGGTTTTGTCTCCCTAACTCTCTTAGGCTCTTTTGAAAATCCCACCCTTATGCAGGCACATAATTTTAGGCGTACTCACATGCTTCAAGTATGCACATGCTTAAGTGCTCTAATCAATGGATTCCAAATCTATGTGCCATTGCTAAGGTTTATATAGCAGCCTGAGGATTTTAGATGCCCATTTGCTATTAAAATGAAGGGGAACTGAGTGCCCAAATCTTCTAGGTGACTTTGAAAATCTCAGAGCAGATGGAACACACAGTTCTTCACATGCTGGGACGGATGTTGAATGTTCATATCTTCCAACTGTCCAAAAAACAAATATGTTTTTAATTAGCTATAATGACTTTCATTGGGTTAGTATAACAGTCACAAGAAATATAAAGTAACACCAAAAATGAAGGAAGTTGTCACTCTGAGTGGGGTCCTTTGTTTCAAGCTACATCCAGTTCCATTCCTGGGTTCACTTCTTATGCATTCACCCCATTTCATTCTCAGGTTCACCTCTCAGGTTCAGCTCCAAGTGTTGCCAGCTGGCCAGTTTTATGAATGCCACTGCACGCAGTGTTCCAAGTCTTAAAGGTACGGTAACCACAAACAATCCACACAGTTCTTAAAACAGTTACATAACTGTCAGCATCTTCTCGGCACGATTCAGGGCTTGGCAGTTTTGTTGCAAAATTCCTTAGGCCAAATTATTTTCTATTGCAACTCTATTCAGTAGAGTCATGCCAGGAAGTAATTGAGAGCATTATATCAAAATATATGTCTTGCCTTTAAGGAACCGATAGAATAATGTGTTCCACAGCTGAGAGGAAGTTATGTGACATTAAAAGTACATGTGCATACCTGGGAAAGATGTGGCTATTTCTGAATCTAAGGAAGAGCTAAGGGACCTGTGTACAGAGAAGCTTTTACATCTGTCCATTGATCCTGTTAGATATCTGACAAAGGAGATGAAGTGTTTGCTCCTTGAACCATATGTCCCCCAAGAAAATCATCAGAGAAAAGGAGAGTGCAATCTCAGAACATAGAAATTGACATGCCACATTACAGTTAATATTTACTTATTGGAAAGTATTTATTGAGATACCTTTGAAAGTACTTATTACTCACATACTTGAACCGGAGTTCCTTCTCAGAAAATCACAATTAGAGCTTGTTGAAAAAGGGAAAAAAATCATTTGCGAAAATGTCAAAGTTACTTTTAATTCTAAGGTTTTGGAACAGACCCATTTTTTTCCATATTTTTTCATAATTTGGTTAAAAAATAATATTTTAATAGAAAATTATCCAAGCATTTATCAAAAGTTTTCATTTGTTAAAAAAAAAGTTTTCAAAAAATGAAAAATGTCATTAACATTTTAGACTGTGATAATGATGATTGCAATAGCACCTTGGAGCCCCAGTCATGGAAGAGGACCTTACTGTGTTAGGCGGTGTACAAACACAGAGCACAAAATCTATCCATATCTGACCGAAAGCGCTTCAGTCTTTTTTGCTAAACATTTGGATAAAAATTTCAATGAAAACAAAGCACAGATTGTTCATGAAAAACAAAAACCGACACCATCATTTTTGGTGGAAAAATTGTTTTTGTAACAAGGCCAAGTTTCAGTTAATTTGTTATTGTTTTTGTTGTTAAAAAAGTCCAATCAGATCTAGTCTCCTTGGCTTTCTAATCATACAGACAATTAAAATTACCAGCTTATCTACATGAGGAATATAGATAGAACAGAGGTCCTCATGTTGCTAAAATGCAGGACTCTGTCACTTCGGGCTTGATCCTACACTTACAGAAGTCAGTGGCAAAGCTCCTATTCACTTTAATTGTGTGAGATCGTTGCCATAACCGGGGAGACCTCTCTGGTCATTATCAACAATTTACATATGCCTGTCATCTGTGCCTTTGAAAATCTCCACAATAGTTACTAGAAGGTGAGACAGTCACATGTGAGCAGATCTCATTCCATTCAGTAGAAGGCAACAGAGCCACGTACACCATCGAGGCATTGCACTGCATTACACATGAACAGAACTTATGTGGTTAAAGCCCTAAATACTGTCTCTTGAGTATGACCTTGCAAAAAGCAAAGCAGCTAATCAGTCTGATGTTTATTCAGCCCTGACTGCTTGTGGCTCCCTGTGAAATGCCAGTCCTTCAGACTTCTCAGCCTACTTAATCCATTTTGTTCTAATGCTCTCCTCCCGTCTTTATCTCCATACATCTTCATTACCAGCTCTCTGGTTCACCCTGTTGCTGCAGGGGTTAAGCAGGAGATATTTATTAAATCTAAACTCAAACAAAATGTTAGATAGTACAGAGCCTCTACTGGAAGTATAGAGATAAAAGGCCATTTGCTGGCTTAATTAAAATTAATCAGAAATAATGGACTGTCTTCAGGAGGAATAATATAAACACATAACACTAATCTCACAAGCCTAAATTACACAATAATTTGAGACTCTAAGGCTCATTGATTTAATACAGTATTTAGTGCAGGAGAAGATTTAGGAAAGATCAGAGCCAGTTTCTCTACATGATAAAATTCTTAAACCTTTAATTCAAAACCCTTCCGTAATGTTTTAAAACAATTCCTAATTAAAGCTTCCTTCTGATGTTGACATCAGTTGGAAAGGTTTTTTGTAATGGGATCTTAATAGGCTATTAATACCAGGACAAGATTAAGGGATTTGTTCTCCTGTAGATGAGCATATGTAGCTGCTACTAATATAAATGGAAGCTACATAGCCATATTGATCATAGAGACCCCATGGCACAGAATTTATGGTTCAACCTCATTCCCTGCCAACATATTCTTGGGGAACCTACTTGTTTCAGAACCATAGAAAAATCTCTAGATCCCCACCTCCTCCTTTTTATTTAGTCCACTATTTTTGTTTATCTGATTGTATTGGAAGCATGAAGGAAGGGACCTTCCCCATCCCCCACAAATACATGTGTGTTTTTTTTCTGAGAAAACAATGTCTGATTCTGGAAATGAAGGAAATACATGTATGTGTTAGACCATCCCTTTGGACTTACGTCACTTTGTTCCCACATCAGATCCTGGGTTGATAAGCCTAGGTAGATTAGATTTGAAAGGATAGCTTGTTTTGGTAGTAGTCATCCCATATGACCCAGTGGGCCTGACTTTCCTTTCACTAACAAACTAGCCATTAGTTCAAATTCCATTGAAGTCAAGTGAGTTATACTGGAGTAAAACTGGTGTGAAAGAAGAATTAGGCCAATGGTTTACAGTTAACGGTCATTTTAGGCTTCTTTGGTAGCAACAGCAGGTAATAGCTGGGATGAGGATGTTTTAACAAACTGCTTATCTCTAACCCCAAATAGGTAAAATCTATTTCATTCTTGAATACCTGTGAAAGCAAACTCAACATGTTCCCTCAAGCAATCCAAGATCAATAAAGCGATCTGAATTAGTGCCTCCAGTGCTCATATTCTGTGAAGATAAGGCTAGCTCTCTAGTTGGTGGACATTGAGACAACCTTCACTATGCAGGTGTGTTTTTAACTGGGCACATCGTTTAGAGCTCGTGATCATTCCATGTTATGAGCAAGTAAATATTTGATCTAGGAGTGTACATGAAGAAGTGATTCCTGAATAAAGGGTTTGTGGCTACCGGCCCCGATTTGAGAGTGGTGCGGAACTTCACTGCCTCGGGGTCAGCTCAAAGAGAGACCATTTCCCCAAGAGCCACAGTCCCTTCTTCAGCTCCCAGGTGCTCCAAAGCAGTGTGCCTACTGCACTATCCTTTAGGAAGGTATGGCATGCTCTTCTGTATATGTCTGTCCACATCCACTGGCTGGTGCAGAGGGCTGGGGAAGGTCCATGGTCCCACTCCTTTCCTGCACCATCCTGTTCCCGTGGGGGTCGCTTGTGTCTGCCGGGGCTTTAGGTGGGAGCAGCCTCAGTGGTTAGGGGAGCATAGGGACTGCAGGTGTATCTTTTACTTTCCAAGGTACATTTGTGAACCTCTTTCAGACCATTCTGGAAACTTTAAGTCACCAAGCCAATCTTAATGAAATTCCACTGAAAGATACCACCATTTCTCTGCCAGCTGTGATTGAAAGTATTTACTCTTTCAAAGCCACCGACCTGGAGATGTGCAATATAATGTACAGGGCATACCTTATATGATAGTCACATCAAGGGATGGGAGAGATCCATAACCTCTCCTCCTTCCTGGCCCTTTGAGAGCAGCTTGTGCCCAGACAGGGCACTAGCAGGGATCAATCCCTGCATTCAGTAGACTTCTGGAAGTTCAAAGTGGTTGGCATAGAGCTGAAGGCAGGAAGGCTCTTTAGGTCCCCATGCAGACAGATGCCACCCACAGTCTGATCCTTAATGTTTTTCATAATTTCTTATTGGGATAAAACAATATCCAAGTATTTGGCAATATTTTCCTTGTTCAGACCTGTGCTACTGTAATTCTACATGTGATTCCAATAATGAAAGAAAGAAACTAAATTAGTTAGGTCTCCTTCTTTCCGTATATTTTTTTGGCACTGGTATTGCATGAAACTCAAAATAGCCATTTATGGAAGAAAAAAAAAAGAGAGAGAGAAAGAGAGAGAGCTATGCAAAGAATGCTCATTAGCTACTTTTGAAACATAAATATCTAAGCTATTGAAAACCCCTCCATATAACAAAAGGGCACTGAGTCCATATTATAAGCCCATATTAAAAACCAGTCACCTGTAATGCTTTCTAATTATTATTTTAAAGAAACACAGTAAAAGTCAGGAGGTCTAAATTTTGACTTTCTTTTTTCATACATCTGCTTGCTAACTCCATGTGGTTCCTTGCACACCTCCCCCCCCGCCTCCCCAATTTCTCTGGAAAAAAAAATTAGGACAACATACTCTCACTGAATCCTGCATTTAAAAAAAAAAGAAAAAATTCCCATATCCATAAGCCCAATAACACAATGAAAGTGCACATCTTGAAAATTAAAGAGGCTTATTGGAGATACAAGCTCACACTGAGGCAGGAAAATCAAAATTTGCCTGTGAAAGAGGAAATCCTTTCTCTGTATCAGATGGAACAGTTGTCACAATACAATACTACAATGGAATGTATCCTGTGATACAAACTGCACCCCAAAACTCTTTGCATGATCACATAACTACAGTTATATGTCTGTATATCAGGGATGGGCTAAAATAAGTGTCTTGGATCAGAATCACAATGAACTTTTAATTGAGTACCTGGATCCAAACCTATTCACTCTGTTTTGTTTCTGAGTCAGATCCAAAACCAACTGAAGCCTATTTTATGCTTCTAGTTTGGCTGAAGCAGATTGCGTGATTTCAGGAGATTCCCACTTTTGGGGGGCCAGAAACTCAAGTGAACATATCGCAAGGTTTCACTACCACTGAATTCAAACCTGAACTCTGAAACTTAGACAATAAATTCCTCAGTGCAGAGACTGATTTTTGTTATGTGTTTGAATAATGTCCACCACAATGGGGCTCTGGTTTATGACTGGGTGTCCAGGTGCTACTATGATATACATAGGTAAAATAGCCTCAACTGTCTAAACTTAATCCAGACCCAAACACTGACGCCTTAGCTCTGATATACATTCTTGTGCAAATCAATCACCTTCAAGTCTATTTAATAATATAATATAATATAATATAATATAATATAATATAGTATAAATATATAATATTATATTATTATCCTTGTTATCCTTATATATTATATTATTATATATTATCATTATTATTTCATATAAAACCCCAGCTAAAAGGGGATGGGAGCAAGGGAGAAAAGATGGCTATTTGTATCACTCGTAAATGGCTTGTGAAGTCAATAGATTTCTCAGAATTCCCTAACTTCCATTCACATTGACTGTGCAGTCCTTTGCAGAAAGAAAAGGAGTACTAGTGGCACCTTAGAGACTAACAAGTCCTTTGTCACTAGTTTCCCTTGAATCGGAGCTCTCTAGAGACCAGACTTCAACATTGTGGGAGTGCCATGTCCTCCTTTCTCACCTGTGCAAGAAATGCAACTACCTGATGCCCATTCTTCATTTTTCTCAAGATACAGTTCTAAACTTCCCTCATTGATTTTAAAATGCTTCATGGATTTGCTACAGCCTTCTACAAGTAATTTGTTTCTTCCCCTTTCCCTGCTTTCATCTTCCTCTCCATCTCTCTCCCTTCTGCAAATGTTTGCCTCTACTGATGTGAGAACCTTCTCCTTTTCAGCTCCTGGTGTTTGGAACACAGCAGGTTTCTCCCTTGACTATTCTCCTTAAATGTCCTCTTTCTCTTTATTACATATTAGGGAACTCAGCTTATTTCCTTAAAGGCTCTTTACAAAGTAAAGTTTTATTGTGATATTTATTGTTACTGCTGTATGATCTGATATGGGACAGTAGGTATTCCCAGAGAAACAATTCCCTTCTCCTCAGAAGAAACTTAATTTTCCTGCCTTATGGCATAGTCTAGGTAAGATGCTTCATTGCCTTTCCTATTAAGCTCACCTTCCCCACCAGGATTGCTTTATACTGGAACATTTATAGTAAAACATTGTTAATGCCTCTGGAAACTCATCTGTGCAACATGAATTTTCCTGTGTGTGACTGGTATTCTTATTATAGTATCAACCCCTCCCGCAGAGAGGCTTTCTGGGAGATGAAGAGTCAGCAAAGTAGCATATTGTAATGTGATGTAGAGCACCATAAAGTGGTATGGACTTTCAGTGCAGTTGAGAGCCAGAAGCCTGCAGCAGCCTCACAACCGGAGCAGTAGCCTCAGGAGAGCCATCTAATGAAAATGCACTGTAATTGTACGAATAGGTGTTGTTCAGCAAAGCTTTATTGCAGCTTGCCACTTTTGTTGGGCGGCTTTTTGACTGTAGTGGGGAGACTGCATGGGGGCAGGGCTCCGCATCTCTCAGGAGGTGAACTGCAAAGTGAGAAATCAGGACAAATTGGAGTTGTCCTTGCCAGTGACAGCATTTGGGTGGCTGGAATGTATGCAGCCTGCTCTATAGTGAATGTTGTGCTGGCTTCGCAGTGTGGAGAACGAAGGCCTCTGTTTATACACAGAACAGGTACAGCACAGGCCGTACCAGAGCAACCTTCTCTCCTCACTCCTACACCCCACCCCACCAAGTTGACTCAGGTTCACAATCTCTCTCAAATGCTGATGTTTTTCTTCACTGGTTTTGGTCATTTTCTTTCTCCCTCTCTAGGACTGAGCCTTCACATTCTCACATAACAACTGCCACAACACACTCTGTGGTGCTACCCTCTGCAGGCTGTGTTCTTCTTGGGAAGGTGACAGAATCAGGGGTAGGGGGGAAAGGCAGTACAGAGGAGGAAAATAAGGCCTGCATGCTGAACCCAGGCTTCACAAAGACCTCACTTTTTTCCCTTATGTATCACTCTCCTCTCCTTCCCATGCCCTACTCAAATAAAACTCTCAACTGGGGCAGTGACAATTTAACTGAACTGAGCTTAGTTAATGTTGCTGCTGTTTGGGTATTGAAGTGCCTGCATTACTGTGGCAAGGTGCAAAGGCATTTTCACCTAAAGAGCTCCTGGCAATCACATAGGTGATCCTATAAAGGAAACGGGGAAACAAAGTCGGCTATCACCAAGAAAAGGTGTACCTTCTCTGCTCTCAGCTGGTTGAAGCTAGAGAGGCCTCAGGTGGCTATGACCCAGTAGCCTGAGTGATTTGCCAGCTTTGATTTTGGTTTTTGGCCATAAAACGATTCCTGAAGAAATGATGTGAAGAGACCTCTTGTTGGACTTTTATTTTTCTTTCTTCGGCTGGTCAGCCTGCACACCAGCTTACAGTTACTCTTCCACTCTGGAAGCACACAAAGTCCAGCATTCAAGTGGGGGTTTCCATAAATAACATGGCATGAGATAGAGTGTTGAACACCATGACCAACATTTCAGACAGGCCAGGTTTTTATTGAGGGTAAGAAGCAAACATCCATGGTCAGATCCTCTTCTGTACCAAGAAGGGGAAGGGGCTACCAGAGAGTCTATGAAGGTTCCTCAATTCTTATGAAAGATCTACACCTGCCTCAGGTCCATCATAGGCTAGAGTTGTCTGGGAACTGCGCTAATCTATGTCATCTGACAATATTCCCCCAAAGACCATATGATAGGGAGAGCTGGAGCAGAGCCAGCTCCAGACATACACCACCTTTAATATGCTTCCTATGACAGAGCCGGATGCATAAAGTGGCACAGGAACAGGTATGCCAGCTCAGTGCAAAATGAGAGCTCATTTATTCTAGGGGAAATCTCAGCTGGCCATATGCACCTGCTTTCTGGCCTCCAGATTTTGACCTACTTCTTTCCTAGTGGTAAACTGTGCCCATGACTTTCATACTTTCCCTAGAAACTAACTTTTTCATTACCTCTTTAACAGTGACCTGTTTTTCCTCTTCCCAGAATTTGATCATGCTTATCACCACTATCTTTCTAAAGGATATCAATGTCCAGTGATCCCCGCACTAAAAACACAAACACACATATACACACATTCATAAATTAGCTCCCTGGCCAGGTCCTTCATCCACTTATTTATCAACTGGAGGTGACCTCAGAATTCACAACGAATAATTGATTTCAGAATTTTCTTTTTCTATTTTTCTGTTTCTGAGTTAACAAGCAGATAGCAATATCACTGAATGTATTGATTAATCACATTTATCTGTGAATTTCTTCAACAAATAACTATTGATCTGCAGATCATTCCAAAATATTGCATTCCAATAGCCAATTTGAAATTCATTTTGTAACATATAAATAACTATTTATATAGCTTATATAATTAAGTTACAGGGTGAACTGCAAATAGTTACTTGCATAAGCTATCTATACGTTACTGAGCAAATTGTGAATTTCATATTGATTGTAATATTTGCAATTCATACTGTGGTGGTTGTTAATGTGCATTTTACAATTGCATATGCAGTTTAAAAAAAGTATAGGAGCATCTCCACTAAAAACAGATCTGGTCAAAATATAGAATAAAAAACCGATAACGTTGTCTCTTTTCCCTCGATATTCACAAGTGTGATAAAAATGTTGTCAATGTTTCAATTTTTTTTTTAAATCAACCATCTCCACTACAAAAATGCCTTCATGTGTATTCTTGTTAGTAAAGCTTAAGCATCTGAGTGACAGAGGAAACAAATATGAAAAGTTCATGAACCAGTCAAATTCTAATTTACTTTCAGATCAGATCAAATATGTGCACAGGGGGTGGGACAAGGAGTTTCTACAATGCACTATACTCTACTACTACTACTTTCTTCTTCTTCTTCTTCCTCCAATTTGCCCATCACTTTGGAATCTATTAATTCAGAACCAAACTGAAACCTTTTCTGTTGCCCATAAAGGGCATCTGATCTCTCCTACCAATGTTTCAACTGTTATTTCCTAATTGGATTTTTTTTTTATTTTGCTTGTTCTCATCCTATACCCAATGAAGTGTATGGCAAAGCTCCCACTGACTTCAGTTAATAAAGGAGAAATACATTGTTAGAAGGCAAGATGCATCATGAAGTCTCTGAAGCCAAGCTGTGTCTGATTCTATCTCTGTTTGTGAAGTCCATAGATGAAGGCCCTCCACTGAGAATGCCTGCCACCTTTCAGCTGCTCTACTCACTTCCAGAGACTGAACCTTGTTTCTTTTTAAGGATGTGTATACAGCTGGTTGAATGTTTTCTGACAGAACACTTTCCATTGGAAAATGCTAATTAGACCTAATCGAAACAGTTCACGGGAACATGTTGATTCTGTCAAAATTTTAGACAGAAGCCAGCCAGGCAGGTCAGTTGCCCAGCTGCCCAGTGGGCAGACTGGCTCTCCAGCTGCCTGTCCCCCTGAGACTGGCTCCCTGGCTGTCCAGCTCCCCAGGCTGCCTGCCTGGTGGGCGGGCTTCCTATTCTGCCCGGTTTCCTAGCTTGCCGGCTCCCTGCCCAGAATTTACAAAAATAGTTCTCTCAAAAAATTGAAAAGGCAAAATTTTCCATGAAAGGGAAGTTCTGGTTCCCACACAATTGAGGGGAACTTTGACACAACACTAGATGTATATGTGTTGAGATTTAAGGAAATGAGAGTGGGTTGAGGGTTACATCATAATGGCCCCAATTCAGGAAGATACTTCAGCGCGCACCTAATTTCAGGAACCACCTCAGTGCTCACTGAACTAGCAAATGTGGTTTATAAAAATACTCATTTTGCTTTTGTTCTTTACTTCAGTTCATGCCAAAACTGTTTCTAAGTGAAGAGAGGGTAAGGGTTTTTTTCAACTGACTTGCTCAGTGCTTTGAAAAATTCTGGTGGGGTTTCAAAGGAACTTGCCCAAAGGATGAGAGCATGCATCTAGGTATCAGCAGGAGCTAAGGCCCTGATTTGGTCAACCCAATATCTAATCTCAGTCTCTGCTGACTTTAAGGTGCCTGCCAGCTGGAGTGAAGAAAATCTGCTACTGAAGACCTGGAGCCAGGAGCGCCTTGTTTGAAATCCTTTGGTATTTTTCAGTTAAGGTAAGGAAGTTGGGGACACAGAGAAATGATCCATTTTCAAGAAGAGTCAGTGCTGATTTATGCTTTATCTGGGCTTGTAAAAGAAGACCTTTGAGAAGACTGAAAAAAAGTTTTTTTTTGATTGTTTGTGCATCATAAATGTTGACTTTTTAGCTGCGTGTTACTTTGTGCTTCCAGGATCCCATATGGCTGATTCAAATTAGCTACATGAGATACTCTTGCATTTGTTTGTCCAGCTGAGGTGATAAATTTTGTCTTCTTCCTGTTGAACATTTTTTTAAAGGAGGACTGGGGCCAGAGAACACCTGCATATAATACTACCATCATGGTGATAAATACCAGGAGATACTAATGCCTTCAGCAGACTGACTAGGCTATGGTAAATAGGGCAATGCAGGCTGAAGATTTCAGAACATTTTTCTTGTTTTGACAAACCAAAGAAGGAAAAGAAGAGAGAAAAAAATACTCAAATGCCTGCATCTGATGTGTTAGATTATTCACACCTAAGTAAAATAAAATTAAAAGAACAATATAGGATCTGTCGACAGGTGAAGGGAATTTAGACTAGAAAGGAAGTTAAATATAAATATGAATATCATTGTCAGGTGAAGAGTCTTTTGGCAGGTAATGAAAAAAGAAACAGTGTTGGTGCATGTTAACCTAAGGGAAAAGCATTCACAAATGTATGGAAGGAGAGTAATCAGCTTCCGAGACAGAAACTCATTGTCTGCCAGTGGGAATGCAGCTGTTTGCCTAGAGATTACTATCAAAGAATGTGGGCATTACAATATAAACAAAATATGTGATAGGAGATTCCTTCAGGATTTGCAAGGTGCTCAATGAAGCGGAGAAATTTAGAGGTAGAGAAAAGCAGATGTCTGCAGCCATCATGTGAGTTTACAGCAGAATCATATTCTCTCTAGCTCCACAACTAGATTGTAGAGCTCTGTGGATAACTGATTTTTTGGTTTGCTGGCAATTCTGAAAAATTGAAAAAAAATCATTTCAGTCCAATTCAAAACAAAAATTTGGGGCAAACTAAAAGGTAGGAAAAAACCTGTTTTGGATCGAATGAAACATTTTGTTCATCCTGAAATAAAATGTCTTGTTTTGATTTTGAGCATTTGTTAATGTTTCTTCATTCCAAAAATAAAATTAAAGGAAATCTCCAAACAACCTAAATGTTTCATTTTGAAAATGTTGAAACAAGATATTGAGACATTTTTTTTAGAGCCATGAATAATTTAGCAAAACCAACACGGATTTACAAAATCAACCCCCCCACCCTCTTTGAATCTGCATTTTTCATTGAAAAAAATTGGACTTAAAATGTTTCACCCAGCACTACTAGATTGTGGCTGGGGCTACTAGGTACCTGTGGGAGGGAAAGCTGTCATTACACTTCTGCTCTGCATACCTTGGAACTTAGAATCATAGAATCATAGAAGATCAGGGTTGGAAGAGACCTCAGGAGGTCATCTAGTCCAACCCCCTGCTCAAAGCAGGACCAACCACAACTAAATCATCCCAGCCAGGGCTTTGTCAAGCTGAGCCTTAAAAACCTCTAAGGATGGAGATGCCAACACCTCCCTCGGTAACCCATTCCAGTGCTTCACCACCCTCCTAGTGAAATAGTGTTTTCTAATATCCAACCTAGACCGCTCCCACTGCAACTTGAGACCATTGTTCCTTGTTCTGTCATGTGCCACTACTGAGAACAGCTGAGCTCCATCCTCTTTGGAAACCCCCTTCAGGTAGTTGAAGGCTGATATCAACCCCTCCGCCCCGTCACTCTTCTCTTCTACAGACTAAACAAGTCCAGTTCCCTCAACCTCTCCTGGTCATGTGCTCCAGCCCCCGATCATTTTTGTTGCCCTCCTCTTGACGCTTTCCAATTTGTCCACATCCTTTCTGTAGTGGGGGGCCCAAAACTGGATGCAATACTCCAGCTGCAGCCTCACCAGTGCCAAATAGAGGGGAATAATCACTTCCCTCGATCAGCTGGCAATGCTCCTACTAATGCAGTCCAATATACCGCTAGCCATCTTGGAAACAAGGGCACACTGCTGACTCATATCCAGCTTCTTGTCCACTGTAATCCCCAGGTACTTTTCTGCAAAACTGCTGCTTAGCCAGTTGGTCCGCAGCCTGTAGCAGTGCATGGAATTCTTCTGTCCTAAGTGCAGGACTCTGCACTTGTCCTTGTTGAACCTCATCAGATTTCTTTTGCCCCAATCCTCCAATTTGTCTAGGTCGCTCTGGACCCTATCCCTACCCTCCAGCATATCTACCTCTCCCCCCAGTTTAGTGTCATCTGCGAACTTAATGAGGGTGCAATCCATCCCATCATCCAGAACATTAGTAAAGATGTTGAACAAAACCAGCCCTAGGACCGGCCCCTGGGGTACTCTGCTTGATACCGGCTGCCAACTTGACATCGAACCATTGATCACTACCTGTTGAGCCCGACGATGTAGTCAGTTTTGTATCCACCTTAAAGTCCATTAATCCAGTCCATACTTGCATGTGGAGGAGTAAGCAAAGCAGAGGGTGCATAGGCTGTGGCTCCATGCTCCCCTAGCTGAAGCAATGTGATGGGTATCATAATTTACTGGTCTAGGCCAGCAGCAAGGGACTACACTCTCCCCACTCCCCTACATGAGAGAATGGAGGAAGTTGGGGAGGAATTGTGATATAGAAGGGTGTCTCTAAACTACAATGTCCTGGAGCTGCTCCTGAGGCAGTGCAGCTGACTCACCACCCCTTTCCCAGGCCCATCTCTGAAGTCACAATTTCACTATTTCTAGCAAACCCATCACCGTTGTGTCTAGGCACCACTACCACAGGCTATTTATTAAGCCATTTACAAAAAAGTAATAAGGTACCATAGGCTTCAAAAACAATTAAAACAAGCAAACAACACTAGTGGGGTAAGTGGGCAGAGTTCCACTGGAGACAATGGAGTTGCTCCTACTACCAAAATTAAATGTGGCCCCAGAGTACCCAACCTCTCATGATTTGGTTGACAAAGTAATTAGAATATCATTAGCTACATGGAGGGAAATACTAGAGGAAACAAAATAAGACTTCAGTGGAGAGACACGGCATAGAGACAGCCGGCAAGCCCATGTATCCTTCTAAATGTTTATAAATGAAGAACAGCTCTTCCCTGGAATTCCAGAAACACAAAATAAGTGATAAACCTCATCAGGGGACAGCAATAGTTACTCTATTGTGCTAATATTACTAATTCTCCATCGATGTTTTTGTTTACACCTTTCTGTATTAAAAGCAGCATCACCAGATTTGTGCATCTGCCTACTCAGTATTGCTAGGGACATTGGTTAGGAAGCATAAGTCAGCTCATTAATAAATAATGTGAGCATGCTCTAGGTAATTGTTTCTCCAACATTTTCATTTTAAATTAGATATTGTTTCATGAGCCTCCTCCTCACCCACTCCCAATGGTGAAGACAACCTCCCTTCTAATTTGTCCTCTCATAACATCTCCATGACAACATTAATTGCATAACTAGAAAAGTTTTGGTAAAAAAGTACTTTTTGCACTATATTTTAATGCAACCAAGGAGCTAGAAAAAAGGAGGGGCATGCGACCAGCTGGGTCTCCACAGACCATTAGCAGTCCACGGACCACATCTGGGGAATCTCCACTGTAGAGTGTATTTAGAGTGGATGGAAGAATCAGTTAGGCATCTGCTACAGATCTGAAGGCAAGTTTTACTAGTAATTATCACATGTTCAAATACTAGTGAGAAACAAATTTTAAATTTATGTGAGCATCCACACCTGAAATCTCATTACAGATTATGCTCATTCACGCTAGGAGAAGAAATAAGATGATGTGATTACATGACACACGTATTATCAGACACAAACGTGCTACTACCTTTGTTCTAACAGCAAGCTCTACCAGACTGTGCAGCCATGCTCTGCATCCCAGGTTCCCCTAGGACCCATCATCACTCAAAATCCTACAAAATTATCTCATCTCTAGCGTTACCAACTTCTACTTGCCTCAAAACCTGACACCATTCCTGTGGCGACAGATTGGCCTGACTGTACCCAAGAGATCAACATGTGTAGATGTTTCATGAAGATCCCTCCCTGAACAAACTGATACAACCTGAGAAGAGAGCAGTTTCCACCTTCCTAAGAGATGGAACAATCTGCTTCTGCCTGGTGCACCAGGCCCACTGGGCAGCCCACAATAGGGTGCGGGTTATTGTTATGCTAAGTGCAGGGGACTAATATTGCACCTTTGAATTATTTCTGACGTACAGGGGGAAGGGATGGTTTCTTGTGCCCATTCTCACTAGTCCCTAGACACACCTGCATAAATCAAAATCTTTCCTGTATTGCGGCAGAGCCATCTATAGGATCCGGCTCTCCAGGCTCCCATAGCAGTGTTTAACCTTCACAGCTTTATCTCATAAGAGGTTCAATCCAATCATTAAGAACTGGTCTAAATCCCTTTAAAGCCAATGGGAGTCTTTCTGTTGATTACAATGGGAGCTGGGTCGAAACCTAAATCTTCAGCCTGTAACTAAGGCTTTAAAATATTCATTGTCATCTTAGGAACTCAGGTACTGTCCAGACTTTCAAACGTTTTTACCAGCAAATGCCATCATGCTTCACTATAGCAACAGTACAGCAATTTAGCAATCCTGTGCATCTGTGAGAAACACTTTGATTATAACCCTGACCTGAGCCTAACAGGCAAATGGAAGTGTAAGCCCATAGTATTTCATGCGAGTCCACAGAGAGCTGTTCATAGCCTTGATCTCTGCCCCAGAAGTGGCTACAGCTTTAGTTACCATTATTCCTTCATTAAAGTTCATACTTACATTACATGGATGAAATAAAGCTCTCTTGCAAAAAATACTTCAGCTAAATAAAGAAAAGAATATTTTAGCAGGACCTGCTGCCCCTGTCTGACTGCATCATATCAACCCAGAGCAAAACAAAGGGTCTGAGAGTCTATTTGCTGCCACTCATAGTAATTTTGGAGGTGTTTTTGTTTTATTTTGTTGCCACTGTATGTTTCTATTGATTGAGTGGCACTTTCTCTCTCTCCCTCTCAGAGTATAATGGTGTACACTGAGCAATGCTTTTCTAAGAATAAAAAGTTTCTATGTGGTAAGCACAAGCTGGAGATCTGTCACCTCCACTAAGAAGTGTTTGACACAGCATGCGTTCAGCAGAATATCTAATTTTTCTGTACACTCGGTGAAGCACCAAGACATATAGCTTTCCCCCTCTGATCAAGGGTAAATGAACTGGCTACTGGAATTGAGGAAATGCCCAATCTCACAGGGCTGATCATGGCCTATCCTTCTCCCCGGAGTAAGGGATAAAAGGGAAGGCATCCTCCTACACCATTCCACCACTTTCCATATGCAAGGGGAAGCAGTCTATGCAGAGCCACTCCTTGTGCAGATGGGCACAAGGGAAAACACAAGGAGGAAGCTGTCTTATGTCTGCATTCCCAACATGCCAGCCATGTTATGCCAGAGTCTCAGGAAGTGTAAAAGGTATAGACTTTCCCAAAGGAGCAGGGAAAGTTCCCAGGCGGCTTCAGGAGCAGTTCTACAACACTGTGGGCTAGATCGCAAATTGACAATGTAGCCTAATATTAGCTAAAGCTCTCAACACTTTATGGGCTATGTGGGATTGAAAGGTGTAAGGAGTCGATACTACTATACAGGAAAGCTGGTACGGAAGGGGATCCTGAGGTAGAAGCACTGGATCAAATTCACCAAAGTCAGTCCAGAGTAACTTCACTGAAATCAATAGAATTACATTACAGCACTGTAAATGGGAGCAGAATGTAGCCCTTGGACTCAGCTCGGACTTACAATTTTCAACGGAAAGGACACACACACACACACACAAAGATGTAAGTGTTAAAATATAAAACAAAAATACTGTAATTTCCCAATTTTTCTTGAGCTTCTTCCTTAAGAGGAAACCGTTTTCAAAGGAGCTACAGAAATAAGGCTCAAGAAACAATAGGGAAAGAACAAATAAATATACTCAGGAAGGATGGGGTGTATGCTGGTACAGCCTTTCATATTTTAAACCATTCACTTTTGTAAAGATGTCTGTAATGACATCTGCTAGGCAGAGACAGCTCCTGGTGTCTCCAGGAACGTCAAATTAAGTAGCTAAAAATGGGGCTTTTTTTGAAAGGAGAAAGTAACGTCACCTTCGGAAGTGCTGCTTTTGTTGGTTGAGTATCCGGGAGTGGCAGCATCCAACACAGCTGGTGCATAATGGTTTGGAACTAGATCAAATGGGCAACATTTCTGTTACAGCCACTGAACGCACCTCTAATTGCTATCCCTGCCATTCTATACTCAACCCAACAAGCAAATAATTCATTTGAAAGTACCAAAATACTACCCATTGTGTTCAAGTCGTCTCTACAGATAATTGCCCCATCCCAGGTCTGGAGGTTTCAATTATAGCCATTTCTCTGCTCCCACACTCAACATTTGTTTGGACAATTAAAATATTGCACTTTAAGGTGATACAAATAGAGACTATTTTGGTGGATAATTTCTACAATTTATAATTCGGCATCTGGCTGATATTTCAGTAACACATTCTTAAACAACTGGAAATCACCAATATCCCTTAGGGAATCCTTGGAGGACAGATTTTTATTTGAGATTGTATAATAAGAAGCCAGAAGCAAAATAAAACCAAAAGGATCCAACAATAATAAATTAAAATGCCATTAAACTTGCTTTTTCCATTCAGTCAAAGCCAGAGTTACAGTGAAATGATCCCTTCAGAAGTTTGCCAGTCCTTTGAATTTGTGATCAACATTCTCAGTCTCTCATTTTTATTAAAAAAAGAAAAAAAAACCTGGCAGAGAACAGGGAGCCATGTCTAGATTTCAGCATCAGGAGCTGATATCACATCTGTTCAACAGGACGATCAGTGTTTTCTTTAAGTCTAGGAAGTGTCTGCAGCATTAAAGTGGACTTATAATGTTTAATAAATTACAGTTTTACATGGTGTTCTTTGGTATAGGAGGGCAATTTATTAGGCTTATGCAAAACTGAAACATTTTAATGCAGGAAGGCCAGTTTTCACCCTTGGTGAAAACAATCTGTTCTATGCACTTTCATCCTTTTCTTTTGATAGGAGGAATAAAATGAGCCATGACTATTTACTCTGAGGTTGTCTAATAGTGAAAGCGTCTCTTTTGAATGTTCATTACTGGAGTCTCAGACTCTGATGAGATTCCACATGCTCCTAAGAGCATGTAAGCTTGATCTCCTTAGGACTCCATGTAAGGGGATCTCAGAGGAATCTGAATTGATACTGTTTACATAGCTCTACCAACAAAAGTCGTATGTTTCTATTAGGGGTGAGAGAACTGGCAGTTAGGGTACAGCATAAAATGTACCCAGAACTTTGTCAACATAAGGAATGTAAACATAAGAACGGCCATACTGAGTCAGACCAGTATCCTGTCTTCCAACAGTAGCCAATGGCAAGTGATTCAGAGGGACTGAACAGAACAGGCAATCACTGAGTGATCCATCCATTTTTGTCCACTCCCAGCTTCCGGCAATCAGAGCTCTAGGGACGCTGAGAACATGGGATTGCATCCCTGACCATCTAGGCTAATAGCCACTGATGAACCTATCTTCTTTGTACTTATTTAACTCATTTTTTGAATAGTTATACTTTTAGCCTTCATAACATCCCCTGACAATGAGTTCCACAGGTAGACTGTGCATTGTGCAAAGAAGGGCTTCCTTTTGTTTGTTTCAAACCTTCTGTCTATTAATTTCATTAGGTGACCCTTGGTTCTTGTCTTATGTGAAAGGAGTAAACAGCACCTCTTTATTCACTTTCTCCACACCATTCACAATTTTATAGACATCTATCATAACCCTCTTAGTTGTCTCTTTTCCAAGCTGAAAAGTCCCAATTTTTTAATCTCTCCTCATACAGAAGCTGTTCCCTACTATTAATCATTTTTGTTGCCATTCTCTGTACCTTTTCCGATTCTAATATATATATATTGAGATGGGGTGACCAGAATTGAACACAGTATTCAAGGAGTCTGCATACTATGGATTTATATAGTGGCATTATGATATTTTTTGTCTTATTAACTATCCCTTCCCTAATGGTCCCTAGCATTCTGTTAGCTTTTCTGACTGCCGCTATAAACTGAGCAGATGTTTTCAGAGAACTAACTATTGACAATGACTCCAAGCTCTGTTTCTTGAGTGGTAACAGCTAATTTAGACCCCCATCATTTTGTATGTATAGTTGGGATTCTGTTTTCCAATGTGCATTATTTTGAATTTATCAGCATTGAATTCATCGGCCATTTTGTTGCCCAGTAACCCAGTTTAGAGAGATCCCTTTGTAGCTCTGCACAATCTGCTTTGACTTTCTTGAGTAATTTTGTATTATCTGCAATTTTGGCCACCTCACTATTTGTTCTTAACTTGAACTGAACTTCTAAGATTTGAAAAATAAAAAAATGATTAATTTTCGTATTTTTTCCCTCTTATCTTCATGCCCCTATTTCACTCCTAGTTCTGTCTGAATGACAAAATTGCTCTTATTTCTGGCCAATCTAATAGTACCATATGAACTAATGGAAATCTCATGTTGTTGTAAGATTGCTCAGACCAAAGGACTTGGATAGAGTGTAGATGAACATCTCAAAAAATATGGGGAGAAATCCTGGCCCTTTTGAAGTCAATGGCACCACTCCTATTGATTTTGATAGGGCCAGGAATTCATCTGAGACGTTTATCCCAATGTAATCAAAACTCTACACATTCTGAGGTTTCTCCATCACTACTTGCTATGCCATTTTGATGATCTCTAATGGAAATAAGTGGCATGACATAAGAAATAATCCCTAACAGACACTTAGGGAGATGAGTGACACGTGTCACTTCCTTCCCTCATCTTGTTGATATTCCCTTCAATGCCACAGCAGGACTCATGCATTTTCATTTTCATTCATTTCATTCTCCCCCCTCTAAATACTTTTCAGGTGATTGTACCTCAGCTACCAAAAAGATTGAATTTTCATGGCTGCATTATCTGGCTTGATTAACCCAATGCCAGCCTAAAAACTAGCCAGGTAGGATGGCCTCCTAATATGAAAATATTCACCATATTATCTAGCCCGGATAGTTGTGAAACTAATTGTCATAATATGAACCAACTATAAATGTATGCAATGATGTCTGCCTGAGTCTGCAAGCCGCCTGAAACAATAGCTTTAAGAAGTGTGAACTGCCCCATTCATCTCACTGGGGTGTTAACTCTGAACTCTGACAATGTTAATATCAGCACTGTTAACACTCTTTCTGCTGATCTGTGTATGCAAGAAGGAAGTGAGACAATCATGCTATGAAGCATGCACAGCCTACTTTGGAGGTGCATCTTGGTGTCATGAGTGGATGAAGCTTGGTTTATGGATGAAACAAGGGAGCAAGCATCACAACATTTTTCCAATTGACCCTTGTTTTTTAAATCCCATGTGGACAGGATTGTTTAGTTCAAGGAACAAAACTAAGGAATTTTGTCCCTGAGCAAGTTCACTCTCACCTTGGCTGTATTCCAAGTCTGTTATAAGGCTAACAGACCTTCTAATTGGTTCAGTTCTTCTCTGATCACCTTTCATTTGGCAAAGGTTGGTTTATTGTGGGCCATTGGGCCCAGCTCTGTGTTTTCACTGGGATATTCGCTATTCTAAAGCAGCTAGATATATTACAAAGGTAAACAAACACATTCCATCAGTACTTTCACAGCTTGTATGCATTATATCAATTCTTTCTGACAGATCAAATGGCTTGGATGCAGTCATCATAGGTTGAGGAGGTCAGCAATGAAGCTAGGTTTCACCACAAGCATCCCCAAAAGCTAGCATTTCTCGGTAGTAAGCAAATCACATTAGAAAACTGTGAAAATATTTTGGCTTGATAAGTCCATTTGGCTTCTGATGAAAATCACTTCTTTGTGGCCTGGAATGTCTTCATTTTATTTTATTTTTGGTGGGAACGGTGAACACTATTTCATTCCAATTACATTTTAAAAACTCCATTTAAAAAGAAAAAAGAAGACGAATATGAGAATATTCAGCACAATGAAAGGTGACTGAATTATCTCCTGTCCCTTTTCCCCTCCGTTGCAGTTTATAGTTATAAACTATATATATTCATATATATGTGTATATACTATATTAATGAATATATTTTTTAAAACAGCTTTTCAAATCTATTATTACTGCAATCCATTTTAAGTATGAGAGCTGAATTGTTCTTGCACCTTTAGGTGAATAAGATAGACAAGCTAATTGCCTTTTAGCTTACAGAGTCTTTTGCTACAGGATCTCATTATCATATTCTTTCATGACTAAATGTGTCTTGGGTTTTGAGGGAGAGCATACTTCCCTTATCACTTAAGCACACTTATTTGAAATACCACGTCATCCCACATCTTCACACATGACCTCTCTTATAATCCCCCCCGAGCCCTCAGTGAATGATCCTGTTCTTATACTTTTTTTTTTCTTGGTTCATTCTATCTACCTGCCTGTTGGGCACTCTTATGGCACTAATTCCCATAAAATCTAGGTACCAAGTTCAATCAGTGTTTCAGTTTGGTCTAGTGGTTAAGTGGAGAAGACTGAATAATAATTCCTGTTGTTGGCTTTGCCACTCACTAGTCTGAGACTTTATTAGTTCCCAGTCCTACAAGGCATATACTTGGTCTTATTTTCACACACTGAGCAAGGCCATGGAAGTCAATAAGACTACTCACATTGTTCAAAGTTATGCACACGCATAGGTCTTGGCAGCATTGGGGCCTTCACTCTACTGATCTGGGATTAGCCATCTATAAAATGGGTAGAGTAACACCTATCTCATAAGAGGGTTGAGGCTTTAGTTATTAATATTTGTGAACTGCTTTGGAATCCTTGGGTACAACAGCCTATGGAAGTGCAATATACTATTTTTTAAATATTTTAGCAACTTGAGACTGTGTATACAGCACATGCCAATATAACTGCCATTATAAAAATATAAAAGTTTAGCAAAGCACTTCATCAAGTAGGAAATATTTAGCTATTGTTTTAAAAGAAAAAGTAAAATGTGAACTGAAGATAATATGCTGTGTACCTAGGCAATCATGTCACCATCTCTTATATTCTCTTACCCACAAAGTTAAGCCCTTACCTAGACCCCACAACCTAGGTTTCTGAATATGCAGAGCACATTCTTTTTCTATTGACTATAATAGAAGGTCATCTTAAATTAGCAGCACACTTGGAAGTACAGGAGTAAAGGGGTTAACTCATATCCTCGGTCATGTTATTCACTCTCAGTAGGGTGCAGCATGTCCTCTCTTCCATTACTTACCAGCTCTCTTTGCTAGTGCAGAAAGGATTTGAGACCATGATGTCGGGTACCTGTTCCATCACATGGGGGTGGGGGGGAGCCAGCCCTAAGTAGCCTTTATGCTTGGAGGAGTCCAACACCTGTAATTGCACAGGGAACACAAGAAAGGCATGGATAGGCTGATGGTCTCTTCCCTTCCAACCCCCAGACTTCTACCTCTTCCCTGACCATCCACCCACCTGGCCACAACCTGGACCTAATTCTGTGACTCAGAGGAAGTCATCAGCCTCTCTGTAGCTTGAGTTTTCTGTGTATAAAATGGGGATAATACTACTTACCTCCTTACAAGTGCTGTACCTCATGGGGATATTTGTTCAGTGTTCAGAAGATATGCTACAAAGCTTCACATAAGTGCTAAGCAGCAGTAGTAGTATTAAGGTGTCACGAATGAGGCAGAGAGAAAAGTTTGAGAATATGACTGGGTGCTATAAAATTTGAAAGATGACTGTGTTTAGTATTATTATATTTTGTTCTTATTTATTTTTAAAATGCCTGAAGAATTTGTCAGTCAAATAGTTACTACACTATTTATTTTGCAGAAATTACAGTATATGATAAAGACTTTAAAAAGCATTTTAGTGAAATAAGAAAAAAGCAGTTGAGATAAGTGAATATTTTCTCCTTTTAAGAGAATCTGCCATGCTAATCCTAATCATATCCTATGCTTAGAGAATATCATAAGTACCACCATGACTCTGATTTAATTTACTAAAATGTGCTTGGCAATATGATAGCAGGGGCAAAACAATAAAACTAAAATAAAGTATTGTGGCTATGACCATGGACATTTCTACTATATCTAAATTAGGAATGGCTGGAAAATTTTCCAAAAAAAAAGAAAAGAAGGTTCTAAATTTGTATTCATTTCACACTGAAGTGTAAATGAAATCTTTCAGATTTTTTCAAGAGAGCAACAGGGTTACCCTCCAGCCTATTCAGTAGCTTGATGCTTAGGTCACTCTTCTCTAATGTGGGAAACAGAGATTCAAGTCCTAATCTGAATTAGCTACTCTTCCATATCCTATGAGAATGTCCTAACCACCAGCTTATAAAGTTTCTCTTTCTGGCCCAATGAATGTTTAATTATTTATATGAAGTGACACTGCTCTATCAGGTGAGACTGAGAGGTGTCCATTTTTTTTTTAATTGAGGGGTATTTAGAGTCAGTATTTTGTCTGGATCCATTATAGAGATAACTAGCTAATCTCAGGGTAAGTAAAAAGAAGGCATTTTATTCAGTCATAGAGAATTGTCACTAGGTCAGGGATTCAGGATACCATTGCTTCCAATATTTCTACCTACTTGATATTAGGGTGAGAAGGGACCACAAGGGTCCTTTAGTCTAACCCCCTGCTAAGATGCAGGATTTGTTGTGCCTAAACCATCCAAAACAGATGACTACCCAGCCTCCATTTGAAAATCTCCAGAGAAGGAGCTTCTACAACCGCCCTAGGCATCTGTTCCATTGCCCTACCATTCTTACAGTTAGGAAGTTTTTCCTGAGATTTAATCTAAATTTGCTATGCTGCAGTTTGAACCCATTGCCTCTTGTCTTTCCCTGTGTAACAAGAGAGAACAACTTTTCTCTATCTTTTTTATGGCAGCCTTTCAAGTATTGAAGATTGCTATCATGTCCCCCCTTAATCTCCTCTTTTCCAAACAAAACATACCCAGTTCCTTCAGCCTTTCCTCATATAGCTTATCTTCCATCCCTTTGGTCATCTTTGTCACTTGCCTCTGGATCCTTTCCAGTTTCTCTACATCCTTTCTATACATTGGTGACCATCCCTGGACACAGTACACCAGCTGAGGCCTAACCATTTCCGAGCAGAGCGGTTCTATCACCTACTGTGACTTGCATGCTATGCCTCTGTTAATGCAACCTAAAATTGCATTTGCTTTTTTTTGCAACAGAATCACATTGCTGACTCAAGTTACTTGAAACTCTGTTCTTTATTAAATAAATTTATACTTGTTTTCACTATAAACATATCTATGTGCTGTGTTTCAAGCGGGGCTGTGTTCTAAGGTATAACTGGTAAGCTGGGGTGTATTCTTCCTTTGGAAACAGCTGATCTGTAAATACTGTGATAGTGTCCAACAGAGCAGGGGCTCGGCACTCCAGGGGGATGCTTAGAGGGTTCAGGGGTTGCAGTGCACCTATCGCTAACCTGCAGAGGGACAGAAGAGCCTGCATAGGCAGAGAGGAGAGTGCTTGTGTTGTCTGTAGAGTCAGGGAGCTGATCCCGGGCAGGCACATACAGGGCTTCCTGTCACTAATGGCAGGTGGTATCAACATACTTCACAGCCCCAAGTGTTCCTAGGAAGTGTGACAGGGGTCCTGCATGGCCCCCCAAAATGAGGGAGCACTCCCACAGCAGGGTTTTTTGGAAAGAGGGACCAGCAAATTAACTGATTCACAACTTCCCACAACACCTGGTGTCCACTGTGTTAAAGCTTTCGATGGGAGTTAAAGCAGTCCCTTCCCAACAGAAAATATAAGAAAGCAGAGTTTCTAGCTCTTGTGATTTGTCCAAATTATATCTATAACTGCATTCACAAATTTATGCGAGCAAATGCACATACATTTGTGCCAGAACCTCCGGTCTTCCATTTTGAAAATTTGGCCCTTAACATATCATCCTGCTCTGCAGAAGACACCTTCTTACTCAAGAGATCTCTTCCTAATGGAGGGACTGTCCTGCCTGACCCTTAAGCTCCTGGCCCAGGAGGCTAGCCCCCGGCCCTTTCCCTGCTGTCTCCCCTTCCCCGCAGCCTTAGCTCGCCATGTCGCCAGTGCTCTGGGTGGCGAGGCTGCGAGCTCCTGCTGTTCTGAACAACATGGTAAGGGGGTAGGGAGCTGGGTGGGGGGTTGGATAAGGGCAGGAGGTCCTGGGGGGCAGTCGGGGGACAGGAAGCAGGGGGTGGTTGGATGGGGTGGAGGTTATGGGGGGGGCTGTCAGGGAGCGAGGGTGTGGATAGGGGTCAGGGAAGTCAGGGGACAGGGAGCAGTGGGGGTTGGAAGGGGGTGGGGTCCCGGAGGGTGGTTGGAGTGTGGGGGGGTCCTGGGAGGGGGTGGTCAGGGGACAAGGAGCAGGGGGGGTTGGATGGGTCAGTGGTTCTGAGGGGGGAAGTCAGGGGCAGGAAGTGGGAGGGGGTGGATCGGGGGTGGGGGCCAGGCTTTCTGGGGAGGCACAGCCTTCCCTACCTGACCCTCCATACAGTTTTGGAACCCCGATGTGGCCCTCATGCCAAAAAGTTTGCCCACCCCTGTCCTAATGTGTACTCATATCTGCTCTCTACATTGTTTAGCATAATTTTCACTACTTTAGGCAATGAAGAGCCAATGGAGTCATAGAATCATAGAATCACAGGACTGGAAGGGACCTCAAGAGGTCATCTAGTCCAGTCCTCTGCACTCATGGGGAATAAATATTATCTAAACCAGCCCTGAAAGGTGTTTGTCTAACCTGCCCTTAAAAATTTCCAATGGTGGAGATTCCACAACCTCCCTGGGCAATTTATTACAGTGCTTAGCCACCCTGACAATTAGGAAGCTTTTCCTAGTTTCCAACCTGAACTGCCCTTGCTGCAATTTAAGCCCATTACTTCTTGTCCTATCCTCAGTGGTTAAGAAAAATAATTTTTCTCCCTCCTCCTTGTAACAACCTTTATGTACTTGAAAACTGTTATCATGTCCCCTCTCTTCTTCTCCAGACTAACCAAACCCAATTTTTTCAATCTACTTTCATAGGTCATGTTCTCTAGCCCTGTAACAATTTTTGTTGTTCTCTGGTCTTTCTTCAATTCGTCCCATGTCTTTCCTGAAATGTGGTGCCAAGAATTGGACACAATACTCCAGCTGAGGCCTAATCAGCGCGGAGCAGAGTGGAAGAATTACTTCCCATATCTTGCTTACAACACTCCTGCTAATAAAGCCCAGAATGATTTTTTTTTGCATCAGTTTTACACTGTGGACTCATACTTAGCTTATGATCCACTGTTATACCCAGATCCATTTCTGCAGTACCCCTTTCCCATTTTCTATGTGTGTAACTGATTGTTCAATCCTTAATGGAGTACTTTGCATTTGTCCTTATTTTATTTCATCCTATTTACTTCAGACCATTTTGCTAGTTTGTCCAAATCATTTTGAATTTTACTCCTACCCTTCAAAGCACTTGCAACCCCTCCCAGCTTGGTATCATCTGCAAACTTTATAAGTACTCTCCATGGTACTCTCCATGCCATTATCTAAATAATTTCTTATTGTATTGAACAGAACTGGACTCAGAACTGATCCCTGTGGACCCTACCCTTCCAGCTTGACCGTGAACCACTGATAACTACTCTCTGGGAAAAAAAATCCCAAACATTTATGCACACACCTTATAGTAGTTTCATCTAGGTTGTATTTCCCTAGTTTGTTTATGAAAAGATCATGCAAGACAGTATCAAAAGCCTTACTAAAATCAAGATATACCACATCTACCACTTCCCCCCATCCACAAGGCTTGTTACCCTGTCAAAAAAGCCATTAGGGAGACTGAGCTGGATTCTGTCCTGCATCACACATCATCAACAGAATTATTAACTAATTAGCAATTGCAGAGTCCTTACTGCTGTTAACAATACATAACCCGCAAATAAGTCAGCTTGACATTCAGATCCTAGGTTGAATTTGCAGATCTGGCCATTGGAAATAAAGCCTTTTTATCTATAACTTGAATAGATTTGGTCTGCAGTCCGTGACAGATAAAAACTATGGAACCCCAAGATATTTGTTTACAATATCACTTTTCAGAGTAATAGGTTTTTCACTGAGATGAAAAGGGGAAGTTCACACCTCTCAGAGCCGAACACCTCTCAGAGCTGCAGATTTGGAAGATAAAATTGCACAGGTTTACAGTTGGGTAGAAATAGATTACAAGATTTTTTTTAAAAAAAAGGTGCCCAATATTTAGGCTTCTGAACTGAGGAAACTAACTTCGAGCATTTTTTTTTTTAGAGATTCAAAAATTTAAAGCTTTATGAACCAATAAAACACAAACTGTCAACATCACATGTCAAAATATACAAATTAAATATCCTTTAATCAACAAAGCATACCTGTTTTCACTATTCGTTCATTAATCCATTTGAAACGTGACAAACCTCACAAATTTAAATCCCTGCATTTTGGCTCTAATAAGTTCTCAAGCAGCATTTTTTTTATTTTGCCCATCTGTAATTTTTGCTTATTTTCAATGAAAATATTTTTGTCAGTTTTTGTGTGGGGTGAAGTCGATGTTTACTAGTGCTTATGGATAATCTAATTCTTCCAAGTCTCAAAACAAGCCTGGGAGAAATATATTGTGCCAGAAAATTTGAAAGCAGCAGTTGTGAAGCTCAGAAAGGCCTTGCTAGGCCTTGCCACTAATTGTCAAATGTCAGGGTGTGGAGGATTTCGGGGGTCTTGGGAATTGTGGAGAAGAAGGTTAAATGGGCTTTTTCAGGGAATTGTATGAGGAGGAGCTGACTCCAAAGGTTCAAATAGGCATCCAAACCAGACAATGAAACTGTTTGCCTATCATAATAGAGCATAGTGCACTGTAAGTGGCTTTATATCATGATGGCAGAACCCACTCATGAGGCCTTCTCCAGTTCCAACGGACACAACCTTACAGGCACTTGAAAGGAATGCTCTAAAGCTATAAGGTTTGTTTCTTTTACATAATTAATTGCCAATAATTATTTAAGTTACCAAGGAGGTCCTGATAGGTACCACGAAGGAATAATTAGAGCATCCTTTTTGAAAATTTTGAACTTTTCTTTTTTTAAAATAGTGAAACCCTAAATTCTATAAAACTGATGAGATTGACAGAGAAGCAACATGAGAGCATACAGACAGAATCCAACTTTGGACCATGGGGTGGAGGGATTTCTTGATGATCTCAATTTCTATCCACAACTAACCCCACCCCCACCCTTGCTCATTTATTAATTCCATCCTGCACTCCCCAAGGTTCCTTCAGTCAAAATGGCAAAATATTATGCTGAACCCTTTCTCTTTCTTTTTCCTGAACAGCTCAATGTCTTCATTGGGTATTCTAACACATCACGCTTTTCTGTTACACTGATTGTTGGCCAGGTGTCAGTGCCACTATTTCCTAAACTGACTTAATTATTGCTGTGTAGTACATTACATTTGACTGTTTATTGTAAAATCAATATGACTGACATTACAATCAATATTGTTCATTGTTTTAAAATGTTGTACAATGATCAGCATGTCATATTAATGGCAGACAAGCCTGAGTGTGCACTATTAAGGAAGTTTTAGCATGGTACATTTTCAGATACCTCCACTCATGACCTTATGTCTTTCAGGTAAGAAATCTTGAGCAGTTACTCACCCTTGTTAAATAGCCAGTACGAGGCTATGATGAAGTAAATGTACTAATAATATTTGGCATTTAGATAGCACATTTTCTCTGAGGATCTCAAAGCACCTCAAAAACATTAATGAACACAACCCTCATGACACTACTCAGACGGGTAGGCCAATTGACAGAGGAATAAAGGCCAACATTTTTTGGAGGAGAATGCACATAGCTGAACATTTCATACACCAAAGCACACAAGGAGGCCAGAGCTCTGACTGAACATATTCCTAACGTTCTGATACACATTGGATGTGTGTCACATGAAGCTTGTACTTGTAAACTTCTGTACACACACTTTTGAAAATGCAACCAAATGTGATTTCCCATGGTCACACAGTGGGTCAGCGGCAGAACTGGAATAAGTCAAAAGTCCTGATTCAATGTCCCCCACATTGACAACTAAGCTGAATTTCTTCTCATGAAAACAAGTGGTGAGTTGGAAAAAAGAAGTAGAGGTAGTCTTCCAAGCTCTGCCCACAATATATATTGCACCTACATGAGACACCACTCATAATAGATTGTTCAAATGTTCAAAATCTTATTTTTGAAAAGAAGAAGAATATCATTCCATTGGTTACACATGGTTTATGTTTTCAAATGTGTCTCAGCAACCAAAACACAGATTTAATTTTTTAATGAAAACTTAGGTTCTGTAGAACAAGAAAGCAACACAAAGGAGATGTTGGTACAGTACACCACCACATACCAGATCAGTCCTAGCCCTTCATGAACTCATTTATTTTTCTACAACATGCATCTAAATGGGTTACTGGGAAAGTGTATCTTTGTGTGTCTTATTTGCAGTAGACTGAAAAGATCTTCATGATAGGAACCTTGTCTTCTCACTAGAAGCAAGGGGAGACTAAACACTTGAATTAAAACTCTACTTGCACACATACTAAATCTGTAATTGGCTGACTCCAAATACTTGATCCAAACATTCTCCAGACCAGATACTTTGAAATCTGACTCGAAATCTGAACTCTCATATTTCAAGGCGTTCAGATTTGGTGCTTGGAGTCAGCTCATTGCAAACTGTGAAGGACCATCACATCTTCTTGTACACAATGGTTGCAAAGCACCCTAACACCCATTCCAATTAAGAAATAAGAGCAACAATAATAATAGTCTTCCAACTATCACAGTCAGCAGCTGTGATGTGTCTGGGTCACTGCATGTATTTCTTACAAAAGTGGTTAAATCCCCATCATCTGAGCCATTTAAAACTCCAGTGGGTAAAGCAATAAAAAACATATTTTAGGGAACAATCATGCAGTGTTTGGGATGGATTAGAATACCTCGTAAGTCTGTTCCAGCTTCACTAACATGCTACTCCGATGTAGAAATGGATCTGAGAGCAGACCCTTCTATCTCCAAGTGGGCTTTGCCAGTAATGGGCTCTGCCATTCAATTATGTAATTTGACTATTTTTACAGGTTAATAAAACCTATCCTCTGCTTGAGTGGCATGTAAATTATCACTGGATTAAATTAGTGGCATCTGCCATTGATTTGAGATTTCACCAGATGACAGACATTGCAGCACTGGCAGCAGTGATGAGAAAACATGTTACCTCAGAGATAGTTTTTCTTTGCTTTTCCCTACCTAATCACTACCTTTTTCTGCTTGCAATTATGATAATGTCTGCTTCAGGTACCATCCAAATTATTACCCCTGGAGCTACCACGTGAGATATTTAGTGCCATTGGCTCCTGGAAAGCAAATAGTTTCCCTTATGATAAATGACCAATAAGTGGGGGTGGGGAGAAGGGAACAAAGATTGTGACACTGCTGACTCCTATTAAAATATTCTGGTTTACAAATGGTAATAAAGTATTACTGAGTATAAGTGTCAGTTTGATTTACCTTGCTTCATCAAAGCTATTGAGCATTAAAGAATTTAAAAATCAAGGCTCTCTGCTGAGTGCAATGGGATGTCATATTTTGCATAGACAGTCAGTGGTGAGAATACTAACAAGTATTAATTTGTTAACATTAGATATAGCCCCATAGTGAGATCTCAAATAAAACAAACAGGAACAGCTGACTGGCCTGCATAGTCACCATATACTGGATTCCCTGGATACTCAAAGCTTGATATTCAAACCTTTACATGGGTGAATAGTCCCATTAAAGTCAATAAAGAGTGAGGGCTTCTACTCATGTGAATATGGGAGTGAAAGGGACACAATATAAACACGGAAGAGAACATGGGTGAATCTGAAAGATATGAAGAATATGAGGAAAGACATGGCTGTTCATAGTGTCTGAAGCTGACATCCTGGCATCTCACATGTGTTTTTGTGCCTCACAGATCAGACTACACAGCCACAAGGTTGTGAACAAATGTCACATAGGAATGTGTAGGCTCCCACTGAAGACGTGGAATGACATTTGGCCCTTTTTTCAAATCAGTTTTTCACATCTGTCATTCTTAGAATGTTTACAACATTTATTAATAGTTGCTTTCCATTCAGGCTTGTCCTATGCTGTGTCTTCAGAGTCATCAATATTTATTCCGCATGAGTTGAGATTCTGTTTCAGGATGTCTTTGAAGCATTTATATGGATGAACCTTGCTCTGCATTCTGAGGACCTTTTTCGGAGTCTATCATCATCCATTCTGATAATATCCATTCATCATCCATTCTGATAATATGACCTGTCCATCTAAACTAAGCTTTGATAATCATTGCCTCCAGGCTGGTTGTTTTTGCTCTTTCAGTGATGTTAAAGTTTGACATCTTGTCTTGCCAGCGCACCTTCAGAACAAAGCAAAGATAGCATGTGAGACATTTTTCAAGTTGCTTGATGTGTGCACAGTAAACTGTCAATGTTTCACATCTGTATAAAAGGGATGCCGTCACTGCTGCATTGTATAACATCAGTTATGGAGCTAGTTTGATGGTGTGCTGGTTGAGTATCCTGTGGTGAAGTGTTTCAAAAGCCTGGCTTGCCTTTCATATTCTATTTGATATTTCTTGATCCAGGGAACTGGCACTTGAGATGGTACTGCCACATTATGTAAGGTGGTATGCATTTAGTTTTTACCACAGTAGTAGTGGTTGATGGGGTTTGTCGGAAGAGGACTTCATGTTTTTTTCCAGGCTGATGGTGACCCTGAACTATTTAATTTCCTCCGAGAACATGTCAAGGACAAGTTGTTGCCTGTTGGTCACTTTCACTATGACTAAGAAGAGCTTCACAAGAGTTCCTCAAGAACTTTTATCTTTGCAATAAACCTTCAGGAATTGAAGAGTTTTCCACCAGTTCTGTACCCTATGTAGAGGCCCTTTTGAAGGTTGTCAGCTGAATAATTCAGAATGTCTGGAAAGAAGAGACCATAGAGGACCAATGCCAGGATGCAGCCTTGTTTTACCCCTTAGATATGGGGAATGGTTTAGAGAGACCACCACCTGAGAATACTTGATCAGACATTTCTTCATGAAATTGACATATGGTATTAATTTGATGTGGCAGGAAAACTTTTCTAGGATTTTCCAGAGGCTATTTCTTCTCAGTGTCAAACACTTTTTTAGATAAATGAAAACAGCATGTTTTGTTCAAAGCATTTTTTCTCAATCTTTCTCAGAACAAAAAATCATGGCTGTGGTATTCCTACCTGATTTAAATCCACATTTGGGTCTCTGGTAAAAGCTTCTCTGATACTGTTGCAATAAGCTGCTTGAGAAAAATATGAAGCTGAAGACTTTACCACTTTCAGATACCAGGGAGATACCCCAGCAGTTGCCAGAGTGAGACGCATTGCTTTTCTTTTTGTATAATATAACTGATTGCATTTGGAAATCTGAGGAATTTTCTCAGTTTTCTACATGTCCTTTCTAATTTTGTATAGATTGTTGACAGTTTTGGGGCTTCCAAGTTTAACACTGTCCTTGCCTGGTGATTTGCCTGGCTTTGTTTGATAACCTTTTTGCACTTCTTCAGTGGTGGGTAACTTGGCAATTTCTTCATGTAATGGGTTAGTTCCTCTAGCACCTGTTGTTTGACAGTAGAGGGATGGTAGAATAGCTCAGTAAATTGCTGCACCCATCTTTCAAAGATACCTCTCTTGTTCATGATTAAGGTAGATCTATTTGAACTCTTTAATGCAGCAGGCCCCAATTTCAATGAGTCACGAATGGCTTAAAGGGAGTCATAGAGCAACACTGTGTTGTTTGTATCAGCACAATCCTCTATTTCAGGGATTGGCAACCTTTGGCATGTGGCCTGTCAGGGAAATCTGCTGGTGGGCCAGGATGGTTTGTTTACCTGCAGCGTCCGCAGGTTCAGCCAATCGCAGCTCCCACTGGCCACGGTTTGCAGTGCCAGACCAATGGGGGCTGCGGGAAGTGTCATGGGCCAAGCGATTTCCCTGACAGGCCGCATGCCGATCCCTAATCTATTTCTTTTTCTTTCTTTTCCTACCAGTTATCCTGTAGAACACAAAGATGATTGTGAGCCTTGGCTGGCAGGTACTTGAATTTGTCTCTCTTTGATGTTATTTCTTTGTTGTTTTGCCAAGACATAAATGCACTATTTTCATTGGTTTCAGAGTAGCAGCCGTGTTAGTCTGTATTCACAAAAAGAAAAGGAGTACTTGTGGCACCTTAGAGACTAACAAATTTATTTATTTCAGCATAAGCTTTCGTGAGCTACAGGTCACTTCATCGGATGCATTCAGTGCAATTGAGGATCTTTTTTATTTTCTTATCATTTTCATCAAACCAGTCCTGGTGCCATCTTTGATTTTTGCCTAGAGTTTCTTCTGAGGCTTGAAAGATGACTGATTTGAACATATTTCAAGTGCGTTATTGGGTGATGATGTAATGACATCAATTTTTTCCTCCCAGTTTCACCTGTGTTTTTCTTGATAAAGTGGATGTCTCAGCTTTGCTTTGTTCAATTTTTGTTTAATCTGTTCAGCATTGTTTCACTGAGGGACAACAACGTGTGTATTTAAAATGGCTCTGATAATGCCGTGGTCAGTCCAATGGTTTGCTCCTCCCATCGCTCTGGTGATCTTGATGCCCCAATGTCTCTTCGCCATATAATGACACAGTCAGTCAGTCAGCTGCCAGTGCTTTGATCTCAGATACATCCACAAAATTTTATATTTGTCAGCTTTCCAGAAGATTGTGTTGGTAAGAATGAGCTCAGCTCAGCAAACTTGCTGAATAGGAGGAGACCATTGCTAGTCCTTTTACTGACTCCATTTTTCTTCACTATGCTACTCCAAGCTCTCTCTCTTTTCCAGCTCTGGCATTAAAATCTCCCAGAAGTATGAGCTTGTCTTTACTGGGTATAGGTTTGATTATGTCATCCAAATCAGAATATAACCATTCTGTACTGTTCAATGTTGGAGCACAAATACTGACAAGAGTAGAAAAACATGACTTTCCAGTGGGAAGACATAGAGTTATAAGATGTTCATTTCTGCCCACAGGTACGTTTTTCAGTGATTTCAGGAGGCCTGTTTTTAATAGTCAAACCAATGCCATCAATTCTGTCTTCCTCTGTTATAGGTGTAGCCAACTCCTAGTTCCTTTATGGAGCCACTGTCTGCAAGTCTGGTTTCAGTGTTGCGGCTGTGTCTAGCAAGTGGTCTTGATGTGCCATCAGTCTGCATGTTCCATGTTGCCACAGTGAGAGCTCTTATAGAACTACTGTGTGGATGGTCCACGAGTCATGGTGAACTGGCAAGATTAAAGCTAGGCAACCAATGTTTAGGGCACCTTTTCTAGGCCCTTCCCTTACTAGGGTGAGCAGTGCAGTCCTAAAAAAAGGTTGCTCTGACATCATTCCTGCCCAGCGTTCCAGGCTGAATGACCAGAGTTCCAGGTTGCCTGCGTGCAGCTTTCTGACTATAATCCCCAGTGTTCATCTACACCTATCACTTCAGCACTTGCCCATTGGCACAGGGCTGTCTTTCTTAATGACGTGTGAATGCCTGTGCATTAGAAGACCATTACACAGGGTCAGTGTCACTCTCTTGGCTGCTGTATCAAAAACCAGTAGCACATAAAGTGTGCAATGACAGGGAACATCCTTAGCTGCTGTGGATAGACATCAACATCTCTTGTGCCTTGTCAAGCCTTACATATTCCACAATACATTTCTGCAGTGCCTGTCTAGTCACGGGATCAAGATGTATCCTCTGCCAAGTCTGCCAAAGCAGTCTTTGTGTGATGGGGATAGGCATTTTCCCTCATGGCTACCATAGCACATCCCTCGGACAGCGCCGCTTCCCGCAGCCCCCATTGGCCTGGAACGGCAAACCGCAGCCAGTTGGAGCTGTGATCAGCTGAACCTGCGGACGCTGCAGGTAAACAAACCATCCCGGCCCACCAGCAGATTTCCCTGATGGGCCATGTGCCAAAGGTTGTACTAGCTATTTGGAGTCATAGGAGAGACTTTGGTGCAAAGTGAAAACCAATGAAAGAGAACCATTCAAAGAGTGTCCTGACTTTCAGAGGTACTACCTCTCCTTGTACACCCCGTAGAAAAGGTACAGAATGAAGAATGTTCTCTGGAAGCATGCCCCACCCCGCCTACTGTCAAATGTCGCCAGCCATCACCTATCATTTCTAAACACAGCTGCATGAAAAGATTTCATTCATATAAAGCCCAAGAAATTAGGCTATGATATATGATGTGTGGGGTGACTTGGGAATGCAACACAGTCCCTCATCAGACCTGCTCCAGTAAGCTAGAATAGTGGCTACAGCGCCCCTGTGCTGTTTGCATGGGATGATGGTGTCACCAGACCACATATACGCAAAGACTATAATTAATTATGTGCTTTTACAATACCTAGAACAATAGGACCTTTAAGGTGCTATTGCAATATCAATGTTAAATGATATTATATTATGTGCAGAACCCTACAGACCCCTCTCCTGGCCAGCATCCATGAGTTCCACACAGAAGTGACAAACACCATGACAAAGTCTCTCCTCATGAAATTTGCAGCCAATTGTTCAGACTCAGGAGGTTCCAGTCAATGTTGGCATGGAGGCATGCTTCACCAGTATCTGCACCATGTAGACTTGATGTAGGAATTAACAGATGTAGAGGGTGTTCTTCTGCTTCTCTTTGTCACAGATGAATGTTACTCTCTACATGTATTTTGTCGTAGCTTTCAGCACTAAAGAAGCATTAGAGTCTCTATCCCATGGCAAAACTCAGTGTGTGTGAGTCCTGCATATTACCACAGTCAACACTTAATTAATGTTGATTGTAGGAAACAATTCTATTTAGATGAGCCAAAGAGCGCATTCCCTTCAGTCAAGTCTTCAGGAGGTGTGCAGAGTTTGTCTCAGATTAAACAGATTAGACATTTCTTACATACTTCTCAGGTGCCTTTTCTCTGTTTGCTCCTAATCTACCTGTGTGCTCTGAGATAACCTGATCCAAACTGCCTACCTTAGGAATATAGGTACTGTGACATTCCCATATTCTTCATGGAAATATGGTTATGATATGAATGTGGTATAACTAAGATATACTTTATGCAAGAGGGCTCATGTGAGGTATCATTGGAAAGGTTATGACTTACTGAATGTGTTTATCCAATTTGTATGCGTGCATCATTTTTATATCTGAAGCTGGGAATGTTGACCATGTCTCTGTATTTCAAATGTGCTACGTTGGATGAGGCCAAACAATGTTAGTGGCTTATTGAAGAAATGCACACAAGCATAAGGATTACCCCAGGAACTGTGTGCAACAGAAACCTCTCAGAGATAGCACTACGCAATGGGAACTGTTTTACCCAGGCCACAGCACAAAAACTTTCCAGCAAGTGGGGAGAAGATATAAAAGAGGAACAATGAAAACAGGAGGGGACCTTACTCTCCCTACAACAACACACCTGAAATCACCTGAGGAACAAAGACTGAACTGTGGGAAGTGATGGTCCCAGGCGGGAAGGATTTTTAGCCTGTGTAAGAAAATCTGGGAAAGCCAAGGCAACTTGTGCCTTAAGAATCTGTCAGCCTGTTTACCACTCAGGGTGAGAATTTGCTAATTTTTATCCTACCCATCTAGTGCGTTTAGCTCAGTTTGTGGCTTTTGTTTATTTACTAAGGTAATCTGCTTTTTTCTGTTTGCTATCTCTTTAACGACTTAAAATTCGCTTTTAGTAGTTAATAAACTTGTTTCTTGTTTATAATATAACCCAGTTTGTGCAATTCATAACTGGAGGGGAGGCAAGAAGTCATGCACATCTCTCTTCACGTTGAGGAAGAGGGTGGATTTTTATGAGACAGTATTATTTTGGGTTTATCTCCCAAAAGGGGTAGGAACGTGACTGCTGGTGGGAGTCCTCTCACACAGAGCTGACTTCAGTCTGTCTGCAGCAGGGTGTGGCCTTACCTGTGTGTGTGTGATGCAAGAGGCCAGAGAGCCTAATTCAGCAAAGCCGGGAGAGGGAACCCAGGCTGGTTGAGCAGGAGAGGCTCATGACTCTATCCTTAGAATTTTCTTTAAAAAAAAATCAGATTTTTTTTCCTTTTTCTCCCACATTGTATGTCATGTTCTGCATTAACTAGTTCTTGTTTGGCCAGAAGATGTTAATACCAGACAACTGAAAGGAAGAGCCTGCACTCAAGAGATTTCTCAAAGAATTTTACAAACTTTTGAGATTTGTGCAGTTTGGATAAACTTTGCAGCAACATCCAAAAATCTCAGGCATTTATCCAGAGCTTTGAAGGTTCTCTCATCATTTCTTAAACACACAGTTTGGACATGAAAATAAAAGAGGGTGATTCAGTTGTTTTACCTTCTCAGTTACATATTTAATTACACAGAACATTTTAAATAAAATATCCAAGCATTTAAATGATTGAACCATTGTCCAATGACCCATAAAACTTGTATAAGCAACATCAAATAATTAGTTGACTCTTGAGTGCTCACTAGCTGTTTTTATGCACTGGAAAGCATAGGAGGGTTTTTTGGTGCACTTTCTTCATTATTATACTACTAGTGGAAGTGACAAATTAAACCATTGCATAGGCTAAGTTCATATCACAAGAGTCTTTTCTGTCTTTGGTGTTTGGTTTTTGGGAGTACCTAGTTAAAAAGAAAGAATTTCCTATTCTAAACAGTTATGCGGTGGAAGTGGCTTCATTTCACTGGGGATTACAAAGATTCATGTTTTCTTGTTCTTCGTCTTTGATTTGTACATTGAAAAAAAGTATGGTGCAGTAGAGAAGACCGTGGCATGAGAGTGCCAGTTCCAGCTCCCACATTCATGGGGCCAACCCTAGCCTGACAGTGCTTCTAGGCAACTGTAAGATCAGCTGCTGGTGTAGGGTCAAGGTTCTGGCTATGTTAGCAGGGAGCTGTTCTTCTTGTAATCTCCAATCAGAATCCAGCCCATTTATGGCACAAGTGTTACAAAGTGACCAGATCTCAAAAGACAATCTCAACTGATGTTCGAGTGATCCACATACATGCACAGACACATATATGTTAATTTGATTATTAATATTATGCATGAGTGATATACATGCTCACGCATGCTGGCATGTGTGTGCATATATATGTATATGTTAATTTCATTGTTAATATCACCAGTTTAAAACCATTACCATCTATCATTTATTCCCTCCCTTAGACAATAAAGTGGGCTTTATGCACTAGAGTTATCACCAGTGTCAACCCTTACAGGTACTTAATAGTCAAAATGAAAAGATATTAAAAATCACTATGCATATTAAAAACAGAAAGTCAAGAATGTCCTATGCCATTAAAGCTGCACAGGGAATTGGAATGTTAGTAGCTAGAATAATAAGCGCATCATTTAGAATGTGTCCAAGAAACCAGGGATAACACCCATACTCCTGAGAAAAGTGGCTTTTGATTTTTAATGATCAAAGGCTGCCAGTACTTCTTGTTTGTGTACCAAAATAATAATAATGGTGGCATAAGATTTAAATTTCACCTAATAGAAATATTGCTGTTATAACACAGTCTTAAGCGATTACTGCCACCCACTCCATACATTTCATTTGGCATCTTTTTTCAACAATTACATCACCATTGTAAACACCCACAGCTATGAAACACAAACAGTATGTAGGTTATGGGGTGGATGCAGCAGAAACTGCTACAATTGGCTCTCTTCGGAGGGATCCGCTTGTATGTAGTGAAACACAAGTCATTTGCTACCTTCACTATGACTTAGGGAGCATGTTCATGTACTATGTTACTGTGGCCTCGCTATGTCAAAATTGGATTAGTCTGAAGTGAAGATTTTTTTCAGTTGAATATGATCACCCCACCCACCCAAAAGAGTGACTCTGAAAAAGACTTTGTAGTCATGGTGGAGAATCAGTTGAACATGAGTTCCCATTTCAACACTGTGGACAAAAAGATTAACGTGGTCCTTGGATGTACAAACAAGGAAACATGGAGCAGGAAGGTTAAGTATTGGTGTCCCTATTTCAAGAAGGATGTCGATAAATTGGAGAGGATTTAGAGATGAGTCATGAGAATTGTTAAATAATTAGGAAACATGCCTTATAGCAATAGATTCAAGGACTTCAGTCTATTTATCTTATCAAAGAGAAGGTTAAATGGGTGATTTGATCACAGTCTACCTCTACCTACATTGAGAATAAAAAATTGATAATAGAGGGCTCTTTAGTCCAGAAGACAAAGTATAACATGATCCAATGGCTGGAAGTTAAATAGAGACACTTTCAGACTAGAAATAAGGTACAAATTTTTAAGTGAGTTTAATTAGCCATTGAAACAACTTACCAAGGTTTAACCAAAGTTTAACCAAGGGCTTGCCCCCACCAAGGCACCTTGCTGCACTTCACTGGGGTGATACAGGCAAGTCAAGCCTCAGTTTTCCTTGCAGTCTCTGGGGCCAACAATATTGCTCATCTTCACCAACATCAAATGATGGTCTCTTCACCACCCAGGAGAGGAATATATATTATCCTCCTCAGCATTCAATTCAAGCCCTGCTTCTGGACATAATTTATTAGTTTACGTATACAGATCCTTTTAGGTAAGACAATTCTCAAAACCCCCAAAAGTAAGGTAGGTTAAAATGCAGGCTACCTCCCTGAAAGTCAGCAACCACTCCATTCCCCAGTTCCTCTCTCTCCATTCTCCAGGCCATTTACCTGAGAGTTAACAGCCCTCCTTCCGTTCCTGTACCCTTATTCCAGAGCCTCCATACATCTACCAATTCTCCATGTTTCTTGTGTCTCTTCTCCCACAGCTCTTAATTCAGGGCTTCTGTGAGAGGACTCCCAGCAGTATTCCACTCCATAGACCTTTTTGCCAGTGAGTCCTACAACTGCTCATGGGGATCTCCATCCAGAAACAGCCCTATTTCCTGGGCTCTGCCTGTATTGACTGATCTGGTTCATCCCCTTTACACAGCACCTCTGCAGAACTCTTCTACTTTCCCCATTCTGACCCAGTTCTCTCCAGCAGTTCCCATCTGCAGCACTGTCCCAACAGTTCTTTCTCTGTGCTAAGTCTCTTCACCAGCAGCTCCCAAAGACTTCTCTCCTGTGGGTCATGCAGCTCCCTCCAGGCAACTTTCATCAGCTCCCTGCTGCTTCTTTTTTCTTCCATTTCTCAACCACCGCCTACGTCTTTATAGAAGCTAGGTGCCCTCAATCAGGCCTCATCAGGTGGCAACTAACTAATCACAGGTGAACTGACTCCATTCCCTCTTAAAGGGGCCAGTCACCCTGTGACACAATTGTTTTGGTGGATTCTTCAGCACTGGAAATTTTAACACCAAGATTGGGTGATTTTGACAAGATCTGTTCTAGTTCAAGCAGGAGTTAATTCAGGGACATTTTATAGCCTGTGTAATGCATGCGCTCAGTCTAGATGGTCACAGTGGTCCCTTCCAGCATTATAATGTATTAAAACAAAAGACGCTCTGTAGCAGGGTGGACTCACCACTGGAGCACTGGTGGCTAGACATCATATAGCAGCTCTCTCCTGTCTACTGCCCCCTACCAGTGATCACTCTAGTCCTGCATTGGTCTACCTCTTCTTGTGACTCAGCCCACCAGCCAGATCACTTTAAAGTCTCCCTCTTCTGGGGTAAACAAGGATTCCAATAAACTAAACTGAAATAAATGTATCTCTTCACCTCTTCCCAGGTTCACTATGCCACAGACTCTTCACCTCTTCCTGGGCTCTGTGAGGATGTCCCTTTGTGCAAAAGAACACCTCTCAGAGCTTTCTTTCTTGAGGCCTGGCTCCAAAATCAACCCTCTTTCTCCTTCTTATCCTAGAATCAAAGATGATTAGGGTTGGAAGAGACCTCAGGAGGTCACCTGTCCAACCCCCTGCTCAAAGCAGGACCAACTCCAGCTAAATCATCCCAGCCAGGGCTTTGTCAAGCCAGGCCTTAAAAACCTCTAAGGATGGAGATTCCACCACCTCCCTAGGTAAAGCATTTCAGTGCTTCACCACCCTCCTAATGAAATAGTTTTTCCTAATATCCAACCTAGACCTCCCCCACTGAAACTTGAGACCATTGCTTCTAGTTCTGTTATCTGCCACCACTGAGAACAGCCGAGCTCCATCCTCTTTGGAACCCGCCCCCTTCGGGTAGTTGAAGGCTGCTATCAAATCCCCCCTCACTCTTCTCTTCTGCAGACTAAATAAGTCCAGTTCCCTTAGCCTCTCCTCATAAGTCCTGTGCTCCAGCCCCCTAATAATGTTTGTGGTCTTCCATTGCCCCCCCCTCAATTTGTCCACATCCTTTCTGTACTAGGGAGTCCAAAACTGGATTCAATACTCCAAATGTGGCCTCACAAGTGTGAATAGAGGGGAATAATCATTCCCCTCGATCTGCTGGCAATGCTCCTATTAATGCAGTTCAATATGCCATTAGCCTTCTTGACAACAAGGGCACACTATTGACTCATATCCAGCTTCTCATCCACTGTAATCCCCAGGTCCTTTTCTGCAGAACTGCCGCTTAGCCAGTCGGTCCCCTGCCTGTAGCAGTGCATGGGATTCTTCCATCCTAAGTGCAGGACTCTGCACTTGTCCTTGTTGAACCTCATCAGATTTCTTTTGGCCCAATCCTCCAATAAGTCTAGGTCACTCTGGACCCTATCCCTACCCTCCAGCGTATCTACCTCTCCCCCTAGCTTAGTGTCACCCACAAACTTGCTGAGGGTGCAATCTATCCCATCATCCAGATCATTAATGAAGATGTTGAACAAAACCGGACCCAGGACCAACCCCGGGGGAACTCAACTTGATGCTGGCTGCCAACTAGACATCAAGCCATTGATCATTACCCATTGAGCCCAACAATCTAGCCAGCTTTCTATCCACCTTATAGTCCATTCATCCAATCCATACTTCCTTAACTTGCTGGCAAAAATACTGTGGGAGAAGATATCAAAAGGTTTGCTAAAGTCAAGGTATATAACATCCACCGCTTTCCCCATATCCACAGAGCCAGTTATCTCATTGTTGGTGACACTGGGCACTACTCTAGGTAACTTGGTGGAAGACCACAAGTGTCGATGAAGCCCTCTTGCTCTAGGCCCAGGCAAACTGAAGCCCCTCCACTCCTTGAACTTTCTGTGACCCTGCACAACTATGAGGAAGCTAGCACACAAACAGACAGGTTTGCACATGGCTCGCTAGCCAAGGCAAGCTTCGGCCTGGGAAACGTATAGATAAGGCAGAAATGTTTAGCAAAAACCAGTAACAAATAGACCCAAATAAGGCAAGGCTCGGGCAATGCTACTGAGGAAAAACACAACTGGCTGCTTTAGCTGATTGGCTATGGTATTGTACGGGGCAACAGGTAATTGGTTGCATAAGCTTGTGTAGTGAAGTAGGCAAAGGTATACAATGTATACTGGAATCTGCATGCGGGCTGCAGGATTTGAGACAGCTCAGTCTCCCTGTGCCCTATTTGAAGCTTCAAATAAATATCTCTGCTTCTCCACCCCGTTGTGGTCATTGGCGCGACACATACCGGGCAACGAACCCAACTGTTGCTTGCCTCGGGCACTCTGCGCCGGCAACATCATCATAGAAGGCAGTCAGGTTGGTCAGGCACTGCTTGCCATTGGTGAATCCATGTTGACTGTTCCCGATCACCTTCCTGTCCTCCAAGTGATTCAAAATGTATTCCTTGAGGACCTGCTCCATGATTTTTCCAGGAACTGACAGGAGGCTGACTGGTCTATAGTTTCCCAGATTCTCCTTCCCTTTTTTAAAGATGGGCACTATAGTTGCCTTTTTCAATCATCCGGGACTTCCCCCGATCACCACGAGTTTTCAAAGATAATGGCCAATGGTTCTGCAATAGCATCAGCCAGCTCCCTCAGCACCCTGGTATGCATTTCATCCAGCCCCATGGACTTGTGTATATCCAGATTTTCTAAATAGACCTTAACCTGTTCTTTCACCTCTTAGGGCTGCTCACCTCCTCCCCACACTGTGCTGCCCAGTGCAGCAGTCTGGAAGCTGATCATGTCTGTGAAGATCAAGGCAAAAAAAGCATTGAATACTTCAGCTTTTTACATATCATCTGTCACTAGGTTGCCTCCCCCATTCAGTAAGGGTCCCACACTTTCCCTAACCTTCTTCTTGTTGCTAACATACCTGTAGAAACCCTTCTTTCTACTCTTTATATCCCTTGCTAGCTGCAACGCCAATTGTGCTTTAGCCTTCCTGATTACACACTTCCTGAATGCTCGAGCAGTATTTTTCTACTCCTCCCTAGTCATCTGTCCAAGTTTCCACTTCTTGTAAGCTTTGTTTTTGTGTTTAAGCTCACCGAAGTTTTCTCTGTTAAGCCAAGCTGGTCGCCTGCCGTATTTGCTATTCTTTCTGCACATCAGGGATGGTTTGTTCCTGCACCCTCAATAAGGCTTCTTTAAAATACAGCCAGATCTCCTGGACTCCTTTTCCTCTCATATTAACCTCTCAGGGGATCCTGACCGTCAGTTCCCTGAGGGACTCAAATTCTGATTTTCTGAAGTTCAGGGTCCATATTCTGCTGTTCTCCTTTCTTCCTTTTGTCAGGATCCTGAACTCGACCATCTCATGGTCACTGCTGCCCAGGTTGCCACCCACTTCTACTTCCCTTATCAATTATTCACTGTTTTTGAGCAGAAGGTCAAGAGGAGCACAGTCCCTAGATGGTTCTTTCAGCACTTGCACCAGGAAATTGTCCCCAACACTCTCCAAAATCTTCCTGGATTTTCTGTGTACTGCTGTATTGCTCTCCCAGCAGATGTCAGGGTGTGTCAGGGTGCTTCCATGCCATCTTTTCCAGAGGCCAATAGGGGAACTCAGGGCCTCCCTCTCCTCTAGATTCCAGTCCAAGGCCCCTGTGTTGAGTGGATAAGCTCTCCCTAAGAAGCTTCACTGACTCCATGGACTTCTTTCTACCTTGCTTTTCTTTCAGGCCCTTTTCCAACACCCCTCCCTGGCCTTACTGTACATCTTCCTCTGTTTAGGTCTTTCCTTCACTCTCTAGCCAGTCAGTCCCTCTTTTCCTACACCTACACCTTCCCCCCTAGGCTTCCCACTTTTAGGCTTACCACCCAGCCCCCCCCCCCGCCCCGCCCCAGGCCCAGTTGGGCTTCATCTTCAGTCAGCTCTGGCCCACCCTCCAGGTGCCACAAGCTGCCTTAATTAAGTTTCCTAGATCCAGTGCCAGTATAGGGTATATACCTCATCACATCCTCTCTCTTGAACTCACCCTGGAACATCACATCCTCTTCATCTTGCTCACCCTGGAATCCCATCTTTACGTTTCAATCGGTTCTCTCATGGGCTACACCCCAGATAGCTTGCAGCTGCCAGGCATTGACTTGGACCACTTTACCCCTACCCTTGGTAGATTTTCTGCCATTGGGAATCCACAGACCAGGCTCTGCTGCTTGACTCAGATGAGTAACACCTCCAAATGGATTGTGCAGTTCAGATAAGTATTATCCAGGCTCATACTCTGAACTTTTGCAGATTGAACCATTGTTAGTCCTAGAATTACTGCTTCCAGAAGGTGGCCATATACTTTCTGTCACCCTATCATTGTCTTCCCTGTTCTGCTGCATGTGAATGGCATTTTTTTCCCTTTTGTGTGAACAAATCATTACAAACTCCTCACCAATGCTTTTAGTATTTATTTCAAGAATATGACATCTTGTTCCCCTCCAACTACTTCATCCAGATGCCTCTAGTGATGCATTCTAATGGTGATGGCTTGAGTGTTAGTTTACATGCTAAATAATGCATGGTGAGGAAAGTCACATAAGTAAAAACACCAGGAGAAAGTGTAAGAAATAGGTTTAGGGGTTTTGGCTTGCCTGTTTTTTTTTTGTTTTGTTTTTTTCCCAAATTCATTGTATATTTTAAGACTCAAGCCAAATCAAGAGATAGAGCTCTTTAGGGTGCAACAACTATATAGAAAATCTCTCCACTTTATGGGAGGGAGGATACAAAGACTATTCCTTCAACAAGACAATGCTCAGATCACTGCTGAGGAGTTTGCAATGAACTGTTTAGGAAAAAAAGAGTGTAGGGGAAGACATCATCCAAGAGTCCTTTGCTGTTCCACAGATGAAGGAAAAAAATCTGATATGCATATAGAGGCGTAAAGTCAGATATGGAAAACAGGCATATCAACCCAGGATCAGGATCATTCCCTGCAGTATAATATATTCCCCAATGCTTAATCCAAGCCAAGTCTGAATGGATGTGGAAATGACTCAGAAGGCTAATTTAGCCTTACAGTGTTAGCTGTATAGCCTTAGAAGAGTTTTGTAATTTATTTTACATATTTCTAAATAAAATGCATCCTCCACTTGGCCTCCATGATTTTCCCCTTGAATTTAAATGGATTTAGTTCTTATGAAAGGCGGCAAATTGACATCCCTGGAGATTTAAGCCTTCTACCTCTCCAAAGAACCCCTTTTTGTGAGGTACTGAGATCATAGCTCAACAGTGACACCACCCAGAGTGAAGTCTTATGTGGGAACATAGGAAAAAATGAATTAATCCACCCTGTTCCTTTCAGTCTTCACTATTTTTCATATGCCACACAGTGAAGGTGAAAACAGAGAGAAGTCAGTTATTTTAAAGAAATTCATTTACTAACATTGTTTGAAAAAATTACCAGATTCTTGTGCAATTTTTCCATAAGAGGAGATACCTCTGAAGACAGTAATTCATATAAAATAATTTGAGTGCAGCTTTTATTTTTCACTCCTCCTGAATTGACTTTTGGTACTGGAGAAATGTGCCAGATTGGCAGCACTGGAGATAAAATCCTGTTATTTTTCTATAGAAATGGAGCATGGGCAACAGTAGTGCAAATATAAGCAATTGGTGGATGTTTATCTGTATCACTGAAATAAATAGCAGACTTACTAACATGTGTTTGATTCATCATGTGGCTACTGGCTGGTCTACAGCACATATAAGACAACACTAGATCTAGATTCTAGATACGAGATAATCCTACAGATAATGCAGATTCTCACTCAGTTCAGTTGTGATTTTTGAAAGAGAAGATCCTTAACGGATAGTGATCAATGTCTCCATGTCTAGTTGGCAGTCGGTATCAAGCAGAGTGCCCAAGAGTCAGTCCTGGCGCCGGTTTTGTTCAGTATCTTCATTATTGATCTGGACGATGGAGTGGACTGCACCCTCAGCAAGTTTGCAGATGACACTAAACTGGGAGGATTGTAGATATGCTGGAGGGCAGGGATAGGATATAGAAGGACCTAGACAAATTAGAGGATTGGGCCAAAATAAATCTGATGAGGTTCAACAAGGACTAGTGCAGACTCCAGCACTTAGGATGGAAGAATCCCATGCACTGCTACAGACTAGGGACCAAATGGCTAGGGGTTTCAGTGGACAAGAAGCTGGATATGAGTCAACAATTTTCCCCATGTTGCCAAGAAGGCTAACAGCATTTTGGGATGTATAAATAGGGGCATTGCCAGCAGATCGAGGGACGTGATCAATTCTACATTAGTGAGGCCTCATCTGGAGTACTGTGTCCAGTTTTGGGCCCCACATTCATAGAATCATAGAATCATAGAATATCAGGGTTGGAAGGGACCCCAGAAGGTCATCTAGTCCAACCCCCTGCTCGAAGCAGGACCAATTCCCAGTTAAATCATCCCAGCCAGGGCTTTGTCAAGCCTGACCTTAAAAACCTCTAAGGAAGGAGATTCTACCACCTCCCTAGGTAACGCATTCCAGTGTTTCACCACCCTCTTAGTGAAAAAGTTTTTCCTAATATCCAATCTAAACCTCCCCCATTGCAACTTGAGACCATTACTCCTCGTTCTGTCATCTGCTACCATTGAGAACAGTCTAGAGCCATCCTCTTTGGAACCCCCTTTCAGGTAGTTGAAAGCAGCTATCAAATCCCCCCTCATTCTTCTCTTCTGCAGACTAAACAATCCCAGCTCCCTCAGCCTCTCTTCATAAGTCATGTACTCTAGACCCCTAATCATTTTTGTTGCCCTTCGCTGGACTCTCTCCAATTTATCCACATCCTTCTTGTAGTGTGGGGCCCAAAACTGGACACAGTACTCCAGATGAGGCCTCACCAGTGTCGAATAGAGGGGAACGATCACATCCCTCGATCTGCTCGCTATGCCCCTACTTATACATCCCAAAATGCCATTGGCCTTCTTGGCAACAAGGGCACACTCTTGACTCATATCCAGCTTCTCGTCCACTGTCACCCCTAGGTCCTTTTCCGCAGAACTGCTGCCTAGCCATTCGGTCCCTAGTCTGTAGCGGTGCATTGGATTCTTCCATCCTAAGTGCAGGACCCTGCACTTATCCTTATTGAACCTCATCAGATTTCTTTTGGCCCAATCCTCCAATTTGTCTAGGTCCTTCTGTATCCTATCCCTCCCCTCCAGCGTATCTACCACTCCTCCCAGTTTAGTATCATCTGCAAATTTGCTGAGAGTGCAATCCACACCATCCTCCAGATCATTTATGAAGATATTGAACAAAACCGGCCCCAGGACCGACCCCTGGGGCACTCCACTTGACACCGGCTGCCAACTAGACATGGAGCCATTGATCACTACCCGTTGAGCCCGACAATCTAGCCAGCTTTCTACCCACCTTATAGTGCATTCATCCAGGCCATACTTCCTTAACTTGGTGACAAGAATACTGTGGGAGACTGTGTCAAAAGCTTTGCTAAAGTCAAGAAACAATACATCCACTGCTTTCCCTTCATCCACAGAACCAGTAATCTCATCATAAAAGGCGATTAGATTAGTCAGGCATGACCTTCCCTTGGTGAATCCATGCTGACTGTTCCTGATCACTTTCCTCTCATGTAAGTGCTTCAGGATTGATTCTTTGAGGACCTGCTCCATGATTTTTCCAGGGACTGAGGTGAGGCTGACTGGCCTGTAGTTCCCAGGATCCTCCTTCTTCCCTTTTTTAAAGATTGGCACTACATTAGCCTTTTTCCAGTCATCCGGGACTTCCCCCATTCGCCACGAGTTTTCAAAGATAATGGCCAAGGGCTCTGCAATCACAGCCGCCAATTCCTTCAGCACTCTCGGATGTAACTCGTCCGGCCCCATGGACTTGTGCACGTCCAGCTTTTCTAAATAGTCCCTAACCACCTCTATCTCCACAGAGGGCTGGCCATCTCTTCCCCATTCTGTGATGCCCAGCGCAGCAGTCTGGGAGCTGACCTTGTTAGTGAAAACAGAGGCAAAAAAAGCATTGAGTACATTAGCTTTTTCCACATCCTCTGTCACTAGGTTGCCTCCCTCATTCAGTAAGGGGCCCACACTTTCCTTGGCTTTCTTCTTGTTGCCAACATACCTGAAGAAACCCTTCTTGTTACTCTTGACATCTCTTGCTAGCTGCAGCTCCAGGTGCGATTTGGCCCTCCTTATATCTTTCCTACATGCCCGAGCAATATTTTTATACTCTTCCCTGGTCATATGTCCAACCTTCCACTTCTTGTAAGCTTCTTTTTTATGTTTAAGATCCGCTAGGATTTCACCATTAAGCCAAGCTGGTCGCTTGCCATGTTTACTATTCTTTCGACTCATCGGGATGGTTTGTCCCTGTAACCTCAACAGGGATTCCTTGAAATACAGCCAGCTCTCCTGGACTCCCTTCCCCTTCATGTTAGTCCCCCAGGGGATCCTGGCCATCTGTTCCCTGAGGGAGTCGAAGTCTGCTTTCCTGAAGTCCAGGGTCCGTATCCTGCTGCTTACCTTTCTTCCCTGCGTCAGGATCCTGAACTCAACCAACTCATGGTCACTGCCTCCCAGATTCCCATCCACTTTTGCTTCCCCCACTAATTCTACCCGGTTTGTGAGCAGCAGGTCAAGAAAAGCGCCCCCCCTAGTTGGCTCCCCTAGCACTTGCGCCAGGAAATTGTCCCCTACGCTTTCCAAAAACTTCCTGGATTGTCTATGCACCGCTGTATTGCTCTCCCAGCAGATATCAGGAAAATTAAAGTCACCCATGAGAATCAGGGCATGCGATCTAGTAGCTTCCGTGAGTTGCCGGAAGAAAGCCTCATCCACCTCATCCCCCTGGTCCGGTGGTCTATAGCAGACTCCCACCACTACATCACTCTTGTTGCACACACTTCTAAACTTAATCCAGAGACACTCAGGTTTTACCACAGTTTCGTACCGGAGCTCTGAGCAGTCATACTGCTCCCTTACATACAGTGCTACTCCCCCACCTTTTCTGCCCTGCCTGTCCTTCCTGAACAGTTTATAACCATCCATGACTGTACTCCAGTCATGTGAGTTATCCCACCAAGTCTCTGTTATTCCAATCACGTCATAGTTCCTTGACATCACCAGGACCTCCAGTTCTCCCTGCTTGTTTCCAAGGCTTTGTGCATTTGTATATAAGCACTTGAGATAACCTGTTGATCGCCCCTCATTCCCAGTATGAGGCAGGAGCCCTCCCCTCACAGACATTCCTGCCTGTGCTTCCTCCCGGTATCCCGCTTTCCCACTTACCTCAGGGCTTTGGTCTCCTTCCCCCGGTGAACCTAGTTTAAAGCCCTCCTCACTAGGTTAGCCAGCCTGCTGGCAAAGATGCTCTTCCCTCTCTTCGTAAGATGGAGCCCGTCTCTGCCCAGCACTCCTCCTTCATGGAACACCATCCCATGGTCAAAGAATCCAAAGCCTTCTCTCTGACACCACCTGCGTAGCCATTCGTTGACTTCCACGATTTGACGGTCCCTACCCTGGCCTTTTCCTTCCACGGGGAGGATGGACGAGAACACCACTTGCGCCTCCAACTCCTTTATCCTTCTTCCCAGAGCCACGTAGTCCGCAGTGATCCGCTCAAGGTCATTCTTGGCAGTATCATTGGTGCCCACGTGGAGAAGCAGGAAGGGGTAGCGATCCGAGGGCTTGATGAGTCTCGGCAGTCTCTCCGTCACATCGCGAATCTTAGCCCCTGGCAAGCAGCAGACTTCTCGGTTTTCCCGGTCAGGGCGGCAGATAGATGACTCAGTCCCCCGGAGGAGAGAGTCCCCGACCACCACCACCCGCCTTCTCCTCTTGGGAGTGGTGGTCGTGGAACCCCCAACCTCAGGACATCGCATCTCATGCCTTCCAACCAGCGGAGTCTCCTTCTGCTTTCTCCCCCCAGACATATCATCTGGTCCACTCTCCGCAATGGTACCTGTGGAGAGAACATGAAAGCGGTTGGTTACCTGTGTCTGTGTTACTGGAACCCGGACATTCCGCTTACCTCTTCTGGAGGTCACATGTTGCCAAGCTTCTTCACTGGCCTCTTGGCTCCTCTGTGCAACCTGCTCTATATCTTTAGAGCTTTGTGCCCCTAGAAGCCTATCCTGTGTTTTGTCCAGAAAATCCTCAGTTTCTCGTATGCAACGCAGGGTCGTACATTACAAGAAAGATGTGGAAAAATTGAAAAGCGTCCAGCAGAGGGCAACAAAAATGATTAGGGACTGGAACACATGACTTATGAGGAGAGGCTGAGGGAACTGGGATTGTTTAGTGTGCAGAAGAGAAGAATGAGGGGGGATTTGATAGCTGTTTTCAACTACCTGAAAGGGGGGTCCTAAGAGGATGGATGTAAACTGTTCTCAGTGGTAGCAGATGACAGAACGAGGAGTAATGGTCTCAAGTTGCAGTGCGGGAAGTTTAGGTTGGATATTAGGAAAATACTTTTTCACTAGGAGGGTGATGAAGCACTGGAATGCGTTACCTAGGGAGGTGGTGGAATCTCCTTCCTTTGAGGTTTTTAAGGTCAGTCTTGACAAAGCCCTGGCTGGGATGATTTAGTTGGTGTTGGTCCTGCTTTGAGCAGGGGGTTGGACTAGATGACCTCTTGACGTCGCTTCCAACCCTGATATTCTATGATTGTAAGTCTATTTCCATGGATGATGGTGAAGCCCATTCAGACACAGCATGTGGTATTGATGACCATGAAGTCTATGATACCATGTAATTGTATATTTATTATAACTTTTCATACACTATCCCAGCAGCATGCTTCCTTTAGGCCCTAATCCTTGCAGTCAGTGGGTATGTTTACACTTCGAAAAAAGGTAACTTGAGTTAGCTAGCTCTCATTACGTAATTCAGATTTAAACAGCAGTAAAGACAAGACAATTCGGCTTTGAACTCAGGCTAGCAGCTCAATTTCGATGCCAGGTTCCCTGATAGGCTTTAACTTGACTGGCTAACCTCAGTTTAAGCCCAGTTGCTGCATTTTCACTGCTATCTGAACCGGAGCAAGCTAACATGGGTTAGCTAACCTGAGTTAAGAACAAACTGAGGCTTTTTTAAGTGTAGACATACCCCAGGGGAATATTCACATGCACAGCCATTCTTATCTTTGCAATATTGGAGCCTTCACAATGGCTGAAGCGCAAAAGATTTGGAGTTTGGAAATGCGTTGGATAAGCACCAGAGATTTCAGATACTTTTGTGAAGCTTTAAAAAAAACATTTGGAATCTGCATAATTTGGCTGGGTATTTTATTAGACTAGACGTCCCATACTCCCTGGAAATCCCAGAAGAATAGCCTTTATCATGATATGTCAGTCTGAGCTGAAGCCCAGAAGGCAGTTCACAAATAGAAATGGTTGAAATAGGAAAAGTAAGTTTTCCAGACTAGTTTCAGAGTAACAGCCGTGTTAGTCTGTATTCGCAAAAAGAAAAGGAGTACTTGTGGCACCTTAGAGACTAACCAATTTATTTGAGCATAAGCTTTCGTGAGCTACAGCTCACTTCACCGGATGCATGCTGTGGAAACTGCAGAAGACATTATATACACAGAGACCATGAAACAATACCTCCTCCCACCCCAGTCTCCTACTGGTAATAGCTTATCTAAAGTGATCACTCTCCTTACAATGTGTATGATAATCAAGTTGGGCCATTTCCAGCACAAATCCAGGTTTTCTCACCCTCTGCCCCCCCCCACACAAACTCACTCTCCTGCTGGTAATAGCCCATCCAAAGTGACCACTCTCTTTACAATGTGTATGATAATCAAGGTGGGCCATTTCCAGCACAAATCCAGGTTTTCTCACCCCCCCCCTTTTTTTCCCAAAAACCACACACACAAACTCACTCTCCTGCTGGTAATAGCTTATCCAAAATGACCACTCTCCTTACAATGTGTATGAAAATCAAGGTGGGCCATTTCCAGCACAAATCCAGGTTTTCTCACCCTCTCCCCCCCTCAAAAAAAAAAACCCACACACACACACAAACTCACTCTCCTGCTGGTAATAGCTTATTCAAAGTGACCACTCTCCCTACAATATGCATGATAATCAAGGGGGCCATTTCCAGCACAAATCCAGGTTTTCTTTTCTTTCCTTTTCTTTTTTCCAGACTAGTTCACCCTTGCTGAGTTTGGATGAGCCCCACAAAGTCTGGGTATATCCTACCTTCTTCTATCCCTTTTTCTCCATTCTTTTCATGTTTTCCTTTCATCTCAGCATTACCATGTCTTTCCCTTGACCCTATTGTCATGTTGTCCAGACTATGTAATTCTCTTAGTCTGATCCCTTACTTCTTTTCAAAGAGTAAAAATGTCTGATTTCCCACACCTGATGCAATTTTTCTCCACCAAAACTCTTTCATTTCCTTAATGTCCTGATAAGTACAGCCTTTCAAGTCCATCTCCCAATGCGCTAATGTAATTCTGCACTCTGGGTGAAACAACACTGTATTTAAGTTCTTGGCCATTTCCCTCTATCCTTTTGTTCATATTCTGTGACTGTGTGGAGCTGTTTCTCCTCTCAGCAGATTTACACCAGTGTTACATCACTGGTGCTACCCCTGATTTTCACCAGTGTCGTGTGAGTGTAGCCTCAGGCTCTGTGTGTTTTAACTCTATCACAGACGCATTAGCGGACTGATTTTTTAGATGTGCTGATTTCCCACAACTTTTAATCCAAAAAATGGGAGCTGCAATTGATCAACACCTCTGAAAATCATTCTTTAAATCACCACCCACCACTAGAATCACGACCCACATTCTTGTTATAAAAGTATCAGTCAAACCATGTTCACTTTGGGGGAACTTTTGTAAGCTTTTAGTCATGCTGGTGAGCACTCAATCATGCAAGTAGTCCTAATTACATCCAATCCTTAACAAGGTTAGCTTGTGAGTGTGTGCTGTATCTTCATGATACAGTAGCTTGGGGTTGTTTTATATGATGTTCTGAAATTTTTATAGTTTCCCAGCCAGAACTATATGTATTTTCCATAAATACTGGGGAAAGAAGGCAATAACTTTGATATTTGCGAGAAGAGGTACATAAAACAAAGAGCAGATGGTACATTTTTTTCCATCTTAAATGGAAATGGGTGACATTTCAAATATTCTTGACACTGAATCTAACCCCTTTCTCTTATAAGAGGCATTACTCATAGTCTTTCACTTTGTTTCTTCAATAAAAGTACCATTACACTGGGAACGATTCTGTCTCTCTGTTTTCATTGTTCTGTAGTGTGTATGTATAATTTATTGACTGAAGAAATGCTCAGCTCAGCTGTATCTTTATTTTTTCCCAACTAAAGGCCTGATCCTCAGCCCATTGAATGGCAAAAGTCCTATTCATAGAATCATAGAATATTAGGGTTGGAAGAGACCTCAGGAAGTCATCTAGTCCAATCCACTGCTCAAACCAGGACCAACACCAACTAAATCATCCCAGACAGGGTTTTGTCAAGCCGGGCCTTAAAAACCTCTAATGATGGAGATTCTACCATCTCCCTAGGTAACCCATTCCAGTCCTTCACCACCCTCCCAGTGAAATAGTGTTTCCTAATATCCAACCTAGACCTCCCCCACTGCAACTTGAGACCATTGCTCCTTGTTCTGTCATCTGCCACCACTGAGAACAGCCTAGCTCCATCCTCTTTGGAACCCCCCTTCAGGTAGTTGAAGGCTGCTATCAAATCCCCCCTCACTCTTCTCTTCTGCAGACTAAATAACCCCCGTTCGCTCAGCCTCTCCTTGTAAGTCATGTGCCCCAGCCCCCTAATCATTTTCATTGCCCTCTGCTGGACTTTCTCCAATTTGTCCACATCCCTTGTGTAGTGATTTCATTGGAGCAGGATCAAACCCTTTCCTGTTCCCCTTTACCGGTTTTATAGCTGGAGTCTCTGAAGAACAAGGAGTTAAGTGACTTGACTAAGGTATTGAGTGTGTAAGTAGATTATTCCTTTTTAGAACACAAGATCATCCTTGTTCTCTATTTCTTTGCTCTAAAGACTGCACCTCAGGAACCACATGCTCAGAACCACCTTTCTAGCACTCAGTGTGTTTGAGGTTGGGGGTGTCACACAAAGGTGGCTCTAGGGAGCAATTTATAACAACCTCAGAACTGCTTTAAGTTGCACCCAATGCAAATAGTACCAACAAGCTGTTCTGACAGGTGGGTATCATTGGGGCATAGGAATAACATGGCCATACCCCCTTACACAAAGCACATCTCCTTTAACAACTGGAACTCTCAAGAGGGTGGCAAAGCCAACTTTACATATTATTTGCACCACTGGAGCAGTGTAAAGCAATGTTAGCAATGCCTAGAATCTGGTCCAAGATGTCTCAAACTTGCCACAATGTAGTCTCAGTATGTTGTCACCTGATGAGATTTTAATTGTTGAGAACGTGCTGCTCAGCTGCCATTATTATTAATGAGCTGTGTGTACACCATAGGTATTGCAAACTTCTCAGACTCATAAAATCAGAGCTATCCTTTTGCACTCAGCCTTTATTTGCTCTTACTCCAGGAGCTTAAAATCAAATGCATGGTCCTGGCCTTCATAACCACCAAGTCTCTATGGTGTTAGCCGGGTTTTTTTAAAGCATCTTTAGGATTTGTTAATATTTGCTAAGTGCTTTGAAAATGTACAATGTATATAAGCGCTAAGCATTATTATGACAGGTTTCAGAGTAGCAGCCATGTTAGTCTGTATCCACAAAAAAGAAAAGGAGTACTTGTGGCACCTTAGAGACCAACAAATTTATTTGAGCATAAGCTTTCATGGGCTACAGCTCACTTCATCGAATGCATCCAATGAAGTGAGCTGTAGCTCACGAAAGCTTATGCTCAAATAAATTTGTTAGTCTCTAAGGTGCCACAAGTACTCCTTTTCTTTTTAAGTATTATTATAGTGCTGGTGAAAAGTGCTGGCTAGGGCCCTACCAAATTCACGGTGCATTTTGTTCACTGTCAGAGTCATAGGATTTTAATAATAATAAATTTCATGATTTCAGCTATTTAAATCTGAAATTTCATGGTGTGGTAATTGTAGGGATCCTGACCCAAAAAGGAGTTGTGGAGGGGTCACAAGGTTATTGTACGGGGGCGTTGCAGTACTGCTACCCTTACTTCTGCGCTGCTTCTGCGGTGGCACTGCCTTCAGATCTGGGCAGCTGGAGAGCGGTGGCTTCTGGCTGCGATCCCAGCTCTGAAGGCAGAGCCGCCACCAGCAGCAGCATGGAAGTAAGGATGTCAAGGTATGGTATTGCCACCCTTACTTCTCCGCTGTCCATTCATACCTTGGCCTTTCCGCTGAGCAGAGTCATCCCTTGGGTAGGGCGAATCGGGGCAACCGCTCCAGGCCCCACACTTTGGAGGGCCCCGCGGGCCGGTGCGATTGGCTGGCGTGGTCAGTCCCGGAAGAGACAAATCCGTCACTTCCGCCTCAGGCCCCGCAGGCCCCCAGGGACAGCCCTACCGCTGAGACAGCCAATAAGAGTATCCACTGTGAGAGTTTGCATATTATTTTCAATTTAATATTTGTGAAAAACCTTCCACTGGAGTTTAACAGACAAGAAAAAACACTTTTTTTTCCCCCTCTTTTCCTATGCGTAGTCAGAAGTCCCAGCTACTTCCTACAATTTATGGTGGGTTTTGGCTTTAGATTCCAAACCAGATCTTGATGAGAAAAGACAAAACAGTATTTTTTAAAAAGTTCTTTTAATTGGTAATCCCATTTACTTTATCCCTCTTTTAGAGATTCTATATTTCATGCAAAAGGCCACATAGGTATGCTTAATTCAACAAGTTATTGGGCTAAATGCAAGCATTGCAGGCTGATATTCTATGTGTTATACAGGTCAAACTAGATAATCGTAAAGGATCTTACTGGCTATAAAATCTGTTAATCTAATAGATGCAAGATATTGTTGACTATTATTTTGGGGGTACAGAGGATGATTTGTAGTGTTTGCAGCAGCAGTGGCATAAAAGAATTGGCACTGTGGCATTGGATGGCTACCCAGTGATGAAATGTCCTTGTCATTAGGAGTTGCCCTGAGACCACCATTTCAGCAAAAATCACTACTCTAACTGGTACCCTTAATGGCAATGACAAGAAAGGGAATATTTTGAAGTGGGAAGCTTGCAGTTCTGCAGTTGATATTGTCATTCTGGCAGGCGGTGTGCAATTCTACAAGCCTGAAACCTCTGGATGCTGCTGTGATGTTGTTGGGGTCTCCTATGGGTTTCAGAGTTACATTTGGGGCATTGGGAGTCTTGCTTTTGACTGTACTGTGGATTAGGCCTTTGGAGAACATATCATGCCAGTAGAAAAAAATTTTTATTCCACTCCACAAGCAGATAGGCTTTGTAAGTAGTATGTTCAGTGTAAGAGCAAAAACAACATTTGTGAGGGGATATTTGAGAGTGAGAGGTTGAACTAGCTTATTAAACAAAATAAGTTGTTTAAAAGCTCAGGATTTATCCTATTATGTTTAAGTATCTACAGCAAGTTTTCCAATGCTTAAAAAAATCTTAAACCTCTGGCTTGTTACCTTTTATGGAAATAATTTTGTAATCTCAAATAATTTTCTTCATTAGCATAAAGTGATGGCTACCATAATATTTGGGCGTACACCGAAGGCAACAAGGCTGAGCAAAGTACATCCAACTTGTTTTCACATTTGTTTGGAGATTGGGGAGGGAATGAGAAAATCCCAGTCTGACTTCATTGATTATTTGGGGACAATGATCCCAAAATAATGTAATACTAAATTCCTTGTTGGAGGAGGGTTTTGCTATGATTTGTTAGTGAGAAGAAGCTGAAAATTTCAGAAGGCCTGATTCAAAGCCCATTGAAATCAATGCGAATTTTTTTATTCAGTTCAGGGTACTGGATCAGGCTCAGAGTAAAAAAAAAAAAAAAAAAAAGATTTGCTGATATGCATGCCTCATATGGTGCCTTGAATTTAAGGAGTTTAAATTGAGGGGACATTGTTCTAGCAGGAAAATGGCTAATGTAGAGGTAGGCCTAAATGGGATCCCAAGTGGTTTACTGCTGCACAGCTCTAACTGGAAACTGCTCTCCTTTGGGGAAGTAAATCTAATAGGCAGTAGGGCCATTACTTTGTCTTTGGTAGCAGGTATAAATCTGAAGTCTTTGGAATGGCAAGAAAATGGAATGGGAGAAACTGAAGCCAAACCCAACTGAAGTCTGGTTTTCAGGAAACAGTATGAGAGGTATCTAGCTCTGCAGCTTTGGAGTTTCATTAACATAGAACCAACATTGAGCACGAAGTGATTTAGAACAAGAGGCCAAAGGATCTAGAATTTTCAGGTTGAAATTAACCAGCACTGAAATTCAAAATTGATTGGGAGAAAAAAATGTGTGGGTTTTCTTTTGGTAACAATAAAGAACTACAGTAATTTTCTCCAAGGAGACCATACTCAGCCAAGGAGCTGTCTGAAATCTAGAGATGGGCGAATCAGCATTATCTAAATATGGTCCTAGGCTATCTGCAATGCTAATGGAACCAAACAGAGCTCACAACTTTTCAGACTGAAACCTCAGAAATACACGAGATTCACCTGTTCTTGGAGATGGGGAAATGGTATTTATCAATATGATCCTAAACCAAATTCTACCACTTTCAGAAATATAACTGTTAGCTGTTGAATTTGAGAGACTGAGCCAACCAGTTAGGAACAAAGTCAGCAAGTCACAAAGACAGTAAGGAATAAACACACATTTTGAGTCATAAAATGGCTAGATTGTCTCCATCTCTCTATGGGAGCTAAAGAGGGAGTAGCTTATTGAATGAGCATCCCTCACCCTCTTTGTTGCCATAGACAGGAGTCTTAGTATCTTGAGTCAGACAGTGCTATGAGTCCATGTCCAGTGACACTGGTGGTGCTAGACAGTGCATAGTGGAAAGAGATGGATAGGACAGAGGATGAGACATGATCCCACCTCATAAAATCATAGAATATCAGGGTTGGAAGGGACCTCAGGGGTCATCTAGTCCAACCCCCTGCTCAAAGCAGGACCAATCCCCAACTAAATCATCCCAGCCAGGGCTTTGTCAAGCCTGACCTTAAAAATATCTAAGGAAGGAGATTCCACCACCTCCCTAGGTAACGCATTCCAGTGTTTCACCACCCTCCTAGTGAAAAAGTTTTTCCTAATATCCAACCTAAACCTCCCCCACTGCAATTTGAGACCATTACTCCTTGTTCTGTCGTCAGCTACCACTAAGAACAGTCTAGATCCATCCTCTTTGGAACCCCCTTTCAGGTAGTTGAAAGCAGCTATCAAATCCCCCCTCATTCTTCTCTTCCGCAGACTAAACAATCCCAGTTCCCTCAGCCCCTCCTCATAAGTCATGTGTTCCAGTCCCCTAATCATTTTTGTTGCCCTCCGCTGGACTCTTTCCAATTTTTCCATATCCTTCTTGTAGTGTGGGGCCCAAAACTGGACACAGTACTCCAGATGAGGCCTCACCAATGTCGAATAGAGGGGAACGATCACGTCCCTCGATGGGCTGGCAATGCCCCCACATATACATCCCAAAATGCCATTGGCCTTCTTGGCATCAAGGGCATGCTGTTGACTCATATCCAGCTTCTCGTCCCTAGGTCCTTTTCTGCAGAACTGCTGCCAAGCCATTCGCCTCCTCTCTGTACCAGCCAGTGGAGCTGGCCCCATGAGGTGGGGAGTGCTTGATGCACTCTTAAAAAGGATGTCAAGCTGTTTAGTGTGGCTCATGACCATGAATGCCAACCTCAGGGCAGACTGTTAAAAAGGAGGGCAAAAACCCCAAACTGCTTGTGTGTTCTGTACATAGATTTCACCAACAAAGTATCAAGTGTGAACTTCTCAAGCACTACAATGGGTTTAACATGGAGTTACAGACTGCCCTTGTATACTCCGATCTATCTTGCCACTTAGGCAAGCTTGCCTTTGTGACAGATGGTCTCTCACACCAAGAATCACAGTAATATTCAGGTTACTCCTAGTCTCACAGGACCAGTCACTTACTCCAGGTCAATTGTACGGTAGATTTCTTACCAAAAACAATACTTGTAGCCAAATGGGTAATAAACTAACCAATGATTTAATAACTAGGGAAAAGAAATGAGTTATCTGACAGGGTTAAAGTAGGCAAACATACATGCACAAATGAGTTACAGTCTTAGGTTCCAAAAGGTGATAGTAGCTGCTATATATGCAAGCTCAGTGTGTCCTTTAGGGCTAAACAAACTAAGCAGCTCTGGGATCCCTTGCTTATGCTTAGAAATACTGCCCTTTCCGAATTCCATACAACATAGTGATAACAGTTTTTCAGGTATTTTTATCCCCTTCCCCCAGAGCTCAAGTTGATGGCATGAGGGTTTGTGGGATGAGGGTTTTGTTTCCACTTCATGGATGTGGGAGGAGCAATCTTTTTTGACCCAGAGAGAAGACAATATTGCATTCTACTTACTAGCAGAGACTACCATCCTCACTGAACTTGCTAAATAACATGAATATTTTATCTATTTGATTGTGCTGCAACCAAATTTTTGCTGCTAGAATATGTCAACAACTTTACTTGTTTCATTTTTTGTGTGACCCTCTGTGCCTTACCTATTAAACTTTCTGTACGTTCCTTCTTAATGCCATCGGTCCGGCCTGTACTGTAAGAAAGAAAATCTATAAAGAAAGATGGTACGTCAGGCAAAAAAAAAAGTTCCCCTCAAATAACAATTTAATTAATCACAAAAAGAACACAAGATGGGAGTGGGGTGGGCAGGGAAGAGGTGAAAAAATCTCTTGTTATTTCTCAGCACACTGCCTTATTTAGAGTCTCATTCTTGTAAAACTGTTACCCTGGAAAAAGCTGAAAATAATTAAATTAAGCCAGATGACTGAAAATAATTAAATTAAGCCAGATAGTCATGTGGTGTGAATGAACCTGGCTCCTTTGACTTCAGAGAAGTTATGCTGGTTTACACCAAGTGATGATCTGGGCCCAATATATTTAATGTAATTGGATTCTAAAATATATGTCCTAAATTTCCACTGGCTTCAAGGGTGCAAGATCAATACCCCATTACTAGGCACCCCCAGGAACTGGGCTGTGGTTAAAGGTCTGTTAGCAGGTTAAATTGTTACTCACAGCATATAATCCATGGACCTTAAGCCATTTCCGACTGTTCTGGAGGCAGGCTGTCAGTGAGTGGTTTCTATTGTTACAACGGTAACTAACAGGAGGACATTGCAGAACAAGGAACCTGCAAACCCCTCCCCATCCGAAGCCCCATGGCAGATCAGTGCAACCCCAAAAGTGAACTATCCTCTTGCAGGAGGGAGTGTAGCCAGGGTAACCTAGAATGTACAGATTCAGCACACCCCTTAGAGAAGCTTGTGTCAGCAGGGCTCCCCTGCAGTCCTTTAGCACCACGGGTGAGTGGGGCAATACAAGAAGTGCATCAGCCTTTGCTCTACAACCTCACCAATATACCGGAACCATGAGCAATAACGGCATTTGTAAAGAAAAGATCAAGCCAGATAAAGCATGATGTTTATTTATTTATTTAATCGTTCGGATGATATTAGCAAGTTAATGGATGAAGGGAAGGCAATGCAGTAAATGTCATATATCAGGACTTCAGCAAATCATCTGATATGGTGACTCATATCAATAATTCAGCTTGGCTTGGATATGAGCACTGTCAGTAGGACTGAAAAACTAAACTGAAGAGCTATATACAAACAGCAACAAAAAAAATGACACAATACTCAAGAGTGAGAGGGATGGCTAGCAAGATTGGTACCAGTCCTGGTCTTTTGTCACATATTTACTAATGATCCGGAAGATGGATATGCTGCACAGTAATTACATTTTCAGGGTATGTTAATGTAGGCCAGGGATCGGCAACCTTTGACACGTGGCCCGCCAGGGTAAGCCCCCAGAGGGCCGGGCTGGTTTGTTTACCTGCCGGGTCTGCGGGTTCAGTCAGTTGCAGCTCCCACTGGCCGCAGTTCACTGTTCCAGGCCAATGGGGACTGCGGGAAGCGGCGTGGGCCAGTGGGAGCTGCAATCGGCTGAACCTTCGGATGCGGCAGAAAACAAACCGGCCGGGCGTGCCAGGGGGCTTACCATGGCAGGCTGCATGCGCAAGGTTGCTGATCCCTGATGTAGACCCTCAGTTTAGCATGTGAATAGGTCCATTGAAATCAACTGGACAAGTCACATCTCATGTTTAAAGTTAGGCATGTGTTCAATTACCTTGTTGACTTGGGGCCTTCATAAAGTGCTGCATATAATTTTAGAAAAAGAGAAATAGTGAAAAGAGATCTAGGGAGGTTACATATTTGTGCAGGAAGCAACAAATGAGATTAATCCTGGATCAGAACAAACTAATACATCTGGGAGAAACTAACCCTAAACACAGAAAGTCAATGGGAGGTAGATATTTGGAAATCAAAAAAGACTTAGGGCGGGACAGTGCAGAACCAAATATGAGCTTGCAATGTAAATTTGGGATGCTCCATAGGCATAATGTTGCAGAATTGGGAGGTAATCGATTATGCCTACCTATACAGGTGGTGAATAGCTTTGTGCATCACAATACCAGGAGAATATTCACAAATTGCAGAGAACTCAAGGGAGCAGGGGGGAATAAAATAAAGGGACTTCAGAGATTGATATAGGAGGTAAGGTTAAAAAGATTAAATATCTATACTCTAGTCTGATTATACAATAGCTAATGGCTGGGTCCTGCAAACACTTATAGACAGGCTTAACTTTAAGCATGTGAGCAGTCTCATTAAATTTAATAGGACTATTTACATGCATAAAATTAAGCACAAGTGGTTGCAGGACAAGGGCGTAAGAGAGAATATGGAAACAATGGAGCTGGTGGAAAAATGCCAGATATTTTTCAATGGAAATTTTGAAGAAAATAAATGGGTGGGGAAAATAAAAAAAACAAAATCCAAATCACAAAACAAAACCCAAATGCTTTTGGTTTTCTAAAACAGCATTAGATTTTGGTTCTAATTGGAAATATTGACACTAAACTATAGGAAAGTTTAGGCTGAATGCGAGAAGAATGGTAGTTTAAAAACTGAACACTTGTAGTCTCTTCAGGTTCTTATACAGATCTGGTTACTGTAGCAGCTGAGGACCTTGGGGCCTTTCTAAACCAGAAGAGAAAAGAAAAGAAAGAAAAAGAAAAGAAAAATCCTGACAGGTTGATCTATTAGACCCTGAAGCATTCCCCAAAGGAAGTGAGAAATAATACAAACATGTAAAATTCTATCTAATTAATCAAACATATAATTCAGGGAGAAATCCTGATGTGCATGACGGACAACATGATCTAACAGACCTATTCCATCTATGATTATGAGATGTACAATGAAGTCTGCATTATTATTAATTATTAGTGTTATTTGAGGCCCCAACCAAGAACAAGGCCCCCTTGAGTTGTGTTCTTAATATTCACATAATAGGAGACAGATCCTGTCCCGAACACTTTATACGATAAAAGACAAGCTAGACAAACAGTGGGGAAAAGGAAATATTGCTATCCCCATTTTACAGCTAGGGAAGTGAGGCACAGATGGATCACATGACTTTCTGAAAGTCACACAGAAAATTTGTGGAAGAAAAGGGAAGTGAACACAGCTCTCCTGAGCTCTATGCCAGTGCCTCGGTGTTTTAACCATAACCCCCCCCCCCCCTTTTCTCTTTATTGTACATTCACCATATGACCAGAAGAAAATAAAAAAGTTCAAGGTAAATCTCTCTCTTCCCCTCAAATACACACACAATCCCTCAAATTCCATTTTCCATATATAAAAAAAAAGAAACACCCTACTCTAGCAAGGTAACGTTGCACAAATTGACATCTGAGTTTAAAAATTCTCTATGGTTCCCTTTGTTTGGATTTAGTTAGCTTAGTTGAATTATGACTTTCTTTAAAAGTTTTTTCAAGGGCTTCCAGATAATGTATGTGCCAGACCAAAGCAGAGGCAGTCTCAGCCAGCCTCACAATTTATCCCCACAGTAAGCAAAATCTCACCTTTTAATTTCTTAAAATTATCGAGGGCTATGCTCAAAGGAGACACGGTGAAAGCTTTGTAGGAATTGCCCAACCTGCAGCCAGCTGCACATGTTTTAGATTTTAGAGATTAAAGGTTCAGAGTTTATCAGAGCTCCCTGAAAGCCAGATTATAACCTCTGGCCTTGCACATTTTTCTCTTTGCGCCAGTGGAAGTTTAAGCAGAGGAGCATGTGCTCCAGTTCATTTTCATACAAATGTACGTTATCTGAGAAAACATTTTATTTTCTTGAACCTTTCCCTTAGTCAAGGTATTTGCTTCCTTGATTCATTTTACCCTTCATCAAGTAACTATGGTGGCACACTGGATGGACCAGCGACAAGATCATTGGTTTACTATTTCTCCACGTATGAGAACTTATAACCAAAAAAACTACATTACCCTGAAAACATATATATTTTTAGCTGATAGGCTGGGTACCAAAGTGATTTGGTATTGGTCTACTTGGAGTTTCTTAGGCATTCAGGGTAAACAAGTTATTTACCAAAGGGGGAAAAGTGATTGCTTGAGTTTTCTTATTCAAGAATGATCAAAGAAAGGGATAGTGGATGTTCTTGCAACATGGTTCACATATTTGCTATTTATCATTACTAGAACATACTTGGCACTATGACCTTTCTATTAATTGGTACAGACTTTGATGTTGAAAACCATGCAGGAAAAATATTATAAAGTATGGGATGTTATTTTTCTTCTTCCAGTGTGTATTCAATAGGGAACAGCATCACAAACACTATTACTCTTAATGTGTGCATATCCTTCTGATAAAAAAGGGTGTTTGTAAAACATTACATAGAAAGCTTTATTAACTTATACTTTTAATGATTTTTCAATATTCTATTTTCATTTTGAATATTTTATTGATATGAACTAGAAATAAATCCTTCTGCAGCAGGCTAATACAATTAGCTTAACTCTTTCCACCATTTGATGGCTGTCTCTGGAGGTACTGGCCCAAAGGGAGAGGTCAAATGTATGTTTGATACCAGTGCCCCCTTTCTGACAATGATAAAGGCCATGATTCAGCAAAGCACTCAAGTGTGCCCTTACGTTCATCCCTGTTCAGCGAACTACATAAGCATGTGCTTACGTTCCATTGGTGAAGGCCTTGATTCAGCAAGCTATTTAAACATGTCAACTTCATTTGGACTACTACATATGTTGAAAGTTACACATATGCATAATGAAAGGTTTCAGAGTAGCAGCCGTGTTAGTCTGTATTCGCAAAAAGAAAAGGAGTACTTGTGGCAACTTAGAGACTAACAAATTTATTTGAGCATACGCTTTCGTGAGCTACAGCTCACTTCATCAGATGAGCTGTAGCTCATGAAAGCTTATGCTCAAATAAATTTGTTAGTCTCTAAGGTGCCACAAGTACTCCTTTTCTTTTTAAATATGCATAAGCGACTTTCTGAACCAAGGCACTAGAAGTTAAACAGTATTTAAAGGCAAGCCCTAGGGACAGTAAAACCATGAATCTGGATAAAGAAATCTAAGTCCTCTCTCACTGTCTAATCCAGTGTGCCAGCTCAGCAGCTTCAGAGGAAATCCAGCAGCATTCACAGTGTGTAGCTCTGGCGACATAAGGTTCTTGTTTTTGTTTGAGCAAACATGCCAAACCCACAGAAAACTGTTTGAATAATCATATTTCTTAACTAGATACGGTACAAGCATAAGATACCATATAATGATAGCAAGGGCTTCCTCTCTCCGGCTTCATATATTCAGATGTAAAGGAACTGAGTTATTAAGGAGTAATAAAAAAGTAAACACAGGATCTGGGTTGTAAGCAAAATAAATTAAGGAATGAAATAATCTCTCAAAACAGTGCATTTGGCTTTAAAATGTTTGGTCCAATTTGTTTATATATATATTAATTGCTCCTTCACACTCCTCATTTTCAAGGCCCTGCATATGTCCTTGCACATTCACATCTAGTCTCTCCTTTTCTTCTTTATGTCCTATACTCTATCCAATCTATCCAATCTTTTCTGCTAAGTGTTCCCTTTGGGCTTACCTACACCCAGTTTTTGTACTGCTATACCTATATTTGTTTAGAAACAGATATAGTGAAAGCAGGACAACCCCCTAGTGTGGACAGAGTTACACTGGTATAAAGATGCTTATATCAGTGTAAGCATATAAGCTATATTGTCCCTAAACTGATAAAGTGGTGCAGACACTGAGTGTAGACCAGCCCTAAGAGCAATGGGCTGGAGCAGGTTTCTGCTAAATTGAGCTCCCAGACTGGAGTGAATAGAATGGAACAGGGCATATAACCTGTGTAAGGCCTGTTGTTGTTTTTTTTCCTAACTCACTCTCCATTCCCAGGTGCTCACATGTAGCACTGGGAACCCAAAGGACCAATTTGCTTTCAGTGAAGAAGTGGTCTCCCCAGCTAAAAGCAAGCATTTGGGTGGGTTTCCAGAGGGATACTAGCACCTTGTCCAGTAGGTCTTTCCAAGGACAAGCTCAGCAATTCACTTTTGGCTAAATAGCATTCACTTACACAGTAGGAAAGAATAATTCCCTACACTGCAGGAATGGCTGGGTGAAATTTAATAGCCTGACTTATGCTGGAGGTCAGACAAGATGATCATAGGGGTCCCTTCTGACCTTAAAATATATGAATCTATGGCTCTATGCTTGAAAGAATCCTCTAGATATTAGATACGGACTAACAGCCGGAACAGTGTGCAGAAAGGTAGGAAACTTTCTTTTCTTTTCCTGCATAAAGATCTGGCAGAAGAGAGATTGGCTGCTGTTTTTCTTTTCTTCCCTTTCTTTTCTTTTTTACAATCTTCCCCCATATGCATTTCAGACACAGTGTCAACTTTTTCCTTTCCCCTAAGGCAACCCATGATTTTAAAAGCTTCTATCCCGTTTGAATGAATTGGTTTTTATTAGATTTAGGAGTTACATATAATGAGTACAAGTATGCACTATTCAAGGATCTTTACAGGACAAACTGTACAGCAGAATGGAATGTGTACAAGGCACACATATATATATATATATAATGTAATCACTTGAAATTAGTGTGATAACCAGGCAATACTGAATCACGTGGTTCAATTGCCTTCAAAAATGAGAGAAGGGGCAGATTTGAACTATCCTTACTATACTTTAAAAGCTAATCATAAATGGTAAAGAGCTGGCTTATGTACTTTCACTGCAGTGTACATCATTTAGTTCCTCCTAATTTTCATGAACAGCGAACAAATGAAGGGTAGACAATGGACAGATTGTGTTTATTCTTACGGATTAGCTTTCCAATTCAAACTGTCTGCTGCCTTCCAAAAAGTACAATTTGCTAGCTCCAAAAAGTGATCTTTCAATGAGAAAACAAAACAAACAAAAACAGTGTCACCATGTGGCCACACATATCTGTTATCTGTATACATTAAACAAGGAACCCACACTCCCCCTGAAGCTCTGGTACAGGCCACTGTCTGAGACAGGACATTGAGCAAGACGGACCCTGGCCTGACCGCAGCTCTTATTTTCTTATGTTCTAATGGGTGGGAGCCATTACCACTTTGGGGCAATTTGTTTCCCCACTCAGGATAGTTTTCTGATGTGATTTTTTTTTCTTCCCCATGAAAGCCAAAAAGGGAATGTGAGGTCAAGAAGAAAAGAGTGCATTCGAGAGGGAAACCACAGGAAAATGTGAAGGTTCCTCTGTTTATGGGGACTTCATGCTCTCATCCACAGGTGATTTGTGCTAAGTCTCTACAGAGACAACAGAAGAAAGGGATTATCAGATAACTCGGTGGTTTTGTAAAGAAAGACTCGGTGTTGCATCTAACTCCCTCATCTACATATAAAACCCTCGCACAGGAGTTGGTGGTGCTTTCAACTTGACCTAGATGGCACGGCTGGAGGTATGGGTTAGAGTCCAGGTTTTGCATTTGGTGAGGCTGGTGAACCACCCACCTTGCAGTGAGGATGCAGGCTAAACCATTTGAGTGCCGATAGTCATCCAGTGCTTTCCCACAATTCTTCCCATATCCCAGAATGACAGACAAGTTCTCCCACAATTTACTGGGCAGAATCATAGAGTGGCTCAGTTTACTGGAGCACAAAGCAGCATGGGGTATGCCCCCTGAAGTCCTAGTGGCACACAAGTGAGTGCAGCACCAGTGAGAACACAATAACTTGTGTAGTTCTGGTGGCTGCTCACATCCAGGCTAGGCTCAGACTTGGCTGCTGATCACCTGGGCTAACTCTGCAGAGAAGACATATGCTAAGGCAAAGCGGCAGTAAGCCAAAGCTGCTACCATCTGGTTACTGTCATTTGATCTGTTTACCTGTGTTAAATATGTATAAATTACTAATCACCCATATCATCTTGAGATCCAGTTGGTGACCACAGTTCAGTCACTACCAGACCTGTCAAAAGATTACCATCATAACTGAAACACAGTATAGGAGCCAAAGATTGAATGGAGCAGAGAGTTAAGTTCCCTGGGTGAAATCCTAGCACATCACAAATTTTCACACCACAAAAACAAAACAAATCCAAATAAAAAAAGTTTTGCAAAATTCAAACTATCATGAATTCCCTTTATTCACAAATACAAAAGTCTACTAATAAAAAAATAACAAGCGCTTTTGGGTTCCTCTCAATTGTTTGTTGCCAATTTGGGACAATCTCAAAGAGGCCTGATTTTTCAGAGGATGGATGCTCAGCTGTTCCTGAAAATCAGCCCCCTTTCATTTATCTCAAGTTAGTGAGGGGGGGAAAAGGGAGCTCCCCAAATCACTGGTCACTTTTGAAAACAGTGGGACACATTTGTTAAGTGCCTCTCTTTGACAAAACCTTTCCCTCCCCTTCCAACCAAGGGCCAGTGCTACAAAATGCTCAGTGTCTCTTGCAAGGTTGTGTGCATCTTTGAAGATGCTTGGTACCTGGTAGGTTCAGGCCTTTAAGGCCCAATGCTGATCCTCTGAAAGTCAATACAAAACTCCCAAAGGGCCTGTGGTAACATGGTTGTGTATCAGACACCTCTGGGTTGAAATGTGGTAACTGCTCAATGGTACATAGTAACACTGCAAAAACATTAGGACAGAAAGTGAAGAAGAATATATCCTTTTGAAATTACAGTGAGAATTTTATGTAGGCCCGATGTAATTTTATATTTTAGTATCATAATTTAGGGTTTGTTGATGATAATCAGGCATGAAATGAAAAAGAAAGGGAAAAAAAATCCAAACACCAATTCAGTTTTTGGTTCAGACAGTGGTTTGTTTATAAAGCTTTAATGACTTTCACATTTTCAGCTTCATCTGGGGAGCTCCACGCCATTACAGTTAGCTGTGGATGGACTATTCAGTGTTTGTAGAGCAGAAAGAAATCACATCTACAGATTGCTTTTCTTCTAAAGCCTTCTGTCCCATGGGGGCAACAAACTGGATTTTTACGCTGTTAAAAATGAAAAGCAGCATAATTTCTCAACAATTATAAATAACTGCAAATGCCTGTGCAGATTTCATTCAGCACTACCCCGAGAGACATACTGTATCCTAACAGCCAGAACTGATGGCCTTTCTGTTGAGTACTCTGGAGCCAGTACAAGTCTGGCTTCTTTTTTGGTGACCCAAACCGACTGTTAAAATAGCAAGGATCTGCAAACATTCTCTTGCTTACTCCCTTTCTTTCTTTATCTCCCACTTTTTGTCCACTCATACAACTTATGAGCCAAGGATCTTGGTGTAACTATAATATTTGTTGTCACAAGTATGGACCTTTTTGGTATACACACTTGTGACATACTCACCTCCGTGGTGCCCTTTTGGGTTCCAATGGGGCACTATTCACTTTCTCTGTTGTGAGGGCCTCTAGTGGTCCGTTGCCCCCTTGTATGGGTCTGGTGCAATGGTGCTCTAGCCTTCTGGCTAAAGGCACACTTGAGTTGCACCCCTTTCAGGGTATTAAAGTCCAAAAATAATGGAATACTATGAACTCAGATTTCAGAGTGGTAGCCATGTTAGTCTGTATCATCAAAAAGAACGAGGAGTACTTGTGGCACCTTAGAGACTAACAAAGCATCTGATGAAGTGGGTTTTAGCCCACGAAATCTTATGCCCAAATAAATTTGTTAGCCTCTAAGGTGCCACAAGTACTCCTCGTTCTTTTTGATGAACTCAGGATTGTCCAAGGCATTTTTGGCAGGACCCCACCCTTCTATTCAGAGTTTGTCTTCATGCAGCCAGTCCTTTTATTTAGTTCTCTTGGGCCTGGTCATCTCAGCTACTGGGAGGCTCATCCAGGCAGCAAGTTGTCTCAGATGGTTAGCTGAAACTAGGTTTCCCTCACCTAGGGGGAAGTGGAACTCTGCTCTCTTTGTGGATAGCGCCAAGCTAAGCTAGGCTTTCTCCTTTTAACTCCACTCTCCACTACTTCATCTGCTACCAGTGGTAGCAGGGGCCAACCTGATCCTCATTAACCCTCATCTTGCTAGTGTGGAGCCTGTATGCCCCATCACAGCACTAAAACAAATATCTTCATATTCTTAGGGATTTGAGCCCTCCCCTCACTGCCCCCATGTACATAAAAGAATGATTACCAAAGATTCTGCTGTTTTTCTGAATGAAGGTTCATGAGAGACCATTATGTTGATTCTGCCACACTTACTTTGCAAGTTGCATAGTTACTTCCTCTGCAGGCAGCCCTATTGAAATAAAATTTGGAATTGAACATGGCAGCCATTTAACAACGCACTGCAACAAGGACCGGAGATGAAGAAGAGAGCTGCATGCACTAAAAACTGCAGATTGTATTTACAAATTTTGCCAGGACCATAGGATTAACATCCTTAACTTTTGCAAAAGGGTCATAGGAATTTTAACATACCTGGGTAAACAGTAACTGTATGCATCTTAACAGCACACTATCCCCTAGCACCAAGATGAGGTGTTGGTTAATTACCAATTCAGGCAGAAGACTGCTACCTTATATGCCCCTTTTCTTAATTTGTGCTAATGGAACAATATTTTGCAAACACTGCATCTTTTTTAGAGCCCTGAGATACATTTCATTGTATATTCAGCAAGAAAAGTTTTATTCAAACGCAATCTTCCACTGAAGATAAAAGATTGCACCCATTGTTGGCATATTCAGAACAATAATGGAAATATTATTTAAAACAGCCTTGTGACCATGTATTATTGAACATAGCTTTGCCACTGGAAAGAGTCCTGGCCTTCTTGTTTTTCAGACTTGGTGGATAAACCTGGGGGTAGAAGAATGTTTTAGGGGATGTCCCTGTCTGGAATGTGTATTAACAGCGTTCTGATTACTGGCCAGGCAACTTCTTAATATTAAAATGATTATGAGGTTTGTGAAATAATAAAATACCACTTAGATCTGAATAGGATGGATTGCATTAAATGTGTACTGTACTGTTCTGAGAATTGCAAGTTCAAGCAAAGTTCAGAGACTTACTGTTTCAGTAAAGAAAAACATGGGCATGGAATCAGGCTTGCATTAGCGGAATCCTATCAGAAAGGTATCTTCTGGCTTCTAAACAATAAACATACCATACCAAACACATGGGCATTGGAACCAAGGTACAAATCCTGCTGAATGCCCTCAGTTCCCCCACACTAATTTAAGACATGTGAGGTAATTCTAGGGGAGAAGATTTTCAGGCCTGTATGCCTTCAATGAAGACTATAATCAAGAAAATCTTTTCTGTCTGCTTCAGTTTCATATAATTAAAATCTGTCTATCATTATGGGCTGAGCTAAACTGAATGTCCTCTCTTTATAATGTGTGTGTGTGTTTTTGGTGACTCTCAAAGTCATAGGTAGTTCAGTTTACTGTACTAAAATGCATTTTCTACCGGTATATTTAGAAATAATAAACCAGGTTTAAAAATTAAAAAGGAAGCTCTATGAACTTCCTCCAGCTGACCTCAGACCTCTCTCTCTCTCACTGTCTGGACTTGTATGGCTGAGCACCTCACAATCTTTAATGTATTTCTCCTTTTTGTGGCCCACTGTTTTAAATGGTGCCTGCTGAACAGAGGTGTATTTGGGGCCTTCATTAAAGTATGATTGTTCAGCCTTTTAAGATCTTTGGCTAAGAGGTGTTATAGAAGGTGTTTCTATGCAAAACACTGTAGGGTATTTGGTAAGTACACTGCAATTAGCTACTTTCTTGCCTGAATCCAAAGTTCAGCATTGGATTTCAGATGAACCATGGAGCTCAATCTGATTTACTATTGTGTAACATTTTAGAATACCTAATATCCCTTATGGGCTTTGCTTTATTTCATCACCAGTCATGACTGATGAGCCCAGAGTCTGTACCACAGCTTCAGGGAGAGCAATCTAAACCGTATCTGAATGGTGTCAAATTACCCAGCTCTAACGCAGACATTCTTCCTCAGATGTAATTAATGAAGGCTTCTCTTATACAGAGCTCCCACAGGGATTCTGTTTACAAATAAGAAGAGCAATGTATTGCAGCTTCCTCGTTCTCCCTTCTGGCTGCCAATTCCTCTTCTCAGACAGGCCCAGCAGTCCCTGTCTCACTTTCTTTTCATTGTTCTGTGAACATCATTGAAGGTGGCTTTAAGATGAAAAAAGTTAGTTCCAGTTCCTATCCCTCCACTTTGTCTGAGACAGCCAGCTCGCAAGCCAGGTTTGATCCAAGAAGGACTAGCAAAAGCGGGGAGTGAATAAAGAAAGGTGTTCATGAAAAACCACAATAGGTAGCAGGACACAAGGGCAGAAGAGAGTGAGGGCTGGCATAGGTGAGTGTGAGATGAGGACCTTGGAAGAGAAAGGAAAGACACAACATGTTGTAGTTGGATGCATCTTGCAAAATCTTTATCCTGATTAATGGTGCAACCTCCTGTGACAAATATGAGCCAGAATCAAATCTGAACCTAATAAACAATGTATAACTTAGTTGGACATTTATGTAGCTTGCCCAAAATACTCAACCTCTTGCTGATAAAAGCATGTGAATGTTTGTCTGTGTGTATGGCTCTACCACGTTTATATATTTAACACTCTAGATTTATAACAAAATATTTACCAATCTTGTTTAAAGAAGACACTCAGCACACAGTGATTTTCACCTGCAGTGCTCCAAGGGCTTCATGGAGCTAAGGCTAGATTGTGCCCTATGTGAGTGCACAAGAAATGGAGAAGTTGCAAAGACCTTCTTTCTTCATTGCACCTGAACCTCTATGCTCAAGCACAACAGAATCACAGACAGTCCTTGTGCTTTGTGCTGGTTGGGAATTTTCCACCCAAATGATTTTTTTCATTGGAAAATGCTGATTCTTTGAAATAAAACTGTTTGCAGAAAAGTAGCAGTTTTGATGTATCTCCTGATAACTATTGGTGGGATGGGAAAACCATTTCCTGCCCAGCTCTGCTCGTGCTCATCTGAATGCTAGGACTGCACCAGATTAGCACCACTAGCCAACACAAAGGGTTCAGGAGTAGCCATGGATTGTATCTTTCGGAAGCACAAGAGCTCCTTGTAGCCCTCGGGGGACATGGCAGCTTCACATCACCTAAAACTGGGACTGTGCCTATATATCAGTTTTGTTCCTATGTTAGTAAATGTCATCATCCCCACTATACAAAGGGCAATCACTCAGGGAGTGGTTTCCTTACTCAGTGACTGGCAGATGTTCAGCACCATGCAGTTTCAGGCACTCTGTCTATATAGTACTAAGCCCACCATCATCATTCAGTAAATAGTAAACCCAATATTGTCATCATAAATAACAATGAGGAATTAACAGTGAGACATCTTCTGCCTACTGGAACCTGCAGTCTCTGTAGGCAACACCTGCTGATTGCAATTTAAGGTGACTAGAGCACATTTTGTACAATTCAGGGGCCCATGCTTCCTCCATGGACCACACTCTTTTCACTCCTGCACTCCGCAGGAGGCTACACAGCTCTCGCCACACTCATGATCCCATTTTACTACAATCCAATTAAACTGCCATGCTTTTCCCATGGATGCTGATGTTTGTGAGTCATCACAAGCCCAGCCTCCCTTTTTCCCCCTCTGTCCTTCAGTGACCTCAGAGTCAGATGCTTGTGACATCACAGTCTTGGTTTGCTACCATGGAAGTAGATTGTAATGTCTTCAAAATTGTCTAGTGCCATCTGTCAGTGAAACTGACAGGAGGAAACATGCTGCTTATAGAGATTGTAGCTTATATCTAGACACAAATCTCTAGATAACCCTCAATAATCGGAAGGGAACATGCAGAAGAAGTTTATGACAGTTAAATGTAAATTTGCTTGTAAAATTGCATAAGCTCTTTTATTAATGCTATGTGCATTAACAGGGAGGTATTCCATTTAAGATTTAATGGCAGATGGAATTTTATGGGAAGAAAATTGGATGTAACATGTCAAGGGAGGGAGGCTTCATGCAGAAAATGTCAAGGAGAGCCAAGTATTGTAAGAGTCATCTAGATTTCATGTGATCGTATTTTTCAGTCTGGCAACAAGAAGATCTCTACAAGCCAACTCCCCATGTTCTTGGGCAATTCAGACAATGCAGAACTCAGTCCATGGGCTACACCCTTGCCAAATATAATCAGAGAAACTTCTTTTTCATTCATTAAATACCCTGTCAGGAAGATAACCAGGAACAGGGTAAAAAGAAAGTACAGCCTTAGATTTATGTGCATTCTTTTATGAGGCTGAATCTACCTGTCTAACAATGAGATTCCATTCATCCATATGTAAAATTGGAGGAGTGGCAAGGAAGAGGACTATTTGCCTCCAAAGAAACTCTGCTTACTCAGGGTAACCATTATACCTGGAGGCATGTGAGAAGACAGAAATGATATTAAATACACTGAAGACTTAGGTTTTCCATTTTATTCTGACTTTTCTGAAATGGTTTGATTGTGGAAAACAAAACAAATAAAAATAATCCCTTCCTCTCTCTCAAATGTAAGATATTCACTCCAAATGGGAGTTTTGTTTTCAGTGAATAGGGAACTACTTTCCCTCCAGAAATGATCTCAGTTCTGAGGGAAGGAAAGGCAAATACTTCAAAATTTGATTTGGACAAAAATCTCTTTGGATCAAAAGGATGCAAAATTTTGCCTGCCACCTGATGTGAAAATGGCTATTTAATGGGGAAAAATGTCTGGGTTGTGAAATGGCCCACAATGAAATGATGAATGATGCAAACAAAAAAATGCAAAACAAGCCTCATACTTTTTGCACAGCTCCTATTTACATTTGGCTCTCTCTCTCTCTCTCTCTCTCTCTCACACACACACATACACACAGTGAAAAGGAGAAATTATAGAGAGGATCAGCAAAATCACTGTGGGGACTTTACGTTTATATTGGCTCCCCTTGTTGGCCTTAATGTTGACTTGTCATTATGTTTACTCCTGAGAAGTGTGTCCTACTGCTTATGGATGGATTATTCTCTTCTGTGGAGAAACTATCTGACCATCCATCATTATGTCAGTCCTTGGCTTTACTCAGGTGCTGTCTATTTTCTTGGCTTGTTGAGGAAATTTTGTTGATCCATTGTGATCTGTTTTCCTGTTAGCTGTTTTCTCTGTTGTGGTATTGATGGTGCCCACAACACCCATTGGGGATCTGAGCCTTCATCTATTGAATGGCCAGACTTTCATTGCTTCAGTGGGTGCTGAACTGAGTCTTGATTGCTCTTCTTCATCTATATGTATTTTTATTCACTCTGCCAGGTAGGCAGGCAGAGCTTCAGAGTCTCAATCCATGGATAAGACGATGGTCTAGAGAGGAGGGGTTTACATTTATTAGGAACTGGGGAAACTTTTGGGATAGGGGGAGCCTATACAGGAAGGATGGGCTCCACCTAAACCAAAGTGGATCCAGACTGCTGGCACTTAGCATTAAAAAGGTTGCAGAGCAGTTTTTAAACTAAGAGATGGGGGAAAGCCGATTGCTGCAGAGGCGCATGTGGATCCGACAGAGACTTCTCTTAGAGGAGAGTCTATTGATAGAGATTCTCTAGGTTTTAGTCAGGAGGAGAGGATGAAAGAGGACAAAGTATGGGCCAGATCAGATGAGAAACATTCACATAAATAATCTGACACATCAGAAAAGGGCAGACAAATAAACAGTGACAAGTTTTTAAAGTGCTTGTACACAAATGCTAGAAGTCTAAATAATAAGATGGGTGAACTAGAGTGCATCGTGTTAAAGGAGGATATTGATATAATAGGCATCGCAGAAACCTGGTGGAGTGAGGACAATCAATGGGATACAATCATTCCGGGGTACAAAATATATCGGAAGGACAGAACAGGTCATGTGGGGCCGGGGGGGAGTGGCACTATATGTGAAAGAAAATGTAGAATCAAATGAAATAAAAATCTTAAATGAGTCCACATGTTCCATAGAATCTCTATGGATAGTAATTCCATGCTCTAATAAGAATATAACAGTAGGGATCTATTATCCACCACCTGACCAGGACAGTGATAGTGACAATGAAATGCTAAGGGAGATTAGAGAGCCTATCAAAATAAAGAACTCAATAATAGTGGGGGACTTCAATTATCCCCGTATTGACTGGGTACATGTCACCTCAGGACAAAATGCAGAGACAAAATGTCTCGATACTTTAAATGACTGTTTCTTGGAGCAGCTGGTACAGGAACCCACAAGGGGAGCGGCGACTCTCGATCTAGTCCTGAGTGGAGCGCAGGATCTGGTCCAAGAGGTAACTATAACAGGATCACCTGGAAGAGCCACCGTGGCTTAACAACCATGTAAAAGAAGCAGTGAGAGATAAAAAGGCATCTTTTAAAAAATGGAAGTCAAATCCTAGTGAGGTAAATAGGAAGGAGCATAAACACTGCCAAAATAAATGTAAAAATGTAATAAGAAAAGCCAAAAAGGAGTTTGAAGAACAGCTAGCCAAAAACTCAAAAAGTAATAACAAAATGTTTTTTAAGTCCCTCGGAAGCAGGAAGCCTGCTAAACAACCAGTGGGGCCCCTGGATGAACAAGATACAAAAGGAGCACTTAAAGACGATAAAGTCATTGCAGAGAAACTAAATGAATTCTTTGCTTCAGTCTTCACGGCTGAGGATGTTAGGGAGATTCCCAAACCTGAGCCATCTTTTGTAGGTGACAAATCTGAGGAATTGTCACAGATTGAAGTGTCATTGGAGGAGGTTTTGGAATTAATTGAGAAACTTAACGGTAACAAGTCACCGGGACCAGATGGCATTCACCCAAGAGATTTGAAAGCACTCAAATGTGAAATTGCAGAACTATTAACTATGGTTTGTAACCTGTCCTTTAAATCAGCTACTGTACCCAATGACTGGAAGATAGCGAATGTAATGCCGATATTTAAGAAGGGCTCTAGAGGTGATCCTGGCAATTATAGACCGGTAAGTCTAACGTCAGTACCGGGCGAATTAGTTGAAACAATAGTAAAGAATAAAATTTTCAGACACATAGAAGAACATAAATTGTTGTGCAAAAGTCAACCTGGTTTCTGTAAAGGGAGATCATGTCTTTCTAATCTATTAGAGTTCTTTGAGGGGGTCAACAAACATGTGGACAAGGGGGATCCAGTGGACATAGTGTGCTTAGATTTCCAGAAAGCCTTTGACAAGGTCCCTCACCAAAGGCTTTTATGTAAATTAAGTTTTCATGGGATAAGAGGGAAGATCCTTTCATGGACTGAGAACTGGTTAAAAGACAGGGAACAAAGGGTAGGAATAAATGGTAAGTTTTCAGAATGGAGAGGGGGTAACTAGTGGTGTTCCCCAAGGGTCAGTCCTAGGACCAATCCTATTCAACTTATTCATAAATGATCTGGAGAAAGGGCTAAACAGTGAGGTGGAAAAGTTTGCAGATGATACTAAACTGCTCAAGATAGTTAAGACCAAAGCAGACTGTGAAGAACTTCAAATAGATCTCACAAAACTAAGTGATTGGGCAACAAAATGACAAATGAAATTTAATGTGGATAAATGTAAAGTAATGCACATTGGAAAAAATAACCCCAACTATACATACAATATGATGGGGGCTAATTTAGCTACAACTTATCAGGAGAAAGATCTTGGAGTCATCATGGATAGTTCTCTGAAGACGTCCATGCAATGTGCAGCAGCAGTCAAAAAAGCGAACGGGAGGTTAAAAATCATTATGAAAGGGATAGAGAATAAGATGGAGAATATCTTGTTGCCCTTATATAAATCCATGGTGCGCCCACATCTTGAATACGGAGTACAGATGTGGTCCCCTCATCTCAAAAAAGATATACTGGCATTAGAAAAGGTTCAGAAAAGGACAACTAAAATGATTAGGGGTTTGGAACGGGTCCCATATGAGGAGAGATTAAAGAGGCTAGGAATTTTCAGCTTGGAAAAGAGGAGACTAAGGGGGGATATAATAGAGGTATATAAAATCATGAGTGGTATGGAGAAAGTGAATAAGGAAAAGTTATTTACTTGTTCCCATAATATAAGAACTAGGGGACACCAAATGAAGTTAATGGGCAGCAGGTTTAAAACAAATACAAGGAAGTTCTTCACTCAGCACACAGTCAACCTGTGGAACTCCTTGCCTGAGGAGGTTGTGAAGGCTAGGACTATAACAGGGTTTAAAAGAGAACTGGATAAATTCATGGAGGTTAAGTCCATTAATGGCTATTAGCCAGGATGGGTAAGGAATGGCGTCCCTAGCCTTTGTTTGTCAGAGTGTGGAGATGGATGGAAGGAGAGAGATCACTAGATCATTACCTGTTAGGTTCACTCCCTCTGGGGCACCTGGCATTAGCCACTGTCGGTAGACAGGATACTGGGCTGGATGGACCTTTGGTGTGGCCATTCCTTATTGTGTTACCTTCCTTATTGTCATTGTTGACCTACAAAAATGTATTTACAGTGAAGGATGCTGCTTATTCTGATACATAGAAAGGGAAGGACTTTGGACTTAATTCTGCTTCTACTAAAGTCAACAGGAGTTTTGCCACTGACTTCTATTGGGGCATGATCCTACCTATAGTCCAGGCACTCCAAAAGAAAGTGTTAGAGTTTTTATTTTTTCCAGGTTAAAAAACCAAATGATTTACACAGGTGATGAATGTGTTGCAATTAAAGAATTGCCATATTATTTAGTACTACTTTGGAGAAATGCTACTCAAGTGCTTTCAGCAAGCTCTAGCTTTTTAAGATTATTTGAGTAAAAATTGTTCATTAAATGTCTGTTGGCACAGGCCCCTGGACTGAATCTTAGTGTAATGCAGTTAGGCTGTCAGCCCACTGCATCTAGCTACCTGCCTGAAAAAAAATGTGATAAGGCTCTGTAGTTACGTCTGTGCAGAAATCAGCGGTTTTGGGACAGAGGGATGAATGTTTTCACTGGTTCCAGGCCTGCAGTTTGGCTTTAAATTCTCAATTTTAAACAAAACCCAAAAGCTTCAAGTGAAACTCACATCAAAACATGAAGTTCCTCCTCGTTGTACATCAAAACCAGGAGAAATGGCAAGTTCCCTGTTTTTCACGCTATGTTATAAATTAGTCTGGATTCTGCATAGAGAGGAACGTTAGTTGGACCCCATATTTAACTCCATCCCCAAACGTACTGGGGAGAAGAATCAAACTCTTTGCCAAAAAAAACCTGTCTGTTTTCATAGCTGGGCCTCTGTTTACAATGGTCAAAACTGCAACACTAAATCCAAGCACCTCTAAATGTATATAGTTAAACGCACATTTTCCAGTTCAAATCCACTTTAGATAAAACTAGACCCTCTATCGAGCATATCATGAAACTTCAAACTCAGTATGTTTTGGATGGCTTGGGTTTCTTTTCAAACACTTCTGCACAGCTCTGCCAGAAACAAGTTAAATATTGTACTATGAAAGTTGTAGTGGATAGGGGGCATATGGTGAGGGGGGGAAATGGATAGTTTTCTACCAACGAAAAAGAAAAGAAGAGGAAAGCATAATGACCTGTTTGATCCATTTGTGTTCCATGAGTGTGTATTCCAACCAATAATACACACCAAATTGTTTTTCTAAGGAAATGTATGTCTCTTGCTTTCCAGTTCCCTCTCAGATAGCACTATACTCAACAGGATGGCATATTCCCATCCACCCCCCATTTCCTCGCTACACACCTATTTCATCCCTGTATGGCAGGTTTGAGAGATCAAACTCACTTCTCATGCCCTGATGGTAATGTTGTTGAACTATAGTGGAAAGCTCTGTTTCACCATAAACAACATAGGCCCATCCTCAATGGTTTGACTGAATAAAGAATCAACTTCTTTATGAGATGTTTATTTCTTCTCCATACTGAAATCAGGTAGATGTTTTAGTTTTGTTTTACACACTATGTTTTATTTATTTGAACAGAGTCTGCTACCGGGCTAAGGAAACAGTGAAATTCATCCTGAGAATTAACCCAGCCAAGGCCTGTGCACCATTTAAATCTCATGTCAGCCCTCTGCTTGGTGATAAACTTCATTCATTGTGAATAATCATCTGATTTCATGGAGCTCCCTTGTTAATTAAATTTCACATAATGAATCTTTGTGCGTATGGGTTACTGATGTCCATTGTTTCATTCAAAATGCTGCTGCAAAGATCATTGTCCTGGCCATGTTGAACCATGCCACCTCTCTCTCTTTGCTTCCCTCCACTGGGTCCCCCTTCTCCATCACATCAAACACAAGTTAATTGTCTACATTTTCAAGGCTCTTCATGCCCTAGCACCACTCTACTTCTCATCCCTCATTCACAACTGAGATGTTGAATCCTGCCTCTGCTCTGCATGCAATGCAAACCTTCATTGATCATGTGTTAAATTTTCAAACATCACCTTTGTGCTTTTCTCCTGTGCTGTGCCTCATGCTAAGGAGGAGCTTCCTGTAAACATCTGCAAAACTAAGACATTATCTTCATTCATATTCCCCCTTAAAACTCTCCTTGTTGGGAGGTGTAGTGGGGCAGTTACCCCGCTCCTGAGATAAAAAGAGTGAGAACAGCTGAGGGAGGCTGACTGAGTAGCTGACCACAAGTGTGGCCAGCTCAATCAGGGCCCAGCTGGCCTTGATAAGAGAGCTGTGGGGGAGGTGCTGAGGCAGAGTCTCACCCCAGTCTTGGAGTGGGAAGGGCTTAGCTGCCTGGGAGCCCAGGGTACCTGAAGCAGAGAAGTGCTGGGGAAGGGCAAGAGGAGCTGGGGAGCTCTAGCCTGGCAAGTCTCCAGGCTGAGGCCTTGTTAAATGCCTAAGGAGGTACTGGGGCTACAGAGGTGCAGCCTGGGGATAGGCAGAGGCATCTGGTCCAACCCCCTTGCCAATGATGAGTGGCCTTTACAGACTGCAGTTTGCCCCAGAGAAAGGGGGCTAGATGACAACTGGCAGTAGCCACTGAGGCAAGGTGGGCTTAGAGGGTTGGGGGTTCCCCTGGGAGGGGAGACCCAGAGTGTGGGGGTACTGTGGTGGGCAGAACCACAAAGTAAAGGCACTGGGGTCTGGGAGGGACACAGGGCCTGAGGCAGACGAGACATCAGCCCATAGAAGGCGCTCAGTGCTGGAATGAGCTCATTCCCAGATGACCAGCAGGAGGCGCTGTGGTGGTGTCTGCGATCTGCTACAGGAGGCCTACAAACAAAACTTGACAGTGTTTCAGTAGCTAGTGTGCTTTGACCACTGCCTATCATGCTGACCAGCACTGACTCCTTGTTTCCTTGTCCTCCCCTCTCTGTATCCACCTGCTGTCTTTAGACTTAGGGTCTAAGCTCTCTCAGGGAGGGATCATCTTTTAGTTCTGTTTGTACAATGCCTTGCAGAATGGGATCCTGGTCTGTGACTGGCACGCCTAGATACTACCACAATACAATCAATAAGTAATTTTAAAACTCATTGGCATGTGATTAGCCAGTAAAAATTAAAGGCTCCAGGGATCTGAGCATTGATGCTTAACATTAAAGGTGTTTTGTGCCTTTCAAGAGACACCTGATATCCCAGAAAGCATCAGGACCTAGCTCTGCCATACGTAAATCCTTGTTCTGAGCTCCTTTCTGCTTAGCTGTTGTGCCATTTTTTCTTCCTCAGCAAAAAAATACACATAAAATAACACCGCCAAAAGCCTTAATTCTTGGAAACCTGCTAACAAAGTTATGCCATCTATTAAGACCTGTCAGTTGCTCTGAAAATTTTAAAGCTTGCAGTACATTGTAGTGAGCACCCAGTTCATTTAGAATGTAGCATAAATGTTTTGCCTTGCATAAGATCAATGGCTTTATTTTTTTTAAATGGCTAGTGAAACAAAAAGTTATCATTTGTTATGCATTTTTCTCTAATGAGTGCCCTTGGGCAAATGTGCATTAGAGATCTACATTTTCCTCTTAAGTCAGCTTGTAGTGTTTATAACAACAGTTTGAAGCTTCTGCATTGTGACAGGAAACGTAACCCAAGGCTTCAGCTCTCAAAACAAAATAAATAGTTTGGTCTGATTACATTTTGGACTCTTGTGTGAATTTCATTCACATGAATGGGGATGTTTGGAAACTACTGTAAACCCTTCCATTAGCAGAGACCATCAGAGAAAGAGGAATGTAAGAAATTAGAAAGTGGCTAGAACGACCACTCACATTATTTCTACCAATTTTGCATCATTTCTTAGACCCCAATCTCATACAGCTGGAAGACAATACTCAGACATTATAGTTGAGGCGAAGCATGGTCTTGTGGTCAAAACACAGGCTGGAGAGTCCAGAGAGCTGGATTCTAGTCTTGGTTCTGCCACTGATTGTGTGTGACCCTGGAAATTCACTTAACTTCCCTTTACCTCAACTTCCCCGTATGAATAATGCAAATAATGGCACGTCTCTCGCCTCAGATACTTGTGATTCTTTTCTTTTAATGTCTGTTGTAAAGATCTCTGGGATCCCTGGATGAAAGTCCCCAATCAAGTAGAGAGTATTAAAATAATAAGAAATTGGTTGAAATGGTTTCCCTGTAGTGGAATATTCATAAATATTAAATCCTAGCTTTCTAGATTCCCCTTGTGCTGCCCTTGGTTAAAATGTTTCTTTTGTTCTTGTCACTACGGAAATCAAAACATAAAAATCTACACTCAGTAAAGTGCAGGGGCCTGCAGTTTCCTGGATCTTCTATAGACATCTTTTTGAACAAAGGCTTACTTCAGTTTCTCTGCAGTCCTCCCTTTTCTTTCCAAAGCAATTTTGAAAGTATCTAGATAACCTTTTTTGATTGCTTCTCCACTTTATTGTCTTTCATTCAAAACATATAATTTGTAGGTATCTATAGAAAGACATGTGTCCCTATACATAATGCATAAACCTTATCTATACATAATGTATAAGAACAAACATTGAACCATATAATGCTGTTATAGCATGAACCAGTGCAAAGCCATATATAAAGCAGTTTTGAATGGGATACTGGAGGGAAATTGCTCTAATCGGAAAAAAGAAAAGGAGGACTTGTGGCACCTTATAGCAAATAAATTGGTTAGTCTCTAAGGTGCCACAAGTCCTCCTTTTCTTTTTGCGAATACAGACTAACACGGCTGTTACTCTGAAATCTAATCTGAAAATATTAGGAACAACTATTTTTCTGACTTGCACTCTGTGCAACCATAATAAAGTCACATACTTCTGTGGACTGAGAATCATAGAATATCAGGGTTGGAAGGGACCTCAGGAGGTCATTTAGTCCAACCCCCTGCTCAAAGTAGCACCAATCCCCAAATAAATCATCCCAGCCAGGGTTTTGTCAAGCCTGACCTTAAAAACTTCTAAGGAAGGAGATTCCATCATCTCCCTAGGTAACGCATTCCAGTGTTTCACCACCCTCCTAGTGAAAAAGTTTTTCCTAATATCCAACCTAAACCTCCCCCACTGCAACTTGAGACCATTATTCCTCGTTCTGTCATCTGCTACCACTGAGAACAGTCTAGAGCCATCCTCTTTGGAACCCCCTTTCAGGTAGTTGAAAGCAGCTATCAAATCCCCCCTCATTCTTCTTTTCCACAGATCCTAAACAATCCCAGTTCCCTCAGCCTCTCCTCATAAGTCATATGTTCCAGTCCCCTAATCATTTTTGTTGCCCTCCGCTGGACGTTTTCCAATATTTCCACATCCTTCTTCTAGTGTGGGGCCCAAAACTAGACACAGTACTCCAGATGAGGCCTCACCAATGTTGAATAGAGGGGAACGATCCCATCCCTCGATCTGCTGGCAACGCCCCTACTTATACAGCCCAAAATGCCATTGGCCTTCTTGGCAACAAGGGCACACTGTTGACTCATATCCAGCTTCTCGTCCACTGTGACCCCTAGGTCCTTTTCTGCAGAACTGCTGCCGAGCCATTCGGTCTCCAGTCTGTAGCGGTGCATGGGATTCTTCCGTCCTAAGTGCAGGACTCTGTACTTGTCCTTGTTGAACCTCATCAGATTTCTTTTGGCCCAATCCTCTAATTTGTCTAGGGCCCTCTGTATCCCTCCAGTATATCTACCTCTCCTCCCAGTTCAGTGTCATCTGCAAACTTGCTGAGGGTGCAATCCACACCATCCTCCAGATCATTAATGAAGATATTGAACAAAACCGGCCCCAGGACCGACCCCTGGGGCACTCCACTTGACACCGGCTGCCAACTAGACATGGAGCCATTGATCACTACCCGTTGAGCCCGACAATCTAGCCAGCTTTCTATCCACCTTATAGTCCATTCATCCAGCCCATACTTCTTTAACTTGCTGGTAAGAATACCGTGGGAGACTGTTTCAAAAGCTTTGCTAAAGTCAAGGAACAACACATCCACTGCTTTCCCCTCATCGACAGAGCCAGTTATCTCATCATAGAAGGCAATTAGTCACACATGACTTGCCCTTGGCGAATCCATGCTGACTGTTCCTGATCACTTTCCTCTCCTCTGAGTGCTTCAGAATTGATTCCTTGAGGACCTGCTCCATGATTTTTCCAGGGACTGAGGTGAGGCTGACTGGCCTGTAGTTCCCAGGATCCTCCTTCTTCCCTTTTTTAAAGATGGGCACTACATTAGCCTTTTTCCAGTCATCCGGGACCTCCCCCAGTCGCCATGAGTTTTCAAAGATAATGGCCAATGGCTCTGCAATCACATCCGCCAACTCCTTTAGCACTCTTGGATGCAGCGCATCCTGCCCCATGGACTTGTGTTCGTCCAGCTTTTCTAAATAGTCCCGAACCACTTCTTTCTCCACAGAGGGCTGGCCACCTCCTCCCCATGCTGTGCTGCCCAGTGCAGTAGGCTGGGAGCTGACCTTGTTCGTGAAGACAGAGGCAAAAAAAGCATTGAGTACATTAGCTTTTTCCACATCCTCTGTCACTAGGTTAAAAGAAAAGGAGTACTTGTGGCACCTTAGAGACTAACCAATTTATTTGAGCATAAGCTTTCGTGAGCTACAGCTCACTTCATCAGATGCATACTGTGGAAAATACTGAAGACGTTTTTATACACACAAACCATGAAAAAATGGGTGATTATCACTACAAAAGGTTTTCTCTCCCCCCACCCCACTCTCCTGCTGGTAATAGCTTATCTAAAGTGATCACCCTCCTTACAATGTGTATGATAATCAAGGTGGGCCATTTCCAGCACAAATCCAGAGTTTAACAAGAACTTCTGAGGAAGGTGGGGGGGGTAGGAAAAAAACAAGGGGAAATAGGTTACCTTGCATAATGACTTAGCCACTCCCAGTCTCTATTCAAGCCTAAGTTAATTGTATCCAATTTGCAAATGAATTCCAATTCAGCAGTCTCTCGCTAGAGTCTGGATTTGAAGTTTTTCTGTTGTAATATCGCAACTTTCATGTCTGTAATCGCATGACCAGAGAGATTGAAGTGTTCTCCGACTGGTTTATGAATGTTATATTTCTTGACATCTGATTTGTGTCCATTTATTCTTTTACGTAGAGACTGTCCAGTTTGACCAATGTACATGGCAGAGGGGCATTGCTGGCACATGATGGCATATATCACATTGGTGGATGTGCAGGTGAACGAGCCTCTGATAGTGTGGCTGATGTTATTAGGCCCTGTGATGGTGTCCCCTGAATAGATATGTGGGCACAGTTGGCAACGGGCTTTGTTGCAAGGATAGGTTCCTGGGTTAGTGGTTCTGTTGTGTGGTATGTGGTTGCTGGTGAGTATTTGCTTCAGGTTGGGGGGCTGTCTGTAGGCAAGGACTGGCCTGTCTCCCAAGATTTGTGAGAGTGTTGGGTTATCCTTCAGGATAGGTTGTAGATCCTTGATAATGTGTTGGAGGGGTTTTAGTTGGGGGCTGAAGGTGACGGCTAGTGGCGTTCTGTCACTAGGTTGCCTCCCTCGTTCAGTAGGGGCCCACACTTTCCTTGACTTTCTTCTTGTTGCTAATATACCTGTAGAAACCCTTCTTGTTACTCTTAACATGTTTTGCTAGCTGCAACTCCAGGTGTGATTTGGCCTTCTGATTTCACTCCTGCATGCTCGAGCAATATTTTTATACTCTTCCCTGGTCATTTGTCCAATCTTCCACTTCTTGTCAGCTTATTTTTTGTGTTTAAGATCAGCAAGGATTTCACTGTTAAGCCAAGCTGGTTGCCTGCCATATTTACTATTCTTTCTACACATCGGGATGGTTTGTCCCTGTAACCTCAATAAGGATGCTTTAAAATACAGCCTTCTCTCCACCTAGGGTTGGAGAAAAAAAAGAGAACCACCTGATAATGAATTACCTGTTTTAATACGTATGATGAACATGGTATAGATAGGTAGCTAGATCTGCAAAGAATTTTCCCCTTACTATCACATTATTATCTGATCATTACTCTATAGCTGAAGAGGATGAAAACCATTACACAGGGTTGTTCTGGAACTTTGCCACTCTGGGTCAGTACAGATTTGATGATGTTTTGCAACATTGTCTCCCCACTGGATTCAGCTACCACTAGGTCAGCATCCTAGTTTCTAATGGTATCTCATAGACATTCTGGGGCAGCTTTCGTGCCACTGCTCCTCTGATGTGGCACAGATGCCACTCTGCCTGTCTATCACAATGAGTACTAAAGAATTAACTATCTGCATGTTACTCAAGGATATCACCTCCCATTCCCCCGCAAATCATGGTTTGAGATTACAAAGTAACAAGAAGCTCAGACCAAGTGGTCTTTACATACTGCACTACTGGATAAACATTTAGTAGGCAGTATGTCATAGGGTACTCACTCACCATGGGTGGCACCTCCTCCTGGCTGCTCTGGGCAATAGCTCTCTTCCAGGTCTGACATCTCCCTTTATAGTCTCTCCACCCATTGTCCTTCCTCTCACTCTGTGGCTCCGCTTTCGATCAAGGACTGTAGCTTCCTCTTTGTGACTAAGCCTTCTGGTCAGGTCACAGAGTTTCACTGGACCTGCTGTCCAGGCACTGCCATTCTGCCAGCGGCTGGTAGGGGAATCTGAGACCACCCACTAGTCTGGGTTCCAGCCTGGATGCCCCACAACCATGCTGTCAAGGTCTGTTCCGTCCCTACTCTTGCTGCTGTCTCCCCCGAACTGCTTCCTACACACCTCCCACAGGAGTGCTTCTCCACCTTCTCTCTTCTGGGTACACACTTCCCTCAGGTCCAGGTTTCTACGTTTTTCCTGGGTTACCCTTCTTCCCTCTCTAATGCACAGAGAGTAGCTTCAGACTTCCTCACTGCAACCATTTCTGTTGCCAGCTTCCTGGCTTTATACTAGCCCAGCCCCGCACCTGCTCAGCTGAGCTCCATTTGCCAGTCAGGGTTTGCTTCTCTAGCCTAAACCCCTCATCTGTCTCACTTATTGGCTCTTTCTCAGCTTCCTTTCCCTTTCAAGGCTGTTGTGGGGTGAACATCTCATCACACAGTGGTGTCAGTTTTTCTAACCTTTATTTTAACAAAAACTAATTAACATGCCTTTCACTCACATTAAGATCTTTAAAAAAATAAATAGCTCAAATGTGGAAGCTTTATTAGGAATCATGACGAACAATGACTTACAAAATAGTTCCATTACTACTTTATGTTCCTATTATCTTAATCCTGAATACCATTAATCAGCTTTGTTAATTGAATCAGTGGAAAGAAGTGGCAATAAAATGCAGGATGGGTCTGTAACTCAAAGATGGAGCCCATAAAATGCTTCAGAATTGTCTTGAAAAGTCAAAAAAAGAATGACAGTGGAATGAAAGCCTGCCACAGTTTTGAGGTATGAAGCTGTAAAGCGGAAGTGGAGATATAATTTATGCAGCTACTTGAATAGGGAATCCAAACAAACAAAAAAACAGATCATCCCAGCAGCAAGTATAGCGAAAGTGGTCAATTTTAATACCCCCTATATGATTAGGTGTTATTTATTTACTGATCTACATGGACACCATAACTTTATAGAAGTTAAAATATACAAATACAAATTCAGAAATCAAAATCCTTGTCCCTATGAATTTACAGTCCAAAGCCCAAGTCAGACACTGAATTCCATATGAGTGAACCTCTGTATCTGTAGAGCCCATAAAAAATGGCTTCATTTGAAAGCAGGTATTCCCTCACACAGAGCCCAGCAGTGAGAATGGGACCTATGGTCTGATCCTGGGCTCTCTAAAAATCAATGGGGGTCTTTCCATTGACTTGAGTGGGTTTTGGATCAGACCGCAGAGCCATGAGTATGTACATTAAAATGCAGCAACAGCAAATTACTAGCATATGCTCTTTAAAGGGACAATAAACTAGGTCAAATGAAAACCAAAACAACACATAGGAACAAATTATTTCAAATGTTTTTGTATATCAAGCACAGTGGAAAAAGTTTTTTTAAAACAAAAAAGCATACCCCTGTGGTATTTTGCAATCCAAACTACGTAATATTGGACTAATGCATCTCAACCTAAAAGTGAAACTGAGTAGAAATTTAGAGCCGGCCAAAAGATGGGAAAAGAGAAAACCACAGACATTTTGGTAAATTGAAAAGCATTTCCCATCCACCACGTTTTCTAATGATTCAATCTATTCTTTTGTTTGTTTCTCTATTTATTTCTTCTAATTTAAAGAAAAAAATCTACATTTTAATTTTTCTGATTTGGAAAATAATCCCACCTTGTGAATTAACACACAACATTACACAGTAAGAAAACAAACACTAAAACAAAAATTGGAACAAAATATCAAACAAGAGAAAAAAGAAAAAGAAAACCCACCCAATTTTGCATAAGAATCAAAAGGCTGATATTTTTCCAGTTTATTTATTTTGTCACAAATATTTGAGATTTTGTATCTGAAATCTTAGCTTGTATATTTAGTGCAGTTATCCATCTAGTCTGTCCCCAATAGTGCCTGAAGACAGAGGAGATGGCCACAATGACAAATTGGAAGATATAAATCCTGTTCTATTTCCTCTCCCCCTGCAACTCCCCCAGTATTACAATGCACCTAAGTATGCTATACTTTCCATATCATTGATAGAAATTGTTTTGGCTGAGCTCTGCACAGATTGTCTAACTTTACTGAGGATTTCCCTTTAAAGGCTATTAACATGTGGTTTCGATAGACAGTCAAATGTCCCCTGAAGTATGAGCAGGAAGTGGGGTCTTCTTCAGTGTCTGCCATTGGAATGACTGCTAAGTGGACTCAAAGTGGTATCACTCTCACATATATTACTCCTTCCTTAACCATTGAGCTTCTGGATTTCATGCAATCACCTGGGCTGCTTAAAGAACTTTCATTTCTTAGGACCTGGGCAGCCTGCCTACCTTTTCACACACTTAATCAAACCAGACAAATCAGACTTAAAAGGGAAAAGAAAAAAAATTGCTGATGGAAAAAATAACACAAGGTTTTGTTATTCTAAAGAGGGTTCACATTTGTTTTCAATATGGACCTTGAATATACTGAGGAAAATTGAAATGGTATGTTTCTTCGAAGGCAGCAACAACATGAAAATGAATGAAAAGGGTGATTCAAGACTGCAGAGAATATCCGGCGCACAATACCATTTTGATATGAGTAATTTCCAAGCCATTACTTTGCTCTACTTGGTTGCATTTTTCATGGGGGTAAAACAAACCAGGCTAATAATTGCTGCAGCCGGGCTATGTTCCCCTCACTGAAACACTTTTTTCTTTATTTAAAGGACAGCTGTTTTTACCCATGCACTCTAGGTAATGCCACTGTTATTTTATCCACTGCTTGGCTTTTAGCGTAAGCCAGAGGCTGTGGTTATCAGTGATGCCAGGAAATGAAAGAAAAGCACAGCATCTTTAGCCCAGGAGGTAAAATAACCCTCTGAAGTGAGTCATCTGGTCTGTTTCACCCTAGAGTAAAAGAATCTGTTATTTGCTAATTTCTGTTTATTTATTTTCGTATCAGATTTGCCTGAGCTAGAACAAGGCACCATTAGTAATACCATATGCAGACTTCACACCAATAAAGCAGACATTAAATAAAAGCCAAATTTGTTCAGGATGAAGATTATATGGGTGTCTGTCAGTGGTTCAGTAGTCCAATACATGGTGTTGTCTCTTGCATTTCTCACTCCTCCCTGGGATGCTTCTAGACTAAACATGGCTTTTTGATTAGCTTGACACTACATCTTTGGCTTTTGAAAGTTTAGTTTCCACATCTTCCCCCCACCCCCAACTCCTCTCAGTGTTGGCATTTTGCTTCCAAAGTTTCTTTGCAAGAGTATTTTGTTGTTACTTTTGTTAAGAGAGTGTCAAGGAATAAGCTACCAGCTTCTGTCCACCTAATTGTATAACTAAGCAAACTGCTGCAACCTTCATAGCCTTGGTTTAGGGGCATAATTTTTTGTTGCCATGCAAATGCTTTGATTGGAAAGGCCATGAAGCCAAAGGGAACTCAAGCAAACACCAAACTCTAAAGAACAATAGAAATCAAAAGTAGGTTATTCTCCTGCTTATCACAGATGAAAAAGATGAGCTCAATTTTGTTCTGAATCTAATGACTAATATGTTGGGTTTTTTTCAGAATGACAGTCAAGGAAGTGCCAGGAGGCATCCTTAGCACGTTCTTACATTTGTTCGTACACAGCTGTGTAACAAAATATAATTGGGGTATGCCCCTCATAGTTACTGGGCAGTAAGCATCTACAACTCCCACTTAAGTCAATGGAAGGATACTCAAGACCTCTGGAAATCTAGCCATTTCTTTGTAAGGGAATCTAATGTGATTTTGGAGGTTCCTGAAGTCTGTACTGCTTGCTCAAGAGTGTCTGTGCAGCACCAGATTCTACCTAGGGTTGTCACTGGTGCAATTTTGTTTCCGGGACAGGTTTGTACATCATGGCACATCTTTGCATCAGCATATTATAAAACATCATAATGATATGGCATCAAAATACCATCACAATTTGAGGTCTCTGGAAGTTAATTCAGGACCTGTAACCAACCTACAAGGTTGAGGGTTCTGAAAATGAGATGTTTTTATCCATTGCATCAATGGATCATTTTATGGTGCACCTGACCACTTATATAATCCAAATATATGGGTGGGTGGCTATAACTCATCCCTGAGAGGCAATATATGCCCTAGTATTACACCGTAGACAATTCAGATAATAATAACATGCTGCACTCATATTCCCCAATGTGATATGCACATAATGTGCCAGCAAACACTCCCTTAAAAACAAAAAGGGCAGGCAAGGGGGAGGTAGAACCACTAAGACCATAAAATCCCAGTGTCTGTGAATCGTAAAAGGCAGAGAAGCTATCTGAATGACACAAAACTGAGATCAATCCTTCAGTAATCCCCAATGTTAAGTGTAATAGAAATATTAAAAAGCAGCAAGGGAAAATCAAATCTAATTGATTTAATTTTTCAATCAAGAGTTCAGCAAGTTCTTTTTTTATTATTTTATCTTATCATGAAAAAGCAACAGATAAACTTTTCTCTGGTAAGTGGTTAACTTAAAATATCATCCATTCTATGGCTCCTACTCTGCAATCGGATCCTTGAGGGCAGACCCTGGGGCCTGCGTGGAGTCTCACTGCAGTAAATAAGGCCCCACACAGGCCCATTGGTCTGCCCAGTTACTGGAACTGGGTCCGTGTTAGGTGACATGCCATATCTGATAGGTCATTATAGCTCAGTGATCATGGTCTCACTTGTTTTTCCTGGGGAATCATTAATTTGCAGAAATGGAGATGGAAGATTATTTTTAATAGGGTAAAAGAAAGGGCAAACGTTTAATTTGGATTTTACCACAATAATGTTAAGTAATAGGCATAACTACTTAGTGAATGATTTTGAAAGACACATTTCTTGATTAATGTCACCTCTTCTTCTGTTCTGGAATTATCTGTGAAAAGGTGGTGAGTCTCAAATGTATTTGTTATTTGTAATATTTTGTGGAAGAGTTCCTAGGAATCCTCTTTTGTATATAGCTCATTCCTATATGAAAACATTTGTTATGCGTGTTCAGAATTCAAGCAGTTTTGACAGGGCACTGTCGTGATTACAGTGGCTAGCTGTACCTCTGTATCGGTCTTTCTGAGTACACACATTTCAGGTCTTAGACATCTGCCTCCTTCCTGCATCTGGGTGGAATTTCACAATTCTCCCACACTTTGACTGAGACCATGGTCACATTGCCCAGTGTATGTCAACCACTTATTGTTCTGCAACTCTGACTGGGTTTGGGGCACCTCCATTTCCTCCCTTCAGGAATGAAATGACCCGTGAATAATACTGCCAAACAGCCTGTCATGAATACAAAGGGAAGAGTAACAACCTTCCTGTATACAGTACTATAAAATCCCTCCTGGCCAGAGGCGCACAATCCTTTCACCTGTAAAGGGTTAAGAAGCTCAGGTAACCTGGCTGGCACCTGACCAAAAGGACCAATAAGGGGACAAGATACTTTCAAATCGGGGTGGGGCGGGAAGGTTTTGGTCTGTCTGTTCTGTGTGCTTGCTGGACACAGATCAAGGAAGCAAGCAATCCAACTCCATTAGAATCAGTAAGTACTAGCAAGGGAATGTGTTAGCTTATTTTTGTTTTGGATTGTGATTTTCTTTGTGCTGAGAGGAAGGTGTATTCCTGGTTTTCTTTTTGTAACTTTAAAGTTTGGCCCAGAGGGAAATCCTCTGTGTTTTTGAATCTGATTGCCCTGTAAGATTATCTTCCCTTCTAATTTTACAGAGGTGCTTCTTTTACCTTTTTTCTTTCTAATAAAGTTCTGTTTCTTTTGGAATCTGATTGGGTTTTTTTATAAGTGTCCTGAAAAACCCCAAGGTTGGTCTGTGCTCATCTTGTTTATTCTCAAGCCTCGCCAGGAAAGGAGGTATGGGGGCTTGGGGGAATTTAGGGGGGAGTAGGAACTCCAAGTGGTCCTGAGTTTGTCTAAATCACTTGGTGGTGGCAGCATTACCTAATCCAAGGTACAAGGGAGAATTTGTGCCTTGGGGAGTTTTTAAGCTAAGCTAGTAGAAATAAGCTTAGGGAGTCTCTCATGTGGGTCCCCACATCTGTACCCTAGAGTTCAGAGTGGGGAGGGAACCCTGACACAGCCATGTTCTTGAAAGAAAGCAAAGTACATTTATTTAGGGGCAGGAACAAAGCATTCAAGAAAAAAGGATTATAAAACCGCCCACGTGTAGGCATGTCTATCTTACCTAAAGCATTACCATCCCATAATGGAGATGAAGACAGGCTTATCTTCTTCAGAGAGTCTGGTGGGTTCCTTTTTCTGACTGGATCTCTATCGTATCCTGCTCTGCTCCCCATCTCCCAAGCATCTGTTTCTTCTTCAAGGGTTGGTGGGTTTCCCCCACCCCTCCTACCGCAGTCAAACAGTTCTGTAGGCTCTGTGGGATGGGTGGGAAGGGGGAACTAGGGTTGGAGCTAATAATTTTGGTATTGTCCCTTAACAAACCTTATATGGAAGCTGTTACATAACCATTATAAGCCATCTCCTCCTTCTGTTCTAGAATTGTCCCAGATGATCTCTTGAGCCTTGTCTTCATTAGGAAAAGGTGTGTTCTTACCCTGTGTTAGCTAACAAGCGGTAACTAATATGATGTACAATCCTAAAGAAGATAAGCAATTTGCGGTTTTAACTAGGGCTGGCCAGAAAACAATAATTCCATTTTGTGAAAAAAATTGAGATGTGAATGTTTGTTTTCATTCCTACGTGAAAATGTTTTAACCAGTTCTTCTTTTTACACATTAGCAGGTTGAGATAAATCCTGAGCTCCACGGTAGTGGGTTACCTCAAGCTATTAAATTGTTTGTAAGCTACAAACTGCCTGATTTTCATGGGGATCTTACCATATTAGATAACACATGATAAGAAAACAGCTTTTTTGACTAGTGAAGAATCACCCATCTGGAAAAAAGACACTAATTCCAAAATGTGTCCAGCAATAAAAACCATGACAGTGGCAGGCCAATATACAGCACTAACATTACTAAGGCCGTGTCTACACTAGAGAGTTTACAGCAGCCCAGGTGTACCAATGCAGCTGTGCTGCTGTAAGATCTCCTGTGTAGCCACTCTATGCTGACGGGAGAGAACTCTCCTGTTGACATAATTAAACCACACCCAATGAGAGACCATAGCTATGTTGGCCAGGGAGTGTCTCCCACCAACATTGTGCTGTCCACATCAGGCTTCTATTGGTGTAACTTATGTTGCTCCGGGGGCTGTTCTTCTACATTCCTGAGTGACATAATTTATGCCAACAAAAGTGCTAGTATAGATATAGCCTAAAGACTCGTATTTGTGGCAGGTATATCACATGGTATTGCTTCTGTTCCCTGACCGGCTAAACTTCGTTTTTAGAAACCGGTTGCTAGTATGAGTAATCAAGATTATGAATTTGAGATTTACTTTCCACAAATAGTCCGCAACATCTGCTGAAAATTTGCTTTTATTGCTGGGCTCCTGGCAGCAAACTTGTTCACAGAATATTCATGGGGAATGAATGAAAAAGGGATATGAACACAGTCAAAGTCAATTAATTTCAAACGCTGAACAAATATGCTTGAAAGGTTTTTGCTGTGTTTGCCCTGCTCTAATAGAAATATAAGAACTGACTTCCCCTATAAAGCATCTAAATGTACTTTGATGGAATGACTCACGTAAGTAAGGGATTGAGCCCTAAAAGATGTGGCCAAGGAAATACAGGGTTTGTTCCCATTGAAATCAATGGGGATTTTGCTGTTAGCTTCAACAGGAGCAGGAGCAGGCCCATAATACTTAGCTCTTTTCATCTTCACAGTCCTTCACAAGCATTGGAAAAGATTTCCTGTAATATTCTGTAGCCTAGTACTCTGTCCATGCCCATCTCCCCTTGGCACACCACACACAAGCTCCATTCAGCAGAAAATCTGAGCCATTTACTAAATACTTACAGTGTGGCTGGAAGGGGAGTCTTAGCCAGTATTACAAAGGAGGAAACTGAGACAGAAAGGTTATGACAAATCCTCAGGGGCACAGAAGAAGTCAATGTTGGACCAAGGGTTGTAAGAATTCAAGAGATCCTGACTCACAGGTTTGTACTTATACCACTAGGCAATACTTCATCCTGGCTGTCTGATCCTTAATCCACATTAGTTCTCTGCCCTGTCCCTATTATTCAAAGGCTCTACACAGAGAAGCAATTCCAGAGGTCCTATATAACTTTGAATCCAGAGGCTCTTAGTCAGTATTTAGTCTCTCCTTACTCCCATTAATGTCCATTGGAGTTTGCCAGAGCAAAGGGTAAATGAAAACTGCCAGAGGGCCTCAGGATTTGGCTCTACTTGCAGATCTTTCCTGAACGTATCTGGAGTATTTTTATATTCAGGATTTTAAAGTACTTAGTCATTCCCCATAACAGTTCATGTTCCTATTATTAAATGGCTAAGGATGTAAGAATGGCCTTACGGGGTCAGACCAATGGTCCATGTAGCCCAGCATCCTGTCTTCCAATAGTGGCCAGTGCTAGGTGCTTCAGAGGGAATGAACAGAAGAGAGCAAGTTATTGAGTGAGCCATCTCCTGTTATCCAGTCCCAGCTCTTAACAGTCAGAGGTTTAGGGACACTCAGAACCTGGGGTTGTACCCCTGACCATTTTGGCTAATAACTCTTGACGGACCTCTCTTCCATGAACTTGTTTGTTTTTTATCTGAGTTATACTTTTGGCCATTTTGTGAGATCACTTTCTGTAACTTTTCGTGGTCAGCTTTGGACTTAAATATCTTGAGTAATTTTGTATCACCTGCAGACTTTGCCACCTCATTGGTTGCCCCATTTTCCAGATCATTTATAAATATGTTGAACAGCACTGGTCCCAGTACAGATCCCCAGGTGGCCTTGCTATGAATCTCTCTCCACTGTGAAAACTGGCCATTTATTCCTGTCCTTTGTTTCCTTGCAAGTAGTTATTGATGCATGACAGGACCTTCCATGACTGCTTAGTTTGCTTAAGAGCCTTTGGTGAGGGACTTTGTGAAAAGCTTTCTGAAAGTCCAAGTATGCTATATCAACTGGATCACCCTTGTCCATATGTTTGTTGACCACCCTCAATGAATTTTAACAGATTGGTGAGGCATGATTTCCCTTTGCAAAAGCTGTGTTGACTCTTCCCCAAATAATTGTGTTCATCTATGTATCTCCTAATTCTGTTCTCTACTATAGTTTCAGCCTATTTGCCTGGACTTAATTTTATTGGCCTTGATTGTCTGTGGAGCCTTTAAAAAAAGTGTTCCATTAGCTATTCATCAGTCATCTGGTACAGAGGCTGATTTAAGCAATAGGTTACATGCCTCAGTTAGTAGTTCTGCAATTTCATATTTGAGTTTCTTCAGAACTCTTGGTGAATAGCATCTGGTCCTAGTACTTATTACTGTTTAATTTGTCAGTTTGTTCCAAAACCTCTACTGACATCAGTCTGGTATAGTTCCTCAGATTTGTCAACTAAAGCTGCCATTACCGCAGACTGCCTTTGTTAACACTCCTAATTGTAGACACTAGATGTGAGAATGACCTGGTGTGTCCACCATGGGGAGATGATTGCAAGGAAGCACTCAGGGGCTGGGACAATGTACCTTGCATCTGTGACTCTAATATACGGTACTATCGCAACCTATCAGTGCAAGTCTTTTCTGCAGATGCCTGCTGCTTCGCATTGTGCACAGTACGCTTTTTTCCCCTGAGTGAGTGTGTAGTGGCCACACCACCGAGAGTAATGCAGGTGGAAAGAGCTTTCAGATATTCAAGCTTGTTCAGAGTCCTTGGGGGCTGATTGCTGTCATGTTTGAGTGCATTAGGAAGGATGATTCTTTGTGTGTGAATCCTCACCCTCTGAATGTGTGACTTGTCCTTTTGGTTCAGGCTCCACATTACTGGTTTGATTTTTCTCCTCTGTTCAGAAACTCATCATTCTCCATACAACTATTTCCTTACCCCACTCGATTAAGTGCTTATTTATTTTTTTCCTTCCTCACATCCTTCATCTTTGTCCACATGGGTGTGTTTATTACTGGTGTGCTATTGTCATGGTATCAGCAAAAGACACACAATGAGATTCAATTTGGGGACATGCACTGCAGCTTGTATAATCTGTAAAATTTAAGAAGGTGCTCCCCAACCTTGACCAGATGCCTGTTTGTCAAAACAGTGACCCCCAATTATGCTTTCACTTACAACTGACGTCATCGATGCCAACGGAGTTACTCCTAATTTACACTAATGGAAATGAGAACGCAGTTTGGGCCTACTATCTGCAGTCTGTCTTCTGGTCATGCTTTGTAATGGCTGTTACATGACAGTAATAATAAATCACAAAATCACTTTCTACTAACACTGAACAAGGAACATTATTGGGATATGTAAAACACCCTTATCCATAAGGCTGGCTGAGAGAGCGAGCATACACGTGTTCTCTCTGTCCTTTCCCCCTCCAAACCTTTCTTGTAAAGCCTATGTCTTGAACCATCCTCCAGCCCCTTCATGTCTGGCTTTCCACCATGGATTTAAAGAACCTGTATACATTCCTCACAATGGCTGGTGTTACTGTTCCAAAGCTGCATAAGAAAGTTGACAAAAACAGAAGAAAACATCCTTACCAGCTACAGGTTTCAGAGTAACAGCCGTGTTAGTCTGTATTCGCAAAAAGAAAAGGAGTACTTGTGGCACCTTAGAAACTAACTAATTTATTTGAGCATAAGCTTTCGTGAGCTACAGCTCACTTCATCGGATGCATACTGTGGAAAGTGTAGAAGATCTTTTTATATACACACAAAGCATGAAAAAATACTTCCTCCCACCCCACTCTCCTGCTGGTAATAGCTTATCTAAAGTGATCACTCTCCTTACAATGTGTATGATAATCAAGTTGGGCCATTTCCAGCACAAATCCAGGTGAGAAAACCTGGATTTGTGCTGGAAATGGCCCAACTTGATTATCATACACATTGTAAGGAGAGTGATCACTTTAGATAAGCTATTACCAGCAGGAGAGTGGGGTGGGAGGAAGTATTTTTTCATGCTTTGTGTGTATATAAAAAGATCTTCTACACTTTCCACAGTATGCATCCGATGAAGTGAGCTGTAGCTCACGAAAGCTTATGCTCAAATAAATTAGTTAGTTTCTAAGGTGCCACAAGTACTCCTTTTCTTTTAGCAGCTACAGAGAGTTAAAGAAGAGGAAAATGTTGGAGGTTATTATAAACTAACAGCTGCTGCAATGAATCAAAACTCATCTTCCTGGTTCTGAATCATTAGATATCTCCCAGATCAAAATACAAGGCATGCTGCAACTATTAATAATAGCAATACATTGTACTTTTGTAATATTTTTCACCCAAAAATCTCAAGTGCTTTACAGAGATGGATAAGTATTATTATTATTTCCATTTTACAAACAGGTAAGAAAAGGCATCAAGTGAAATGCTCCAACCACTATCTGGGCAACTTAAAATAATAAGGGTAATAAAATGTCATGGCTGTCAGCAGAAGCTGCCTGCCTTCAAGGGTCAAGAAGGAACTTTTTCTTTGCTCAACTGGCCATCTGTGTTTTGATGATTGTCTTTATCTTAAGCACTTGATATTAACCACTACCCAAGACAGGATATAAGACTAAAAGGACAAATGGTAGATTCATCAATTATCTGTAAAAATTTGTAAAACAGGGAAAAAAGACCCTGTGACAGGGGGCACTCACCTTTTGAGTGCTGCCTAATGACTGGGAGTGGTACTGCAAGTCTTTTCCCCCCACTCCTGGCATCCTGACCTCACTAGGTGGGTCTTCAGTAGCTCAGACCTCCAGCCACGCCACACCATCAACATGAACTCTTCCGGCATACCAAGAGTTAATCAAACTGTCCTCACCAGGGTCTTCAGCCCCATCTATGGGCCCTTTAAATCCAGCCCTTCAGTCAGACCTCTAAAGAAGCCTTGTCTCCCGCTCAGGGCTTAGGCCACTTTGCCAGTGGGGTAACCCAGCCCACCCACTATTCCAGGTTCCAACCCAGGATCCTATAAGCAGCAGACTTCCTTTAATTAGTTGCTGCTGCATTTCCTGGACCTCTTCCAACGTGGTCCCTTTACCTTCACCTGTTATCTTAGGGTTAAAGTTCATAGGTGCTCTTTCTCCTGGGTCCAATAAATCATGCAAGGTGAGCTCCTTTGGCCAGAGAGGAGCATCTGGTCCTTTCTTGCCATTTGGTCCCAACCAGGAACTGACCTACTCAGCCCCTTCAGCTCCTTTTATCTGAGCCAGATGGGCTTTGATTCCATGAGGCCTTTCTAGGCAGCCCTGGAGCACCCACTTCCACTGCTCCTTCCTGGGATAGGGTGCAGTAGGACAGCAGGGCTTCCAGCAGGGGAATATGAAGGGCCAAATACACCCCATCACAGACCCAAAATACATGAGTAGAGACTATTATTATACAAAACAAGCTGCTTATTTATTTTAAAAATTGAATATATAACAGTATTTTAGATAATTGTACACGTCTTAATGTTTTCAGATTTGGAGACTTTTTGAGCTCAATATGAGAAGGACAATGTTAGTTAAAATCCACACATGAAAAAGAAATTCACAGTAAACCTGCTCTGTCATTTTAAATATTTTTTTAAAAAAGTATACACTGCTAAATAGAAAGAATTTCCAGACCCTTCGTATGTGTTCTGAAAAGTCTCTCTCAGTATTCAGACCAGTAATAGCTATGCTTGTGACCATGTATGGAAATTATTATCCCATATTGCAACCACAAACCCTGGAGCAACGTATGATGGTAGTGAAAGAAAGTCCAACGCTGCTGAACAACAACCCCTAATGGCTGGTTTTAGTAATGATATTGGGAGAAGGGAGACAATTTTCCTTGGCTGGAGTTTGTTGACAATAATGCTGAGTCTTTTTAACAGGAGTATTGGAAGAAGGGGAAGTTAATTAATTAATATTATTACTACACTTTCATAGTACCTGTAATCTGAAGATCTCAAAGCATTTTACAAACATTTATGAATGAAGCCACATATCACCATAGGTAAATATTATTATCCACATATTACAGCTAGGTAAAATGAGGCATAGAAAGGTTAAGGGACTTATCTAAGATCACACATAGAGTCGGTGGTGTAATCAGGAATCAAATCACTAAGAGGGTGGTGAAACACTGGAATGCGTTACCTAGGAAGGTGGTAGAATCTCCTTCCTTAGAGGTTTTTAAGGTCAGGCTTGACAAAGCCCTGGCTGGGATGATTTAACTGGGAATTGGTCCTGCTTCGAGCAGGGGGTTGGACTAGATGACCTTCTGGGGTCCCTTCCAACCCTGATATTCTATGATTCTATGATTCAAACCCAGAGGTCCTAGCTGTAACCCCTGAACAACACTCCTTCACAGAGATACTTTTCATGTCCACAAGACACTGTCTCATGGAAGATCCCTGGTGCGGAGAGGGAAACAAAAACAAATTTGAAACACGTATTTTCATAAAAGCATTTGAATAAAAAACAAATGCAAATAAATGAGGTAATATGGCATATAAAACCAGCACGTTACATGCCAAGAGCATCCTGGAAGATTTTTCTTTAAATTAAAAAAAATATGACAAAGTGTTTTTCAGTTCAGAATGTGAAAAATGATAGAACAAGTTATCTTTTTTTAAGATGCAGACTCTACTGGAAATCCAAGTACTTATGAGATCCTATGTTAATGTAGAAATAATAAAAGATTTGTGAGAAGAATAGAAAGGTGACATTATAACAGAGAAAAATAGAAGAACATGAAGTAAACCAGCCATTCTTTGTTCTGTCATGGGTCCTTTGAATAATTAAACAAAATTGTAATTGCTCCTGAACAGATGCCAACAGGAGACGTGATAAACTTTATCAAACATAGATCAGAACTGGGCAACTCCAGGGGTGGCAACAGAATATGGAGCCTTGCAACTCTGGGTCCATGTCTGAATGCAGTCCAGGCTGGTAATGAATCTTATCAGTTGGTGTCTGGACTGATGTGAAATGTGTTAGTAATTTTCATCCAGAATGTAGTGGATAGGTGTCTACATTATAAAATCTGCTCTTATAATTGGCACTAGTTTGATCCCAAATTGACAGCAATAAGATCAACTACTAAGTGGCTGGCGGACAATGAGCTACCCTCTTGCCCAGAGGTAGTCTCTGGGACAGACAGGCTACAGATATGTTGGTGATACAATGTTAAGAAATTCGCACTGGCACTGTCCGGGTTATGTCCTTTGTCTAAACTGAGTTCAACTCTACAAAGTCTTGTATGTAGCACCTGCCATACACTTAGAAAAAGAAGAAAAAAAGGAGCAAATGAATGTGAACTTAACTAGAAGTCAAACAAACAACAAAGAATACTTCAGTAAATATGGGAAATGGTCACAATACACATACTGTCATCCTGCAGCCAAGTGGTAGCAGATGTTTTGCAGGTCAGTTTCCCAGTGGAGGAGAAATTAGTGATGCAGAGTCTTGATATATGCTTAGTGTAATTTGTTTTATTTACACAAATATACCAGTCTTGGAATAGAGGTGGTTGCAAACAGAATTCAGGCAATTGCCACTTTCAGGTTGAATCATTTTCTGATTTCCAGAGAGCAAGTATGCCTCAAGAATTGACTCTCATCAGAAGCCAAGGCTCAGATCAAGCTCCCCTGCTGCTCATACAGCTCCATCTGCACAGAATCTTGTATAACCATGCACGACCAAAGCTAACAACAACACAGCATGGCTTCCTAGAACTGAAGATTTGCTTTCACAATACTGAACTTAGAAGACTACACATTCTCTAACAGGGCCACCTGCTGACTCCTGTCTTAACAATATCGATGAGTCTAATATGAATGAGTCTAATTAAGTGGCAAACACAATGTTTTGTCATATAACATGTATTCCCTTTCTTCATTTTTAAGGTTAAGAGTGGCATGAGGGTCATAACTAAGGCTAAGGGGGTGACATCTTAAAAGAAAAAAAATTAGGTGGATTATCAAAGGAATGTTCCTAACGGTGAGGTCTATCAAACTCTGAAATAATCTCCCAGGAAGATGTGGAAGCCTCAAACCATGACTTATTTAACCTAGACTGAGTAAATCTCTGCAGAATATATACTGGCTCTCTAGACCTAATAGTGTCTGTTCTTTCTGTATCTATGGTAGGTCAAATTCAGAGATGATAAATAAGGAGGTCCATGTTCCATGCTGTAAGTGGATATGAGGAGTTCATAGGGAGAGTAATGATGTTTATACTGGAGTAATTTACATGCTAAGGAACTAGGGGAAAGTATCAATCACACCTCCATAAACACTCTGAGCCAAATTAACTCCCCAGTTTAGCTACCAATGTCAGTGGAGTTATATCAGGGGATGAATTGGGCCCATGTACATCACAGAATTAGGCCTATAATTCCATTGTGATACCATCTGTCACAACAACCAAATCATTCTTCTTCCCTGATGTCTTCTCCAATCCCATCCTTATAGAATCAGGCCATCATATGGGGGATTGCAAGCTTTCTCCTGGTTCCACACTTTGTTACCTAAGCTGCCATGCAGGGTTACTTGATGACCCCATTATCTGTACATGTTTGCAGCCACAGATCGTTATACCACCGCTCTGCTCGTTAGGCTGATGAGTACTGAGACAAATGAACAATCAGACATTCAGCAGTAGCCAGGATAACACCATGTCACCATCTGCTTCTGCAGTTTAAAAGAGCCCCATTATCAGTGTGCATCAGCTAAGACATTAGGAAGCAAGACGCTATTTTCTTTTAAAATAGTAGTAATAAAAAAGAAATCCTGTTTATTTTGAATAACAGCTGTCACCTGTTTAATACATAATTTAAACCTGGAGCAGATACTCCTGTCCCCTCCAATATTTTTGTTTATTTGGTTAGGTTTTGTTGTTGTTTGTTTGGTTGTTTTGTTTTGTTTTTTGTCTTCAAGTGGAAGCTAGTTGGAACAACACAGTTGATAGGCCCGTGAGAATAAGCTGGTGAGTTATGATGACAAGAACCACTCTGAAGTGTCTGAATGGTGGATCATCCAGGAGAGAAAAAGAAAGATTAGGGCCTCAAATCTCTAGTGGGTAATTCAGTTCCTATCCAACATGCTGGATCCTGGTAAATTTATGTTATTATTTGGAGTATTGGACAAATGCTCTCCAAACAATTGTGATATTGTTAGCAGGATACTGTATTATGAGCTGGGCATGATTTTATTAATACCTGCTTTCTGAAGAAGTGGACAGTTTTATTTTAAGTCATTTTAAAGCCGGATGACAATGCTGACATTGAATTCAGAGGTTCCAGCTGACGAGCATTGCAAAAAGATTGAAAAGCTGTGGTTTGCAATGTAATTTCAAACACTGATGTATCTAAACAAAATAAAGTAACTAACAGCCAGCTGAATGTTAACAGCTTAATGCTCAGGATGGCAAAAGGAGAAGAGAAGCCTCAGTTGTGCTGATGTACAGATAATAATAATAGTAACAATATGTCCATCCTATCCCTTTTTGTGTATTTATATATATATATGTATGTCTCAGTTGTGTTTATCTTTATAGGTTTAGATTGGAGCCTCTCCCTGCAGTCTCGTGCTTCTGCCCTGGGATTTGAAACCACCTCTGGCCATACAATTCCTGTGCACAAGGACTGGAGGACACTTGTGCCTAGAGTGGCACTAAGAAAATGATAGGGAGGAAGGAGGAGGGATTTCCTGGTGCTACCCCTCCCCACTGTACTGGCTAGTGGAGCTTGGCAAGTGCAGGGGAAGTTTGTGAGGCACCCTGTAAATGGGCATAGCAGCTGCAGCTCCTTCTGTGCCCTCCTGGAGGCGGTGACTGACTCAGGGAGGCTGTTCCCAAGTTGATGTGCCTTTCTGGCTAGCCCTCCCTGATGTGCCATGACATAAAGCCATAACCTAGCCCACATTAAATAGTACATACTAGCATATAGCACCTTCCATCCCAATCTGAGAGAGCTTTACAAATGCAAATACAAACCATGTGCAGGGATCAGTTCACCTACCACAGAAATGCAGCTACCTCCTCTCAGGTCCTCCAGATTCTGAAACACCAGCCTCTACTTCTTCAACTAAAGGAGAACTTTGATAGCTGTTACTTATAATAGTACATTTCCATATCCACTCTCTGGGTCATTTACTGAGAGGCCAAGAGCCCACACTCATTCATGTACACAAAGCCAGTACATTATTGCATCCCCTGTGGAATTACTAACATCATCATCTCCTCGAGCAGCTAGGTGCTTTGGGAGATCTCCCTTCAAAGCGCTGACCAGGTCCGATGCTGCCTACCCTGAGTGGAGCTACGTAGGGTCAGGCTGGGCACTAAATAGAAATAAATAAAATGGATGTTTATTCAAGTAAATCGATGATCCCTCCCATTATCTGAATAAGGGTGAGGCCAGATCTGTTTATGTTCTAGCAGCAAGGCAGCTCGGCACAAACAATTGAAGGAAACCCCAGGAAGCCTGTGCACTGATCCTTTAGGCAGAGTTTTTGCCAGAGACAGACAGAAACTATTACAATAAGAATTTTTTCCTGTGACTTTCTGTTCCATTAAATGATGCCACCACTGAATGCATGCCAAACTGCTAATGAAAGAACTCTCGTGCTTAGCAGACGGGGTGAACACTGGAGACTTCAATGTTATGTCAGCCTGCCTGGCTCCGGTGTTGGCTTTTGTCCAGAGAGGATATCTGCTTTGATTCCTTATATCAGAGCACACAATAGACTGAGGCATGGGGGCTGGGAGGGGAGGAGGAGAAAGCAATGCCAAGCAAGTGGCTCTATCCAAACTTCACAGCTGTCCAGCAACCTCTGTAACGGACTGAACCAAATACATGGATTCGAGCACCCTCAAAGTTTAAAAAAGTTTAGAGTCAGAACTCAGCCTTGACTCTTTGGATATGTCAACTTCTTTTTCCTTAGTGGATGAAGATACAGTCCTAGGAGTGATGATGTTGGAATGATGGACAGTAGAGCTGGTCCAAATTTTTTCGCCACCAAAATTTTTGAGTCTGGAGCCAAAAAAAAAAAAAAAAAATTCCCAAACCAAAAGATTTTGGCTGAAAATATTTTGAAGAAAAATGACATTTTTTGTGGAAAGCAGGCACCTTTTGAGAAAAAAATTGTGTAATCGAAAACCCAAGTTTCTGTGGAAAACCGGTTTAGTCGGAAGATTTTCAACCAGACATACCGGAGAGCCCTGTAGATACATGAAGTCATATAAGTTACTTTGGAATAGTGGAGCAGATTTATCTGGCTGTATGCCTGTCATTGGAATGGTGGGACCTTCTGCAGGTAAAAAAGACTAACTCATTTCAGAGGGAACTCTGACACATCTAGGGCGGCTTAACAGACAGCTATAGTTCACATACGCATTTGCTGAAGCAACAAAAGTTTGAAGTTTGTTTTTATTTCTTTCAGGGAAAAATATACTTTGAACAAACCCAATCCCCATGCCCATCCCTTTACTGCAAGTGACCTTCAGGGTGTAAACTCTTTGCACAGTGGCCATGGGAAGTGACCTTGCAGTTCTCAAACCAGTCGCTGCATGACAGCCAGGGGACTCTGAGCTTTAACTGCCTATACTCAGGGCTGTGGCCAGGCAATAGCCCTATGTGCTTCTGCTCTGTTGATTATTGGATTGCTTTATTTTTCCACACCACTCCCTCCTTCTGCTTATTCTCCTCGTGCTGCCAGACTCCAGGCATGTTTATTCCTATCTAACACCCCCCACCCACCAAAACTACCAGTGCACGCAGCAAATCTTCCCTCTGGAAAAGAAATATTTACAGAGGCTTTAAGTGCCATAGCAATTACATGTTTATTTAGACTTGTTTGTGCTGGTAGCTGGACCCCATAGGGCCCACTAGAGCATACGTGACCCTGTGTGAGGAATACAAGCTTTAAAGTATGTCACCAAGTAGAAAGAAATATTCCTGGCAGCTGAATTTGTAGAAATGCTGTCCCAGTATTCCAGACAACCATGGCATGGGAACTTAGTCCAAGCTATTGTATTGTACGTACAACAACGTAAAGAATGTACCATATGAACCGGACTGTGGCTATGAAATACAGCTCCTTCCTTGAGTTTATTCAGGTAAAAGCAGCCTAGATGTCACTATTAACTTGCAGTAAAAAGTGCGCTTTTCACATGGGACACCCTTTTTGCATTAGTCTGTAAGGCCACCGCTCTCTCTACTTTAATATCCCTCCTCAAGACCCAGTAGACTGTGACATCTAGAAGAAATCAGCCAATCAGTGACAGTTGGATTGTGTATCAGTTGAGGAGAACTGACTGTATTTTATTTTTAACAGAAAGATTTGGTATATTCAAGATTGCTCAAGCTGTACAATAGCTACCCTTGTAGGTTTGTTTCACTCAGCAGTGAAAGAAACAGATGCATTAAATAATACAATAAAACTAGTCTAGCAAGTGTGTCTGGCATATTGCCCACTATTCATTCTGTATGGTCAAATAAACCTAGAAAAGAAAAAAAAATATATCAAGGCTTTCATATGTATTCCTTGTAGTAAAATGAATCCCATAAAATCACCCCTCTCTTTGGGGAGGGCAGACTGAGGTGTGTGTGTAAGGGAGATGAGGGAATTCTCTATATTATGAAAGCTGGAAAATTTAGGGGCAATAAACAATAGACATAGAATAGCAGTGCCAGAAAGTTTTCAGGCAATAATTTAAACTTGTTTGAGCTGTAAATCTCAAGATATTTAATTTTTTGTAATGGGCATTTTGGGGCTGTGTGTTTATGGTATATAATTATTATTTATTTGCATGGGTCAAGATATGTGCAGGGCACTTAGACAAAAGATGAGTTCCCTGATTCAAAGAATTTACATTCTAAGTACGAAGAAAGAAAGGAAGAAAAAAGAAAGGAAGACATGTTTTCTTTCTATAATCATCATAGTCATAATAAATACTTTTACAGTTGTTTTTATTACTCTCACAGTTGTGCTTTCTCATCCCCAATAGTCTGTGGTGGGACAGAGCTGGTGACATCATTGTCTTTTTATAGGCAGTGATAAGGGTCTGAGTTCTTCATCCTGTCAACAGTGAGTGTGACTGTCTGAAGGGCAAGGATATGTCGGTGCACCTGGGACACATTTGTATAAATACACTTTCTGCCTCTCCATTGTCCTCAATCCCACCCACAGCCCACTTGACATGAGGGAGCAAGAAGGAGGGGGAAGCCTTGCAGCGAGAGGGACTGAGGAGGGAGGACGCTGGCTTGAGAATGCAAACACTTTTTTTTTTTTTTTGGTGGTTCACAGAACCAAAGCAGTGATTTATGGATCTGTCCTTTTTCCCTGTCTGATTCTTGTTCAGTTATCTCCCATTATGACCAGTGACATATATAAAATATTTGATTTGTCGCTTATCTCTACACTACTCTATACATACATATGGCCTAAGCAGAGAAAACATATCTGCAGTGTGTGTCTTGTACATTTCCTTCTCACTAAACTTAAGTAAACAGACTGCAGTTCAGATCTGATACACTCCTCCTTGTTCCTTATTTATGTACAGCACTATCTCGGCCTTAAACACGAAATACATATAAGCCCTACATTAATAATGCTCAGCTTCTGACTAAAAGGCATCAAATGCTTTCCCACTGTGCTCATATTTGGCAAAGACTTTGACCGGAGACATCTCACATTTTTCAAAACTATACATTGTCCATTGTATAGTATAACATAGGTTTGTTCCCTACTATATTTGCTTTAATGTGAGGATTTTGTTTATTTGATTTTGTTTTTATATCCTTTATGCTACAATCAGGGATGGATGAACTAGCTTGGACTAAATTAGAAATGGCCAAAAATCAACAACCCCAAACTCTTACCTCCCCCAAATTTGAGGTAGATTGATGTCTCATACCCACATCTAAATTTTGCTAATGGATCCTTCTTTTATAGCAAGCTATCCCAAAAGCCCAGCTCGAACATGTAGAAACATTAAAGCACTTGAAAACTGAGATCCAGATTGTTTGGCCTATCTCTGTGTCAAATAAGAAACAATAAAATGTCTTCCTGAAACTCAAACTGAAGTTAAAATCTTTATTTTTAGGTTCAAAAAATGTTAGGATAACATTATTATATTAATTAATATTTATATTATTATTCCTGTTCACTTTAGGTATTTCTTTATATCCCAGTTACAGAAGCAGAGATCCTAAAATCCTGTTCCAGAATCCCCACAGTATTTCCAGCATATCCTGAAACATAAAATGCCAGAAATCTCATGAGAAAGTTCATTCACATGATATTTCCCACCCAATTTTGCAGCCCCAAAAGAGATGATAATGAACACTTAAAGTTTTCAGTGGTCTTTCAAAATAAACCAAAGTTCCAATATTGTTCAGCTGTGCCTGTCTTTAACCACAAAGTTCTTTCCTTTTGTATATTTAAATATTTTTATCCTATGTGAGGGGCTATATTTCCTCATAGCCTTTTTGTCATGACAGTGCCAATATTAATAGTTTTTACTTTAATAAAATAATATTGCACTTATATATTGCCACATTTTCAAGGATCCAAAAATGCATTACAGGAGCTAATAAATTAAGCCTTGAAAGCTTTCCTGTGTTGCAAAATTTATTTTCATAGATTAAAACATTTTCCTGCAGCTCTCAAAACATTGATTGATTAATTCCTCCTTACATCTACAGAAAGACTTTTCATTCTGTATACGACCAGCCTTAGGGGTGTGCGATGTGGTCAGGAGGCCTTGGACTCCTGGATCGGGGGTGTTGCGGATGAGCTGGGGATTGGAGCCCCTGGCCAGACAGGTGGGGATCAGGTGATGGCACCCGGATCTGCCAATCTGGAGGGGAAATAGAGGCAGCAGGGCTTGCTCCTGCAGAACCAGCAGGCCAGCCTCTGGGTCCTCGCTTCCTGTGGGCCTGGGCAGTGGCTGCGCCTGGTAGGTGATCAAGTGACTTGTGGACAAGGGAGCCCCCGGCATCAGAAACTGTTCCCTGTGCAGCCCACCTGGGCTTTGGGGCCAGGAACTGCTCCTCGCTCCCTGCACCCCACACTGCTGTTCTCAAACTCAAATAAAGGGCACCAAAATACATGTTCACCCAGGGCAGAATTTTCCATAAGGCTGGACCTGATTCTGGACCAAACCCTCATCAAAATATATGTGTGTTTGAGTTAGGGTCTTGGATCAACTCATTATAGAGAAAAGGGACAGGCATGAAGTTCAGATCTAACACAGAATAAATGAATGGCAGAAGCAGAAATGGATCAGAACCCAGAAGTCCTGACTCTCAGGCTCCTTCTGTAACTCTTAAGGGCAGGTAGTCTTTCCACCTGATGCACACTCATGTCAACCCCAGTAAGACTAGAGGGAGATACGCAGCGGAAGGTGGAGGCCTCAGAGGACTATGGCGAATTCAGCAAAAAATAGTCTTTTGAGGACTCTCCTCCTCAACTGCCTTTTGCTGATTTAATACTGACTTTCCCCTTGTACTAACACAGATGTTTCTGATGTGTGGGTGTAAGATATAATTTTAATATAAGATTCAAGTTCTCCATTAACTTACTTCCCTCTTTGCCAAGCGCCCTGAGAAAGAACCTGAGGCAAGGCAAGGAAAATGAGGAGAGTGCTTCTTTTTATATTTTTTAAAACTTGGAATGAACTGTTCTTTATATCTTAAAAAGCAGCAAATGATGAGAATGTAATACACCATAGAGAGTCCCCATGTATTGAACATACTGTCACAAATGCCAATTTGGAAATGGGACAGCCCGCTTGCCACAGTAGACATACCTTGGTTAAAAAGAAATGTGAAAATCAGTTACCACCCCCCCCCCCGTCCATATGACATTCCCTGGAAGGACATCCACACCAGCCTTCCCTGTGAGCTCCCCTGCATGTAGCCCATATGTTCAAATCATTATTAAATGAATATGCCAGAACACTATGTTGTGTGTGTGAGTTAAGGTTGCATACATAACACAACATTAGAGAAAGTTATGGTATTTAAGATAATGTAACCTACTACTCCTTAACCCAGAGACCCACCCCTTTTACATATAGAACAACCATCATACCACACAGACAAAACACCACTATTTTAAGTCTGCCTCATATAGAGATGTGAGCCTTCCAGCCACTCCTCCCCCAAACAAGCGAGACTCCTCCCTTATTCTCTAATCTGCACTTTTGTGGAAAAATTACACCTCACTCATGTTTAGGGAATCTTGATTCTTCATCTTGTCTCTTACAGTGACTACTCACTCTCTGCCACTGATTACGGCTTCTTCAGTTTCGTTCCATACCACTGCCAGCCCTTTTTCATGGAATGCACTACTACTGCTTATGTTTCATGATATAAGCCACCAACTAACTATTTTAGGGTTAGGAAGAAAGTTTGTATAATTGTCCACTATGGAGGCTTTACACCTTACAGAGACTTCTCTTGTTGGGGATGGGATGTTAGATTAGATGGACCATTAATCTGATCTGATCTATCAAATTCTATATTCAAGGCTATTTAATTATGAAGAGCAACATTACACAACAGTTAATGACAGGATGTAAGGAAGACTACCTCATTCATTTCTAACTGCCAGGGGGAGCAGAGGGATGTGTATGTAATATCCTACATTGGAATTTGGCTAGGATATTGGTTATCAATCCTGCACTTGCAAAAAGTGCCATGCAGTCTTCAATATTCTTGAACGGTTAGAAGCTCAGTATGGTTAGAAGGCAGCTTTCCCAGCAGTACAGTCGCTCTAATGCGATAGTGAGGCATCAAAAGAAGTAGTAACTCAGACCCCCCTGGCGAATCATGAACACCACCACTTCTTTCAGACTCCGAATTTTCCTTGGAGTTCTCCCATCCAAATCCAATCTGATTAACATGTGAGCTCCAGCATGATCACAATGCAAGGTTGTGTGACCACAGGTGGTATGCATTCCATAGCTTCAAAATGGTATGTTACAAATCACCCTTTGTCAGGATACGCTGCTGGAGAGGCAGAGGGAAAGACGTCACCGTAAGTTCAATAAGATTTGAAATAAATGATGGAGTTATGTTTAAGAAAAAATAGGACATTATGGCAAAATATGCAGTAATCCTCTTTATTTATGAACAAGCCAGTCATGTAAAATCTACACCCTGTGGAGTAACTGTAGGTGCTTAATTGACTGCCTGTAAGCAAACCATTACAACTCTATTACTCCATCAACTGCAGGGAAGACACAGTGGGGAAAAATAACTTGTAAGTAAAGTTTTCACACCCCTGCTTGGTGGTGAACTCCTCAGCTGCCTTTTGCTGAATCTGTAATGTATCTATTTTTTTATACTTTGAGTCTGCAACGTTGGCATACACAGCACACCCTGCAATGACAATTGTGCCAGACAATTAGAAACGAGTACAGCCTTGTGTAAAAATGTGCAGTTCCTAGTAAAGGCAATGGCTTTAATGGAAGAATTACCAGAGCAAGAAGCTCAAAAAAAGGTCCATTGACATTGTTTTACTTTTAAACAGCGATTAGATGTCACTGATGGAGATTCAGCTGTTCTTGTTTATCCTCAGTTTGGATCTCCCTGGTGATCACCTCCCTGGAACTAAAGAAAGCTGCAAACAGAAGGGGAAAAAAGTGGAGAGGTAATAGATATTTTAAAAGATAAAATCTAACTTTTTTATTGGCAGTAAAATATATGTTGCATGTTGAAAGGTCTCTTGCTAACATTAGGTATGTGTGTAGCACTGACCTTTCCATTTTGAGCTTATGGACAAAACTAAGATATTTAGATCAGGGCCTCTATGCAAAGCAATAATATCAAACTTTACATTCCTCCACTGCAGCTTACCTCATCCTAGTTATTGATTTGTCTGTTTCAGCTTCCAAAATAGACCAGAAACAATAAGACATAGGGAAAAAATAGTTATTTTCCATCTCCTTCCAATTAGTTGAATATCCTAAAAAAATCCAGAGTCTTCATGAAGACCAATGACCCATGCAGGAGCAGGATTGCATTATGGGAAATGTGCCCCAGACCTCTGGTCTGCCCAACATTTCTATGATTAAGACTCCCGAGTCGATGAATTTTTTTGAATGCATAAATCAAATAAATCAAATCAAATCAAAATAAAAAATGCAGGCTTTTTTTAAAAGTTTCCAAAACTTCCTGATTCTAGTTGAACCAGAAATTCCAACCAAAGACCAACTGGAATCCCAAAGTGCAGCAGCAAATGTGAACATGGAAAAAAAGTCATAGTTTGTTACAAGAGCGATGTACTCTTTTGAACCCCAGGAAATATTTGGTTTGAATTCAGTTCAAGTTGTGGGAAAAGTTTGGGTTGGTTCATGTTTCATGAGAATGAGTTCACCAGTCTCTACTTATCACTATAGATTAGTTAGTTCTTTCCTATGGTCCATGGACACATGCAGACATGGTGCAAACATGAAGAAGCAAACTCTGGAAACAGCTTTTAGAGAAGCTGGTTAGGTGTAGGTCCAAAAACGTGTGTTTCCCTTTTAAAGCAATGGGCATGGAGAAGGCAGTTGTTGCAACTCAGATTTTTGTAAGTCCTATGATTCTGTGAATCCTTATTATTGCTGCTCTCCCAACAGATGCTCAGTTCTTTGTGTAGGACATTATCACTGTGAACCAAGGGAGTGTGGGATGGTGCGTGGATGGAAAGGATTTCACTTCAAGCTCTGAATGCAGCTGGAGGCTCAGCCTCAGAGTTCCAGGATTCTGCATTCCTAAATCACACATTGTTGCATTTGCTCCCCACAGCCTAGCCATCAACATTTGGTGGGAACAAGTTCACCAGAAAACCCTCAGCTGAGTCTTTCTGTGTTGAATAAAGCCCCTGAGGATGCAATTACCGAGGGAAATTTGGGGTAGAGAGAAGATCAGAAGGAACCAGTCTTTTCTCTTCCAAAAGATGTTTTACTACCCACACATTCATCTTGTTAGCCTTGATGGATTTACCCTTAATGCTTACAATTCTTTGTCATTAATCCATCATAAGAGATTTGCCTTATCCCACAGGGAGAGCCAAATATGGTTCTACATTTTTCTATACACCATTTTCTCTCCATCTTTCTGTTTTCCCTGTTGCCAATATGTTTCCACAATAAATCTCAAAACAAGCTCAACACCACTATATATCTCCTTAGAAATTGACACCATCTAAGTGAATGATCTACTGCACATGAAATAAAGAAAATCCCCAGTAATGTGCAGGGAAACCTCTCAATATGAAGGTAGTGGAAGCACAGTTATGTCACTCGCAAACCTAACATCTATAGCAAGCTTTTTACCTTGATTTTCTCTTTACCTCTTTTCCTTAGAAAATTACTCAGAAAATTGGGGCCTGTTCCTAGTTTTTATCCCCCAGAAAGTAAAGAGTAAAACATAAATTTCTCAGCTCACACTTTTCAATCTGCTTAATTGCTGCCATTAATTCTGCTTAGAAACTAAGAGTGAGATTGCATAATGCTTTCTTCAGGGGGAGCATGCAAAGAACCTACTCCCTCCCTCGGGCATCCAAAGTCAGGGCCCGTCATAATCCCAGCCCCTGAAACTTTCTGACCACAGGGTCTTCTCCCAAAGGAGAAGGGGAGAGATCTAGACCATAGTCTCAACCATTGCATTTCTCCCTGTCTTGTTTTGATTATTGACTTGTCTGCTTTGGGCTACAAAAATAGATAGGAGACAATAGGAAAAACAATATAACTCTTTCCCCTCTCCCTCCAGGGGCTGCAGGGATCAAACAGACTACATCATTCTCATGGATAGTTCAGCCTGTGTAGTCCTGTACTCCAGGCCACTCTTTAGAGCCAGGAGTTAACTGGCCCTAGACAATCATCTATTGAACAGATGGAATGTGAAAAGAATAACAGCTCCCCACTTTAAGAAGGGGCTTGATTCTGTGTGGTGCTGAGCCCTGCTAATAAATATAGCATTCAGTAGGAGTGGAGAGGAGAAAGCACCATCCAGGATGGAGCCTTTGTTTTATCTGCTTTATTCACAAAGCTTGTGAATGGACTTGACTACTCCAAACTGGATTTTTGTTTCACTGAGTTCATTGTAAATAAGGCAGGGGGTGCCATAAAAGGCAAACCAACAAAAGCATATTTATACAGACAACTCATAACAGAGCTGTCTTACAGGTAACAAGAAAGAACGAAATCTTCAGTCACCCTCTCATTCCTGAGAGCCAAGGGACCATCATGTGCCTTCTCTCACTTCCTTTTCCCTGGCAGGGAGCAGAGCTTTTATCTGAGGATTACAGATTTCATCACTGCAAGAGGCCTTATATATCCCTGTGCCATGGATTTCACATTCTAACCTGTGGTCTATCATTGCTACACAGAGATATCTTTTGTGTTCTGTAGACTGAAATTTTGAGAGCCAAGCATAGAGTTGGCAGAGCAGGTTAGGTGGGGATTTGTGTCAGGCTCTCTCTCTCTCTCTATGCAAAGAAAGTGGTGCATAGAGTGGGGGACCTATGGACATACTGGTTCTATGTCCACCCCACAGCATTGTTCCAGTTTATTATCCTGTGTTTTCCTCATTTTAAATTGTCTCAGGAAATAGAGGTTTCACCATCTGAAAACATTTTACAAATAGTGAGTCAGCCCCACAAACCCTCTGTGAGGTTGGTAAGGTTTATTAGTTCTATTTTAAAGATGTTGAAATTGAGGCACAGAGAAGTGAAGTGATGTGTCCCAAAGCCACACAATAAGTCAGTGGGCAGAGCGAGGAATAAAACCCAACTCTAAGTTGCATGCTGTAACTCTCAGACCACAATTCCTCTCTTCCAAATTTAGCAATTTAGTTTTTCCAAGGTTTATTCTTATCCTGCTCGAGAGGAAGACATTTCTGTTTTTTATTTGTTTCTGTGTTTTTTAATGAAAAACCCATGCACTCAATGTGTATTCAGAGATCTTAAAATGGCTTTCAGTACGATACTGAGGGCTCATTTTTATGATCTTAAGGCTGCAGCAAACACACTTTCCAGTCTTTTTTACTTTAATGTTGTTGTTTTTTTTCATATTCACAAAACAGTGCCTGTCCCCAGAAAAAAATAAACGTGCTCCCTGGGGATTCCACTCTTGGACTCAAAGCATGGGTGCATGCATAGTATTAGTTCTGATAAATGAGGCCAGGTATGTTTTAATAACCTTCGCTGTGGAAGGCATTTTTGCACTACTCTTGCTCTCAGTCAGTTGCTGTGTATCTTGGCAAAGCCAGGTCTGTTTCTGAGGAAAGAAAACTATTTCCATCTTTAATAAGTCATTCCAAGTTTCCTGTGATGTTATAAATAATCGGGCAAGCAGCCGGCTTTATTCTGCTTAATTCGATATGGCAGATTTGGAGAGGAGAAAAGTTCAGTCTCAACATAAGCTCTGGAGCTGGACTTTGACCAAGTCTCCCCCCCTGCACTTTCCTGATGAGATAAAGTTTATCATAAAGCACACTTACCAAGGCAGCTGAGACAGGGCCTGGCCTTCATGTCTATTTACTGAAAGCGCCCTGTTCATACTCAAGTGCCCTGCGTGCTGTGGACATGAGGTCACACTATGCCAGGTTTGCTTTGGGGAGTTGGCAGCTGCACTGACAGTGTTAGCTAATACACTTGCCATTCAGGGAAAAGAAAGTGCTTGCAACACAAAGTTTAAATTAGTTCATGAGTAATTGAAAAAGGAAGTATAAAGTCACATGCCTTCATATGCACATAGGGCAATGCTTACAGTGCCTGGATGGTTGTGGAGGTCAGGTGCCCTCATGCCAAATTGAATGCCTTTTCTGAAGCTTGGGGAGGTGCAGTATTCTTCAGGGGACATTGGAAGGTTGTATATTCTAGGCATGTTAGAAGGTTGCATAGCTCATTTGGATGAATATTCATGAAGGAAAAAGTTGATTGAGGAGATGCATTCCTTCATAACAGTGAGAGAATGAGTGGCCGTGTGGTCTAGTGGATTAAACTGGAATTTAAGAGACTAGGATTCCATTCCTAGCTCTACTTGTGATGTTCGGCATGCTCTTGGGCAAATCATAGAGTTTAAAGCCAGAATGGACCACCACATCATGTAGTTTGACCTCCTATATATCACAGGCCACCAATACCATCCACCCCTGCAAGCTAAATCCAACAACTAAAATTAGACTAATGTATTACAGTCCACAGGAGACTGTACTGTTATGTGCCACAGGCAGAGAATAGGAAGGACAGAGGTGCACCAGTGCCCAAGGACCTCCGAATGTCAGGGAAATGGCAAGTCACTTAAGCTCTCTGTCTCAGTTATTCCTTTTGTAAAACGAGGAGGATAATGATCTATCTACCTGACTCACAGATGTAGAGTGAAAATTAATTAGCTAATGTTTGTAAAATGACATACAAGTCCTAAGAATTATTACTATAGGCCAAGGAAGTACATTGATGATGACCATTACTTTGAAATAACAGGGACAGATTTTTTTTTTGTTTGAATGCCTCAGGTTATATTTGCAGATCAAATTCATTTCCAAAATACAACCCAGATGTATTGTTATGGATTTTTTAATAAAATTATTGCTTAAAGGTAAAACATAATAATACAAAAACAACTTTCTTTGGTGAGTCATAATATTAAGTAATTTCCTTTTAAAAATAAAACTAAAACCTCAGTTTGTTCCCTTAGCTCATCTGGTGCTGTTCCCGAGGTGATTACACATCCAACTTGGATCTAGTATTCTTTCTAACTGACTCAGCATTCCTAAGAAAATGCTCAAATTGGGAATCAGAATATTTTCTGGTTGAATTACCCTTTGGATCTGGAAAACTGGTATGAGAAAAGCAAGATGTTCTTGGATAAATTATGACATGTCTTCCTATAGCTCCCACTGACTTGCTGAGAGAGTCCCAGATTAACCTTTCTAATCCTCTCTCCCTTATCTATTTTGCAATCAGGCATTTGCCAGAATTTAGGGAATTTCTTTTCAGGATTGAAAATGCCCCTGTAGCTAGTACAATGTAGTATACAATGAAAGAAAAGTGTTACATTACTCTATGTAAATCAAGTTATGGTTACATAACACAATCTGACTGCTGCCTAGAAATTCAGGCCCTGGCTCTGATTTACTGTTCAGGTAATATAAAGGGACCTGAAAATGGGAGTACATGCTCTATAAGGCCTGTTTACATGGCTAGAAGAGTGGAAAGCAGTCGGGGTGGGGATCCAAATCAGCCCCTTATAAATTTAATCCTGGCATGAAGAGAAAGAACATAGGCTAGGAATTTCAAAGGCTCCTAAGGAAATTAGGCCTCTAACTTTCATTGACTTTCAATGGGAGTTGAGTGACTAATTCCCTTAGGCCTGTTGAAAATCCTAGCCATAATGGTTAGCCTGTGTGTCTGACTGCATTGTTGTTTAGTGGCTGGCAGACTACTATTATGCAGAGTTTCCTTTAGGTAGAGGCTTGTGTTTCAGGGACTCAAAGTCTTTGATTCTACACTTGATGCTGCATGTTTGCGGGTTAGCTGACAACTGTATTGTTTTTACCTGTGGTTTTCCTACAATATCACTTCTAACAAGCTAACCAGGAAGAAAGCTGGTCACCACTCTGTTTAAGTCAATAGTAAACCAGTGCCCCAGAATCAACCACACAACTAGCAGTCAAGTAACCTGTAACAAACCAGTTATCTCTGGGTCATCAAATTTTGATCCATACCACTATTATTATTTGTATTACAGTAGTGTCTAGAGGCCTCAGCCCAGATAGAACTTCTTAAATGTTGTACATACACATAAGAGACAGCCTATGCTCCAAAGTGTTTCCAATTTAAGTCGAGAAGACAAAAAAAGGTAAGAGACAAGTAGCCCAAATGGGAAATGGCGGCACTAAATGGTTAAGTGACTTGCCTAAGGTAGAAGTAGTCAGTGACAGAGATGTGATTTGAACGCAGAGCCCTGCCCCCAGTATAGCCTAAAGCCTAAGCAACAAGATCATCCTACCTCTTTAGTCTCAAGAGCCCAACTTAAGATAAACACAAACCTCCAGTAGCCTGGGCTCTCTACCAACGGACATCAGAAATGTAAATAATCTCTATCTCACAGAGAGGTATATGTCTCTAAAATCCAAGTTGGCTTGTGATCCAACCAAGGAACGGTGGGATACATAAAAAAACACATTCAGTCAATATCTGAAACAATCATAGATGTAAAACAGACAGAGGAACGTAAAAAGCTAAAAGTTCAAGGTGAGTAATGATGATGGACTCTATGGATCTGATTAGCAAACAAACCTCTAAACAACTATTCTTTGTTCTAGTGAGGCAAAATTCCCAGTACACTCAGCATCTGAGCATTTGTTAATTTATTATATGTGAGGCAAGGTCACTGGATGCTTTCCCCACAATCAATAACATTAGAAAATATATTAATTCCTGGCCTCTGTAAAAGTCTTGCAACCAGTAACACCTTTCTGGGGGGAGAGGGAGATGCCTGGGAAGAGCCAAAATAAAATATAGAAAATGTCATTTCTAGATCCCTTGTTTGAACCCAAGCCAAGTTGTTAGTGATCAAAAGTTATAATCTGAAGCCCAATTTTCGAGCTTGAGTGTCTCAAGTTAAGTATCTATATCTAGTCATCTAAGTGCTGATTTAACCAACTACATTTCCATTTAATCCCTAAATCAAAACTTATGTTCCCTAATATGGATGTTAGTGACTAATTTTAGGCATCCATGCAGGAAAACTGGGCCTTTGTGACTACCTGGTGGATAGTGTAACATGCATTTAGTGATATAAATCCAGTAATAAGTGTAGAGGTGATCCCTAGGAAGACAAAAAAAAATGTCATTGGAATTGATAACCTTGTCTATAGTCCCCCACACAAAAGAAGGACTGGCTGGGCCATGGAGACTGAAAACATAGTTTGCACCTCTAATGGGACTGTCCCTTCAGGTAAGGGTTGAGGTATATTAGCAGGACAGCTTGCACAGTTATTGTCTTCCTGCTGAGTGATGAAATGGCACTGTTGATGAGCATTAAATTAGATTTTCTGATAACCTGTGGTGATGAGCAATGCACCCAACTGCCCGCTGAGGCTTCTTAAAACAATAGTCTTTAGTATTCCAACTTTTTATGAACCATGAAGTTATATAGCATGGATTCACCAAGGGCAAGTCATGCCTGACTAATCTAATTGTCTTCTATGACGAGATAACTGGCTCTGTGGATGAGGGGAAAGCAGTGAACGTGCTGTTCCTTGACTTTAGCAAAGCTTTTGACACGGTCTCCCACAGTATTCTTGCCAGTAAGTTAAAGAACTATGAGCTGGATGAATGGACTATAAGGTGGATAGAAAGCTAGCTAGATTTTTGGGCTCAACAGGTAGTGATCAATGGCTCCATGTCTGGCTGGCTGCTGGTATCAAGGGTCGGTCCTCGGGCCCGTTTTGTTCAATATCTTCATTAATGATCTGGAGGATGGTGTGGATTGCAAGTTTGCAGATGAGACTAAACTGGGAGGAGAGGTAGATACGTTGGAGGGTAGGGATAGGATACAGAGGGACCTAGACAAATTAGAGGATTGGGCCAAAAGAAATCTGATGAGGTTCAACAAGGACAAGTGCAGAGTCCTGCACTTAGGACGGAAGAATCTCATGCACCGCTACGGGCTATGGCTATGGCTATGCAGCAGTTCTGCAGAAAAGGACCTAGGGGTTACAGTGGATGAGAAGCTGGATATGAGTCAACAGTGTGCCCTTGTTGCCAAGAAGGCCAATGGCATTTTGGGCTGTATAAGTAGGGGCATTGCCAGCAGATCGAGGGACGTGATCGTTCCCCTCTATTCGACATTGGTGAGGCCTCATCTGGAGTACTGTGTCCAGTTTTGGGCCCCACACTACAAGAAGGATGTAGAAAAATTGGAAAACGTCCAGCGGAGGGCAACAAAAATGATTAGGGGACTGGAACATATGACTGATGAGGAGAGGCTGAGGGAACTGAGATTGTTTAGTGTGTGGAAGAGAAGAATGAGGGGGGATTTGATAGCGGCTTTCAACTACCTGAAAGGGGGTTCCAAAGAGGATGGATGTAGACTGTTCTCAGTGGTAGCAGATGACAGAACGAGGAGTAATGGTCTCAAGTTGCAGTGGGGGAGGTTTAGGTTGGATATTAGGAAAAACTTTTTCACTAGGAGGGTGATGAAACACTGGAATGCGTTACCTAGGGAGGTGGTGGAATCTCCTTCCTCTGAAGTTTTTAAGGTCAGGCTTGACAAAACCCTGGCTGGCATGATTTAGTTGGGGATTGATCCTCCTTTGAGCAGGGGGTTGGACTAGATGACCTCCTGAGGTCCCTTCCAACCCTGATATTCTATGATTCTATGGGGAAAAAAATAATTTCAAAACAATGTTTGCTGCCTCTGTGTAGTATCATCTATTGTTTTAAAAAGAGCCAACATAGGACTCAATCCTGCAATCCTGAAAGAAGTTTTAAACAGGGGAATCACTGACCTGGACATAGCATAGCTGGCTAAAAGATGTAATTGTTGTAAACCCTGGCTTGGTACTACAGCTGCAATTATTTTATTTATACAAAAAGCAAAAGAAATTTCCTGGTAGAAAAGTACATTTCCTTGAGATTCATTCATTTTTGACTGGTCCTTTATCTTGTGTGAATGTAGATCACTAGACTCTCTGAGGACAGCTCTTGCCCAATTTATATAGGTGCACAAAGCCCCCAAAAGCAGCAGAACCAATTCCTTCTTAGTGCACAGTGGCAAGCAAGTCCTGGAGACACCATACGGGGGACTCCACGTCTTGTATAGCAACAGCAGTCTCTGGTGGGACACACAGTTTGGGGACAGAGGCTGGTCCAGAAAAGTGGTAGGGGAATAGTACAATGGCTGTTCATCTGCACAGATCCCAGGGAAATATGGACAAGACCCAAAGGTCACCCAGTCAATCCCCCTACGGGACGAGATAGTTTTCCATCTTCCAAATGACAAGTACCAAACTTCTACTACTTCCCTTTGGATGTGATGGGGGGGGGGGGTTGTTTCTTGGTTGGTTTTGTGTTTTGTCCTTTGTAAAATCTACAGATGGACCTAAACCACAAAAGTTAGATCTGTTTTATGAATTAAAATAATAAATTAATAATAATAAAAACAGTGTTTCATTTTCTCAGCAACCCAATCTAATTATTACCATCAGGTTCAATTGGTAAATTTGCTATTTTTCCCCTGAGTTTGAAAGTGAAAGACTTCAGACTCCTATTTATTTTCCTTTCCGCCAGTGCTGTCAAAGTGTTCCATGCCAGCTACTCCTACCACCTTCTTTTCCCTTTTATAAGGTTTGATTTGCCAGTAAAATAAATGTATCATATATGTATTGCCATAAAAGCTCACACTTCTGCATTTGTTTCCTCCTTTGTTAGCAGTCCATAGTAGCCACATGTTCACAGCATGGATTTCTGGCAGGAGCACCCTTCATTTAATTTCCTAGCATAGCCCTTACAATGGTGGCAAAGTCAGGCCAGCCAAATGCATTTTTCCTTCTATAATTGCTCAAAATGTTTTCATAAAGCCTTTGACTTTTTACAAACAAGGGAGTGATCATCAGAGACTTGTCCAGACACACGAAGGGTTGATGGTCAGTAGATCTGAGGAGATCAAAGAACATTATTGAGAAGGCTGGAGTTTGCACAGCAAGAAACAAATATATGCTTTAGTTTTTTTTTAAGTGTTGTTCAATCATTGTATTAATGTGATTTTTTCTAATTCTCAAAGGTCCTGAGCATAAGAAAGATCTGCAGCTTGAAAGAGACTCAAATGTCAGAAGCTTAAGGGGTCACTGGCTTAGTACTGGCAGCAGAATGATGAAGGGTACACACTGAGGGTGGGGAATTTGCACAGTATAACATTTTTGCCCACTTTTTGGCAGCTGTCAATGCTAAAGGAAAACAAATTTAAATGACATTGATTTTAACCTTCAGTTCTCAGAACTGAGGATAGGAATAATAATACTCTACACTTCCCCACTGAACAATATGAGGGAAATACCCCAAGGGGAAAACTCACAGTTTCTCTACTCCCACACCTTTCACGGGAGGGGATGATCACCGAGAGATATAAACAGTATACAGTATTGTCACTGTTCCGCTTGCATGTTGTCACCAAAATAATTTAACAAAACATTCTGGAGTGGAATAATTTAATCCTATGGACGGAAGGGGACTACCAGTTGTGTGAGTGCTGTTGCTTATCTGACCTTAATCTAACCATTCATAGTACAGAGAAGATAGATGGAAGCCTGCAAATGCCAGAGATGCAGTTTTTCACCTCAGCCCCATTGATGTTTCAGCTTTCAAGTCTTTTGGTGCAGAATGCCGTTTGTCTGGCATGCAGTTGCAACATTCAATGTAAAAAATATTTCCCCAAACAGGAAAGAAACTAAGAGGAATCTTGGTCTTCTAGTCCAATGACAGAATTATCAATGATGATTTCTTTAGTCATGAAAATTAAGGACTACATTGTAACAATACAATCCACTCTCAGTATGGAGTGGTGCTCTGGGTACAGAGCAGGGAATGAACTGCTACTCCAAGAATTAGTCCGGTCTCTGCTTGCTCCAGGGTTAAATTGATCCGTGCTAACCCATTACCAGGCACAGATGACTTCTCCCTCTTCATAGCCTCAGCTGTGCAGTTCAGTGTGTTCTGTAGGGGATGATCGAGTCAACGCTCCATAGATTTCCCCCCTCTCAACTCCCGCTGCCCTGTGCTTCCCTCACACCATGTAGGGAAGTAAAGAGGCAGCTGAAATGTCTTTCTCCCCTGCTTGAGAACATACAACAAGCAAAGATCTTGCCCTGAGTTTGCAGTTCAATCTTTCCTAAGTTTTCTGCTTGCATGTTACACAATCTTGGGTACATGTTACACAATCTTGGGTACATGTATCTCCATGGAGTTAAAAAATACATACAGTGTGCACTTTGTCTTTAATAGAAAACTCTGGACCAGATTCTGACCTCAATTACACTGTCATAAACCAGCAGTAACTCCAATGATTTGAGAGGAATTCCTCTGGATTGAAAAGGCATAACACGGATCAGAATATAGCCATACGAATCTAGCAAAAAAACTGCAGAGCTTTCATATACAATCAGCAGGTGGGATTTCCAAATGGCTTTTTCTTTTTAATTGCACACTTAAAATATCAATTATTCATGCCCTAATCCAGTTTATGACATTATCTGGAGGATACAAATCACTATTTCATAAATTTTGTTCATTTCATTCAAAGCCTTGAGCAGTTTTCAGCTTCTACTTAGGTTTTTTGTCCTTTGTGACTTCAAAATGTAAGAGGCAGGTTATTTTTGTTTGAGTTTTGTTTCTAATATTAAAACAACACAAGTCTTAGTGGAGGGTGAAAAAAGCTGTAAGTGCCACTATGTCTATGTAGCCTCGCTCCAAACACAGACATTCCTTCCAGCCATGGGGCAGTCACTAAGGCAACTTCACATTATGGCACAGCTAGTGACATGTTCCCTATAGTTATTGACAGGGCAGGTATTTTCCTCAATGTACTTCAGTATTGATGGTTCTGCTTCAAAAACCTGTCCCGCCCTGGGAAAAAAACCTGCTTTTAAAGGTTTACTCTGGTATATGTGGCTATGAAATCACAAGACATTCAGATTCTCCTTTCTATGTACTGCACCTTTAAATCTAAGGAGGCTTGCTGCTTCTCAGCTATTTATCAGGAATAAGAGGGGATTCCTAGTGGAGGATCTCAGAGAAAGAGAATGACTCTGCTCTTTCAGTCTCTCTCTCACAGACACTTTGGACCAGATTCGCTACTGGTATAAATTGGCACCGCTTCACGGAAGTAAAATGAGCTGTTCTACGTTACACCAAGAGAGAATTTGGCCCAAAGTGTCTTTTTGTTTTGTTATTCTTTTTGTTTGCTGTGCTCCATTATCTAAAACAAAAATAGTCTATTATTATTATTTATTTATGATTACAGTAACATTCAAAAGCCCCAAATCAGGGCTCATATCCCATTGTGCTAGACCCCGCAGAAACACATAGTAAGAGACAGTCCGAGCCCCAAAGATTTTACAAAGAAAGAGGAAAGAAGGGGGACAAGCATACAACAAAGCATTCAGGGGGATGATAGCCACCTATGCTTTTTAGTTTCAATACTTTTATTTCTTTTCACTGCAAGAAAAGTAACATATTTTACAAATGGTGGGGGACAATCAAAATACATATTTGTTTGTACACATTTGTTATATGCACATATTGAACTGCATTATTGATTTAAACGCCATTCTTATACAAACTCCACATGAAAGTGAACCTATTCACAACTCAGGCCCACATAGGTGATAAAAGTAAAAATTGATCAAAGCACCAAAACTTGTCCCCTATAACCCCAATACATATCAACTGATCAGGAGACTAAGCAGCTTAAAAACCTCCATTGTGGTTTCCTACCCACAGGCGTCCCAACCCTTTCTCAATATCCATTTAAAGAGATGGACATTCACCAAAAAAAAACAAAACAAAAATCAAAACCACAGAAACACCATGTTGTGATAGTTCTCGGAGTATGCAGGACTATGAGTCACCTTCTTAACCCCCTGGTTCCAAGAAGAGGAAGACTTGTTGGTGTTTAACTGTGTGTCCGCTCCCTGACATCACCAGCCTGTTAGCCACCCAAACACTCTCTTCTGATCTATCTCAGCCCTTATTTTGCCATGCAGGTTAACAATAGATGTACCCCAGTCCCCTGAGTCCCTTTAAAGCATTCCCCATAGTCTCCAGTGCCCTTATCCACTCAACACTCACATAGACTAACACATGTATTTGGGCATAAGCTTTTGTGGGCTAAAACCCACTTCATCAGATGCATGCAGTGGAAAATACAGTAGGAAGATAGATAGATATACAGAGAACATGAAAAAATGGGGGTTGCCATACCAACTCTAATGAGACTAATCAATTAAGGTGGGCTATTATCAGGAGAAAAAAAAAACCTTTTGTAGTGATGAAGTGGGTTTTAGCCCACGAAAGCTTATGCCCAAATACGTTTGTTAGTCTCTAAGGTGCCACAAGTACTCCTCGTTCTTTTTGCTGATACAGACTAACACGGCTACACTCTGAAACCTGTCAACACTCACAGAAATGCCAGGTCGACTGTCCCAAAGGAACAATGCTTCTGTGATTCAATTCAGGATCAGTTTCTTGTATAATATCACAGCACTGAGATATACTTATAGTGAAAACAATGATAGCTTTATTATCAAAGATTTGAGATATCAAAGATGAGTTATGATAATGGAAACAAAAGGGTTACATATCCAACAAAATCATAACATGATTTCTAGAGTCTAAACTTATCATGATAAAATTATGTCTAAAGAAGATTCTCTCACCCCAAATGTCCTTTGCGGCATTTCTACCAAGCCTGGTTGAGATCCCATTTTCATGAATGTAAACACGCTGTCAATTTACTTTCTAGTTGCAGGATAAAGAGCTATCTTCTTGCCTTCTACTTCTATCTCCAAAATTAATTGCCTGTCCTCAGGAAAGTAAAACAAAAACAAAATATTGCTTGTAATTTTCCTGCATCCCTGATTCTTTCCTGTGGGGTACACATCCTCCTATCAACTCCATATGTAGATGTGTGGTTTACAATGCTTAATTTACATGCCAAACAGATAGACAAATGAATAAACATCTCTTGTCTGTCAGAAAACCTGTTTGTCAATTCTGCCATGCTGCAAACATTAAAAGATTAATTCAATATGCATCCTCAACTCTTTATTTAGTATCTGCACATACATTTCATAATGATATTAATGATCAGCATGATCCTGGCTTTCATTTAATATCTCATATGACATTCTTTGGTGAATCAGAATCCATATACCAAGATCAAGATATTCTTGTAATCCCCTTTGCCAGTTGGCATTGAGGGGTTCATAAGTCACACATGTACATACATGGGAGATCCTCAGTCTAACACTGATGCTGACTTTTCTAGACATACTTTGCTCTTTGCAGATGGAAAACATAAAGCTTTTGACTACAAATTATTGCTATTTGGAAATACGCTATAAAATTTCCTGGACATTGGGCCCAAACTGAAGCTCTGGATGTGAACATCCTCAGATTTTATCTGTCAAGTTCCTTGCATATAATGGTGCCATAAAAATAATCATCAATAATAATATGGGGATGTTTGAATCAGGATTTAAACCTAGTATCTCAGGCCAATTTTTTTGTATTGAATGTGGGTGGTGTTGCACCCCAAATGAACTTTCCCAGATTATTTTCTATGTATTTTAGTTTCATTGTTTGAATTTTTTGATATTTTATGTTTATATTTTTGACTGGGTAGGCTATGCGGTTTTGTTTACAGGCTCTGTCTTTGACTTTTTTTTTTTATTGTAACTTCATGTTTCATTATTTCTGTTAGGATGCCAACAAACCCTAAGGCATGGATGCTTATAAATTAAAATACATTATTATTATTACTACTATGATTACTAAAAATATTGTGTTACGCCCCTTGGGTCATGAATGAAATGTACAGTTTTAGAAGAAAGGAAATCAATCATTTACGTTACCACTAAAATGTAACAAAAAATGCACATGCCTTTTCATATACAATAATAATTATACTTTGCACTCACATAGCTTAGCTGAGGAGCTCAGGATCTCAAACACTTTACAGACATTGATTAATTAAGCCATACAATCCCTGTGTTACAGATGGGATAGTCAAAACATATACAGGTGAAGTGATTTACCAAAGGTCTCAATGAATCGTTGGCAGAGTCAGAACCCCAGAGTCCTGAATGTCTGTGTCTTGCTCAGTCCTCCAGAATAAGGCGAAGTAAAAATTTTTAAATGATTTGAAATAATTTTTCTCCAAAAATTGCTTTTTTTCTTTTTTATAAAAGAAAACATATATATGAGCTGACCCCAATAAAAAAGCATTGAAAATTAAAAGAACCCTTAAAAAACTTAATTATAAACAGTCACAAAGGAAACTAGCATGGTTTTTGGAAGGAGATAAGTGTATACTGTTCAAATGATAAAAACATTGGCTGAGTTGTCTCATTAAGTTTGCCTAACATATATAATTATTATGATTGATACCACATGGTATTCAGAAATCAATTCAGTCTTAAAAAATATGAATTTTTTTCCAGTGGGTGGTTGGCTTGTATGCGTGTGTGACGTTTTGTATTCTTAACAGTATCCAGAACTATGTCTATGATACAGCTGGATTTTCTCTGTTGTTTCTTAGGAGCTGCATCCTCAGCTGGTATAAATTCGTGTAGGTCCATTGCCTTCAACAGCACCATGAAAATGTACCCCAACTGGAGATTATATTAAAGAAAGCAACAGTGCTGTTGCTATTGACTTTGAGCAGTACTGAGATCACCTTTGTTTGCCATTAATGTTTTGAGTGTGGATGAAGGATACCAGACTAAGATCCCTAGAATGAAATCCTGTCCCCTTTTAAATCAGTGGGAATTTTGCCATTGACTTGACTGAGGCCAGAATTTCATCCCTGGAGACTGAAGTCCTCTGGTTAACTCTTAGTACATGTATAAAATGGTGTTCAGCATTGATTTCAAATTCCCTTTTGTTTTCCATTCAGGTTTTCAGTGTATTTACAGTGTGAAAGAAGGACACTAGCCAAAGAAGTATAGCATGGGCAGCAGCAGTGCAAGCTTTCCTTCCACCATCTTGCCAATAAATTTTGTACTAGATGGACCACATCTGTGAAAGAAAGCAGCTTTCCGTCTCCACATGCAATATAACCTTTGTCACCACAATCAAACTGTCAGCAAAAGGTGTCATTTTCATGCCTTTGGGGGGGGGGAGGGTGAGCGGGGGGACACCTATATGCTAGAAGCTGAATCAAGCCCAGCCATCTCATTTCAGTCATCAGGTGGGAATGCTTTTGGGTCACTTCAACACTGGCTAGAATGGGTAATGACACAGAGATGAAAGGCTCTTATCTCATTACCATTCTCTGAGCCATTCAGTCTAATTTCTACTGCATTTTAGGCACCGTCCTGAGCACTGTAGGAGCACATAGAAACATTCCTCATGCTATGGTCCATGCTATGTCACCTCACCTTGAGTTTTGTGAAAGAGAAATAGCAGCAAATGCAAACATTCAGACCTGTGCTACTTTATAGAGCAAAACATTTTCAGCGAAAAAGGAAAGCTTTGTTGGAATAATCTGCTAAACCTGAAAAACAAGGCTTTGCAGCAGACAAATTCTTTGACCTGTGTGTTTATGTCAGACTTCTTTTGAACAATCATATAGTTTGTTGATGCACAATGTGCAGTTCAATTTACATTTTAGAAACAAACCAGTGCTAGACCAACCTCCCACTTTTAGTTTGCAAAATCACAGTGTGTATGAACAAATTGTTAAGGTCCCACAAAATGTATTTTTATAGTATGTGTCTGGAGAGGAAAATGTGTATTTCTGATGTTATAATTATAGGGCTGTCAAAATTTATATTTACAAACCCATACATCAGAAATTTAAAACTCTCCCATAAAACTCATATAAAAACTAGCAAATAAGATTTTCAGGCCAGATTTATGGTTTGATTATGCTTTTAAAAACTTTATCTTGTGTATTGTGGAAATCTCCCTTGTACTAAAGAAGTCAATAGAGCTGCCATGGAGACATGCTCCCATTTGGGGTGCAATATGGATTGAGTGGATTGAGCACAAGCCAAAGATTTAGGAACATCTGAGTTCTATGGTAAACTTCTAAAAAGTACTTAAGTGACTTAGAAGCCAAAGGCCAGTTTTCAAAAGTGACCTAGACATTTAGAAGTAGAGCTGCTGGGAAAACTTTTCATTGAAGGTTTTTTGACAAAAATGTTGTTTTTGTCAAATTCAAAATGTTTTGAAAAAGTGTCAATATTGACAAAATTTTGTTAAGAAAAAACTGAAAGTAAGTTTCTGACAATGTTTACGTGTCACATTTTGATATTTTTGGAATAGAACACTTTGATTTTTCATTTTGAAATGACTTTTTAAAATAAAATTAATTGGTTTTATACACACACAGTTTTAAAAGGTTAAAACCAAGATGAAATACTTTATTTTTTCTAAATTAAACAGTTTGATAAACTTGAAACAATTTATTTTTACATAATTTCATAGGATTTTTTTTCATTCCATTTTGGAATGGAAACAAAAATTGAAATCACAGAATTTCCCATTAATTGGAAAATCAAGTTCCTGCCCAGCTGTACTTAGGAGCCTAAGTCCAACTGAAAGCCAATAGTGTGACCCAAGAACCACTTCCTATCAACTTCATAAGGGGGTTACAGAAATATCTTGATTTTGGAATGTACATTCTGGTTCATCAAATCATGTCATGTAGGGTCTTAAATGAGAGCTGGAGACACAGTCATGAATACTGTTATGAAATGTATATACAAATATTATGTAAGGAGTTATGTATATATACTGAAAATATGTTCTTAGATTCTGCAGCAAGATAGAAGTCACCAACAGAAGTGGAGAAACAGATTTCCTGTCAGACAAATGAAGTTTATTCACCTGTCTCTCCATCAGGATATTAATTAATGTAAGCTACCACAATGGATATCTAGTTACTTACAAAGTCATCAGAAAGACGTGAAGTCAACAAGGAGGCAGCGCACAGGAAAACTAAGTGACTGTGAGGGGGAAGGGTGGAGGGGTTTCACTGTCTCTGAGGACAGACAATGAATTTGGGGTATTATAAATAGAAGGCACCTAGGAAGTAACAGACAGCATATTAGAAAAGGAGTACTTGTGGCACCTTAGAGACTAACCAATTTATTTGAGCATAAACTTTTGTGAGCTACAGCTCACTTCATCCAATGAAGTGAGCTGTAGCTCACGAAAGTTCATGCTCAAATAAATTGGTTAGTCTCTAAGGTGCCACAAGTCCTCCTTTTCTTTTTGCGAATACAGACTAACACGGCTGTTATTCTGAAACCAGACAGCATATTTACATTCATGAAAATGGGATCACAACCAGCCTTGTCTGCAAACTCTGCAGAAGACTCTGGGAGAGATAAGGCTTCTATAGACTGGAGGCTAAATTATTTGTTAAGTTTAATGTCTAGAAAGTGTGCTATAATTTTGCCTTATATGTAAATTTGAGGGGGTGTACTTGGCCTTTGTGGTCCCCTGCTGGCAGCCCTGCAGTCCCACTACACCCCAACCCAGGAAAGAAGCAGTAAAAGCGTGTCCCCTAGCCCTGCCTACAGAGGCTGCACGGAAACAGCCAATCAAACCCCAGCAGGCTCAGATAAGAGGAGCTGTAGAGGCTTGGTGGGTCTGGCTGGAACCAGAGGGGTGAGGCAGGGTGCTGCCTATCCCTTCTGCCCAAAGGAACTCAAGGGATAATCAGAGTCTGATTCTAGTTACATTTGCTTAAGCTGGGAGAGAGAGGACATGAGAACTTTAATCCTGAGGTAAGGGGTGAAGATAAAGGGGCTAAGTAGGAAGAGGCCCAGGGAATGCAACAAGAACTAATTAAAGAAAGCAGTATGCTGCTGCTGTTTATAGGGTCCCTGGGATGGAACCTGAAGTAGCAGATGGGCTAGGTTCCCCACAGGCCACTAGTGATATGGTGTAAACCCTGGGGAAGGGACAAGGCTCATTTGAAAGCCCAAGAGAAGGGCTGAATTTGAAGTGCCAATAGCTGGGACTTAAGACCCAGATGAGGGCAGATAAACAGTTTGGTTGGACTTTTGCTACCCCAGAAGGGGTTTATTTTCATTGTGTGACCTGGCCAGAGGATGGAGTCACTGAAAAACCATGAAGGGAGGTTGACAATCTACAGAGGGTGCCAGGAGTGTAAAAAGGACTGCAATGCCTCACACAGTCACAAGAAGGTGCTCATAGAATCATAGACTTTAAGGTCAGAAGGAACCATTATGATCATCTAGTCTGACCCCCTGCACAACGCAGGTCATAGAATCTCACCCACCCACTCCTGTAACAAACCCCTAACTTATGTCTGAGTTATTGAAGTCCTCAAATCATGGTGTAAAGACTTCAAGGTGCAGAAAATCCTCCAGCAAGTGTCCCGTGCCCCACGCTGCAGAGGAAGGCAAAAAACCCCCAGGGCCTCTGCCAATCTGCCCTGGGGGAAAATTCTTTCCCAACCCCAGATATGTCAATCAGCTAAACCCTGAGCATGTGGGCAAGACTCACCAGCCAGACACTCAGGAAAGAATTCTTTGTAGTAACTCAGATCCCACCCCATCTAACATCCATCATAGGACACTGGGCATATCTACCGCTAGTAGTCACAGATCAATTAATTGCCAAAATTAGGCTATCCCATCATATCATCTCCTCCATAAACTTATCGAGCTTTGTCTTGAAGCCAGATATGTTGTTTGCCCCCACTGCTTCCCTTGGAAGGCAGTTCCAGAACTTCACTCCTCTGATGGTTAAAAACCTTCATCTAATTTCAAGTCTAAACTTCCTGATGGCCAGTTTATATCCATTTGTTCTTGTGTCCACACTGGTACTAAGCTTAAATAATTCTTCTCCCTCCATGGTATTTATCCCTCTGATATATTTAGAGATAGAAATCATATCTCCTCTCAGCCTTCTTTTAGTTAGGCTAAACAAGCCAAGCTCATTGAGTTTCCTTTCATAAGACAGGTTTTCCATTCCTCAGATCATCCTAGTAGTCCTTCTCTGTACTTGTTCCAGTTTGAATTCATCCTTCTTAAACATGGGAGACCAAAACTGCACACGATATTCCAGATGAGGTCTCACCAGTGCCTTGTATAATGGTACTAATACCTCCTTATCTCTCCTGGAAATACCTTGCCTGATGCATCCCAAGACCGCATTAGCTTTTTTGACAGCCATATCACATTGGCAGCTCATAGTCATTCTGTGATGACCAATACTCCAAGGTCCTTCTCCTCCTCTGTTACTTCCAAGTAATGAGTCCCCAGTTTATAACAGAAATTCTTGTTATTAATCCCTAAATGCATGACCTTGCACTTTTCACTATTAAATTTCATCCTTTTACTATTACTCCAGTTTACAAGGTCATCCAGATCTTCCTGTATGATATCCTGGTCCTTCTATGTATTGGCAATACCTCCCAGCTTTGTGTCATCCACAAACTTTATTAGCACATTCCTGCTTTTTGTGCCAAGGTTAGTAATAAAAAGATTAAATAAGATTGGTCCCAAAACCGATCCCTGAGGAATTCCACTAGTAATCTCCTTCCAGTCTGACAGTTCACCTTTCACTGTGACCCACTGTAGTCTCCCCTTTAACCAGTTCCTTATCGACCTTTCAATTTTCATATTGACCCCCATCTTTTCCAATTTAGCTAATAATTCTCCATGTGGAACCATATCAAATGCCTTACTGAAACTGAGGTAAATTAGACCTACAGCATTCCCTTTTTCTAAAAAAATCTGTTACCTTCTCAAAGAAGGAGATCCGGTTGGCTTGACATGATCTACCTTTTGTAAACCCATGTTGTATTTTGTACCAATTACCATTGACCTCAATGTCCTTAACTATTTTCTCCTTCAATTTTTTTTCCAAGACCTTGCATACTACAGATGTCAAACTAACAGGCCTGTAGTTACCTGGATCACTTTTTTTTTACCTTTCTTAAAAATAGGAACTATGTTAGCAATTCTCCAGTCATACGGTACAGCCCCTGAGTTTACAGATTCATTAAAAAATCTTGCAATTTCATGAGCCAGTTCCTTTAATATTCTTGGATGAAGATTATCCGGGCCCCCTGATTCAGTCCCATTAAGCTGTTCAAGTTTGGCTTCTACCTCAGATGTGGTAATATCTACCTCCATATCCTCATTCCCATTTGTCGTCCTACCATTATCCCTAAGCTCCTCATTAGCCTTGTTAAAGACTGAGGAAAAGTATTTGTTTAGATATTGGGCCATGCCTAGATTATCCTTAACCTCCACTCCATCCTCAGTGTTAAGCGGTTCCACCTCTTCTTTGTTTGTTTTCTTCTTATTTATATGGCTGTAGAACCTTTTACTATTGCTTTTAATTTCCTTTGCAAGGTCCAATTCTACATGGCTTTTGGCCTCTCTCACTTTATCCCTACATGTTCTGACCTCAATAATGTAGCTTTCATTTCTGATCCCTCCCATCTTCCACCCCTTGTAGGATTTCTGCTTTTTCTTAATCACCTCTCTGAGATGCTTGCTCATCCAGCTCGGTCTACAACTCCTGCCTATGAATTTTTTTCCCCTTTCTTGGGATGCAGTCTTCTGATAAGTTTCTGCAACTTTGACTTGAAGTAATTCCAGGCCTCTTCCGCCTTTAGATCCACAGGTTTTTCAATCCAATGAACTTCCCTAACTAATTTCCTTAATTTTTTTTAAGTTAGCCTTTTTGAAATAAAAAACCCTAATCACGGATCTATTTTTATTTATCCTTCCATTTAGTTTGAACTGAATTAGCTCATGATCACTTGAACCAAGGTTGTCTCCTACAATCATTTCTTCTATGAGGTCCTCACTGCTCACCAAAACCAAATTTAAAATGGCTTCCTCTCTTGTCAGCTCAGCAACTACTTGGTGAAGGAATCCATCAGCTATCGTATCCAGGAAAATCTGAGCCCTATTATTATTACTAGCACTTGTCCACCAGTCTATATCTGGAAAGTTAAAGTCTCCCATGATCACACAATTCCCATTATTATTTACTTCTTTAAAAATATTAAAGAGGTCTCTATCCATATCCAATCAGATCATAGCGGTCTATAGCACACCCCAAGCACTATCCCAGGGCAAGCTCTAGTAGCTTTCTTCCCCGATATGATTTTTGCCCAGACAGAGTCTGTCTTATCCATTCCATCACCTCTTACTTCTTTACAGTCTACCTCATCATTGATATACAATGCTACTCCAACACCTTTGCCTTTATTTCTGTTTTTCCTAAACAGCACATACCCTTCAATACCTGTACTCCAGTCATGACTATTATTCCACCATGTTTCTGTTATCCCTATAATATCTGGTTTTACTTCCTGCACCAGTAGCTCTAGTTCCTCCATATTATTACCTAAGGTCCTAGCATTAGTGTACAAACATCTTAATTTTTGCCCTTTGGCTTTGCTCACATTCTTTACCCAATTGGGCACAGACATTCTACCACCAATATTACCTATTAGATTGGTATGTACACTGCACTTCCCCCTTATGTCCATTCTCCTACCCACGGCTGTATCCTTTCTTACTTCATTTTCTTCCCTCTCAAAGAGAATAACTGGAGTGGAGATTACCTGCACATCTCCCAACCATCTCCCCCAAATTCCTAGTTTAAAGCTCTCTTGATCATTTGTGCCATCCTCCATCCTAGAAGTCTATTTCCCTCCTTACTCAGTTGAAGTCCATCCCGAGAGAACAGTCCTCTGTCCATGAATGCTTCCCAGTGGCCATACATCCCAAAGCCCTCCTTATAGCACCACTGCCTGAGCCATCTGTCGAGCATCATAATCTTGTCACACCTTTGTTGTCCTTCTCTAGGAACAGACAGAATCCCTCTGGAAATCACCTGAGCCTTTATTTCCTTTAGCTTCTTCCCCAGCCTGGCATAGTCTCCCTTGATATGTTCCAGTGAAAATCTAGCGATATCATTTGTTCCCACATGAAGGATAATCAATGGATTCTTTACAACTCCCTTTAGGATCCTCTTCAACCTCAGGTCCACATCCCATATCTTAGCACCTGGCAGACAGCATACTCTTCTGTTCTCTGGATCACCTCTTGTTACAGGCCCGTCTATTCTTCTCAATAATTCTTCTCAGGTGAGTCTGCCTATTACTGTACCCCTTTCATTTCCAATATCCTTACTCAGTATCACTTGAATCTTTGGTAAGAATCTTATTATTATCCTCACTATAAATATATATCAGTACTTTAATATTAAGCAAAATGTTGCTCCTGTGGGACTCATACAAGCTGATGTGTACACTGTCCCCTTTGGGGACAGCAGACCAGGTATTTCTGTGGGTATGGATACAACAGGGGAATGCTTCAAAGGGACTCAGGGACTGGGGTGCACCTATTGTTAACCTGCAAGGCAAAGTAAGATCTGGTATAGCCCAGAGGAGAGTGCTTCACTGACTACCTGGCTGGTGGTGTCAGGAAGCTGAAAGCCAGTTAAACATAAACAAGTCTTCCCCATGCTGAAGTCCAGGGAGTAATAATGTGACTCACAGCCCTGAGTACCTGAGAACCATCACAAATAGCACTAAATTCCTAAGTGCCTAAGACATTTTTGAAATGGAATTTAGGATCCTAAATCACTTAGGTGTTTTTGCAACTATTAGCCTTGGTCTCTCACCTCTTCTACTGATTCTTTGTGTAGCCCTTAGTGAGCTGCTTAACCTTTTCTTCCTCTCAGTTTCTCACACTGCTCTACCAGTCTTACTGGAGGTTAGTGATGCTTCTTGTGTTAATATTAAGTTTCAGAGTAACAGCCGTGTTAGTCTGTACTCGCAAAAAGAAAAAGAGTACTTGTGGCACCTTAGAGACTAACCAATTTATTTGAGCATAAGCTTTCTTGAGCTACAGCTCACTTCATCAGATGCATCCAATTGAATTGTGCTTCTCTTTTCTTCCTGCTAGCTGCTATTTCTTTGAAAACACAATATAGAGTCCTAGGGTTTGTTTTGTTTTCCTATTTCACCACTCTCTATTCTGCAGCACCAACACAGTGCTAGCTATCACTGTTTTAGAAAACGATTGTCAAACATATTTCTGCTTCACATGTTTTCATCTGTCCATGTCAAGGTTCCTTCCCCACTCTGAACTCTAGGGTACAGATGTGGGGACCTGCATGAAAACCTCCTAAGCTTACTTTTACCAACTTAGGTTAAAACTTCCCCAAGGTACAAATTAATTTTACCCTTTGCCCTTGGAATTTCCACTGCCACCACCAAACTTTAACTGGGTTTACTGGGAAATGTAGTTTGGACATGTCTTTCCCCCCAAAATCCTCCCAACCCTTGCACCCCACTTCCTGGGGAAGGTTTGGTAAAAATCCTCACTAATTTGCATAGGTGACCACAGACCCAAACCCTTGCATCTTAGAACAATGAAAAAGCATTCAGTTTTCTTACAAGAATACTTTTAATAGAAGTAAAGGAATCATCTCTGTAAAATCAGGATGGTAGATACCTTACAGGGTAATTAGATTCAAAACATAGAGAATCCCTCTAGGCAAAACCTTAAGTTACAAAAAAGACACACAGACAGGAATAGTCATTCTATTCAGCACAGTTCTTTTCTCAGCCATTTAAAGAAATCATAATCTAACACATACCTCGCTAGATTACTTACTAAAAGTTCTAAGACTCCATAAATTCTGTCCCTGGCAAAAGCAGCAAACAGACAGACACAGACCCTTTGTTTTAATCCCTCCTCCGAGCTTTTGAAAGTATCTTGTCTCCTCATTGGTCATTTTGGTCAGGTGCCAGCAAGGTTACCTTTAGCTTCTTAACCCTTTACAGGTGAGAGGATTTTTCCTCTGGCCAGGAGGGATTTTAAAGGGGTTTACCCTTCCCTTTATATTTATGACAGTCCACACTGCAGAATTGTGTTTAATATAGCCACAGTAAGGCATCCATCCTGATTTCAGGTCATTACTGGTTTCAGCATGGTCGGGCAGGATGGGTGAGGAGAGTAGAAGTCTATTGAGAGAAAAGAGCCCCTAAGGATGTTACCCCAAATAGGGAAGGAATAGAGACCAGTGTCCAGGAACCCCACCTTCTGAGCAGTGGGAGGGCAGGAAGAATGCAGAGAAAGAGACCTGGGCTTCTGGTATTTGTTTGCAAATAAAAAGAGTACAAAAACAAATTGAGTGACTTCCCAGGGTTTTTTTTTGTTTTGTTTTGTTTTGATTTCTTTACCAAAAATTGCTCCATTGATCAAAGTGACAATTTCCAAGTCCATAATATGGTTCTTTGCCTCAGGGGTGTGTTGGAAAGAAACAGTAAGCAACAAGTTATTTACTCTAGAAATAATGTTTCCTGCACATATGCACCAGGGTCTTTTGCTTTTGTTTCTTTTCCCAGTTGAAATTTCCAAAAGGTTTTTTAACATGTGAAATTAGTGCACACTTCAATCAAAATAAATATTCAAAATCAGCTTTCTAACAGTCCCTTGACTAAGGATGTGTAAGGGAGAACTTGATGGCTCTAAAGAAGTCATTATATTCCATCAGATCAATAATATACATGATTTTGTAAAGCCATTACTCGAGGACACAAACACACTGTGTATGACAGACTGCAAGTATAATTCCATGAGCTCTTCCTCAGGTCTGAGAAAGGTGCTCAGACTGACACCCTGAATACTTTTTCCAGACCTAAGGAAGAGCCATGTGTCACTCAAGAGCTTGTCTTTCTCAACAACAGAAGTTGGTCCAATAAAAGATATTTTACCTCACCCACCTTCTCTCTCTAATATCCTGTAACCAACATGGCTACAATAACAGTGCATGCTATAATTCCAAGGCAGAAATATGGTTGACTGGATAAATTATAGGAATTTTTAAAAGTCTCCAAGTCTGTACACACACATTCATCTATTTAAAATAATAGGCCTGATTTTGCAGGCATTACTCAGGCTATAATCATATTGACTTCAGCAAGAATTTGGAGAATTTTGGGGCAAAAAATGTTTTATTTTAAGGATAGCGATGTGAAAGGTGCAGTGAAAAGTACCATATTGACGGATTGTCATGGAGAAGGAGGCCATTAATCTGAAAATCATGCCTCAGACAGCAGAAATGTCAGGTTCCTCCACATCATTGATTGACTTGGACCATGATTTCTGACCACTTTTAGGGGTGAGAAAGATGTTTAGTTTCCATAAAGGATTCAACCCCTTGTCTTTTTCTTGGGCTGTGGTAACAATGATGCCAATTCATGCCCTTTGTGTTGATGATTTTGTCTCTGGACACTAGGTATTGGATTCAGTCATCTTCTTTCATGCCACAGAGCAGCGGTTAGAGAGTAATGGGCTAATAAATAACATAGGCTAATAAATAATACAATAAAATAATAATAATTAAAAATAAGCTTGCTTGATATGAACCTGTAATGATGAAGTAGGTGGTTCTGTAATCCTAGCAGGGCCTGACCCAATACACAAAGTCCCCACACTGACTTCAATGGGTGTTGGGACAGGTCTCCTGATAAAAAAGTAAACAAAAAATACTAATTTAAATGAGAGCTCATACATGCTTCAAAGGATTTATTTTTTTACTTTAAAATGTTCACTTTTGTAAATTCACAAAAAATGTATTTAAAAATGCCCATTAAAATCATTAAAATAAAGTAGAGTATTTGGCTTTAACCCTCAACTGTCAGGAAAGTCAACACTATTCCTGAGACTTCATCATTAACACACTTTCTTGTGCCTCAGCATTCTTGATGACTTGATTCCCTAAAAGAGGTCCTCAGAACAGTGTGGGGATGGGAGGGGAACAACTTTGTATTTCCTGTCAGCTAAAATACCCAGGCACAAGAGGAAAGGTTTAACACCAACATGCTATTTTTACTAACACACACACACACAATTGTCTAATCACAGTTCTCCTCTGGTGGTCGCTCATTTCCAGTCAGCAGGCAATGCCAGTGTCATGCTGTGATCTGCTAGCATGGTGCACCAGATCTTGCATTACAACAAAAACACATGGCACATTAATCAGGAAGGAGAGGGGGGCACCTATTTTTGTTCTCATGTTCATTCTGAAGCACAAATTTGCCTACACAAAAATTATTTCACAAAATCATTTAATTTGCATTTTAACTTCTCAATATGTTCTTTATGTATATCTATGTAACCCAGTTTATCTAAATCTATAGCTTGTTATCTACGTGTAGCTAAATACATCAAGTTTGGGAAATTCTTTTTATAAAGGGGGGTGGTCTGAGTAGTCCTTACAGTATTACACCAGATATACCCTGATGCAACTGCTTTGAAAGACTAGTGAGGAAACAGGTTCACACAGTGGTAAATCAGGCCCTCAACAAATAAATGACTCCTTCAGGACTTGATCCCATGGTCTATACCCAAGCAAACCTCCCTCTAAATCAACGGGCCAAATTCTGAAGACTTTACTTAATCTTTATTCAGGCAAAATTCTCATTGAACTCAGTGGGCTCACCTTGAAATTCTTAGGGCCAGATTCTGACTGCCCTGTATGCAGGTAATCAACCGTGCGTGGTAACATGACCCAGACAGAACTTCAGTGCCTGAGTTCAGGGCATAGATGCTGGAACTAGGGGTGCTGGGCGTACTGTCATATCCCCTGGCTTGAAGTGGTTTCCATCATATACAGCAGTGGTGAGCAACCTGCGGCCCGCGGGCTGCACGCAGCCCACCAGGGCAATCCACCTGCAGGCCATCAGACAGTTTGTTTACATTTGCATGGCCCCCCGCAGCTCCCAGTGGCCATGGTTCACTGTTCCCAGCCAATGGGAGCTGCTGGAAGAGGCAGCCAGCATGTCCCTGCAGCCCGCACCGCTTCCCGCAGCTCCCATTGGCTGGGAACAGTGAACCATGGCCACTGGGAGCTGTGGAGGGCCATGCAAATGTAAACAAACTGTCTCACGGCCTGCTTGGAATTGGGGAGGCAGTAAAAGTGAAAAATAAAGAGGAAAAAATGTTTAAGAAGCTTTTATGAACCTCAGCAAAAACTCAATTTTGGGTCTTGTTCAAGCTTTAGATGAAAGTTCTTCTTTTAATCCAAACTACCTTAGTCACCCCTAGTTCCTTGTTGTTTTTATTAATTGTATTATACATTCTTCCCAACATTCTTATTCAATTATAATTTATCATTTGAATGAATACGATTTATGTAAGTATTCTAAACCAGTGCAGCACTTCACTAGACAACTACTGTATGTAGAACTTATTCAGTTTCTTGAGTGTGCCCAATTCTTTATTCCTTCTCCACCCAAAACCTTCATGCCCTTATATTCCTTCTCCACCCAGAACTTTTGTGCCCTTATATTGCAGGTATAGGCATTAAGAAGCTCCTGCTCAGGCTTATGTTTGCTCTATATAAATATTTCTGGCTGTATCTATTCCATTACTTTCTAAATAGAACAAAAACTTTCAAGACTCCCTTCCCTATGATTGGCTACTATGTGTATATACACGCATAAGGGAAGCCCACAATATGCTCCCTGATCCTGCATTCAGTACATTCTCACTCTCCTGCTTTAAATCCCTACAGACTCGCTCTTTTAGACTGGCCTTCCAGTGCTGTCTTCCATTTATGAGTTTTTACCAGTCTTTGCTCCTTCAAGCTAGCAATGTTATAACTTGCAATGAGTTTTAAAAAAGTTTTAAAAGCTACAGATGTAATTCAGCCTCAGAATGAAACAAAGCTAACATATGTATGCAACTAAATTACAACTCATGATCTTTTGCTGATATGCTTCTCCTTTCACACCATACATCAAGGCACAATTTCTTAACAGTCGGGATGTCCACATAGTAGATGTGTGGGAGTTTACCTTCAAGCCTCGATAGATAGACATGCATTAGCTTTGCTCAAGCTAATGCATGGAAAATAGCAAAGTAGACATTGCAACAAGGCCAAAGGCATGTGCTTCCCATCTGAGTTAAAACCCAGCTGACCCCTGGGTCCATACTCAGGTGGCTAACCCATGCTGCAACATCCACACTGCTATTTTTAGTGTGCTAGCTGGAGTAAAGCTAGCATATATCTGTTTACCCAGGCTCCCAGATGCAGTTTAGACATCAAAGTTGTAAATAACAGACAACTAATCTAAGAATATGGTGGGTTCTCCATCATTTGAAGACTTTATATCAAGAGTAGATATTTTCTAAAAGATATGTTCTAATTCAATAAGAATTTATGAGCTAGGTGCAGAAATTATTTGGAGAAATGTATGAGCTCAGTCTAGATAATCATAATGGTCCATTCTGGCTTTCTAAAAATCTATGAATCTATCATCTTTTGACACATTTGACCACTCCTTTCTGTTCTATGTCCAGCTGAGGGTCCTATCCTTCAAGGTGACCAAGATCATTGGAAGCTGTTCAGAACTTCTCAGGTGGCACTCAGCACTTCAAGGATCAAGAGCTTATGATCTCATATTTCACGTGTTTAGCTTTATTCACATGCCTAGTCCCGTTGTACTTAATGGAATTGTCACATGCCTGTGTGTAAACATTTCCAGGACTGTGATCTTAGACTGCAAGATCCTTCTAAGTTTTTTAATGAAATATGAAGGAAAGAGCATGGGGTGGGGCATCAGGGAGTCCCAAGTTCTAGTCCACCTCTGATAGTGTGTTGGTATATGGACATGGGTTAGTCACTTCATCACTGCCTCGGTTTCCCCATATGTAGAAATGGGGAGAATAATTTCCTTCATCTCTGCCATATGGAGTTTTTGTGAAGATGCAATAGTTTATATTTATACAGGACTGTGGAATGCTTAACACTATATAAGTAGTAAGTTTTATTTTATTTTATTTGTATTTATTTATTTTATTTATTTAGTTATTTAATTATTTAATTGATTTTGCAAAGCACCATTCATCCCTCTGGCACCTCAGCAGTAAACAACAATAACTATAAATGTTTTCTTTCTTAAAATTGTCAGCATTTATTCATAATTTTGTGTGTTGGTAAAGAAATGGCATGCGTTTTCCCTCTGAAGTACTGCATCAACACAGCAGTTTGTTTCATTAAGTGCTAGCTGCTCAGTGTGTGTCACAAAATTAAAGCCTGAGAAGATGAATCATACACAACGGCAGAGGTCAAGGAGCCGTTTATTTTATGAATGTCACTAACAGGCATAATATTTCTCTGAATCAAGGAAATAGTTGACTCTTATCATTGCAAGCCTCTGTATAATTAAAGGGTATCTATCCTTCCCAAGGTTTTGTTTGTATAAAATTGTTTTTTAGAAGGTGGGCGGGAACCCTCTCATTTTGCTATTTTTGTGCTGCAGCATTTCTTAAGTGACAGTAGTTTGGATGCTTAAAGTGTCAAGGGTAGGATTAATAAATTCAAGTTATTTTTAAAGAGAGCGAAAGACAGTCAAGGAACTGTTTAACGGCTATTTAGCAAAACTGGATAGGATATTTTTAAATTGAGCCAACAAGGTTTATAATGTGAGCTAAACATTGCAAGTTGGGCTGGGAAAATGTATCAAATAAATCACCAAGTGCCATCCCTTTTATAAACTTCTTTGGATTCCCAGAGTATTTAACAAAATTGTTACCATGTGTTAGTTACAGTATGTGAAAATGTAGTAAGAAATGCATTGACTTGTCAATTTGTATCTTGGCTGGAGCAGTCACAGAGATCCAAGGCAATGCCTAGTGCATCTTCCACTCAAGGGTTCCTGCTGGCTAGGGCAAAAATCCACCTCTTGATGCGCTATTGAGCTGCTTCCGGAAGCAGAAACAGAAGCCCAGTGCTCCCCTACTGTGCTTGTTACCAGCAAACACTTGTTCCTTATGGCAGCATACAGAGTAGCTAACTGGATGCTAGGCATGCTCCTTAGCTTACAGACCATGCTCCTGCTTGCAGCATCTCTTTGAGCATGAGGGAGAGATTCTGCTCCTCTCCCCATGTCCCTCTTTCACACCAGTGCAGCAGGAGGAGTTGGTAATCCTAAATATATCAATGGATGTGTTATCAGATGTGTTTGGCTGTGTGTGTGTGTGTGCATGTGTGTGTCCCGTCCCAGCTCTGTGCAGACAGCTGGCATGGCAGACCTTGAGTGAACTGACCAATGACCACAAGATCCATTAAGGTACAAAGGCACCTGGCCAGGTTTACTGTCAATGAGACATGGTCCTGCAGATTCTACAGGACCACTAACACATGTATGCCCATTACAATGAACGCAGCTCAGTGAATGGTGGGACTTTCCATTCCCCCCTAGGCTGGCCAAAGATACTCCCTCTGAGATACCTCTTTATAAACTGATACAAATAAGTTACATAGTAACCCTCTGTTGTATCTGGGGGCCACACATTATCTTGTATATTTTGGTTCAATCAAAACATCTCTATCCATGTTGTCATCCTGATTCTATCTTTAAGATGGGTCAGTGTGTTCCTGTTATCTTTGGGGAATGTGCTGGTATTGGGGTGTTCTGGTACCATCTTTCTGGAAAGTGTTTGCATGTGTGTTCTTGTGCCTAGCACTGCTTAGGAATGTGTTTCTGCAATATCAAACCTGTTCTTGCCAGATTCTGTGAACAGGCCCTGCCTTTTCCTCAGCAGCGCTTTGACCCCTACTTTAGTTTAGGTCTCAGGCATCATACCAGGCCTCTAATCGAAGCACTTATGTTTCAGACTCTCTTCCTACTACAAGATGAAAATGGTTTGAACAAAGAGGGAATATTATTTTGCTGGTAAATTTAAAAATAAGGGTGATCCTGATCCCACTGAAATCAGTGAGGCCCAATGTTGTTTTGCAATGGACTTTGATGGGAGCAGGAGAAGACCATAATATATGTAGGATGCAGCAAAACATGTATTCAAATAACAAATGCCATTATTATTGTGCTAGGTGAAACTGTGCTTTTGGGACCCAAATATCAGTGGGAAGGGAGAAGTGGCCTGCTGAGCTTAGAGACAGTAGCAGGCCAAACCCTTTGCTTGGGGAAGATTCAGACATGAATCCAGACTCAGCATCTCCAAACCATATCTACTGGAGATCATCATAAAGGTGGGGAGGGACAAAGATTGAATGGGAAAACTATTGAAGAAGTTTGGTCTGAGGCTGATACCGAACCTCTTCCTTTCACTACATCTCGTTAGTGTCATATACCATTCCCTTTATACACATGTGCAACTACAACTGATGAGTATTCCTTATTAGTCTCAATGAAAGTTGCACTGACAGATCAAGGGCAGTCTGTGGGCTCTGGCTGTCAAATTAATTTGTTATCATTAAAGGACAGTGTAATAAGATAAACCCCCAAGCACAACATTGATACTTAAAGAACATGTTTCACCTCAAAATAAATGTTAAGATACATTCTCTATTGGGGAAAAAAAGAAACTTGCTAATTTCTGAGTTTTCTCGTATAGGAGAAACGGGGAACCATAACTGATGGGGAAGCAAGGCTGGAGAGACAGGACAAGTAGAAAGACAGAAATGGCTGGGGATGAAGAATAGGGAGACAATAGTTAGATATCAGGATGATAGGTACATTAGATAGATAACTTAGCTGTATTAATTGAAAAACGTCACTTGCTATTAAGGACAAATCCTGACTCCTCTTACATGTCTAGCCACAGTCCCAGAAGCAAAACCACCATGTGGCTTCGGAAGGCTCTGCAGAGTCGCTCTACATCTTAAGAACTTTGAAGCCTATTCCCCTGTTGATCCCACACAGTGGAGCTTGGTCTTGGAGCAGTGGAATAGTAGTCCTGGGGGTGGTGAATCTGTCATCATGTTCCACAGAATAGAGATGCAGAAGTAGCAAAGGCTACTGCAGCCTGAGAGCCAGTACAAGACAGATTTTGTGGGATCAACGTCTGGTTACTCTGTTTTGATACAGAGTTGGAGATGATTATGGCCATAAAGATGTTTGCATGAAAACACCATGTAACCACCCCTACTGCTCATCCCCCATCCAAAGACATCACCTTTGTTTCTATGATTACAATGTTGCAAATAGAAGATTGTGACCTTGGGTGAGGAAGGAACAGTAGGAGCAAAGGATGTCTTCAAAGAAGGAAATATCCTGTTTCCAAGCAGATGTCAATAATAAAGAAGGCGATAAGAGAAAATACATGAGGTCAGAGGCAGGACAGTTGTCACTGAGTCTAATGTTTTTGCACATTTTCCACTAGCTTCAGCAGTTCTCTTTTTTTTAGAGGCCCCTTTGAGTCTAGATTGAAAGGCAGTCAGGGCTGTAGAAGTGATTCTTTGACAGCCTAACCCTAGACTATTCAGTTTGTTCAATATGAAAGTGAGACCTTTGTAACAAGGAAGTGATGAGGAAACTCCAGGACCTCAGGAAAATGAAATAAGCAGAAAGGCAAAGGGGAATCTGTTTTACTACTGAGGCAGTTAAATGGGATTATGATCTCCAGCCCAAAGATGGGGCATGTCAGAAACCTGCCATGCACATTTCTTGCCTGGTGCTGCTTTATGAATCCCAAAGCAGCTGCTATACCACTGCTGTCAGGAAAAGCCTCACCTAGCTTATTGTTTTGGACTTTATGATAGTAAATATTAATGATATAAAATTAGAATTCTTCATGGCAGGGCCATCAATCTGTCCCACGGGCCTTATAAACTATAAATTTATGTTGATCTTTGACTTCCAGATTATATCTTTAAACTTTAAATTCAATGGATATATCATCTTAAAGGTTAAAGGAATTAGCTTGCAGTCACACATACATATACATCATATATATTCAGACTGCCTCTTCTCATGGTTCATATTATTTATATGTGTATGTATGGGTATATGACCATGAGAAGAGCCAGTCTGCATTCAAACCACCTTGTGCAATGCTCCTATTGAATCTCCCTAGCTAAGCACAGATATGCAGATCAGTACTTGTACGAAGTATTGTAGCAATGTCAGTCCCAGGATATTAGAGGTAGGTGAGGTAAGATCTTTGATTGGACCACTTTCTGTTGTCTCTCTCACCAGCAGAAGTTGGTCCATTAAAGGATATCACCTCACTCAACTCGTCTCTCTAAGATCATCGAATCATAGAATATCAGGGTTGGAAGGGACTTCAGGAGGTCATCCAGTCCAACCCCCTGCTCAATCCCCAACTAAATCATCCCAGACAGGGCTTTGTCAAGACTTACCTTAAAAACTTCTAAGGAGATTCCAGCACCTCTCCAGCTAACTCATTCCAGTGCTTCAGCACCCTCCTAGTGAAAAAGTTTTTCCAAATATCCAATCTAAACCTCCTCCACTGCAACTTGAGACCATTACTCCTTTTTCTGTCATCTGCTACCACTGAGAACAGTCTAGATCCATCCTCTTTGGAACCCCCCCTTCAGGTAGTTGAAAGCAGCTATCAGATCTCACCGCATTCTTCTCTTCTGCAGACTAAATAACCCTAGTTCCCTCAGCCTCTCCTCATAAGTCATGTGCTCCAGCCCTCTAAGATCAGGACTTGGACAGTGTAATGGTCCTCACTCGGGGTCTGGTTGGGAAGTGTGGCCTAGTGGTCACAGCCACAATCCCGGACTGCCAAGGGGGTTGTGGGGAGGAGAGCCTGGGCCCTCCTACTCCACCAGGCTCCGACCCAGGACTTCTTTCTCTTGTCTCTCCCCCACTCCCTCCTGGGGTCAGCTCAGTCCAAGGGCTTCACCTGGTGGGGAAATCCAAACCAAAAGAAGTAAAAGGTTGTTACCAATGTCCACGGTCACAGGATTCTTCCCTCTCTGGTTGTCTCTGAGGTGGGCCCTCCCTTCCTTCAAGGAGGGCCCCTTTGGGCAGCGGTGTCAGAGCCTTTAGGCTTCCCTCTGCTCTGCTGAAGCTGTGGGCTGCAGGTCTACTCACTTCCAGCTCTGCCCCACAAATGAGCTACTTCCCTACCTTTTAATTTCTCCAGCAGATGGAGCATTTGCTGAAGGTTTGGTGGGGCTGGCTGAGCCCAAATGGATCCCTTAGTCCCTTGTTGCTCAGTGTGGGGTTTGTAAACCCCATCACACACCCTCCCCTTCAAGATGGAGCCTGGGGAGCTGGGGCTATCCCATTCCTTCCCCCCCCCCCCGCCCTTCCCATGGAAAGAAGTCAGCATTCTGGTGGGCTTTCCTGGCTTGATGCTGAGTTTGGAATGTGTAGGGCTGAAGAGACAGGTACCATGCATCAGATGGGGGGTTGTGTCCTTCATGGTGGTTAGCCATCTTAATTGGGCATGGTCAGTGACAAGTTTGAAAGGGTTTCCCAGGAGATAGTATCTGAGTGAGTCTACGGCCCATTTTACTGCCAGGCCCTCCTTTTCTATGACAGAGAAGGCTCATTCTCATGGGAACAGCTTGTGGCTCAAAGAGAGCACAGGGTGTTTCTCCCCCTTTATTTCCTGAGATAGAACACTGCCCAGTCCCACATCAGAAGCATCTGTCTGCAAAATGAATTATTTGGAGAAATCTGGACTTAATAGGACCAGTTCTGTACAGAGGCATTCTTTCAGTTCTTGAAAGGCTTTTTCACAGGCCTTAGATCAGTGCACTTTCATGGGGCTGTAGTTTGTAACCAGATCTGTGAGAGGGGCTGCAGTCATCAAGAACCTCAGTACAAACCGGTGGTAGTAGCCAGCAAGTTCCAAAAAACTCCTTACCTATTTCTTGGTGGTAGGGCATAGGGTGTCCTTGAGGGCCTGGACTTCATCTATAAGGGGCCGGATCTGGCCTTTCCCCAAAATATATCCCAGGTAGGTGGTTTCTTCTGACCCTATTTTACATTTTACAGGGTTTGCTGTTAGTTCAGCCTGTCACAGGGAGTGGAGCACGGCCGCAACTTGGGCCAGATGTTCTTTCCGGGTTTGGCTGTAGATGAATACATCATCTAAATAGGCTGTGGCATACGAATTATGGGGCTGCAAAACGTGGTGTTAAGGCGTTGGAACGTCGTGGGTGCCCCATGGAGTCTAAAGGGCATAGTTTGAAACTGGTATAGGCCGAATGGAGTGGCAAAGGCAGTTTTTTCTTGCAATTCTGATAAGTGGGATTTGCCAATATCCCTTTGTTAAGTCTAAGGTGGTGATATACCGAGCTTCACCCAGCCAGTCTAGTAGTTCATTCACATGGAACATGGGGTAGGCATCAGATTTGGAGATTATATTAACCTTCTGGAAGTCAATGCAAAACCGGACAGTCCCATCTGGGTTTGGGACTAATATGACAGGGCTTCGCGACTCGCTGTGGGATTCCTCAATGACCTCAAGCTCCAACATGGCTGGGACTTCCAGTTTTACTGCTTCACACACTTTCTGGGGAAATGGCTGGGGGTTCTCCCAGACGATCTGTCCATGTTGAGTCTGGATGTGATGGTGCATGAGGTGGGTCCTTCCTGGTTGGGAGGAAAACACTGTTGGGAATGCTTTCACTAGGCTCTGCACCTGGGATATTTGTTAAGGGTGAAGTTGTTTCACCACCAGTATAGCCTCTGGGGACAGGAGATAAGGCACTTGGGGCCCCAGTTCTGGTTCAGGAGGGTGAGGGGCGATGAATAGTCTTTCTCATTCTTTCCATGCCTTCAGCAGGTTGATGTGATAGACCTGGGTGGGCTTCTGTTTGTCAGGTTGTTTAAGCTCATAATTGACTGGCCCAACTTGGCACACAATTTCATAGGGTCCTTGCCACTTGACCAGTAGTTTAGACTCCGTACTCAGGAGAAGAAGAAGGACCCGATTGCCTGGCCTGAAAGTGCATACCTGTGCTCCCTTGTTATAAGAGCGTTCCTGGGTTTGTTGGGCAGTGAGGAGGTTTTCTTTAGCCAAAGCTCCCACAGTCTCAAGTCTCCCCCATAGTCTCAACACATATTGTACGACATTTTGAGTTTTCAGAGTTTGTTCTTCCCACATCTCCTGGACCAGGTTGAGGATTCCCTGGGGCCCATTTCTCATATAAGAGCTTGAATGGAGAGAAGCCTTTAGAGGCTTGTGGAACTTCCCAAATGGCAAACAGGATGGGTGGGGGGATTAGTTGATCCCAATGGCGCAAATCTTCTGGCATAAACCTTTTCAGCATCTGCTTCAGAGTTCTGTTGAAGCGTTCAACCAGGCCATCCATCTGCAGATTTATCTCCATATAAACTGAGATATGGAGGTTCTTTACTTTCAGAAGATCACAGACCTGTTTCATCAAGCGGGAAGTGAAGTTCATGCCTTGGTCAGTGAGACTCTCCTTGGGAACTCCTACTCAAACAAAGACTTTCAATAGTTCCATGGCAATAATCTTTGCATTGGTGTTACTTAGTGGGATTGCCTCAGGATAGTGAGTAGCATAATCAACTATCACCAATAGGTGTTTGTATCTGGTAACACTTTTTTCTAGGGGGATGACAAGGTCTATACCAGTTAGTTCAAAGGGGACATCGGTGACTGGGAGAGGGATGAGAGGGGCTTTCTTCCACCTTTTGGCCTGACCAGCTGGCATTCCAAGCAGAAGTTGCAGAAGTTTGGTGCAGCTGTGGCGGGACAGGGCTGGCTGAGCCCAAAATGATCCCCTAATCCCTTGTTGATCAGTATGGGGTTGTGCACCCCATCACAGACAGGAAATCTCCAAAGAAAACGCAGTGTGCTGTCTGAAAATCCCATGGTTCTTTTGCACAGATAGCATATTTTAACCCTGATGTCCTGAATAAATTCCATTTGGGGCAAACACACTGCACCACCCTATTCTGTCCCTGCAGTTTCTATCTAGGGGCATGTGTGGGCATAGATGAGGTATTCTTCTTTAGTGCCTTTCCTAAACTGCATGTAATGTTTCTGTGCTCTGTTATATAGCTATCATTGGTGGGAGTGACAGAATCCCTGAAATCCTTACCTGAGTCTTATTCAAGACCTGATCTAACTCCGACTGAATCAAAGGAACATTTCCCATTTTCTTCAGTGAAAGTTGCATCAGGCCCTCAGCCTTTACTCAGTCAAAACAGTTAAAGAGGTCTATGGGAGCTACAGTACACTGAAGACTGAGTAATAACATCAGTCTTTAAGCAGAAATGAGATTCTGACACTGATCCAGCCCTCGTTTCATTGAGTAAATAGGTTTATTTAATGTTAGCCAATGGAGAGGTCTACTAAATAATGCCAAAGGGAAGTTCTGCTTAAAACTGATAGCACCATGTCTCCAAGTAAGTACTGCTGGATTTTCCCCACATCCTATATGATATATCTGTTGAATAAGATGTAATTTGCTTGGGTGTGTTTTGCTTAACCTGCTGAAAAATATTAAATCCCCCCCCCCAATCTAAATGAACTGTGTACAAAATCAGCAGTATGTATGCATTAAATGAAAGATAAACCAGGAATCTTGTCATGATGTATAAAAATACACACATAGGCTATTTCTTGTCCAGAAAGAAAATCATTCAGAAGTTTGCTTTACTGTAGTCAAAAATTTTAAAATTTCTGTCACCATGAGGTTTGCATTATACATGTCCCATTGGTGTGGAGAAAATCAAGAGACAATGCCATTAATAGTGATAAATAAATAAATAAAATTATCAGAACAGAGCCAGCCTGTTAATAAACCTCAGTCAATAAACCTCAACCTTCAATTTTTTTTTCTTTAGATCAGAAACTTTCAAAAGCAGATGAGGAAAAGAGATACTGGAGACAGAACCAAATGGTCTCAAATCAACAAGAAGAAATCCAATTAACACAAGTGCAAAGTACTACACTTAGGAAGGAAAACACAAATGCACAACTTCAAAATGGGAAATAACTAGGTAGGTGGTAGAATTTCTGAAAAAGATTTGGGGATAGTGGGTCACAAACTGAATGAGTCAACCATGTGATGCAGTTGCAAAAAAGGCTAATATTCTGTGGTGTGTTAACAGGACTGTCATATGTAAGACATGGGAGGTAATTGTCAGACTCTACTCAGCACTGGTGAAGCCTCAGCTGGACTACTGTGTCCAGAAGTGACAACTTTCTCATTTCCCCAGGGTGCTCGACCCCAACTCTGCCCTAGGCCCTGCCCCCACTCCACCCCTTCCCAAAGGCCCCACCCCCACTCTGCCTCTTCCTGCCCCCGCTCCACTCCCACCCCGCCTCTTCCCACCCCGTTCTGCCCTCTCCCCCAAGTGTGCACTGTCCTTGCTCCGCATCTTCCTGCCCCTGTTTCTCCCCCTCCCACCAGCGCCTCCTGCACACCGCTGAATAGCTGATCAACAGCAGGTGAGAGGTGCTAGAGGGAGGGGCCACCGGTGGGTGTTGAGCATCCACTATTTTTTTTTCTGTGGTTGCTCCAGCCCCGGAGCATCCACGGAATCAGCACCTATGACTGTGTCCAATTCTGGGTGCCACAGTTTAGAAAAAAATGTGGATAAATTGGAGCGTGTCGAGAGATAAGCAACAAAAATGATAAAAGGTTTAGAAAACCTGAGTTATAAGGAAAGGCTAAAAAATATGGGCATGTTTAGTGTTTAGAAAAGAAGACTGAGGGAAGACCAGATTACAGTCCTTAGATATGATAAGGGCTGTTACAAAGAGAATGGTGAACACTTGTTCTGCATGTCCACTGAAGGTAAAACAAGAAGTAGTCTTCTTAATCTATAGTGGTGGAAATTTAGGTTAGATTTTAGGGGAAAAAATGTTTCCACTATAAGGATAGGTGAGCACTGGAATGGGCTTTAAAAGGAGGTTGAGGAACTGGGGATTTTTAAGAACAGGTTGGTCAAATACTGTCAGGAATAGTCTAGGTTCACTTGGTTCTGCCGCAGTGCAGGGAGCTCAACTTGATGACGTCTCAAGGTCCCTTCCAGCCCTACATGTATATGATTCTATGACTGAGCATTGAGCTACAGAATATTGTTTGGAAGGCTAGGTTCTTGGTGTAAATGGGTACAACTTAGATGAGACATATGGATCTGTACCCATTTATACAAGGGGAGGATCTGACTCTATGCTTTGCAAACGCAAAGATAAGGAAGGAAAGTCAGCTGGAAATCAAAAGATACCCAAAGAGAAAGTTGGAAGGAGCAACACAATGTGAGTTTTCTTTAATCAAAGAAGCTGCCATGCTATGGCAAAAATAAAACTGAAGATCTTCAAAAGGCTGATGACCATTAGCTGTATAAACCATACATAATAAACAGTGATGGATGAAACTCAGAACTTTTGAAAGGCACTCAGAATTTTTCTACTTTCATCAAAAACTTCCAATTATCTTCTATGTATGAATAGGTTAGAAATCTAATGAGAAGAGACTTATTTGTGAGATTATCAATATTTTCTAGTTTCCATCAGACTGGAAACACACACGTTCTGATTTTTAGTCTTGATTCTGATGATCACAATCAATATCCTGACTGTTTGCTTACTTTGAAATTTCATTACAAAAATGGCTAGAGAAAGTGGTTACTGTCTGAGTTTTTGGAAAACAGATGGAACTTGCAAGATGATCAGATTAGAAATAAAGACAAATTTTAGGGTACTTTTCCAGTAACAGTTTTCCTACAGATGTGGTATTCCCTATAATTTGCAGTGTTTAAATCAAGAGTAGATGTCTTTCTGAAAGATACTCTAGCTCAGTCAGAAGTTTTGTCTTGATGCAGGAATCACTTGATTCCTATGGCCTGTATTATACAAGAGGTCAGACAAGATACTTTTTTAACAGCTATGATCTCTCCCATGAATCTTATTGCTTTAAAGTGGATTCAAATCCTGTTGTTTTTTTTAACTCTCAGAAATAGGGATTCAAAGCCACTTCAGTCTCCTACCAGTTCAGAACAAAGCCAGCAGACAGAGACCACATGAAATAAATCGGCGTCTACGATTTATAATAAGGCCGGCAGCTGGGTTAAGAGCTGGTCTAAGGCCTCATTTTATCAGCCTGACAATCCCCAACCACCACCACCAATAGCAAGGGCACAAGTAACAATGTAATTTTTAGGAGGTGACAATTTTAGGGGTTATCAGCCTTTACATACAGTCATTTAAGTCATCTTTCTAAGCTAAGACTATGACTCTTCCTCAAGATACTGAAATACTTAATGCTTAGTCCCTGCCCCAATAAGCTTATCTGTTTGTTCCGTGTGTGTACAGTGGATAGCACAGTGGGGCCCCGGTTCCAGACTGGGGCTCCTAGCTGCTACCACAATATAAATAAACAAACAACAACATAGCTGCTGACCTGGACCTGATTCAAACCAAAGAGCTAACAGTGAAAGATAACACTCCCCATACCAGGTTTTAATATTGAACCTTACAGCAACTAAGTATGTGGGTCTGTGTATGTATGGTTTGTACAGCTGGTACTAACTGTTGCAAGAATCTCTCTCTATACACTACTGAGGCCTTCTTTCACCTTAGTACAGAGATCGGCAACCTTTGGCACACGGCCCATCAGGGAAATCCGCTGGCGGGCCGGGATGGTTTGTTTACCTGCAGCGTCCACAGGTTCGGCCAATTGCAGCTCCCACTGGCCGCAGTTTGCCGTATTTAACAAAGAACAGAGATTAAAATGATAGCAAGCAGAAATACTGGCAACAAAGGTTTACATATAAAATAAAATCATAAACTGTTCTCTAGAGCCTAAACATAATATAATGGTCTCCTCTTGTCTAATAAGGTACTGTTTACCCAAAGACCTTCTCACAGCATTTTTCAAACAGGATGTCTGATACCCTCCTTTCATAAGACCAAGACCTATGGCAGTTTGTTTCCCCAGATGAAGGATGTTTCAGGGGTTTCTCTGCCCACTAGATATATTAGGCCAGTCCTTTATTCTTCACCTGTAAACAATATTCTCTCTCTCCCTCTCCCCGCCCCCGCCCATGTTCACCTCCCCTTGTTAATTTCTTCTCCTGAAATCCCCACAATCTCTTCATTAGCATTTAACTCAGTATACAAATAGACTTCCATTGTAGGACACACAGTGGTCAGCCACTGTCTCCTACCTCCTATCTACTGTTTGGTGGAACTTGCATGTTACCTCTGCTTTACCTGCCTTTAACTTCAAGGCTTTAAGAGCATACTTTTTTTATATATCATATGTCATATCTCCTTACATATTATCTGCATATACATCTCACAAAGATTACAATAACCAGTGTAACACAGGCTTTTAGTAGAGACCTCATATGCCAGCCTTTAGTGAATCATTATGCATATAACTGACCTGGCCTGTTGTCATTTTGTTTAATTATTCTTTATACAGCACAAAAGAATGAGGGGCCTATTGCAAATGTGAATGGTTAATTAACCGATGGTGATGAATGATTATGAATAGTCCCAAATTTCTCTTCATGCTCTAATTCCCCTCCCTCTTCACCATTTCCCTGTTACTACAGTCATTTTAATGGGTTTTTGACCTATGTTTTTAAAAGCATGAGTAGGGATTTCCCTTAAAGCAGATATCAACAATAATGTGTGGCTCATCCTGCAGGCAGCACTGTCATTCATGGAATAATCTGAGTAAGCAACTTGCCCCAAGAGGTATTTATACATTACCTTTGCAACGTGTCCCCGGGGCCGAATGAAAAGGCAAATTAGGTAACACTAAATCCATCCACTACCAACCTCAACACTTCATCATTTGATACACACCGCTACCTTATTAGGGCATATATGTCTCTCCTTCCCCTTGGTAAAATGTGTTGATAATGTAGCAAAACTGTCTGCAATAGTTTCAGACCAAACAAGAAACTTGTATTAACACAGAATGTTAAAATGTGTTGTTGAATTTATTTGGTTATGTGTGACTGTAGTTAGTGCATTGTGATGTGTGTCTTTTTCCTTCCACTCCCAAAAGGAGAAGAAGCAAGTTCTCCAGACAGATCACTGATTAATGTTCACTACTCTAAACTTTCATTGGCTTCAGGCATTGTTTATTTAAAATATTCAGCTGAGTCTCAAAGCCAACAACATTCCCCCAGGGTGCCCATTAGGCAGAAGGGCAGCACAGTTGTAAACAATCTATTTTGTAAAGTCGAGGAATGTGATAGAAAAGACATCTAAGTGGTATTTGGTAAATATTTCATACTCTGGAATGCACAGCTTGCAGGCAGAGAGAAAAAATGTGGAAGACAATTTAGAAACAGTTTCCCCAGAAAAGAAACCTCTCTACAAATATTCCAACAATAAAAAACAAACTGATACTGGCTCAGGTGACCGGTGAGCAATAACAGTTGCAGAGATTTGGAGATCCCTTTGCGTGTTCCATATTCCAATATACAGAGTATGTACCTATAAAAAACCCTAGCCAATGAATGATGGCTTGCAGGGCAGATGAAGATAACTGGTACTTACTTTATGTATTTATAATAGAAATATAATATACTATAATATAATATAATTATAATAACAATAATAATTAATACAAGCTTATGTATGCATATCAACATTATTATAGGTGATTGTGTCTTTCTCCTCACACTCTTTGTATGTCTTCTCAGATTATAAACTCTTTGGGGCACTGATTCTGTCTCTCTTTGTGTTTGTACAGCATCTAATGCAATGGGACTGAGGCCTCTGAGAACCACCACAATATAATGTATTACCTTTACTAATAATAATATTGTCAATACAGCTTGATGGAAGTTGGCAGTTTCAGTCGTCAGGTGATCATGAAGCCTGACTTTAGCACTGAGTTTCAAATTTGAATGAACTCAAAGATTTAAAGTGAAACTCATCTGTATATAGTTTGTTTCGCCTGTTATTTTCGTTGCTTTGGATGATTTGTACATCTGGCCAAACTGTGGTAAACATGCATTATGGATGTGATTCTCACTTGCACTTAAGCCCCCTTTACAGTACAAGAATAGTATAAAGGGGCCTTTGTGTACATGACCTATGAATTTAGCTACCTCGATTTCCCCTGGCTTTAAAAAAATAGGGACTCACTTAGGTCACTGAGTAGATGTTCGATTTCTGTGGAATGTACTCATTTGTGTTATATGACTGGTTGCATGGGTCATACAATATTATTTTTGCCCACTGATTGTTTTTAAGCAGAAGAATAATGAATGATAAGTAATGACTAAGGAACTCTAGCAAATTTTCAGGGGGATAATCACTTGTTTTTAAATTTTCAGGATTCAAGAATCTTTCAATGAACTCCCCATGGTAAATACAAATACTGTAAATCCACAAATCATCACAGTCGAAATTCAGCACTATTAATCATGAAAAAAAAAGTCTCATTTTTATACTCTTTGACCATCTCTAAAGGCTTTGAGTCCAAATAGTAAAGCTGACATACTTGCCCAGAACTCACCCCTTGTTCATGGAAAGAATTGCAAAACTCAGCAAACTTTCTGGTGATAACTGAGTTAATTTCAGTTTTTAAATGAAATCCAGTACCAGCCTAGTTTCTTCTAGTTTCAGGTTACTCAAAAATTTGAACATCTTGGAAGGTAATCTTTGACATGCATTGATCAATTTTTGTTGAATTGCATCAGACTGCATGTGAACTGCGTCTGTTGTATAGATATTCTGCTGTTCTTAGTGTGTTTAACAACCCAAGTAATTATATTTGGGCACTTCCGAACTAACTCAACAGCAGCTAGAGCCTGGCATTGCTTGCAGTCCAGAGCACCCTCTTCAAAATGGAGGATCGGTGAGCTTTGGTCTCTTCAGCTACATCCCATCTCCTTACATAATAATAGTGCCTGTTCCACACAGATACGACTTTTACATATTCCTAGTTATAACGTTGTGCCAATCCGGTGGAGCAGGCACATATACAGATTAATTGTAATTAAAATATATATACACATTCAAGAGAAATAATATCCAGTAAAATACTCCATACCTTCCAAAGCTGACACGTGGCTCCCTCTGCTCACTCCAGTTACGTAAATGCCCATGAAAGGCCTTGTAATGTGCTCTGAGGGTGAATGGTTTAGCTCCTGTCAGATCAAGGGACATGGGAGTGAATTCCAAACTCAAGGACCCTGCACTGAGAAAGCCTTGCCATTAGCTCCCTATAAAATAAATAGGCAGGTTGTTAGCTTGATAGCCTTAGCTGGTCTCACATAAGGGGGAGACTGTCCATAAGGTAGCATGTCCTGAATCCTTTACCAAACATTGTAAATAAGTCAACTTTAATTGCACCCATAAATTAGTGAGAAACCAGTGCACAGATATAATATGCACTGTGTGAGAAGCACTGACTAAGAAGCAACAGATGAAATTTCGGAGTCAACTTCAGGTATGCCCCAAGTGGAAGACTTGCAATACATCTAGTCTGGAGATGACAAGGGCCTTGATAATAGTGGTAAGAGACACATCTGAGAAGAATGGTCACAACCTCTTATGCAGAAAAGTGCTTTCTGTCGCTGTTATCTAGGTATGTGTATATCAGTGTTCAGCAAAGAACTAAAATTAAACTGGAAAAAAGGTGAATTGGTTGACCATGTCTAAAAATTTATGCTCAGGAATGAGCAATACTTTTGCTAACTTTACCAGTGAAATAGTCTGAAATGTCAGAGAGAGAGAATAAGCCAGATTTATTATAATCAATATTATTTAAATGGAAACTAATTCAAGTTTCAACATGGATGTACACAAGTAAAAGTGTAAATTGTTGCATACAGGTGAAAAGATCTAATTTCGCGCAGATTTAGAACCACTCTGCAACAAATATTATTGAATTAGCTATAATGTCCATGACATCAAGCTAAACTAACCGGAGAGGAAATAAGATACATAGGAGCTATCAAAAACCTTATATAGCGAGGTATTACAGTACAAGTCTTTCAGCTAGCTGCAGTTCAGATAAGAAGTTCTTGCTAATAACTTCCAATCTGCAAATAAGTATTGGACAAATCCTGCTGAATTACATAAGAATCCATGTTTACTTTTAAAATGATCACTTAGGTTCTGATCCAATGCATGGTGAGGTTAGTAGAATGACTCTCATTCACTTCAAAGGGAGTAGATTCAGCATTTACTAGATTAAAACTGGAGATGCGCTGAATGATACTATATCCAGCAGATAAAAAGGTGAACAATCATTTTTAAAAAAGAAATATTAAAGGTCCTAAATTCTTTAGAGAATATGGATCAAATTCTTGTCTAACACTCGTTCAAACACATTTACCTCAGAATGTGGATCAGAATTATGTACCCCCTTGTGCAATCTGAGTAATTGACTTTGTATAGTAAAGGAGGTTTTAAGGAACAGAATTGTAGCAACAGCAGCTACTCTCCAAGTCCCCGTCCCCGCATCCCCTCCAGCAGTGGATCCATATAGCCAGAAACATATCAGTACTGCCCAGCCTTCCTGCCCTGAAGCTGTGGAAAGTCACTGCTAAGAAATGAATCTCAGTGCATAGGGAACAACAAAGTCACCTTGCATGAATATTCCGTGGGCTCCCCCAACTGTAGGGAATTTTAATGGCTTTGTTGTATTTAAGGAAGGGGACAGGTTTGGGATACACTACATGTGTTGAATTCAGAACTACAAATGAATTTTCTCTTTTATATATCTGCCAAGACCTACATTCAATCTCAAGACTTTTCCTTGCCAATCATTATTGAAACCATCTGAACACCTAAACCAAAGCATGTATCTGCACTGTATTTCAACATTTTGTCGGGAAATACAGCATCTTGACCTTAAACTTGGCAGGTACACTTCTCATTGACTGATTTTCAGATGCTTTGTTTTGAAAATCTATCAGTTTGCAAATGACATTGAGGAACACGATCTCACTCTATGTCCAGCTACAACTGAGAAGGATTGCATTTTCCTGGAACTTATCCATTTCTTGAAAAAATATTAAAGTTAATATGATGATCAAGAAAGGAGAAAAGGAAAGTAATGAAGATAGAAAGGTGCCAGAAACTATGCCAGTGAAAGTCACACAGACCCAACATATCTTGTTTTCATTTTAAATCTGACTATGCAGAAAGTACTTTTAGAGGGGCAAAGATAACTAATTTCTCATGCTCAGGTAATGGTTAGTCTTTCTGCTAAGAATCTGCATTAACATCAGCTCTTGAGATTTTATCATGAATCTCACAGTATTTGATGGAGTTGTTTTCTTAAAGTCCCAGCTCCTGGAGTCAGTTGAATACATGAGAATCTCAGCTTTCATTTTGAAAAAGAAGTAAGTTTGCTGTCTTCATGCTTACAGATAATACTTAAAGGTTCAAAACTAGATGGTTAAATAAAAATAACCCTATCTACATTGTGAATGTTAAACCAATCTCCTGATTTTTGGAGGGCAGGGGAGCTGACTCATGATGTTTGAACTTTTGAAGTCAGCAGTACTGATACTGACAAGGGTATCAAATAGTGCCAGTGGCTTTGATGATTTTTAATCCATTATAAAAAGGATTGAGACCATTAAATAACTCAACACAAGCCAAACCTCCATATGCTGGAGAGAACTTTAGGTCTCAAAATGGATTTGATATTGAGGCAAAAGGCTTGGTATCTCATTACCATTCCCTGGAGACAACCAGTTTCCCATCTTCAGCAACTTTAGTTCTATTTTATCTTATTACTCCTTTATGATGTGGAAAAATAAAAGTGAATTTCTTCTGTAATGTAAACATTTTATAGGTTAAGTAACTACTAAATGCAAGGCTTTTGCATTATTTTTGGATAACTGGAACCTATAGATAATTCATTGCCTATACTTCTTTTAACTCAGTAGAGTGAACAATTTTAATAAGATTCAACTCTGCATAAGTTGGCTTACTTATAATTTAAGTAAAAGCAGGTATCATCTGTTGAGCCAGACACACAAGCCTGCTGCAACAAAGATCCAGGGTCTGAACCACATCCCCAAAGCTACAGGCTTTAACTGAAAACCACTCAGCAGGTACTTCTGTCTTCAGAACCCAGACACTCAGCTCCCAATGGGATCCAGATAAATCCATTTTACTCTGTATAAAGTTTATACAGGGTAAACTCATAAATTGTCCGCCCTCTATAACACTGATAGAGAGAAATGCACAGCTGTTTGCTCCCCCAGGTAATTGCTTACTCTGGGTTCAATAATAAACAAAAGTGATTTTATTAAGAATAAAAAGTAGGATTTAAATGGTTCCAAGTAGTAACAGACAGAACAAAGTAAGTCACCAAGTAAAATAAAGCAAAAACACGCAAGTCTAAGCCTAATACATTAAAAAACTGAATAAAGGTAAATATCACCCTCAGAGATGTTCCAATAAGCTCCTTTCACAGACTAGCCTCCTTCTTAGTCTGAGTCCAATCCTTTCCCCTGGTACAGTTCTTGTTAGTTCCAGCTCAGGTGGTAACTGGGGTTTTCTCATGACTGCAGTCCCCTTTATTCTGTTCCAACCCCCTTTTATATCTTTGGCCCAAGGCGGGAATCCTTTGTCTCTCTCTGGGTTCCCACCCCTCCTTCTAAATGGAAAAGCACCAGGTTTAAGATGACGTGGTCCAATGTCACTGTGAGAGCTCATTCTTCATTACCCACAGGGTGCCCCTCATGTCCACAAGAAGGCTTGCAGATAAATAAACCATCTATGGCCAATTGTCCTAGTGAATGGGTGCCATCAAGATTCTAAACCACCATTAATGGCCCACACTTTGCATAATTACAATAGGACCTTAGAGTTAACTTCATATTTCGAGTTTTAGATACAAGAATCATACATACATACACATAGGATGAATACACTCCATAGATTATAAGCTTTGTAATGATACCTTACAAGAGACCTTTTGCATAAAGCATATTCCAGTTACATTATATTCACATTCCAAGCATATTTTCATAAAGCATATGGAGTGCAACATCACACCATCCATCTACTTGCTGGTTTGTATTATTTATCTCACCTAAAATTGTCTCTTTGTGATTTGGTTGAACAGGTTAGAATTGATAAGACATAATTTGCTCTTCTAAAGAAAAACCATTAACAGAAAATACTGTTAAAGATAGGCTCCTGGATAAAATTTTCAAAGGCACTTGAGTGTTTTAGGAATCCAAGCCCTCTTGTCTTTCAGTGACATTCAGGTTCCTAAATGCCTATGTCATATTTAGAAGTGAGACTTGGGCACCCATGAGTCCATAAACTAAATAAGTGGCCTGATTCTCAAAAGTGTTGTATCCCTAACAACTCTCACTAAAATCAATTGACACTGTATGCACTCTCTGCAATTGAATTAAGCATCTAATCATGGGCACATTTTTAAAGATTCTGACATGCTTGAATAAATATCCCAAATTATCTGTGGCAATGCAGGTAATCATCCAAAAAGTGAAGACTTGTCACATGTCAATAATTATTATGAGGGAACTAGGTTTCCCTTTCTGATAATCTAAAATGAGGCAAAAGTAGAATGATTATATAGGATATCACTGGTGTAATGCTGTAACATTCTTCTTTCCACTGGAGGTGGGTCAAGTTAAGTAACAACCACCATAGCCTGTCAAAAAATTTGATTCAGCTATGCACTTTAACACTCACTTTATTGTTCCATTCTTGAACATGGAAACAACACTAATTCTCTTTAAAAAGAAGATCCACCTTTCAGAGGAGGATCTGAGGAGTGCAAGGCCTTGGTTCTTCCTGGGGTTAATCAGGATAGACCAGATCCAAGCATACAGCCTCTATAAACTGAGGATTAAGGTTGAGGGTACCAACTTCTGCTTCTCCCATTCAACAGGATGTCAGAATGGAAAATGTGTCAACATATATTTTATAGGAGAATTTGAGCATACTTGTGTCATCAGGAGAGTGTATCAATCCTTCAAAACTACAAACTCATGTGCCAGTAGTTTACATCAACAGTATGGGGAAATTCATCCCTGGTGTAACTCCAATGAAGCCAACAGTTAGCCTAGTGAGAAATTTAGTGCAATATTTCTATAGGTCTATAAAATCAAAGCAAGGTCATATTTTTAAATATAACTAACAATCATTGTCTTAAAACAGTAAAATGAAGGACTTAAAAGGAAAGATGGTAGCATTTAAGTGAAAAGTGCGACTAAAGCCTTCGTTATAAGTGTGTTTGGCTTGGGACCTCTCCATCATGCCTTCTGTGTACAGCACATTATTATTCTACTACAGGTCAACTCAGCCCATGGGTTTCTTCACATTCTCACTGAACTAAGCTCACAGATACCAAATTCATAAAGAAGTTAGTGGGGTGGGGGATCAACCAGATTTGTATCAAACTAGTTCAAAACTTCCAACTGGCAATAAGCTGAGGCCTTAAATAAATAAATAAAACAAGAAGGAATTCTTAAGTGATATTCAAGTATAAAATAATGCATGTGGGTTACTGGAAGTACAGGGCTTATTTTTATCCATGTAAGGGAATGAAATAAAGGATAGCACCATTAAGCAGTTCTTTTTGCTTATGTGCATTTACCATGGGTACAATGTCTCTGCTGGACTATTAAATCCTTAATTAGAAACATTTCTGTCAAGCTGTGCTACTGCGTTCATAAGAAGCAAATAAGATCAAAGACATAGAATTTCTTTTCCTTTTTTTCCCCTTTGTTCTCCTTGTTAGTGAGGTCGAACGTAAGCTTGTTATCCAAAATTATGTGCTGAACAGCACTGGGGGGTGGTTTGTTTTTAAAGGAGAAATACTCTCCATTAATAGTTGTTCTAGATGGACTTTACCTCCAATGCAACTCACCCCAAATACATACTGTACTTAAAATACTCCAACCAAGTCAACCAGAGAAGAGATGCTTTATCATCTGGGATAGGACTGTTACTTTCTCTTCCCTGCACAGAGTACATGACTAATCTGGATAGGAGATTGAATCTCTGCAGTACTTTAGGGTATATCTTAATTATGCTGCTCTTCATAATCACTAATTAGTAGCAGTGAAGGATGATAAATTTAGACTTGCATACACACTGGTTTATGGGATTACATTAAAACTACACTAATGACTTCTATGGATTGATTTTTGTCCTAGTCTGGTCTATTTTTTTTTTAAACTGGGGTTAATAAAGGATGCCTGTTTCAGCCTCAGCTAGGGGCATACCTTAGAGATAGGGACATTGGAATAAATTAATATTTACTATGTTCTCTGAGTTCCTCAGAGGATGTTTAAAGAAGGAAAAGTGTTATTATTTAACTTGGCAAATTAAGATCCAAATTAGCCATCAAGAAATGAGAAAAATATATATGCTCCTTTTCTCATGTATTCAGTTATTTTATGGTGGTGACTATGGGGGAAGGAAGGATGTAGAAAATGTCAAGGACAGGGCTAAAATATATATAATTGTTGGAGTGAATGGCCTGTGTAGAAAATGAGTTGTGCAATTTCATACACAGGGCCAAATTCAGCTCATGTGTTAGTGGGTGAAATTCCCATCACTTCAATAGGAGATGTGACCATTTACATCCATTCTGAATTTAGTCCAAACAGTAAAAAGAAAAGGAGGACTTGTGGCACCTTAGAGACTAACCAATTTATTTGAGCATAAGCTTTCATGAGCTACAGCTCACTTCATCGGATGCAGTCCGATGCTCAAATAAATTGGTTAGTCTCTAAGGTGCCACAAGTACTCCTTTTCTTTTTGCGAATACAGACTAACACGGCTGCTACTCTGAAACCAGTCCAAACAGTGTTAACATTGATTGACTGAGAGAGAATAACATATGGGGACAAATTATCTGCTGGCTTAACATCCTGGTCCTCAGTGGAGTTTTGCCACTGCATAATTTGGCCTTTGATTTATCTTGTATTTCACTCGCTAATCTGCTCTCTTATATATAGAAATATGTAGTTATAAGTTTAGCAAGAGTGAAATCAGAGCCATAATTTTGCATCTGATTTTATGTTTATAATGCCACAGATCTTTACTACATGAAATCCTCTTAACCATAAGAGGGATAATGTTTTCAGTGCTCCTTGTTTGAGGAAGGATTAATAGATTTAATGGATTGGCAAACAAAGACTTCAGTTCATTGTAACGTTTTTATTTCTTGATCATTTTGTTTTCAAAGATGTTAAAGTAAATAGATGTGAGTGAAGACAGCTTAAATTAACTGCTATGATAATGGAAACAGTCTTTCCAAGCCAGAAAGCAGAGCTACTGGCCAACTACCCACACCATAACAAATCCTCAGAGCTACCTAATGGACAGATGCTGCTATTGTTCTGGCTGATGCCTCATAGACATATTTCACATCTGGCATTCAATTGCTTTGTTCACCTTGTTTGGATTTTAAAATCTGGACAGACAAATTGACTCGTGATTAGCATAGAGCCATGTATGTGCTTGGCAGAGGCTCCCTTGCATTGAATTACTTGGCCCAGTGGCTTGCAGCAGTGATCAGCTTTGCAAAAAATAATTAAAGTATATTGGAACAAACTCTGCCCTTCCCTAAGCAGGAGCAACACTCACAGAAGTCAATGGGAGTTGTGTTCAATTATGATATGGTAAAATTTGGCCCAATGTCTCTTCAGCAGAGCTAGAAAAATACCTTAGTTCTCAATGGGTTTGTCTGTGTGCCAGAAATACTTAACATAGCTTTGCAGACCTTGCAGTTTGAAATGGTTTAGGCTGAATGAACCCACAGTCAATTCTTGTTACCAACTCTTGGGCAAGAAACAGATTCAAGTGTGTCACCATTCAGGACAACTGCATCTGAATTCCCCCTCCATGGTCCACCAAAGGCATCTATTTTTAGGCTTCCAGCTGTCACCCATTACCTTGCTTGGGAAGAGGCACATGTGTCTCCCCCTCCTGATGGGGATTTTTCCATGCTGAACTGTTCCATGTGTACACTGGGATATTCCCAGTAAGCGAAACTCCTGAAACAGACCAATATCTGCATGTTGCTTGCTCTCCAAAGGCTTTCAGCATAATTGTCAGCAACTAAGTTACCACACCTTTCTAAGCAAGCACATTTATTCTTAAGGTAAAAACATTACAGAGAAAAATATAAAAGCTCCTGCATGCATGGTAAAAGCATCAGTCATATGAGGGCCTCAGTAGGCCAAAGTCCTTCCAACCATTCCCAGGAAGGATTTTTCCTGGGGATAGAAGGTCCTGTCCATTTGTCCATTTGCTGGATAAGAAAAAAAAAGGTCTTAAGTCAGAAACTCAGGCTATTTGTCCATTATCTGTTGGTCTCTGGAGAATCCAGTTTGAACTCTCCAGCTGGAGACATACTCTGTGTTACAGCCTGAGTGAATTTGCATAACCACCCACACTGTTCTTAGTTCCTTGAGGAGCTGGGGTCATCGTCCCTCATGGAATTACATCCAAGCCCTGGCCCAAAATGATACATAAATTTAATACAGTAGGATCTCCCAAAGAGATATCTTCTGCAATATGTCTGGTATATGTATGGGTTAAATGGTACATCAGATGTGTCTACTTGCCAGTCTGGGAAATATTATATGGACTTTTGCAGCAAAGGCAGATCCCTATGCCAAATTCATCAGCAAAGAGCAGCCTTTGAAGACAGAGCAGAAAAGTTGATAGAAAGCTTCACAGAGCAGAATAAGGCACAGTCTTTGAGATATAAACCCATAAAAAATCTAATGAAGAGAGTGGAGGGAGTAAATGAATGTAAACATCATCCCTTCAACCTAGGTTTCACATAAAAGTAGCAAAATAATAATTAAAATACCAGAGTGCTTTAAAAAAACGTTAGGGAACTCTGGTTGATGCCAATAACTCTTGAAAATGGATGATGTAAAAGGTTGAGCTGACCCTTTAAGGGAGTTGGAGTTCATATGTACATGTGCCAGGCTTAGCACATCTTCCCTAGTGGACGGTAGGAATACAAGTGTCACATGATGGGGAGCATGTGACTAAGAACCAGGGCTGCTAAGAAACATAAGGGTGGCCTATGATCATTCAGGGACAGCAGTGAACACACTTTCAGCAATGAAAGTGAACATTCCACAAAAGAGCAGGAAGAATATCCAGGAAAGGGCCAGTGATGAGACCTGAGATGAGTCACACTCCAGAATGTTTAACTAGAAGGCCTGGAAGAGGGACCTGAAGGAAGTAATTGCCAGCTAGGAAGACTGGATGACCAGGAGCCCATTATGAGGAAAGCCTCAGCAGAAACAGGACTAAGAACCTTGTGCAAAGGGGGGAGGTCCAGTAGGAAGGGTGGGTGGAAACTTTTTGTGTAATTTTGAACTTTGTGTTAATAAAGCAGACTCCCAAAGGTGATAGTTAATGAGACTACAACTGCAATGTAAAGTCTGATAAACTGGGGAGAAGGAGAAACTGAGGTAGTGGCAGGGCCAAAGAAGCCATACCAGGTAAGCCCTTCTACAGATGGTGATGCTATAAAGCCACAGGAGGGAAAGAAGGAAATAAATGAATTTATTTAAGGCTCTGAGTATTAAAACAGAGCCCTGGAAACTGTGAAAGAACTGTAGGGATTATTCTATTGTCTCCTTTATGTCTCTCCTGGGTTTTTCTGTATTTTGCATCTGAAGCAGAAAACTAATCTATCATCTAATTGCCATACCTCAAGGATAAGCTACAAATTGCTTACATCATTTCTCTTACCTCCTTTTCTACCCAGCTCTCTGATCCCCTTTCTTACTCAACTTTAAACAAATCCAAATGTTGTCTTTTCCATTACACAAGATGCACTATTTTTACTCTGATTTTTTTTCAAATATTTATGAAATTATGCACAGGGGACCAAAATTATAGAGTCTCTGTGAATATAACAGTCCAATTAACCTCTGATTGAGGTGGGGAGGGTGTTTCCTTGTTTTTTCTCCAGTTGCTTATACTTATAATTGACATTTAATCACACCAAGTTCATTTTACTTGCAGAAGCCTGGAAGCTATGTCAGGATTCTGCTTTGGTGACTAAACTTATTTACATTTTTTCCTAAATGTTTGTAATGTCTTTCAGCTGTTTATTAAATGTGTATTGTATGTGTTTCTTTATAGGGTATAAGAAGAAAAAAAGATTAGTCATCAGGTCATTGTGAGATATTGAGGATGACCAAGGTCAATTTTCTATTTAAATTCAGGACAGAAAAATATAACTTCAGCTTAAAAATCATATTTATAGAACAATGAAGAATATTATAAAAAAGAACTGGAATCTATTACAGTAGGACCAAATTCACTATTATTGTCCATACCTAAAAACCCATTGAAGTCCACCCATTTGCATCAGCAGTGGATTTGGCCCACAGCATAAAATTAGTTCTCCAGAGTGTGGAGCTGTATTTGAGAAGGGCTGTCCACATTTTATAGGCAATTTTATGCATGTTAAGCATTAGCGTTGAGCCCTCTAACAGCGGTCAAGATGTCCAAGATGAAAAATTCAACTCTTCGTTTAGATCATTAATCCTCTAATGCTTGAGGTTGTTCAGATGTGATGTCCAAGTTTGGCCAACAGGTCATTTTCAAAGTTCAGCTACAGGTTTACATATTTCAATCCAAATTTTAGAGCTGTTCAGATCTAGGGGTTTGGTTTGGATTCTCACTAAAAAGCACAATACTTATATCACAAAACCTTCAATACAATTAGTTTTACAAGGATACCATAGGAAGACTAGAACATGAAGGCTGAGCTCCTCTCCCCACTGTAGAGTTGGTCTCCCTTCAGATGAGAAATGGAATAGACTGATGGGTGTCACATGAGGAAAGCTTTAGCTTTCTGCCACATGAAGCAACTGGGACCTTGTATTGCAATCCTTGCATCTTCCTCTGACTCACTAGAGTCCAAGCTTATTCCTATTATGGGTTTATAGCTCAAAGACTGTGCCTTATTCTGCTCTTGAATGTCATGTTAGGACACAGCACTATGATTCCAGTTCTGGAATAAGCAAGATCCAGGTTGCAGTGATTGGTGAAACCTCAAAAACAGAATTGTTCCTATCTGAAAACTTCAGATCCAAACTTCCCAAGACTGGGGGAGTTTGAGTTCTTTATTCTGGTTCATGTGCTCTTAACAGGTCAAATTCAATTTGAATTAGTATCCAAAGGTCAGACATTTAACTACATATTATTCAGTGTAAGCACTATAAATAAAAAGCTTCTCTCATGGTTTCTCAGAACTGCCACCCCAAGACACAACCAAGAATTACAGAGACAGCATCAGCATGAAAAGTTATGGCGGGAAAACATCAGAAATTTTCAAAGCTCAGTTTGGGTGACTATTCAGGCTGGATCTTAGCTTACCTGCCCTGGTTTAACAATCCCTAGTTTTGAGATGAAGTAGACCTTAATAATTATTAGTACTAAGGAGAAATCAGGAAGATTTTGTTTTATTCATATGTTGTATGGGATCAATTTGTTTGAGTTTATGTTGATGAAGAATTTTTTATTACTTCTATTTAGTTGTTTTCTTTCCCTGGGGAATGCAAGTTGACATGGTGGAGAGGATTCTGTGCTCCAGTGACCCTGAGAACTATGCTGGTGGGAGTTTTAACTTCTGCTACGGTTACCCAAAATGGCAGGTCAAAAGGTGAGGACCAGACAAAAAGTAATTCACTGGTCCTCCAGGATGGGGAGTTGAGTGATACTCCAATTTACATATCCTCATAACAAAAAGTAAGTTATAGAAACACAACAGAGTAGTCATTCTGGAAAACAGTATGCCAAAGAAATGTACTGTCAATGTATCATCATAGGAATGAGGAGTCTTGGTGAAAGCCAACAGGAAGCCAAGACACTCAGGAGTTCTTTACTATTTTAAAACAAACTAGGAAAATAGGTTTCTGGAACATTCTGGTTGCCACTCACAGGGAATAGAATTAATTATGATTCCCAAAGCAAAAAGATCAGCTATAGACTGGGAACCAATTAACAGCTGATTGCTTTGAGCTAGGTTTCAAACCTGATATATGAACATGTCAATTATACAGAGTCACACACCAACAGACAACTACAATGTTGAGATCAAAGATCAGTTTGACAATTGCCTACACACTGATTGAAAATATTTCCAAGCATGGCATCGCTTAGAAGGGAGGGACTTCAGTGCCAAGGTTGAGGATGACAACAGTGGAGTGGAGAAGGTGATGAGGAAGGAGAATTGGTTCCCAAAATCAGAAGGGTGAGAGACTGGTAAAACTGTCTTGTATCTGGACTCCTACCTGGTGGAATACTATTCCCACACAAAGATATCTATAAGGAGTACTATTCACACACAAAGATATCCATAAAGAAACTTGGAATTCCCCAGATGGAGTCACCAGGAACCAGACTGACCAACTATATACAGGAAGGAAATTTAGATCAACTCTCCAGGATGTCAGGGCATACAGAGGTGCTGAGGATGGAAGTGACCACAATTTGTGTGGCAACACTGAAGATCAAACTTAAGAAAAACAAGAGCACCAAGAAAATTGACAGCAAAAGTCTAGCAGACAAACATTATAGAAGAATTTCAAACTGAACTGAAGAACAGATTTCAGGTGCCATGAGTTATAGATCCATCGCAAGAAGTCAACTTTTACACACCATGGTCCCATCTGTATAATAGTACAGTATAATAGATACCACTATAACTACAGTTCGTTAAGAGCCAAAGTAAAACATCAACTCCTCAAAAACATCTCCAGAAAAAGAAGTAGCAAAAAATCTGAAGATAACAAGGGAAAAAGCTGTAAAAAGCAGAGGAAGAAGAAACAAGAGGAAATACAAAAAACTAATGACACCCACAAAGAAATTACACTCAGAGCGATTGTAATCGTTCCACATCATGACATCTCACATCACAAAGAGAAGAGAGACAATAAAAAAGTTAAAACCTCTGAATGCTGCTAGTTAAGACCAAGTCACTATGGAAACATTTAAAGCTTATGATGATGAGGGCATCAATAAAATCACTGAACTTTTCAACAAAGTATGGGTCCAGGAAAAGCTCTAGGACAATGAAAATGGAATTATAATGAAAATACCAAAGAGAGGTTACCAAACCAACTACAACAACTGGCAATGTGTTACACTCCTTTCAATAATAGGCCAAGTCTTCAACAGTATCATCTTAAGGAGAATAAAAATAAAGTGATTGAGGCAAAGCTAAGGGAAGAGCAGACTTTGGATTTTGAACCAGAAGATCATGGGTCTATCAAATTTTCACCCTAAGCATAATCAAAGAATGTTGAATGGCAAAACCCACTTCTTATAAATTTGTTAGGAAAGCATTTGACAGCCTCAATCTAAATTCACTCTGAAACATCTTGAACTGTTATGATATGCCAAGAAAAATAATTAACATCAAGTCTTTATATCAAGCCGCAGATTGCATACTTAAGGTAAATGCAGACTTTTGTGAATGGTTTAACAGACACTGGTGTAAAATAAGGATCTGTGGGTCAAAAACAGTACACTAAAACATTTGGCATAGCTCATCTAAGTAATAGCTCAACCAACATGCAAGCAAAAATCAAACAACTGTTCAGCATTGCAAAATGGATGGGGTTAATAATAGATTCTGAAGAAACAAATCTAATGAGAAAGCCTGAAAATCCCAATGGAAGCATTACTTTGGAAGGCAAAGGAATGCACAAGGGGAGTCAATTCCCATACCTTGGCAGTAACATGCAAGCCCATGGGGATATCCAGAAGGAAATAATATCATGAATTGGGAAGGCAGCAGCTGCATTCACCAGCTCAAACAAGATTTGGTCGTTGAAAATCTACAATTTAAAGATCAAGCTAATCTTCAACTCAAATGTTATTTCCACTTTAATATAAGGATGTAAAAAGTGGAAACTCCCAAATGTACAGACAGACATCTAAATGCTCAAAGTAAAATTCTGCTTCCGTGCTTATGGCCCTAAGGTGCACAATCCAGCAGTCAGGGAATTACAGGACAACAGCGGTGCTCTGGCCACACATTTTCCCCTGGACTACACCAGCTACAATAGATTGTACTGGTAAAGAGTCATACATCTTATTCTATACCAATTGGAGGTTCTTTATTACGCTGGCCCTTTAGTCCTTTTTGCCACCTGAGCAGTGCAAAATAGCTACAGTTGGACTGATGATGTGGCCCATTGTCTATAGTTTTTTTCATGTACTGCATGCTAGATACTAACAGGAGAGGATGCCAGGCTTGTAATAAGCTGGCTCTTTATTAAGAAAGCTATTCACAGAAGTGCTGCAACTGGAGCTAGTATTCTAGGAACTTGAATACAGAATAACTGTGCCTCTTCCAAACTCTTCCATTCTGCAACCTGTGCTCCTCCTTCCACGTTCCAAGCAGATTACTGAACATAGGGAAAGGAAGAACAGACAATTACACTAGAAGTCTTCTAAACCAGCTGCTTGTCATTCAGTTACATTAGGTAGGCACTTTATTTTCTTCTTAATTAGCAAACCACATTTAGAAGTATGTTTACTAGGGATTCTAAAAGCTTGTCAGTAATTTTCACTCGGGCTTCTTAGTTTTCTAAGTCTGCATTTGGCAGAGATCAGTGAAATAAATTACTCACAAGAAAGTGCCAATCAAGTATGTAAAACTCCCTGTTTCCTACAGGCACAGCGCTTCATTAAGTTTATTACTAGGTTGATGCTAGCTTTGAAGTGGCCATGTTATGCAGTAAGCTCTGGCAGCCTCTGGCTATCTTCTGCCAGGTCTGTCACTTCACAGTCTGCATCTGAGTTCCAGTGTGCGTAAATCAGTGACTCTAAAGGAGATCTCATGTGAACAAGTTCCTAGGCAGGGAAATAATCTTTAGCATCGGCAGGCTATCATGCTTTTCCATACCCCCCACCCCAATAACACAGTCCCTTGCTGCACTGTTAGCAGCTTTATTTACAAGATAAAGTTCTCTAAGGTCTGAGCAGTAATCCATTCAGACCACACACACACGCACACGCAATCACTTGCTAGATGACGGGAGATATATATTGGGAGGCACATGTTTGAAAGAGCTTAGAGCCTGAGTATCAACTTCTCAGCACCAACAAATGGGGCCAGATTTTAAAAAGTGTACATTGAGGCACTTAACTAAGGACCAGATTTGGGGCAATTTATTGAAGTTAAGTGGCTTGCTCAAAGTCACAGAGAATCAGTAGCACAAGAGGGAGGAGAAATTCAGGAGTCATGATTCCAAGTTTTGTGTTATCCTTACTTGTGGAGGAAATGTAGGTTTTCTCCAGATAAAGTGATCACCAAGGTCAATGAAAATAATAAAAGGAACATAACATTTCCCCCTAAAACTAGCTCTTCTTCCTAAGAGCATGTATTCTAATCCAGCAAAAATTATCTAGGTAAGCAGCAGGTAAGCAGCAGGATACGGACCCTGGACTTCAGGAAAGCAGACTTCGACTCCCTCAGGGAACAGATGGCCAGGATCCCCTGGGGGACTAACATGAAGGGGAAGGGAGTCCAGGAGAGCTGGCTGTATTTCAAGGAATCCCTGTTGAGGTTACAGGGACAAACCATCCCGATGAGTCGAAAGAATAGTAAATATGGCAGGCGACCAGCTTGGCTTAATGGTGAAATCCTAGCGGATCTTAAACATAAAAAAGAAGCTTACAAGAAGTGGAAGGTTGGACATATGACCAGGGAAGAGTATAAAAATATTGCTCGGGCATGTAGGAAAGATATCAGGAGGGCCAAATCGCACCTGGAGCTGCAGCTAGCAAGAGATGTCAAGAGTAACAAGAAGGGTTTCTTCAGGTATGTTGGCAACAAGAAGAAAGCCAAGGAAAGTGTGGGCCCCTTACTGAATGAGGGAGGCAACCTAGTGACAGAGGATGTGGAAAAAGCTAATGTACTCAATGCTTTTTTTGCCTCTGTTTTCACTAACAAGGTCAGCTCCCAGACTGCTGCGCTGGGCATCACAGAATGGGGAAGAGATGGCCAGCCCTCTGTGGAGATAGAGGTGGTTAAGGACTATTTAGAAAAGCTGGACGTGCACAAGTCCATGGGGCCGGACGAGTTGCATCCGAGAGTGCTGAAGGAATTGGCGGCTGTGATTGCAGAGCCCTTGGCCATTATCTTTGAAAACTCGTGGCGAACGGGGGAAGCCCCGGATGACTGGAAAAAGGCTAATGTAGTGCCAATCTTTAAAAAAGGGAAGAAGGAGGATCCTGGGAACTACAGGCCAGTCAGCCTCACCTCAGTCCCTGGAAAAATCATGGAGCAGGTCCTCAAAGAATCAATCCTGAAGCACTTACATGAGAGGAAAGTGATCAGGAACAGTCAGCATGGATTCACCAAGGGAAGGTCATGCCTGACTAATCTAATCGCCTTTTACGATGAGATTACTGGTTCTGTGGATGAAGGGAAAGCAGTGGATGTATTGTTTCTTGACTTTAGCAAAGCTTTTGACACGGTCTCCCACAGTATTCTTGTCAGCAAGTTAAGGAAGTATGGCCTGGATGAATGCACTATAAGGTGGGTAGAAAACTGGCTAGATTGTCGGGCTCAACGGGTAGTGATCAATGGCTCCATGTCTAGTTGGCAGCCGGTGTCAAGTGGTGTGCCCCAGGGGTCGGTCCTGGGGCCGGTTTTGTTCAATATCTTCATAAATGATCTGGAGGATGGTGTGGATTGCACTCTCAGCAAATTTGCGGATGATACTAAACTGGGAGGAGTGGTAGATACGCTGGAGGGGAGGGATAGGATACAGAAGGACCTAGACAAATTGGAGGATTGGGCCAAAAGAAATCTGATGAGGTTCAATAAGGATAAGTGCAGGGTCCTGCACTTAGGATGGAAGAATCCAATGCACCGCTACAGAGTAGGGACCGAATGGCTAGGCAGCAGTTCTGCAGAAAAGGACCTAGGGGTGACAGTGGACGAGAAGCTGGATATGAGTCAACAGTGTGCCCTTGTTGCCAAGAAGGCCAATGGCATTTTGGGATGTATAAGTAGGGGCATAGCGAGCAGATCGAGGGACGTGATCGTTCCCCTCTATTCGACACTGGTGAGGCCTCATCTGGAGTACTGTGTCCAGTTTTGGGCCCCACACTACAAGAAGGATGTGGATAAATTGGAGAGAGTCCAGCGAAGGGCAACAAAAATGATTAGGGGTCTAGAGCACATGACTTATGAAGAGAGGCTGAGGGAGCTGGGATTGTTTAGTCTGCAGAAGAGAAGAATGAGGGGGGATTTGATAGCTGCTTTCAACTACCTGAAAGGGGGTTCCAAAGAGGATGGCTCTAGACTGTTCTCAATGGTAGCAGATGACAGAACGAGGAGTAATGGTCTCAAGTTGCAATGGGGGAGGTTTAGATTGGATATTAGGAAAAACTTTTTCACTAAGAGGGTGGTGAAACACTGGAATGCGTTACCTAGGGAGGTGGTAGAATCTCCTTCCTTAGAGGTTTTTAAGGTCAGGCTTGACAAAGCCCTGGCTGGGATGATTTAACTGGGAATTGGTCCTGCTTCAAGCAGGGGGTTGGACTAGATGACCTTCTGGGGTCCCTTCCAACCCTGATATTCTATGATTCTATGATCTGCATTGAAGTTGTCCCAGAAGTTTGCTTTGACACATAGTCGCTTGATAAACACATTATGCAACAATATCTCAATTACTGTATTTCAGACCAGAGCTCAGTCTTGATCTGTATGTTGCTTATTTCCACAAAATGCAGCCTCACCAACAACATGAACCTTGAGAAGAATGTCAAGTAGAGAGAAAAAGTTGTCTTTGTTGTCTTATTGAAGTTACGTCTTGCTGAAATAAGTGCTTACATTTATATAAAACCTTTCATTTCCACGGATCCCTAAGTGCTTGGCAAACAACATGTATATATGAATCATTTTGCATAGAAAGGAATCGTTTCACCCACCGCTTAAATGAAGTCACCTTGTTGCGTGGAACATGGCACAACAGATTAGGACAAGAAGTGAAGGTTGAATGCCAAAATAAAGTTTGACAAATGAAGAATTTGATCACTTTCTCAAGTCAGGAAGTGAGGCTATTCCTTATGAAGAGACCAAGATCAAAACACAAAGAAACCCCAACAACCTAAAATACTGTTTCAGTTGACGGAAAGATATTTATAAAAGATAGATGCAGGATTTAACACTTGACACTTAACTCAATCAAATATAAAACGAATAAAAAGATAAAGCTTATAAACAGATAAAAGCTCATTGTTGTGCTCCATGCAACAGCTTTTTGAAAAGATTGCTAACGGCAATTTAAAAAGGGAGATAGCTCCCTGGTATTTCTGAGGTTGCTGTACTGGCTCAAATACTATGGCATAGGTGCTTGGACAGATTCAGTTCAATAGAAACTATGTGGTGTTTTCCTCACACAAGATAAAGTATCTGCTTTCAGCCTAGATTGCTTTGCAAGCCTGGTTCTCAGAAAAAGACTTCCCACTTTCCTCGAGACCCTGTGTCATAATAACACTCCTACTTTAAGGGCTTGACCCTGGGCTCATTGAAGTCAATGGCAAGTCTCACCTTGCCATTAATGTGCAGGATCAGGACTTGAGACAGGACTGCCTTTGGAGCCCACTGTAGTCTCACTTTGACTGGTCATGCTTGCCATGGAGTGGCTAAGCATATTGCATATCGGTCAGTGCAGCAAAAGCCCTTTTACAAACATTAATCAATCCTGATGACACATCTGAGAGTTAGGTAAGTTTTTATTACAGAAGTTTCACAGACTGGTAAACAGACAGGTTAAATTAGGTTACCTACAGGATCGGTGTCAGACCTGAGAAGAGATGCCAGGAGTCCTGCTGACCTCCAATTCCCTGAGGTAACCAGGAGATAAATTTCCCACTCCACACTAACATAGAAGTAACTTAGTTAAACTTTTCTGGACCAGTTCTATCCCAACTCATATTAAATTTACCTGCAAGGTTTTCCTCATGCAAAGTCAAATCTCAGTATATCTTCACTATAGCACATACATAGCAGAGGTCATTGCAGCTTAAAGAACTCAGAATCTCTATTTCTTTTAAAGAACATATAGTATTTTAATTGTGCATACCACAGCTCATTTAATAATAAATATCATTTATGCTTAATAGTCATACTAATAATTTATGGAGGTGCCTTTCATATACTTTAATCCACAGTAACTACTGATATGCTGCTCAGAAAAGCATGCCAAAAGGGACCCATTTTACCATTATTTCTGATGAAGGACAACAGCTGTAGCACTGTAATTTACTTCCCTCCAGGTACTTAGTCTCCTATCTAGTGGCAGGAAACGCAGGACTACATTACTGGAAATTTCACAGTCTTATTATTGAAAATGGCCTGGCTGGCAATAGAACTGAGATTCTAGCTAGTGGTGGTGAAACTGAAGATGCTAAATTGTTCATATATGAACACACAGAGAGGGAGATTACCCAGACAATCGCTTCAGGTTTGCACTTTGATAAATGCAGTTCTATTTCTAACACAACTTCTGCTGTCATCACAGAGGTCAGTATTGGGATTTCAGCAGTGGCAAGTATTAGTGCCCTTGGGCAGAGTTCATAGTCACATGACATCAGAGTTGAGTCAGGTATGCCAGACAGGTTATGACAGTGTTGGGGGACCAAGTGGAGAGGACTGCCAAGACTTTTCATTGGTTAGGGCTCTCTTATTAATCCTTTAATGCATTATTGTTTGAGAAACACTTCATTCTGAACACTTATTTAAGTAAAATGGTGGTTTAATTGCAAAAGAATTAATATGTATATGACCATGCCCCCGCTCACCTCCCAAAAAAAGATACAGATTCCAATCTCAGCTGAAATCATTTGGGAACATTTAAACTTCCAGGGCCAGATGCCCAACTGTGGCTGAGGGATTGGCACAAATTAAGGGAGGCTGACACAAAGGTGTCTTTTTTTGTCCCCTGATGTTGGAGCTGGTATATACTAACCCAGTCTGTAAGAACATAAGATTGACCATAGTGGTTCAGATCAATTGTCCATCTAGCCCAGTATCCTGTTTTCTGACAGTGGTGAGTGCCATATGCTTAAGAGAAAATGAACAGATCTGGGCAATTACAAGTGATCCATCCCCTGTCACCCAGTCCCAGCTTCTGGCTGTCAGAGGTTCAGGGAAACCCTGAGGCTGGGGTTGTGTCCCTGACCATCTTGGCTCATAGACTTTGATGGACCTACCCTCCATGAACTTATCTAATTCTTTTTTGAATCCCATTATACTTTTGGACTTCCCCTGGCAACAAGTTCCACAGGTTGAATGTACATTGTGCAAAGAAATATTTATGTTTGTTTTAAACCTGCTGCCTATTAATTTTGTTAGGTGACCCCTGGTTCCGATGTTTAGTGAAGAGGTAAATAACACTTCCCTCTTCACTTTCTCCACACCATTCTTTGTTTTATAACCCTCTATCACATCCCTCCTTAGACATCTCTTTTCTCATCTTGACCAGTCCCAATCTTTTTAAACTCTCCTCATACAGAAATTATTACATATTCCTAATAATTTTTGTTGCCCTTAAATGTAACCTTTTCAGTTCTAACATATCTTTGTTGCAATGGGACAACCAGAACTGCATGCAATAATTATGTTGTGGGCGTACCATGGAGATATATCGTGGCATTATGATATTTTCTGTCTTATTATCTATCCCTTTCCTAGTGGTTCCTAACATTGATAGCTTGTTTCACTGCCAGTGCACATTGAGTGTATGCCTTCAGAGAATTCTCCACAGTGACTCCAAAATCACTTTCTTCAGTGGTAATAGCTAATTTAGACCTGTTCATTTTATATTTATAGTTGGGGGGATTATGTTTTCCAATGTGCATTACATTGAATTTCATCTGCCATTTTGTCACCTCATCACAAATTTTTGTGAGATCTCTTTGTAACTCTTTGCAGTCAGCTTTGGATTTAACTATCTGAAGTAATTTTGCATCATCTGCAAACTTTGCCACTTCACCGTTTACCCCCTTTTCCAGCTCACTTATGAATATGTTGAATAACACAGTCCCAGTACAGATCCTTGGGGGATGCAGGGATCTCTTTCCACTGTGAAAACTGACAATTTATTCCTTCCCTTTGTTTCCTATCTTTTAACCATTTACTGATCCATGAGAGGACCTTCCCTCTTATCCCATGATTGCTTAGTTTGCTTAAGCGTCTTTGGTGTGGGCCTTGTGAAAGGCTTTCTGAAAGTCCTAGTACACTATATCAACTGGGTTACCATGATCCACATGCTTGACCTCAAAGAAGTCTAATAGATTGGTGAGGAGTGATTTCCCCTCATAACAGCTATGTTGACTCTTCCCCAACATACTGTGTTCATCCATGCGTCTGATAATTCTATTCTTTACTACAACCAATTAGCCTGGTATTGAAGTTGGACTTATGGGCTTGTAATTACCAGTATCACCTCTGGAGCCCTTTTTAAGAATTGGGTTTATATTAGCTATCCTCCAGTCATCTGGTATAGAGACTGTTTGAAGTGATAGTTCTGTGATTTCATATCTGAGTTCCTTCAGAACTCTTGGGTGAAGACTATCTTGTATTGTTTAATTTATCAATTTGTTCCAAAACCTCCTTTATTGGCATGTCAATCTGGGACAGTTCTACAGATTTGTCACCTAAAAAGAATGGCTCAGGTGTGGGAATCTTCCTCACATCCTCTGCAGTGAAGACACATGCCAAAAAATCATATAGCTTCTCTGCAATGGCCTTATCTTTCCCGAGTGCTCCTTTCACACCTGGACCATCCAGTAGCCCCACTGATTTTTTAGCAAGTTTTCTGCTTTGATATACTTTTAAAACCATTTTGCTGTTAGTTTTTGAGAATTTTGCTAGTTGCTCTGCAAATTCTCTTTAGGCCTGCCTAATTACGCTTTTACACTTGACTTTCAAGAGTTTATAATCCTTTCTATTTTCCTCAGTAGGATCTGACTCCCAATTTTTAAAGTATGCCGTTTTGCCTCTAACCTCTTGTTTTGCTCACCTCTTTAGCCATGGCACCATTTTTTGTCCTCTTACTGTTATTTATTTATATTTTTTATTTGGGGGTATACTTGTAGTTTGGCCCTCCATTATAGTGTTTTTAAGTACCTTCAAGGCATTTCACTCTTTAAATTTTCATTTAACTAGCTTCCACATTTTTGTGTAGTTCCCCTTCTTGAAGTTAAATGATACCATGATGGGCTTTTTGGTATTTCCCCCATATACATACAAGCATGTTAAATGTAATTACAGTATGGTCACTATTACAGAGCAAAAAGAAAAGGAGTACTTGTGGCACCTTAGAGACTAACAAATTTATTTGAGCATAAGCTTTCGTGAGTTACAGCTCACTTCATCGGATGAATGCAGTGGAAAATACAGTGGGGAGATTTTATATACACAGAGAATATGAAAAAATGGGTGTTACCATACACACTGTAACGAGAGTGATCAGGTAAGGTGAGCTATTACCAGCAGGAGAGGAAGGAAAAACACACCCTTTCGTAGTGATAATCAAGGTGGGCCATTTCCAGCAGTTGACAAGAACGTGTGAGGAACAGTGGTGGGGGGAGGAAATAAACACGGGGAAATCGTTTTACTTTGTGTAATGACACATCCACTCCCAGTCTTTATTCAAGCCTAATTTAATGGTGTCCTGTTTGCAAATTAATTCCAATTCAGCAGTTTCTCATTGGAGTCTGTTTCTGAAGTTTTTTTTGTTGAAGAATTGCGACTTTTAGGTCTGTAATGGAGTGACCAGAGAGATTGAAGTGTTCTCTGACTGATTTTTGAATGTTATAATTCTTGATGTCTGATTTGTGTCCATTTATTCTTTTATGTAGAGACTGTCCGGTTTGGCCAATGTACATGGCAGAGGGGCATTGCTGGCATATGATGGCATATATCACATTGGTAGATGTGCAGGTGAATGAGCCTCTGATTGTGTGGCTGATGTGATTAGGCCCTATGATGGTGTCCCCTGAATAGATATGTGGACACAGTTGGCAACAGGCTTTGTTGCAAGGATAGGTTCCTGGGTTAGTGTTTTTGTTGTGTGGTGTGTGGTTGCTGGTGAGGATTTGTTTCAGGTTGGGGAGCTTTCTGTAAGCAAGGACTGGCCTGTCTCCCAAGATCTGTGAGAGTGATAGGTCATCCTTCAGGATAGGCTGTAAATCCTTGATGATGCGCTAGAGAGGTTTTAGTTAGGGGCTGAAGGTGATGGCCAGTGGCGTTCTGTTATTTTCTTTGTTGGGCCTGTCCTGTAGTAGGTAACTTCTGGGTACTCTTCTGGCTCTGTCAATCTGTTTCTTCACTTCAGCAGGTCTGTATTGTAGTTGTAAGAATGCTTGATCTTGTAGGTGTCTGTCTCTGTCTGAGGGTTGGAGCAAATGCGGTTGTATCCTAGAGCTTGGCTATAGACAATGGATCGTGTGGTGTGGTCTGGATGAAAGCTGGAGGCATGTAGGTAAGTATAGCGGTCAGTAGGTTTCCGGTATAGGGTGGTGTTTTTGTGACCATTGCTTATTAGCACTGTAGTGTCCAGGAAGCGGATCTCTTGTGTGGACTGGTCCAGGCTGAGGTTGATGGTGGGATGGAAATTGTTGAAATCATGGTGGAATTCCTCAAGGGCTTCTTTTCCATGGGTCCACATGATGAAGATGTCATCAATGTAGCGCAAGTAGAGTAGAGGCATTAGGGGATGAGAGCGGAGGAAGCATTGTTCTAAGTCAGCCATAAAAATGTCGGCATACTGTGGGGCCATGCAGGTACCCATAGCAGTGCCGCTGATTTGAAGGTATACATTGTCCCCAAATGTAAAATAGTTATGGGTGAGGACAAAGTCACAAAGTTCAGCCACCAGGTTTGCCGTGACATTATCGGGGATACTGTTCCTGACGGCTTGTAGTCCATCTTTGTGTGGAATGTTGGTGTAGAGGGCTTCTACATCCATAGTGGCTATGCTGCTGTTTTCAGGAAGATCACCGATGGATTGTAGTTTCCTCAGGAAGTCAGTGGTGTCTCGAAGATAGCTGGGAGTGCTGGTAGCGTAGGGCCTGAGGAGGAAGTCTACATAGCCAGACAATCCTGCTGTCAGGGTGCCAATGCCTGAGATGATGAGACGTCGAGGATTTCCAGGTTTATGGATCTTGGGTAGCAGATAGAATACCCCTGCTCAGGGTTCTAAGGTTGTGTCTGTGCAGATTTGCTCTTGTGCTTTTTCAGGGATTTTTTTGAGCAGATGGTGTAGTTTCTTTTGGTAACCCACAGTGGGATCAGAGGGTAATGGCTTGTAGAATGTGGTGCTGGAGAGCTGCCTAGCAGCCTCTTGTTCATATTCCGACCTATTCATGATGATGACAGCACCTCCTTTGTCAGCCTTTTTGATTATGAGGTCAGAGTTGTTTCTGAGGCTGTGGATGGCATTGTGTTCTGCACGGCTGAGGTTATGGGGCAAGTGATGCTGCTTTTCTACAATTTCAGCCCGTGCACATTGGCAGAAGCACTCTATGTAGAAGTTCCATCTGTTGTTTCGACCTTCAGGAGGAGTCAACCCAGAATCCTTCTTTTTGTAGTGTTGGTAGGAAGGTCTCTGTGGGTTAGTATGCTGTTCAGAGGTGTGTTGGAAATATTCCTTGAGTCGGAGATGTTGAAAATAGGATTCTAGGTCACCACAGAACTGTATCATGTTCGTGGGGGTGGGGGGCAGAAGAAGGGGCCCTGAGATAGGACAGATTCTTCTGCTGGGCTAAGAGTATAGCTAGCTAGATTAACAATATTGCTGGGTGGGTTAAGGGAACCACTATTGTGGCCCCTTGTGGAATGTAGTAGTTTAGATAATTTAGTGTCCTTTTTCTTTTGTAGAGAAGCAAAGTGTGTGTTGTAAATGGCTTGTCAAGTTTTTGTAAAGTCCAGCCACGAGGAAGTGTGTGTGGAAGGTTGTTTTTTTAATGAGAGTATCCAGTTTTAAGAGCTCATTTTTAATCTTTCCCTGTTTGCTGTAGAGGATGTTGATCAGGTGGTCCTGCAGTTTCTTTGAGAGTGTGTGGCACAATCTGTCAGCATAGTCTGTGTGGTATGTAGATTGTAATGGATTTTTTACCTTCAGTCCTTTCGGTATGATGTCCATCTGTTTGCATTTGGAAAGAAAGATGAGGTCTGTCTGTATCTGTACGAGTTTTTTCATGAAGTTGATGGATTTCCACTCCATATGGCTAAATTCAGTGCCTTGCATAATGACAGGTTTCAGAGTAACAGCCGTGTTAGTCTATATCTACAAAAAGAAAAGGAGTACTTGTGGCACCTTAGAGACTAACAAATTTATTTGAGCATAAACTTTCGTGAGTTACAGCTTACATCATCGAATGCATGCAGTGGAAAATACAGTGGGGAATCATAGAATCATAGAATAACAGAGTTGGAAGGGACCTCTGGAGGCCATCTAGTCCAACCCCCTGCCCAGAGCAGGACCAATCCCAACTAAATCATCCCAGCCAGGGCTTTGTCAAGCCTGACCGTAAAAACTTCTAGGGAAGGAGATTCCACCACCTTCCTAGGTAACGCATTCCAGTGTTTCACCACCCTCCTAGTGAAAAAGTTTTTCCTAATATCCAACCTAAATCTCCCCCACTGCAACTTGAGACCATTACTCCTTGTCCTGTCATCTGCTATCACTGAGAATAGTCTAGATCCATCCTCTTTGGATCCACCTTTCAGGTAGTTGAAAGCAGCTATCAAATCCCCCCTCACTCTTCTCTTCCGTAGACTAAACAATCCCAGTTCCCTCAGCCTCTCTTCATAAGTCATGTGTTCCAGACCCCTAATCATTTTTGTTGCCCTTCGCTGGACTCTCTCCAATTTCTCCGCATCCTTCTTGTAGTGTGGGGCCCAAAACTGGACACAGTACTCCAGATGAGGCCTCATCAGCGTCGAATAGAGGGGAATGATCACGTCCCTCTATTTTATATACACAGAGAACATGAAACAATGGGTGTTACCATACACACTGTAACGAGAGTGATCAGGTAAGGTGAGCTATTACCAGCAGGAGCGGGGGGGAACCTTTTGTAGTGATAATCAAGGTGGGCCATTTCCAGCAGTTGACAAGAACGTGTGAGGAATGGTAGGGAGGGGGAAATAAACATGGGGAAATGGTTTTACTTTGTGTAATGACACATCCACTCCCAGTCTTTATTCAAGCCTAATTTAATGGTGTCCAGTTTGCAAATTAATTCCAATTCAGCAGTCTCTCCTTGGAGTCTGTTTTTGAAGTTCAGCTATATTCACTTCTTGGACCACATCCTCTGCTCCACTTAGGACTTGATCAAGTATTGCCTCTCCCCTTGTGGGTTCCTGGACTAGCTGCTTCAAGAAAAGCTGGACTTGAGCAAGTCCATGGGGCCAGATGCAATGCATCCAAGGGTGCTGAGAGAGCTGGCTGATGAGATTGCAGAGCCATTGGCCGTTATCTTTGAAAATTCATGGTGATCTGGGGAGGTCCTGGACAATTGGAAAAAGGCAAATATAGTGTTCATCTTTTAAAAAGGGAAGAAGGAGAATCTGGGGAACTGCAGACTGGCCAGTCTCACCTCACTCCCTGGAAAAATCATGGAGCAGGTCCTCATGGAATCCATTTTGAAGCACTTGGAAGAGAGGAAGGTGATCAGGTACAGTCAACATGGATTCACCAAGGGCAAATCATGCCTGACCAACCTGGTTGCCTTCTATGATGAGATAACTGGCTCTGTGGATATGACGAAAGCAGTGGCCATGATATACCTTCACTTTAGTAAAGCTTTTGATATGGTTTCCCTCAGTATCTTTTCCAGCAAGTTAAAGAAGTATGGGCTGGATGAATGGACTATAAGGTGGATAGAAAGCTGGCTAGATAATTGGGCTCAACTGGTAGTAATCAATGGTTCGATGTCTAGTTGGCAGCTGGAATCAAGCGGAGTGCCCCAGGGGTTGGTTCTGGGGCCGGTTTTGTTCAACATCTTCATTAATGATCTGGATGATGGGATAGATTGCACCCTCAGCAAGCTGGCAGATGACAGTAAGCTGCGGGGAGAGGTAGATATCCTGGAGGGTAGGGATAGGATCCAGCGTGACCTGGACAAATTGGAGGATTGGGCCAAAAGAAATCTGATGAGGTTCAACAAGAACAAGTGCAGAGTTCTGCACTAAGGAAGGAAGAATGCTATGTACCACTATAGGTTGGGGACCAAATGGCTAAGCAGCAGTTCTGCAGAAAAGGACCTGGGGATAACAGTGGATGAGAAGCTGGATATGAGTCAACAATGTGCTCTTGTTGCCAAGAAGGTGAACAGCATATTGGGCTGCATTAGTAGGAGCATTGCCTGTAGACAGGGGGAAGTGATTCTTCTCCTCTATTCAGCACTGGTGAGGCCACATCTGGAGTATTGTGTCCAGTTTTGGGGCCCCCACTACAGAAAGGATGTGGACAGATTGGAGAGAGTCCAGCAGAGGGCAACAGAAATGATTAGGGGCTGGGTACATGACTTATGAGGAGAGGCTGAAGGAACTGGGCTTATTTAGTCTTCAGAAGAGAAGAGTGAGGGGGGAATTTGATAGCAGCCGTCAACTACCTGAAGGGGGGTTCCAAAGAGGATGGAGCTAGGCTGTTCTCAGTGGTGGCAGATGACAGAACAAGAAGCAATGGTCTCAAGTTGCAGTGGGGGAGTTTAGGTTGGATATTAGGAAAAAACTATTTCACTAGGAGGGTGATGAAGCACTGGAATGGGTTACCTAGGGAGGTGTTGGAATCTCCATCCTTAAGAGGTTTTTAAGGCCCGGCTTGACAGAGCCCTGGCTGGGATGATTTTGATGGGGTTGGTCCTAGTTTGAGCAGGGGGTTGGACTAGATGACCTCCTGAAATCTCTTCCAACCCTAATCTTCTATGATTCATGACATTATCTGGAAGGAAAATCGAAACTGTGGGATCATTTCCCTGCTCCAGCTTGATGATCTCCTTCCCTAAGACTTTCATCCTCCTCAGCAGCACCCAGAGGCTGTTGGATTTCGGATGGGACTGCTCTACTGTGTCCCAGAAAGTCTCTTGCATGTACCTCTCTGTCTCCCTTAGTTCCTCCAGTTCAGCCACTCTGGTCTCAAGAGCCCATCCTCCGTCCTTGAATTGTTTGCACCATGTGCACACATTCAGCACCTGCCCACAAGGCAGATAATCAAACATGCTGCATTCAGTGCAATAAACTGGATAGCTCCCACAGCTGCTGGACTTCTGCCTGCATTATTTTTACTCTTGCTGGAGTTTTTTGTTTGTTGTTTTTGGACTAAGTTCAGAGAAAGTGTGTTGGGTGTAGAGGTTGGTAGTTTTTCTCTCCTTGCTCCTATTTCCTTTCTAGGGGGTTTTCTGGCACCCTTCTAGGAGTTATGTTGTAATCCCGCAGCCTCCTCTTCCTACATCTGAAATCTCACTACTACCAAACTCTCCTAACCTTGGTAGCTCACACTGTCACAGGGCTCTCTTTGCTCGTGAGCTGGACCTGGAAGGCATGCCTCTCTAAACTCCCTCACAAAACGCCCCTCTTGGCTGTTCTGGTTCACTAGCTCCTCTGGTCATTTAGGAGTGGCTTTTTAAATCCTGGTTCTCCCTGAGTTAGCCCCACTCTTTTGCCAAGGGATCCTAAAGGGCTCAAAGTATAGCAGACTAGAACCTTGTAAGCATGCTCTACAACACATACCAGTGTCCTCAAGGGGAGGTTTTGGCAGCCAATCCCCAAACCAGAGGCTGGGAGAGGGTGGACAGGGGCCACTACACTTGTTCTACATCACTCAAAGATTCCCCTTCAGCAGGATAGCTCCTTTAAGGACTAATGCCCTGCGTTTAGAGCAGCTTTGTGCCAGTGGAACAATGGAAAGCACGCACAGTGATGCTCATAATTAGAATTATGCTCTCCTCTTTTTATGCTATTGCTACTCTGTAGTGCTAGTGGTTTTGTCTTCACAGCCTGCTCTCAAATACAAGCACTGTAAATCTCATGGGACATGCTCTGAGCCAGCCTGCACAGCACATTCGGAGTGATTCAGTCCAAGTCACACTTTTTGAATGGTCCCCGAGAGCCATGACTTTAAATAAAATGAACCACTCTCTGTATTAGACATTAACTACTCCTGTGTCTCAGAAGCATATGTATGGCTCTGGGACTTATACAATTCTATTCATTTTATATGATTGCCCCAGCTCTTTGATTTCCTTTCTTTTAAAGTTTCTGAGCAAATGTAATGGTCCTGAAAGTGACAGAGTGAAAACACTGGTTCTGCTAGCTATAGTGTAGGCAGGTGCAATGCAGATTTTCATGTGGAGGGATCCCAATGCACTTCAGTTCTGACCTTCATCAGTTGTGGTATGTAACATTCTTGGCCTTATGACATGTCATAAAACAAGACTGAAACTGGGAGTGCGGAGAGGTGCATCAAAATGATCCAACTAAGACTGCACATCATCATGTGATGAAATAAGCCATGTTTTATTTTTATGTCCTTTTGATTTTAAAATGTAAATTAACAGCCTATGAGCTTTCAAGGATTCTAAAGCAGACAAACACTGTATATAGGAATCACTTCACCTACTACAGAACTGAAGACACTTCATTCAGGAGTGGAATGAAGCAGGTTAACAGTACAGAGCAACACAAGGCAAGTTTAAGACAGGAAGTGAAGGATCCTGTAACCAATTAAACTTGATAGGAATTTTAGGCAATGGGCCAAATTGCCTAAAAAAAATTAGAAATATTTTTCACACCCATTCTGTTTTCACTGCCTGTGAGCATTCATGCATTTGATTTTGACTCATAAGAATGCTCACAGGGGCCCTGATCCAGCGGTCAGTGAAATGAGTGGGGAAAAAAAACTCCTTGATAGCTATTGGATCAGACCTCAAAACCACATTTTATGTTACATGTTACAATACTCACAAACATCAAATTGCACATGGGAGTATTTGCACTGGAACTGCTATATTAATTTGGGGTGGGACACAGCTTAATGCAGCAGCCAGAAACAGGTCTCAAAGCCCTACTCCTACCACTAAAAACTAGAGCTGCTTGGAACATCTTTTCCATAATGGTGTTTCACTGAAGTGGAAACATTTCACAGAGAAATGTTAGTTGTAAGGGTTTTGTTTGTTTGTTTGTTTGTTTGGAGGAGGCCAGTGAAGACAGGAAGGGAAGAGAGAAGGAAAGAAAGAGACAGACACTAACTACAGCTGGGGTGAAGAAGACCCAGGTTCAAATTCCTGCTCTGCCTGGAGCAGAGGAGAGGGTTTTTTTTTTTTTTATCCCAGATCACTTCAAACTGGGATCCTTGAAAGCTCTTAGGTAAAATTTAGTTTGCTCATTTATAGTTAAAAAATCAAAATAATATAAAAATAAAACACTGCTTTATAGAATCCTTAGCTAGGTCCTTCTGCTACACTCGCTCTCCTCCCTCAAGATTTCAGTTCAGTTATCTGTTCACAACTTGTTTAATGACATTTCATGATGTCCAAAGTATTATATGCCAGAACTGATGTAGGTTGGAACTGAAGTCATCGGCATCACTCCATGGATCTTCCACATTGCAGATTGCACACTGTGACAGGGTCGGGCCAGTTGGCTATCGGAGAGTAATAGAAGGCAGATATATTAGCCCCAGGCTAAGTAGGTCCCTTTTCCCTGGGTAAGGTAATAGGGAAGGTTCCAGAACAATCAGGAACCTTCTGGAGACAATTAAGGCAGGCTGAATAGAACACCTGCAGCCAATCAAGAAGCTGCTAGAATCAATTAAGGCAGGCTAATCCAGGCACCTGGGTTTTAAAAAGGAGCTCACTTCAGTTTGTGGTGTGCAAGTGAGGAGCTGGGAGCAAGAGGCTCTAGGAGCTGAGAGTGAGAACGCAGACAGTTGGAGGACTGAGGTGTACAAGCATTATCAGACACCAGGAGGAAGGTCCTGTGGTGAGGATAAAGAAAGTGTTGGGAGGAGGCCATGGGGAAGTAGCCCAGGGAGTTGTAGCTGTCGCACAGCTGTTCCAGAAGGCACTCTAGACAGCTGCATTCCACAGGGCCCTGGGCTGGAACCCGGAGTAGAGGGCAGGCCCGGGTTCCCCTCAAATCCTCCCAACTCCTGGTCAGACACAGGAGGAGTCGACCTGGACTGTGAATTCAGAAAAACGGCCAAGCTGAGGGCTGCCGTGAAGCTCCAAGGCGATCAAATCCGCCAATAAGTGCAAGACCCACCCAGGTAGAGCAGGAACTTTGTCACAACACACACACACACACACACATACACACTCTGCCTGACATAATTCCATTTTTGTGAAAATGTTCCAAAGTATTTGCTTTCCAAAAGTCTTTCCTTAATCTTGTTTAATTCCACTCTCTCCATGAGAGATTCAAAGCCATAGTGATGTCTTCAAACCATCTCCTGAGTCTAAGATTGAAGCTCATTCAATCATGAAACAGATGTAATATCTTGTGACTTCTGATCAATCACAACTAACCAACACAGTTCTAATTATTGAATGTCAAGTAAATAGTATTTGCAAGCAAACTGATCAATCCATAGAGTTAAAAAAAAAACCTCACAAAAACTGAGTATATTTGCAAAACATGAGAAGAAAAAGAAGCTAAATCTGACAAGTGAATTATTTGCTGTGAATTTCCTCAGACCTAATCATTAAACTAAACCCTCTTTACTCAACACGTTCTGTATGAAAAACTGTTTTCATTTCTTCCTAGTTGCATAAAGGTCTTTCATTCAAAATTTCACTTTATTCTACTAATTAATTACTGATGCCTTTGCAGCTCTAACTTTAAAATGCTATTTGAAAGGAAACATGTTTTTGAGTCAATATCAATCATCAAATTGTTGTTTTTTCTCAAAGGAAAAGACGACGCTTAGAGGAAATTAATCTTATGTCTGCACTACATTTGTTGCCATATAAAATGTGTTTATTTCTTTGTTTGTTTGTTTGTTTTATTTTTGGCCTTAGGAGAGATTACAGCATCGCTGACATTCATTTCATTTATAAGTTATTATATAATGTGTTTTCAAATGAGCTTCTGTTTCTTGGTATCATATGAATTTTTTATTTCTAAAAAGGTGGAATACAGTGCAGTGCCCTTATAATCAAAGTGCTATGGTAGGTGTCTAGTGAGTTTGCTGTTCTTTGGTCAAACAGTCTGATTTTGATCTTATTGCCAGGTCTGCTGCCTCTTCAGTGCCCCCTCATGGCCAGTTGTGGCTCTGCAGCACCCTCCCTCAGTTTTCCTCTCACACAGGGCTCCTCAAGAACTCCACAAAGGCCTAATAACACCATCACTTCTTAGAGGTTTAGGTTATTAATAAAGTTAAAAATAAACACACAAGAGACTTCCACCCCAATCTCAAGTTGGGCACAGTATCCCTGAGGTGTCTGTCTATCTTCAAGTTTCCAAGATAGGCATAGTTCTTCAGCCCTACCCAGGCCACTCCCTGCAGCCCATCCTGGGCTCCATTAAACACGCTCTGTTCTCATCTGAGCAACCACTCTGGGGTCTTTCTACCTGCCATCTTGCACAGGCTCACAATGCCCAAGTGACCCCATAGGCCCAAACCCTTCCCCTTGGAAAAGGGTCTCCTACAGGAACCTCCTGCTCTCTGCAGCCTTAGCCACAGTTTCCTCTTCCTGTTGCCTTGGCTATTTAGAGACACCAGTTGTCCTCTGTCAGGCCCCATCGAGAGGCTGTTAATGAGGCTCTGGTGGGCCAGGGCAGTTCCTCCTTAAAGGGCTCAGCTCACCCTGTGACATAGCCAGTGAAGCCAGTGGAGTTCTGCCCACGTAAAAGCAGTGTAAGCGAGAACAGAAGCAGGCCCTCAGCATCTGAGGTTTACTGTAATTCTGTACAGTGTTCTGGGCTAGATTCTCCAGTGCAATGTTGGGGTATCCTTTGGACACAACAGACGGACATGCAATTAGGGTATCCTATGTCTTCAGATACAACCAACGGACACACAGGAATACATGGAGACTGGAATCTTTGGTTACGGTTGTGCATTTATTGTAGCAGAAGCTCAGTTACACCCTGCAGAAGCACAGCAGTACCAATAGTTCACCTCCCCTACATCCCGAGGCATGAGCACCAAGATCGTTTTGCATTTCCCCTTTATTGTAATCATCAGCCCTCCCCCTCCCCAGGTGGGCAGTTCTGGTCTCGGTCCAATAATTGCCCTCTAATTTTCCTGCTAAATTCCCCAACCCTGTTTACGTTTACCCTCGCTCATGACCATTGTTGCCATGATAAGGGGTTCTTATTGAGCACTTAGCTGTCTATCAGTGAACACCTGCAAGCTTGTGGTTTTGCTGGTTTCTGTCTGCGTCTTCCACCGGCAACTTACCACACAGAATCAATGTCAGATAGAGCCAGCCCCCCCACATGCAATATGACCACTTTTCCCAGCACTGCTGGCCCTAAAGCTGGTATATCCAATCCCAGGATGCTCACCCTAGTGGCAGGTGGGGGGATGGCATAGTGATGAAACTCCAGTCTAGAAATTCTTACCCACAGATCTCTCCTGATGCTGTCATATGTGCTGTGGCCAGGGGAAATTGGGCATGTCCAGGAGGCCACTATGCTGCACTGCTCTCTAGTGCATACTCCCTATACTTCTGGTGCAGGATTATTTCATGCAGGATCTTTTCAAGTGCTTTCTACAACTGAGCTTTAAATGTCCCCAAATGATAGGGTTTATACCACTCCCCTTGAGACAACATTCTGCAGTGTTGCCAACTCCTGAAATTTTATCACGAGTCTCATGATATATGGATGAGTTCAAGTATCTAGGGGTCTTATTCATGAGCGATGGGAAGCGGGAGCATGAGATCAACCAGCAAATTGGCCTTCTGGTGGCAGTGATGTAGGCGCTGTACTGATCCGTGGTGGCAAAGCAGGAGCTGAGTTCTTGGAAAAAAGCTCTCGGTTTACATATTGATCTATGTCCCCATCCTCATCTATGGTTATGAACTTTGAGTAATGACCGAAAGGATGAGATTGCGGGTACAAGTGGTGGAAATGAGGTTTCTCTGCAGAGTGGCTGGGCTTATTCATGAGCGATGGGAAGCGGGAGCATGAGATCAACCAGCAAATTGGCCTTCTGGTGGCAGTGATGTAGGCGCTGTACTGATCCGTGGTGGCAAAGCAGGAGCTGAGTTCTTGGAAAAAAGCTCTCGGTTTACATATTGATCTATGTCCCCATCCTCATCTATGGTTATGAACTTTGAGTAATGACCGAAAGGATGAGATTGCGGGTACAAGTGGTGGAAATGAGGTTTCTCTGCAGAGTGGCTGGGCTTACTCTCTGAGACGGGGTGAGGATCTCAGCTATTCGGGAGGGCCTTGATTTAGATCTGCTACTCCTTCAGATCGAAAGGAGCCAGTTGAGGTCTTTCAGGCACCCGATAAGGATGCTCTGGGAGGTTTCTGTTGGAACTCTACCAGGCGCATTTCAGTGGACGTTCCACATTCCCTGAGGCTGATCCAGGACACACTGGAGGGATTATATCTCCCAGCTGTCTTGGGAATGCTGGGGAATCCCCCAGGAGGAGTTGGAACCTGTTGCGGAGGAAAGGTAGGTCTGGCCCTCCTTATTCTCCATGCTGCTGCCATGACCCTCACCAGGAAAAGTGGCATAAAGGAAAAAGAAGATGAAGAAGTCTCATGATATTTGGTATTTTTCTTAAAGCCCCATCTCCTGGAGTCATGTACCAGCATGAAAATCTCTTTCATTTAAAAAAAAAATTAGGTTTTTAGCTCTTATAATTGTGGAAAAAATCTGGAAAACATGAATTGTAATCCCCAAATTCTCTTTAGTTTTAGGTGTCCAGAACTAAACAGTCAGCCCATCCAGTCTATCCTACCTCGTTCCTATAGCCCCCATCACCATCGTATCAGACCACCTGCCAAGTATTTAAAATAATGAAGAACAATAGCAATACAGATGTTTTCAAGAGAGCCATACTGAGAAGTCCTTCCTGAAGCACTTTCCAGAGGTAACTATTATTATCCTCATTTTAACAGTAGGGAAACAGAGGCCCAGAAAGATTAAGTAACTTGTCCAAAGTTACACAGCAAGCCACTGACAGAGTCCAAAACCCAGAGGTTCCAATTCCCAGCCAAGTGCTCTCACCATTAAATGTCTGCCTCCCATTGGGCTTTCTTCTGTTTTTATTATTATATTCTATGGTCAATATAACAATAAAACATTTGAACAGAAGAAACGCAGCAAGGGTCAAATGTAAAGTTGATTGTATTACTGTAAAATCCTATACTTCATAGCCATGATGAATGTTCTTCATTTAAACTTTTGAATTTGAGATTCTTCAAAGTGTTGTGCCCCTGTATGTATCACAACCTGGGAGGGGAGTTTAATGTTGCTTCAATTTGTTTGTTTGTTTTTCTGTGACAGAAGAAAAGCAGATTTGCTGATAGCCTCCCTGATGCCTCATAGAAATCTTTGAAGCTCACGCTAATTAGCTGCAATTCTGCTAATATATCCGCATTTGCTTGCTTTTATTTATTTCTCTTGTTTTTTATGACTAAGAATATTTCCAAGAAAGCGGGCTCTTACCAGTTGGTTGCTTTTTAGTTCATCTGCTCCTGCAGCTTGTTCTTTGCTTAAAATCATACTCCCATGTTAGTGACACCGAGCCGACTCCTGTAGTCATTAGGCCTTATGTAATGAATCCATGCATGGCAGACAGCAGATACAATTACTATATAAATCAAACACACATGGGGGAGCCAGGAATAGAACCATGATCCTTCAGTTTCAAAACACTACAGGGTCTGCTCATTTGTGCTATGGCCAGCTGGTCCTTTACCTGCTCTGTGGGGCAGCCACTGCAAAGCAACACCATTCACTAATAGCTGCAAACTCAGTATTTCACACTAACTCAAGAAAAACTCTCTTTGACTTCAGTGTATTTCTTACTAATGCTAAGCTCTTAAGTAGTAGCATCTGTCCACAATGCTTTCTATTATCTTCAGTAGGTTATCCTATCCTGGCAGATGATGACCTCGCCTTAGGGCTTGTCTACACTGGCACTCTACAGCGCTGCAACTTTCTCGCTCAGAGGTCTGAAAAAACACCTCCCTCAGCACAGCAAGTTTCAGCGCTGTAAAGCACCAGTGTAGACCATGCATCAGTGGTCAGAGCTACGCCCCTCGTGGAGATGGGTTTTTTTAGAGCGCTGGGAGAGCTCTCTCCCAGCTCCCAGCGCTCTGCCATGACTACACAAGCCATGTCAAAGCTTTAAACGTTGCCAGTGTAGTCAAGCCCTAAGTTACACAAGCTTTTGTCATCCCTCGGCTGAACTACAGAAACGTCATTACATGGGCACAAAAAACATCAGTGCTTAGGAACCTCCAAGTAATACAGAACACTGCAGCACATCTCCTCAGCAACACAGACTATCTCAAGCACATCAAACCTTTTCCCCATCCCTGCAATGGTTTCCCACAGAATTTGGAATCAAGTTCAAGGTCTCAGTCCTTATATTCAAGGCGCTCCATGACCTGCACCTAAAAGACTGCTTGAAGCTCTGGAATGAAGACCACGATCAACATCTTCACTCCTCTGGCACAACAGAACTTCCTATAGTAAGGGTGTCATAAATATAAAGGGAAGGCTAACCACCTTTAAATCCCTCCTGGCCAAAGGAAAAACCCTTTCACCTGTAAAGGGTTAAGAAGCTAAGATAACCTCGCTGGCACCTGACCAAAATGACCAATGAGGAGACAAAATACTTTCAAAGCTGGAGCAGGGGGGGGAACAAAGGGTTCGCTCTGTCTGTGTGATGCTTTTGCCGGAACCAGAGCAGGAATGCAGGTCTGAACTCCTGTAAAGAGTTTGTAAGCAATCTAGTTAGATATGCGTTAGATTCTGTTTTGTTTAAATGGCTGATAAAATAAGTTGTGCTGAATGGAATGTATATTCCTGTTTTTGTGTCTTTTTGTAACTTAAGGTTTTGCCTAGAGGGGTTCTCTATGTCTTGAATCTGATTACCCTGTAAGGTATTTACCATCCTGATTTTACAGAGGTGATTCTTTTACTTTTTCTTTAATTAAAATTCTTCTTTTAAGAACCTGATTGCTTTTTTCATTGTTCTTAAGATCCAAGGGTTTGGGTCTGTGTTGACCTATGCAAATTGGTGAGGATTTTTATCAAGTCTTCCCCAGGAAAGGGGGTGTAAGGCTTGGGGGGATATTTTGGGAGGGGAGACATTTCCAAGTGGGCACTTCCCCTGTTCTTTGTGTAACACTTTGGTGGTGGCAGCTTTTAACCTAAGCTGGTAAGAATAAGCTTAGGGGTCTTTCATGCAGGTCCCCACATCTATACCCTAGAGTTCAGAGTGGGGAAGGAACCTTGACAAAGAGTGAAGTTAAATTGTATGGGAACCAGAACTTTCTTGAGGACTGGTCCGACAATGTGAAATGAACTCCTGCAGACCATAACAAACCTCACCACCTTCTGCTCCAAGTGCAAGACATGTTTTTTTGACCTTGACTTCTCCAACATAAATGTATAGCAACAGGAATATTTCTTTAAAAAAAAACCCAAAAAGGATGAGAGAACAAACACCACATGATAGATGAATAGTTGCATTACTTAATGCATTACTGGAAGGTGCTCATATACTACAGTGATAAGCACAATATAAGAAGCTACACAGAATAGGATGTTTCGCTTGAGTAAAGACTGCAGGACTGAGTCCATCATATATAGAGATGAGTGAAATTATTCAGAACTTTTGCCCAAAGCAATAGGTTGTATGGGCCAAATTCAGTCTCTGACAGTAGATCCAGTTCTAATTAATTCTTTCACATTATTTCTGCTTATTTTTCATATATGCAGTATTTTTGTATTCTTCAGTCAGACACAAAGCATTAAATGAACCCACAGAAACGGGAGAAAAGAAACAACCCTGGATTTGCTATGGGAAATGAGTAGTCGTTAATACAGAAATAGTCACTGAGAGGGAGGATGAGGGAGCACTGGAGTTCAAACCACCAACTTCAGACAACGGACCAAAAAAAGAACATATGAGTAACGTATTTCCATCACATTGACCATAGTGTAAGTTCAAGGAGAGATCCCATTATAAAATTTGAAAGCCAAAGTCATTTGGAAATGGTATGAAGGGCTGAAATGAAAGATCAGTGACAAAACTTTCACCTTAATGAATCGCCAGAATGATCTTCCATGCTATATACTGCAGCAAGTGGTGTCTGTTTATTCCCTGTATTATCAGATGTTCAAGTGAATCATCTGCTAGACAGGAAAAGATTTTAGTTGGTTAGTGTGAATAAGGCATAGTGTATAGGCTTCTTTTATGGTTTTCTCTTTACATTTAGCTCACTCTGATGTTCTTTCCATGCTGGGTGACATCGGGAAAGGATGCAGTCAAATGATAAGGATGGAACAAAGATCCCTTTTGTGTACTAAGCAGTAAATCACTTGCAGAAATGACTATAGGAGTTGGTTGCAAAAATCTCTTTCTGCCCTGTATTAATGCGTAACTGTCAGGTTTGGTGGTAAATAAATTAAGGTGTGTAGATTTTAATTACTAAATAAAAGTTATGGCCCGTCCCGTGGGGAAGGTGTTGCATTTAGGATGTATGGCCATTGGGCCATGTCACACAAGAGTTTTAAACCATTTAGCAAGTATGTGCCTAATTTGAGTACATAATCACCATTACTACATATTCACATACATAACTGCATTTGCAAAGACCACAATTAGCCATTTACACATGCAAAGTATGCAATAGAGTTGAGAGAGTTAATATCTCACAAGACTGGACCATAGAAAACAGTAGATGTGACACACACCAGCCCATACATGACATGGTTCGCTATTCATCCTTCAAGTTCAAGAATGACTATGACATCACTGATTGGTTTGGTTTCTGTGAACACGTCAGTGGCTGATCAAGACAATTTGAGCTTTGAACGGTTTATGGCACACTGAACAAGAGATTCCACTATAGGTTGCTTGATTAACAGCGGATATGCTGCTGTTGCGATACTTATGCTGCTGGCACTTCTGCTCTATCTCAGCAGTTCTCCTTTGCCCATAGACTGTAGCTCCAATATGGATGAGACTTCACCAGGTAGAATGATCATGAACGAGATCTTCCCAGAACTCTGGGTCAATGCTGAAATGCCTCAAGTATAACTTAAGGGAGTCCTTGAAACGTTTTTTTCTGGCCTCCCTGAGAGCGCTCCCCGCGCTTTAGCTCACCATAACAGATCATCTTTTTCTTTCAGTTGCTCATCTGACATTCTGGTGACGTGGCCTGCCCATCTCATCTGTGATTTCATCAACAGAGTATGACATGGTAAGCGTCTGCTGTCAGTCTCTGCTGTCTGTCATCTGCTGCACAATGTTCCTTTGTTCCTTTCTGGCCGATAGCGGGACATCTGGTAGTACTGGCACAAATGGGAAATGCATCACAACAAACAGTTCCAAGAAACATAGGAGTAAGTAGTTCTGTGGAAATGTCAAACAATGACAAAAGTGATTTCACTGCACATTGACGTCTCATTTTCTATTAAAAACAGTATGTAGCACATAGATAAGCCATAGAGCTCAAACCACTTTGTCAAATTAGGTAAGCATTATAAACCACATATTTTATATATGAGATGACTGATTCATAGATTCTAATGCCAGAAGGGACCATTGTGATCATCTAGTCTGACTTCCTGTATAACTCTGTCCGCAGCACTTCCCCAAATTAATTCCAGTTGAGGGACTGTCTACATGGGAACACTGAGGAAAATTAATCTGAATTAGCTAAAATTGTGACTCAAACGTGGATTAGTTAAACTTCATTAGATACCTTGTATGGATCTTCCCAATCAGAATTAAAATGGACTCCATTTAGTTTAATTTACTTAAGTGAATTAAGATAAATCAAATTTGGGCTATTTCAATTCTTAATGAGAGAATCCACACAGAGAGTTTAAAGGAGTTTAAGTAATCTGCTTTTAATTCAGACCTTTAGTTAATTCAATTAACTTTCCTGAGTGTCCCCATATTGAGAAACCCTGAACAATAAAGAGGTTAAAATGAGCTGTTCCTAGTCACACAAAGAGTCTGTGGCATAGCTGGGAATATGGCTCAGGTCTCTGGATTTGCAGCACTGTGTTCAGTCCATTGAGGTATGTCTACACTGAAGATGGGAGCAAGCCTCACTGTCCACTAGACAGATTTGTGCTAATGGGTCTCACACTAACACTAAACATTGCTGTGTGGACATTATGGCACCAGCGGAGGCTCCGAATAGCTACCTGATCTTAGACAGAGAGGGTAAGGTGGCCTTGAATTTAGGTGGCTAGCCTGAGCCTCTGCTGGTGCCACAACGTCCACGTGGCTATTTCTAGCATTCTACCATGAGCGCCACTAACACAAGTCTGTCTATATGGGTCGGGAGGTTCGACATACTCTGACGCTAGCTAACCTCTTGGTATGAGCAACGGAATTGTGTGGAAGGGATCTGTTTAGGTATGTGGGGGTTGAGAAATGAGGGACATAGAGATTTAGAGTAAGTGTGAGATATCACTGGTGACTGAATGAAAAGTGGAACGATGACTGACCCTATAAAAAAGACTCTTTAAAAACATTTCCCTCGTCTCCCAAAAAATGTTCCAATGACTGAAGAAGAAGGGATGAACCCCATAGTAATTTTGACTGCCCCTAATTTTAAAATGTTATTTTGTACAATATTTTCCTTAGTTCTATAGCTTCCTAATTCTTTTCATCAAGCAACCTTCTCCTTCATTTCCATCCTCACAACTCACTTCTTTTGTTCACTCCTCTATCACAAGATGCTCTGGTATTTTATATTCTTACTTCTGATTGTTTAGAACCAGGTTATGACTCCATTTCTCACACTGAGAGTAGTTCCTTACTCTGTAAGTAGTCCACATGATCACTCATAAAATAAAGGTACTACTTAATGTGAGTAGCAGTGGTACAGTCTCATTCTACATGCTGTGTTGTATATATCTAATTTCTGTGTGTGCCAAGGGGAGGGGGGATGATCCTGGTTTTTATTCCTGGCTCTGCCACCAACTTCCTGTGTAACCTTTGGCAAGTCACTTTTCTACATAGTTCAGTTTCTTCACCTACAATTTAACGATAATGACCTTCTTCACAGGGGTGAGACTTTATTACTAAATATTTGTAAAACCCTTTGAGATCCTCAAATGGGAGGCACATTAGAAATTCAGTGCATTATTACTGATCCATACTGTAAACTCATTGAGGCATCACCTTTCTTCATCTTGATAATGGAACATGTACACCTGTAGTCCCATACAAATAGGAACATACTAAGATCACTCTCTCTTTCTGGTTTTGATTGTGCTCTGCTGTCTATTACATGGACTTCTCATACTCTCTAAATTTACATTGTACAGATGCTCAGATTTATGGTGGAACTTCTCATTGACAGGCCACTTTAAGATGTGTTTTGTCAGCTCATGGTATATGTGAGCATATATTTATATGGGTAATTTTCTCAAAAAGCTGATGTGTGCTGCATGAGGCCATGGTCATCAAACTTTCAAACATTTGTTCAAGGAAAAAATATTAAATATTTTCAAAAGTTAAAGTGCTAGAAGTCTAGCAGTAGCAACTAGAATCAACCATTTATGCCAGAAGGACTGGCACAGTGGTTTCAGCACCAAATTTAAATTAATGAGATTAGGATTTTGTGACAGTAATCTTGGTCAAAAATAACCCACTCTTAACAGCTTCGTATGTGATATTTTTCCAGGCAGCTGCCCTCCTACCCCCAGAAGTGGTTGAATTTCATTGGTGAAATGGCTGCTGCATATTTAGTTTGTAAACCACTTAAGTATAATTTGAGATACAAGAGAATATATTAAATTTAAGATCCAGAATCTGATATCTTTACATTGAAGTTATGGAGGAAAGTACTACTTAATGTGAGTAAGGTACTATTCAATGGGTCACATTGTGATAACCTTTATTCCTGATGTGTAGTGAAAATAGTCAAGGAACAATGTGCAATTCAGTATAAAATGAGCCTCAGAAGACACTGTCGATTGCTACATGTAGCATTCAGCGGCTCATAAATAGCAAACACTTCGATGCCCCAAACCTAAATGACAACAGACAGAAGTGCTACTTCCCTTGCCAAATTACTTTGTTCAAATTGACAAACTACCAGTACTTTAGAAAAGGATTGAATTCATCTTTAGACACACTGCAACACATGAGATGCTTAGTTTGATTAAATCAGTAGCACTACCGTTTAAATCATAGTGCAAGCTTATTTTATTTCGAGAACAATTGTCCTTCATGCACTACCATTTTTGGGGGGGAAAAGGGTGGGAGGAAGGATGGGGGAGAGCTCCAGCATAGTGGTACTAGCCACAGTAAGGCTTTTCTATCACTACACCTGTATACAATAGTCTTCTCGTTAGAGTGTTGGCTAATCCCTCTTTCTTAAAGAATAGGTTCAACTCTATGAACATTGCGTGACTGAAAGAAAAATTACATGCTTTACTTGTAGTTACCTATCCATTAATTTTACAGATCCGCCCAATAATGTCATTACGGGTTCTGCAACAACTATTGGCCCATTTCCTGAAATGTACCAAACTGATTCTTCCTACCCTAAATGTAGAAATTCATACAGATAAAGAACTTCTCACTGTTATATTTGTCAGAAAGGCAAACCAGCTGTACATCCATAAGTAACACCTCAAAAAAAAAAAAAACATTAGGCTCACAGAGATTCAAAATGGAGAATGGAAGAGTCTGATCTGGAAGTACCAGCTCCGAAAGAGGGCTCATATTAGAATGACATCAGAAGTACCATGCTATCGTGAAACATTATTACTGAAAGCCATGATTTCTGAAAGTGGTATCACCAGGAATAGGTTAGTGCCCTTAACGGATAGGTGCTCATTACAATGCTTTGCCCTTACATAGCACCTTTCATTTCAGAGTACATAATACAATGACACACATTACTAAATTAAACTACACAATATCTCAGAGAGACACAGAAATATTACTGCTCTCATTTTGGGGGTGTATATTCTGAGGTATAGAGATGTTAAATAATCGTGGAATTAGGTCACACAATGAGCCAATGGCAGACTGGGAAGCAGAGGCCAACAATGATAATCTTGACCCCAGCTCTAACAACTAGCAGACTATGAGCAAAAGAGCCTCACACAGTAATAGCCACCTACTCCTCATGGTTGGCTGTAGCTTCCATTTGTGGCACCATCTTAGCTTTTGTTAAGAGCATTCTCTCCTTGCATTATCTAAATTCCAAACTGTACTTTCCCAGACATAACAAGGAATACAAATATCTTGGCCTGGGGATGGAACAATGAATTCCATGCCTCAAGACCAATCATTTATAAATTTGATAGAATCACTTTGCTATCCAACAAGCGATGATGAATAATGCCCTCTCCTCCAGCTTTATTTTCTCACATGTAACTAGCTGGTTTGATATCTGCATTTTAAAATAAATGTCATTAGTGTTAACACCAAGGAGCACTTATTGTTTTGTGCCTTGAGGGCATTTTAATGTAACCTTTCTGCCAGGTAGTGTTGGCAGCAACCAGGGTTGGGTTCAATATCTAAGGGTTCCTCTTAACAGTACAAAGCAGAACTGTCTCAAGCCCCCATCCAATAATCTGGGAAAACTACACATCACCTCTGGGTGCATCTGAGAGGCAATACTTCCCACATCTCGACTGCTGAGTCTGTGTATAACAAAAGACAGCTTTTAGTAAAAGGAAAAGGGAACTCAGCATTAATTTGTGAAAGCACCACAATTCGAAAAGCATGTGACCATAAGCAAACACCACCCCAACAGTATGTTAAGCAGTGTCCTCTGCCTCAGTTTCCCACCTTCTGGTATGAAAGTCCGAAGAATGAATGTCCCTTTAACATGACACTCACATTCCCCTCCACTGCACAGCTCACTCAGAATTGGTTGTTCTTGGTCAGTGAAGACCCAGAGTTCAGAGGTGCATTCAGGGTTCACTTCCCAACCTGAAAAGGGGGTGTTGAACAATGTCTCTGCTGCTGCAACTGGTTTACTGGTAATGCTATCTCTGCTGCTGTTTGCTGCTTCTTGCCACTGCTGCTGCTGTTTTCCCTGCCACTGTTTTCTCTGTTATCACTGCAGCTGCTTGCCACTCACTGCCACTTCTGCACTGGCGTGTTCTGAGGTTCCATTGCTTAGGCCAGCCTTATTGATTTCACTGGGTAGCAGTGAACCTCAGTGTTGTTTTTCATTGGAACACTCTCTGCACACTTGGTCTAAGGCTTAGTCCCTAGATCTGCTCCTCAATGATTCATCACTAGTCCACACCACGACAAGAACACCCTCTCTCTTTCATTGGGATTTGGCATCCCTACTCCCTGCTTAGTAAGTGAGATTCAGTTTAGGGTGACCCCCTCAGTTAGAACAGGCTAAGTACAGTTCTGCTGCCCTTTATTCATACAATAAGGATAACATTTCAATGCCCCTGTATTCAATACTAAAGTGAAGTGCAACCGAAAATTAGCCCAAAGTGATCACTTTGGCAAAGCAGCTCCATATGCTGAGCACTTAGGCAGAGTAGGCGTGTCTATGCAAATACTGTCTGCTCCTGAAGCCCTTTCCCCCCATTCATCACTAGAAGTTAGGGGAGAGCTCATTCAGACCCAGCTTACATTAAAATATGAATTCCATAAAGTATGTCAGCTCAGAACAGCATGACCTACTTGTATGTATGTGTCCTGATTTCCATAGGTGCTGAGCTATTCCAACTCTCATTAAAATCAATGGGAGCTGCAGCTGCTAACACTTTGAAGAATAATTCCAGTAATATTTACAACCAATCCAAATGAGAGAGGTCAGGAAAAAAAACAACAACATTGCCATAGAGATCAAGCCTTACTCACAAGAAGACTTTTTGGTCTCGTATATGCATCCTCTGACCTATTGTTTCTTTCAAGGGGGTCTTGAAAGAAGTAGTTAAAAATAGTTTTAGGAGGCTATACCTTGGCCTGGGCTCTTTCGAATCTCACAAGCTAAGCAGAGCCATACCTTCCAGTCAACATGAGGACTGAAAAATCTACTCGGAAAAGCCAGGATGCTATAAGAAATGGCTGAAATGATTCAATATCAAACTAATACCCTTGCATAGCATTAGGAGGCACTGTGATGCAAGAGGAGCCACCTTTTGATGAAGTGAGGGCTACTGGTTATCATTAAAAACCCTATTATACTTTGTGAGAATAAGGGTGTTAGCCCTGATGTCTGGGACAAATACCAAATTGAATAGTCACATTCTACCTACCTAAAAGTCCCCCTGCAGTTTCAATTATAGAGTATTCATTGTTATTGGATCTATAGGGTTGCTGCATAAAGGCTTTTTCCACCTTCTACCCCAGTGGCAAGTGAAGTGATCTCGGAGTTTGTGAAGTTTTTAAAGCTCTTTCGATGAAAGGCAGTCTATAAATATCAGTTATCTGATCAGCTCAATTTCTGAATGCCACATAAAGAGGGATATCTTGATACTCTTCCCAGACCTTTTTTGTGCAATCAAACCTCCCTCCTCTGCATATTCTATTTCCACCTTCTAATGATTGGAGATGTATAATCAGACCTCAGAAATGAGGCATGCTGCTGCATCATTCATAATGAAATGCATTCTTTCTTACAGCGACACAGGGTGCAGCTGGCTTCTATGCTGTTAGCAAGAGCATCAATCCAATAAGCAAACATTCAGTCTTAGCTGATGTGCTTTTCTGTTTAGCAACATTTGTTTTAATTGCTGGGCAGATAGGACCAAACTGTACCCAATACATCTACCTGTCATTTCAATGTCTGGGTGCATAAAGGCACAGAAAAATTAATAATGACCAATGTAATACTTATCCATTACCAGAGGCTGCTATGTAAAGAATATTTAGTAAGTGCATGGTGATCACATCAGCTAGGACATTACATTGCTGGAAGCAATTACTATTTATGACGCACAAGGTTCAAAAGTAGCATCAATTTGAGCTGCACAGAGGAGGATAAAACAAACCCACAGAAGAGCAGTGTTCCTAAAATACTCTAACATGCATTATTAAATTTTTTCCCCCACCCACCTTTTGCCAGAATATTAGAGAGACAAAGTGGGGTCATTTCTATGTTTATGAGGGATACTAAAAATTCCAAAATAACGAGTGAGCAGCATGGATATGATATAGAGACAAGGTCAAAAAGAATAAATTTCTACTCTTGAACAGTGCACGCGCGCACACACACACACGCAGAGACATGGGAATTGCTGCTTAAGACATTCTCTGTTCTTTCTCTACAAATGTGCAATAGAGCTTATTCAGAGCCAGTATCTCATATGTAATATATTTAGCTAGCGTAACAGACAGAATATTAGCTCTTAGCAATATTTTGCAAACACTACGCCTGCTTTGGGCTCATCGCAGGAAGGTACAAGTGTTCAATAAATCAAATCAAACATGGTTATTGGGTAACCTAACAACTATTGTCTCACTGGGCCTGATCCCACAAGCACTCTGGGCCAGATTTTTAAAGATATTTAGGAGATGAAACATTCAGATAGGAACTTGGGCACTTTTGGAAATCCCACTAGGTGCCTAACTACCATTGTCCAGTAGGCACCAATCTACATCTTTAGGCACCTAAATAACTTCAGAAATCTGTCCCTCTGTTACTAGAACTCTCTCTCTATATATATGAGCATGGGGGGAAACACCATTGCACAAAAGGATATAAGACCAACAAACCCTTTTATTTGTGACCAAGGCAGGTTTGAATCCCATCCCCTAGAAGTAAAAACAAGCCAAAAGTGAGGAAGATTTGAAATGTTGATCCTTCTCTAGTAGCATGCCTCCAGTGTTTCAACATCCTTTCCCAGCTGTTAGCCTGTGATAAACCCCTGTAGCAGGGATAATTATGATCACCAAAAGGAGGGGGGAAAGGAGTGAAAAATCTGTTTGTTTGTTTTCCATTTAAGCAAAAATGTTTTCTTATACCAAAAGAAGGAGGCAAAAAGTGCTTGATAATTTTATATGAAGTGCAGGTGTTGGTAATGTTTATATGTTGAGCATCAAAAATATACTAAGTGTATTGTAGAAAGCAAAATGATCAATTTATGTAATTTGAAGGAAGGAGAGGGGTTGTAAATTTTCCAACAGGCCTAGATCCCTTGGAATTTTACCAAAAAAATATTTAAAAAATTAAAAATTGACTCTGTGTGATTTCCCTGTGAATTTTATTTCCCATTTGGTGCCATCTGGTCTGTTTCAAAGTATATTTATTTAGACTTAGTACAATTTCTCTTCAAATCTTACTGTACAATCTTTAATATACAACACAGATAAACACCAGCTGTTTTTGGTCAAAATAATGGCCCTTTTTATAAATCTTTTTTGTTTTACAAAGTTTTTGCCTCTTTTTAAAAATAATCATTGTAATTTTTCATTTTTGTTGAAAAAATTCTTTATAAGTTTATCAACATTCTTAATTTTACAAAAAAATTTCAGTTTTTGCAGTAAAGAAAAAAATTCAATAAATATTTCAAAACGAAAGAACTTGTGGGTTCTTTAAAATGAAAAAATGGCTGTATTTGAACCCAGCACAATGGATCCAACTTTGAAATTTCAAGATCTTGCACCATTTTTTTTCTTCCATTTTCCAGGAATCTCTAATAAAATATCCCAATATGAATCTAACGGAAAGGTTCTGCCAGTACCAACAAGACATGATATATTCATGCCTAATGTGCCAATACAAAACAAATTCTTCCACAGGGATTAAAACCTCCAAATCAATCACCCAAAGCCCAAGAAATGAAGCTTGCAATATTCCCAGAAAGTTAAGGGCTAGTCTCCAGTGGAGTGATACTGATTTACATAAGCTGATGAGCAGGCCATAGATCAGTACATTCTCAGACCAAGGGGATAAGAGAAAAAAGCCCAACCAGCAGACTCTCTTCTAAGAACTAGAGAACTGTGATACTGTTTACTCTCCAGAAACATCATCTCTCTGGCAGGGGTGATTTAGAAATATTCTGAAAGTAAGTGAGCCCCATCAGGAGCAGAATTATCACCACAAACCTCCTTCCATTTGGTGGTGGACTTTTAACAAGAGACTCCCAGAATCCCTCTCTGGCAGGTCTCTTTCTTTGTCTCACCTCCCAGGCTTTTTCTGACTTAGTATATCAGTCTTGGAATCTTTGCTCTACTCATATGGAGTCCTCTGTCCAGTAAATGAAAACAGATAGAAGCAGGGTGGCTGCTTTGCAGCTCTGTGTTTCCTTCCTAAATCCACTGAAGCATGAAGTTTCACTAACAGAGAAATTAAAATACATGGTTCCTTGGTTTTCAGGAATGCCGCATTGATTTAAGATTAAGCTCCAATGCTACCCAAGCCAGAGACAGGGTTAGGACAGGAGAGATAATGGATACACCAGGCCAAAAGTTAGGATAACAGATAAATAATCAACCATTGCAGAAGAGGAACTATATGGGGAGTAAGATAATGCAGATTACTTTACGCTGGGAATTGAAATAGCTTGTGGTAATGATTAAACACTGAAATACACTGGTAGTTTGAAAGATAACAGCAGAAAAGCATCCTTCCCTGCCTTGAAAATCATATCCTGAAAATGTTAGGATTATTATTATTTTTATTTGAAACATTACCTTAATATAATAAAATGTGCTTGGCTGATTTTCCAAAAACATTTAAAGGAGATGTTTTCCCATTTGGGCTTCCCATTAGCTATAACCAATATGTGTATTTATTTAAGACTTTTTCAGGTTCCTCAGAGCTCAACTCATTTTCTTTCACTTCTACCTCTAAAAGAGACAGCACACCTTTTGCAATCAAATGCATGCATCATGGGCCTGATTCGATCTCAGTCACACAAAGTAATGAGGGGTAACATCACTAAGGTCAGTGTCATTCGACCACCATACAACTTCATAGTTTTATTTTATTGTACTTCTAGTTAATCTATTTCTTATTAACTACTAGACAAGAGAAGATACATTTCCATGCAATAGGACCTATCTGGTGGCTGTGCTCTGACAAGTGCAAGATCTGGGTTCAATTCCTCATTTGAATCTATTGTTTCTCCAAGCTACCAGAGTTTGGGAAATGCTGCAGGAGCAAAGCATTCGGTTCTCACATCACTGAGCAGTGATCCCTTTTGCAGCCAACCCAGATAGTATGTGAATATTGGAATCATGGTCTATTCCTCCTTAATCCATAACCCAGGGTCAGTCATGGGCATACATTTTCTGCATGTGTTGGAGAGGGAAGGAATGGAGGTATCATCAGAGTTCCTACAGGTATGCAGAAGTGTTTTCTTGATGTGCAGGGGAGGTCCCCATATTTTAATATGCAGACGCATGTGTGGGACATAATGGGGCACAATCCAGACTAGTGAGGGGCTGTGTCACCCCTCCCCTGAAACCTAGGGTACCTTACAATGCCTTCCTGTAGTAGCTCCCACCTCAGCCACTCACAAACAGCCTTCCAGCATGCAAGCTACACCCTGAGTGTCTGTGGGTAACTGCAGTCTGCCAGTCACACCATGGCTCTCACCAGCCTTGCTTATACTGCTGGGTGACCTCAACACACACTCATTCCCAGATTTTCCCCTAGAAATTTACATCCTGTACTGCCAGCCCTCTCCGGGACAGTACAAATATATTAAGTCCATTATTCCTTTAAGGTATCGGTTCTCAACCCACGGCCCATGGGCCACATGCGGCCCATTTAGCACACAGCTGCGATCCAGCTCAGCTGTGTGCTAAAGGGTGGTCTACATTTCGGGGTCCCGACAGGTTCCCAGCTGCCCAGTGTGGAGGGGTATGAACTGCCATGCCGCCCAGTGCTGCGGGGTTGGGGTCAGGGCTGCTGGCCCACCCTGCGTGGTTGGAGTCTGGGGGTCGGGGCTGCCCACCAGCCTTGCAGGGTCAGGGTCTGGGGCTCCTGGACAGCCCCACATGGCGAGAGTCCGGGGTCAGGGCAGCCAGCTGGTGGGGGTCCGCAGTGGGTATCCAGGGTCCAGGGTCAGGGTCCAGGCTCCCGCTGCCCTGACACCCGGCCCCTGGGACCCAGGTAACACATTGTGGGCCGCATAATGTGTAATAAGTTGAGAACCACTGCTTTAAGGGAATAATATGTCAGTTTATTATTGTAAATGGAGTTACCCCCAACCTTCAGCTGAAACACACTAGATTAGATAAAACAGTAACACAAGTTTATTAACTACAAATAGATAACATTTAAGTGAGTATAAGTAATAAGGCATAAAAGTCAGAAATGATTGCAAGTAAAATAAAGATAAAACACTAATATCCGCCTAAGAAACTATCTTAGTTGCAAAGCCAACTTTCTTAGCACATGCTCCAGCATATTACTGACCAAACTTTCAGGTCAGGACCCCTCCCCCAGAATCGAATGGCTGTTTCTTTTTGTCTTCTCAGATGCAGAGAATGAGGTAGGCAGGGAGAAATATAGAGGTGTCTTGGGGTCTTTGTCCTTCCTTTTTTATAGTTCCTGTCCCACTCTTGAAAAACTATTGCAGCTGAGAACGAGGAGATAAAGAGACTATTGGAAGGATGTTCCCCGCTGGGTTTTTTCACCTATTTGAACTTCCTTTGTTTTCTCTTCCTGCTTGATGACTCTGTTTGCTCTCTGAGTGCAAATTACGGCAAGCACACATTTAATTGTTTTGGACAGACCTGTTTGCCGACTTCTGCTTGGGCAGGGCTGTGGGGTTTGGAACATGTATTAATAACATCATAGATGGGAATCTTGTAACTTCACATACGGTGTTCTCATACATATTTTATCAAGTGATACTTTACAAGGCCATATTTTGTATAATATTATTACAATAGTGTGAAAGGTGTGAATACAGGTGTGTAGTCTGTCACAATGTGTCATTTCTAAAACTTTATGGCCAGAAATATCAATTTTAAGGGGAACTGGTAGGAGAGGGGAAAGAGTGAATAGACTGGGAAGGGAAGAGAACTTCTGAATTCTCAACCTGCAACGGCAAGACAAAACAGTGTAGAAATAGAAAGCATTCATTACTGTGAGAGAATGATAGTGCAGCACAAAAGCACATAGGATCTATGGCTCTTAGTGATGGATAAGAAGAGCTCTCCGCCAGGGCAGACCAACGCATCTTGCAACTTAATGCTTGAGGTTACCAACTGTATGGCACGATTTTCCCTCTCACCTGGGACTGAGGAAAAACACATTTATTTTGCAGAAATTATGGAGAGGATGTGTTGCAATAGATCATATCTAATCCATCCACATAGGACTGTTCCCTACTGTATGTTCCCTAGTGCCAAGTTCAAACAAATTCTAACTATCTCAAACACAGGAGATTCAGACACATCCCTTCACAGATTTTTCCACAACCTAACAGATTCCTACTGAGCCAAGTTCACCTCTGCATGGAAGGGATGGTTGGGAACAGAGATGGTTGAACCATGTAAAAACAATTTTGTGGTGGACAAAATGAAATATCAAAGTTGTTTCCACTTTGTAGGGTTCAAAACAGAACTTTTGTTTTTTGGAACACCTTTTATGAATTGTGTTTTGGAAAATGGCAAATTTTCAATTATTTGAATTTTGATTTTTCCTCTCCCTCTTTTTTTGATACTGAGTGCAATAAAATGAAAGCTGCCCAGGTTTTTGCTTTCAATTTTCATTTTTTAAAATTCTTATGGTTCTTTGTGCTCTAATAAGCTGAGCCACTATATTAATTCTTTCCCAGTGGATTGTGGGTGAACTTGTCTCTCCTTTCTGAAGACACAGGAGAATTGTGGGAAGGGTCTGGAGGACTAGCAGCCCTTGAGTGGAGCTAGCCTGGGTCCACACTGTGGATTGGTTGTGTTAGCTGCTGGCGAGTAGTGCTAACTTGTGTTTTAGCTTATACTCCTTTTTGGTTCAGCAGACTTGAGTTAAAAGCACCGCCACACTTGAGTTAATGGTTTTTGTGTGAAGACAGGAGTCATGCTGGGGGCCAATTCAAATGATAATTCAAGTTAATTTTGCACTAAAGACAAGCCTTTTGCTCTGTCAGAAAGAAGCCACAAGAAACAGCTCCCCCAATGGTCCAGTTTGGAACTACTGCTCCTGTTTTAACTTTCTCTTTGAACAAAACATTCAATTAAATAAGAATCTGGAATATGAGTTTTGCCGTAATATTCTAGAAAATAAACACCAGTACGGACAAAATGGCCTTCTTCTTCAATGACATTACACATGCAACCCCAATGATTTTTCTACTATGCAGACTACATTTTTTTCCCTTTCTCAGTTTCTTCCCATTGCTCTATAATGGTGCCAATCCACTTATTTAGATGTGAGACAGTTCCATCCCTCCCCTCAGCCCTGATTAAATATAATAAATGGTTCAGCATGGTGCATTTGCTTAATACAGTTATACACAGTCAATTGTCTTCACTTCTAATGGAACATTATGCACATTAAACTTAGTAAGGCTTAAATGCTCCATCTGCTCTGAAGACAGAGTGTAAAATACTGTCTTTGACATGTTTTTTGCTGTACTGTGTACGTATCATTGTTATAATGTATTGAATATAGTAAAAAGTCAATAGCGATCAGAGCAATTTTGTTTCGTAGCTTTAGTTCTTGGATGACTTGCATGTTGAAAGAGGCTTGTTTTGAAGCTAGGGAGCTTTGGCATCATTCTAAATTAAGTCCATACAATATACTTGGTTTTGGAAGTAGAAGACTCAGTGAACTGGTCAAGTGACATGGAACCTTTCATCCCTGGCTCACCCACTCAGATTCCACCCAGGTTGGCAGTGATTGAATGTAATCACGATTTGATGACTGCTTAGTCATGAAATCATGAAATGAGGTGGTCATGTCTGTCTAGTTCCTATTGAATCTTGGTGTTTCTACTGGTGTTCCTGTCACACACAGGATGAGAAAAACACTACCAAAGCTAAGGAATGATTGGGTAATGCTGACTGAATGACCACTTACTCCCAAAAATGATCTTTCCAGGTCAATATGGAGTCACTTCAGAGGGGCAGTGTGAGGGAAGCTTGCCTTGATATTTCCTAGGTTGTATATTTCTGGGGAAATTGCATACTTAAATGTCCAGAATGATCAGTCCAGCACCTTTCACCAGCTCTAAATCACTTCTGGTATAAATAACACTATTATTTTTAAAAGTGAAGCTCAAAACAGGCAGAAGAATTGTGTGTGTGTGTGCATGCATTTATGTGTGCGCATGTGTGTGCGCGTGCATATGTGTGTTTTGTACACATAATAATAATCTCAATGTAGGAAAAAAACATAATTATTCGATATATAAGTAAATTGTAAAGTCACATTTTCAAACTTTACACACACACACAAATGCACATGCATGCACTATGCATGCAATACTTGCATTTAACAGGACAAACAGTTAAACACCGTGCAAGTCAAGAATTTTCACAAACACATGGTGTGCACAATCACCTGATAAGTGCATAAGAGCGGGTATTAGCCCAGACTAATGTGAATTGTATTATTTCAGCAGGCACAATCCTTTTTCACAGGTATAACTTATGAAAATTCAGCCCATAGTCAATGCCATATTAAATCGGATGAGATGCATGTGTAATGGTGATAAGTCCATTTTTCCTAACAGAAACAATTTTCAAGACCCCAAATAGTAGCTAGCTGCTAGGATGTAAAAGGGTGACATTATTAATAATGCTACAGTCATTTCTAAAGCACTCATCACTGTAGCCAGTTGGATGCATTTTATAATGCATACATTTTCATATGCAAGAACACCCTGGATAACTCTCCCCCCTAATGAGTGGGTTAGACTCCATGTGGTGCAGCCAATTTATCAGAATAGTGCCTGCATGAAGAGATGATTTTTGCAGTTTGCCCTGAAAATAGCAAGGTATAGACTCAATCTGATCTTTGATGAGAGCAAGTTCCAAAACAACAAGTTCCCAACCAACAAATCCTGTATGCTGGCTCCTATGAGGTTTGTCCTAGGCTTTTGTCAGGCACAGTGACCCCGCTGACCATGATTGCCATGGCAGGGCATGGAGAGAAAAATGACCTTACAAGATGCCAAGGCCCAGACCATGCATTGTATAGGAGGACCAAGATCTTCAGGGCCAAGACCCTTATTTTCAACTGGGCTTCAACTCAGCCTCAGATGAAGCATGGGCACAACTGGGAGTACTTCTATAGGTCTGCCTCCACAAGACTGGTAGTTTCTAGGTCTATTCACCTATGTAAACTTTTGCTTTTTTATGTACTATGTCTTGAAATCTTTAAGGACTCTGTACTTTACAGAGAGAGGCAGCCAGATAATTTACAGCTCAGTGCAAAGATTGTTTGCTCTGCCATGGAGACTTTACTTTTGTTTTTTCTCGCTCCCAATCTAAAATTCAGATCATTCTGACCATAATTTTCTGTCTACAATTTTTGTTCAGCAACAACGTAACAACAGATGCAAACTTGCAGCTCTGCCCATAATTAACAGTGGGTAAAAGATTGTGGATGCAGTGATTTGCAGATTTAAACTTGTACCCGCCCCCCCCACAAAAATAGAGGCTATCTTTGAAAAATTAGAGCTAACATGTCTATTACAAAGTTGTTGTAATACAACTAAATAAATGAGAAAGTACACTTGCTTTGTAATTAGGTATCTTCTATTTCCTTATTCTTTGAGAGATTAAAGCCAGTATGTTTTATTACTAATGAAACTAGAAAGCTGCTCTTGAAAACAAATAGACACTCCAGTGTTTTGAAACATGTGGCTTTAGTTTTGATCAACATTTGGGGATACTCTCACATTTGCAGAAATACATGGAAAAGCCAGGAAACTAAAAGAAGTTTTACCTACTTTCTGATACCATTCAGAGAGTTTTCTGATCTGAGGGTTATTAATTCTTTCTTTAGTCTTGGATGAATTAGGAAGCCAAGATCTTTGAGGTGGAAGTCAATTATGTGTAAAGAGAGTCCATTATTTACAGCACCATTATGTCCCCAATTCAATTATGAAAGTCTATCCCAGTCGTCTGGAAATCACCCAGCCTTATTAACTAACATGTCTGGGTAAATTAAAATATTATGATTGAGGTAAATCATGGACCACCCAGAGGAATTGAACAGGAGTCTGATGTCTTCTTCAGTACATTTCTCATACCGTAAACTCCATTAAAGAAGACATGTTATAAAGCAGAAAAGAATAGAGATGGCAAGATTTTGCATGTGTGTGCAAGGAAAAGGCAGATTTGAAAGTCTGACTTTTCTCTCTGAGGAAAAGAAAAGAGGGTCTAAAGAGGCTGCACCTAACAGAAGAAGAGATGAGGATGCTACTGTATTGTCATGATTAAAAATTATAAGGCCATTGTTTCCCACTTGTCAAAGCAGTCTGATAAAAAAAGACGAGTGGCTCTTAGCAAAATGCTTTCCTGGATGAATCAATGGAACAAAGACAAGAGTCCACAACAAATCACTAAATAGATCCTTCAGTTTTCTGTTTTCCTGCTTGCTGATATTTTTATATTCTCATTTCCAACATTTTAGTTTTGCTGTTTAGCAGTAGCAACAATGACAAACATTGACCATTTAGTACCCAAGTGATGCTACAATCTGATACCAGTGTCAGAAAAAGACCTCTGAGAACCTGTTCATCTCCTTGTTTGGGAACCAAGTTAGCAAAGTCTTTCTTTGTTTTTAAGTCTTTGTTTGCAACCTTGAAGTATATTTAGTTGAAACTAGCAAATTCCTGCCATAAGGTCAAATGAGGACCAACATTATCATAAAACAGGATTTTTGTGCCCTCCACTGGATTATGTAAACTGAACACACTTTCACCCTGAGCTCTTAGCACAGGATTCAACTGGTCTTGTCATGGGTAAAACATGAGTAAACTTAGAACTGTTCACTTTTGTTCTCAGTGTCACCCTTACCTCATTCCTGTTCTTGCTCTCTGCCTTCTATCTCCCAATTAACTTGCCTGCCGCCTTCCTAGTGCACCTGTGTACTCTGCCTCACCACTCATCCCCGAGTAGCAGAAGAGTTGTTCTGTTTCATATTCCTTATGGAAAGAGGCCCACATGCACCGTGCCCACCATGTCTCAGCCAATGGCCCAGCTCTTGCAATGTTCTGTGTCTTCCCTAGTGGCCCCCCCAGTCTGAGAGATGGGGTGGGTATCAGTAGATGGGGTGGGGCAAGTACAGCATGTCAGGAGTGTAGCTGATGGAGCATAGACAGGTGGGCATGGGGGTCCACCAGTCAGCACTCACTGTAGCAAAAAAGCAACTCTACTAGCCAATTCTTGAGCCTCAGAGCTGGCCAGTCCCTATTATAATTATTTATTTTGTGTGTTACTGTGGTGCCTAGGAGCCCTAGTAATGTACCAGGATCCCATTGTGCTAGGTGCTGTACAAACAAAGAACAAGGAGACCAGTAACTAAGGTGTGAAACTTGCATAAATTGTGCCTAACAGTTGAATCCAGCTTTTTTTAAAAGGTCCCTGGATCTTGAGAAACACTGCAGATGCATGATTTATAAGGGTCTAGGGCTTATCATTTAAAGAAATGGTGTTGTCCATCCTTGTTCCCTATGGGCAGTAGAGTCTTCACTTTTTAAATAGAAAGAGTTAATTTCAAGGAGTTACATTATAACGTCTGAAAAATGCAGATAATTTAAGATGAATTGTTCATGCAGAGAAATCAATTTTACAATTAAATGAGAGATTCAACACCTTTTTTGCAATTTAATAAATCATAATAACAGAAGAGATGGGTTGGGGCTAAACTTCTCAACCCTGCTGTCTACCTGCAGACACAGCCAAAACACCCCTGGGGAATAGAAAAACAATAACTCCTTTCCCTTTCCACTGAGCAGGGACATTCATTCACAGGAATGACAGACACACAGACAAAGTCAGATTTGCTTTTAGGAAACAAGATCTCAATCCACTTTTCAGTCCAAACAAAGACACTTTGCCTAGTGCTTGGAAAAGTGATTGCCATGATTCCAACTCCTGGCCTCTTACTCCTAGCTCTGACAATGACATGTTGTGTCTACTCTCAAAACCCCAGTTTCAATATCTATAAAGTGGGGTTTATAAAAATGAATTGCCTACCTGAAAGAATGTAAGTATAAATTGATGTCTGCAAATTACTCTGTGATCCTCAGATGGAAGGAGATAATTAATTCCTGAGTTAAGTTGGGGGTGAACATTTAAATATAGATGCCACTTTGCGCAAAATCTTGTAAGTGAATTTATTGCTGGTGAAAGATGCCAGTCTGACAGCATTAGAAACTATGCAGACAGCATGGAAAGCAGCCGCACAAGCTTCCTCCATGCCAGATCTTGCCAACATGCCTCTGTTTTGACATGCTGCCAAGTACAGCCAGCTATATTGGTTGTTTTGGTGATATGGATATTTGACCATTAGGAAATGGACTGAGATAAAACATTTCTCTTATCTGAATATATGTCATTGAAGAAATAGGTCACGGACATACCTACCAAACCAATTATTGAAAGGACCTGTTTATTACCTTCCTTCCTATTTTCTCCTTGACCCCCAACTCTTCACTTGACATTGCTCTGAACTCACACAATAAAAGTAGGTGGGCAATTATTTTAAAATACAACGACTATTCCTTTTCTCTCTCAAGACTAGCTCGTGTAACATTGTCAAGGTATACACACTTTCAGCAAAACAACCTTACTTGGAGCCTTGCTGATGGATTCCCAACTGGTTAACACTAGATATCAAAGTTACTATTGTCAAACTAAACACCAGCCTTTGATATCATTCCTGTTTCTGTGGAAGCTGTGTACTTGACTTCTCCCTGCCCCCCTTCCCCAGTTTTAGGTTATGGATTTGATGTTGTTGAGGGGGAAAAAATAAGGAAAAGGGAATCACTGCCACAGATCCTGAAACTGTGACTCACCAATCTGTTGTCTTGCTATGATCTAGTTACAGTGAAGAAGATATCAAGCTTCCCCACATACCAAGAGCACTTCAGTTTGCAAACTCAAGATCTGCGCAACTCTGATGAAAGTGGCAACAGCTGAAGTGCATAGGTGTCTTACAAGGGCTTTAGATGGTGCACCTCCCTTTGAGTTAGTTTTGTTTTATTGTGCCTGACTGTGGCTATGGGACACCATCTTTGGAATGAGACACAAAACCAAAGTTCTTACTACTTATCATCATTAAATGAGTGGCATAGCACTTTTTCACAAACCACAGATGAATTCCAATTATTTTGAATTCTACTTCTTTACATTCTAAGTTTCATGTTCCAAACTGTGGTGTAACGTTCCTGTTCCCTGCCACATTCCACCCCAGAGTTAGCTGCATTTCAATGATGGGTGAAATTATTCCTGTATTTACAGTTTTTAAAGAGCTTTGAAAGATTATTTTACATTCCTACAGCATCTTTCAAAACAAAAGCGTTTTGAAGATTTTTTGTTTTGTTTTGTGTTTTGAGGACTTTTTATGCTGATTCATCCTCCAAATACAAGGAGTTTACAAAACAAATCCCAGATCTGATTTCTTTGAAGGTCAGCAAATTATTTAAGCTACTCAACCACTGCCTATTGCAATGAGATGTGTCCCTTTAATAAGCAAGGAGTTATTACATTGACCAATTACTTTAACATTACATTACACTGTCCTACACAATAAAGCAGCCTGGTCACAACAGACATGCACAGAGTGCAAGAGAATGGTATTTTCTCCCTCTTTTTTTTTTCTTTCTGGCTAGCTGATTATGCAAAGTAGTGTGAAGGTCAGTTCTTCCCAAAACAATTGCAGAGTCCCTTTTATAGTTCTTCTGTTTTACCACCAATAAAAGAAAATTACAGGGGCATATGAAAATGTCAGAAATATGCAGCTTTCATGGGTTGTTCCAGCACTTAGGATGGCTCTCCATAAATTAGACAACGGAGTAGTATGGAATAGGACTGGATAACTCAGGAAGTAGAATAAGGTGGCTTTCAAATCTACTATAGGTTACTGAGATTCAGCCTAGTACATTAGTAATCTACTGCTAAGAAGGCCTGATGGTGTTCTAAATAAGACAGATAACTCATTCCTGTTGCTAGGTGGGAAGTGGGCTTTTCACAAGAACCATCTCCTATGGGTGTTACCTTTCTTCATAGTCTCAGTAGAGAGGTCATGAAATGAATATCTCCGAAGACTGTTGCCTATATATGGTCCCTTTCCAGACACATCTGAGGGGCATCAGGACACCACCATGGTACTGTAGCATGTGCTACTGCTCTCCATGCTGTACCTAACAGAGCTGGGCACTCCTGAGTTTTGATCCTCCTCTCGCTTGTGAAATTATAGTTGAAGACAGATGTTCAGTCTCATTTTATCATATCCAAACCAGTTTGTCTTTCCCAAGAGCGTCTTTATTGCCTCATGGAACTCATAGGGTCCCAAACTTAACAAAAAATAGAAATTCTTTCTAAGTCTAGGCTATGATAACAAAACCAACACAAGCCCAATTATCATGCAGGGGACCAGATATCCTGGAGGAATTAGTTCACCAGACTTTGAAATCCTCACAATCAATTTGCCACAAACTCAACTGTAACTGTCCAGTTCCAAAGCAAAGATAAAAGGAGTATGTATTCAAGTGTGAGATCAGAAACAGTCAATGGAAAATCTACCAGTGTAACATCATTGTCCTTTTCAGGGAGGAAAATATGCTCTTTCCAGACAAGGTTCATTGTTGAGTGCAGCGTGCTTTGTTCTCCACTGAAAACAAGACATATCTACAACTTGAAGAGATTAAATGAACCACAGTAGCTGATAATCTGAATGTATTTATCACCTCAATTTCATAGGAGGGATGTATTTGACCCTAACCCTGCTCAATGCTCATGCAGTGATGACTCTGCTAAGAAAGTATTGGCTAGAACAGGTGGCTTCTTTTGTTGGGCCCTTCCACCAGTTTGTGTATTTGTGTGGGATTTATCATGAGAGGGTAAAGAGAAATCTTTTTACAATGGCTCTCCAGGACAATGCTTTCATTTTCAGAGGTGTGGCATTTTAAATCACGTGTTTTCTAAAAGTCTATAGGACATTTAGAGACATTGAAGCACCAGGATTCATCTGTTTTGAGGGGGAGGGGGATTAAAAGGCCGTTCTGCTTTAAAAAGAAAACAAAGGCATCCAAATGGAAACTCTACTTACTTCTTGGCCAGTGAAACAGGGTAATGGAGGCTTGGGCTGTTTGGCCTCATCCCTTCTTTATTCTCTTAGCTACAAGAACAGTTAAGTGAAAGAAAACCTCCCAGAGAGAATAAAGGGAAATATTTAGGAAGATTAAGTGCTGGCTTTCCATGATTCTGACAAGCAATGGGATGCATGAGGCATTAGAGATGCTTAGAAGAGAAAAACCATACAGACGACAAATGGAACCTCCCTAATAGCACAGTAGTTATTTCCTTTGGATTCTTTCTGACGACAGACAAAGGAAAATAAGTATGCCTGGACAGGTTGGTAAATGTAACCTAAACTGTGCTGGCAAAAGAATGCATAATAATTATAGTCAGTATTGGTTGCCCAACTCTTCTCAAAATACTGTTTTCATTTACTTGCCAGACTTTACCTGTTTGGGCTGAAATTTCCGCTGTTGGCTGTTTTCTTCAGGCTGATTTCTTTTTTAAAATTTTAGCTAAAATAGCTCAACCCCTTCTGAGAATGAGACTAAGGAGATATATTTTGTTTTCCTATGGTTAAAAAATATTCTTGCCACTGTTTAGCTGAGAATTTGTCATGCCTCCTTGCTTTGGAGTAAGGGATTAACCTTTGGCAAGGGGGTCACCTTGGTGTCAGGGATGTGTCTTTTGCTCAACCTGTGAAAAAACTTCACTTTATCTAAATGATAAGCCTTTGAAAAATTGCATTTTGCACATGCTCAGTGGAGACTTGTTAGAGTTTGGCAGCTGAAGATTCCAATTGCATTGAGCATGCTCCAGCCAGGCCTACCGGGATTGAGCAGGTGTTTCCCTGTAATTATTGCTCATAGTTGTTGAACATGAGAACTGAGAGCAGGAAGACTGTATCTCTCCTGTGCTCTCATCTTCTTCTTCTGATGCCAGCACAACATGGAGGAGGAAACTCCCTCACTCAAATGGAGAGGGACCAAGAGCCAGACTTAGGGCTGGGTGGAAGGGGGAATGGAATGGGACAAGGACCCAGGGGTGAGAATGGGACATGGAACTGGTGGAAGGAGAGACACTGGGACTGAGACTGGATAGGCGAGACAATGGAAGCAAGGAGACAGAGGAGAAGTATGGGCCTGGGAGCTGGGGTAGGTAGAATACTGTGACCGGCCTTGACTTCGCCACCTTAACTTTCTTTTAACATCATTTCTTGTGTGTAATTTATATATATATATATACACACTATGAAGCCAATATTCCATTTCTTGAGGATTCTAGCTATGCAGAGGTATAAGGGGGAAATAAGACTTTAAATGGATACTGTGCTTCTACCTTAACTATTTTGTATGTGTGTATTTATAAACTGTCTGTATGTATATGGGAGACAGAGGCAAGACTCTGCAAGTAGAAATGGAAAAGAAGTAGAGGCTGAGGAGTGTGCACATTGTGAAATCATAGAATAATAAAAATGTAGGCCTGGAAAGGACCTTGAGAGGTCACCTAGCCCACCCCTCTGTGCTGATCCAGAATCAAGTATACTTCGACCATCCATCACAGTTTTTGTCCAACCTGGTCTTAAAACCCTCCAGTGTCAGGGATTCAACCTCCTCCCTTGCTAACCTATTGCAGTGCTTAACTACCCTTATAGTTAAAAAGTTTTTCCTAATATCTAACCTAAATCTCCTTTGCTGCAGATTAGGCAGATTACTTCTTGTCCTATCTTTGATGGATATGGACAACAATTGATCACTGTCCTCTTTATAACAGCCCTTAATATTTTTGAGGACTGTAATCAGGTCCCCACTCAGTCTTCTTTTCTCATAAGTAAACATGGACAGTTTTTTAAACTTTTTCTCATAGGTTAGGTTTTCTAAACCTTTTATCATTTTTATTGCTGTTCTCTGGTCTCTCTCCAGTTTGTCCGCATCCTTCTTAATGTGTGCATCCCAAAATAAGACACTCCTGTTAACATACCACAGAATGATTTTTGCCTTTTTTTTTTTGCATATTTAATTTGTGATCCACTATTGCCCACTTTTCTGCAGTTCTACCACGTAGCCAGTTACTCCCCATTTTGCAACTGTGCGTTTGATTTTCCCTTTCTAAGTGTAATACACTTCACGCTTGTCTTTATTGAATTTCATCTGGTTGATTTCAGACCAATTCTCCAATTTATCAAGATCATATTTCTGTGAATAGCAAAAACTATACTGCATATATTTTAAAATATGTAAACTATAGATACTAAGTATTTTAAAATTGCCTTAATTTTCCCCCGCCCCCCATTTTGGTCCTTTTTTAGTTTTTCTTTTTGTCCATTAAATTGAAGAATAAACTGGCTGGAGGGGTTATCCAGCAGGCAGGCACTCTAACTTTTCTCATGGCACTGCCAAATCATCTCAGTCCTAATATGTAGCAATGCCCCCTCCCATCATTTCATGCAGTTTATGGTCTCCCTCATTCCCAAGAACAGCCTGGCTGTTCGAACCCTGGAACCCCCATGCTGTTATTTCAATTTACCCAATTCCTAATGAAACCTGCTTGGTTATTCTAGTCCTGAACTTCTCCAATACATTATCCTAACTCACAACAACACTTTAGATTCCAGCCTTTGGCTGCTTTTGATCAGGTGCCAAACGGTGACATGGTTTAGACTATGATCAGGAACAAGGGACCTAATGCTCTTTGGCACTAATACCTTTTTACATCACTCTGGCATTGTAAAGAGGCCTTAAGGTGACTGTTTAATTAAGGATCCTTTCCGCTGCCAGAATGATGCAAAGAAGCCCAATAATCAGGCATAACATTTTTCCTAGTGAAATAATCAAGGTTTAAACTGAAATCTAATGCACTAACAACTGTGCCACCTAATACCCAAATCTCAGTTCAGCTCTTTACAGGTAAAGAAGTAAAGGGAAACTGATTTAAAAGGCAATTTGTTTAAAAGGGAATGATGTGTTATATGTAAGCCTTCCCCAGTGGTTTATTTGTGCCACAGCTGAGCCTTGGCACCCCTAAGCTCGGCAGTTCAAAGTCTCAGCACCTCAGGCCCTGCTGCATCAATAAATGTAAAAAAACCTACTTGAGCCCCAGTACCTCTTTCACTATAAATTAAGCACCGGCCTTCTCCCTATCTTAAAAGAGCTCTCTTCATTCTTCAGGTTTAGACAAGTAACTCTCACCCATTCACAATCATCTGGATGCAAAACAACTTCCCTATCATGTGTGTGACTTGCTCCTGCCCTCCAAAACTGAAGATGTTCCTAACGGGGCTCCAAATTAGTTATACCAGGATTTATGCTACACAATAGAATAACATCATTTCTATGCAAGGATTTGATCATGCAAGATGTTGAACACTTTCAGCAGGAATTGAGGATGCTCATCAACTCACTCGACCCAGGAAAACATTCATATATAAAAGGAAAAAAAGAAAAAGAATTTGCCAGCACATTTGCTTCCAGGAGTATTACAATAGCTTTTTCTTTTGTGGCATGATTCCTAGTCAAATTATGCAGTGATTAGTCTATTTTGGTTCCTGCATTGAATATAGAGCTTAATTGCTCAAAGTGAAACACTTGGCTATTGAATTTAGAAAAGAAAGAAATAAGAGTCATTTTGGCTGAGCCTGTCTTGCAGCAGTGAGACACCATGCTATCATTTTGGAAGTTCAGCTTAGAGGAAAAACTCTGGTTCCTGCCTGGATCACAACCAACAGAGACTGAATGCATTTAAGAAGTGATGCTTCTCTTCACTCTCCTGGGGGAAGATACTGCCTGTCTGTAATAAGTTAACTATGCAGTAGTAGAATCATAGAATATCAGGGTTGGAAGGGACCTCAGGAGGTTATCTAGTCCAACCCCCTGCTCAAAGGAGGACCAATCCCCAATATTTTTTTTATTATTTTCCTCCCAGATCCCTAAATGCCCCCCTCAAGATTGAACTCACAACCCTGGGTTTAGCAGGCCAATACTCAAACCACTGAGTTATCCCTCCCCCCTCTGAGGGTAGTGTTGCTTGGATGGCACTTAGACTTGACCAAGGATGAGCTGATTTGCTAAGTATACTGTGTCTCTTGGAATAGTAGGGTGGCTATACCTCACAAGTAGATGGATAACTGTTTGGCAGGGGACTGAACAGTTTCCATCCATATAAGCCTCAGGGAATAAGGCACAGGCAAAAGCCTAACTGAAGAGGCTTGATTATTATCCAGAGAGGGTAGATGTCAGATCCTCAGCCCAGGACAGGATGGAAGCTCTTAAAACAGCTTCTGTTATTGGAGTCCCCCATCTTAGTAGGCATATGAGAGTCACTTTGTTTCAGTGCATCTTCTTCTGCAAATGTACACCGATGAGGAATCCGTGTCTGAACATCGGACAGATGTGGCCGTGAGTTTTCGCCACAGCCTCTTTTGTTTGCTCATGCTTCAATTTAGCTTTTCTTCTCTTCTGCTGTTCTTGCTGGCTTTAACCACAGACAAGGTACATAAGACAAGGTACATAAGTAGGGCCCTACCAAATTCGTGGCCATGAAAAAACATGTCACAGACAATGAAATCTGGTCTTCCCCCATGAAATCTGGTCTTTTGTATGCTTTTACTCTATACTATAGAAATTTCATGGGGGGAGACCATCATTTCTCAAACTGGGGGCTTCTCACCCAAAAGGGAGTTCCAGGGGGGTTGCAAGGTTATTGCAGGGGGGTTGCAGTATTGACACCCTTTCTTCTTCGCTGCCTTCAGAGCTGGGTGGCCAGAGTGGGGCAGCTGCTGACCTGAGGGCCCAGCTACGAAGGCAGCATTGCAGAAGTAAGGGTGGCAATACCATACCATGCCATCCTTACCTCTGCACTGCTGCTGGAGATGGATCTGCCTTCAGAGCTGAGGTTCCTGGCCAGCAGGCACCGCTCTCCTGCTGCCCAGCTACAATAACCTTGCGACCCCACCCCACAACTCCTTTTTGGGACAAGACCCCTACAATTACAATTACCATGAAATTTCAGATTTAAATATCTGAAATAATGAAATTTATTATTCTTAAAATCCTATGACCGTGAATTTGGTAGGGCCTTATACACAAGAGAGGCTGAAGTAAAACCATAGAATAGAGAAACTAAGGGAGAAATGGAGTAGCAAGTATTAGAGTGAAGGTGAACAATCAAAGGAAAACATAAAATTTAGGTATAAAGTGTTATAACTGTGGTTCCCAAATATTTCTGTATTTAGTATATGCTCAAATAGAGCATGTTAATGTTTTTTTTTTACTGTAGTCATGTGACCTCTTAACTCATGTTATATGTAGATCTGATTTTGCTTTAAATCTCCAAACTTTAGGTTTTATTTTTTTCCCAAAAGAAGATACAAATCTTTTAATATATCTAAACGATCTTATCAACTCTGCATACAACAAAAATCCTTAAAATGCTGAAAAATAAATGAAGAAATTGCCTCAGCTTTATGCTGGAAGAAACAATTAATTTGAAGTGCTATGGTTCTTAATAAGCAGATTCATCTTTTGTGTCATTAAAGCAAATGTAACTGAGATTGAGGTTTTACTATTTGCTTCTTAATTAGAATGAAAGTCACACATATTGGGAAAGTTAAATTAACATGTTATCAGAAATGCAGTGTCAGGAGAGTTTCACATTATGCTGCCTTTAAAGTTGTGGGGTTATCTTGGGATAAATTAGTGATAAAAAGGTAGGACAAAGAATTATGCTCACTATTCACGTCATTCTGCTGGAAAAAGAGAGCTGCAGGATACAGGCTTACTGGGACACTCTTTCCATTTTTTGCTCACTGCCAAGTCCATAATTTTATGGAGATAAATTCCCCAGCTGGAGCTCAGAGAGTTACATGCCCTAATCCAATACTTGTGAAAAGGGGAAGAACAGTAGCCCTGGAAACTGCAGTTAGCCATAGATTGGTTAATACAACATGGACAGTCGCCCACAGTCATGAGGGGCACCCAGTTATAACTTCAAAACACTTGACACTGAAATGTGCAGCAAAAAAGAAAAGAACAGCTGTACCACCATCTCCAACCCCCTGAACTGAACAGCAAAGGGGAAAAATAGGACTATGAAGACAAAATATAATTTGTATATTAAATACTGGCAAAACGTGCTGGAGACTGAAGTGTTGTATTCATGAAGGGCCTGATCCAAATTCAGTGATGTCAATGGGCATTATTCCATGTACTTCAGTGGGCTTTGGATCAGGCCTGCACCAACAGATTCAATACAAACTTCCTTACAGCACTGTCAATATGCCTCGCCCTCAACCCTGATGTGGAGGGATCTTCTTCTCAAGCACAAGATGGCCGTTCAGTCTCTATGACCTATTCACTCCTTGGCTGCTCTGCTGAGAAAGCCAGCAAGGGTTACAGCTGGTTTCTAACTGTGGTGGTGGGATGTTGTGGTGATATGACACCTGTCCCCTGGGAACAGGACTGAGACTCACTCATTTCATGCAGGCCTCCAAAGAAACACACTCTTTTCACCCCTGATTGATCTACCCTAGGTGTAATCAGAAACACAGCTTTGTAAAAAAATATGTACCTGTACTATATTTCCCTATTCCTCCTCCAATCTCCCCTCCTCCACACACACACATTTTTAATATAGTGTTTATATATACAAAACCTAACTAGGTTTACTTTTATTTTGGCCAACATAATTTGGCATTTCTGATACTTTTTTTATGAGCTTTAAGTAGATGGGCTAAGGCAGCGCAGGATGTTCAAATATCTCAGAGGCTCAAAATCACTCAAATCATCCTGTCCAGAAGTAACTGGACATTTCATGAACTGGTATTTTCAAGCATTAAAGAAAGCACGTACTTTTCAGTTCTGAAAGACTTCTCTGTTAAATAACTAGCTTCAAAAGCCTGGTGATCTTCTGTCAAGCAGGCCAGTTCCCCCCAAGCTTGCCCAGCTCAGCTGTTGCCCCTCTTATCATTTTTTTAAAACTAAAAGAAAACACACATAAGCTGCTTTATGGGTGTCTCATACACATTAGATTATTCTAAAGTTTATAAAATAGGGAGTTCTTTGAATAAAAATATCAAACAAACTCTTTATAAGATAATTAGCAATGGGCTCTGGGTTGTAGTTAATGGGGATATTTATACTGCAAATATTAATTTGATATATTTGAGGAAATCATCCATTCTCCCTTAAGTGATGAGGGAGACTTTTTTCGGGGAGAGGGGGGTGCAGATTAATGTTTTTTGTGGCATGAAGATCATCATTAAACAATCTCATTATCTCTGTTTGAATGAAAAAGCAATGATGCAGAAGCAGCAAATTTCAGCATACAGATGGTATATTAGCTTGCATCCAGTATATTTGTAATCATTGTGCTTATTTTTATATAGGCTTTGAGGCTGAACTTCCAAATGCTGGATTATTTTTCCTGTACTGTACTCTATACCCTTGGATTTCCTGCCAAAGTTCTTCAAAGTTACCAGAATCCTGTAGTGTTCACACCACTGCAGACACTAATGCAGCTAACAGTTGAACAAAATTTTGCAGAAATACAGTGCTTAGTGCTCTCTTCATCTTTGCAAACCTTAACTGATCACTCATCACAATATATGTAGTAGGTATTTTGTTATCCCCCAATCCTGAGAAGGGTAAATAAACACAGGGAGGTTAAGTGACTTACCCAAAAAATCAAGTCATTGTCAAAGCTGGGACTATGCAGGAATTACACCACTGTAACCACATGATGAGCCTTGCTGCAGCTCAAGAAATCTGGTGTTTTCACTTGCTACTGTAGCTAGGAGTACCAGAGTAGAAAGCACTGACTTTTATTGGGCTTTAATAATTGGTAATATCTAGCAAAACTAAGCAAAACAGAGGCTCTGTGTTATATAGTGGGAAGAGAACCACTAGTTAGTTGGTGTTGGTCCCACTTTGAGCAGGGGGTTGGACTAGATGACCCCCTGAGGTCTCTTCCAACCCTGATCTTTTATGATTCTAAGTCACAGCCACCAAGTGAGGGAATCATTATTTTTACAGCCACATGCTGAACTCACTCCTAGGCACAGAGAGGAGCCAGCCAACTATATACCATCCTTCCTTTTTTACTGGAGCATCCTCCATGCAAGACATCCACACTTGGGGATGGAGCAAAAGGGGAAGGGATGGGTAGGATTAGAGGGATGCTCCATGCTCCATCCCAGCAACCACCATAGTCTCCACCTCCATACAATGGAACCCACTTCAGGGGGATTCCCTGGGACATCCACCAGCAGATTCTCTCACATTCTAGGTCCCCACAAGCAGGCAAACTTCATTCATTTAAAGGTGAAGTACACAGAAAACAGTATTCCCAGTTACATAATCTACACCTTTATTATCCTACAAATTAGTTTCAAGATTTTTTCCTGTACAAATCAGGTCAGTCCTAGAAAGCTGCAAAGGGTAATAACTACTAGATATATAATTGTCTCTTATTTTATTTTTTTCATTACAGTTTATTTCTACCTTCCAAGAGATCTAGCACCAACAACATCCATCTTGGAAGATGTATGAAATGATGGGGGCAGGAAGGATGTGTTATTTATTCTATTATTAATTTGATAAACAATATTTCTTTATTCAAAAAGAGAGAGATGATACTGGATGTAAATGAAAAATTCTGATAGCTAGGAGTGACACACTGAAAAGAAGCTTTACCTGACAAAATCACTAATATACATAAAGCACCTTGGTCCAGTGGTCAAAGCATTGTGCTAGGACTTAGGGAACCTGTGTTCTATTCCTTGTTCTGTCCCTTATCTGCTATATGAACAGAGCTATCAGAAACTTTCCAAGTGACTTTTGGTCCAAAACTTGCATTTTTTTCTTTAAAATGTTTATTTTTAAAAAAAAGCTTTTTTTTTTTTTTAATAAAATTGAAACACAAAAGTGTACCTTGTGTGGTTTTGGATTTTTTTTCTCTCGGTGTTGGTTTCCAGTTTTCAGTTTTCGTTTTTCCTTTTTTAAACTCCTTTTACCCCTCCTCCCTTGTTTTTAGTGACAAAATAGAAAAAGGGTGGACTCAGAAAATAAGAACAGAAAATCAAGGGTGGGAAATCATGACAACCAACTCCGCAAAAAAACTGAAGAGAGAAATCTCAACAATAAACAGTTTGTTTCAAACTTTGAATACATGAAAATACTAATTTTAGAAAGCATTAGAACAAACATAACTTTGAAATTTATAAAACTTCTCACAAAACTCTTTTTTCCATTTCTCAGCCAGCTCTGCCTGAGAACTTGGGCAAGTCACATCCCCTTTCCAGCTCACTTTTCCTGTCTGTAATATGAAGATAACAATATGTTGTTTCCTTTAAAAGTGCTTTTAGATCTATGAGAGAAAAGCACTAAGTATGATTGTTCAAAAATGGAAAAAAAGAGAGAAAAGAATCATGATCAAAATCTGTTTCACAAAATCTAAACTGTCTAGTCAAAAGCAGCTTCAAAATATGGCAAGGGACAACAAGATAAGACAGAAACATTTCTAGCTGCTGGAAACACTGACAAAAGAAATCTCTGAAACTAGTTATGGACAGAGATACATACAGACACACAGGAATGAAACATCTTGAACTCTTTTTCTCATTAATGTTGTGCCCAGGCTCCAGTTTATACAAAAATGCCCAATGTCATAAAAATAATGTACCACCAACTAACCCTTCTGTAAACACAAGAGATGATGATTAAGCCTTTTAGTTTGAAAAGGCTGCTGTTTAGGAAAAGGCAAACAGATTGGTGATGAAGTCATCAACCTCTAACATAATTAAGCAGTGCAAGCAAAAACACACGGAAAATGTAGCTAAATCATTTTTCCTCTTAGTTAAGTTAATAAAAAACAGTATTTTCTTCTCAGGAAGGATGGGCCCAACTGGTTGTCACCTGTTTAGTTTGTATTCTGGATCCACCCTTTGAACAATAAACCTAACTTCAGTACCAGGTAAATTGGTTTAAATTATAGTAAAGAAGAGAATTATCACACCCATAGATAATAAAATTTGTTGGGGAAGAGTCAACAGTGCTTTTGTAAAGGGAAATAATGCCTCACCAATCTATTAGAATTCTTTGAGAGGATCAACAAATATGTGCAGAAAGGTGATCCAGTGGATAGAGTGTACCTGGACTTTCAGAAAGCCCTTGCCAAGGTCCCTCACCAAAGGCTCTTAAGCAAGAAAGCAGTGCTGGGATCAGAGGGAAAGTCCTTTCATGGATCAGTAAATGGTTAAAAGACTGGAAACAAAGGGTAGGAATAAATGGCCCTTTTCAGAATGGAGAGAAGGTAAATAGTGGGGTCCCCCAAGGATGTGTACTGGGACCAGTGTTGTTCAACATATTCATAAATGATTTGGGGAAAAGGCTAAACAGTGCAGTGGCAAAATTACACAATAGTTAAATCCAATGCAGCCTGCAAAGAATTACAAAGGGAATCTCAAAAAAATGTGTGACAAGTTAACAAAATGGCAGATGAATTCAATATAAATAGATGCAAACTAATTGACATTGAAAAAAAAATAATCCCAATGATACATAAATAGTTATGGGGTCTAAATTAGCTGTTAGCTGAAGAAAGCTCTTGGAGTCACTGTGGAGAGTCCTCTGAAGACATAGACTCAATGTGTAGTGATCCTCAAACAAGCTAACAATGTTAGGAACCACTAAAAAGGGTTAGATAAGACAGAGAATATCATAATGCTACTATATATATCCATGGTACATTCACACCATCATTACTGCACATAGTTCCAGCCATCCCATCTCAACAAATATGTATTATAATTTAAAAATGTACATTGAAGGGCAACAAAAAATATTAGTAATATGGAACAATTTCTGTATGAGGAGAGATTAAAAGTCTGGTCAGCTGAGAAAAGAGACATCTAAGTGGGGATATGATAGAGGTCTATACAATCATGAATGGTGTGGAGAAAGTGAACATGGAAGTGTTATTTAACTCTTCACAAAAACTAGAACCAGGGATCACCTAACAAAATTAAGAGGCAGCTAGTTTAAAACAAACAAAAGGAAGTAAAGGAAGGGCAGTCCAGAACAGTGAAGAAAATTGGCAGCATGTGACCTCCAGAAGAAGAAAGAGGAGCACTCATGTGCCCCCAATGCAGATAGAGGTAATAAACCATTTTCACGCTCTCTGCATGGGTACTACAGCAGAGAATGGTTTGGAAGAGTTATCTGAGGAAAGGGATCAGAAGAAGACCCCATCAACAGGAAGGCATGGGATGGTCCAAGAGGAAGAGATGGGTAGTGGTGGTCAGGGACTCCCTGCTAAGGGGGATGGAGTCATCCATCTGCCGTCCAGACCTAGGGTTACCTAGGGAAGTGGTGGAATCTCCATTCTTAGAGGTTTTAAGGCCCAGCTTGACAAAGCCCTGGCTGGGATGATTTAGTTGGGGTTGGTCCTGCTTTGAGCAGGGGGTTGGACTAGATGACCTCCTGAGGTTTCTTCCAACCCTAATCTTCTATGATTCTTCAAACAATTCATAGCCAATCTGTGGAACTCATTGCCACAGGATATTGTGAAGGCCAAATGTATGATGGAATTCCAAAAATAATTAGATAAGTTCATGGAGCAAAAGTCCATCAATGGCTATTAGACAAGATGGTCATGGATGCAGCCCCATGCTCTGGGTGTTGGTAGCCTCTGACTGCTAGAAGCTGGGTGTTGACGAGAGGGGGTGGAACACTCCATCATTGCCTGGACTGTTATTCCCTCTGAAGCACCTTACAATGGCTTCTGTCTGAAGACAGCTTACTGGACTAGATGGACCATTGGTCTGGCCCAGTATGGCTGTTCTTCTGTTCCCATTTTCCTCTTCCTCCTTTCTATAATATACAAGGAAGTTGCTACAGATTTAGGCTGAGGTTCCCAATGATTAAGGTTAGCAGAAGCCTTATCCAGCTGTAATTAGTTTTGTGCTTTTAAGTTTTCCAAACTTGTCAAATACTTTTCTGGGATTATCTCTCTAGCAAGAGAGATCTGTAGGATGTTTTTCTTTGCTCCCACGGCACGTCTGTGTCAGAAATCTCACACACTCCAAAAGCAAGACAAAAGGCTGGCTATTTTTAAATTGTTTTTTTAGTGTGGAAATACATGTCCCCCTACTTTATTCTGGCAGAGTGAGTCATTGAAGTCCAAGCGTGGAGTCCTGTATGGAGTGGTCTCTTTCTTGTTTTTTTTTTATTGTCAGGAAGCTTTACGGTTTCAGTGGTTTGCTTCATGGGCAGTTCTCCCACCCCCAAATTAAAAGTGTTCTTTCTGTCAGAAAGGAGCTGAATTAGTTGGCTGTGCTGTGAGATCAGTGCAATTGATAGTAATGTGATAAACACAGACCCTAGAACTCTAGCAGTAGTAATTGTCCTGAATGGAGAGAGTTTCTCCTACTGAGCTTTTTTTCAAAATGAATGCCCTCCCACTGACTTCAATTGAGACAGGATTTTAGCATGGTCTTTCATTTCAGTTACATGTGCAAATGTAGAACAGAGCACATGAACTATATGATCACCATATGGTGAT